>NC_134592.1:36511250-37716666 GCF_037038515.1 Microtus pennsylvanicus | reverse complement strand
AGGAAGCTGTTAGTACAGCAAGTAATTTGTGGTAATGCTTTATAATTGATAGTCATTTCTATTATTTAAATACTAATTAATTCATGTATTAAGCAACATATTGACTTTTCTTATGATGTTATGGCAGCCCTCCTAGCTTAAAATCGTTCCTTATTGTGTTCTCCAGCTAATTAAGACACGTGGTTTGCTTGTTCCACTTATGTCTGTTTAGAAGATGGCCTCTTCCGAGGGAACACAGCAGGCAGTGTAGACAAAAGTAGCCACATGCAAGCTCTGTCTGTGCAACCTGATTCACTTTTTTTTTCTTTTTTCTTTTCTGCCTGTGGGGTGTGGTGTAGGGTGGGGTATAAGGGGGGACAAGTGTGTTTGAGGGCTCATATGTCCATGTGTACATGTGTGTAGCATATGTGTGTGTTTATGTGTGGTATATGTGTATATGTAAGTGTGTGTGAGGAAACATATGTCTGTGTGTGCATGAGTGTAGTGTATGTGTGTGGTGCATGCAGGTGTATATGTGTATGCAGGTTTGTATGAGGGACCATATGTCCGTGTGTGAATGTATGTAGTGTATGTGTGTGATGCATGTATGTGCAGGCAGGTTTGTATGAGGAGCTACATGTGTGCATGTGTGTAGTATATGGGTGTGGTGCACATATGTGCATGCAAGTTTGTGTGCATTGTGGAGAGGCCAGAGGTTGATGTCAGGCATCCTCCTCTTTTGAATTCCACCTTACTTTTTGAGACAGGGCTTCTCACTGAACCCGCCTTGCTGATTGGTCAGGAGCCGGTGGGATCTTCTTGCATCCACTTCCCAGCACGGATTATAGGCTCATGTCAAGCACTGCATCCTGCCTTATTTTCCTGTAAGTTCTGGCAATCTGGACTCAGCTTCTCATCCTTGCACAGTGTACACTGCAGCCACCGAGTCATTTCTGAGCTCTAATGGTTTCCTTATTAGTAGATTTTCTGGAACACCTTTTTGTACCGTGATGAGACAATCTCTCTGCACTTGGCTTCATTTGGCTCATCTGTAAAATGAGAAGTTCATGAAACCTGTGTCCACAGTTGCTGATTCACAGCATTCACCCAGAGAGTTCAGCTTTTTCTACAGACAAGCTTGCTCAGAAGGTTCTTTCATTCCTTCAGGACTGGAGCCCCTAATCTGGACATGAAGCAAGGAGAACGGAAGTGGTCAGCTTGGAGTTCTCATTGCTCTAAACTGTAACACACTAGTGGGTCAGTGAATGTTTGCTTCCCAGAGCTTCGCAGGTCCTGACGACTAAAAAAGAAAAGAGCAGTACAAGATTAATGGCCAGCTTCTCTGGAGGATTCACGGCCAACAGGCAGGAGCTTCTGTTTAGTGTCTCTACATCTTCCTGAAGGCTGAGTTTTCCTATTTGACTCTTTTTATCCCCTTTAACAAACGGCTGCGCATAAAATAAAATCTGTTGATTATCAGATGAGGCTCGCTGCTGATCTTTCTAAGATATTCCAGGTTATTTTCCAAGTTCATTTATAAGATGGGTATATTTCTGTCCCACTTATTGGGCATGTTAATTGGTTTTGGTTTTGTCTTGGGAAGGCTAGACAAGGTCAGGCCTGGAAGCCATTTGTAGCTAAAAAATTTCAGGATGGAAATGTATTATGTTGTTACCAGTGTAGGACTGTGAAGTCAGCTGGCTTCAGAAATCTCGAGAGATCATGATCATGGACTTGTAATCCAGGCATCCTATTCATTCTGTCCCATAGCCTGATGTCACGGCTGCAGTCCCAGCCAGGCGCCCAGCAATAGTGCGTAAGTACGGTAGTGGCTATAGAAAGAACTTACGTTGGTAGAAATCCCAGAGTCTGAAGGCATGGATGCAGGCAGCTCTGGCATTCAAGGGCAACAGAAGGTGCATGGTTGGATGCAAGAGGAGAAATAGCTTTGACCCTGTCCCAATAATGCCTCTGTTGCGTTTGAGTAGACCTTAACAAATTGGATGGATGACACATCCTCAAGAAAGGGTCAGTGTTGTTCACCATCCTCCATTGGGCATCCACACTAAACATCAGAATTGCGTGTCTGATTCACCGTCCAAGCTTTTCCCTCAGGGAACTTCTGCTGTGTTTGCCTCTGTACTTCAGACCTCACCTGCCGGTAGACTCTGGAAATTCCAAGTCACCAAACTCGTCACCTGGCAGTTTAAAAGGTGCCATTTTCGCTGGATTTGGCTATTTCTGTAGAAGGCTTTGTAAGTAGTCTGAAATTACTCTTTGGCTTTGAAAAAAAATTATTACTGTTTTTTTCCCTCTGATATCTTATACATTCTTATGTGGCTTGTTTTGGCTGGATCCAGTTTTCTGCATGCATCCCGTCTTTCTCCTCTATAGAATCCTGTACACAGACAAATGGAAACTCGGTCATGCTCCGCTCACTCCCTAATATGTCAATTGTGTTTGAACAAATTGGAACTTGGAAAACCCACACTATAACAGAATAGACTGTGGACAGATTCTTTCACTTCTAGTTCCTCGGCTGTGTCCAACAGAAAGCAGTAACGAAGCTCACAGCAGAGCAACAACGAACATCGATAGCAGTAGAAAAGAGTTCCTGGAAGACAAGAGCCTAGGAATTAGGTGTGAGGATTTTGTGGCTACTTTCGATCTGTGTAGGAGATAAGCCTGGAATATCACCTGCTTCCAGGTAATAGGGAATCAACCAGATTTCTGCAATCTTACGACAAGGATTGCAGAACTAATTGAAGACCCGCCCAGCACTAAAAGTGGGATCAACATTGTTGTGTCCCTTCATGGCTTCAGGAACTTAGACCTGACTGGGACAATGAGGGATTGAAGGACACACCTAAAAGATGAATACACAAAACCTGGGGTCAGGCAGTCTGGGCTCTCTGCTGGAGAATCTGAGGCACCCCAGAAATTGAACAGAAATTGCATCCAGTTGGTTAAGGAGGAATGTTACTGCCTACAAGGAGGGTTTCTGGTAAGTAGCTGGATCAAGGAGACAGTTTTAGCCAATCTTGGTAGGAGCAGTCTGTTTAGAGGAACGATCTTTGAGCTGTAGATATCCCAGGAGAAAAAGGCTATGGTGGAAATCTGCACAACTGTCAACGCTCAAACTCAGTCCCCTGAGGAAAACTTCGTCATGCTCTGAACCTCAGGTGAGGAAGGCTCTGCCATCTCCCCACTGGTCCAAGGCTCTGAGGCACCTGACGTGGCTGTACCTATGTCCACAACACACACTCAGGACTTCACACACTCAAGGCTTCCTCGACTCCCAACACATTATATATCTCCGTTTAAGTATTTTAAATCCACCCAAGCTGGGCTTGGAAGTACGTGCCTGCAGTCCCAGGCAGCTGAAGCAGGAGAATTGAAAGTTTAAGTCCTATCTGGATCACAGAGTGAATTGAAGTCCAGCTGAAGTGATTTATTGAGAACTTATACAAGGTGAAAAAGTGGATGGGGTATAGCTTAGTGGTAGAGTGTGTGTCTAGTATGTGTGCTGCCCTAGGTGTAATCCCTACAACAGTTGAAAAAAATCCACTCAAATATAAATAAGATTTATAATTATCAGATAAAATATAAGAATTATAATATAAAGTATATAAATCCACACATTCCCGTTGATATTTGGTGGGGAAAAGAGCTGGCCACTTTTGGAGGATGGATGGCACATAGTCATTATTTTGAAAATTGATAAAACTTTGTACCGCCTTCCTGTTGTGGGCTGCAGCAACCGATCACAGAATCTTAGGCTGAGTGAGAATGGGCCCTTTATGGAAGAGTTCCCACCAATAAAGAAAAATGACTGAGACAGAGTGTCTCCATTTTGCAACGCCCTCAGTGAATTAATGGATCTGGTATTGAATGTTAACAGCCGCTAACATCACCAAAGGGGAGACATGCTGGCAAGATTCTCTTCCTAATAAAAAACACCACATCGCCTACAATCTTGCCAGAGGGATCAGAGTTAAGCCTAATAAAGCCTGTGGACCGCGCTACCAATCTGCAGGAAATACAGAGCTCCAAGGAACATATCAAACTGTTCTTTTCTCTTATTTGTTTACTTGTTTGTTTGTTTTTGAGACAGGGTTTCACTGTGTAGTCTTGGCTGTCCTGGGACTCACTATGTAAACCAGGCTGGCCTTGAACTCAAAGAAATCTGCCTGCTTCTGCCTCAGGAGTGTTAGGATTATAGATGTATTCCATTATTCCCTGGCTTCGAATTGTTCTTTAAATATGCAATTCTCAAAATTCAGACTGTAGTAAATTTCACAAGTAAAAATTCTTAGTTCTTCAAACAGAAAACTGGCAAGAGGAAATCTAGGTGGTCAAGGCTAGAACTGGCTTAAAAATTACATTCTTAAGAAATACACTCAAGAAATACATTCAACTAGTAAGAGTGCCAAAACTTCCTGCTTAGTGATGCGTGTGGTTGAGAGGCAAGTCCACCGTGTGAGTTTACAGTGCTTTTTCTTTATTTTAGCTTTGTGTGTAGTGTGTGTGTGCTATGCATGCATGACTGTGTGCCTCTGTGCCTGTGTGTGTGTGTGTGTGTGTGTGTTTGTGTGTGTGTGTGTGTGTGTGTGTAGAGGCCAAAAGTAACCTCAGAGTTATTTCTCAGGAG
This sequence comes from Microtus pennsylvanicus, assembly GCF_037038515.1. Taxonomy (NCBI): domain Eukaryota; kingdom Metazoa; phylum Chordata; class Mammalia; order Rodentia; family Cricetidae; genus Microtus; species Microtus pennsylvanicus. Next base: position 37,712,036 of record NC_134592.1, on the reverse strand, counting down.
CTGTCCACCTTGTTTTTAGAGAACCTTGGGCTTATTGATTAGCTAGGCTGAGTGGTCAGTGAGCTGCAGGGTTCCTCCTGCCTCTGCCTCCTCTGCTGTGGTTAGAAGTGCCTGCTACCGAGGCCCGCTTTTTCTGTGGTTGCTGGGAATTGAACTCACATCCTTGTGCTTGTGTAGAGAGCACTTTACTGCCTAAGTCCCTTCTTCTAATCTGCTTTATTTAGGGTTATGCATAGGTTTGCCTCCTAGCCAGTTTCCATCATCCAGAATTCACTTGAACTGAATGGTTTGTTTTGGACCTTCTGTGCCAACTTCTGTGGACAGAGCCTATCACTGGGGTGAACCAAGCAGCCTTCGACTCTCACACATCCTCCCCAAGGTCACAGGCACATTCACTGCTTGGTTTCTACTCTACCCATAAAAGCAAAAAGCAGAAAAACAAAGGCTAGGCCTCCTGAAGCTGTTTCCTCACCATCCCAGCAAGAGCCCAGGAGTCCTATCTGGCTGTTTCACGACAAGCCAATTAGATAAAGATTGTTAATCAGAGTAATGAAGGGACCAGAGGAAAGGGAAGGAGGGCAGGAATGTAGCAGGAGCAGTGATGGAAGACAGCGAGGGCCCCTCCCACTCCGCGCTGATGTTTTATTCAGGCTATTTGCAAATGAGCCAGCAGAAACAGCATTAACAATAAATGAGGTGCATTGGACTGAGGAACGGGTTGGGAGGGAGACTCGAGTCTTGTTCTTTTCCAGCCGAGCTCACAGGCCCCCTGTCCGGCCAGCCAACACGAGTCCTTCTCAGCTGGCATTCCCTGGGCTCCACCTGTATCAGCTTTTTGATGCAAGCCATATCTCATTTGTCAAATCACAGTTAAAATCCTAGAGACTTTCGAAGAGACAAAGGGTTAGGCTACAAGATAAATACAGCATATATCCTAGGGGCTCGACATCTTCGCTCTCAGGTACACCGCTGAAGTTGACACCGTCCAACAAACACGAGACAATCATTCTACTTTGTAGAGATGAATAACACTGATTTATGTACCACAGTTGACCATGAAGGCTGGCAGACATTGCCCAACATTTTCCACCGAGATCCCTAAGCAGCAGTAATTGCCAATTTAATAAGAGAAGGAAGCGGAGTTACACAGGCTCGGGAAGCCTCACGTTTAAGGATTCAGCTGCTCCACATTTCTTTTCCCCTGGAAATTTTCTGTATAAACTCTCATGTCCCTCACTTGCCAAGATTCCCAATCTTCCATAGTTCCATACACCTGACCTGCAGGTCCCTTTCCTCTGGGAGTTCAGAACCAAGCCAAGTGGGATACAAGAAAGCCCAGTGGTCATTTTAGACTGTCGCAATGCAGCTGCGGCAGGCAAACCGTGCACACACTTCCACCTGAGGCTTAGGCTTCTCAGACATACTTATTCTCTGACACCATATGCTACAGCCTAGTAGCTCTTGGATAGCAGGGAGCATAGAGTCCACCTTTCCGCAGCCTCCATCAAGCTGGACAGCCAGTAGAGACACTGTGCATCCACGATCGGCTAAATTATCTCTGAGCTTTCTGCTTCATGGTAGTCAGCATCCTGGGCCAGGGGCTCCTTAGCAGAGAGGAATAAAGAAAAGCCTACTTTCCTGCTGCAGCTCAGGCGAAAGCCTCCACTGGGAGCTAGGGATGTAGTTTAATTTAAATGCTAAGGTTTCTGCCTCGTATGTATACATGAAACCCTAGGTTTGATGCCCAGTAAGACATGCCTATAATCTCAACATTTGGGGGGCGGGAGAATCAGAAGTTCAAGGTTATTCTCTACATAGCAAGTTTGGGGCCAGCCTGGGCTATATGAGTTCCTAGCAGAGAAAAATGTAGAGCTCAATAAAAATCAATTTAAAAAAAAAGAAAAAGAAGGAAAAACAGAAGAAAAGAACCTCAGCTAGTTTGTATCTCCAGCTCTCCTCCAATGTACTGCGTCAGACCCCATGTGTCTCCAGCTCTCCTCCAGTGCATGTCAGAACCCATATTAATAAGATCTAACAAGATCTCCAGGGGAGACAAGATGCTTTGAAGGTTGAGGGGCTCTGAGCTAAAAGGAGCACAGGGTAGGTCTGAGGGTCTCCCAGATGTCTCCCAGAGACCGATAGCACCTGGGAACTTGCTAGGAATAAGAACTCTGGGGATAAGGCCAGACACCTGTGCTGAAGAATCCCTGTAGGTGATCTATGTTCAGGGAAGGTTGGGAAAGCCCCGTGTAGACCATTAACCTCCCTAGACCCTGGCTCCCCTGCCTTAGACACAGCACCTAAGCTGCAATCTTGGCCACCATTTGGAGGAATGGAAGGATAACCTACGTGCTTGGATTTCTCTTTTCCATTTGATTTCCTATAGAATGGTTCTTAAAACTCAAGCTTCTGAACAAAATCTCTTCCTCCCTGTAATTTAATGCTTCATTTGCATTGCCAATAATTAACAGAGAGAAAGAAGTCCCAGGAGACTGCTAGCGTTCAAACTCTGCATCCAGCTGGAGGTACGGCTGGGAACAGAGGCCAGACTTCCCAGCCTGTTGTCCCAAGAGACAGCAGGGCAGAAAGCCTGGAGGAAGAGGTTCTTCCAGACCAGAGGTCGAGTTGGGAGTAAGGGCATACACTTCACCGGCATGAGATCGAACAAATTAGGGAGAGGTCTACCCAGAAGGAGTAGAATATCCCATATCACAGCATCCCTGCCTGTCACTGCCTGCTCTCATCAGCACTGAGCCTTCTCTCCAGACTAAGAGCATTGTTGTCTTAACTCTGTGGCGCCACCATCAGTACCCAACATCTGAATGGAAAGAGTAGAGTGAAGCCATTATGGTGGCTCAGGGAACTCTCAGCAAATTCTGGGCAGAGGCAGGGAGCAGAACGCAGACCCAGAGATTTGAACAGTCCTAGACTGTAGATGATAAGGGGACAAGTAGGTGTCAGAACACCTCTGGGGCACTACACAAGGGCTGAGAACAAGGCGGGAAGGGGCCCTGGCAAGAGGCGCAGGCCCCTGGAATAAGAAAAGCACCCAAGAAGGCAGGTGACAGAATCTAGGACTATCTGTGGGACCAAGATTCAGTAGTTGGGCACAGTGGCGCAAGGTTGTAATCTCAGCTAGCAGAGAAACAGAGGCAGGAAGCCTTAAAGCTCGAGGCCAGCTTGGGTTATACAGTCAGACCCTGTCTCAAACAAAAATTTAAAAGGGGCCGTGGATATAGAGTAGTGGTAGCATAGCCTGGTCCTGAGTTCAAGCTTCAGGCCCACAAAAGCAAACAAACAAACAAACAAAACAACCTCAGGGTTTAATTAAAGCAAGCATCTAGCAGCTCTCAGTTATTGGGGTCACCCAATGCATCGATTGGGGCTTTCTCCTTCTGCCACCGTTTCTGGGGTTTGTTGCTTCGTTTTAGCCTTTGCAGCTGCAGGCAGAAGGTGAGAAGGGGGCGGGGAGACCAGCTCACTTAGCCATGTTTGTCTTCCGGAGAGATGAAGACTAAACGTCTTTACCTACTTAGAGTGGCAGTTTATTGCCTGTTTAGCTTACAAGACAGCAGCCCCCTCCCTGAAGGGGAGGGCAGCATATAAATGCGATTTACGTCTCTGGCAACTATCTCCAACCATCCCTTAATGAATCAGTCAAAGTATCACGGGTCTCCAAATTGGGTCCTGTGATCCTTTCGTCTTTCAGGTCCTTGCTTTCAAAGTTTATGACTGAACTGGGGAATATTTACAGCAAATGAGACATTTCTTTGAGCCTGGGGGAAAGGGACTCTGAGAAACTAACACCAAAGCACCAAAGAATTGCAGAAAATGTGTATAGATAGGATTTTTTTTTTTTTGAGGGCATGGGGTGGAAAGCAGTACCAAGGACCAAACATCTGATCACACAAGCTCTACCAACCCAGGCAGACCCTGTCTCTCCAGCAGGGCTTTTGAAAGCAGATTTACAATGTCTTGACCTGTAGCCTGGGAAGGCATGAAGACAGCAGCCACTACTAGACTTGCAAATTATTTGTGTCGAAGAGGGAGTCCAAAACCACAGTAAACATTGACTGGACACTTGACCCGTTTTAAGCATGAGGAATTAAGATGGATCTCGGCTTCTGTATCAGTCAAGGTTTGGGCAGAGAGATCAAAGAGTGTTCTCCGAAGAAAGGGGTGAAGATAAATTGAAGAAGGGGCTGATTCTAAGCAGTGTTAATGGAAGCCCAAAGGGGTTATGGCAACTGCCTATCTGAAAACCTTTAACAACCCTCCCAGGACCGAATGGGGGAAAAGACTGTGCACCTAGTTATTCCTATTGCTGATTGTCTCCCGGAGGTTTTTATGGAAGCCACACTCTCACACCACGTCTCCCTGTCAGCCCAAGAAGAGTCAGAACTAGAGCCAGCAAGCCAGAAGCCGGGTGAGTCCTCGGGCCCACTGCCTGGATCCACACAGACAGCCAGGCACAGGGGAACGTTCGCAGTTTCAGAGTGGCAAGCAGGGAAATTTCACCCGTGACCACAAAGGCTTGTTCAGATTCGCTCATTGTGTTTATGCAGGTCTAGGGGTTTCATTGCTAGTGCACCCTCTGGTTTCATGATCTAGTTGAGCTCACAGCAACAATGCTAAACAAATCAACAGAAGCCAGAGCTGTTAGCTCAGTTTGTGCGCTGGGGAGGCTAGAAAGGAACTTGGGCTGAACAGTACTGTTTGGAAATTCCTGGGCTTCCCCCTATGAAGTCAGCAGTGCCTCTGGCCCCTGGTCTCTTTTCACACCACCCCTCAAACAAAAGGAGGCAGGATTCTGAATTATCGATGAAATCAGACTAAGTTTGGGGTCATATGTCTCCATCCCGCCTGTTGTTTGTCCAGTAAATAGCGTTTCCTCCGGAGCTTTCATCTCAGGAGTGTGGACCAGACTTAAGCAGCGGTGGAAGCTTCCCTTGGAGAAAACCCTCTGTGATGCTGGCGTGCTTTGATCTGCGCCCTCTCAGAAGCCTTAAAACACGGAGGCTGCCAGGACACTTTCCCCTTGGCCTGGTTCACTCCCCGCTGTGGTGGACACAGAGAAACAGAATTTGCTCCTGGTCTTTTTCTTGGCTCAGTTACAGTCTCTCTCGCTGGAATTGACTAATTTCTGAACAGTTAAAAATGCTCCCTTTGGTGAGGCACGGAACCCTCCCTGGCCCTAATGGAGACAAGCAGACCTGCTCAGACACTACCCTCTGCTGGACAGTCCTGGGATCGCGCATGCTCCTGGAGGTCTGGGCCAGCTGAATGGGTGGCAGTTCCAGATGGGTTGAGATACTGCTGAAGTGAGTGCGACCTTTGAACCTAGAGCCTCTATTGTAAACAATCTAGATGCAAAAAGAAACGACAGGGTTTAGGAAGACCCCCAACACACACGATTTGGCATAATAGAGGTTTCTAAACAATGTGCTAAAATCCCAAGCGCATATAAGACTAATACGGCATCTGCACGGCTGAAAACATCATAGATAACGTTAGAAGGCAAAAAGGTAAAATGCTTTCTATAAAGGATCAGTATCTAGAATATATAAAGAACCTCCAGTGATCAAAAAAGGGTCCAATAGGGAAATATTGTAACGATATAAAATGTCAGTTCACAGACAAGAAAGTACAAATGGCCCATAAATACACAGCAAAAGCATTCGGTTTGAATATTAAGCAGGAAAATGAACATCCAAACCCAAGAAAACATCTACAAAATTCAAACCAACTTATTTCCTTATTCTGGTGGCAGGATTATAAGCTTTTCAGAGTAATTTGACAGTAGCTACTAAAATGGGAAATGACTTAAATGAGCACCCAAATGGAGTTGGCTGAATACATTGGCTCATAGAAAAAAATTAATTGGCTTGCTTATTGCAGTGCTCAGTGTTAAGCCAGGGACCCTGCGCCTGCCACGGCACTGGACCACTGAGCTGTGTTCCCAGCCCCTTTTATGGCAGGATTTCTGTTTGTTTAATGCATTATGTGTACTGACAAGGAAAGATCTTCAGAACCTACAACTGAGTAAGCAATGAAGATCAAGGTCTGAAATGACACATACCATGATAACAATATTAAAGACCCAACCGTATAACACAGGCATAGCAATATCCATGTTTAATGTAGTGTAAGGTGCGCAGGCCCCACCCAGCTGATAGTGAGAGTTACCTCTGGAATAGAAATGAGAACAGATATGAGGAGATGTCCATCTTATCTATAGTTTGTTTTGTTTTTATTTAAAAAGAGGTTCGTGGTTTGGGTGGTGATGTCACATGCCTTTAATCCCAGCACATGGGAGGCAGAGGCAGGAGGATTTTTGTGAGTATGTGTGTGAGGGCAGCTTGGTCTACAGAGCGAGTTTCAGGACAGCCAGATAAACGTGGTCTTGAAAACAAAACAAAACAAAAGATGTTCATGGATTCATTGAAATTACAAAAAGTTACTTTTAGATTTAAAAAAAAGAAACTCTTTGCTTTTCCTATTGATGCACCCGGAATGGCCAGGGAGTTGTGGAACTAAAAAGAAAAATAATGCCTTAGGGGATTTTTCAGGGGTGCCAGCTCAGTAGATGACAGTGTGGTTGTCATGGAGATGGCTTCATTCAATACCAAGCACCCTGCACATCTAGCTACACGTCATCTCAGCTTACTAATCATTTCCCACTTGATGCCTTGCTCATAAGGCTTGGTTTGCAAACCCTTATTTAAGGTGGCTGCTGTTAAATGTAATATCTTATTTTAAAGTCCCCCGTGTCTCTCTCTTTCCCCTTTGCCTGTCTATACGGAGTCATTTGGAGATATTAGACACTTGCCCAAAGACAGCTGATATGTGGCTTCGCTTTTCCTAACCAGAGAGTTTTCCCTTTAAGCTACTTAAACTATATTACACAGTCGTGAACATTTTGTAGCCTCGTTAACTTCAAAATGTTCACTCCCTATCAGGAACTTTTCTGCTTTCTCTGCCATCCACAACACGTCACTCTAAATCAAAATCGCAGCTGATCCATCTGGAGGAGAAACTGACCACAAGGCCAGGTACGATTCCAGCGCCAAGACAACCACGAAGCTGAGAGACAAATCGGTGCCACGAGCAAACTTCAAATGCCGAGAAAACAAATTCTGGGATTCAAAGCGATTGATAATAGCAAAGACTAAAATACAATACGGAGGCATGTCTCTAAGATTCTCTCATCAGATTCAAGCTGGTACAGGTTTCACATCTGCCACTCTTCCCTCGCAGCATAAAATACCTCGCACCCATGCAGCCTGATCTCACTGCCGACCCATTCCTGTCCGGCAGAGAAAATATGACTAACCTCAGAGATTACAAGATGTGCTGCCAGTGGGACTCGGAGTCCCCTTTGGTGAAGAGGTGGGTCCTTTTGCTGTAGGAAGGTTTTCCAATCACGTTTCTGGAATAGCCTGTGAGTAGAGAGGGCACTGGGCTTACAAATCAGAGCTATGATTGCCTGCCCATCTTTCAGCCCCATCCCCATTAAAAATGAATTCACTTTTTTTTTCTGATTCAAAGATACGAGCATCTATGAATAATTCATAGCCCGGGAGGTGAAACATGGGTCTGAAGGCCCAGAAGCCTGAAAGCAAATGGTACCTAAAGTATGAAGATCACACAGTGGATTTTAAGCAGCGTCATGTAGCAAGCCCGAGAGAGCACACACAAAAAAAGTTCTGCAAATCAGAGCACCCAAGCTGCTGGCTATGCACACAAGCACAGCACCTCTCAGGGAGCAGTAATGGAAAGTCACTAGCTTCCGGAACAGGAGGGAGAGGAAATCAGGAAGAACCATCTGCAAAAGACGTTAGGGCTTTAACAAACAATGTGTCAGGGCAGTGAAGGGCATTCATGTCCCCTCTCCTGGGTTGGGCTTCCTCATTCTTATTCTCAGAGGACAGGGACACCAGCACAGAGCAGCCGACACGGGGCATGGAGGACCGCAGCTGCAGAAGGCCTAGATCCATTCAGGGATTTTTATCCCTTGGCCAACAGTTTAACTCTGACGGAGTCTACCCACTGAGGCCACGAAGACAAACTGTCTCCATTTGTCAAACATGAGATAATACCATAGCACCGTCTGGATGTGGGGGACAGAATGCCAGCCGAAGCCTTGTGGTATATGGTGGCCAACTGGCAGGAGCTCAACCTAACGCTCTTTGAGGGGAATGGGGAAAAGACTTTGAAAAATGTGTCCCTGTGCAGCCTTAAGAGCTCACAAAGGACATGGTATCTGAGCTGGGTTCTTCTTAGACCTGTGCTGTTCCAGAGAGAAAGGAAACACAACTGTTGTGTGTATACAATAAATACACACTGAGAGAGAGAGAGAGAGAGAGAGAGAGAGAGAGAGAGAGAGAGAGAGAGAGAACATTCCTATCAACTCTCCTGAGCAGAAAGTGTTTTTGAGAAAGGACTTAGATTTTTATCTTATCTAGCTTCCTTCAGGTATTGTCTGGAGAGCGGAAGGACGAGAGTGGGCCTTTTTACCCTCGTCTCATTTGGAAGGATGCACAAGCGAAATATTACTCCATTTCCCCCCAGTCTGAGCAGAATGGCTCATGTTTAGGAGCAGAAGCTATTTGGAGCTGTGGCAGGAAGGAAATTAATACGCGAATGGAAACAGAGCCTTTAAAAGTCTGCCCACACTGCAGAACTGGAAATGGATGAACTTCTTTCCCATTACAACGACGATACCACTAGACACAATTGGTTTGCACGATAACAAATTGGCAGGCTTGCTGGGACTGGAAGATGCCTGGCTCTGCCTGCTGCTGCACCTGGGCAAAGCCAGGGGGAAGAGAAAGCCAAGGCTCATGGAAGCCATACATGGGGCTGCACAGAAGTCCCCGTCCTTACCCAACAGCTTTCTCCTCATGATTTGCCTTGCAGATGGAACCCTCTCTCCAGGTGTTTGTGCCTGGAGCTATGTAGGCTAGGGATGGGTCAGCAGGCTGGGGGTGAAGGTGGGGCTTGCTCTTTATTGACCCTTCTAGGACATTTCTCCCAAGAGAGCAAGCACAGAGTGGGATAAAGGGCACAGGCTGGCATTCACAAACCAACTTTGAAGTTAGACTTTATAGCACACCAACTGCATAGCCTCTGACTAATTGATAATCCACTGTAGGCCTCCGTAAGATGGGTATAACAACCCTCTCACCTCATAGAGCAATGCTAAGAATTCAATGAGAAAATACACAAGGATGGCTTAGCATATTCTAACAAATGGGTTAATTGCTCAATGAATATTAACTAGAATTAGTACAATTGAGATCTCCAAACAAAAGCCTCCAAGAGCAAGTGCAAACATCTTCCTTAAATTATGAACTGACATGAACAGCCCCAAATGTTGCATCTTGAGATCGTGCCTTCTGTCTTTAGGTCAAAGGATACGTGTCACTACTTTCTTCCTCAGAGACTTGAGCCATGCCAACTTCATTCTTGGAGTAGGAATCTGTGAGTTAATGAACTTTCCGCAGAAAGTTACAAACATGGCCACATCTCAGTTTATATAATCTTTTCCAAGTTCATCCCATCTCTCCGTATGATTTATGGACACAGCAGCATAGCAAAATACTGTGAGCTGAACTGCACACCCTCCCCCTGCCTGACCAAATTCATATAAGAAGCCCTAATCTCCAAAGGGATTACATTTAGAGACAGTGGCTATAAGGAGTTAAATGAGGGTGGAGCCCTGATCTCTTAAGACTGTAGGGTGACTATCTTTATAAAAAGGTAAGGCAATGACGCTCCTCACAGTGGAGAGGCCATGTGAGGAAACAGGAAGTGGCCATCTATGAGTCAAGAAAATAGGGTTTTCATCTCAGACTTCCAGCCCAGAGAATTGTGAGAAAATGAAAGTATGCTCTGAAAGACACCAGTCTGTGGGACTTCGTCATGGCACTCAAAGCTTACAGTATATTAAATAATACATAATTAATAACATATTAAGTGCTAATATGAAAGTTTTAACCTAGTCAAGGCTTTGACTACATCCTTTATATTAAGGAATGATCCAACATGGGTCACAAGGACATTAATTTCACTTAGGAAACGTCACTTCAAAGAGACCTGCTGTACATCATGGAGCCTGAGAACAATATCGTGCATCCCTAATATTAGTTGAGAGTATTGAGTAACATTATCACACACAGGGATAAGTATGCAGAGAAATGCAGACACGAATGATCTAATCTACATTTGAATGTGGCCAGTTCCAAATGTGGTGGTTTGGAAGAAAATGGCCCCCAAAGGGAGTGGCACTATTAGGAGGTGTGGCTTGGTTGGAGGAAGTCACTGAGGGCGTGGGTTTTGAGGTCTCATATATACTCAAGACACACCTAGTGTCTCAGTTCACTTCCTGCTGCCTGTGTAAGATGTACATCTCCCAACTACCTCTCCAGTACCATGTCTGCCTGCATGCTGCCGCGTCCCACCATGGTGATAATGGACTAAACCTCTGAACTGTAAGTCAACTCCAATTAAATATTTTTCTTTATGAGTTGCTATGATCATGGTGTCTCTTCACAGCAAAAGGACCCCTAACTAAGACAGTAAGCTGACTTCAGGAGTAGTTAATTTCACCTGAAAGAAAATATTTCCTAGATTTTACCTACTGGCTATATAGCAAAAGACTTAGTAGCTATTATGAACACTGCCCCCTAAAAGAGTTGAAGGTAGTTATAACCGTCCACATGTCCTACTCTATCTCTGACTCTTCCAACCTAAACATCCCAATTCAAGCATACCCTGCAGAGTTTCCCTTGGGTCTAAGGCAGCACTATGCAAAGACTTCCAGGAACGGTGTAACATTAATATGAATGCTCAGCCTTAGCTTATGCTTGTTGTGTTAGTTCTTATAAATTAACTTTTTTCTTTTCTTCTACATTTTGTCTTGGAGCTTTTTACCTTTCTTTCAGTCTGTATGTTTTACTCATGTCTCTGTCTGACAGCTGCCTGGCTGGCTGGCCCTGGGCATCTCCTTCTCTTTCTCATTTTCCTTCTCTCCTTTCTTTCCTCCTTTTCTATTCTCTCTGCATGCTTTCCCTGGCTATCCCTTTTCTGCCTAGCTATTGGTCATTCAGCTTTTTATTAGACCAATCAGGTGCCTTAGGCAGGCAAGATAAAACAAATGTAACACATCTTTACAGAGTTAAACAAATGTAGCATAAACAAATGTAACACATTCTTACATAGTTAAACAAATGTAGCATCAACAAATGTAACACATTCTTACATAGCTAAACAAATGTAACACATCTTTACATAGTTAAACAAATGTAGCATCAACAAATGTAACACATTCTTATATAGTTAAACAAATGTGACCCAGCTTTACATAGTTAAACAAATGTAGCATCAACAAATGTAACACATCTTTACATAGTTAAACAAATGTAGCATAAACAAATGTAACACATTCTTACATAGCTAAACAAATGTAACACATCTTTACATAGTTAAACAAATGTAGCATCAACAAATGTAACCCAGCTACAGAGTTAGTAACAGTGCATAGCATCTGCATTGTCCAGATGGTAATGGCCTATCACACAAAGCTCTGAGTGATTGAAATGCAGTTAAAGTGGGCAACGGAACACTTCATAACACATCAGTTTTAATTTATTTAAATCTAAGTGTACATAGTTACACATGCCTAGTGCTTCCTTTATTGGCCACTACAGTTCTGATCGCTTCACATCCTACCGTAGCATTTATTAATTACATGGGTGTTTTGCCATATTTAAAAATTACATTTTACACAATACTTTATCCTCTGAGTTAGGTTGGGCCTGCGGGGGCAGGCGGATGTGCAGAACTTTGGCCCAGCCTTTAATAGAACCTGGAACAAAATGTAGCCATCAGCTTCCTATCAATGGCACAAAATGCTGGAGACAAAGCTGTAGGACATGGAGGAGGGGACTTACTATGGCTCTTGGTTCCAGGGACCCAATATATGGTCTCTTAGCTCTGTCACTTTTGGTCCATGGTTGTACATCACAGCGAGAGAGCCTAGTAGAGGTCTTTTTCCCTCAGGGGCTACAGTCTCACTGTCTCTCTGAAAAGGCATACCTACAATGACCTAGCTTCCCTTCACTAAGTCTACTTCAGTATGGTTTCTCCATCTCCCAGTAGTACCATAGGCTGGTGACCAAGCCTTTAATATATGGGCTTTTGGAGAACAGTAAAGACCCAAATCACAATAAACCAAGGTAGAGACCTGGGAGAGTATAGGTGCCACACTGTGTTTTAGGCAAAGCAATTGCCATGAGTCTGGCAATTGCAGATTCTAGAAGAAGAGTCCTGGAAGAAGATATGCCTAAGCTATGCCTTGAAAGGTAGCATGGTAGACAGAATAAGGAGAATAGAGTCCCCCCAAAAGGCACACATATTATAATTCCCAGACCCTGCAACTAAACTAAAACCACCTAACTAGACCAACCAAACTAAAACAGATAAATAGCCAATCTTAAACTAGAGAAACAAGCCAAGTGTCTCAAATCAGCCCAATATGATCACATCATGTGGTGGTTTCAATGCGCTCCGTCCTCCACTCTCGTGATGAGCCTTAGCCCTGCCCCATGCAGCCATATTGAAAAGTGAGATCTGTAAATGGAGACTACTGTTTCATTTCCCAGCCACCCAGACCCAAATAATTGCACAGAAGTTAGTTATATTAATTACAACACTGTTTGGCCAATGACTTAGGCATATTCCTAGCTAGCTCTTTCATCTTAAAACAACCCATTTCTATTAATCTGTGCATTAGCATGAGGCTGTGGCCTACCAGTAAAGTTTCGGTGTCCTTCTCCTTCAGCAGCTACCTGGTGTCTCTCCGACTCCGCCTACTCTCTCTCTATGTTTCTATTTGGATTTCCCACCTGGCTTTACTCTGCTAAGTCATTGGCCGAAACAGCTTTATTCATCAACCAATAAAAGCAAGACATATACAGAAGGGCATCCCACATCAGGGATCTATACAGTAGAGTAGGTTCTGAGGGCTCTGTCCTCATGAATGGATTAATGTTGATATCCAGGGACTGGGTTTATTATGACTGTGGGTTTGTTTCAAAAGTGAGTTTGGCTTCCTCATAGGGTTACTATACTTGCATAGCTTCTTGTCATGTGATACCTTCAGCCGGGCTGTGTGTGATACAGCCAGAAAGCCTGCATGGGAGTGGCTCCCTGACCTTGCACCTCCCAGCCTCCAAAGGCACGCATCAAATAATGCATGACCACTATAAATAACCCAGCCACAATGTTCACTGTTACTGTAACACCAAACAGAGTGAAGAAATGCAGGCCCTTCAAAATATATGATGGGGGTAGCAGAGGAGGTCAGGGCAATGCCATGTAAGAAAGCCTTGACCTGACTGTGCTGGCTGGTGATAAAAAGGGGCCCAGAGACAAGGGACGACGGCAGCTTCTGTCTTTGAAAAGGCAAAGAAAACAGATATTCCTCACCCAGAGCTTCCGAGAGGGACACATCCTCCCAGCACTTGGATCTTAGCATTGCGAAACCTGTGTCACATTTCTCTGACCTGAAAACTGTGTTGTTGCTAGTCTACACGTGTGGCAATTTGCTACAGCAATAGAGGACACTGGTACTAGGTGGGGTGTTTTTAAGCAGGCAAGAGGAGGGCAGTATCCCCTAGGGAGGGACCCGGCCAAGCCTGGGGAGAGGAGTCAGTGAGCAGGCTTGGGAGGAGGGTAACTGTCTGAGCCGCGGAGCCTGTGGCAGAGGTGGTGCTGCATAGGCACCGGAGCACAGGCAACAGGCTTCCTTCCACTTACTCCCCGCTGGTGGGTGTCACTTCCACACACCTGTCTCCCGACACTTCTCCAACCCCACCACCCCCATACCCATTTAGCACCGCCAGAGGCACACCACCCGGTCACACAGACCTTTAATAGCTAGTGAAACAGTAGCAGGTGTCAGAGCTGAGAGAGGGGAAATTCTCAATCCCCACTGGAGGACGAAGATCATTTTATTCATTTCCATTTAAAGGGAGAATTGAAAAGCATGAAATCGCATGCCAGCCGGGAGAGTGAGCTTAAACTAGGGTAACCTTGACAGGGGCAGGCACCAGCAGGTTCCAGGGCACAGCGCCCCAAGCTGGTGTCCTGGGGAGAGATGGGATATGCCCGCCTGTGTAGACGTCTAGTCTACTTGTGGCTCAGCTCCAGGTCCTGGTGGTCTGCTTTCTCCTTCCCCTTGGACTTGACTCTGGCTTATTGTACCTCACCCTGCCCCAAAGTCAGCTTATCTTATTCCAACCCGACCTGTTCTTCTTCTCACAGAATGAACCACACCCACGCAAGAAGGCAGGGCAGCTTTCTCCTCCTCGCCTGCTCTCCATTCCACTCTGCCATGCCCAGCCACTTAGCGTCCTCTGTCAGTTGGTTCTGACTCCATGACCTCCGCTCAGACCACCTAGGACCCTCACCCAGTCCTCTGTCCCTTAATGGGCTGTCATAGCATGCCCTGGCCCTCTCCGCCTCTCACCCAGACTCCACTTTCCTAGTCTAGTTCTCAAACCTAGAATACAAGCCTGGTGATGGAAGGCACCCCTGGCCCTTGCTTACAAGCTTTATCTGTTTTCTCTCCACTCTCAAGAGAGTTTCCAAACTTAGGCTGGCGGATAAGGCAATCCGCATTTTGTCCCTGCTTAGTTATCCATGGTGTCTGGCTATCTACGAACCATTCTTACTCTGACCCATTCTCAAAACCCAATCTGAGGTTCCAGGCCATTTCCCATACCCTTGGCTTTCAAAGACCTCTTTGCTTTGTCTTCTGATGAGGTCTAGTATCTTCAGACGCAGCTCCCAGGTCTCCCCTTGACCCTTCTGCCAACTGCCTCTCATCACATTAGTGTTATGCACTCTTTCCTGTCTTCAACACTAGCTTCTGGAGACCACAGACTGGTCCCTGTTTGACCTTTCATCCTTAGAGCCTAGGACAGTGCCTGGCATAAAAATGTTAAGCAATGCCCTTGGAATGTGTGTGCCTCTGAGCCCCCATGTCAGGCTGTAAAAGGGAGCCACAAACATCTAGGGAGTAGGGGACTTGGTGACACGAAGGAGGAGTGATTTCTCCTCAGGGCCCTGCAGCATCTGCCCAGAGAAGTCCCAGGCCTCCAAATCAAGGGGACAAACTGAAGGCCAACTCTGAAATCCATCAGAATAACAAATGGACTATAAAAATGTTCCTGTCCATCTCTGTGGTGTCACAGGACAGGAGTTATGGCTTGCTCCAGGACTGGAGAGCAGCCAGCACTGCATTTTGCCCTCCTCTAGAGAGAGGTCCTTGCTGGACTCGGGCCACCAGGCTTGAGGAGCTGTGAGAGCCAGGGAATGAGGACATCGGAAGCATCTCTGCTGCCCCAGGCCCTAATGCAGAGAAAACTGAAAGCTGATCTCACTTTCATCTTTCAAAATTTATTATTATTGAAGTAATAATCACATAAAATGAAATTTGCAGGTTCGGAAGTGTTGAGTGTGTCTCAATGCATTCGCGATATTGTGTGATTATCACTACTTACTGTACCAAAGGGAATCTTGTGCCATTAGGTAAACAGTCCCCACTTCCCCCTTCTTCCAGCCATAGACCTACTTCCTGTTTCTACCTATTTTCCTAATCTGGCTATTTCTTCATATAGGTGGATTCATATAATACATGACCTTTTGTGCCCAGCTTCCTTCGCTTCATATTTTTGAGGCTCGTCTGGGTTATAGCAGGTAGCAGTCAGCTCTTATTTTTCCAGGTAGATTAGCGCCCTGGGTGAGGACGTAGTGCATTTGTTTATTGATCATTAGCTAATGGACATGTTCATGGGTTTCTCTTCGCAGTTCTGAACATTCGGGGACAAGTTTTCGTGTGAACGTGTTTCCATCTCTCTTGAGCACATGGCTAAGGCTGAAATAAATCACTGGGTCAGATGTTTATCTAGCGTTTACTCTTTTAGGATTTTCATCTTTACTCCTTCATTTTTGAGGTACCAGTTGCTTAGGAAAACTTGCTGAGACCTCAGACTTAGACAGTTTTTCATAAGCCGGACCTTACAGCAAGGCGGCTTTCAACTCCCAGAGTTTTAGACACTGCCTGAG
This sequence comes from Microtus pennsylvanicus, assembly GCF_037038515.1. NCBI lineage: Eukaryota > Metazoa > Chordata > Mammalia > Rodentia > Cricetidae > Microtus > Microtus pennsylvanicus. The sequence goes on along the minus strand of NC_134592.1, from coordinate 37,695,902 downwards.
ACCATAGCTGAGAGAAGAACGTGCCTGTGCTGGCCTTGTTCACCATTCAACAGGGGAAAGGAAGAGGATGCCATCCTGGGGCTACAGGGCAAAGGCCTGAAAGGAAGAGCACGTTAAAGGATTAGCAAAGCTTCATGAATTGTGATGCTTGAGCTTGGACCTGAAGAATGGTTTTCGTTGTTATTATTTTGTTTGTTTTTGTTGCTTCTTTAGAGACAATGTAGAGGGGCAGAAGGCACACAAAAGAGGAGGTACTGCACAGGGAGGCCTAAGCTAGGGTTTCTTTTCCTATTGTTGCTATGTCCCTTGGGGATGGGGAAAGGCAGGCTATGAGGCTGGACTAACAGAGTAGAATGCAATGGCTCCCATGCTTGCCACTGGGACCTGCCAAGATCCTGCCTTATTCTTGTCTCTTTTTCACCAACCTCTTGCTCCTCGACCTCATGCTCTGAGGATGCTGTAGCAGTTGATTCTGCCTGGCTCTTGAAAGTCATATACTCCAGATGGATACAACCAGCCTGCCTGGTACCCAGCCCTCCTGTTCTCTGCTGCTGCTTCTGCCCCACCCAGGGTAATCTCTAGTCCCTTTGGCTTCTGAAGAGAAAAATAAACAGCCAGTTTCTGGTGAGTAGGAACTTGACCTGTGTCCTCCCTTCTCCCACATGCCCAAGAGATTTGGACTCACTGTTTCTCCTCACTGACTTTGTAAGTGAGGTAGAATAATGATATCGTAGGCCAGCATGTTCACCTGCTAGGTCTGGAAGATGTTCATATATGACTGATCCCGATATTCTGAGCCACAGAGTCCCCGCCCTGCATGGAGGCTGGGCAGCGCTGGGCATCAGCAATCAGCCCGTTTTCCTATTTGGGTTTTAGAATCTGTTTTGTACTAATGAGATGACTTTCTTCAGAGCCTACAGGAAAAGGTCTGGATGTTAGGAATCAGATGTCTAAGAGCTTCGGAAAGTGAGTGAACTGGACCCCTCCTACACTGGTGGGAGCTGGTGTGCAGGGGTGGGAGGCGGAAGGAGGTCTGGGCTGGGTAAAATGGAGCAGCAGCTGTGAGAAACATCACAGAGCCATGAGGCCACCGGGTGAGGCCACAGGGCAGCCAGCTGCAGTCTGTGGGCTGACCCGGCTTTCCACCTGTTTGGAAATGCTCTAAAACTTGAGAATGGAGTTCACATCTTCGAAGTCTGCAAAAACATCAAAAAAAGCAGGACAGTTTGTGATATGTGAAAATTATGCACAATTCAAATTTAGATTTCATAAAGTATTAATTTTTATGATGAAAATTTTTGTTAAGAGTTTTCTTTCTCTCTTGTTACATAATCATGTTCATTATGTCTTTAAATTTTCTTCTTGGTGCCAAACGCTTTGGTTTTCTATTATGTGGCCCTTCACAGACGCACACTGCCAACCCTTTCTGCAAACAATCTCAGAATGATGGTGTTTTCCCCTCTCACCCTTGCAACCAGCTCCCTACCCCAGTCCCTGACTTCCCACCCTAGGAACCCACTCAAGATGGAACAGGCCACTTTTTTTTTAGCTACCATGACACCACTTAGCTCCTTGAAGTCAATACTCAGCCTTACACACACACACATCTTCCTACATCTCATATCCTACAGTCAAAGGTCTTCAGGAAAAGACAAAGTGACTCCACCCTCCTAGAAGATTGACAGTTCCTCCTGTGACCAATGATGAAGCAGTAATAGGTCCCAAAGCTCATTTACTGAGCACCAGGCTCTGGTCATGCTAAAGACATGTCTCACATATTCAGAATCCTCTTCAAGTTCCCATCCGTGTTTCCTTCATAAGAAGGGCATTGCTCCTCTAATTCTTAGCTGCTTCTCTCTTTGCACAGCCAAAAGGGAACCTTCAGTACAGCATCAAGGTTACACTAAGTATAATATGCTGCCATGAGCAAGGCATTATTTGAAGTCAGAGATCTTGACTTCTATGGATATCTGAAGAGGATAATTCTTTGCGAGGGGCTTGTGTTTAAGCATCCCTGATGTCTAGCCACTACGTGGAAGACCGAGGCACGCCCTCTACATATGGCCACCAAACTGTCCCCAGACATTGACATATGTCTCCTAGGGAGAGGAGGTGGGAAACAAATTTCCTCCAGCCAAGAATCACTCTCCTAAACATTTTATATAGAAACTCACAAAATCTATACAGTGTACCACAGTGTTAGCTTCCCCCCCAGGGACGACCAGGGTCACACAGCTGATGGCTGACGCAGTGGGTGTGAGCCATGTGGTTTGACTCCTGCGTCCATTTTAGCAAATGTCAGAAGCTACTGAGCTGTTGTTCACACTGGCAATTTTGGGGATTCCTTCCTGCACCCTTGAGGAAAGAATAAAAATGGAGAGCCTCTTTGGCTTTGGCCACGGGGAGCATCAAAAAGATAACCATGGAGACTGGAGAAGGAAAAGGGCTGACAGGGAGCAGAGGGGAGGCTGGGAGTCCATCTGAGTGGATGACAGAAAACCACAAGTCATTTTGTGCTTTGCTCTGGACTGTCCATGCTCATGGCCAGTTCGTAGCTATTTAATTCCTCCAAGTTTCTCCCCCTTCCTCCTCTTCTTTCCTCTCTTACTGGTAACGGGCAACATCCTTACCTATCCAGATTCAGTGAGGGAGAAGATGAGAACTGTGAAAATAAAATAAACTGAGGCTTGGGGATCAATGAAGCGACAACACATGCACATACACAGAAAGACATGCGCACATACACAGACAGACAGATAGACCTCCCCGCCCTCACTGAAGACCCTTTGAGGACAGGTGAGATTTTTCTCTCAGTGACAACTGCTACTGGCTGTAGACAACAGAAAACAAATTCAGAACGAATAACTTCTCTTCCTCTGGGAGGCCCAGATGTCAGTAGCACAGGACTGAGTAGGTTTCCAAACATGTGGCTCTCATCTTCTGGTCCACAACAAGGGTCCAGTACCTCCAGGTATCCTAACCACATTTAGTCAGGAGATGTAGATGTCTCCTGGGCCTGTCCCTTTGGGTACATCTCACAGGCCAGAACACTGCCACTTGCCCATCCTGGCTACAAAGAAATCTGAGGGAGGTTTTATTTTTAAATGAACATATTAACAATCCACCTTGGAAAAATAGAGGATAGAATTACTAGAGAGAAAGAGAAGAATGCATACTGAGAAGACATCAGCAGCATCTGCTAGGAGTTTCAAAGGCATCCAACATTCCATGGAAGGATCTACCTCATGAGGTGCAGTGCAGTGGAGTGATGTAGAGTTATATAGATTGGCATGCAGGAGGATGGACAAAGTGGAGTAAGGCGAGGGGGATGCAGCGGATTTCAGGGGCATGGAGTGAGATGATATGGGATGGAGTAAGATGGTGTGGGATGGAGGAAGATGGTGTGGGGTGGAGCAAGATGGTGTGGGATGGAGGAAGATGGGCAGAGTGGAATAGAGCAAATGGAAACGGTGGGATGAGTGAGTGGTGTGGAAGGAAGTGAGTAGGGTGTGGTGTAGCAAGTAGCCTGGATGAGGCAGGATGAAGGGAGATAGAATGGGACAGAGTGGGATGGAGTTTGGCGTGCAGTTCAAGCTTTGGAGACAACGTTAAATCTTGACCTTTCTCCTTATTACCCTGGCCCAGTTATTTTGTCTTTTTTTTCCCACTGTACTGAATTCACAGTACTACTGAGTATACAATGGATTAGCATGTTTAAAATACTTGTAAAAGCACCAAGGTATAAGGAAGATTTGAAAAGTATTAGCTATTTAAGATGGTTGCTATTTATCGAATATCTCCCATATGTCCAATGGTCTACTATCTTCTCTAGCCCATGGAACAAATGAAGGAGATGACTAAGTACCCCCAGCCCCAAGTATGCATTCCAGAGGATCCCAAGCCCAGTGCCAGACACTTGACTGCTTTATTGTAGCTTCCTGGCCTTGAATTAAGAAGGTGTCGGTACCTCCTAGCTAAGACTTCGGGAGACATCGGAGAATCAATACAACAGTATGAAAACAAAATCTCTGCCTCTACCTCCCAGTGGGTCTTGCCCTGGCTTCTCCCCCGAGTTCTGAGTGAGGATCTAATCTAATTTCCACTCTTCTGTCTTCATCTGCCAATTGGCTCATCCATCCCAGGTCCTCCAGGAAATGTGTTAATGGTGTGCTGAGGGGAAGGAGACTGTGCTGTGTACAGAGCATTCAGTGGTCAATCGGGCCAGGACTGGATTGACCTAGAAAGCCATAGGGAGAGGAGCTTGGGGAGAAAATACCAGGTTACAGAGGCTAGAACAGTTGTCCCTCAACAAGGTCAGAGCACAGCAAAGGGTAATGAAGTACAAAGGCATGGACTCTGACTCTGGGGAGAGCCGATGAGCTGATGGTGATACCTACGGGGAAAGCCAATAGGATTGAAGGCTTCAGACCTGTGGTTGAGGCTAAAACAGATCAGAGCCCCTCTGACAGCCCATCTCTACAAGGTACCCAGACAGAACCACTCCACCCCCACTCGGCACACCTCCAAATAAACCACCAGATTTTATTTAAGTCAGATGTCCAAACAAAATAAAATGTTAAATTCTTGGGTGTGTTCTGAAAAAGTTTAAGACTCTTATCTCCACAAGATGAATCCTGCTTCTAGGAATGTTTCCCACAGAGATCGTGTGCAGAGGATTTTGTACGGTGGCATCATTTGTAGCAGTGTCAACTATGGGATTGACGAAAACATTCGTTACTAAGAGAATGGTTCTAGTTAGAGGATACACATGTTTCAAAACCTCGATGCACACCAGAACCGACTAACATAAAAAGATGCTTTGGCCTGCAGTTTTATGGGGGAGAATGGATGCTCTAAAGCAGGGAGACTGTATATCATTTATGTGAAAATAAAGAATATATACATAGATGTAGATATATGTATGCATAATCGTATATACATAAGTTAGAAAAATATTGGCAGAAAGGGAAGAACACAGACAGAGACAAAGGCAGGAATGTCTGAAAAATTTATATCAAAATGTTAGCACTGGCTTATCTGCATATAAACTTTCTACAGAGCCAGATTTTTCTCTGTTGGAGTGGGAATTTACAGAGAAGCAGTGGGGGGAGGCTATGATGAGCCATATGCTATCAGGTTAGAGTTGAAGTCATCAGCATGAACTCCTGGTTAGCTTATATAGATGCAGATGGCTCCATATTGAAATATTTATAGGTCCCTGTATACTCACAGATTGATATACACACATTAATGTGCTCTGTCAGCCGAGAGGACTGGAAGCAATGAAATTCACATAATAGGGAGTATTTTTAACCCCAGGACTATTAGGAGGTTTCTCTTTTCTTTCTTCTGTTGGGAAATAGCGTATTATTTAAACGTATTTTTAATCATGTGTATATGCGTATGTAAGTGCAATGGCCACAGATGCCAGATGAGAATGTAAGATCCCCCAGAGCTGTGATTCCCCTCACAGGTCATTGTGAGTTGCCAGCATGGTGCTAGGAAGTGAACTTTCATCCTCTGCGTGAGCACTTTTAAGCATTAAGCCATCTCTCTCCTCTCTCTAGCCTGGGAAATATTTTTCTTAAACTGATTGCAAGTAGAACACATTGTACAGTAATTCCGTTCCTACATACACACTCAAAAGGAAATACCTGTATAGGAATATGTGCCTAGGAATAGCCACACTATCTGCATTTGTAACATCCCAATTGCAAACAGCTCAAATGCCCATCAGCAGAAGAATGCCTAAATCCATGGTGACATAAGTATGCAATACCACAGTGCACACAATAAAATGAATGAACTAAAACTGTACAAGTCCACACCTTTAGTCCCAGTGCTTCTCTCCTGTGGAAGGAAGCCAGACTCCTAGGAGAAATGACTGACTGTAAGATGAAGCAGGAAATCTGGTGGTGTGAGAAAGTGAGGAGATGCAGTCATATGTTCCTTAGTGACAGATACACATTGGCAGAGTGTGTCATTAGGTGTGATGGAGATAGAAACTATATTAATCACAACACTGTTTGGCCTGTTATCTCAGGCTTCTTATTAACTAGCTTTCACATCTTAAATTAACTCATTTCTGTTATCCTCTGTATAGCCATGAGGCTGTGGCTTACCGGAAAGGTTCCAGCAGCTGCGTCTTTCTCCTTCGGCAGCTACACGGCTGTAGGAGGTCCTTCTATCTTTGTGTTTCTTTCATTGGTTAATAAAAAAACTGCTTTGGGCCCTTGGCAGGGCAGAACTTAGGCGTAGAAGACAGAACTGAGTTCTGGCAGGAAGAAAGCAGAGTTGGAGATACGCCATGGATCCGCCAGAGACAGATGCTGGGAATTTTACCCAGTAAGCTACTGCCACGTGGCGATACACAGATTAATAGAAATGGGTTAAATTAAGATGTAAGAACCTAGAGCTAATGGGCCGAGTAGTGATTTAATGGATACAATTTCTGTGTGATTATTTCAGGACTAAACTAGTGGGGTGGCCGGGAACCAACAAGCGGGCTCTCCTTCTTGCAACACATGGTGTCTCTCTGACTCCACCTGCTCTCTCAATCTCTTTCAGCCTGGCTATATTCTGCCCTGCCATAGGCTAAAACAACTTCATTCATTAACCAATAAAAGCAACACATATATAGAAGGACAACCCACATCAATTAGGGAATTTGTCACTGTGTAAACATTATAGAGTGTACTTACGTAAACCCAAATATTATAGGCCAATCATTTAAAGTGACCTTTTAAAGCAGTTAAGAGATGAGACAAAATACCAAGAGTTTGAAGCCGTTGTCAGTATAACATGGCAAATTGTTTTACAGAAAATAATTATTGTGAGTTGAAAGAATGTATTTAAATAATGATCGAAAAGTATGATTTAGTAAATAGGAAACCTTATAACAATCCTTTATTACCATTATCAAGTATTATATATTGTACACACTTTGTATTTTTATATGGCTGTTGTAATTATGCTCAAATACCATCCTTATAAACACGTGGATGATGTATATTGTTTTATTACAATGCCCACAGTGTAATAATGAGACAGGAACTCTCAGCTCCATTATAGACCACCATAATAGATGGTATCCAGAATGCCATTAGTTAGCATATGACTATAATTTTAAAAATCTGCTGTGAGTGGGGTGCTCAGTGACATGACATTTGTGTCTCACTCCTTCCATCCAAGGTTCAGGGAGCATGTGAGAAGACAGGGTGCTTATCACATTCCAGTATGTGGTTCTGTACCCAGGAGTACAGATGGGGAACACAAATTAGAGCCGGAGAATTATTTTCCAAAGAACACATGAAGTTGGAGTGGCATGGAGACGCAAGTGAAGCTGAGAGGAGCTGGAGAAAAGAGCTGGAGTGTGTATGATAAAAATACATTGTGCTCCATTGTAAAAGAATTCATAAAAATAATTTAGAAACATTTAAAAAATCCACCTTGACAGGAGCATGTCAAAGAAACCTAGGAACCCATGAATACATCAAAGACCAATGCTAGAAAATTGGAAAAATAAAGCAGAGTTGTCCCAGATTAGAATACAAATATACCCGTGAGTCCATAGTGATAAAAATGAATGAGTAAATTAATACGTTCAGGAGAGAGGAGAGAGATAAATCTCTCACACAGAAGCATCCTAAATAATTTACTTGCATTTTCTGCCCTCAAGGAGCATATTGCCTCCTTCCTTAAGTGTGGCTGGGCTTCGTGGCTTCCTTCCAGAGAGCGCAACATGGGAATAAAGAAGAAAGAAGAAAGGGGAGCTTCCCGCGGCAGAAAACTGACAAGCACGGCTCAGTCTTGCTCAAGCTCAGCATCTAAACAAGAGTCACGGTGCGTGTAATGTGGACAGGTTGCAATGAAATGCGACATAGCCTCTGTGATCACCCACAAGATCCATGTCCCTGTCTAATCCCAAGACGTCAGACAAAGCCAGCAGAGCATGCTCCTCCCCAGAGCTTTGCAAAAATGCCAAGGGGACCCAAGACAGGGAAACAGCTACAAACTGTCACCCCCAAGAGAAGCCCAAACAGTCATGGTTTTACCTGATCCAAAAGCATTCTGAACAATACTTCCCGTTTTATGGTGCTGAGATCCAGTCCAGCCTCACACATACTAAGAGCATGTACCAAGATACACCAGCCTAAAGTTGGTTTTGTTTTTTAAGCCACCAAAGCAAACGATTCAAAGGGATTTTTTTCTCTTGATCTTTAACAATATACAGAAGCAGCAAAAGCTTTGAAAATAAAGTTTTTCCTTGAAGACTTTCCAGTATTCTACAGCGTATTCTTACGTAGGGTTCAAAGTCAGTGGTCTCAGGGTTTCTCCAGGACAAAGATGGACTTTCCCAAGAATATCCTAGGCAGGCCCAGCCTGACTCAGGGGAGTTGGAGACATTTATTTCTCCTTCCTGCACTCTCACCGCTGCCCACATCTCGACCCATCTTCTCTGAGACTGCACAGTAGACTTCCTTTTTACAGGGTTTTCCTATCAGGTCTTCATCCATCTGAGTGTTTAATCACACTCAAGAGAGCTTTGCACAAAGGTCAGCGAGTCTCCATACAGAGATCACAGACGGGTCAAACACCAGATCAAATACTCTGCACCTTATTCTCTTGAGATAGGGTCTCTCACCAAATGGGAAGTTCACTGTTGGTTAAGCTGGCTGGGCAGACAGCTCCCGGGATCTCCATGTCTCTTCCTCCCAGGCCTGGCTCAGTGGATGCCTGGCTTTTTATGTGAGTGACAGGGATTGAGTTCTTCAATTGTAAATAATTCAGTTGTTACAGAATTCAGTTCTGTAGTTGTACAGCAAGCGCTTTTCCTCACTGAGCCATCTCCTCAGCCTCTCATCCCCCAACCCCATTTTAAAAGTCATCAAAGGTCCAAAATGATCTATTCTTTTAACCTTTAGCAATACACAGAAGCAGGAAAAAGCTTTGAAAATAGCTTTTCTTTAAAGATTTCCCAACATTCTGCATCATATTCTTACACAGGGCTTAAGGTCAATGCTCTTGGACTCTCTCCAGATCAAAGACAGATTTTCTTAAAAATAACAGATTAGAGAGAGCACGGAGGAACACAATGTAGCACGGGTAGGTCTTGAACTCATGCAGATGCTTCAGCTTCATCAGGAATGGGATTAAAGGCACGTGCCATCATGCCCACTGAGAGACAAATCTTGAGAAGCTGCACTCCTGTGAATCAAACTGACAGGGGCAAGGCACGGAATTGTTTTATATCTTATTGATCTTGGATGCATACAGCTCTCTTAAGTAGAATTGTAACAAGCTGTTTCACCCATGACCTGGGAAATACACTACAAGGTTAAAAAAAATCCTTCTCGATAGTCTGAAGTCCCTAAATTTAGTGCTAAGATTTAGAAACAAGGTCAGACCAAAAGCGACAAAAATCAATCAGCTCCCATTCTCAGTTATCCATCGGCTCTAAGCCATCCACCACGGCGAGCTGGGGGTTTCTGGGAGCCCGTCCACTGCTCCAGAGTTCTGTATTTCCACAGAAACTACTACTTTCAAATAGGCCTTAACTTAATGATATAAGCTATGGTTCTGGAAATCTCAACCACAAACATGAATGAGCCAAAGGCCCAGAGCAGTGGACCTCACCTTCCTAACGCTGCCACCTTTGGTACAGTTCCTCATGGTGTAAGGCCCCCCCCTCCCGCAACATAGAATTATTTTCATTGCTACTTCATAGCTGCAATTTTGTGACTGTTATGAATCACATTGTAAACATCTGTATTTTCTGATGGTCTTAGGCGACCCCTGGGAAAGGGGTGTTTGACCTCCCAAAGGACTTGTGACCCACAAGCTGAAAACTGGCTCTACATGGAGCTGGAGGTGGGAAATAGAGAGGCCCCAGCCAGGGTTTTAAAAGTCCATTTCCTTAGAGCTGAAACAATTCTTCTGGTCACTCACAGTAATCCCAGGAGATTAGACCATCCTCACTCAGACTGTAAGTTCACCAAAGGACCTGGGGTCTCTGGAAAGGCCAGGAGGGAAGGAATCCAAGGAGGTGGGCAGGAGAACATGCCTGTTGCAAAGCCGGATCTCTCATGATCCTTTGGAAATGTGTTTCTAAAGCGGTGTTTTATGAGTCTGGAATGTTCCTTTATGCTAGAAGCTAGGAGGCACCTGCCACTCTGCAGACAAAAATGATCCCATGAGGGTCACTCCAGGAAGCCTTCCGGGGGAGTCAGCTGAGCAGTGACAGGCTTCCTCACAGCATTCTGGGCAGGATTCTGGCTTGAAAATCACACGTTACATGTTAACTTGTACAAGTTCCATCTGTTTAACTCAAGATGCTCCTTAGATTTGTGTCTTTTGGAGACAACAGTCAAGGCAATTGATATATCACGCCTGGTGTTTCAATAACAGGGTTGGACTTTAGTTCTCTTTCTCTGTATTTCTAAAGTTTGTCAGTCTTTGGAGGTAGACTCTCGCTCTGTAGTCTGGGCTGGCCTAGAACTCTCAGCAATCCTCCTGTTGCGGTTCCCTGAGTGCTATTATTACAATCATGAACCCAGCACCTGGCTTGGATTCTCCTTCATTGTAGTCAGCTACTTGGTAGCCCTTACCCAGTGGTTTCCTATAAGTGCAGGGACCATGGCAAGGCTGAAGAGCTCAAGATCTCCACTCAGGCTGCACGGAGGGGCTTACATGTTCAATTGTAAACAAGGTGTCTACGGCTTGAAAGCAGCCTGACAAAAATGTCAGCTGTAACCAGAAAAACAAAGCAAGCAGTGCTTTTGGATTGGTGTCTGCACGCACAGAGTGAGTCTCTGCTTTAGGTTTTATGCACAGGCTGAAGGGAGGAACATGTACTAGACAAGATTTGTACATGCATAAAAATAATCTTATTACCCCAAATATGCTCTTAAAATAAGCTATTTGAACGCTTCTCCCTCCTAAGGCAACATCTCTTTGCTCTCTGAGGCAATTGCAAGGCTTCCGGTTATACTTAGCACCCTCCTTGGTTTCTGCAGCATTCCTTGGTGAACACACACCCGGATATATCTAAAAACTCACACAGCTGTAACCGTCTTCTCCAAGTCCCTCTATAAAAGAATATTAAAATCAAGGCTCTGGCTGTTAGGAGTTTCTAAAACAATAGTCCTGGAGGCAACAGCTGCTCTTTCTTATTGTAACCAACTTCCTTGGCAACACTGAGATGGGTTTTAGAACATCTCTGGAGGGAACTAAAATCCAGGAGTGGAAGCTACACAGCCTTGGCCTCTGTGTGATCCAGAAAACCCCTGACAGGCACCAGCTACCCCTTTCAGGCTGGAGCTCAGCGAATGACTTTTCAGTGGACTGCATAAGAAGGAAGTAACAGAGAAAGAGGGAGGGAGAAAGAGAAGGAGGAGGAAGGGCAGGGAGGGGTGTAGGGAGAGAGTCCATAAGGCTCTCCACAATGTTTCTGAATATCTATTCAATAGCCACACTTTGCAGCAGCTGCCCAGGCCAGACGTATTGCTGCTTCCTGCAGGCGCTGCTCCCCATCTGGAATAGGAGGAAGGCCTTGAGCAAGACATCCACATTGATGCCAAAGATGTGCACGGATTTTTCACATCCGAAAAAACGAAGCAGGGACTATTTGCAGTACAGACACGAAAGAACAGAAGCAGACCTTCAGACAGGAGCCTTGCCTGACAGGCCTCTGGTTTGCAATGGAAACGTTATCATAGGGAGGCTCTCAGAGGGGGATTTGCCACAATAGCAGCTTGAATGGCTCAGGCACCAAAACCAAATCAAAGCACTTGGAGGGGTGCAGTTTTATGTGCACACTTTACAGCTCGGTTCTAAAGGGCAAGATTACCATAGCTCATCTTTCTGAATGCATACAATACATTTTGCTCGCACTATTTGCTTTTGCCATCCATGGAAGAACCAGTAAGTAAAATATTTTATTAGGCTATAGCAATAAAAGTTAGACCATTTGTGGTTTTTTTAAAAAATATATGACATTGTTTAATCTCCACAATGAACTAATAGGGTATTACTATATTCATTTAGTAGGTGAGTAACTTAGAGACATTAAGTGAACACAAATGCAAGCTTTTAATTTCCAGGCTTTACTCCAAGTTCTGAGAAATATCTGGGACCGTTTCTCTAGCGGGTCCATCTGATCCTCATGCAAAATGGGTTGTCAGCTGCTGTAGCATTCAGAATTCAGAATTAAGGCTATGCAGAGAGTGACTGCCTAAGGGGGGGATTTGAACACAGATGGGTTAGCTCTGGTGTGCATAGTCTTCTCTAAAAGTTATTTTCTCTCTTCAATTTCTCCTTGCCTGCTTTCCTGGGGTAGCTGAATCTCTGCCCTCAATCAAATGAGTGTGAGCCAAACTTCCATGATAAAAACCTGTGATGTGGGATTCCCCCCCTGTATGCTGTGAATACCATTGGTTAGTAAAGAAACTGGCTTGGTCTGATAGGGCAGAACAGAGCTAGGCAGGGAAAACTAAACTGACTGCTGGGAGAAGGAAGATGGAGTCAGAGAGAAGCCCTGGAGCTACCACCAGAGACAGACATGCTGAAACCTTGCCAGTGGGCCATGAATCTTGTGGTAAAATATAAAATAATGGGGATGGGTTAATTCTAGATGTAAGAACTAGCTAGCAATATGCTTAAGTAATTGACCAAGCAGTGATTTAATTAATACAGCTTTTGTGTGGTTATTTCAGGAGTCTGCATGGCCAGGAAATGAACAAGCGGCAAACCTGTACAACGCACCTTGAGATCTAGGACCTGAATGAATATTTTAGGGGTATTATTTGCTGAAACGAAGACAATGTAGTTCTAAATCACGCAAACGTTCTTTCAAAGAACCAGGGTCTTGGGGTTGAAGGCTCTGAAGGAAGTACCTAAATTCATATACACCTCAGAAATTCTGAAAGCTGTGTCAGATAGGGTCTATTTTATATGAAGATCACAAGCTCCCCACCCCCCAAGAAATCCAAAATATTTTGAGAACTTATATAAAAACTTGGAAATTAAAAGTAATCATCTGTGCCCACTTCCAGCCAAAGGAAGCTAAAATGTAAGCATAGGAAGCATACGAACCTAAGAGAGGAGACAACGGAATGCAGGATGAAGGAAACTGCATGGAAGATGGACCACTTAGTCCAGAAAATCAGCACCAGCTTCTTGGAGAGGCATGGCTAATGAGAAGCCAGTGCTTCTCCAAGGCCATGCAGGCCCTGGAAGTCTTTGGGTTTGGAGGCAGCAGGTAACTCGGAAGACAAGGATAGGGAGCGGGGCTGGAAACAGCCCGCCAGGAAATGGCTTCATCATGAGAAGCATTGACGGCCTATGCATCCACTTTCTAACTCCAAGCATCAGAGGCTCAGCCTTCCTCTACTATTACAGGAACAATTTCCCTCATTCTCTGGGGAAACTGAGCCAAAATTTTCAGGCTTATGAACTCACGTTTCAATAAAAGGTAGAGCATTGTATCCATGTCTGAATACCGAGTAAAGAAACTCCAAAGCCTCCCCTCACCCTCTCCCAGAAGACTGGTGGGTTCTTAGGAGAAAAAGAGCACCAACGAAGAAACACCTGCCTCAAATGACATTTCAGTGCCTCTCCAACCTTTAGCAGAAAATCACAGCCCTGACTCTTAGTTTATTGAAAGTTTGACGTTCATTTAAAAAAAAAATTCGACTTACCCAAACAAAGTAGCAAATTGCATAATTTATATGCAAAAATTATAGAAACTATGTTTACCATATATCCTTCACCCAGATTCCCCAAATGCACCAAACCAGTAAATTAGCATTGCCATCAAACTAGTGATTTGATTTTCCTTCCCTAATTCAGGACTACTCCAGGCTCATGCACCACATTTATCTGTCACATCCTCTTAGCCTCCACTTTAGGGCAGATGTTCATTATTATTTGGTATTGAATGACTATGGCGCTTTAGAAGAGTATCGATTAATTACATTGGGGGCCATTTCTTTTCATTGCATCGTGTTGGGAAGCACACCACGTCCATATGTCTTAGCACCACTGATGCTAACCTTGACCACTTAAGGAAGGGAATGCCTGCCAGGCTTTTAACACTCCAAGGTTGCATTTGCAAAGAGCATCTATTATAGGAAGCAAAATACTATGTTCCCCGGCAGATTTTTATCCCTGAATTGTAGTTATCTGTTGATGCATCCGGTCTTATCACAGTTATTACTAGGATAATTGCCAAATGATGCCTGCTTTCTCCATCACTCATTCCACATTTTTAATGAAGAATCTACAGCGAGAGTATACTGATGTTTTTATTTATATTGTTTGGGCTCTTGGATAGACGTCTTGTTTTATGGGATAAACTCTATTTTATTACTTTGCGGATTAATTTTATCCTAGGTTTCACCAGCAAAATCTTTTTAAGGTAAGTTCCTCCTTTTTGACATGTATCCCTAATTTCTTGAGTACTCTCTTACCTTCTGGTAGCATAATGTATTCCAGGATCACAGTGGAAGTTTTTTTTTTGGATTTAATTATTTATTTTTATTATGGATACATTCTGCCTCCATGTATGCCCGCGTGCCAGAAGAGGGTGCCAGATCTCATTTCAGATGGTTGTGAGCCACCATGTGGTTGCTGGGAATTGAATTCAGGACCTCTGGAAGAGCAGCCTGTGCTCTTAACCAATGAGCCATCTCTCCAGTCCCCACAGTGGAAGTTTTTAAAACCATAGTCATGAATGATCTGTTTCTGCAAAGAAACATTTTTTATACTTCTTACTGGGGAATAGCATTTAAAACCTAGCTGTGACTCTTAACTACCAGCATATTATTAATAACAGATCCTCCCAGCAGACAGAACCAGGAACTAAATATATAGACACACGACACAATAGACATCCTATACTCATTTTTAAAAAAACAGAGATTCAAATATTGGATCAAATTGACATTTCCTTAAATATATGTAAAAGAGATGAAAACGAAGGAGCCAAATACAGCAGCTCAGCTGTGTCAGGCCCATGAAGGTAGAAATGCTCTTTTCACCTTTCCACAAAATGAGGATACAGAAGTAGGTTGGTACTTGACCAAGCTACCGTGGCTTTCTGAGTAGCAACTTTTCCTCATGGTCAGGGAAGTTTGAATGTAGAATGTCTTCTCATACTAGGAAACCAGGAGGCATTCGGGGTGCATAAGGTGTCTCACATTGAGGCCAATTAGTTGACGAGCCTCATCCATACAACATTGTCTATATTTGGGTTTTCGTTGGCCCATTCTTAGCTATGAATAGACAGTTCACCAGCAATGGATAACTGAGGGAGTCTTCCACATGAAAAACACAGATTATACTAGATAAAGCAAAACAGCAAACAAACAAACCAAAACCTACCAACTTAAAACTGTCAAATTTATCACAGAAGACCAGAAGAACAGTGCTGGGCTGGGAAGCAAACCCCATAGCAGACAAGAAACAAACCCCACTAAACAAGGCCAGAATGTCATTTAAAACAAGCAGAGAATAACCAAGGGGTCTTGAAGGTGGGAAATACGATCTATAAAGGTTTTGAAGCTCACCAGAAGTGTTGGGTGGTCAAAGAGAGAAAACCCTTTAGAAAGCAGCAAGAGAATTTCTTTCTCATTCCCTAGGCAATTTATTCTGGAAGCCAATGAATTTGGGGCTAAGAACAGTTCCTCACCACGTGGAGCTTAGAGGAGGGGTCCTTGGCGGCTCAGAGCAGTAACTGGAATTTAAGGAGATGGGGATCTGCAATGTAAGGGTGTCCCCCGGTAGGAGGGCTGCAGCACAGGGGAGTGACATGCAAGACAGCATTGGTGCAGGGGACTCTGAGCTGGGGGAGGAAGACACTTCCACAGTCAAATGATCAAAGAGATCATCAGTAATAGAAGAAATAAAAAGAGGTCCTGTACCACACAGTGGGAGACAATGCGAAGCCCACGGCAGCTCTCCTGTGATATCCCTACTTTGAAAGATGCACGATCTGCTGCTAATTGAAACGACATCAGAGGGGAAAATCTACAAAGTAACTAGCTAATAACTTGTACTCTTCACATTTTTCAAGGTCTTAAAGGAAGACCAGATTGGAGGAAATGGAGAGAAGTAAGGACTGTAACACAGCAATAGGAACCAGGTCTTGGGCTGGAGAGATGGCTCAGTGGTTAAGAGCACTGAGTGCTCTTCCAGAGGACTTGGGTTCAATTCCCAGCACCCGAGCAACAGCTTATAACTGTCTGTGACTCCAGTTCCAGGGGACCCAACACCCTTACACAGACACACATGCAGGCAAAACATTAATGCACATAAAGCAAAAATAAATCACTAAAAATTTAAAATAAAAAAGAACTGGGAGCCAGGCGGTGGTGGCGCACGCCTTTAATCCCAGCACTCGGGAGGCAGAGGCAGAGGCAGACGGATCTCTATGAGTTCTAGGCCAGCCTGGTCTAGAAGAGCTAGTTCCAGGACAGGAACCAAAAACTACGGAGAAACCCCGTCTTGAAAAATCCAAAAATAAAGAAGAACTGGGTCTTTTTACTTTTTGCTATGGATGAGGTTATTAAGGAAAGTAAAAAAAAAAAACTTGACAAGTTTAACAACTAGATGGTAGTTCTGATTTTTAAGGTTTTCTGGTGTTTTACAGGCAAAGGTACTCACTTGTAGGAAATATACCCCAAAGCGTTTAGATAGCACAATTTATCATGTTTACAGTCGTTTAAAAATGGTTTCCAGAAAGTTCTTTCTCTTATTTCTATTTTTCTGTAAATCATTGTTTTAAATTTTTAAAACCTTATGGACAAGGGGCTGGAAACATGCTCAGTGGTTGCAGATATTAATTGCTCTTGTGGAGGAGCTGAGTTCAGTTCCCAGCACCCCCTGTTGGGGGACTCTCAGCCACCTGTTAACTCCACCTCCAGGGAATGCAATGCCTCTGGTACCATGGACACCTGCTCTCACGTACACATTCCCACATGCAGACACATATATGTAATCAAAAATACTTTAAAAATGAATCAACAAAGTGTTAAGACAGTGAAGTCACGAAAGAAAAGATTTTAAACAACTCAGAGGTTAGCCCAGGAAATCCAGTCTGTAAATATCACCTTCTCCGACATGGCAAAAAAAAGAGAGCAGAGAAGGGGCCTTGATCACCGAGGGGGACATGATTACCATAGGACACAGCTCAGATTAAAGAGCCCACTAAAACACCCCGTGCAATACATGAAAGAGATCAAATATTATGAGCACCAGTGATAAAAGAAGACTCAGAGTGTCTGAAAGCGTTTTCTAAAATGCCTTATTCTCCCTATGAGAGGGGTTTTGGCTGAGAAGTAGACCATTCCTCTTTGCCAAGCCCTGACTCAATAATATTCTTGCTATCCGATGGTGACAGAAATGATCAGAAAGAGAAGAGACGCATATCAACCCAAAGGGCATTTTCAACAAAACCTTCCCATCTTTCTGCTCAAGATAATGCTAAATTATAACCAGATGATGCTCGAATTAGTTTCCCCGAGCTTTTCCTCAATGACTTGCTTCTTGAATAATGTCAGAAATCAGGGCAGAGATTTGAGCATCTGCCTGCTGTTTGTCTTGGGACGGCTGAGGAAGGATGTCTTCATAAAGATAAGGTCCATGGGCACCAGCTCACTGCCTCCCTCTCTTGAAGTAATGGGTCCTCTTTTGTTTACACCTGAAGGCGATTAACAGAGCCGTCCACAATGGAAAGCTTTCCTCTGTGATGTGGGACTCTAGAGGTAGGTATCCTCTGGTTTCTCACTGGCACTGTAGAAGGTAAGGATGGTGTTATGACTCTCCAGACATAGATAGGGGAGATCTAAAGAAGAAAGCCTTATCCTCTTCCACTCCTCTTCAGGCTTGCCTTCTCTCCTAACAACCTAGATTTCTCCCAAGACTACTGTCACGCAGCTTCAAAGACTGGTTTCTCCAAGTCCACGCCTTCCCACAGGAAGGGAGCTGCTTCGAATGCCCATTGCACACAGAGAGGAAGGAAAGGGAGCCAGGCGGCTATGACTCTGAACCCGCAGCATGGTGGACACCCCGGAAGGACAGTGTTGAAGCACCTTTGTGTGATGTGGAAGAAGAGTCCTGCCTATCCAGGCAGACGCTCTAGGCTGGCAGCCCCGGTCTTTCTTTTCGTCAAAATGATTAAATAAACATTAACAGCATCCAGTCTTCTGTGTGTGCTCTCTCAGCCCAGTACCTCTGTGTCCCAAGTCACACAATGACCAACATTCACAAAGACACTAGTCGTTTGGCCTACCCCAGTGCTCAGTTGGTGGTCTGTGGCACATGCAGGCTGGGTAGTTTCTTCCTTAGGCCTCACATCCGGACTCTGCAGCACTGCTAAAATCAGGCATCCCCATACAGACAGAGGGGAGATTGTCCGTCTTTAAGGGTAGCCTGTCTTGGTGTGCCTTCCTTCTGTTCCATTTTAGGCCCTGACTGTAGGACACCAGCAGGGGACCTCATATGCAGCAAGAGGCCTTCCCAGACCCACTTGACACCAGACTTCTGCAAAGGAAGCCATATGGATTTCTCTTGCTCCCAGATAAATACATGGGGGCTTATTCTTTAGCTTGGCCTATTTCTAGCCAACTTTTCTTAATTTAAATTATCCACCGTTTGCCTCTGGGCTTTTCCCTTTCTCTATTCTATATGCCTTTCTTTCCTCCTTACTCCATGGCTGGTTATGTGACTGGGTGGCTGGCCTCTGGTGTCCTCTTTCCTTCTCCTTTTTCTTTCTCCTCCCACTTTTCTGTGTTCTTCCCTGTGCATGCCAGCCCCACTTCCTTCTCTCTCCTGCCTACCTATTGGCTGTTCAGATTTGGGTATTTTAGATAGGCAGAGCAACACAGCTTCACAGAGTTAAACAAATGCCAACATAAAAGAATGCAACACATCTTTGCGTCATTAAACAAATGTTCCACAGCATCAATGAATATAACACATCTTAAACTAATATTTCACAACAGGAAGGGAGACAACAGCAGAAAAATGTGACTAAGAAAAGGATCACCAAAAAAGACTATAGACTTAAAAAAACAGTTTTTACTGACTTTCCTTTTCACTTCCCTGGGGATCCCACACCACCTCCTGAAGTCACATAAGCAGTCCTCGGGTCAGTTAAACCCAGGGACTTGCTACTAGCAATAGAGGTCTTCCTTTCAAAAAAAAAACCCTGGAATTTTCTCCAGAACCCAGTGAGGACCAGGTTATACACTGGGTGCTACAGAGGAAGCCAACTGGAACATGAAAGCTACCAGACACTGTGCCAGGGAAGAGAGAAACAGAGCCCCACAATTCTACCGTCTGAGGACTCGTGGTCGTACATACTTTTTCTCACCTTCCTAATTGTTTCTCACTCTCTTTGGATGTCCTTCCTAGGGGCCTGAAGAAGCAGGGTTGCACTTTTAAAGGATACAGCCACACCTATGTGTTCCAGAGGGAAATCCTTTCGGTCAGCATCAGCAGCTCCCAGGGCCAGGGTTAGTGCCCAGGATTGTAAGCTGTGTCTTCAGATGGACAGTTCCCACACGTTCCTCTCAGGGGATGGAGGTGCCCACTCAAGTCACCTCTGCCCCAAGAGAATCGACAGTCAGTGTCAATGACCCCTGTTCTTTCTATCTGCATCATTGAAGGGAAGAGAGATCTTTCTGTAGTCTGCCCAGCTGGTCTGAACTTTTCTATCTATCCCGTTATTAACGCCGCTCTTCTTGCTTTGGGGCCTGATAGAGAGCAGCACCCAATCTGCCAGACAACAGGGTGACGTTAGCTTTTGTCTTATTCTCTATTCCAAATTGAGAGTCTTTTGCAATGTAAGAAAATTCAGAGTCACTGATCATGAATTTTTAAGCTAGATTCCCATTGCAGAGAAATCACTCCTGCCTCAGGTCAGATAAAACTCTCTCTAATACCCACTTAGAATTATTTGGGTTTTCCCACATGGAACTAACGTAGCCCAAGTCAACAATTTGGCTCAGGTACATGTTCATGTGTTGAGAAGTCTTTAATTAAACAATTTCTGGTTCTCTTTTCTAAGCATTCCAGGAGTCTTCCCCTGAGATTTCTCAGGAAGACTTGCCCTGGTGTGGTGACCAATGGTATCATTGATTTAGAAAGCTCCTCAACAGGACCTGCTACTTAGTGTCCTACTGCCTGGCACTCTGCCAAATATGATGAGCTATCCAATTCTTCTCCTATGAGTGCCAGTTTACTGAGATTTGGTGTCTTTTATGTCCTCGTGTGTGTGTCTGCGTGTGTGTGTGTGTGTTCTTATGTGCGTGTTCACGGTGCACTCTTGCATATGGAATCCAGAGGACAGCCTCAGCTTTTGTTCCCCAGGTGTTGTCTATGTTGTTTTCTGAAACAAAATCTCTCACTGACTGGAAATCACCTAGTGTGCCGACGAGTCCCAGGGACCCACTTGCCTCTGCCTCTCTAGCATTGGGATTGCAGTCACGCGCGCCATCAATGCAGCTTGTTTGCTTTACACAGGTTCCGGGGCTAGAACCTGGGTCCTCATGCTTGCGAGGCGAGTACTTTGGCACCTGCGCCGTCTCTCCTGCACTCTGCTTTTACTCTTCAACCTAAAAGACCTTTGGGCTACTTCCCCAAGTGACTCCCTCAGACAAATAGATTACTTCTGGAAGCTTCGGTTATTAAACGAGCTT
This sequence comes from Microtus pennsylvanicus, assembly GCF_037038515.1. NCBI lineage: Eukaryota > Metazoa > Chordata > Mammalia > Rodentia > Cricetidae > Microtus > Microtus pennsylvanicus. Next base: position 37,675,203 of record NC_134592.1, on the reverse strand, counting down.
AAAGCTTTTTTTTCTAGTAAAGTTCACCCGCCAGGGAGACAGGAACACATTTTTGCCTTATTTGTGCGTCTCTTATTCTTTCACACAGTCCTGATACATGGAAAGTGCTTGATAAGTTGTTCCTGGGTTACAGTAATGCAACAAATCAAATGAGCCAGTCAACATAGATCCAAATTAGATTTTAGAACCAAACTTTAGATCATGTAACACAGCTCACACACACCCTTAATGGAAGGAAACTCTCTTCTTCTGGGCTTTTTCTTAAAGTGTAAATCAGCCCCTACTTAATTCATATAGTTTCTTTGTGATATAGGATGTGAACATTGCTGTTGGGATGAATTCTCTGTCTTAGAAATTTTCATAGCTATGAACATGAGTTATGGGCCTAGACTATCTGTTCAGATCTTAACTTCTTATTAGATGTCACCTTGGGCAAACTTCCCTGTGCCCTAGTTTGTATGCGTGTAAAATGGCAACAATCAGGGTTTATAATCCAGATAATCACTGTACCAAGTGTTTAGGATAATGTGTAACACTAGGTACTCAATAAAAATATAAGTATAAATAACAAAAGCATTATATAGCTTTGGTCAAATCTAGTAAAAAAAATCATGTCAAAGTGCCATAAGAGCAATTACAGCATCCTTGAGAGACTACTAAAAATAATCATGTTTCCTATATTTCTCCCAAACATAACAGTATGGCTACTGTGTGTAGCTTATTTCCATCAGTAACTTTCCCAGGAGGGATTGTCTTCCTGAGCTTGGTGAAGCTTCTTAGGGTTAAAGGGCCCTTCAGAAGGCACACACTCTCGACTTCCTTGGGCGCTGCATTCTCTGCTCTGCTCCAACTCTGACATCAACATCTGAGTTTAGGCTTCTGGGAAACCCCAGAGACAGGGGAGACTGACTGCCTGAGCAGGAAAGCGCCAGCTGATAGCAAGGTATATTGCTTAAGTTCTAGAAAAATCGTGAATGACCTGGATCCTGGTGCGTCTCTTCCTAGGAAGTCACCTCTAATGCAGACATGATTCAGAGCAGGATTAAACAAGGAAGAGATTAAGGAGTAAAGATTAAGTAGAGATTAGGAAGGACTGAGGAGTAAGGACACAAAGTGTGCCCGTATTTGCCTGTGGTGCTGGCATCCAAAGTAGAACCCAGTTTGACACGTAGGACACATTTGAGTCATTCTCTCTCCTTTTATCAATAAGAAAGCATTTTCAGCATCCACACATTGACTTCTCCGGATCTGTAGTTTAATGATGGAGTCTGAACTAGGGCGAAGACCTATTTCTCCATCTGCATCTTTGTTACCAGAAAAGCATATTCCCAGAGCCATGACATTGCCTTGTGTTGGATCGTACCTCTCAGTGGGAAGTGAGACTCCCCAATAGAACAATTAGGTTAGCCAGTGAGCCTCGGGCATCTGATACCTCCATCTTCCCAAGCACTGCGATCACAAGCATGTGCCACAATGGCCAGTCTTTCTAAAGTGGGGGCTTGGGGATCAAACTCAGGTCCCTGTGCTTGGATGGCAAGCACTTTACCAATGGAGATATTTCCCAGCCCCTAGTCTTATGTCCTGATGCTGCATTGCCCTGAAGACTTCTAGTTAGAATGGGACAATAGTGGACCACATCATCCCCTTCTCGCAGTTCTGCGGGAACTAGGAGAGAATGGGAGTAGGCTCCCACACTCAGGGTTCTCTGACAATCATAACCGCTTTTCACATTTTCTCTCAACCAGTGAAACACGGGGTTAATGACTTTGTCCAACAAAACAAAATGAGAAACTCAAGTCCAATTAAAAAGATCTCAGAAACAAGTCAAGCATAAAGAGTGTTCTGGAAACATTACAATTGAATTTTTTTTTCATTGACAAATGATCCTGCCAATGCAGTAGAGAGGGTAACATATCTAATTCCTATAATTCTATATCTTTAAGTGAAGCCTGCAGGAGACGCCTTGATGGGAGGGAAGATCAATGGGGCTGAAGAGAACACACTCCACTTGATTCCCCCTCCGGTTTCTCTCCAGGCACTCTGATGATGAGACACCCCCCTCCCACCCCTGCCTGAAGCCAATTCTCTCTTACACAAATCCTAAGGGGGAATCACAGAACCAGCAGCTTCACAAACAGTCAACTTCACCAGAAGTTTGAGAAGTCTCAAACTTCTCCAAGAAAAGAAATCTTCTTTTCCCCATGGGAATCTCACCCTTAAGTTTTCTATCTATCAAATAAAGAACAGTGGGGCAAGAACCAGAAAGACAAGCGCAGAGAGACCCAGGGAGTCCACACACACGAGAGCATCTGTTTCTCTATTAAAAAGCGCCAGTCACACTTGCCTTATGCTTAAATCAGACACAATGTGCTTCCTCACAGCCACATCAATTTGATAACCGTTCTATTGGTGGCACTGTTTGAGGCCTCCTATGTGCTAGACACAATGGTGCACAATGGATTGAGCCAGTGTGAAGAGTCCTGGTCCTGGAATGTAAAACTGTCCCCTGTGTCACCACGAGGAAGTTAATCTCCCTGTGACTTTGCTTTCTTACCTAAAAAAATGGGGATAATGAACTCTGCCTCAGAACTGAGACTTAGCTGAGAACCTGGGAGGAGGGGCTGTCCTCCAGCCTGGTCCCACCCCAGCCTCTCACTCTCCAGTCAACAGGAGCTCTCAGTCTTTTACTTCAGAAGCCATTGGGCAGAACTTGGAGTGGGTCACGTCACAGTGTGTGGCCTGATCCCAAGTCCTCTGTTAAGAGTCCCCATCTATTCTTCCATGACAGAATCCACATCGCCCTCGCTGCAGCAAGCACCTCAAGGTGTCAAAGCCACCCACATCTGAGATGACCCGAGCCTTTCTCTCCAAGGGCACAGGGCCTTTCCAGGCTATTGTTCTCCAGTGAAAGTTGGTGAAGATGATGAATCCACCGTGATGAGTTTAACTTCCTGGGTACCTTATTAGGTCTGAGCAGTGCAAAGGAAGAACTGCACCTTGGGTCCTGTCTTGCCTTTTCCTGGCCCACTAATCTCTTTTACTGCTGCTAAGCATCTTGCTCTAGGCACCACACTACAGTGCCAATACTGCAGACCCCAATATGCTGTCACCCCTAATGCTATACCTTAATGCCCCCACACTCACACTTTTTGAGTGACAAGAGTAATTCAGATGGTCTTTTATCAGGCACCTTTTTCTATTTCTGCCTTCCCATTTGGTCCAATTCATTCACAGCTAAGCCTACTTGAATTTGAACAGCAGTATGTCTGACCAGCAAGTGTGTTCCTAGAACACTTTGAGAACTAAAGCTAACACATACACGCACACACACATGCTCATGCACTTGCGTGCACGCACGCACACACACACACACACACACACACACACACACGGACACACACAAAGTCTGAAATATAAATTGACAGGATGTGAGCTGCATCTTGTTTACTATAGTAAAACATCGTAATGTTACTCCTAGCAGCAGTGACTGTCCTCAGAACCCACTTTTCTTTTCAGTATCTAATGACTTTTATTACCAAAATTTCATGTTTCTCAAAAATACTTGGCAAGCCCTATTTTTACTGTTGTAAGACTAAACCTGATATCAAAGACCCTTCTGGATGTCGCAAGGTTTTATTGTTGTTGTTTAAATTTTCTCTTATGTGCATGAGTGTTTTGCCTACATGTATGTATGTGCACATGTGTGTTCCTAGAACCCACAGAGGTTTGGAAGAGTGTGTCAGATCCCCTATAACTGAAGTTATGGGTTGTTGTGAGTCACCAAGTGGTGCTGGGACACCAACCCAAGTCCTCTGCAAGAATATCATGTGCTCTTATTCACTGGGTGCTCTTCCCAGCCCCATAGAAACTAGCTTCTGGTTTCTTTAGGAATGCATGGCTCTGGCCTGGCAATACGATATTACTAGATACCAAAAAGGTATTACAGCTATAAAGATGCCTCTTAGACCAAACTCATGCTGGCACCATGGAAGATCTCACACCTCTAAAGGCTCCACTGGCGGGCTTGGTTCAGGACAATTATAAATGCCAAACAAGGCGAGTAATACCCACAACTTGTTCTTAAATTGCCATGATCAGTATACAGCTCAAAGTAAGTCAAACATAAAAGAAAAAGTTGGGAGGTGGTAGCAGGGGAGCAGGTTCCAGCAGGGTGCATGTAGGGGCTTAGAGAGAACCAGACAGATGAAACAATAAACACCTACTCCAAACCTCATTTTCCTCAACTTCCAGGTTCCAAGTTTTCCTGGCCTTACAAAGGTGGAAACGTTACCTCTATCCAGATCGCATGTGGACTGAGGAAGGGCCCAACAAGTATGTACACACCTGTCACATGCAGGGAAATGTTTAGTTATCAACATGTGGAGGTGAGAGGTCATCTCCATGGGGTCAGCTTTCTCCCACTTTTCCATCGTTTCCAAAGGTCAAACTCAGGTCATTGTGGCAAGTACCTTCACCTGCTGGGCCTCACCCAAAAAACCTCTGTTTCCTAGAAGGGAACCATGTCAAGATAAGGTGAAGAATGCCAACAAGGATGCCCGTTTTCTCCAGGATACCCAGGGCATGTGGAGGAGAGGCCAATCACTATCAGGATGAGCGTGCTAGCAATGCCATCCCAACAGGTCCAAGTACATTCTTGCCTCATGAACCTCAGCATGACTCCACTTCCCTGGAACCTCAGCTCCTCATCTCTAGTTTCCAGGATCAACCACAGACAGTTGCTTCCTGGCTTCTTCCTCTTCCCAAGGTCCCACTAGCCGGAATTTAGCTTGTTCTGTGTTCTGCTTCATCAAGCTGTGGGAGATCAGGTTTTCTAACTTGAATGAGAAAAGCAAAAATAGGTTTTTTGTTTTTTTAAAAAACAAAACAAAACAAAACAAAACAATGCCTGAGGTGAGCAGGACTCAAACCAGTGCAACCCACGGTTTCTAGCTGGTGAGGGGGCTTGAGCAACAGCTCCGAGCCAACAAATGCCAGAGGCCGGGTAGTTAGGCCATCCCAGTCTCTCTGTGATGAGGAAGCATGGTCCTGCCCAGTGCCATGACAGAATGAGCAGGACAAGAAGACCCATATGCAGGCCAGTGTGCGCGGGGCTCTGGAGCGGGGCTCTGGAGCACCAATGCCTCGGTGTGGGTGGTTGGCTGTACTGCTTTCACAATCACACTATTGAATCAAGCTCCTTGAAGGAGCCCCCAAGAACGAGGCTTCTTCACTCAGCTCCCTGATAGTCTGGTATAGCTTTTCTCTTCTGTTGTTTTGGTTTGCGGTGCTGGGGATTGAACTCAGAGCCTTACGTAGGTAAAGCAGACTATCTACCACTGAGTTGCATTGCAAGTTCCTGCTGCACTTTTTACAAAGCAGTTCCAGCTGCTTCCCTCTAAGAAAGATTAACACACGCCATGGGTCTAAAGAGAGTACTATCTACAGGACTCTCTGGGGATATGGGATTGTGGAGAATTCTTAATGTGCCACGCAAAATCTGAGTCCTGCTCTCACACACCAAAGAAAGCAAAACTACGTGAATCTATGAACCCCAAAACAATATATGGTGTGCGTGAGGCTCTGATACTAGGAGGGTTTCTGGTTTGAAATATGGAGATTTTGATGCCAGGTGTCCATAAACTACAGTCCTACTGAAAAATACATTTATTGAAAGTTTTATATAAAAAAAGAGAGATGAACTATATTCTGAGGAAACCTAATATCCAAGTAAGTTCTTGGATATTGTAAGTCTTATAATATGGCACTCTTGTGGTTGGAGCTCATGAATATGTAAGCAACTTCTAGTATATTCCTTTCCTTTATAAAATTGCTCATAAGGTTGTTCGTTTTATGAATGTAATACAGGTTCACTTTTGAAACTGTCTGCCTAGAGTTTCCTGCTTGTCGAGATCCTGCTCCCAGCTGTCTCCAAAGTCTTCCTGATGCTTGCTTTGCATTTAGGGCTAGCTTCGAAATAAAATCATTCCAAAAACTAATTTCTCATAGATTCCAGAGCATCTTCCCTCTGCTTAGCCTTATCATTCGCCAGTCTGGCTACTGGCCCCATTGCCTAAAACACTGTCACCAAGGTCATCAGCACCATCTGCTGACAGCCCTGATGAGAACCGGTTGGGCCTCCTAGTAACTGACTTCTTTGTGTTGGCACTGGGGACCACTTTCTGGCCTTTGGATGGTGTCCTTCATTCTCATTTCCTCGCCCACTGGCTACTCTTCCGCTGCTTTTCCCACAGACTTCTTTCTCCTTCTTAGTTGGCCGCAAAATGAATCTTCCAGAAGCTGGGCCACCTCACCTTCTTCCTCCACTTCTCTGAGCAAGTGTGACTTTGCCTATTTTGATGCACATCTGTTTCACAATGTCACCTTACTCTTGTCTTCAGGTTCCATTCCTTGTAAAGCCTGCTTCTCCCTGGGTTGTTCCCATTTTAGAACAGCCTCACCTGTGTCTTCCCACTTCTCCACTGGGAGTCGTCCAGGGCCCCTTCTCGCTCATGAGATCGGGCACGGGTCTACCCTAGCTGTGCCTTCTAATCGCTCTTTGTTGACTGTCTCTCTCCTTGCCTTGGCTGTTCCTGTGTCGTCCTCACTGAGCTCTCTGCTCCTATATTGTCTCTCCTCCCACTGCCACCGGGACAACCAAAAAATTGCTCCACCTCTCATGTCTAGCCAGAACAACTCAGTGCTTTGCAGGCCGAGCGTTCCTGATTAGAGCATGTGACTTGCTCCCACTTCCCTGCCCCATGTTCTCTCTTGCCTGTCTCCCCTCAGACAGAGGAAATGGGAAACTATCTTTACTTCCCCAAACACACAAGCCTTCCCAGGCCTCATCACTGTCAGGTCAAGTACTGCCTTCTTTTCTAGAGCTACCCTCAACCTGCCCGTCCCCTCACAACCCGCTTCTCTTTCTGTCTTAATCAGATGCTGCCTCCTCAGAAAGCATCTCCATAGATCCCCTGCATGGTCTCAGGTCTTCCTCACCCATGTTTTCCGTATAACTAATACACAACAATCGTTATCTTTTTAAAAAATTAAACAATGGATCGCTGACAACTTTCCTGTATGCCAGGAACAGACTGAGCAGTCTTCGCTTGTCTTCCACTCAGTTTGCTCTGTGGCTACATCTCTCAGCTTTGGCATTCTGAGAGCATTTTCTCTGTGAAGTGCCTGAGTGTTTTACATGTGCCACACGTGTGTCTGGTGACCACAGAGACGAGAAGAGAGCCCCCGGAACTGGAGTTATGGATGGTTACAAGCCACCATCTGGGCACTGGGAACTGAACCCAGGTTCTCTGCAAGGGCAACAGATGTTCTTAACCACTGAGCCATCTCTCCAGCCACACGCACCCCCCACCCCGCCGCCTCACTGCAAGCATTTTTGTCTGGATGATTCCTTGCTGTTCTGTGTTTAAACATTTTACCCTATAACTGTGCAATCAAAATGATCTCTCTGACTGTTAAATGTCAGCTAGTGGGAAAGACTACCCCAGTGGAGAACCACTGGTCCTTCAAGATTAAAAACAACAACAACAACAACAACAACACTCAGTGGGCATTCACAGCAACATACAAGAAAAACATAACTAAACGTTGAGGATCCAAAAGGCCTGGGTCCAGATCCTATTTCACTGCTCTGTATAGAAAACCTTGGTCCTGCCTTTTGTCCTTCTCAAGTTGCCTTTCCACGTTATAAAACTGAGGTGTTCTAAACAGTCTCCTGGGATTTGGCAGGGGCTGTTTGTTTGTGAACTCATTTTAATAATCATTCCCATGCGAAGTATTGTTTTAAACACCCAGAGACTATCTTTCTGTTGGACTGTGAGTTCAGATTAAACACTGCAACACTAGTGCGTCTGAGCTTTCAAATCTGAGTGATTCTGAATATACTCATTCCACAAATTCTCACTAAGAATCTCCTATATGAGGCCTGAAGTCATATGCCACAGAGACATAGGGATGGACCAGGGTCAGCCTTTTTATGGCCAGGCAGAAGTGCTCTGTGCTTCATCATCTCACCAATCAGGACGAGACAAAGCAGTCCTGCGTGTCCACAATATCCAAGAGAGGTAGAATTGAGCTGTAAGATCCATTTAGGTGTATTATCTTGTGTGATTGCAGTTTCTCAGAGAAAAGGACACGGACATTTATTTAGCCTGAACCGTCTGCCAACTCCTCTGCCCAGTTTCATTTGAGACTGTGAAGAACATATTACTACTGATGAGGTCAATGGCCCTCATAAAGAACAAATTGTTCCCAATGTCACAAGGAAAGTGGGAAAACTGGAATTCAGTTTCTCCCCACAACTGTTGGCTGTCATATCATGCAAATGAGGATGAATTTGGAAGGGGATAGGAGGACAGAAGAGAGTCACAGGCACATCTCAGTCCATCTTTCCAGGGACGTGACACCAGAGGAAAGTGAGCTGATCTCCTGTCTGAATCCTCCATTCAGGGAATTGCCAATAAAGAGCTGTCTAGTGACCTGTAGTTGTTCTGTGGTGAGATTTATGGGTTAAACCAGTAGGATTCAGCTCTGGACTTGGTAGTACAAAGTGGGGTCCCTGACCACATAATAATGATGAAATGCTACAGTCTGTGGATAGTTGAAGCCCGGATTTTCCTCAGCCCCTAAGTCACCGAGAGTACATAGCATCTGAGTAATTCAGGGGTGAACACCAAATGGCAGAACCAGGCAGGTACCATGGAATGGAACATGAACAGTGCCCAAGGCCAGATCCATCCGAACCTTGCTCATGTCATCCTGAGCAATGGTACAGCATTGCAGCCCTGTAATTTATGTCATACTATGTTAATATCCTTGGGATCCAGAAAAAGGTAGATTGACAAGTTCACTTAGAGAAATCAATTGCTTTTCATTGGCAGATTAGATTCATGGCTCTTTCGGAGTATGTGCATGGGGTGTTAAGGAGCCCTGGACTGGTCCCATGGTGAGTCTTACAAGCCTCGTCAATTTCTGTCCATCCAAACACTTTCGTCTGGGTGATTAATTTAAAATTCCAGAATCTGGTGACTTAAATCATTTCTAAACTCCTGGATACCTTGCCCAGCACAATTTGGCCAGCACGTCTTTAATTTAATTAACACGAATAAAGGAAAGTCAGAGAGCCTAGGCAAATATGGGCCGACCAGTTCTAAGACTCATGGGGAAAAAGCTTTCATGGGCAGCCATTGGCAGTGTCCACAGTAGCGTCCTGAAAAGAGACTGATGTAAGTGGTCTAGATGTCCTTGTCAAAGACCCGTATAACTACCTCAGCTCCACGCCATGACACATTTAACAAAGCATTCCTTATTCGGAATATATATATATATATATATATATATATATATATATATATATTCCATAGGAAGTGGGGGAACTTTAAAAGGCCATGTTCCATATCCACATTTAGCCCTTATTTACATAAAGTCTGAGAAGTCACTAAGATGAAGGTGTCCAATCCTGGAGTTCATTTATAAACAACATGCTGGTAAACTTAGCAGATGATAGTATCTGGTGTAGTAGGAGGAAGAGGTCATAGTGTCCTCAAGGTCAACCCAGTGTGCTTGGGTTGGGTCATCCCTCCCTGTTGCTGTTTCCACAATGCTGTAATTTTCAGTTAGAGAGTTGCTGGTGCCTACATACGCTAGTGTCTGCAGACAAATACCTTCTTGGGCTCTTTAGCCCGTCTCTGTCATGCTCTTGTCTGATGGGAAACAGGGAGCCCAGTGAGAGAAAGTAAACATGAAGGAAGCAATAATGGCTGTCGAGAGATGAGTTACTACCCAGAATGAGACCTGAGCTATGCTGAGTCAAATCCAATGCCAGGGTTATCTGGAGTCTAGGTGCTTAGCTCTCAGCTCCACAAAGACTTTCAGCCTGGAGGTGGTGGTTTCTCTGCTCAGACAGAGCTTGCTCATTTCCGTTTCCTTTCCAGAACCAACTCCACTTAATGACCAGTTTCAATCCTTTCACTTGCCTGGGTCTTCACACCAGTAAGTCTCTTTCCTCCTAATCGTTGGCTTTTCTTTTTTTCTCTCGGATCATCACTGCGAGTGTGAAAGTATTATTTCTCTCATCTTTTAAGTACACAATATCATTTGTGTTCCCTTCTCTCTCTTGCTCTGGGTCCATTTTCTATCAGACTCCTTGAAAGCACTTTGTATAGCAGTCAATCTCTGCCCCCTTTGACTTTTAACCTCTTCAAATTGAATCCTTGCTCCCAAAATTGTCCTTATTACCTTTGATCGTTGACCAATGATCAAATTTTAGGTTTGATCTAACTTAATCTACCAGCAGCATTTGGTGAGACTGGTTGTGCCTTTTCCTTCCATTCTCAATCCTCCACTGGCTTTCAGGCTAGTCTGCACTCTCTCTCTCCCTTTCTTAACTTCCTTGTATCTTGACAAGACAGCCCATTTATCTGTAACACTTTCCTTGAAGATCTCATCCAATATTGTTTCTGCAGTCCAAACCTCCCTCCCTAGCTGTAGACCCAGCTGTCCACTGCCTACAATACATCTACACACTGTCCAAAACCTACTTGCTGATCCCCAGTTGTTTCAAGGGCCTCCATGCCCAGCTCAGTTGATGCCAATTCTATCTTTCCAGTTGTCCAAGTCAAAAACTTCTAATTCATATTGACTCCAGTGTTTTTCTCACAACCCCTCCACACCTTATGTCTGGAAATTCTGTGTTCCAATGCATAACCATAATTTGTCTGCTCATTTTACTACCTTCACATTGATCTAAACTGCCCCTCTCTTTCTGATAGAGGGATAACCTGCCAATCTCTCTCCCTTCTTCTGTCTGTGACAGCTTTAGTTTATTTTGATGTGGGATTCCCCTCTGTATACTGTGAAAATGTTTTATTACCATTGGTTAATAAAGAAGCTGCTTTGGCCTATAGCAGGGCAGAATATAGTTATGTAGGAAAACTAATCTGAATGCAAGGAGGAAGAAGGCAGAGTCAGGAGATACCATGTAGCTGCAGAAGGAGAAAGACACAGGAACTTTACCAATAGGTGACAACCTCGTGGTGCTACACAGATCAATAGAAATGGGTTAATTTAAGATATATTAACTAGCTAGGAATAAGCCTAAGCTATTGGTCAAACAGTGTTGTAATTAATAGTGTTTCTGTGTGATTACTTGGGTCTGGGCAGCCGGGAAATGAACAAGCAGTCTCAGTTTACATTATTTCTCAGAGTAACCCTTTTAAAAACATGATAAAGGGGTATAATATCTGAAATTTCATCAATGTAGTTCATTACATTAACAAAATAAAGATAAAAACTACACCATCTCGATAGATGATAAACATCTATCTGATAAAAGTAAAAACCAATTAAAAATTTAAAAACTATTTCAGTAAAATTGAAAAGAAGAAGGAGATTAAAAACTACATTTGAAAAATACAGGTTATCTGCAAAAGTGAAAAAACAGAAATAGCGCACGACATGGCGCTCAACTGTGAACAGCTGGGGTCTTTCTCCCCAGCTTAGTCAGGATTAAAATAATAACACTCACCATCATGCTTCGTTTGAGCATGGTAAGAGAGGTTCAACAAGAAAACAAGAAACAGAAAAAGGTATATTATTTATGTGTGGGTGGAATGCTCTATAGATGTCTGTTAAATCCATTGGAGTCATAACATATGTTAGTTCCCTTATTTCTCTGTTAAGTTTCTGTCTGGCAGACCTGTCCAGTGGTGAGAGTGGGGTGTTGAAGTCTCCCACTATTAGTGTGTGGGGTTAATGTATGATTTAAGCTTTAGTAGTGTTTCATTTACATATGAGGGTGCTCTTGTATTTGGGGCATAGATGTTCAGTACTGAGATTTCTTCTTGACGGATTTTTTCCCCTGACAAATATGAAATGTCCTTCTCTGTCTCTTTTTGGTGGATCATAGTTTGAAGTCTATTTTGTTAGATATTAGGATAGTTATACCAACTTGTTTCTTAGGTCCATTTGATTAGAAAAGAATTTCCCAACCCTTTACTCTGAGGTGATGTCTATCTTTGAGGTTGAAGTGTGTTTCTTGTATGTAGCAGAAGGATGGATTCTGTTTTCTTATTCAATCTGTTAGCCTGTGTCTTTTTGTAGGTGAGTTGAGACCCATAATAAGGGATTATTAATGACCAGTGATTGCCACTTCCTGTTATTTTAGTTTTTGCTGTTGGTGATGTTATCTTGAAATTTGTGAGCAAATAGATGGATCTAGAAAACATCATACTGAGTGAGGTAACCCAGACCCTGAAAGATAAATATCATATGTGTTCACTCATAAGTGGCTTTTAGACATAAAGCAAAGAAAACCAGCCTACAATTCACAATTCCAGAGAACCTAGACAACAATGAGAACCCTAAGAGAGACATAAATAGATCTAATCTGCATGGTAAGTAGAAAATGACAAGATCTCCTGAGTAAATTGGGAGTGTGGAGATCATGGGAGATGGTAGAAGGGGAGGGAGGAGGAAGAGAGGGGAGTGGGGAAAATATATAGCTCAATAAAAACTATAAATAAAAAGAAAACGAGAAACAGAAAGTTTAAAGATTAGGAAGAATATGTAAAGCACTTTCACTCACAAATTATGTAATAATATCTGTTGAATTCTTCCACCAAAGAATCTACAAACTATTAGAACAAGTGAATTGAACACGGTTTCTGGGTATCACGTGAATATGACAAGTTATTTTTATATGCTTACAAAAATCTCACATTAAAGAGCTATTGGTGCAAATTAGTTGGTGGAGTGCTTATCATGCACAAAGTTCCAGTACCCCATATCTGGGCTTGGTGGCTTGTGGGTGTGGGCCAGGAGGATCAGAAGTTCAAGGTCATCTTTGTGCACACAATGAGTTTTAGTTCAGCCTGAAATACTTGAGACCCCATCTCCAAAAAAAAAATTCAAGTTAAATGAAAAAGTTCTGATTACAGTATCTCCATTTCTTTTGTCTACAAAAGTATTCCAAGCACCTAAACAGTACTAAGGGTTTCAAAGTAGCTGATACATAATCCATGCCAGTAAAGAGTGGATTAACAAATCGATGAAGAGTCCGTTGACAAAGGGACTTGCTCAGTCTTCCTCTTTCTTGCATCAGGCCTCAGGAAGAGAACATTTGGGAAGCAACAACAGAACTGCAGCTGGTCCATATAGGATTCGGCCCCTTACTAAAATACCCTGGTAGTCTTTGGGGTGTAAGGAACATGATTTAGTTCCATACATTACTGAAGAAAACCTTCGGAGACTTGGAAGAAGGAAATGTAGAAGCTCAAAGAACCAGGCATCCTTGACTCTAGTCAACTCCACTGAGGGAACTTGGAACTTGGGGGAACAAACAAGACCATGAGCAAACAAATGACTGTCTGTCCCCCTAGAATTTGACTCACAAAAACCAAAACAGTCATCATGGTGGACAGTTAATCAGAACAAGTTAGTCACGCACAGGAAGAGGGTGAGACGCATAGAGCAGCCAAGTAGGAACCCAAGACCTTTGAAGAACGAGAGGACAAGCTCTGTCCTGAATCTCGATTGCAACTCCAATTGACAGCTTCTTTGTCCCCAGATATTACCAGAGGAATCTCTCCTGATTTTGAAGTATTTTGCAGCCCCTAAAATACCTCCTCTTACTCACATCTGAGAAGCTCTCTGCACATTGAAAAGGCATTGTTAATTAAACCCGGGTATCCAATGCTGGGTCGATGGGACCTTCATATGGAGACACAGACACTGATAGAAATGATCTGTATAGATTTCTGGAGCTAGATCCAGAAAAATGGATTCAAACACAGTGCTGTGTGGCTGGGAGACATGTTTCAGACGCTCCCTTGCCTCTCCTTGTTTGAGGGTCAGTTTGGGGAGTTACATAGGCTACTATTTCAGAAATGCCCCCTTAGCTCATTTTAGAGCTTAAATGGGACTCTTTTAATAAATCAGGAGCCAAGTTTGCATGGCAAGCACAAGGCATGTCTTTTTGTACATACCTGTACCACCTCCCTCCTTCATATAAACAGTCTACTAAGAGGGTGCAACATCCTATCTCAGCGGCCCTTTTATTTCCTTGATAAATGAGTCCCCTTCTCTGGAAACATTGCCTTGGTCTGTGTACTCAATAGAAAAAGAGCCAAGCTCCTCACTTGTAGGCAGTCAGCCTTGTGTGCCTGATGTTCCCTGTAGGTCACCCAGTCCTACACCCGGGTCACACTGACAAAACAGTGGACCACATGGGGGCTTAGTACATTTTATATCTTATAATAACAGTCCAAGTGATGCAGCTGAGATAAAAGGACTAATCAAATTTCACGCTCCAAAGTGTGGGCTGATGATTGCTGGGCCGGGAGGGGATTTATTCCCTGCGGTTCTGACAGGCATGGGGGCAGGGGATCAGGTGCGCTCTGTGAGATTTGCTGACCACTTCCAAAAGGGAAGAGCCATGAAGCAGAAGGTCCAGAGTCAGTTTCAGCTTCTATTGTTCCCAAATCAAGGACAGGGGAAGGCAGTAAAAGACTCTCTACGGGGGCACAGCTTGCTGAGGAAGAGGGATCTGAACTACATGGCGTGTACTTGGGGAGAGCTATAAGAGCTTGTGTGCCAGGTGCTTGTCTCAACCTGGAAAGAAAAAGGACCTTAAAGATACCTGCTACATATTTTTAGACAGAGTCTCACACCCCAGGTTGATCTTGAGTTCACTATGTAATTCAGGTTGACCTTGAACTCCTGGTCCCTCCTTGCATTCTGGGATGCAGATGACCATCATCACGCTCCAAGGTCAGGTTATTTGTTGTCAATGCTGAGAATACAGGACCTGGAAATGCAAGGCAAACACCTGCCAGTTAAGCTAGGTCCCCAGCCTTCTCCACCTTTTCCTGTGTGTCTCAGCATTTACGAAACCACAATGATAATATTACTTACTTCTTGAGGTGGTTGATAAAGTTGAGAGTCATTTGGGATTCTGAGGTGACCCAAACTATTAAACTCACAACCTGGAGACAGCAAAGCCTGAGCACTTGGGTGGGAAACAGCGATTTTTAAACTAAAATAGCAGTGTGTAATTAAGAGCTTTGACTGAACCAGATGCATACACACAGACCCAAAGCCTACAAACTTCAACCCCTCAAATTCCTAAGACTCCTAGCTCTTCAACATCTAAGGCAATTCTCAAAACTGGTATTAACAAGAGGCGAGCTGATGACAGTGTGGCACCCTCTAAATGTCTTTCCCCAGCCTATCTAGGAGCAATCAAAGAGCAGATGTGGGTGTTGAGAAGTAGCCAGACACTGGAAAGGAGTTTTAACTCTTTCCTATTTGTGGAATGTCCTCAGCCTCTCAGTCTGAGCTAAGACAAAGCTGCCTCCTCTCCCAGTGCATACCTCAAGCTCACTGGAGGATACTGTGACTCGAACCACTCTCCCTATGAGTGGACTGGTTTCCCCATCCTTCCTAGAACACGCCTACTCATATCCTGACATCATATCAAATCAGTTCACCTCCACTTAACATCCTCCCTAACGACCTCACACCACAGCACACTTTCCATCTTCAGAATGTCTTGTTATTTTTTACTAAGCATCAATATGGTGCAGGGATTTAATTTTCACCCTTGCTTAGATCATGTCAAGATGATGCATTAGAAGAAAGAGATCTGATTTGTGAGACAGGTCCCAATGCTACCACTGGTGCCAAATGAATCTTCTTTAAGACTTGGGGTCCTTATCTATTAAATACAGAAAGTCCCAATTGTATAGAACAGCTTTGAAGATTTAAACAGTATCTATAAATCATTTGGCACATAGTAAGTGTTTAATGCGCTAACTATTCACGTTTATTTTATTTTATATACTTAAAGTCTAAGCTAGTTAAGAGTAGAGTTGAGCCTCCTGAGTTTTTTACACTTTTCACAGATTAGTTGTTTAAGTACTTGAGAAATATTTGTAACAAAGTAACATGTGAAATAAGGTTACTTTGTTCTCCTAGTATTTCCAAAATATTAGCACAAGAAAAGTAAGCTTGTGTTTATGTCCTTAGTAAATGCCCTTTATTTAACACCAGATGGCCAGTGGACCAGAAGATCTAGAACCTAGTCATCCAGATATTGATAATCTACTTATGGGACTCTATATTGCAAAATTAAAAATACAGCAGAAAAAAAAACTGTAACAGAATAGATTTTCCCCTATTCCCAATGGCAAAGAGGAGAGTGTTGATGAAAGGCATGTGACGTAATCAGGACAACAGGTTCTGGCATCAGAGAACAGTGACAAATATGGTCTTTTAATCAAATCAGGTCTTTCTGACTCTGCAACCAGGTTCTTATTGATATCTATGGAGTCAGTCATCAACTGTGGTCTGACTACCTCAGGCGAAGCAGGAATCTAGAAGCATCTGGGTAAGATGTGTTCCCTAAGCTTTCTCCAGGCACATAAAGACATGTGTTCTCTTTAAAAACTAAGCCACCGGGGCTGGAGAGATAATGGCTCACCCTTTAAAAGCACTTGCTGCTCTTACAGAGGACCCAGTTTCTAGCATCCACGTGGTGGCTCACGACCACCCACAAGTCCAAAGCCCTTGTCTGACCTCCTCTGGTACCAGGCTTGCTGCAGTGCATATACATAAACAACCACTCATACACATAAAATAAATAATTTTAAAGTTTTAATCTAAATACCACAAACAACAAAGATCTCTCCAAAACACGCAATCTGTTGAGTTTTGAACTTCTCTAAGAGCAGCCAAGCTAGCTTTCCACATCCTTCCCTGCCAAAAACAGATAGGAGAGTGTTGCATGTCAGAATCATAAATGTGGATGGGGCTACTGTTGTTGGATCCTGTCAATCACTCCACATTTGCATCTTTCAAAGAACCCCATTCACCCACCAACCTGCAAGTCATCCTTAGGCCGTTTCCTTCCTTCTCGGTGGCTTAATGATTTCTCTTGCAAAACTCCTGTGTGTTCCTGGGGAAAAAGGCCTTTGCAGGCCAAGCCCGGCCCTCTCAAGTCCAAGGTGGGCCCTCTGATTTGCCGTTGGAGTGTTGTGTTTCTCCACCTTGAGTTCCTCTTCCACCATCAGGCTTTGTGTTGCCCTCAGCCTTGGGAAAGCCTCATAACTCAGGATGACAATATGGAGACCATTAAGCCCACATACTTCAGCAAAACTGCCTAGTGCTGTCTCTGCTCTGGGCTATTACGATTTCTCACAGCTCACACGGGCCCCTCAAGCACTGGACTTGACAGGTTAGCCTCGGAAGGCCACTTCCAAGACCGAAGCCATATTTTACTAGAGCTCTGTCTACAGGGGCCTCAAAGTGCTGCCCAGCAATTTTGATGGTGATGGTTCTGAGATATTATCCAGACTTGGCCCACTGCTTAGAACTCCAAACTAGTGATTGGATCTAGCAGAACTACCCCAAACACATACTCCCTCGTAGCCACACAATGAAACACAAATGACTTCTCTCCTGACCCAGGATTAGCGAAAACCCACAGCCTACAACACAAGGATCCACTCTCTAGTTTATGACGAGCTGGCAAAGGTGGTTTAAGTCAAGAACAATTACTCTGAAAATTCCCACATAAAAGAACATTTTTCTCCCTAGGGCATAGTGGAAAGACATTCTCATGAAACTTGGAATCTAATGAAGTTAGCAACTTTCAACTGTCTTTGGCTTGATCTCCTTGAGTTCCTCCTTTGTAGGCTCATACCCTCAAGTTCCCCCTTCTAGAAAGACTAGTAGAAGTTGAAGGATAAGGTTGACACGGTCAAATAGACACCAACATTTGGAAAGCAAGAGACACAGTCGAGAGCAAACATACCCAAACTCCCAGGTTTGTGTGTCGTCAGCCAGTACCATTTTCTGTGGTGCTATAGTCAAAGGGTACAAGACAAGGACCCCTAGTCTCATCCCTCTCTGGTGCCTGCTGGTGGAATCCTAACTGTGACAGGCTGTGAAGTCTGCATGGACTAAATGCCAGGGCTCTCAGTCTGACATGCAGTGGCCTCTATTTTGAAATAGAACCCCTCCTTTACTCTCATATCACATCTCTGCCAGTTTAAATGTCTTGTGGCATGTCTGTTTAAGTTATCTCTGAAATGCTGGAAATATTTGTCCCCATAAGAAACCATTATGGTAGCAGCTACCAGCACCCACGGGGCTGAGGGACCTCTCCAAGGAGCCTGAGAGACCCACCAAGGCTTCTAGGTGAGATGTGTAAAATTTTGGATGAGGACTACTGTTTGCTTCTGTTGGAGAAATTTCCTTCTGCAGTAGGAAGAAGTTACTGGGTAGTCTCATAACTGATCCAGAGATTAAGAAACTGTAGAATGCTCAGGCCTAAATGGATCTCACTATCACTACATCATCCTTCCATAGATCAATGACCATGGATGGAAAGGGAACAGAAAGGATACAGGAGATGGAGGAAGGGAAAGGGTGTGTGGGATGCTGCCTTTGAGTATTGCAAGGCATGGCTAGTTCACTCTTGAACTCTGAGCAGCTGTGATTGTCTACACAAGACCTGCACAAACCTGGGCCCACCAACATTCTGTCACAGAGGGTAGAGGAACTGGACATCCCAGTCAGCCCTGAGAATCAATAGGAAATTAATGGTTATGGGGGTGGAGATTTTTTTTCTTGTGGTATAGCCACTTGAAAGTAGCTCATGTTTCTTTAAATAACCTCTTACCCAGCCTCCTGAAAGAAATTCCATTAAATTAATTTTTAAAAATAAGCTCAAAAGTACAAAAAAATTCAAAAACAAAAATTAAATTTATCCACAGGAGGTCAGCAGCTACCAGACTGGATATCACAAATACTAAGCCTGCATGACACGGGACTGCCTTTGTTTTCACGGCGCTTTAAAAATCCTGGGATAACAACTCAGTACAAACTGATAAATATATGAACAAGAAGCATTAAATTAGGCTTACGTACACAAAATACTAAAATATGTGTGAGGCAGCCTCAGATGAAGAGTTTGAAAAGGAAACAATCAATTAATATGATTCTTGAGACTTAGCCACTGAGATGAAAGGGATGAAAAGGAGGAGGAGAAAAGTGAGGAGCAGTTTCTATGAGATGATTCTTCAAAAAAAAAAAAAATCACTCACCACCTCCTCTACCGATCTCCAGGTTTGATAGGACAGAGAATAGCTGCAGACATAGGAGAAAAAGACAGACTAGAATTGGTTAACGTCTACCTAAGACTGCATCCAAGAGCAAGCATGAGCCTGGGGCAGAGTAGACCCAGTGGTGTGTTGATAAATGTTAAGGCACAACTCTCTAGAGAAAAAGAAAACTCGAACATGTACACACACACACACACACACACACACACACAATTTACTATATACATGTATATGCATGAACCAACTTCCTAGGCATAAATATTCCCATCATGGCCAATTTCCAGCTCCAGTTTGAAGTCCCTGAACTTAGAGTTAAGAATTGATGGAGGCACAAACAGCTTGTATGTGCAGATATGTAGGCATAATCCAGATCCACCATAGCACACAAGCCAGGGCTGCTTAAGGAGGTGAAGGCAGCCCCATAGTTCAAGACGTGCAGAGGTGAGGTCTGCAAATGAGCGTGACTACAAACCACAGCCAAGCAAGCAAGAACGTCCCCTTTCCTGAGCTCTCTTACCTGTTCTCTGCCCCGTTAGCCTTGGTAGGATAGGAAAGGGCAGTTAGGGAGCTGTTGAATGATGATGATGTGTGGACAAAAGAGCAGGGCCTCAAAGGCAGGCAGCTGCCAATCCCTGGCCTTACAGCATAAAGGAGGAGACATCGCCTTTCTGAGTGGAGGCTAAGACATTGATTGGTGTCATGGACAGAGCGATTCTAATCATGGAATTTCAATTAGGTTGTTGAGACATTAAGTGACCTTTTACAGTTTGACAAACTTTTCTGGGGGTGGTGGGAAAAGGTGGAAGGACAATTGCAGCTTAAAAGGAGGTTGCAGAATCAGGGGAAGGAAGAGTGTAAAAGTCAGAGGCAGTAGATAACTACGGCAAAACAGCCTTTTCCAGATACAACATGGCAGCGGCACACACGAACCCACGGCGGTTGTGACATCACGCACAATACGTAGGCAAAATCAAGCAGACACAATCCAAGCATGGAGTGGGGAGGTGGTCCCAAAGTCCCCACCACTGGCCAGGGAGCTAGGGCAGCTGATGGCTACAGGGTGATGAGGCCACCGAGAGACCAGTGATCCAAGAGATGACCCTCCTTTCATGCAGGTACCAGATGCTATAGCTGGGAGCAGTGAGTTAAAAAGAAGAACATTTGAAATCGAAAGGAACTGTGATGCGGGGGAAGGGACTGGAGAAGAGGGAATGAGTGGAGGACTTCATCAAAACACATTTGCATGTATGAGATTCTCAATAAAAGTGGGTAAAAACTAATAATGCTAAAAAGCTTTTGTTACACAATGAGTTGTGTAGTGTTCAATAAAATACCTCTTTTCCTCCATCTTCATCTTCACAATGTAAAAAAAAAAAATCACCAGAGTAATTAGAATATAACTCCTTATTGAGAGGCAAGACTTCAGCAAACAAGTCACATAATATAGAATTTCTTATTGCAACAATATGTATAACCTGGAGGATGAGGATGGGAGAATGCTAAACCCGAGAATCTGGGAATCAGTGTGGCCCTCCTTGTATATGGGCACTTATTCACATCTGATAATTTCCTCCCTAAAAACAGCTTCTGGGTTGGAGTGTGCAGTTCAGGGGTAGAACACTTGCCTAGCATTTTAGCTGCCCTATGTTCAATCCCTAGCTCAATAAAAATAAGTAATAATAATTATCGTTGAGAAAGTGTTAATGAAAAAAAAGTCACTAATTTCAAAAAGTGTTTCATAGCTCTCAAAACCTAGAAAGAACCAGGCATAGTGGCACACACCTGTAATCCCAGGACCCTGGAGACTTTGAATTTCAAGTTAGAGTGACCTACATAGTAGACCCCAGAAGAGCAAAACCTTTGATCAAACATAAATAAATCAATAGAATATTTCTTCACTTTTCAATTTCAAGGGAAGCCTCCACATGGTAGGAGGTGACAGATCATGCAATCCAGAACCCCTTGACCAACTGCTGGACTCTGATCCGACTACCACGTGAACAACCCTCAGAGGTTTTAGGACAATACCATAAATAGCATGGGCCTGCCAGATGTAAAGGACCGTATATACAGGTTAGACGGGACCTATAAGATCATATTCTGTAATGACACCCACTTGGTAGCTTTTTAAAGCTGGACGCTCTCTGCTGGCCCCAAAGTGACCTTGTCATCCCCATCACTTCAATTTCTCCTGATAATGAGGGGCTTTGTAGAGCTGATAATCCTCACAGCAAAATTAGGAGCTATTCACCTGGACAATCTCTTCCTCAAATCCTCCCATCTTTACTCAGGAACTCTTCCTCTCCCCTCTTCCATTAACAAAGGAAAAAGGGGACAAGACGGGATACTGGACACCCCTTTCCTCCAGTCGGGATGTTTAGTCTGTGTTTCATTCGTGTGTGTCCTTAGGGCTCATCTCCTGCCCTGGGTAGAGACCAAGCAAAGGTGAGCATTGAGCCATCGTCCTAGAAGGAAAGATTTGCTAGTGCTTGCTGAGCACCCAAAGTGGGGAGACAGCGCAGTGTGGTCTGCTCCTTCTTCCTCGGAGTTACTTGAATGTCTCCGCTTCCTTTTCCATATCCATTGCAGTTGTCACTCTGACCTCTCCATCTCCCTCTAACTTTCCTATTAGAAATCTTTTCTGGATCTAGGAACATTTCGGGAATTGTCCAAAATACTGAGATCCTCGGAATAATACAAATTTTCCCACAGTTAGATAACCCTCCTGATCCTGAATATATTTTAAGGGGGCTCCTATCTCCCATTCACCAGAGCCTGTGGGTCAAGGTTCAGAAACCCTGTTCCAGAAAGTTCCTCCACTGCTAATGTCTCACGAAAGTATCACTCTGGACAAGCACTCCCTCTTCTCCCCAGTCCCCCCGCCTTCCCGGACCAGCTGGCTTCAGCACATGACTATTCTAGCTGACTTGACATCATGGACAGACCAGTAGATGTTTCCTGTATCTGGTGGAAATGGCTAAATTCCCTGAAGCAAACCCTTAGTTATTGATTTTCTCTACTTGAACGTTTTTATAATCCCCGATTAAATCATAAACCGCTGCATCCGCCATCTGCTGCTTCTGTTTCTTGAGCCAAACCTTGATTTCTTTGGGGACCTTGAACTCAGAGGCAGCACGTTCTGGAGCAATGCGTTTCATTCCTTCACTCGGTTAACCGCTAACAGCCACTGAGTAGCTGCTAAGTGCCGGGTGCTGTTCCTCGTATCAGACACAGTAAAACGGTCCTCACTATAAGTTAGCAATTCTATTTTCTCTCTTCCAAAACCATTGTATAATAATTGAGATAATTACATATGTTAAAATCCATGGGGCTGGAGAGATGGCTCAGCGGTTAAGAGCATTGCCTGCTCTTCCAAAGGTCCTGAGTTCAATTCCCAGCAACCACATGGTGGCTCACAACCATCTGTAATGAGGTCTGGTACCCTCTTCTGGCCTGCAGGCATACACACAGACAGAACATTGTATACATAATAAATAGATAAATAAAAAAATAAAATCCAGTGTACAGCTCTAACTATGTAATATATATATATATATATATATATATATATATATATATATATATACTTTCAGGATATTCAGTAAGGTACACATTGATGATATCCTCATTTTGCAAATGGGACCTTCAGAAAGTTCAAACTAGAGACAGGCAATGACAGGATGTAACACTAGACAATCTGATTAAAATACCTTTAGATTCAACTTCCCTGGTTCTAGTTACAAAGCAGAGTTAGGGCCTTTAGCACCACTGAAATGTGAACAGATGTCTCACACACATACAAAAAAAAAATCAGTCTAACAGTGTGCATGTATTTAGGTAACCCCTTGGGTATCTGTGGTTGCCAAGAGGCTCAAAGTCAGCAGGGATGTAATCAGCAGGCATTGACGACTTTGTTAACCGGAGAAGGATGGGGGATCCTGGCAGGAGCAATGATGCAGATGGATAGGAACGTGAGACTCGGGATTGCTAGAATCAAGCTGGCAGTCAGGTGACAAAGGAGTCCGACGTTATAAATACATGTTTTTAAATTATATACAGGCTTCTATTTATAACTTTGGTGGACACAGATTCATTTTGAGGTTAAAAAGGAAGATATATAAAGTAGGTACTAAAATGTCTGACTAGCATGAAGAAAAGCGTTTTTCAAATCCATTTCTTGTATCTGTAACTTCCGAAGAGCTAGCTCTGTTTGTTCTACTAGAGACCTAGTAGAAGTTAGGAGTGGGGGCATTGAAAGCGGCCTGCCCAGAAAGGGAGAGTTCAATGCTTTACAGATTCTAAAGGCTATGTAATTTGAGTGATCTTCCTTTAAAAATTATTACCATGAAAATTAAATCCCAGATATTGGAAAGGGCCAGAAGCGCAAGATGTGTGGCTTTATAGCACCATCAGCTCTGCCCATGTGGGTGATGGACTTGGAAGGGGGTGGCTAAGAAATACACGTTGCTAACATCTGGCTGCAGTGACAGTCATGACTGAGAGACCATCCTGGAGACCTTGGCAGTGCAGTGAAGCTACTGGACCGCATTTCCGTGAAAAGAGGCAGAACAGTGGTGGAGGCTGCAGGAAGGGAAGCGATGGACAATCCAAATCGCTGAAAAAGACGCCACTGTTAATCTGAATGAGAGACCAGTCTTCACTTACCAGTGTGTCGGCTTTTAAAAACCAAGCCAGCTAGCATACGTAGTGCCTATGTCCAAACTACAAAAGGACATTTATCAAGACGGAAGGATGGGTCCTTCTGGATATGTAGATCCACCCCTCCAACCTGGGTGTGTTCACATGAGTCATAGGGCGTGTCGTAGGGCATGACAGCCTGGTCAAGCATTGTAGCAAAGTAGAAAGAATTCCCACCTCTCTCTGGGATGCCTCGCTTCTGGGGAGAAAGCTGAGCAAGAGAAATGCAGAGTGCAGGTGACTCTCAATCCACACTCGCAGCTAGGCACCTCTGTGCAGAGCGTAATCTTCTCCCTCAAACAAGGTAAGCCCTGTGCCTAAAAACGTGGAGGTTCTACAGCCTTCCTAAAGGAACTGAAAACATACAGGTCTCTAACTTGGCAAGTCCGCTTTTTACAGTCTGCCTAAGAAAATTATTAATGGGAAAGAGAAAGGTATATGTAGAATAAAAGCTGTAGATTGTACTTCCAGTAAAATCAAAGCGACAACAATAAACACCTCTATGTCCAATGGTAGAAGAATAGCGAAAGAACCTGTGGCTATACCTTACAACAAAATACTGCCTATAGTTCGAGCTAACTGGAGGCTGGGGGGATGGGGTCTCAAGTTCAAGGCCAGCCTAGACTCCTGAGTGATTTCAAGGCTAGCCTGAGGAACTCGGTGAGACCCTGCCTCAAAATAAAATGTACAAACAGAGCTGGATGGCGATCCAGGCTCCCTAATAGAGTGCTTTTCTCAGCAAGCTCAAGGCCTGAATTCAATCCTCAATACTAAAAAATATTTTAAAAATGAACCTGCAATCCCAGCACCGAGGCTGAGGCAGAGGGACAGGAGTCCAGGGCCAGCTTAGGCTGCGCAGGAAGACCTCGTTTCAAACAACAACAACAACAACAACAACAACAACAAAAAGGCAGATTGTTAAAATGTATGCATTTACCACGAAAAACTAGAAAATAACACAATGTTAAAAAGGAGGTATCTACATGTTATGGAATTACAGGCTACTTAAATTTTGTTCTTTAAGCATTTCTATGTTAATTTTTATCCCTTGTACAAGGCATACCATTAGCATGATTGCAAACACTGTAAAACGATGGACAGACTTGAGGAGCAGAGACAGTGGGAGCCAAGAGTGAACACCGTCTTGACCGCGTGGGCATATTATTCTCACCTCATTGATTTCCACTTCTCTCCAGTCCGTGCCCTGGGTTGCCTGGGTACGCTGTGCTCCATCACTCTCCATCCCGGTGTGATGGATGGTCATGGGAGGAATTGCCTCTGGCTACCACCACCTTTCAAAACAGCTCCCGGTGCTTGAGCACTAAGACAGAACAGCTTGGGGTCACTAAAGATCCGCCAGGGACGGTGACGCCACCCTGAGCCGGACTGGAACGGCTAATTGACTCAGCTGCTTGCTTCCAGATTTATGGAACACCACTTCGGAGTAATTAAATTTACTGAACTATTTCCACGAGATATTAACTTTAAGTAATCCTCATGAAACATAAATTAAGAGCTGGGTTTGGGTTTTGTTTTGCTGTTTTTCATTTTGGAATCAGTAATTAAAGATTATTCAATTACGATAATGTGTTTCTTTTAGGAATGATTTCGTAGCTGAGGCCCGATGAACACTATGCAGCCTGGGTGATAATATTTCATTTTTAATTGTTTGCTTTTTTCCCCCCGGTGTTGAGGATCAAACTCAAGGCCTTGCATATGTTAGGTAAGTATTTTACCATTACTTGAGCTATAGACTCCCCCCGAATCCTAAAGGTAGTGTTGAAGGGAGTGGTAAGCACAGCGGTCCACACTAGAAATCTGGCTAAGATAGAAGGATTTCCTCAAGTTCAAGGCCAGCCTGTGCTACATACAGAGACCCTACATTAAACAAACACTCCTGGAAAGTTCCAAATGAAGGAGTTATTATACATATACACTTTCTCAATATCTATGTGGGATTGGCTCTTCCCTAAGCATCCTCTTGACTTGTCCAGACTGTCTCTAATCCCTGGGTTTAGAGACACCATGTATGCATGTATCTGGACACCATGCATGTAGTGGCCTGGAGCCTAGCACCCCCTAGACCACTTTGGTGGGGCAAAGCAGGAAAGGTTTTGAGCTTAATCATCACAACAGTAGCATACAGTGGCCAGAGCGGGGTGTAGGGGCTCAAGACAGGGAATACGGACTCTTCTCCAGGGGTTGAAAGTAGCGGCTTTCTGTGCCACACTGACAGGACTGTTTCCTGACTTGCCTCCCAAACCACCCCTGCCTCAGGCCTCTCCCACAAAGTTTATGGAGTGCTGGATATCGAAGCACATAACATCCCTGGTGAGCATGTAATCAACACTCCTTCTGGCAAGTACTTAGCAGCCAGAGGAGCAGAAGGCAAATCCAGATACAAATTGACATGCCGGCAAATTACCGCTCCTGGCTTTGCGGGAGTGCGGGAGGTACAGCGTTCTCTGCAGGCCAAGTTCTGACTCCTGGGATCCAGAAGGCTGTGCACCAGGCTGAGGAGGAAATAGGCTTCTGCATGAGACGAGGTCTAAAGTCTTCCCAATTTGAGTGACTACTTTGCTAAGCCTTAGGGTTTTTTTTTTTTATCTTTCTGTTTTGTTTTGTTTTTTTTGTAACATGGGCTAAAGTACAGGACCCACGGAGGGTCCCGTGTTATCGACGAATGCTCTCCTAACTGTCAGGCCCAGATACCCATGGGATTTTCTCCACCCACAGTCCCCAGGCTTCTCATCTCTTTCCATCTTCAAGGCCAACAACTCTCAACTCTGGCTACATTTTAGAGTCAACCGAGAAGAACAGAAAAGCTTTGAGTCATGCGTTAGCCACCTACTGCGGTGTAACAAATCACTCCAAAGCTTAGTGGCTTAAGAATCACATCTTTATTGTCTTTGGACCTCCACAGATGGGGTAACTGGTAGGAGTCTAGCTAGATATGGTGACTCAGAGTTTCTCAACTGCAGTTATCAAATGTCCCCTGTACTGCAGTCACCCGAGGCCTCACTAGGCTAGGAGGCTGTATCTCAGTTAACTCACACCGGAAGGATCAGAGTCTTCACCGCGTGCGCCTCTCTGCTGCACTATGTATGCCATAGCATTTGGCTCTCCTCAAGGCAAGGCCACTCTCTCTTTGGGCCTCATTTTCAATCATATGCTGTCACCACCATCAGAAACGGGTCACTAAATCTGTCTACACTCGTGGAAAGGATCACTGGGGACCACCTTGCAAGCTGATCTTCCCAGGCTCCAATTACAATAACTTCCATTTAGCAGACCTGGGGCCCAAGCTTTTTGTTTTATCTTAGTCTCCATTTTAAATCTCTTTAAGCAGCTCGTTGAGTCACCAAGGTTAAACTCCACAGTCTGCACAGTTTCCACCGATGCCTTCCCTTCAGGCCAACTTGGTCTACTTAGTCCTCTTAGCATGTCCTCAATTCTATCATCACCTATGGCGAAGTGCTCTCTGATCCTGCGCAATGGCACCAGAAGCAGAAGGCAGAAGGTTCCAGGGAAGGAAGGTCAGTCGTGGTGCAGGACACAGTGGGGTCAGAGGCTGGAGAAGTCGGCAGCATATGCTGTCAAGATCCTTGCAGAATACAAAACCCGAAAAGGCTTTTGCTGCTCTTGATGCGTAATATATTGCTACTACTAGTGTGTGTGTGTGTGTGCATGTGTGTGTGTATACAAAAATATCTTTGTATACACACACATTTATATTGAATTTTTAGAAACTTCAGCTGTGCTGTCAACTAGAAAAAAAATATCTCAGTTTATCATGCTGGGTTGGCACTCACAGAAATTAACAGCCATATTGGTCTAGAAATGTTAAACTTAAATTCGCCCATTTGTATAGGGGTAATGGACCGGATTAAATGTGTGAAATCTTATCTATGTGAGTCTGATTACAGAAACTAATAAAGTATTCTCTAAATAATGGAAGGTGGAAAAAGGATCCCTAGAAGGCCCTGGAGCAACTGGAGCAAATACCTCAGCCAGAGACCAGGCAAAGTCAGGACCAGACAAAACTGAGAATCGGGAGTGATGAAAGGGCTAGGCATGAATACCCAGCAGGCACAGACTACCAGCAACAAGGAGAGCCAGAAGCCAGAGGTACCTGTGGGCTGCTTTCCAGCTGCTGGCTTACTCTCCTACCCTTGGGAGAGCCAACCCCCAAACACCTCCCTAAAACACCAGCCAAGATCGGCCCGGAGTGTGAAAGCAAAGCACAGACAGTCCTGGCTTTTTGGCAGAAGCCGCTCCCCTAACACAAGCTGCCCTCAACCCCTCTTCCAGTAAGCAAGCTTTCCTGGCTCATTATAATGTTGGCATCACCATCCACAAGATGAAAGTTGCCTACAACAAAAATAAACATAAAACGGTTATGATATACACATCGCTGGGGACCAAAGTGTCCATCACCACAGATGGCTTATTCATCTCGGTGTAATGAAATCAAGACCATAATTGTATAGTTCCAGCCTGTTCGCTCTCCCTGCTTGCTAACGAGGGATCAGGCTTTGTCAGTCTGATCAGTCTCCGCCTGCTCTTGCCCTCTGGCCTTCTGTAGCCAGATTCGAGAGAAAGGCAAAGGACAGAAGGGACAAGAGGGGTGAGAACAGGGTCTGAGAGGAGGAGGAGCATGGTGTGCGGGTAGCCAAGAGTGGCAGGCGAGCATTTATAGCATGTGAGAGAAATGAATGGAAGAGGAAACAGATATAAAAAGAGAAATGTTTCTCCAGATTATGATTCCCTTTTTAACTGACCAATAATAGCAGGTTTAGAAAAAAAAAATGTGGCTGTTTGGAAATGTCTTTTTAGTTGATGAGGTTTTTTGTTTTGTGTTTTTGGTGTGTGGTTTTTGTTTTGTTTGGTTGGTTTTTTTTTGTTTTTGTTTTTTGTAAGCCCGTTTTGAGATTGGATCACTGGGGCCTCAGCTTTAGTGAGCATTATCAGTCCCACAGTAACTATTGGGTAGTGTTGTTATATCAACAGAACACGCTCATGAAGTTCCTGAGGCCCTCCCTACAAAGCTGAAATACAATAGCCTTGGGAAGAGAAGACAGAACTTCCAAGTTATGTAAGACCAAGTGCTGGCTGGTCAGTCTCACAGGTGGCATTTGGTGCTTGCTCCACCTTTTGAATTCTTTGTGAAATCACAGCCTCTTATCCCAGTCCAGGACCCACAGAATCTTTTCCATTTCTCCTTCTTCCTCAAGCACCTCTGGTTCCTGTCCCCATCAGAGATCTAGTAAACCACTGAATACCATTCATCCTGTCAACTAGAGGTTTCTCTCTTTGTCCTCACATGCCGCTGTCTCAGGGCAGGACTGTATTTTAGTAATAGGAATGGCGGGGCTGCGTCCCCAACACCCCAGCCGCCTGCACGGCTAGCTTTACCCGAAATAACAACACACAAATTGTATTCATTTAAACACTGCTTGGCCCTTTAGCTTTAGCCCTTACTGGCTAATTCTGATATCCCGATCAACCCATCTCTAATAATCTGTGAGCACCGGTCTTACCGGGAAGGATTCAGCAAGTCTAACCTGGCGGCTTGCTTCATCGCGTGTGTCTGCCTGGGAGCGAGGCATGGTGTCTCTCTCTGAGGCGTCTGCTCCAAGGAGAGCTGTGGAGTCTGAGCTCACTTCCTCTTCCTCCCAGCGTTCTGTTCTGTTTACTCCTCCCACCTATCTTCTCACCAATGAGGACCAAGCAGTTTCTTTTTATTTAACCAATGACCTTCCTCCATCACTGTATCATCTTTTTCCTAGTCTAACATTATTAAATAGTTCCCCTGCCTCACCATCCACCACCTTGTGCTTAAAATTCTTCAAAGGATTTCCACTGCTTACAGGCCAAAGGCCAAAGGCATGCACAGTGCTTGCTAACAAGTACCCTGTCAAACACCAGGACAGCCATAGTGCCTATCTTGATTGCTAGGAGCTTTCCATGGTGTCTACACCTCTTTACCTTAGCTTGGGCGTTTTTCTCCTTTACCACTACAGGCATCCAAGCCTCTGCCTGAAGGGCATCTGTTGTGTCTGTCCATGGTGTGTGTGTGTGTATAGCATGATAATATATCTATATATATCACACTCTATTTCCCCCCACTGTTTCCCACATTGCATCCCAAGTCTATATATAATTTTGGTGTACTTATTGCTATTTTTGTTTTGTAAAATATGTTTTACTGCTTTTTAAAGGGCTCAGGGTTTGGTTTTTGAATCAGGCTGCACACGTTCACTCAGTATGGCATCTCTTCCACCATGTCGCATTGGCCTCCACTAACCGTATTTCATTAAATAAAAAAAAAATAGTTTTAATTTTGAGAGGAAAAACATGTACAGTTCTGAGAACAATTAACATTATTCATTTTTATAATGAGAGCTGTTTTATGTTGCAAATGCATCCTTCTCACACAGAGCCGGGAATGTAGTTCTCCTACCTCGGGCAGCCATTGGTACTGATGGACACCTGCCTGCACACACCCTCACAGAGGAGCACAGGTGCTCACGTGCAAATGCGCGTGCACACACCAAAATTCTGAGTGTGTCAAATGGAGAACGTCTCGCTGGTATTGATCAAAACCCCAGGAGTCCACAGTCAATCTAAACTTAGAGGGTAAAATACTTTGGTCTCGAGTTTATATGAACGCAATCTATTGTCATAAGAGAACTTTGACTAGTATCTTTTTTTTTAACTTTAGAATTCTAGAAACAATAATGTCAAAAGCTTTATATTTCATTTTCTGGAAGGAGGCAGGAAGGACTCTACAGGTTTGCTTTTAGGTAAAAAATCAGAACAAATCCAGCAAACAGACAGTTCACAGGGCTGCCAACTCTGAGGCCATCGGTGAGAGGTGAAAGCTCAGTCCATCCTACTGACCAGGAAGCTCAGGGCCCTATTCAGTGAACTCCAGCAAAACAAGGTGATTCTATGTCCACATTCAGGGCCTCAGTGGCAGGGCTTTGTTAAGTTTGAAACATTTCGTACATCTGTTATCTTCAATTCCATCTCACGCAGGGAGACTGAGAGATTCCTAAAAGAACAGGGCCTAATCTTGATGTTATGAAAACAGTTACAGTTGCACTCTTCTCAGTGTGGCTCATAGCTGTTGACCAAAGAGCTGATGTGTTTTCTTATACATCGTCCCATCTTGTTCTTTTTGTACATTTTTGTGACTTTGCCTAGCAGTATTCACTATGCAGTAGGCACTCAAGAAAAGTAGATATCTGTTTGCCGAGAAAACAGGGGGTGTTGAGATTGATCTTGTCTTCTCTGGGAACTCTATAAGCTGATATCTCACACGTGATCCTGAGGTGGGGTTTTAGGAATAACTGCAGCAAACTTTAATAATCATCAAATCTGATTTAGATGGTAACTGACCTTTCATTTTATCTTTTCTCTAAGTTCGGGGGCTTTTAAAAGTCACTCTAAAAAGATAAAACTCATCTTTCCTTGCTCCAGGCACACTTGCAACACTGAGCCACCAGACCACTGTTAGGGAGGTTGCCATGGTGAGCACTGGAGGAGCCTCAACACATCACACAATTCCCCTGGAGAGCTCTTGCCTTGGGGTGTGCATTCACTCCTGGAGTGGTCTAGTGATGTATGCAGGA
Organism: Microtus pennsylvanicus; assembly: GCF_037038515.1. Lineage (NCBI taxonomy): Eukaryota > Metazoa > Chordata > Mammalia > Rodentia > Cricetidae > Microtus > Microtus pennsylvanicus. The sequence continues at coordinate 37,643,729 of NC_134592.1, read as the reverse complement.
ATGATCCAGGCCTACCAGTCATCTAGAGAGGCAATCCTTCTTCAGTGGACAGCCGAGGGCATGTGAGATGCAGCCGGTGACAGGCATGGTGACAGCAAGATTTATCTGCCAGACAGGGACATGGTTAGTAATGTTTTTCAGCTCCAGGATGGGACCCAGACTCAGTGGCAATGCTGCTCAAAATCTGCAGCCTGTAGCGAAGGGGATTTGTTTACTCTCTGCAAAATGGCACCCAGACCTCGAGGTCCATCAGAGCCTCAATTTGAGGCCCAGCAAGGCAGTCCCCACTCTTGGGATAAGATCTTGTAACAGAGTTCTGTGAGCAATTAGGGATAAGAGAGCATCAATGTTGCAAAATTGTTGCGGGAGAAAAGCTGGGCTCACACTATTCTATTATATTTTAGATGGCTGGTATGGTCTGTTAAGATTTACATTCTGATATCAAACAAAGCCACTGCCGATTTGTGACTGTGAATAATATTTAATAACCAGCCTGTTTTCTTCTGTCTCTGGTAAAAAGATAGGGGTAATCTTGTAGAAAAACTATACAGGAAATACCAAGACAGTCTTGGGAAACAGTAAGTTCTCTATGCTCTAAGAACCACCCACGTGAGAAAGTAAGTGTGGGCTTTATAGATTACAAAGGGGGGGGGATGTCTCTTAAAAGAAAGGAGAAATCATAAATGGTATGAAAATAGCCAGAAACTAATGGATGGCCAGGAGAAACAGAGGGAAATCTGGACAGTAAGAAGATTTTGATCTCTCTGGATTTGCCCCTGGTTTTACAAGACATTGAATTATTTAAGTCAAATCAATGTCTACTGAATATTCAGCAATCTCATTTCACTAGTTTGAAGGCTCTTAGCAATGACACATACCACCCCTGCAGAGCGGGGACAGCAGCTGCTCCCTGCGGACCTCAACACCCACTCACGTACAAAGAAGCAGACCACACGGTGGCTTAAAGCGTTGCTAAAAACAAACAATTTCCCTAAATTATGCTTCTATTCCCTCGTCTCTGTGAAAACATTACAGTTCATTAGTTTTTGTGGGGCTTCAGGCCCCCGAGTCTGTGATTCTCGGTCAGTGCTGCCCCATATGCTATGGCAAGAAGACAAGCTTAAAGCAGTCCCACCCTCAAATCGGTGCCAGCCCAGAGACTTTAGGCCCAAGCCAGAGATGCAGCTTCAGCATGGATGTTTAACATCTGCCTGATTTATGGCCTCCTTGCTTTATGAAAAGAGCGGGTAAGAGCTGTGGGGGAGCATTTCGATGTCACTTATTCTCATTTGCTGCAGGAAATGGTGATGGTATTGTAAGAGCAAATGTCTCCGACAATCAAAATCATTACGGTGTAGCCTGGGAAAATCACTACATTCACAGGATGCAGAGAGCTACCTTCAAGTAGCATTTAGGGCATATTTCTAAGTAGACAGAAAATTAGGAATGTGGACATTAAGGGTCCCATAGCTATGCTAATTGAGCCACATGATTATCTAACCATCAGGTTGTATATGGAATAGACCAGGGCTGGCGGATGTCACAATTAGACTCCAAAGTCTATCAGCCATCTGCAGCATGGAACTGTCAACCCCAATGGTCTGATTTTACTTCCTATTTATATTATGACATTTTTTGTAGATTAAATATTGTCTCCTAACTTATTAATGGTATTACAATTCTCAGTTCTCCCTCCCTCCCCCCTCTCTCCCTCCCTCCCTCCCTCCCTTCCTCCCTCCCTCCCTCCCTTCCTCTCCTTGTTCTTTCTTCTAGTTCTTTAGGAACCCTCACTTTAAAACAATATTACTCTTTACTCTTTGACAGTTTTATACTTGTATATATTTTGATCATATTCACCCCTCCATCGTCTACCATTAGAGCCACTGCAAACCCGTCTAGACACCTTGATATTACCAACAGGTTTCCTATTTTTGTAAATGGGTTGAATCAGAGTTGCTTATTATGAATCTAGGTGGAAGTTTTTTTTTTTTTTATGTGAGCAAGGGCAAGTTACCAGTGACAATATCACTGAAGAAAATGATACTCCCTGATGTGGGATTCCCCTCTGTATGCTGTGAGTGCCATCTTTAAAGAAACAGAGTACAGACAGTCATAGATTAAAGGAGTAAAGATAATAAAATAAATATTAAAAAATAATAGAGTAAAAAAAATAAGCCACATAAAGATGAAATATACACAGAGAGTTTGAATTATTATATTATTGTGTTTTCTTTGGATTTTTTTTTACTGTGAAGGCGCTAAGTAACCAACATATATATATTAAAGGTGTCTTGACTTCAAAATATGGGTCTAAGGATATGTTGCTTTGGAAAAGAGGTTCTTCTATTGTTTCCACAGAAGATGAGAACCTTCCAGACTAATGTGGTTTGATTGTCCAATATGTCCCCCGAAAGTTCACCTTAAACACTCCACAAAGAATTACTTTGCCCAATAAACAGCAGGAAGCAATTTGGAAAGAACTATGTCCAAATTCTCAAACATTGTTTATAAATGTTTGTTTATATTTAAAAGGGGATATACTATAGAGATTTGCATTGGTACAGATCTTGGTTTATTGATATAAATTTAAGGTCAATTTTGTTATATCTATATTTCTGCTCTTGATTAAGGTGTTGTGTTTGTGCAGCTCATTTAAAAATGTAATGTATAATTAAGAAATACAAGTTAATAGAGAGACATCTATAATAGTCAAGCATGTAGTCATGTTAGTTAGATTTTTCTAGAGGTACAGAAATGTATTTCAGATGGATAGGCATTCTTCAAATCTTTCAAAGACTATAATACACTTCCTGTTTACTTAGGTAATATATCCTTCCAGTGTATTTGATGCAGTTAAAGAGTAGATAATAATAATATAGCTTTTCTTAGTTATGATAAAAGATATAATAGATATAAATATTGTAACTATAATTCTTGCTTGATAACTTTTTTATATGTAATTTTACTATGTTAAAGTTAAAACCTTCCTTTTTATTTAAACAGAAGAGGGGAGATGTTGTGTGATTCCCCTCTGTGTGCTGTGAGTACCATTCAATAAAAAAAAAATGTATTGGCCTGATAGGGTAGATTGGCAGGGAAAAGCAAACTGAATGCTGGGAGAAAGGAGGCAGAGTGAGGAGAAGCCATGGAGCCACCATCAAAGACAGACATGTTGAAGCCTTGCTGGTAAGCCACGAACCTTGTGGTAAAATAATGAAGATGGGTTAATTCTAGATGTAGGAGCTAGCTAGCACTATGCTTAAGTAATTGGCAAAGCATTAATTTAATTAATACAGTTTCTATGTGGTTATTTCAGGTCTGTGCTGCTAGGCGGCCAGTAAACAAACAAGTGGCTTTCTTACAACAATTCCCTTCCTCAGCAGCCATTACCTGTCAACAGCTGCTTATCTAGGTGTGGTGGTTTGAAAGACAATGGTCCTCATAGGGAGTGGCACTATTATGATGGCATTGTTAGAGTAGATATGACCTTGTTGAGGGAAGTGTGTTAACATGGGGGTGGGCTTTCAGGTTTTATATGCTCAAGCTACACCCAGTGTAGCACACAGTCTCCTTCTGCTGTCTTCAGATCAAGACGTAGAGCTCTCGGCTCCTTCTCCAGTGTCATGTCTGCCTATGTGCATGCTGCCATGCTTCTCACCATGATGATTAAAGGACTAAACCTCTGAAACTGTGAGCCAGCCCCAATTCAAGGTTTTCCTTTATAAGAATTGTTGTGCTCATGTTGTCTCTTTATAGCAATAGAAATCCTAACTAAGACACTAGGAGTGGAGTCTCATAGTCCCTCCTATTCATGATGGAATGTTAAGGGTTCAGTCTCAAAGAGGTCATAGAGACCTCAGATTTTTACCCCTCTCTGATAATTGATGGGCAAATCCATCTTTCTAAAGTATCATTGTCTGTATTAATCACTACCCAGGGGCCATTCGTAGATGTTTCTGCTATGAAAACACAGCCACTGCACATTTCATGGCTGATCTGCTGTTAGGACCTGGTCTCCAGATGCCTTCAAGGCCCCCCAATTGTAGTTGGCTTTTGCTTCTTTGTCTTTCTCACTCTGGCTTACAGTCTCTCTCAGCAGAGAAGGCACTGGCATTAAGAGGCACACATTAAATATTTGCTAGATGACTAAATGAATGGACCTACCCTCTTGTACTAGCTGACAATATGAACTATTTTGAAAGAGTCTCTGCAAAGTGATTTGGCAGTATCAACATTCATTAAAATATTCATAATCTTTGACCTTAAAATTTCTGAGACTGTATTCTAAAGTGAACATTTAGTGGGGAAATAATGTTTATGAGGTATTACTTGCAATAATGAAATTACAAATGGGAAATTGAGGAAAATCCTCTCAAATGAATACTACTAAGTCAATAAAAGTTATAAGGCTTGGCTATAGGCATGGAACATTCTAATGACTTATTTTCCTTTTTTAAAGCATTGAAAATGTAAAATTATGCCTACTGGACCTAGTAAAGGTAATTTATTAAAAGTTCTTAAAGTTGGGTGTGGTAGCACACACCGGTAATCTTAGCACTTGTGAATTCAAGGCCAGACTAGACTATGTAATGAGTTCCATGTCAGTCTGGCTATGGAGTGGGATCTTGTCTGAAAAAAAAAATACTTCAAAGTGAAAACTGTTGTTATGGTAACACACCACTGTTACCTTATCCCACTAATGATATGCTAAAGGGTGACCTCTTCCTAACAAATGACACTTCAACGGCTCACCAAAATACAGACTAAAATCCAAACCAGCCTGGAACTCCAGACTCTCAGCAGTATTTCCATGCTTAGTGTCTTTTTTCTTTTTTCTTGAATAATGTATAGAAAGACAGAGAAATCAGAACAGTGGAGTGTTGTGTATGTAGCATTCCTGAGAAGTGCCACAAAGTGAATCCCTTAGTGGCTGCATTTAAATCCCCTACTTCCCACCCTGACTTCACTACCAAGGAAAACATCTTGACTTGTATTGTGATTGCTTCTTTTGTTTATCATTTTTACTTGGTCATATAAACATAATTTTAAAGTGTCATGTCATAGCCATAACTTGCTTTGAAACAGAATCACACCATCACACCTTTTCTTTCTCTTTTTCTGTCGTGTGTGTGTGTGTGTGTGTGTGTACACGTACACGCACACACGCGTGTATGTAGAGAGAAAGTATCTTTCCATGTAGCCTCAGTTGTCCTGGAACTTGCTATGTAGACCAGGCTGGCCTCAAACTCACAGAGATCTGCCTGCCTCCTAAGTGCTGGGATTAAAGGCATGTGCCACTATGCCCAGTCTTTGAATACCATATTCTAAAGATAATAACCAAATGGATTTGCTTATGGATTAGACACAGGATGCAGGAGAGCATGAGATGGAGGTGATAAGTAGGCAGTTGGGTGTACAAAGTCTGTAGCTCATAGGGACCGATTGCTGTATTACTTAACATATAAGACTGTAGATTTCCTGTGGAGTGAACGTAAGCAGGACTGTGCTCAGAAGCCACTAATATTTAGAGATCTGGAAAAGGCGAGACCTAGCCAGAGACATCTGGGAGGAAAATCAAAACTAGAAAAGCAGTGTCCCTAAGGACAAGGAAGAAAGGACTACAACAGGCTGGAGTGAGTGAAGTGTCAGCTCCTTTTAGGAGGTCAAATGAGACGAGCAGGGCCAAGACTTAACATTGGGTCTCTGGTGATCTACAGAAGGCTGGGGTGGAAAGATAAAAGCCTGTTTGGGTGATCTCCAGAGGAAATGAAAGACAAGTGAGGACAGTAAGTATAGATTTTTTTTAGTAGTTGTATTGCAAAGAAAAGCAGAGAAAAGAGGCTATAACAAAAAAGAAAATGGGGGTTAAGAGAGGGTAATTTGTTTAAGCTCGGCTATTGTGTGTGTGTGTAATGTTGAAGGGACCACCTAACAGGGAATGAGAATTCCTTCTAGAGTAAAACATAGGAACAGGCTTGGGAGCATGGGAACCCAGGGCATGGGAGAGGGGTCAGAGAAGATGCTCAGAAAGCCCATAGGAGGGGGGCTGCTCAGGAAAGTCAGCACGGGTCCTGTAGAAACAGTAGTGACCACCAGTTACACGAAGGCATTAACAACGAGAGATGCAGTCCTCGCCTCAATGGCATCTCGGTGGCAGGACTTACTTTGGTGAAGGGAAGGAAGGAAATGCCTCAGAGTGATGATCTTGCCTTGGGTCAGCTGTCAAGATGGTCAGAGCTGGAGATCCAGGCTCTGAGAAGAGTTTCAGAGAGATGATAAAGAGTATGGTGTGATGCCTGCTTAGAACATTTAGAGATGACAGGAAGCAGACAAACCTGCCGAGAAAAATCAGAACTAGAATGTGTTGCTGTGTAAACAGCAGATGTAAGAAGCAACCTATGTAAAGCAGGCTTGAGGGTCCTGGAAAGGATAGGTAAACTAGAAAGAAAATTCCGAGAGAGACGAGACTTCCTACCCAATGTTTTACCTGCTTCTATAGGACTGGTACCCAAAGAACCCATGCTGTGTGACAGACTGTTGAAGCGTAGCTTAGTGACTGGCGCTCCCCTTGGAACTCATGGGCCAACATCTTCCAGGTCTACAATTTCAAGACCACTGGTGTAAACAACAGAGAGAAACAGGATGGATGTCTTCTATTCTAGATGACAGCCGGGAGAAGAGGAAACCAGGACGCAGAAAGAACACAAACCCCAGAACCCAGAGTTCCTTTGTTTCTTATGTAGCAGCCCCATCAGAAATGAATGTGCTCAAGGCCCAGGGTTTGGTCCCCAGTGAGCAATAAATAAATAAGTAAATGACACCTAAAGCACTCATGCTCCAAATGTCACCTGCACCGTGTGACAAGGACTCCTAGGCTTCCACCCAGGTGACACCTAATGATCAGTAGTGCTGTATGGTGGGGTACATGAGCTGTGAAGTTTGACTCTTGTCCTACCTACCTGGAACTGCAATCATCGTCTCCCACAGCCATTGCTGCCTGTGTTCATGACAAGGTGCTCTCTCTGGGCCAAGAGGAAGGCCTTCCGGGTTGTCTTGACCGTGTTGGGAGCAGCATCCAGTGCAGTCAGGAAAGTATCTCAATGCTCAACACCCAGGTGAGGACTTCTATTATCTGAGCGCTCTCTGTAATACTCAAAGCCTCAGTATTCAGGAGCCTCTGTGAGCCTCTGGCCCCACCCCAGTCTGATCCCTATGGGTAGTTTTATCCATTTTGGGCATCTGGAGCCCAGTTCAAAGAACAGGACAAGGAATGGATACTATACCCAGCCTACCTTCTGGCTCTCACCTCCTGTTCCCAGTTCCAATCCTTCCTTTCTCCCCCATTTAAATCAAAACTGCTGGAAGCTGAGAAAGAAATGGGGGTGCCTATATGCAAAAATGTGAGTCTCAAACTACTCCCAGTATCAACAGTGTTAACCAAGGGTGAATAAGCTGTAGAAGCCAAGAGTATAGGGAAGAAAATGGAAAAGAGCAACAGCTAACGGAAAATAAGCCAGTTTTCGCTAAGACCTAAAAGGGTTTCTAACCCTGCCCTGGGTCTGTTGTTTCAAAGGTTTTGAACAAAGACAAACAGGTTCTATCTTCCTCCTGACTCTTCTAAGGGAATGCAGGCCTGCTTCTGACTTCATTATAGGCTGCAGGCTTCTGAGGTCAAGGATGAGCTTCTGTTCATCATATCAGAGCACCACACAAAGAAAGGCATGGGCCTCCAGCTTAACTGTGCGGACTCTGAAGGCAATGAAAGTGGTTGATCCTTCTGTTTCCATAGGGGTAGATGAGTGCCCGGTTCACATTTATCATGTCTCTGGACTAGTTGTTCCCTGGAGAAGGATCTGGAAGTGAGAAGAGAACTGGTTTCCAGTTTCAGCTCTCCTCTACACCCCTGCATTAAGGCTAGCCACCTCCCCGAGCCCCGTTTTTCACATTGTGAGGTGAGAACACCACTGCTCATGTGCGGGGCTCATGTGTGATCAGGTGATATATTACGTGTGAGAGTCCTGGGTACCCCGAGCTTGAAGTGCTGGGTGAAGGAAGGGTGGGTACTTCTGCTCTGTCTTCCCCCATCCTCCCAAAAGGCCACTAAATACATATATACATACACACATAGACATATACACATGTCATATATACATATACACAATCGTGACCTATACACATGTCATATACATATACACATACCCATATACACACAAAGAGGCAGCAAATAAAATTCATTGGATAGAGCAACGTACCCTGTGGTATGTAGAGGTTTTGAAAATAAGTCAACCCTACACGTGTATTTTAGAGACCCTAGAAACTCACGAACCAACATTTTTTGATGATAGGGAAGGTCTAGAATGTCAAGACTCTTGGCACCAATAAAAGAGAAACCCAGAAGGGGGAAGGGAAGACCGTCCTCCACTCCAGGTGACAGGGAGACATGGAAAAGAAAGCAGCCGGGAAGAAAGTGTACTCCAAAGCCCAGGGCTACTCTGCGCCTTGTACAGAGGTCCAGTTAGACATGAAATGGGCAGCAATTGAGTGCTCACAAGAGACATTAAGGGGACATTTGCAGCTTTTCATTTTTCGTGTAACCAGATAATTGAAGAGATAAGGCCTTACCTAGGGTCTCCCTAAAGTTAATGAGTCTGAGTTCACAGTTCGTTGACTCGCTTTACAGAATTTATTTTATGTGAGTCTAATCCACATGGCTGTTCTTTGCCTTAGGATTCAACCAAGGGAAATGCCAGAAATTCCACCAGCTTACTTATACTGAACTTGCTACTTGATGCACCGTGTGTACTCCATCAATATAATTGCCCAATTCTGGGAAAAGAAGCACTGTCTTAGAGGCAGATTTAGTCCACGTAAGTATACACGTGTGTGTGTGTGTGTGTGTGTGTGTGTGTGTGTGTGTGTGTGTGTGTCTAAGATCCCAAACAACAGTCAACAGGTTCCCTCATATAAAGGACTTTCTGTTCAACTTCCAATCATCCATATTAATTTTACAGAGGAAGGCTCTCCCTGCTAAGAACTCAAAGATATCCCAATTTGCCTAGAAGAAGAAAAGAAAAATCCTGGATCAAGATTCTTTTCCAAGACAAGATCCCCAATATGGGCCAGACATAAGAGGGGGTGTCAGAAGAAGAGAACTCACTATAATGCCCTGCTTGTAGACCTTAGGGGCTTTCTTCCACCACACTGACTGTTCTAGCTCCTCTGTGTGCTGGTCTATGACTGTTCTTCCCACAAACTGATCTACCCTCTTCCCTGAATGAAAGTCAAATTCCCAAGGACATTTCATGACACACTTGATTGGTAGAATATTAATGCCATGTGACATCACAGGCTGCCCACCACTGTTCAGCCCAGAGATCAGTGTTGTACACATCAGATCTCCTCTACGAGTCCAATGACCTAAAAACAGGGAAATTCCCGTCACGTTAGCCATCACTGCTGTTATTGATACCAGTGCAAGGCAATACGTCAGTAAGGGGTTGAGGTCAGAGCGATCTTCTGACACCGTAACTTATCTGTTTGAAGTCATTCAAATAGGCATAAATGAGTCGTCAGTTATCCTATGTGTGTGCGCGTGTTTGTGTGTGCATGCCTGTGTGTGCATATCATATACATAGATGATCACCCTAAGACTTTTTTTATAAAGCAATTCATTCTTTTATAACAGTTTGTTTTCTTTAAGCTATAAGATAGAAGGGAACTGTAGTCATTTCACCCCGTTTCTGCTTCAGCGTGGCTGGCATCTTGGAGCAGTAAAGAGGACCTAAATGTCTGGCCAGAGAGCAGACGATGGGATGGCTGCTGTCAATTGTCAACTTGACAGAATCTGTAATTTCTTGGGAGATGGGCTTCTGAGCCTGCCTGTGAGAGAGCATCTCGATTGTGTTAACTGATGTCGGAAGGCCGCCTTAACCAAGTGACAGGGATCCTGGGCAGTCTAAGATAGAGAAAGTGAGCTGACACTAGGAAGCATCCATTGCCCTGTTTCCTCACTGTGGATGCTACACGGCCAGCTCCCCGAAGTTCTGGCAACTGTGACTTCCACCTCTGGCCATGACGGACTGTGAGTGAGAATAAACTCTTTCTCCCTTAAGTTGTTTCTTTCAGGGTGCTTCATCCAAGCAACAGGAAAAGAAACTAAGATAGGGGCCTCTCTCTTAGGATGTCAGATCTGACAGTTTTCTCAGGGTCCACCAAAGGAACGGCAACTCTCCCCAGATAGAAATGTTACTTTCCTTTATAACAAGGGGCTCACATCTCTAGGACAGTTCAGAAGAAAACTTGCCCAAGGAGGACAGTGTTTGCCACTTGTTTACTCTCCCTGTTTTGGAGTTCAGAATGCAGAGCATAGACATGAGTTACTGACATGTTATGTGCCTCGTACAAGACATGTCCCCCAGCAAGCAGCATTGGGTGATGGTTGGGCTGGAAGAGCTGTCTTTCTCAGCAGAGGCCTAGCCAATGCCTCAGTGGCTTCCTGTGCCTTTGGTGGGAGACTGCTGCCTCCAGCCCATCTCCCCAGCAAATACCACTTGAGGTAGGCAGAGGAGGCGGCTGTAATCAAACTGGCTAAGAGTGAGGACACTTGTGCTCAGTGGTGTGCCTGGAAATTGACCCTCTTCGGCTTTTAGCAGGATGTTTCTCCAGCAGTTCAATGATTATCAAAGATAATCAGGGCAGTTGGAAACGTGAAATATTTGTACCCTTCACTCTGTTTGGGCCTCAAGCACCAAAAGCATTAAGCCAGTGGCCCATCCCCTTTAGAGTAAATGTTTAATAATTGAAAGGCATGCTATGCCTGTGCTCATTAATTTAAAAATATTCCCTAGTCAATATTCTTAGAAATGAGCATGATTATTTATTGCTTAGTGATGAGCTGAATAAATGACAGCAGTCATCTTCCAGCACCTTCTGTTTCCCATCAGGAATAAATAATAACACCCAGCTATTCACAGTACCTCAGCTGTCAGAGCAGTTTTAAATAATAGACATAAACTGCTATTTATGTTTCATCAACATTTAGCAATTGTCTCTGACTACCATCTTCCGCCAGAAGTTTGGGATCTTACTGTCCTCAGCTACCTCTTGTCTTCATAGTCTGTACTCTGCAGGGCTGAGGACAACGGTGTTTATCATCTACAACCTTCAGCCTTTGACACATTATAAATTAAACCCAAATGCAATTTGAATTAAAACGTCTGTGTAGATATTGTTCATTGAAAACCTAAATGATATCCCAGATGGCTTTCCCTTCTCTGAAGATAAAATGCCACAACCCTTGGGTGAGCTAGTTGGAGACGAACGTTATTGAGATCAGGTTCAGACAGCTTCTGTGTCTTTGTACCCCAACACTGCTCCAGTCTGTAACCCGTGACTTCATTCTGTTTGGATTTACAAGGTATTTCCAACTAAAGCATCTTCAACAAATAGTGCTCGCATAACATGAAGTCTGCATGTAGAATATTGCTAATGATCCATATTTATCACCCTGCCCAAAACTCAATCAAGTGGATCAAAGACCTCAACATAAACCATAGGCCCTGAACCTGATAGAAGACAAAGTGGGGAACAGCCTTGAATGCACTGGTTCAGGAGACAGCTTTCTAAACTGCACAGGAACTAAGATTAGCAATTAATAAATGGGATCTTATGAAACTGAAATGCTTCTGTAAGGCAAAGGACAACATTAATCAGACAAAGAGGTAGCCTATAGAATGAGAAAATATTTTTTTACCAACAGAGATATAATATCCAAAATATATAAAGAATATATCAAGAAACTAGATATTTAAAAAAACCCAAAAATTTCAATTTAAAAATGGGATGCAGATCTAAACAGAGAAATCTCTAACAGCTGAGAAACAAAGAAATATTCAACATCCTTAATTGTTGGGGAGATGCAAATCAAAACTACTTTGAGATTCCATCTTACACCTGTCAGAATGACTAAGAATAACAACACAGTGGCAGTTCATGCTGGAGAGGATGTGGAGCAAGGGGAACACACCTCCATTGCTGGTGGAGGAGGGGCAAATTCACTCAGCCACTATGGAAATCAATTTGGTGGTTCTTCAGAAAACTGAGATTTGTTTTACCTCAAGAACCAGCTACACCACTCTTGGGCATATACCCAAAGGATACTCTATTCTACCACAAGGACAGCTGCTCAACTATGTTCATAGCAGCTTTATTCATAATAACCAGAAACTAGAAGCAACCTAGATATTCCTCAACTGGACAGTGGATTTTAAAAATATGGTATATTTACACAACTGAGTATTACTTAGCTGTTCAAAAAATAACATCATTAAATTTGCAGGCAAATTGATGAAACTAGAAAACAAAAATCATCCTGAGTTGACCAAGCTTTCTATCCTGCCTGATCCCTCAGCTGTTCGGTCTCAATGAAACACACAGAGGTCTGCATCAATTATAAACTGATTGACCTAGTAGCTCAGGCTTCTTAATAATTGATTCTTTCTTACATCTTAAATTAGCCCATTATTCTTGTCTATGTTGTCCACGTGGCTTGGTACCTTTTTTAGTGAGGCATTCTCATCTTGCTTCCTCTGTGTCTAGGTGATGACTTCAGACTGCATCTTTCCTCTTCCCAGAATTCTGTGTTCTCATTGCTCCACCTTTACTTACTGCCTGGTCGCCCTGCCTATATGTCCTGCCTGGCTACTGGCCAATCAGCATTTTATTAAACAAGTACAAGAAATAAATCTTCACAAGGAAGTATAGAGGCTTGGGAGAGAAAAGAAAAAGGATAAAGTCCTTAAAATAAAAAAGAAAGAGAGTAGTTGGGTGTGGTGGCACATACTTTTAATCCCAACACTTGGAAGGCAGAGGCAGGCAGATCTCTGTGAATTCAAGGACAGCCTGGTCTATGGAGTGAGTTACAGGTCAGCCAAAGTTACACAGAGAAACCCTGCCTCAAAAAGCAAGAAATTAAAAATAAAAATAAAAGAAGTAGAGATTAAAATAAAACCACAAAAAGATGGAAAATACATAGAAAATCTGGATATTGTATGTTATTATGTTCTCTTTGAATTGTTTAAATGCTGAGGAAGGAGCAACAGCTGCTAAAAGATATTTGATTATAAATGTTTCTGGATTAATACAACATACATATTTTGAAAATGCTTTGACTTCAAATCTAAGTCTAAAGATATGTTACTTTGGAGAAGAGGTTTTGGTTTTGTTTCCACAATAAATGAGAGAGTGTGGATTTATTCTGGGCTAAGAAAAATCAGGTTTGATCAAGGAAGACCACCTGAGAAATCTCCGGTAGGAATAGATGGTCTGGATGTCAGAGTTCTATATCCAGAACAGATTCAAGATTGCTGCCTGAGATGATCAAGCCTCACAGGATACTCCAGTTAGGACTTGATCATAATTCTAATTTTTCTTTAGGTCCCCATAAGATTATCAGTGCCCCCAATCATCAGGAAGTAGCCTGAAAAGCTACACCCACATTCCCAAAAATTGGATTCTGGGTGTTTTCCTTTGTTTGGAATGTTGGTTACAAGTTGTTATGGATAATGGTCAGGAGAAAAACTAACCAAAGGAGATTCAATTAAGAGTTCTTTTTGTTTTGTTTTGTTTTTCAAATGGGAGGGGAGGAGTGTTGTGGGACAATGGTCTGTACCCTGTCAATTGTATTTTAAATAAAACACTGATTGGCCAGAAACCTAGGGTAGAATCAAACAAGACAGAAAAAAAGGAAGAAAGAAGGAATGAAGGAAAAGAAAAAAAAACAATGAGATGATGAAATGATTCCTAATGATATTTTGCTATATTCAAAGATCAGTGCCTTGTCCAGTCATCATCAGAGAGGCTTCCTCCAGCAGCAGACGGGAGTAGGCACAGAGACCTACGGCCAGACATTATGTGGAAATAGAGTCTAAACTGGAGGTCTCCATCAGGTCCCTCCCCTCGAGTTTGCTTGTATTAAGGAATCCCATGGAAGAGGGGCAGAAAGACTGCAGGAGTCAGAGGGATGTAAGACTCCAGAGACATGTCCCACTGAATCTGCTAAGCAGGGCTCATACGGGTTCACAGAGGCGGAAGTGGCCAACACAGAGCCTGTGTGGGTCTGCACCAGGTCCTCTGCATGTGGTTTGGTTCTTTGTGGGACTCCTAACTACGGGAGTGGGTATATCTCTGACTCTTTTGCCTGCATTTTGGATTCATTTTCTCCTATTGAAATGACTTGTCCAGCCTTGATATGAGGGCTTTATTTTGTCTTGTCTTATTGTATCTTGTTTTGTCCTGCTGGCTGTCCATCTCTTAGAGGCCTTCTCTTTTTTGAAAACAGAGGAGGAGTGGACCTAAGGGAGAGGGGAGGTTGGGGGAAGTTGGGAGGAGTGGAGAGAGGGGAAAGTGTCATCGGGATGTATCATTATAAGAGAAGAATCTATCTTTGATAAAAAAAATTAAAGATTTATTTACTTGTTTGTGTATGAGTGTCAGCCTGTGAAACACGCATGTATGTGAAATGTGGTACCCCTCCCCCCAGGGGCCAGCGGAGAGCACTGGATCCTCTGGAACTGGAGTTACAGACAGTTGTGAGCCACCATGTGGGTGCTGGGAACTCAACCCAGATCCTCTGCAACAGCAGCAACTGTCTTTAGTGCTGAGCCATCTCTCCAGCTTTTGCCTTTTTTAAGGGGTTGAAGGAAAAATTAATATACTGTATATCTGATATCTTTCTACTTCCTACTGATAAAATTTCATGAAATCTCCATTTGGAGTCAGAGCTGAACTCAGAGCTCTCTCCTTCTGCTCTCATGTGGACCAGTTCTTCTCCAGGCAGGATGCCCCCACCTCACTGGAACCTTCCTTCACTACGCCTTGCCTAGACCCACCGTTCCCTTGCTCACTGCTTTCTTCTTCTTCCCCGTTTTGCTAAAATTACTCTCTTGTTCTACCAAGCAAGTATTCTGAGTTCCTTTAGGTCTAAAAATATATCTTGTCCTCCCACTTGATTGACGGTTTGGTGGGATACAAAATTCTAGGTCAGCTGAAATCCAGGTCAACATAATTTCCCTTAGAACTTTGTAGCAATGCTCCAAAGCCTCCAGCATCCAGCAAGGCTGATGCTGCAGACTTTTGTTAGATATAACGCAAGGCTCCCTGATTTACTAGTTTGTTTCACTATTGAAAATTTTAGTTTCTACTATTTATTTTGCCTCAAAATTTGATTAAATTATTATTAAGCATAAGTCTTTTTTCCCTTTCTTATGACTTAGCTTTGTGACTTTTATTGACTCTCGGAAATTTTACTTGCATACACACAGACACACACATACATCTATAATATGTAGTCTAGGTTTCCTGTTGATTGTGGGTTGAGCCACATATTGATCTTTCACTACTTTTAAATTTGTCATTTTTCTCTATTTTGTAAGATTGCCTTGATTTTGTACTTGTAATTGATTTTTAAATTTTGCAAAATATTTTCATTACAGCAGAAAATTATGTGACGATTCCTTTATTATGTCATTCTCTTCTCTTTCAATAGCTGACAGGTTTTTAAGTTTATCTTCTGTGTCCTCAAATATCCCTTCTTCTTCCAGAGAAACATACTGTTCTTCCTACAGGATTGTGG
Source organism: Microtus pennsylvanicus (assembly GCF_037038515.1). Lineage (NCBI taxonomy): Eukaryota > Metazoa > Chordata > Mammalia > Rodentia > Cricetidae > Microtus > Microtus pennsylvanicus. Next base: position 37,628,098 of record NC_134592.1, on the reverse strand, counting down.
GCTCCGTATGTTTGGGGGAGGGTATGGCAGATTTTGTTTGGGGAGGTCAATGAGAAACAGCCTACTTCTAGAAGAAAATGCACTCTACTCTAGAGCAAGAACACTCACCAAGAAAGCCTTGCTCTCTCAGCATCGGTCCCTTTCCTGACGGAAGCACCTATACCATTTTGTTGCTTGGTTTGGATTTGGGCTTGGATTCTGGACTAGAAGCAAACCCAGGCTGCTAGTTGTTCTATAAGTGTAGGCCAAGGAGATTGGAGCGCAGACTGACCTGTGTAGCTCCCATTCAAGCAGGTATTCTCAGCTCCCTGCCGCAGCCACCTGCCTGATCCACGGACCCAGAGGCTGGAATCTTTTAACTTTCCCTGGAAGGCTCAGCTCCCTGCTTTCCTGCAGGCCTCACTCTGGATCCTCCTGCTTTACACATCAATGGGTTTTAATTTGCCTTCTTCTGGGAATTTCTTGCAATTTTGTGTTCTTTTCCCCTGTCAAACTCTCTCCTCCGGGTATTTGCTATAGTCAGCTCATTGCTTCTCATCTTTGTCCTGATGCTTCCTCTGGTCTCCTGATGGAGGAGCCTGAGAATGAGCACAGGGCTGGCATCTTGAGTCTTTGCTTATCTGGGATGTTTGAGTAGCAACAGTGCTGCTCTGCACCCAGGGCGTCGAGGGGACACCAATGGAAGTTGTCCGCAGAAGATAGCTACACCTGCAGAGTGGCCCTCTCTCAAAAATCATGAGCCACAGAAGCTATGGTAGAGGGCTGAGTTAGGAGACCTGAGACAAATCCCTTGTGCAGGAAAGGCAAAGGAAGACAAACCTGAGAAGAGAAGATTTAGCCTGAGATCTAAAGAATGAGAATTAAGCCGTGCAGTGGTGGCACACGCTTTTAAACTCAGCACTCAGGAGTCAGAGGCAGGCAGATCTTTGTGAGTTCGAGGCCACCCTGGTCTACAAGAGCTAGTTCCATGACAGGCTCCAAAGCTACAGAGAAACCCTGTCTCGAAAAATAAAACAAAGCAAAGCAAAAAGAATGAGAATTAAGCAGCCGAGAAGGAGGGAGGAATTAGTCCAGGTATTTCAAAAGATATAACATGTGTAAAGGTACTGAGGCAGAAGAAAGGAATGGTATTTTTTAAGTTCATGAAAGAATCGTCATTTGGAAACTACTATAATAATAATTCCCAAAGAATTAACAGTGGCTTCATATTGAAAGACACAAGTTCATTACATAGTCTTAGGGAAACCTCCCCCCATGCATAAGATATTTATTAAAACAGATCAGTAACTCTGTAGTGAAGAAATCTGATAAGACATGTGTTTAATTATGTAAGCAAAGTAGACATTGCACTGGAAGGGATGGGATCAATGGCTGTCATATACCTCCTGATATTATGCATTAATAAAACACAGAATCACTCCTGTGATAGTCGTGCCAAAAATGCATAACGTGTGTCCAGGCATGAGGATTATTAGACAAACCCCAGCTGAGAGACATCCTACAGAGTAACTAGTCAAGGCTCTTGGAAGACTTCAAGGTCTTAGAAGATGAAGATGGATAAGTTGTTGCAAATTAAAGAGATGAAAAAGACAACGAGTCTATACAGAGTCTGTGATCCTGGGTGAGTGTTTTTTTTTTTCTGTGAAAGAATAAATTATGGGACATTAGTAAAATTTTAAAAGATGTTTTCAAAAAGGACTAAAGCAAGGTTAAAATATGATGAGATCTTCATATAGGTTTATTTGTCATAATACTTTCAGAGAGTTCAGAAAAATGATTAAACAATATAAAGTCTACTATTTAAGAAATACCAGTTACAATGTACAAGAAATCTCTGTATTACTTTCACAATGTTTCTGTAAGTTAAAAAAAAAAAAACAACTTCAAGATAAAATGTTAATATAAAAAGACACGAAGGTCAACACCTACAAGGAGTCAGTGTGAGGCAAGGTGATCTTGGACTTACAAGGAAACAGTTCTTATTGTTTAGCCTGAAAGCCAAGCAGGCCACCAAATGGTAAGAGAAGGAACATGACCTGACCACACCAGCATTCAGAAAACAGGGCAGATGGATCCCAGATAACTAGCTGTAATTTTAGGAGATGAGCTCTATGTGAAGGTGTCTCCTCGGTGTAGAACAGATCAATGGTAGCAACTGTTAGTCAACCAATGGAGAGTAAAGACCATTACCCAAATTCTTCAAGCTAAGAAAGCTTTATTTTCTGTTAGACAGGACTATCTCCCTAAACCGAGGTTTGTGAAAATCACATTGAACATAGGGAAAGGTAGGATTTTTATAGTTCAAAAAAGCATTCAAGGCTAGGAGGTTTCCAAGGGTTTTTGATTACATAGGAACTTGGCAGAACATCTTATCAGGGTGGAGGTCAGGGTACATGGTGTGGAACATGTCAAACTCCAGAAAATGGATCAAGACATGATCAAACCCAAGTTTTACAGAATTATTTTGACCTTGTAATAAGATGGTTTCTAAGCTTAGAATGGAGTTAGACTGATCCATCACAACCAGGTGGGACTGGGTGGCTCTGAGAACTCTATGGGAGTTCACATAAGCTTGGATGGATGGGAAACAAGGCAAGCACCATCTTTCACAAGAGGGAAGGGAGGGATGAAATGGACTCCCAGGGTCGGAATTAACTACTGGATAAAGAAAGACTGAAAGAAAATCAAGGTGTGGACAAAGTGAAGAGTTTGAGTCTACATGAGTTTTAAGGTCTCCTGAGACCTCTGGGTTGAGTCGTTGAACAGGGAAGTTCATTGCACACTGGTGGGGTTGGAAGAGAGGTGTGGCAGAACTCTCTGGATGACAGAAGAGCTAGGCCTAGAGAGATCCTTGAAGACACCTGTCGGTCTGTGTTCTTACATCCATTCATGAAGCCACATGGCTCAGTATGTCTCACTTTAAATCTCTGCCTACTCTTAGAAGCCATCCTTGTCAAGAAGTCAATTGTTGCTTCTTTTCTAATTTCTGTGAAATCAGCCTGAAGGAATCAAAATGTATCAAGCTGGAGGAGACAGGGAACAAGAAATTTTCAGGTCTTCCTTGGTCTGGTTGTTCATGATTGTTTATCAATTAAGAAGAATTAAAACTATGCTTTTTTTTTATTTTATTTATTTATTTATTTTTTAAATTTATTTATTTATTAAAGATTTCTGTCTCTTCCCCGCCACCGCCTCCCATTTCCCTCCCCCTCCCCCAATTAAGTCTCCCCCCAGCCCGAAAAGCAATCAGGGTTCCCTGTCCTGTGGGAAGTCCAGGGAACCCCCACCTCCATCCAGGTCTAGTAAGTTGAGGATCCAACCTGCCTAGGCTCCCACAAAGCCAGTGCGTGCAGTAGGATCAGAAACCCATTGCCATTGTTCTTGAGTTCTCAGTAGTCCTCATTGTCCGCTATGTTCAGAGAGTCCGGTTTTATCCCAGGCTTTTCCAGACCCAGGCCAGCTGGCCTTGGTGAGTTCCCAATAGAACATCCCCATTGTTTCAGTGTGTGGGTGCACCCCTCGTGGTCCTGAGTTCCATGCTCGTGCTCTCTCTCCTTCTGCTCCTGATTTGGACCTTGAGATTTCAGTTCTGTGCTCCAATTTGGGTCTCTGTCTCTGTCTCCTTTCATCACTTGCTGAAGGTTAATATTCAGGAGGATGCCTATATGTTTTTCTTTGGGTTCTCCTTATTTAGCTTCTCTAGGATCACTAATTATAAGCTCAATGTCCTTGGTTTATGGCTAGAAACCAAATATGAGTGAGTACATCCCATGTTCCTCTTTTTGGGTCTGGCTTACCTCACTCAGGATAGTGTTTTCTATTTCCATCCATTTGTATGCAAAATTCATGAGAGGCCTTATCATACAACAAAAGTATATGCTCTACAATGTTCATAGCAGCATTGTTTGTGATAGCCAGAACCTGGAAACAACCTAGATGCCCTTCAATGGAAGAATGGATGAAGAAAGTATGGAATTTATACATATTAGAGTACTACTCAGCAATAAAAAACAAAACTATGCTTTTTAAATACAGGTTTCAGAATGCTGATGAGAAAGTCACTTCTTTCTCAGATAAACAAGTCTCATGGGGTTGCTCTGGAGAGTTAGAAAGATCCATCCTTTGCTGGGGAAGTCATGACACAGTCAGGTTCTGTTGACCCCTTTCTGGTTTTCCTTGAACTTTAATACTTGTTTTCTATTAACATGTAGAGTATGAAGAGAGAATTAAAGGCAGTGGTCGCCAGCTTAGCAGACCTCAACCTAAACATTCAGTAATCCTATCTCTCTCCTCAGTCTACACCCCCAGTCATGGCTGCAGACATGGAATGAGGCGTTTCACGTGTGGGAGATTTCACGTGGTGATTTCCATTAGTCCTCAATGAGTTACAGGAAACAAACAGCTGGCGCCTGGCCATCCTGTAATGACTTCTGGCTTCTGAGGCTGCCGCTGGTGAATCTCCAGGGTGGCGTGGTGAAGTATGCGAGGCCAGCTGCAGAGCCCAGTTAACAGAGGTATTTAGACTGACAAGCTAAACGCTTAGGGGACAGTTGTGTGCAGTTCCTGGGTAACCCAGAAGCCCATCTGGCTTTAAAGACAGATTTTTACACTTTATAAATACATGTATTTGATCTTTGGTTGTACTTTACAAACAGTGACTATCCCCATATGCATACTTTAGTACAGCTCTGATTTCAGGTCTCAGAAATTGTCTTTAACATCACAATTATTTTCTGAGGAGCAATCTATATTTTAGACAAGCAGATGAATACAGCGCTATACTTCTGGTCCCTAGTCAGGCTAATTTGACCTTTTAGTTGGCATTGGCCTTGAGCTCTCTGGTTTTGACGCTCAGTTAGACTTAGATAATTAAAATTGGTAATATATAGATAAAGATAGGATAAACATAGATAAAGATATAAAGATAAAATCTCCTTGTAAATGAGATTTATTAGAGCGGCTTACAGGCTGATGTCTGACTATTCCAGCAACGGCAGTCACCTAAGCCAAAGTCCAAGAATTCGGAAATTGTTCAGTCTCAGGTGGTCTTTGGTATATGCCAGAATCCCAATGAAGTAGGATCGGATGCCAGTGAGAAAACTTGCTAGAGACATCAAGGGCAAACAGATAAGAGCTTCCTTCTTCCGTGTCCTTTTTCATAGGCTGCCATAAGGAAGTGTGGTTCAGATTTGAGGTGGGTCTCCCAAATGCTTCACTCAAGAAAATCTCTCACAGGTGTTACCTAGTAGCTTGGGTTTGGGTTAATCCCAGATGAACATATTGACAACCAAGATAACGTCCACACAAGGATTAAACTGAGGGTGGATGGGAGCTAAACTGTGTGCAAACTTTCCTCTTTCTAACAACCCTCACCCCCTCACCACCTCACAGACACAACTGGATTGTCAGAAACCGGCAATCATGAATATTCGCTGAGCACTTACTGAGTGCCAGGGACCGTGCAGAATCCTTCACACAAATTGTTCCATTGATTCTCACAACTCATTGAGGAAATCACTGTTATTATCGCTGTCCCCAGTGTTAGGTAAATAGACTCAACAAGACTAAGTTACAGCAGTAAGTGGCACCTAGCCAAGGACACAGAGTAAAACACAACTCCAAATGAACCGCCAGCTCTCCAAGGGGAGCCTCCCCAACCCAATTTCCTCTGATTCCAGTAATAATCAAGCAGCTTCATGACCAGTCATCAGCGTTTGATAAAAACAGGCTCACAAAATCAAACCAAGCTCCTAAGGCGACGGTGCAGGTGTTCCAGTAATGTGCTCCCCTGCCAGAACAAGTTTTGTCCGTAAATTATTTTAAGTATTTATAATACAACTTATATACCTGTAGCGATTACTCTGTACACAAGCATTCTCATTGACTTTTCCAACATTTTTGTTGGAAGTATGAGTTCATACACTGATCTTAGAGTGTACACACTTCTAGATTTTTACAAAGGGCCACTTGTGTGACCATCCCTGACTCCAGGAAACTCAGCAGTCTTAAAATAAAAGTTGTCCTCTTTCTTATGATCCTCCTACTCACGAGCTTCCAGACCACTGTGTAGCTATTACCCCAACTAAATATCACCACGGACTGGTGTTTTGTATCTTTGAGCTTCGTATTAAATAGATTCATAGGCCATATACCCTTCTGTGTCCGGTTTCCTCTGCTCAACACTATGCTTGTGAGTTATTGTCGTAACTGAAGGTCTTTCATTTTCATGGTCCAGCGGTATTCTATCACGCTTACATGCCATCAAAAACCTATTCACTCTACTTTCTATGAGGGTAAGGGATAGTTCAATGCTGTTATGACATTCAATAGCCTCACTTGTAGATTTTAATGCATAGTCTCTACATTTCTGTTAAGTCTATTTCTAGAGTGGAAATTATAGAACATAGGGTCTATAAATCTTCAACTTTAGCAGGTGCCGCCAAACCACCTTCGAACGTAATTTTGTCAGTTTGCACACCCAACCAGCTAGACAGGCAGTACATAGAAGTTGCCACTGTTCCACACTCTTAAAATTACTTGCCGTTCTCAGTCTTTTCCATTCCACTTGTGGTACTTTGTGGGGTGGATTTGTGTGTGTGGTTTGTTGCTTTATGTGTGTGTGTGTGTGTGTGTGTGTGTGTGGATTTCTAATGGATTTAACAGTGTTTTAAGAGAACCCGGACTTTGCTTCAATCAGGTATCAAAAGGTACAAAAGTGTGATTATGCACATGGCCCTCTAGAAACAGACAACACAGCACAACAGCCTAGGGTATACCAAGAAAAGCACTGGGGGTGTGGAGAGACAGAGAGAAAGTGGAAGGCCTGGGCAGGGAATTTATTGTGGTTGTCATGGGAAGGAACTAGGAAGACAAGGCGAGCAGGTTTATGATTGGCTAGACCCAATAAGATCAGTGGTGTATGGATACCAGTGGTCTGTGGTCCCTATTGGATAATATCAGTTCTTGGAACTGGAGCTGGACTTGTTGGCTCACACCTTTAATCTCAGCACTCTGGAGGCAGAAGTATGCCAGTGTCTGTGAGTTTGAGGCTAGCCTGGTCTTCATAGTGAGTTCTAGAACACCCAGTGCTAGACAGAGAGATTTGTCTCAAAACAAATTATCAGGGGTCTGTGGTTATTATTAGTAGTATATTAGTAATATCAGTGCCCTATTGGCAATACCAATGATCTATGGAGAGTAATAGTAGTCTGTATAGCGCCAATGGTCTATGGGTAATATAATGATGTATGGGCTATATCAACAATCTATAGAACTTTTCAAGGTGTATAAACAATAGCAGTGGTATATGGAAGTATCAGTGGTTTATGGAGTGCAGGAGTGTTCCTGGTTGTCTGGTGCCTGGCTAGAGGATGACTGAGGAGGTGGTCCAGGATGTGAGAGACAAAGGAGATTGAGGGTGGGGGTGAAATAGTTCATTATGTAAAGGCATTTGCCACTGATCTTGAAGACCTGAGCTCAATCTGTGGACCCTCATGGTAGAAAAAGAAACTGACTCCAGAAAGTTGCCCCTTCCATGTGTAAAACTGCAATACAGATACAAACTATTTGAAAAGAATGTTGTGGGTAAGCTCCCAGGCTTGTTGGTTTGCAACAAAAGATACACTAAGAGAGCGTGTATCTGGTATATCTGGTATATTCCTAGCAGTACAGTATCTCTAGGGATAACAAGTCCATAATGTCAAAGTGTTTCTATAAAAAAAATAAACACTATGGTTAAGTGTCTTTTGTATACTTATTAGAAAACTTTTTACAAAGTATCCATTCAATTTTCCCCCTATTATTTTATTTTATTTTTCTATCTTTGTCTTACTATTTTACAAGAATTTGTTCTATGTTTTATTTTGTTTACTTTCTGGGGTGCTAGAGATGAAACAGGGTCTTCTGCACACATAACACATGTCCTACACTGAGCCACACCCCAAGCCTCTTCCTATATTTTAGATATGAGAACTCCAAAACATTTTCCCATCTGGCAGATACTCTCACGCTCTTGCCTTCCAAAGAGCAGAGCTCTCCATTTTACCTTTTCCCCTTTGCCATTCCTCTTCATAGTTAATGCTTTTGGGAAACACGTGTGTGCTTCAAAGTCGTGAAAATGTTTTGCTGTGTGTGTTCTAAAGACCTTGCTATTTTAGCTTTCATACCGAGACCTTCAGTCTGTCTGGACTCCTTGATCTATAAGTACATTATAGACAAATATTCATCTTTTCCATGTGGATATACAATTGTACAAGTATTATTTATTTAAACAATCTTTTTTTAGTTTTGCAATTTTCTGTACCTTTCTTTTTACTAAAGCAGAAAAGCATTTGTCTGGTTACCTGCAGACCTGGCCACATTCCTGGTCCATGTCCCATCCTCACCTTCATCTGTTTCCTGGTATCGCCTCTCTTTGGCCCACTATTACCTGTCTCCTACTTCATTAGGTACCTTGTGATTAATGGGCTTCTCCATTTAATATAGGATAGTCTTCTCGTACCAAGATTATTAACTTGATCACATCTGTAAAATCCCTGCTATCATTTAAAGTGATATATTTATAAAGTCCAAACATTAATACAGGACATGGTGTATTCATATTGTTTCACCTGCCATGGCACTAATTTGAATTAGTGCCATTCTCCTTACAAATGAGCTAAAAGTACCAAAAAAATTGGTTTCTAAATGACTTTAGGCATCGGTTTAGATTTTATCTTTAAAACTATTGACTAAGTCTTAACTCCTTAAAAATGGGCATTTTAAACCACTAGTCAGCACCGCCGCATCCAATTCTGAACCTTCTGGACAAAAGACAGTCACATCTTAGAGCAAGCATTTCAGATAACCTTCGGACCAGTTACTCAGACTTCCCTTTTGACTGACAGTCTCAAAAGAATCTGTATCACTCTGTAAGTGCTGGAGAAAAGAATTGCTTGGTCATTACTAACTTATAATTTCTGAAAGTGGTGGATCATAGCCCCCCCCACCGCCATGAAATTAAAAATAAACAAAAGCAGATACCCCGTGGAGTCCCACAGCTGTCTGCTTTTCAGCCGTCTGTCCCTGTCACCTCATAAAGCATTCTTTCTTGTCCTCGGACATGGACATTGACTTCTCTCCTCCTAGGGCTCGTTTAACATTTTGCCCATTTGGACCACACTTACACTGGCTCCCTACATCTCCCTCCGCTACCTGGAGATCTGAGACATCTCCTTTAATATGGTCAATAAACCAAGCAGAGCCACCTCATCACCGTGGCAAGGAATCCCCACACTGGAGTGGATTAACAGAGTATGTCCCGTTTCTCCCAGATGTCACAATGCAGCTTGACAGGATGCAGAGCGGATACCCACATCCCACACAGCCACTGGGGGTTCTTCCGGTCTTGGGGCTCTATATTACTCCAGTCCTGTTTTCGATTGGCAGCCAGTTGGAAAGAATGGGGCAGAGTTTATATAGGATACGACTTCCAAATCAGGCCTAGAAGTGACAATCCGGCTTCTGTCCTAAGCTGGCCAAGCAGATTCAAGCCATTTGACAAGATCTAATTAATTGTGAAGTGGTTAGGATAAAGGAAGCTAACTTTTGAGCTAGAAGAGAAAAGTATTTAGTGGACAGGGATAGTTTACACAGCAATGGTTGTGTTGTATAACACATGAGAGAACAGCATATGGTAATACTGATGGAGTAAACACTACACGTCACTGACACGCCCAGGTAGCCTTGAGAGCAGGGATGTCAGTATCACCTTTTCTAAAACAGTGTGAACACAGCAATTGCCCAATAAATGTTTGATAAGTGAATCCTAGTATATCGAAGCTCAAACGCGTCCTTAGAGATCATCTAATCTAAACCTTTCATTTTAAATGTGAGGAATCAGAAAGCCAGGGCCACCGAGCAGGGACAGGACCTATTTATCTCCTATCCCAGATTCAGGGAGATAGTCTTTGAAAACTAACTTATCCCAATTTCCCGGTCCCGTGAGACTCCTTTTTAACCAACATATTAGGAGTTGCACCTCTGAACAAGTGTTATTCATTCTGATGAAGTCTCCTCGGGACTTTCTACACACAGCGGCGAATGCTGCTGCCGTTAAAAAATTCATAGAGCTTTTTTTTTGAGGGATCGCTTTCTGAGCCTGTGGCATTTCTCTCCGGTGCTGCACTAGTGGTGGTGGGTAAATATATTCATCCTTTGAAGATGGGTTTGATTCTGAGAAATGTTTTAAAGACAAAAATTAAATGTAGATGACGCAGCTGTGCAATACTGATTTAGGAAGGAAAAAAAAAACAACCAAAGAGCAAAAAACAAAAACAAAAAAACAAAAAACAAAATAAAAGCCAAATGAGGCGGGGTGTTGCTTAATGATGCCCAATCAGAAAGACTGCTTCCTACATGATTCATCAGCTAGCTCTGGGGGGCGATTTCAGAAGAGACGGGTGGGCATTTTGAACAATATCATCATTGTTGGGCTGAGTGCGTGGAGTCCTAAGGTGACGGGTTTGAAGAGAAATAGCAGTGTTTGAAATGTATGTGGAGCTGACATGACAGAAATGCCGACGCTGCAGAAGCCCAAGTTAACTCCGCAGTCCTGAAGGTTCCACTGAGAAGCTCAGCAGAGTCTGCGGCTCCGTTCCTCACTCCCTGTCTGGAAACCAAGGTGGGATGTAAGGAAGGGAAGCGGTACTTTCAAACTGAGGTAAGATGTTTGACTGTTTAATTTATGCATAGGTATGTGTGCTTGTGTGAGGGTTTGTGCAGTTGCGTGCAGAGGCCCGCAGACGCCAGAGAGGGCATTGGAACCTCCAGAGCAGAAGTTCCAGGTGGTTGGAAGCCATTCGAAATGGGTGCTCACAACTGAACTGTGGTCCTTTGTAAGAGTAAGGCCACTTAACCACTGGGCCAGCTCTCCAGCCCTGACATAACAGTTCTTGAAAAGGGGCTGAAGTTGGTGACCTGATTGATGCTTTTCTGGGAACATGTTTAGAAAGTATGACAGCAAAGCCTGTCATCTGGCAAGATGGGCTGGGCTTGTGCACATGCCCCAGCTCAGTACCTGAGGTCACTCTGAAGGTGACAGTGTACACATCGAGAGGACCCAGGAAGGAAACTGCTGCTCTGGTCACGGCCCAACCTCAGGCCAGAAGAGATTTCCTTCTCTAGCGATAAGAAGCAAGAAACAACTTCTTCAGTTTGGCAGTGTTGGGAAAATTAGACCCCCACATGCAAAAGGGTGAAATTAGACTCACTCGCATCTTTCATCAGTTACAAAGAACAACTAACTCAAAGCAGACGGAGGATTTACATGTAAGGCTCAAACAATGAAACGACCACAACAAAATACACAAAAGCAGCTCTGTGACATTGGTGTAGGCCAGGATATTGTTTTTAATAAAACCTCAAAAGCACAGGTAACAAAACCAAATATAGACATGTGGGATTACATACACTGCAGTTCTCTGCACAACCAAGGAAATGACAGAATAAAGGAGAAAGGCTCTCTTTTTGTTCAGTTTCAGACTTCAGTCAGTGATTCAAAGACTGCGTTACTTGGGCCTGAGGCAGGGAAGAAGGTCTTGGTGGCATGAGGGTATGGATGAAGAGGTTGTTCACCTCAAGGCAGCCAGGAAGTAATAAGAGGGAGAAGAATGGTCTGGGACAAGACCCACCATTCAAAAGTACACCCCTATTGGCCTATTTCTTCCAACTAGACCCTGACAGTCCACTGAGCTGCGATCTCACTAGTGGTGGAATTAGCACACACAGAATTCGATCCGTTTCCAACAACGGCACCAGCTGAGGGACCAACTTCAACATGGAAGCCTTTTTGGTAAATACTTCACATCTGACCATAACACATCTGATAAGAATATAATATCCCAAACACAAAGGCATTCAGGCTCAAACATTCAAACTTTTAGAAGCATGCAGAAAACCTGAACAGACATTTCTCCAAAGAAGTTACACAAATGGGCAACAGATATTCAAAAAGCATGCAATACAGCTAGACACCAGAGAAACACAAAACCATGACTAGATGCTACCTCCTGCTGGTTAAGATGATGACAATCAAAACACTGAAAGCTAAGCATTGGTGAGGGTAAATAGAAAAGAAATCATTTGTGCACTATTGGTAGAAATGTAAGCTAAAAGCCATTATGAAAAGCAGTATGAGAGTTTCTCAAAAAAATTAAAAACAAAACTAACTTATAATCCAGCTACCCCACTGCTGGGGTATGGACAATCAATATCCCGAAGTGATAGTTGTACTTCTGTATTTGTTTTAACACTATTGACAATAGTCAAGATAAAAAAATCAACTCAAGATCCACCAAAGGATGGATAAATAAAACATACATATACACAGTGGAATGCTACCCAGCCATGAAAGTAATGAAATACTGTATTTGCAGGCACGTTGCTGGAATGGGAAATTATTATGGTACAGAAAATAAGTGCATAAAAATAAGTAGCAGACAACCTCTCTCACTCATGAGTTCTGAAAACATTGTTTCTCAGAAACACGGAGTAGGAATGTTTGCTAGATTCTAGGGAAGGGAGAGAGAGGAGACGAAGAGCCACTGATCAGTGGCCTCCAGCATTTACAGTGAAGAGGTCGAGACGTTCTTTCACACAGTAGGGCTACTAGAACCACCAGTCAAGTACCACACTTCTCACAGTAGAACGAAGAGGGTGTTTGTGAATATTTTATCACACATAACTGGTACATACTTAAGATAGCATCTGCTCGTTAGCTTTATTTGGTCATTAGCCCATGTATTCAGTACCAAACCTCATACTGAACTCAGAAATGTGAATATTATGCACCCACCATATTTAAAAAGAAATAGGAGCCCTTGGAGGGATTTATAAATAAAAAAGAGAAGAACCCTGTAGCAGTAAGTACCTAGGGCTGTGCCTTCAATTATGCTGTTAAGCTGGGGCGGGAGGGAAGTCAGAGTTCAGAGTCCTTGTTTTCATTTTGTACCTCTATATGAAAATGTAAATATCATTCTCATTACTTTATGCTCACACCTGGCCTATTTTGAGAGGCTCAACCGCATTTCCCTGATGATCCAATTTCAACACTTCCCGATGGCATAATTACACTCTCTTGATAAATTGCCATCACGTGCAAGGGCACACACAGAAAGAACCGTGGGCTTGTGGGCATGCACTCCCGGGGGAAGTGCTGTCCTGCCGTAATGGGTAGGTATCTTTTGGATGTAAACATCCATTTCTAGCGGTGGGAATGTGTATGAATATGTGATCACAGAACACCTATCAGGAGATTCAATAAAGACCCCAATGCAGAGAAATGTTTGCTGGCCTCCTGTGCCCACAGCGCTGCACCGAGGATAAAGCTCACCATGGTTGCACAGCATCTGTGATACCCTCTCCGCTGACTGAGCTAAGATGCTGCCTGGCTGTGGTACTTCCAACAAAGTGGAAGATGCACAAAGACACTGCTGAGTGAACTGTCCAGCCAGACAACCACCCTCTCGACCTATATTCAGCAGTGGCTCTTTGTGTGCATACTTGCATGCGTGCATGTGTGTGGATGTGTTACATGTGTGTATGTTTCATGTATGTGCCTGTGTGTATGTGGGTGCATGCACACATTGCATGTACATGAAGGCCAGAGATGACCATCAAGTGACTTTCTCAATTGCTTTCACCTTGTTTATTAAAACGGGGTCTCTCATTGAACCTGACGCTCACCGATTCAGCTAGAATGGTTGGGCATCAAGCCTCCAGGCTCCTCCTTCGTTCAGCACTTTCCCAGTGCGGGATCACAGGCACTCATGGCCACACCCGTCTTTTTATGTGTTGGTGAGGCTTTGAATTAAGAGTAGCAAGCACTTTGTCCACTGAGAAATCTCCCCAGACCCCAGTCATTCTTGTTTTGGGATTTTTCTTTCCTGTTGGCTTCTTAGACTGTGCCTGACTTAGAAGTGGTGAGGTCTGATGCATAGTCTCTAAAGTGTGGTTATTCACAACAATCAGCCTTTAGGGAGTTCAAATTCCATTTCTCCATGATAACTTCCTGATGAAATCATCCCTAGTTAGCTGCCAAAAGTCAATTCTTCCATCTACCAGGACTTCAGACTTGACCTAGGCTAAGGACTCAGGTGTGCTCTATTCTGACTCCATCTTCAATGGCGATAAAGCCCCAGGAATTGGAATGCAGCCTTCGATTCTGCTGAGGAGGCAGTGGGAAAACTAGAAACCACTTCCCAGTCTATCATCCCTTTGGATTCAGTGACTGCTAACTGGAACACACAGTCGAGTCAGCAGCCAAGACCAAGGCTCAGGGAGCCAAGATACTTCCATCTTTCTCTTTTAAAGGGGTAACTGAGGATTGTTTAAAATTGGAGCCCTTCTTTAAAGAAATAAGGAAGGAAGGAAAAGAAACAATTTAGAAATGTATAAATATAGATTCTCTGGAGACCAATATAACCCAGACAGTATAACAATGCAAAACTTAGCTGCTGAGATTTCATTTGTTCCCAGTTTTGGAAAACACAAACCCTAAGGGGTCTGAATCCAAGGTTCATTTATTCTTAATAAGCTCAGTTCCGGGGCCCTGTCATCCCCTAGCTGATGACAACACTACCAGCAGCTGGAACAGCTGGACTCCAAAGAAGTGTAAGGCTCTGAGACATGCAGTGCTGACTCCTGTCATGGTTTGCTAATGTCCAGAGCCCACGGCGTGTGCTTTAAAAGTTCTTTCATGATGGGTTCTCCAGCCTCCTAAAAGGTGATAATAAGGACAGCACTGGGAAGGAGTGGCAGCTACAGGCAGTCCCCTCCACCAACTTCAGATCTCTTGCCACAACTCTCAGAGAAGCGGGTCCTGGCCCGCAGGGCAACAGAAGGAACCTGCCAATGCCATGCTCCCTGTTGGCTGCCTTCTGATCATGATAGCCCTTAGTTTAAAAGCCAAGTCACCATAGTGGTATATTATTTGTGTTTTAATAAGTAAAGTTTACCTGAAGATCAGAGAGTAAAACAGCCAAGTCACCGGGACGTTCTTACCTCTAAGAAATCCTCAGACTGAAAGAGAGTGAGTTCCTGTCTCATCCCTCCTTATGTTCCTCCCGAGTGCTGGGATTAAAGATGTGGGCTACCACCACCTGGATCTGTTCCTGCATTGATCTTGTGTAGCCTAGCCTTGAACTCACAGAGATCCATCTGCCTCTGTATTCCAAATCCTGGGATTAAAGGTGTATGACACTACTGCCTAGCCTCTAGTGGCTTAGTTTTACCTTCTGGTCTTCAGGAAAACTTTATTTATAATTGTAGCATGAATAATAAAAACCCAGAAACAGATAATGGGGTTCAACCTGAAGACCAGAAAAGCAAAGCATCCATTCACTGGCTCTTACCTCTACCTCAGATCCAAATGGCTATACTGCAAATCCTCAAAATGAGACTGAGCTTGAGACCTGTCTCTTCCCATCTTATAGTTCTCTCTAGTGCTAGGATTACAAGTGGGTATCACAACCACCTGGCCTCTATGGGATTAAAGGTGTGTGCCACTACTGCCTGGTTTCTATGGTGACCAGTGTGGCTGTTTTACTCTCTGATCTTCAGGTAAGCTTTACTTATTAAAACACAAATAATATACCACTATAAGTCAGGAACACACATGGGATTTGGGTGCGTATTCCCTGAATGAACCCAGTGTTCCTGTATCCAAGACCTAATAAGGACTCAAAAGAGCAGCTCAGCTGCAATTCTGAGCAACTTGGTCTGTAAAGTAACCATCCTCCAATATGCCAGGCCGATCACCAACCCTGAATGCCCATACCCAGTCACTCAAGTGCCTACCTGCCTTTGGTCATGCTGTTTATCAAAGCAGTCAAAAGCAAATTAATGATATTCAACCAAAGAATCTTGCATTCGCACATAAACAAGTGTTCACTGTAGCATGGTAGACAACACAGGATGGTCCAAATGAGCTCTCTGCCATTCATGGGTTCCAGGAAAGGTCCTGTCCCTTTGCTTTGGCTCCTGTTGGGCTCCAGAAATCAACCGGGGTATGTTGTGTGAAGTTTTTGCTCTTTTGGGGGGGTCTACCACCCAGCTCCCAAGTAAATCACACCTGGAGTCTTATTCTTAGTTAGAAATGCCCAACCTTAGCTTGGTTTGTTTCTTGCCAGCTTTTCTTAAATTATCCCAGCATTTTGCCTCTGGACTTTTATCTTTCTCTATTTAGTATACCTTTCTTTCTTTGTGGCTTGTTGTGTAGCTGGCTGCTGGCTGGCCCCTGATGTCTTCCTCTCCTTGTTCTCTTGCTCGCTCTCCTCTTCCTTGGTTCTCCTTCTATTTATCCTCTCTGCCTGCCATCCCTGCCTAGTCTTGCTCCTGCCTTGCTATTGACTGTTCAGATCTTTATTAGGACCACCAGGTGTTTTGGACAGGCAAAGAATCACAGCTTCACAGAGGCATAAACAAAAGTCACACACCTTAAAATAATGTTCCCCAACATAGGTAAGCATTGCTGCGATAGGCCTGACACCTCATCCAGCTTCCTTTTCAGTTCTGTCCTTAAAGGCACTTTCACCAGAAGAAGGAACTCGTTTCTTTTTAGATAAACTACTCTTGTCCTAGCCCAGCAAATTGTAAGACACATTTGGTGCATTTAAGGAATGCTGACAACTCAGGGTTACATTTGTTGAATCAAAACAGCAATAACAGAAGATAAACATCCTCCCTGCTCCTCCATGTTGTCTTCTTTCAAGACAAACACACTGTTTTAAACAAAAGGAATTCTCTGTATGTCCCTTGACCTTGTTATTTAGCCAGTTATAACTTCATGTTTATACAGCGCCTGCTATGTGCCAGCAGATGGTGGATGGGCAGCAGGGAAAACAGAAGAAAGGAACATAAAGGCAAGCAGAGAGATAGAACTGAGCAGAAAGGATGTGGTAAGGAGTAACATCCAGCTGCAGGTAGCTCTCCCCAGCGAAGGCAGCTTAAGTAAATTCAACCTTCCCAGCACACCCTTCAGAAGGTAACCACAGCTGTGTGAACTCACCCTCATTTGTTTTCATTACCTATAACTTAATACACACGAATAATTGCACACATAGCCAGATACATGCACATAAGTACACACACACACACACACACACACACACGCACGCACTCACACAACAGTCTTCCCTCTCACAATCTGAAGGTTCCTTTGTGATTAATTTTTAAAAGTCATTTCCTCTGGGGAACCAAGTACCAAAAATGTCCCTGATGTGAGCCAGGGCTTGAGCCCAGAGGTTGTGCTGAATTTGTGCTTTTATGGATCCCCTTGCCCGGCCTATATATCACAGTACAAGACTGAGTACCCTGTTCAACTTCCCACATACCCTAGTGTTGCCAAGGGTTTCCATTAGCCTAAAACCACCTGTCCACCCCACCTCCTCCTGCATATTGGACTGTTGGCATGTTGAGTTCCATGGGTCAGGCTCTTCCATAGCCAGGAGCCAAAATTCTGTACCAGGTAATATATTCTTTCTTATGTAGAAGAGATGGACTTTTCCAGTTTAAGCAGCGTCTGGCTAGCATCCCATACAATTCCTCCCAAAGGCCGTCTAAGACACTTACACCTACAGCTTCCAGTGGCAGCAAAAGAACTGACAAGAAAATTGTCAAAACACAAGAGACGTTTTTACTAACTACGGAGAGCTGACCTGAGAAAATGGTTGCGTTCCCTACTTTATTTCTCTCTTTCTAAGGAACAATTTACTACCCTCACTGCCCTGGATCCTGACTCCAAAACCCAAGGTTTGTGCCTGCTGGAAATATCAACAGTCATCCTTGCGCATTTCCTTCCTCCTCTTTCTCATGTGGAATCTAAATATTTGGGTGAAAATGCCAACAAATACTTCATTTTTAAATGAATGTGTGCATGCATGCCTGTATATGTTTAGGCAAGACATGCATGTGGACAGCCCCACATATGGGTATATATGTTTGTTCACATATGGATATACACTACACGTGTGCATGCCTGTGCAGGCTCAAGGCTGACCTTGGGAGTCTTCTTTGATAGCTGGCGCTAAAGCCAGGTCTCTCAATCTAACCCAGAGCTCACTGATTCCACTAGTCTGGCTGCTCTGACTAGTCAACTTGCATTGGAGACATCCCTGTTTCTGTCTGAGTCCTGAAACTACAGCTGGCGGCCAGTCCCTCCTGGCATTCCTGTGGGTTCCGAGGAAACAAATTTCCTCAAGTATTTGTTCCATTTTTATCTAGATGGAGAAAAATGAAAGAAGTTGATAGACTTTAAAACTCCATGGTTCATTCTTAGTATTCAAAGTAGGAAGCCGATTGGATATGATGCTGGGGGGTTAAAGAAAATGTCCTGGCTCTGGAAGTCCTGGGAGACTATTGTAACCCATCTCAGTGGACCAATTGCAGAGCTGAGTAATAGGAAAGGAGGGAAGGGGATCAGGCTGGTGTCAAGAGGAACAGATAAAGAGTCCGGAGATCTCAAGTCCATCTTCAGGGCCATTGAATGAACTTTTAGGGTTAAAGAGAGGAAATCTGGGATGGGGCAAGAGGAACGCATAACTAAGCTGTCTTGCTCCGGCTTGGTCTGTTTGCACCTTTCTCTTCATTTTGTTCCAGAAAAAAAAATGTCCCTGTAAAAATAATTTTCCTCCTTGATTTTAATTTTTCAAGTCAGAAGCTTTTCTTTGCAGGTGTCACTCTGCCCTGTGACACAGTGGTTCTCAGCCTGTGAACCGTGACCCCGTTGGGGTTGAACGACCCTTGCACAGGGGTTGCCTGAGACCATCAGAAAACACACATGTTTACATTATGACTCACAACAGTAGCAAAATTACAGTTATTAAGTCGCAATGAAAATAATTTTATTGTTTGGGGGGGCACTACAACATGAGGAACTGTATTAAAGGGTCACAGCATGAGGAAGGTGGGAACCACCGCTGTAACACACCAGCGCAGTGTGAGGAAGGTGGGAACCACCACTGTAACACACCAGCACAGTGTGAGGAAGGTGGGAACCACCGCTGTAACACACCAGCGCAGTGTGAGGAAGGTGGGAACCACCGCTGTAACACACCAGCACAGCATGAGGAAGGTGGGAACCACCGCTGTAACACACCAGCACAGCATGAGGAAGGTGGGAACCACCGCTGTAACACACCAGCACAGTGTGAGGAAGGTGGGAACCACCGCTGTAACACACCAGCACAGTGTGAGGAAGGTGGGAACCACCGCTGTAACACACCAGCACAGTGTGAGGAAGGTGGGAACCACCGCTGTAACACACCAGCACAGCATGAGGAAGGTGGGAACCACCACTGTAACACACCAGCACAGTGTGAGGAAGGTGGGAACCACCGCTGTAACACACCAGCACAGTGTGAGGAAGGTGGGAACCACCGCTGTAACACACCAGCACAGCATGAGGAAGGTGGGAACCACCGCTGTAACACACCAGCACAGCATGAGGAAGGTGGGAACCACCACTGTAACACACCAGCACAGTGTGAGGAAGGTGGGAACCACCGCTGTAACACACCAGCACAGTGTGAGGAAGGTGGGAACCACCACTGTAACACACCAGCACAGTGTGAGGAAGGTGGGAACCACCGCTGTAACACACCAGCACAGTGTGAGGAAGGTGGGAACCACCGCTGTAACACACCAGCACAGTGTGAGGAAGGTGGGAACCACCGCTGTAACACACCAGCACAGTGTGAGGAAGGTGGGAACCACCGCTGTAACACACCAGCACAGCATGAGGAAGGTGGGAACCACCACTGTAACACACCACCTCAGGGAACAATTAGCAATAGAAGGGTGCTTGGCTCATAGTTCTGGAGTCTGGGAAGTCCATGGGCCTCTGAGAAGAAGTTGCCATATAACGTATTAACTGGTATTCAGAAATGGTTGAAGAAATTTATCAAATTAAGGTAACTCCATAAAATATTGCCTACAGCATCTTCAAGGAAAAAATACTACAGCTCAAGATATTGTTTAGAGCTTACATTTAATTGGCCATACTTCACACTTTTTATTTTAAAATTAAAATATTGTATGTTAGTATTTATGTTTATGTTTAATGGGATATTTGGAAATTGTCCACCCAATACCAGGCACACACAAAATACCCTCTTCACTAACAGAGATATAAATGCTGAAAAATTGGTATGTATTCTTCCAGAATTTTCTCTGTACCTTTATGTATTTGCATACATGCCTAGGAAAATTACTTAATACTAATCTGGAAAAATGAGAACAAGAAGTCCTGGAGAATTCCTACTTGAGAAGGTAAGAAAAACCTTCCCTATATATATATAAGCAGGTATATGTATATGTGTAATTATATATATGTCTGTGTGTATGTGTTCTTATATTTATATGTAAACATGTACATGTGTATGTTTGCATGTGTCTACATGTATATGTGAATGTATATGTGTGTATGCATATATATGTATATGTACATCTATGTATATTATTGCGTGATGTGTATGTATATATGTCTCTCTATGCATATGTGTATTTATATATATGTATGTTTGTGATGTGCATATATGTATATATATGTATGTGTACATAAGTATATATTATCATGTGAGTGTATATATGTGTGTATATATGCATATGCATGTGTGTATATATGTGTGTATGAGTGTTTGTGTGTATTTCATTTGTATATTATATATATGCATATTTCCTGTATCCTTGAAAAGTGTTTTTGAAATATTATTTCATCAAAGGAAGTTTTTTTTTCTAATATGGCAAAGGATTTGTGGGTCATCCCCACTTCGTTTAGATTCCAGAGTTGTAGCTGGTGTTTTCTTATCAAGTCTGCAGTCAGAAAACTTGGCGTTCTGTTTTTCACACTATCTTCTCTTTTTCATTCTTACACCTTCCAGTATGCCAGGAAATTGGTGTCTCAAACTCTTGCCAGCAATTATTAATTTTGATTAGTAACATCATCAGATAATAATGTCATTTTAGTCTTGGCTGATAGCATCAAATTCATGTAGCGAGGATCCTGGCCTGAAGAATTACTAGAAGAATCTCTCCTTTTGTCCTCCAGAGAATCACAACTGTTGGAAACTGTATTGTTCATTTCATTGTCAGAGAATTTAGATAAGATTAGCTGCTTTAAAATCCACACAACTTTACTTTTTAAGCATTAAAGAATGACAAAATAGACGCTGCTTATCTTGGAACTTTATTTTCTTAGCATTATTATGAGTATCTGGAAAGGTATTTCATCGTTGAAGTTTAAAATTTTATAAATAAATGAGCTATGATTTAAAATAAATACACTAACATATTTATAGTTGCTGTGTCTTAATTTAAGTGATTGTATTAGTCCATTGTGTGATGCTATAATAGATTCCCTGGGACTGGGTAATTAATTAAGAAAGGAGATTAATTTCTTATCATTCTGGAAGCTTGAGAGTCCAGGACCAGAGACCTGTATCTGTTGAGTGCCTTCCTCCATGTTATGTCAGCCATGGCAGAAAGTAGGGCGGAGGGAGGGAAGAGAGAAAATGCATTTTTTATGGGAAGCCGATACTCATGGTAACAGCCCCCCATTATAACAGCTTTAGCCCCTTTTATCCCCAGGTTCCAATCGCCCAATCATCTCTGAAAAGTCCCTCTTTCCAATAAGATCGCCAGGGGGATAAGTTTCCAACCCATGAATAATGGGGAACTCATCCTAACTACCATGTTCAGCCTAATAGATGATGGGTACTAGGGACCGAGCAAGCAAGACAGACATTTTTTTTCCTTATTTTGCATGACATGGTTTACACTCTCGACACATCTGACCCTCCGTGAGTGCTTTGCTTGTGATACTATTGTGGTCCTGGCTCTCCTGACATAATTTTAAACTTGTCTGAGGCAGTTTCATCCTGTTTCATTCTTAATATTGTTTGTCTTAACACATCAAATCAGAGACCTGTGACCACTTCAAG
The DNA here is from genome assembly GCF_037038515.1 of Microtus pennsylvanicus. Taxonomy (NCBI): domain Eukaryota; kingdom Metazoa; phylum Chordata; class Mammalia; order Rodentia; family Cricetidae; genus Microtus; species Microtus pennsylvanicus. The sequence continues at coordinate 37,606,124 of NC_134592.1, read as the reverse complement.
GTTTTTGAAGAAAGATTTTTAGCATTATTGATTCCTCACTGTAATTTTTCTTCATTTTTTTCTCTTTTACTGAATGTTTTCTTTCTTTTATATCTTCAGTAGCGTATTCTCTTTTTAAACTTTATAATGTTTATCTTCACTTGGGTTCAGAGCTTCTTTAGTTCGAACACAACAGGGTACACATTTTCTTCAAGTGTCATACGTTTAAGACTATTAATTTCCCCCTCTCAATAGCCATAAACATCACAAGTTTTATGATGATTCTTCATTCAGTCCAGAACACCAAAGAATCCAGTAAGGAATACCTGTAATCTATACATTGCTAATAGTTCTAACAAACACAGGCTGTTACGGTCTATAGCTTATCTCAATTTCCTATAATATCAGAACAAGAAGCCTTGCAATACTAACTAGTGCTGATAATTCTGGGGGTAGTCTGAGAGTGGACTCTGTTCCAAGATTTGAATACAAAGACAATGACCAAACAGATTACATTGTTAAGATTGCAGCTTCATGAATTTAGCAAAAAACCTTGTCATTATTTCTCTTCTCTTGAATATAAATTATTTCCAAGTACACTTGAGAAGTCAGTTTTCTGAGTGTACTCCATGTATACAAATGTGCATATATTGATGTACATCAATCTTTAGTAAGAATGTGTATATCTGGTTGTGATGTGTTTTTGATTTAATGTATATGCTTAATACCTATCATTTCTGACACATGAATTATTGAGGAATAATAGAATTTAGAAACATGTGACGGGTATGGTGGCACAAAGCTTTCCTCCCGGCACTCAGGAGGCAGAAGCAGACAGATCTCTGAGTCTGAGATTAGCCTGGTCTGAAGAGGGAGTTCCAGGGCAGTTGGGGCTACACAGAAAAACCCTGCCTCAAGAAAAAAAATGACAAACGCATGAGTTTTCTTAGGTCATCTTTTCAGCTTTCTATTTTTAATTTGTTAGCATTAATTTAATTTTTATGCATTCAGTATGTATAAAAATACTAAACCTTCAACATTTGTAGTCTTGCTTGATTGCTTAGGCTTGGGTTTTATATATTCTCACAATACATGCACAGAAATACACCTTTATCCTTCATTTGGGTGAGGTTTTCTATTGACCATTATTGTTATTTTATTACTATAAAAAGTACTATATTTTAGCTGGGCGGTGGTGGCGCACGCCTTTGATCCCAGCACTCAGGAGGCAGAGGCAGGCGGATCTCTGTGAGTTCGAGGCCAGCCTGGTCTACAAGAGCTAGTTCCAGGACAGGAACCAAAAGCTACGGAGAAACCCTGTCTCAAAAAATCCAAAAAAAAAAAAAAAAGTACTATATTTTGGTCTACTTGATCTGTCAATTCTTAAGAGATATGGGTTTAAAAATCTTTGATCCAGCTTTCTCTATATCTCCTGAAGTTTCATGTTTCAATCTTGGAAGGTTGGAGGCATGGTTAGCAAGTTCACAGCCACTTTGGCTATATAAGACATAGTCACTTTGGCTATATAAGACTCTTCCTCAAGAATCCAGCCAAAAGAGTTGGGCATGATGATCCATGCCTTTACCGCCCTGGGGGTCAGAGGCATGCAGATCTTTGAGTTCAAGACAAGTCGGGCCTACAGAGTAAGTTCCAGGCTAGCCAGAACTACATAGTGAGACCCTGTTTCAGACAAAACTAAAACCATTCCTGCCATGTACCTGAAGACACAGCCCATCCAGTATTAAAGTTTCTACTTGCATCCCTTAGGCCAAATCAGAGCATTCACTAAGCCCAAACCTTTTTAAGTACCAATATTCTTTAAGTCATGATTTTGCAACTTTCAAAACTACTGTAACTCGCACTCACACACACAAACACATGCACAAATACACACATACAAACACATGCACAAATACACACTCAAATGCATGTACAAAGACACACACACACACACACACACACACAAAGAAGGAATTATTTGTCTTCATGATCACATGACTGACTGAGAGCTGAGGCTCCCTGAAGCGGCACAGAGTCACCAGAGAGGAATCCATGGCATATTGTTAGCCCCAGAAAAATAAAATTCAGAACACATATTGTTCAATGCTATGCTAAAAGTGAAGCTCACAAGTGGAGCCATCATAAGTTAGGAATGTGTGCATAAATTTACAGCTTAGGATTCTTAGGCAATTTTTTTTCTTTGCCTTTCAACATAGCAGGCCTTGATTTTAGTTTTACCCAATCTTCAGCATGCTGCCCTCCATAACCCACTAAATAAATACCTACTTCCTCTGTATGGCATGCCTACCCATCTTGGTTTCTCACCCACCATCTAGCTCCCTGCTTAGGACCTGCTGGCCTTCATGACCCATGGGCCACTAGGGGGCTCCCTACCTGGGACCCTGCTGTCTTCATGGCCTGCCAAGGTCTCAGGACCAGCTACTGCTGCCTGCCGCTGTGCTGGGACCTGCAGCATGGTCTCGTGGCCCGCTACCCACTGCTGCCACTCGGGGACCTGCAGCATTTTATTTTTACCATTATATTGGTGCCTGAGACTCAGGGGGCTCTCCTGCCCCTCTCCTGGAGTCAGAATCCAGAACCGGGTATTTTTTCCACAACAACCACATGTTCCATCTGCCTGAACACCGACCTCTACGCACACCAGCAACTTCAGTGGTGAGTTTTCTCCTTCCAGCCCCCAACCACAGCCTTCACGGCTATGGTTGAGCCCTTTGCTGCTTTCCATAGCTAAAAACATGACCGGAAAACCCAGGGTCAGTCCTCCCGCTAGCACTGCACACGCTGTGTGGTGCATTCAACTCGGGGCCCAGGGTCCCTCAGATTTTTCTTTCTCCTTTTCTTCTTTTCTTTTTCTGTTCTGTTCTTTTGGACCACTTGTCAGTGGTCCCCACTTGGAGCGGCCTCTAAGCTTCTCTGATTTCTGAGTCACCCGGACAGGAGCCAGTCAGGCTTTAACACCCCACCCATAGAGAGAGGACGCTCTTCTGCGGTGTTTGCTGCCGTTTCACACCCTGCCTATAGAGAGAGGACGCTCTTCTATAGGCCCTGTGGTGTTTTCGCGGGTTTTCACGTTTTCAGCTATGGTATAAACCCTCAAACTATGCTCCACTGGTGTTCTGCCAGCTCCGCTTTTCCTCAAACTGTCCCTGCCACTGCTGCCGACAAAATTGGTTGGATCCTTGAGGCAGCTGTCTTCAATTCCAGCCTTTGTTCCCTACTGTGGCTTGTGGTGCAATGGCTCAGCTACAGGGCAGATCACACCTCTAGGTCTCTCTTCCATACAACATGTGACTGCTATCATTTTAACTGAGGTCAGGTGACTTCACCATCATCTTAACTGAAAGCCAGGTCAGGTGATCAAGTTCCACCATCTTTACTGAGGTATTCCCTGTCTGGTTCTCTGGAGTTGACTCTGTTACATGTGTGCCTTGTGCAGTGGCATGTCTTTGATTGGGCCCAGCAAGAGCATCCACTTTGCCATTCCTGTTCACTCTGTGTGTGTTCATACATGTAACTTAAATATACCTATATTTACTGTTAAATATTATAATTGTCTGTTCACTCTGTATCTCATTCCAGACTACAGTGTATATACATATATCTTAAATGCACCTGTGTTTACTGTTAAATGCTATAATTGTCTGCCCATTATATCTCATTCCAGACTAACAAAGCAACAAGTTTCATGTTTTAAATCGGTATGTACTTTTAAGTCTCCTACAAAAATATGGTATATTTAATCCAACCCTAATTTAAAATATATTAAAATGTTCCATACTATTGTCAGTTCTGCCATTAACCTTCTATTTCAAGCAGTTTTTTCTTCTTTCTGTCTTTTTACGAGTGTACATACAGTCAAGCTCAGACCCAGCTCTCCAGGCAGATTCTATACTGTAGTTACACCTGATAAACAGCCCCCAACTGCTCAGAGATCTGGGGAATATGGCGTTTAAATGCTTAATCATTAAAAATCCTTTCATAACAAAAAGAGACAGGTTGGCTCCTAGCAGCAGCACTCTACTTCCTCCAAAGAAGACAGAAGACAAATGGGCACTGAACAACGTCCATCCATAATTTGCTTCAACTGCCAAGCACTGACCACTGGGAAAAACTGCCTTTCATCTAAACTGAAGATCTCCAGACAGTGGACAGAATCACTGGAATCTACAGTCTAGCTGCTCAGGTCAATGTAGTTTTGTCTTCCTACAGATTTCTTAGCCCACAGGATCTTCTGGAGCCTGGCAGAACCTATATTAAACAGGAAAAGGCAAATACCACCCTCAGCGATAATGAAGGACCCTGAGGAGTAGCTCTAGGTGCCAACCAAGTAAGTTCTCTGTTGTTTTTTAATCAATAATTCAAGTAAAATTTTATCTTTCTCAAAGAGCTCTGATTTAGTGTGACAGCTGAGAGGCTTTGTCAGTTTAAAAGGACAGCCTCACCAAACAAATTTCAGTAAATTACAAATATAAGTTATTAAGATGTGTACCTACAAGTTAAAAGATGTGAGGACAAATACAAGTTATCAAATTTCTCTCTCATGCTGTGCTGCCTTCCATAGTCTTAAAGATACTTTTCATTATGCAAAAAAATCTGTCACAGTCATTCTCATATAAATATGCTACTGTTTAAAACTTATATTTTTTACAAACCCAAAGAATTCTTATGAGTTCCAGGGAGTCGAATTGAAGGATCTACCTTTAACAGGTCAGATACACCCCCTCTCAATTCCCTGATTCAAATTAAAGTCCAAATGTATATATGTGGATAATTAAAGAGATTTTTATTTTATTTTTTAAAAATATTTATTTATTATGTATATAATATTCTGTCTGTGTGTATGCCTAAAGGCTAGAAGAGGGCGCCAGACCTCTTTACAGATGGTTATGAGCCACCATGCGGTTGCCGGGAATTGAACCCAGGACCTCTGGAAGAGCAGGCAATGCTCTTAACCACTGAGCTATCTCTCCAGCCCCTTAAAGAGATTTTTAAAACTAGTTTTCTACATTTTCCAATTTTTAGGAAAATAAGTATTCATTTTAGAATACAAAAAATAGCTTTTGTTAAAAAAAGAATAGGGTTAGGAATGTAATTCGGGGGCTGAGTGCTTGCCTAGCATGCACACTGCTCTGGGCTTGATCCCAGAATCACAAAGCGATAATAATAATTAATAATAATAATAGAAGAAGAAAAGGCAGAAAATGGTATTATATCAAGAGATCACCCATGTGCTCCTCTAGATAAGATAATTATTGAACCATTTTTTAGCTGCAAAAATCAATTTCTTAGGATATTAATTAGAAAAGCTTCTTTGTTCCTAGCTATTGTCTCAACACATCTTACCACCAGGTCCAGATCTTTCTGAAGTCAGGAAGGTCCCTTCCTGATGCATCAGTATTGACACATAGTAAAACAGAACCATTCCCTGCATCATAAAGAGGATAGATAACCCCACGTCTGACTTCCATGTGAAATGATGTCCTCACACCCAGAGGATATCAGTCTTCTACTGTGGCTGCTCCAGCCCTGGGAAATCATTAGAGTCTGGGTAGTGAAGTTTTGATCAGGCGGTGATGACACAAAAGCCTGGATTTTGTTTTCTGGGGTGCACATTTCGGGCCTCAGCTTAAACAGAGGCGAGTACTAGATGACCTCACCCTGCAACATACAGGGTGCTGAGGAGCTGAGTCAGGTTACACTCATTCACCTGGCCTGTTAGATGGGTGCTGGGGATTTGAACTCAGGTCCTTGTGCTTGTGCGTGCTTGAACATGGATTTAATTATAGCATTTTCATACATATAAATTAATTTTTAAAGGAAGATTAATTTATAGTTTAACCCAAGTGGTCAGTCCTAAGCATGTGTACATACGGGCAACACTATTCAGACTCGGTAAGGTTTTGTAAGTGGTGTGTGTGTGTGTGTGTGTGTGTGTGTGTGTGTGTAAAACAATAATAATCGTAGAAGAAGAGTTTGTAAATTTGATGAGTGATACACAAGAGGAGTCAAATGGGGAGAGAGATAGGTGGAAATGATGTGAATACAGTACTCAAAAACATAAAAGCACATAACTAAAAGATACGTTTACTCAATGCCTTTATTAAAAAGAAGCTTTTTTAAAAAGGCAGTAGCCCTGCCAACTGCTCATTTTAAAATCTAACTAATTTCATCAATTCTGCTTTACCTCTGAGTTAAACTATCTAATGAGTCAAACTTTCATACAGACAACTAGTATAGACTGGAATCAACTCACGTCCGAGGAATTTTTACCAACACATTCCACTAGGCATCAGGAGGAGGTAAAAATAAGCCTTAGCTGACTTCTAAAGGCAGGTGGGAGAGGATGGGTGTGGGCGGGGGTCTGCCTAGAAAGTTGCATGGTATTCAAATAACACAATGTAAGTAAAAGGCTTGGTGAGCTGGGGCACCCTCAGCAAACCTTTGGAGTTAGCCTTTAGAACAAAGAAAAAGCCTATCCAGCCAGTTAGGGCTAAGCACGGGGCCAGCCCCATTTGGCTCTGGATGGAGAGAAAACAGGGATCCCAGTGTGTCCTTGAGAGGCCTCAAAGTTTGTGCTTGTCTAAACTGATACCCTCCCAGTTGGCAAAGACCAGAGCTCCTTGTGTTATGTGTTTCCAGGGGTGTGATTAGGGCACACCCCACAAGTGCTCTCACGGGGCTCGAGTGGGTTTCTTTGTGCTTGTTAGTTTCTCTCAGAAGCAGAGCACCAACCAGGTGAGGCTCCAGCCATCGACCCCTGGCGCTTATTACAGCAATCAGCCTCCAGAATCAGGAGACTCAGCTTCTAAATGCTTAACCAGCATGGAAGGATGAGGAGGGAGCAGGAGGCATGAAATCCACTTCTGCAGCAGAACAGTGCGCTTCCCTCTCCAGATCTGCAGTCTATCCCCCACCCTCCACCCCACAGCTCCTAGCTAATTATTTTAGGACAAAGCCAAAGCCAACAGGTGATTGACTCTTTAGCATTCAATACTTGATCAAATTGAGTGTGTGAATTTAGCACAAACTGAAAGAATAAAAAAGGCATTTATAATCATCATTTTGATGACTCTCAATTTGAGTTCAAAAATACTGAGGGAAGGAACCAGGAAGAAGGGTGGGAGGAGAGGTCAAAGCTTACAAATAATTGGACTTTGCCCAGAGATATGTGCTCAGGTTTCTTAAAGAGGACATTTAAACATTACATACTGACTTATTTGTAAGAGTCCCTTTCCTTTGTCTATTAAAGAAAGAAAGAAAGAAAGAAAGAAAGAAAGAAAGAAAGAAAGAAAGAAAGAAAGAAAGAAAGAAAGAAAGAAAGAAAGAAAGGAAAAGAATATACATTGCTCTGGCCTTTTTCCAATGTAGCATGACAAACCATACATGTTTTAGTGGAAGAAGGGGCCGCAAAACAAAACTGCAAGACAAAACAGTTGTGTGGACATAAAAGCTAGCAGACAGTGAGGCAACAGTGAAGGTTTCTTGGAGATTAAGGTTCTTTCTCCAAATTACACAGTCTTCTGTGGCCACTTTGTCTTTGTCCTTGTCGCCCATCTGTGTTCCTCTCTCATAATGCTTCATTTGAGCAGAGGAAGCACAAGGGACTCCTTGACCTCGCCTGGGTCTTCCTTTGCTGCTGGAGACTCAAGAACTAGACTGTCTAAAGCCACTTACCAATGAGTGATCCATGTGTCCCCAGATTCTTCTGTGTCTCACGCAATATTTTATAAGAACTGCCTTGACTGGTCTGGGAATTATGACTGAAAATATTTCAATTCTCTTTTGGGGGTAGTTTGCTAACTATTTTTCCTATTTTTCTAACACAACTGGCTTACATTATATGCCCCACTAACAGATGTCAAACATTTAAGAATGTGGCCCCTCCTTTTTTGAGCTTCCAGAATCCTCAGAATCTCCAACCTGGAAGAAGCCTGAAAAACCCAGCCAATCTCATCCTGACCTCTGTCACCCTCTCCCTGTGTGGTAACCTGTGTGGCTCTCAAGACCACTTCCTCTCAACTGGAGTTAGAAGAGCATTCTGCCTTTTGTTTATGCAAAGGTCATTGTGAGATCCTCACAAATGTTTAGACAATAAAACTGTCAATTTTGTCATCTATAAAAGGACTATAATAATGAGTACAATTAGGGCTTGCTAGGTGGTTCAGTTGTTAAAGACACTTGCCGAGAAAGCTTGATCACAAGTTCTTTCCCGGATCCCACAGTGGAAGGAAAGAATCTTCTCAAAAAATTTATCCTCTGACCTCTACACACATGCAGATATAATGATGATGATATTGAAAATAAAATTTTAAAATAATGAATACAGTTAGTGTCACTGTTTGCCACTACCTTGTGGCAATGATATGAGACTTAATTGGACAAGTATTTGTAAAGCCCTAAGAAGCCATCCCAGTGTTTATGAAGCCAATTGAAAACAACCAATAGCAAATCTAACAGCTAGGGTTTCCTGGACTTTGCATATATATCTGTGTCTACAACTTACTTCACTACTCCTTCCTCCAGGATTCCTGGCTTTTCCCTGCCCAAGCTGCTTTCTGCCTAGATTCTCCCTGTTATTTTTATCTCACTTTACACACAAGAACATTATGACCATTGAGTCATTTTAATAACATTATGATCATTGAGGTTATTTTCCTCAGAAGCCAGAACACCTGCAGGCTCATCAGCGGTCACCCACGCTTCCCCTTTAAAGACTCATAAACAGAAGGAACCTGTTTCTTCATTTAAGTCTCACAGTGTTTTTCTTGGTTGCCTAGAAGCATAGAGCCAATGGAACCGGAAGAAAACCAAAGGTCAGCAGGTATGGACGGGAGCTCAGCCTCACCTTCCCTGGCCTGTGCCCTTACAGCCTCTGCTCCAGATTGCCTCACAACTCACTGTGATGGAAATCAGACCTTCCAGGATGTCACCTAAGGTCCTCCAAAATCTCAAAAGGTCTAATGCTTTCTTTCTTCTTGTTTATTCAAGTCCTAGTCTGACCCTCACACCCTAAAATTCCAGAATAGGAGTTGCAAAAAAGGAAGCCTAAAGTGTCAATTATACATTTGCTTGATCTTTGGGGTTTATGGTTGAAAACCTGCCAGTTCTTCTTGGCAAGAAGTTTGCTAAGTCTGCACACCAACTCTCTCCCTGTCTAGGTTCCAGCACGCCTGGATGACAGCATAGGAATTCAATGACAAAAAACTACTTGAAGAGTGACCCTTGCTGAACCTTAATATGCTTTTATGCACCTTCAGTGTCTTAATTTCCTATAACTGTAACAAAACACCTGAGGCAAGTAAGTTAAAGGAGGAAAGGTTTCTATAGTGCCTGCTGTTAGAGGTTTCAGTCTCTGCTTGGTTTACTCCTCTACTTTGGACTGGTGCAATGGCATAGAGAATCTGAGGGAGGATGCTAATGCTTTTTGAAATTAGTGACTGATACTCAGAATTTGAGAAATTTCATGTAAATTTCTGAATCCTTTTGACAAGTTGGAGCAAATGTTTTGTTGGCCTTCCAGTATCAAAAGGCAGTGAGCTGGGGAGGGGGCTGCCCTCCGCTCTCTTCGTTCATTTCTGGTGTCCTCAGAGCACATCTACTGGGCTGTGCCACACAACTGTTCCTCCTGGACTTTTGAGTTTGAAGCTCTTGATTCTGTGACTGGGAAGGACACACCACATCAACGTGTACATTTAGAGTTCTAACGCAACCCAAGAACAGATGTGAAAAGACCATTCTTTTTTTCTCTTCTACAAATCAAGCACAAAGTTTTGATGGAGCATTAACCAAGCAAGTCACACCCAGCTGACACCCAACCAATCACACTAGACTCTTGGTCCTGCCCTCTCTCTAGCCCTTCTTGATAGAGCTTCATAGAATCCCAGAATGTGAGTGGATAAATAGGCCAGAGATGTAGGTTAGAGGGAAACTGTAACTGAAATCCCATCTTCAAGTTGTTTCCCATTTGGGTTATAATTTTTAAAAACACAATGAGTTTTCTGCTGTAGCCAGAAACACTTGCAGATTTAGCTTTCTGGAACAGATTCTAATTACATTAGAAATAAAGATGAGGATATCATTTAGAAAAGGAAGGAGAGGGGAAGACTTGACTTCAATTTAAAATAAAAAGTTATTCACAAGTCTAAAATGGAAATTGGAGGAAGACAGGGTGCCTGCCAAAGAACTGACATGATTTCTCTGCTTCAAAGACATGCCGGACAAACCCCAGAACATTTCCATGCAGTCCAGTGGCTTTAGCTTCATTTCTATTGCTGTGACAAAATGCCTAAGAAAAACAAATTAAAAAGGAAAGGCCTGTTTGGCATATGATTTCATTGCTTTGGACCTGGGGGAGAGCAGAAATCACAGCATCAGAAGTGTGTGGGTAGGGGAGAGTGGGAGAGGCTACTCATGGCAGCTAGGAGGCCAAGACAGAGAATAAGAAACCAGGAACAAGATAGAAACCCATAGATGATGTCAGCGCCTCATGATCCAGTCATTCCCCCAAAGCCCCACCTCTGAACACTGATGCAGTGGAGATTACCTTCAACACATTAGAGTTCGGGTGGGGTGTGGGGAGAGGCTTTTCAGACCCAAAGCATAATCAGCCGGGATTCTGGAAAAGACAGTTGAGAAGTGTTCACTAGAGGTTATAGAGTACAGTGGAGGAAAAGTCATTTATCTCTGTCTGTCTTAGTTCTGAGCTCTGATGGACCGTGGTAACAAGAGACAGCATAACAAGAAAAACAAACAGAATTTATTAATAATCATATTCCATGCATACTTGAAAGATTCCCAAGGAATGGGTACTCCTCAAAGAGGGAGGATTTAGAATTAAGGGTTTTTTTTTTTTCTTGAGAAGACAAAGGAATAGGACATTGATTCTCAGCAGGCAGCAAATTGTGAGGGTGAGTAAGTGAAGGGCAGCCAGAGTCCTCAGCTGCCACTTGAGGCTGATGAAGGTCAAGGGCTGTCTGCAGTGGTCAGACTTTCCTGGTGGACAGTGGAGGAGGGACACTTTCACCTTTGCAAATGGGAGAGGGTAGGCTTTTGTGTCTGTTTCTACTCAATTGCCCTTTTGCTCAAAATAGCCCTTGGGCCAAAATGGCATATTTGGAGTGATCTATTTGGTCTTCTACAGTAGCAATGAAAGAGGCGGTGTTGAGTGAGGCTGTAGCTACTTGACATGTATTACAGACACGAACGCAAAATACAACATAGAAAGGGCCCAAGATGAGTAAGGCAGAAAATTACCCCATGAAACAGCACAACGCTCCAGCTACTGCATGGCTACAGATTCCACCTGCTGGTATGCATGCAAATCATGACACTGATGTGCACTCACCTTGAGAACATGGGTAAACAACCTGAGAGGGACGCTCCATAGAGCTGTTGTGAAGGTCAAATACACAAAGCACTAAGTACTCTACGTAGCCAGCAGCACTCAATAAAGCTTACACGGTAGTTCCATTGCTACTGCTAGTTTTATCAGAAATTGAAATACCGTTTGGGTCAAAGAAGACCAACCCTCACTTACCTTGTAGTTTATAGACATATTTTCATCTATTTACTTCTCTAACAAGTCCATAATCTTGATCTTTCCATCAACTGGCCTGCAGTGTGGAGGTATTTACCCTTGATGGTGTGTGATCTTCATTTCAGGCACGGGTCAGCTAGCTGAGTCAAGCTTCTGGCTTTTAATTTAAGGAGGTAGATAAAAAAGACAGGAGACAAAGTCCCTGTGCTGTCTTTTATCCTTTGAAGTTTCTGTTTCTAAGGTTGTTTAAGCTCTTTGAATCCATTACTCCAAGGACTTGTGAAAGGGGATGTTCTAGTCTGACTTAATAAGAAGAACCTTTGATAAGGCTAGCTCTCAAGGACTGCGGCTCAATGCCCGTCCAGCTAATGGATCATGTGAGCACCAGTTTTTCAGCCTGTCCTTGTACCTCAGTTGGGTTCTGTTGGTGTCAATGTAAAATATACAGCCCAAGCACAGGGATTTAGGTTGGCTATATTCCATTTCCAACACGCTAACAGTTACATGACATTTTCATAACGAGATAAAAAATGTTGTGAATCAAAACAGTCTTCTGTAGACAGAGACTGTCTTTCCATTTCCAGCTTCTCAGACCCAAATAATCACACAAAAACTATATTAATTATAGCACTGTTTGGCCAACAGCTCAGGCATATTTCTAGCTAATTCTTACCTCCTAAATTAACCCATAATTCTTGTCTATGTTTAGCCATGTGGCTTGGTAACTTTTCTCAGTGCAGCATTCTCATCTTGATTCCTCTGTGTCTGAGTGATGACTGCAGACTGAGCCTTTCTTCTTTCCAGAATATTCCTAGTCTGGTCACCCTGCCTATACTTCCTTCCTTCTTGGCCACTGGCCAATCAGTGTTTTACTAAACCAATACAAGTGACAAATCTTTACAGGGTACAAGAGCATTATCACACAGCACTTCCCCTTTTTTCTTTTCAGAACATGAACTCTAAATCTAACCTCCCCTTTTTAGCTTTTTTCCTGACCATTATCAATAACAACTTCTAACCAGCACTATAATCAAAGACAAATATCCATAATCCATTTTTGGGAATGTGGGCATAGCTTTCTGGGCTACTTCCTGCTGATTGGGACATTGATAATCTTATGGTGACCCAAAGAAAATTTAGGATTATGGTCAAGTCCTGACTGGAGTATTCTGTGAGGCTGGATCATCTCAGTCAGCAGTCTTGAGACTGTTCTGAATGTACAACTACATCAGAGGTGCTCTGGTCAGCTGGGCGGTGGTGGCACACGCCTTTAATCCCAGCACTCAGGAAACAAAGATAGGTGGATCTCTGTGAGTTTGAGGCCAGCCTGGTCTACAAGAGCTAGTTCCAGGACAGGCTTCAAAGTTACAGAGAAACCCTGCCTCAAAAAAACCAAAAATAAAATAAAATAAGAAAGAAAGAAAGAAAGAAAGAAAGAAAAGAAAAGAAAAAAAAAACAAGAAAAAAGTTGGATCATCTGGGCCACTGGTTCCCACCGGAGATTTTTCAGGAGGTCTTCTTTGATCAAACCTTATTTTTCTTTACCTAGAATGAATCCATAGTTTCCTGTTGAAACAAAAGCAAAACCTCTTCTCCAAATTAACATATATTTTGACTTAAATTTTGAAGTCAAGGCATTTTTAAAATATATATGTTGGATTAACCAGAAGCATTTATAATCAAATGTCCTTTAGCCGCTGTTGTTCCTTCCTCAGCAGTAAAACAGTTTAAAGACAACACAATAAAGTACAGTATCCAGATTCTCTCTATATTTCTCATCTTTATGTGGCTTTATTTTTTTAACTCTATTTCTTTTATTTTTATTTTTAAGTTTTGTTTTTTTGAGACATGGTTTCTCTGTGTATCTTTGGCTATCCTGGAACTTACTTTGTAGACCAGGCTGCTCTTGAATTCATAAAGATCTGCCTGCACTTGCCTCCCAGAGCTGGGATTAAAGGTGTGTGCCACCACACCCAACTACTCTCTTTCATTTTTCTTTTTCTTTTTTAAAAAAAAAGACTTTCTCTATCCTTTTTCTTTCCTCACCAAAGCCTATGTATATTTTTAAACAGACTGTAAACCATTTAGAAGGTTTTTTTTGTTCCATCTGAATCTGTCTTTTTCTTATCTTTTTCTGACCTCATGAGTCTTTAATTCAATAAGCAGTAAGGGTAGGATTAAAGTTGTAGCTTTGGAAGCTGGATCTGCCCTGCTCCTTGGCTTTCTGAGAGATTAGCTTCATGGCAGAGATACTGGCAGGAGCCACATTTTTTTTAACCACAACTCTGTGGAATTTCTAGGTCCATGCCAGCCCAAGAACCCTGATATTGGCTGCTCATAAGTGCCATTTAAGTGTTTGGTGGCAAAGCCTCTCCAAAGAGCTATGAGGTTTTTGCCGCTAACACTGAGTCAGGAAGCCTCTCTTAAAGGAATTGTGCCTCTGTTTGTCCCTAGAAAACAAAGCCCACCTGAGAAAATGCTTCTACCAAGAAGTCATGCTTAACTCTGTTCTTTTATGTCTAGAATCCCTTCTCAAGCTCTCTCAGGTTTTAGGTGGATGTAGTTGCCCCACATTGGTGCCATTTGGAAAAGGAGACTGTTTTTTTTTTATTTCCTGATCACCCCACAACTGAATAATTACTCAAAAACTATATTAATTACAACATGGCTCAGCCTATTATTAACTAGCTCTTACAACTTAAATTAACCCATAATTCTTATCTATGCTTAGCCACGTGGCTTGGTACCTTTTCTCAGTGCAACATTTTCATTTTGATTTCTTTGTGTCTGAGTGGTGACTTCAGACTGAGCCTTTCCTCTTCCCAAGTTTTTCTAGTCTGGTCACCCCAGCTATACTTCCTGCCTGGCCACTGGCCAATCAGTGTTTTATTAAACAAATACGAGTGACAAATCTTTACAGGGTACAAGAGCAGTATTGCACAGCACTCTTCAAATACATCAGTGTGTATATCAGACAGGTCACAGCAAAGAAAACAAATCCCTCTTATAGGCCTCAGATGTTACCCAATGGCCATCTTAACTATGAAGTCTGTTTGTATACTCCCAAGGATTTACCCAGTAGACATAATCATCTATCTGGAGTTGGGAACAATCTTGAATACTGAAAATGAAAAGTAGAGCTCAGAGAGAGGTGGTAAAAAATCAAGCCCACAATGTAACCAGAGATAAGGTTCAGTGAGATTGGAACCAAATCTCCTCATTTCGAGTCAGAGCTCTGTCTATATTGACAGAGATAGTGTACCAGGATTTTTCTTTTGGGCCACCAACCAGCTCCCAAATCATGATCCAGAGACTTATTGTTGGTTTTGAATACTTGGCCTTAGCCTAATTCTTATTTTTTCTCTTTATCTATGTTTGCCTCTGGGCTTTTTACCTTTTATTCTTTCTGTATATCTTATTTTCCTGCGTTCTCCATGTCTGGCTGGTGGCTGCCTGGCTTCTGCCTCAGGTGTGTTCTCTTCTTTCCTCTTCCTTCTCATTCTTTTAGAGTCTAGATTTCTCCTATTTATTTTCTCTGCCCACCAATCCCATCTATCCTTTCTCTGCCTGGCTATTGGCTTTTCAGATCTATATTAGACTAATCAAGTGCCTTAGGCAGACAAGATGAAACAGCAACATATCTTTTCATGACTAAACACATGCAGCAAAACAACCATAACACACCTTTACACAATTAAAATGATAGTCTGCAGCATAAACAAATGTAACACATCTTTACATAGTTACATATCCCACAACAAGAAGGTTTGGGACTTCCTGTCCTCACTGAGGAGTCGTTTACTCTTCTTTTGTTCTGGCCAAGGCTGTTTACAATGGCTGTGGTGGTAAAAGACTGTCAGGCATAACTTAGAAATGGCTATTGTAGACATGTGCCAACCTTTCACTTGGCCCTACAACATAACTAAGTACAACCTAACCTATGTAGGGAGCAAAGCCTGGCATCTTTGCTGCCATCTTGTATCTGTCTCCTTTACCATGGGTCACCTATGTGACTCTGCTAACCTCAATCACTCAAGGAGTCTCCATCTCAAAACCAATAATGTGTAGACTTCCTCATTCCTCCTTCAAGGCTGAAGACATAAAATTAGGAGTCAGGGTTCTAAATTTCCTGTCACTTTGGGTTCCAAAAAGAAAAAAGTCTCACAGGGTAGACTACTTCCCCAAATACGGGCAATGAGATCCGAAAGTGAGGCTGCATGTCAAAGCAGAAGCAATCACCTATGGAACAGATGGCTTCCTTTCACACTGTGACCATGGTAACGATTTTCTCAGACCACCTTGCAGGTCCAGAACTGAAATAATGATCAGCTAGACCATCCTTTGATCAAGATTGCCTAATATGGACACATCTCAGACTCCACCTCAGTTCCTCCTCTACTTACACCTACAGTTCACTTTAATCCCTTGCAGAGGGCCTTGGGATGTTGGTTCCCTTTGGTGGTTCATCTTCCCATCAGTAGTACCTTTTATGGAAGGAGAGTAAAGAGAAAAATTAGGCTGAAATGAGCATATGAAAAAACTAGTATAAAGATTAAAAATCCTCATCCACAGAGGCTAGCCAGTAACAGAGACTGCTCAGGGAAGTATGCTGGGACAAGCCTGCACATTGGGATATAAATGTCCAAAACACCAGGATACAAAAGGCTTGAATTTTTTTCACCAATCCCTTGTTCTGGGACACAAGGACCTGGAACACCCAGTGGGTACCCATTGGACCCTGATATCAACCTGTAACAACACAGATTGAACCTCTTTTCTCTACTCTTTACATCTTTTGGAATTGGCCTGTTGGGATGAGTCATCAAACCTAGTCTGTTGGGAATCTCAGAAGGAGGGCTTTTGTCCGAACACTCAGCCAACAAAAAGAGCACCTTCTCTCTCAGTTTTACGCTGGCACTTGAGCGAGCCAAGTGTTCATCCGTTCTCTGCTATTCATCAAAATTTAAATGGACAATTGGAAATATCACCCCCATGTGGAGGGTTAAAAGCCCTGAGGTCTATTTTCTCTGGTCTCTCCAGGGTGCTGATCAGCACACAGCCTTTGAACTAACTGAAGCAGTTACTCCCCTGCAGGCTCCGCCACCAGCTGCGACTTTGGAGGGTTTGAAGTAAAAGAAAGCTACCTAGTTTTGCTTCTAAAAAGCAGAAATTCCCTGAAACAGGGAGCTTGTTTTGTGAGCAGACTGATTCCTGATTTTCTTAGGAGAGCCTGTAGAGCCCCTCTCACTGCAAACAAGAAGAGGGGAGACCAAACAGGAGGCAAAATTAAGAGGCAAATCATCCAGAAGCCAATACTACCTCAAGAAATGGCACAGGGACCTAGAGGACTGGAATAGACAGCCTCAGATTGGGTAATGGGCACAAGTTTCCTCTAAAGTTTTTGAGAAACAGCAGATACCACTCATTAAGTCTCACCAAATGTGAGCTGAATGAGGACAACATCAACGACCATGCCCAATTGGATGGGGAAAAGTTCACAAGGTGCCACCAGCAACTAAGGAAAGCTGGGAGTGATAAGAGATGTTCTTCCCCAGGAAAGAGCACAAACTGTCCAGTGCCAAATGGTGATCCCTGAAAACATACATATAAGTAACATCATATGGACTGAACCAGTTATATTCAGTAACATATAAGTACATACAAATATGTATATCTATGAAATAAAAATTAGTGAAAGAAAGAGGCCATGAGTTTGAAGGAGAGTCGGAAGGGGATGTGGGAGGGTCCAAAGAACAAAAGGGAAGAAATAAATGTTATAATTACAATATATTATCAAAAATATAATTAAAATAAGGCATAAGAACTTGGGAAGGCCAATGACTGCTCTTCAGACAGATCCACTCCTGTAACAACACCGTGCGTTACATCAGACAAGGATGCTGTCCAGCCTGTAAACATTTGTATTACATACTCTACAAGGTTGATTGGCTGAATAAAAAAATTCTGTGATTGTGGAGAACTAAAATGCCAAAAGTTGGGAAACAAATTTGCCTGGACTCTTAGTCCCCATTACAGCCATTTGTTTGATCCCATATCCTTGGAATTATCAATGCAAAATCCTTTTTGCAACAACCAAATAGACCCCTGGCTTCCAGCCACCCGAAAGCTAAGAAAGTCCTCAGAGAGCATCTGCAGCCTGCAACAGATTTCCTCACTGTAACCTATCTACCTGACGTTTTCATCCATGTAGTTTTAAGTTTATTGTTTGTGTATGGCGTGTGTATGTATGTAATGTATATGCATGTTCATGCACACGTGTGTAAACATATATGTCTGTGTACATATGGAGGCCAAAAGATAATCTTGCTTGTCATTCCTCTAGCACCGCCCATCCTTTCTCTTTTTAGGATAGAGTCCCTCACTGGCCTGGACCTCCCCAAGGCTGGCCGGAAGTCCCAGGGACCTGTGGGTCTCCGCCTTGAGGATTAGAGTGTGCCTGCACGCTATTCCCGGCTCTTTCACAGTGTTCTGGGGATCAGTCTTATCTCCTTCTGTCACAATGTGAGAACTTTACCAATAGAGTCATCTCCCCTGACTCCACCAGTGTAATTTTAAAGAACCTTGATGTATGACTCCCTTTGTTCTGCTATTCTACAACCAAATGAAACTGTTACCACCCTGAAACGGTATTTGGGTAACCCTGAAACTCTGTCCCCAGGCCACAGTAACTCCTATTTGGCTCTAGAATAAGTTATCTCTTCTCCCTTTGGAGAGAAAAGCTGTGGTTTTGCACCAGCAATTTCTTTTATTATTATTGTTATTATTATTATATTATTATTACTACTTAGTAGTATTACGTTTTTATTATTTAAAATAAATTTTTATTTTATTTTAAATCATATTCTTCTCTTTCCCCAAATCCTTCCAGGTTCTCTCTCCTTTCCTATCCACCCAACTTCAAGCTCTTTCTCAAAAAACAAACAAAAACCCAATTGTCTTAGTCAGGGTTTCTATCATTCTGAAGAGACACTGTGACCATGGTGACTATTATAAAAGAAAACATTTAATGAGGTTGTAGCTTACAGTTTTAGAGGTTTAGTTCATTATTTTCATAGCGGGGAGCATGGCAGCGTCCAGGCAAACATTTAAGCTATATCTTGATCAGAAGGCAATAGGAAAGTGGACTGTGACATTGGACACGAGCATAGTAAACCTCAAAGCCCACCCCCACAGTGACACACTTCTTCCAACAAGGCCATACCACTCCAACACAGTCATGCCTCCTAATTGTGCCACTCCCTATGAGATTATGGAGGCCAATTACATTCAAACTACCATACCAATGCCACAACAAAGCCCTAAAAACAAGGAAACAAAAATAAAACCACTTCCAAAAAGAAAAAAAATCACCTAAATGTAACCAAATCAAATCACTTATATTGCATACACGCACACACACACACACACACACACACACATATTGTGGAATCCATTATATGTTAACCAACTACTACTGAACATGAGGTCTGCCCTGGAGTGGCTGATATTCCCAGTGCAACTCTATTGGAGAAAACTGCTTCAGCAGCTTCTCCCATGGTTAAAAACTTCCTAACACTTCCCTGAGCAAGGGCAGGTGCACTGGTACAAAGCATGCAGGACTGCTTCTAGACACTTACAAAACCACTCAGTAAATCATAAGAACTTCACAAGCGTCATTTGAGTCCTGGATATAGACCAGTCCTTACTGACACCAGTTCCCAGGGAGGAGTTGCTTGAGGACAGAGATGTAAAAACAGAAGGCTCTAGTGGCTTGTGTAAGGGGGATGGAGTCCTTCTGTTTCCAGATGTAAGGGAGAGGGAGTTACTCCAAGTGACAGCTAGAGCTTCTCTAAACACCGCCTAGGAACACAGCTTACATGTCTGAGCCTGCTTCCCTATCAAAAGGAATGGAAAATCTGAGAGAAAAACACAAGAGAATAACTCTCCTGGATCAAACACTTCAAATATTCCCTCGGAATAAAATCCCATCTACATTCAAAATGCCTCTAGCTGTCAGGTTTTCATATTCAATCTTCACTCCCCTATTCCTATGAAAGAAAGAAAAGAGAAAGGAAGTGGGGAGCTGGGAGGGATGGAGGGAGAGGGAGGTTGTTCCATCCATTTTGAAACTTTCCTTCTAAACAACTCTGCACATGTAAGCAAATTTCAGAACCCTAAACTTTGACTCCTAATCTCCCCAATAATAACTGAATTTATTTTGAAATTTAATATTTAGAAGTCTGAATTATGCATGTAATTAGTTACATATGTATACCTAATCAAAGTGTCTTTCAAGTGTTAAAAGTCTCTAGATTACAAAGAAATTTGGAGCAAGTCTTACTCTGTCCTGCCAGCCAGCTCCCAAAGAATGACACAGAGACTTCTTATTAATTATGAAAGCTCAGCCTATGGCTTAGGCCTGATCCTAACCTTATAATTTAATTATAATTTAAATTAACCCATTTCTATTAATCTATATTCTATCGTGTGGTGTTACCACTATTCCGTCTTGCACCTCCTATTTCTCTATCTCCTGATGTCTTTCTGTGAACCTAGATTCCTCCTCCTCTTCCTTTCTCCCTGCCTATATATACACACCTCCTGCCTAGCTATTGGCCGTTCAGCTTTTTATGACACCAATCACAACAATACACCTTCACACAGTGTACAAATATCCCACAACAGAAACTCCATGTAAGGTCCCCCGTCTTAAACGGTTAGCTATACTCTGGCAGCTATAGATGGTCTATAAATAGGTCAATAGAGAGATAGATCTTATAAACTAGAAGTCTCAGTATCATCCTACCTGTCTCTAGAATTCTCTATAGACGAGAAAAATAAATGATTGGCTCAAATTACCATAAGTTAAGTGAAATAGCTTTCAAAAGGAAAAGGACCAGTTATCTTTCGAGGAAAATGAGATATTGTCAAGACTACCCTTTCGTGTTCTTTCACTCTATGCTGTTCCTATGCCTGCCAATGTGGCTGAGCTATTTTCCAGCCCTGTAAATGCTATGCAACCACTAGCAATGCAAACTCTCCCTTGTCCATAAACATGCAAATGAATTCTGTCTGGAAGAGACGTGACAGAGCCCCCACAGCTCTGCTCTGTGAAGCAAATTCATTTTCATATTCCTAATTACCTCCATGAGTCTCTGCTCTCTACCTTGTCCTTTGCATTGATTATAACACCTCACTGGCTCCCTCCTCAATAAGTTAAATAAAATCGTTGGCACGTGTTCAATCTACATTTGTTTGAAAGCCACATTTTACCCCTTTAACGTGTTTCTTTTAATAGGGGGTTTCCTCTGTCTGCAGCCTGGTTAAAAATATATTATCTTAATGGATTCACATACTTAGCATGGCTATATTTAAGTAAACTGATGCAAGGGACGGGGGCAGGGAAAACAGCCTTTTTCTTCAGCAACAAATAGGCAACAGAAACCAAATTTTCAAGAGTCGTGATGCAAAGAACAGAAAACAAACTTTTCTCCTAATAACCTAACCGTGAAAAGGAGGGCCGAGGGATGTTCACTTGCCCTTCTCCCACTACAGGGATCAGGGAAAGTGACCTGAAGAGGACTCAGTGTCAATTGTCTCAGACTTGTCTACAGTTTCTGGAGTAAGGACAGCATCCAGACTTTTACAGCCACTTCACGGTCACCAGAAACTACAGGGGACGAAAAATATACATTCTTTGTATTCTACTTTTCTAGACATTAGTTGGAAACCCAAGAGAGATTAACAGAGAAATGTATTCAGACAGATTTAAACCTGAGTGCACTCATCTTGGTTTTGACAGATGGCAGAAATCATAGAAAAATGAGATTGGACAAGGGAATGTGGGCAAAGCGTAGAAGTTTCAGGAAGCATAGAAAGGTCTGTCTGCTCAGATTCTTCTCGGCATCTGTCTGTCTTTGGAGATAAGGGCTCTTGTCAATTGGTATGGAGAGAGCATCTCCCATGAGTCCTCACGGTCCCTGTCAGAGGAATTTAAGGAGATCTTCCTGCATTTACTACTTTGCTACTTCTCAAAGTCCTCACTTTCCCGATTCATTATACCAAAGCACCACATCCGTGCGCTGTGTCCCACACCTCATTGCTGGTACCTAGGCAAGAGCTGAAGTCACCACCACAAAAAAGGTCATAGCAGGTTAGCAGATGGAACAGCTCATTCTAGAAGACTCCGAGGGAGCAGGTACTACCTAGATTTATCACACATTGCTTTCCTCCTGCTCATCACTCCCTTCCTCATAGCAGAGAGTGACTAGGGGCAGATATTAGAAAGAGCTTGGCTGCCTTTCTTTATAAGCCTGTGAGATACTTGGGTGGGAGAGGAAATTGGCTCCCACAAAATCTTGACCCTATATGACTTTTACTCACCTTGTAAACACTAAAAATTGATTTGATTTCTGGGTGAGCTTGTGCACCCTAAAAGGACAGGAACACACTTACTCCGTCCATTCTCTCTCTGTTCACAGCTAGTAACTTAAAAGGGAGAAAGAAGGTTAACGAGGGTGCAGTCTTTTGAGTCTCTGCTACAGGACAGGGTTCACGTGTCCCTGTCCCTTTGCATTATCTGTCTGACCCTCCACAGCTGCAGCGTGTGTCATATTTTTTTTCTTGACGGAAGTTCCTTGAGGACTGGGGCATGTCTTTTGATGAGTCTCATAAAGCATCCAGCACACTGGGGGCATTTCATTTGAATTAAAGAGCATCCTGGTAATTGGAACAAGAAATTAGCATTTTTCTTTCTCCCAGGGATTTCTTTGTAATTGTCCCTGGAGAGGGCCCAAGTTACATCCTAATAAGCACAGGGACATTTTTCACGAGACTATTAAAGCGTGTCCTAGCCCATATCACCCCTGTCTAATCTTCAGGAGGCTCTGTGGGAAACTGAGTCCCACTGTCAGTATTTGAAGATGTACGCTCTTGTGTATTGGCATTAAAGGTTGGTACCAGGCCAGAAAGGACTCTCTAGAGACTTGAGTAAGCTACAGGTCAGCATTTGAAAGGGTATATCATGCTGGAGATAGAATATTTTACCAAGAAGGAATCTAAATCTAGGCATACATATTTTATCTGAAAGACAATGAAGAAAGAAAATTGCCCTGGGAGAAAGGACTTGAAAAAAATAACATCGTAATTATGATTTTTTTTATCTTGGTTGTCAGCTTGTTAGGTCTGAATTCAACTAAAAGATATGCCTCTGGATAGCTCACTAAAGGTGTTTTCTGGAAGGACTGACTGAGATGGAAAGATTCCCCAAGATGTAAGGTGCCTTCTGCCTGCAACACAGATAAGGAAGTCTAAGGCAAAGCTCACTCTTTGCCTGCTTGCCTTGGCCCCTGACTGGCCAGTGCACCTACTCTGTTGCTGCTACTACTGCTACCACTGCCAACCTTCACTGACATCTGAACCCAACTTCTTCTGCCTTCCAGTATGGACTGAAGTCTAGCAATTCTCCAGGAATCCTCCAGACCTTTAGCACCAGGTGAGAACGGCTGAGGTGTCCAGTCCCATGGACTGAGCATCTATCAGGCTTTCAGCCCCTCTAGTATGAAAACAGATACTGGAGACTCCCCAGCCTGTATCCTGAAAGTCAATCTAATACAGCCCCTCTTTTTAAATATTCACTTTGTGGGTTCTGTTCTTCTGGAGAACCCTAACAAAGCCCTTACGCCTAAAGCAGCAGGTCCTGAAATAATCCTTTGTCAGCTGAGTTGAAAGTGTTAAAATTGGGGAGAAAGTAGGTTTTAAGATTCTTACAGCTATGTGGTTGCAAAATGGTCTAAGACAGGACTTTAGAGTTTAACAGGGATGCTGCTAGAAAGGAATGGAAGAGCTGAAGACAAGAAAACAAATGCTCCCTGCCCTCTATTCTCCCAGAAGCAGAACACAGATTTACAAAGATGGGAGTTACCTCGACCCCTTTCTACCAAGGAGAACAAAAGAAACGTTAGATTCTTACAGGCCCAGGGTTGGCACTGGGGGATCTGCACGAATATAGTTTACTGACTGGTCTTCTTCTGACATTTATTTGCTTCGCACAAGCTGCTATCGCAGTCCTTTTGTCCTATCGCTTCCCCCAAAATTGCTGTTTTTGAAGACACCATACCATCTAGACCTGAAAGCCACTGTTCCAGGGACTGCTCGTTTACTGGGTGCTTCCCCTGTATACAGAAAAAATATATACAGTAAAGCCTTTTGCTTTTCTTTCTCTTGTTAATCTGTCTTCTGTCACAGGATCTATTCCTAGTAAACTTCTGAAGATTAACAGGAAGTATTTTTCTCTGCTACATCAGGTACATAGGAGCTTGAGAAGATGCCTGACATGAGCCACCCAATAAACAATGTGGTCACCGGAAGTTTATCTGCCTTACATTGCCTCACCTTTGAGGGCTGGTGACCTGAAGACCAGGATGAGAAGAAAGGGATTTAATATATATATATATATATATATATGGGGGGGGGGGGGGCTTTGTGCCTGTGTGTGGAAGCCAGAAGTTGAATCCCCTGGGGCTGGAGTTACAAGCAGTTTTGAGCCACCTGCTGTGAGTACTGCGGGCCTACCCAGAAAATGCTCATCTCTTTAGCCTCCAAAAGGGCATCTTTTAAAAAGACAAGTGACCCACAAGTGACATCAACTTGAGACGAAATAAAATGATTGCAGTGACTTCGACTCACTCTTCTATGGAGAGGAGAAAATAAAACCATTTTGTTGTTGCTTTTGTTTTCTTTTTCAAACCTCCTAAGTTTCTAGTCAGGGCAGACTCCAGCAACAAAGGAGATTAAGAAGAAAAGCAAGCAAGTTTATTAGCACACCCTGTCTGTGCAAACCAAAGGTTGTAATTCAACAATGCGGCTTGTGGGGGTGAAGTCTTCCCACAGAAGCCTGGGGCCTTAGTTCAATGTCCCGGAAGTTGTTTTCTGACTTCCATATGTGTGATGTGGCTCATCTACACGCCAATAATAAATACACTTCAGTTAAAAAGAAAGAATCTGGTTTGCAAAGCAATACGATAGGATAAAAGCAATCTCAAACCTCAAACCAAAGGCAGGGACGCTGGAAGGATTCCTCTGGTGTTGTCTCCGAGCTGGTAAGGGATACGAGAGAGATTTGCCACTTTAAGAGGAAGAAAGAGAATAAAGAACTTTCATCTGTGGAAAAACTCTGTCTTGTTAGACAAAAATAGACAGAAGGTGACGATCTGCCTTGCATCTTAACGTCTTTACCCTAGCAATCCTTCATGTGTGGGACTGGGCATTCTGGCTTCCTGCAGGGGCTCTGGGGCCCAGACACTTAGAAGTCACACCACAAATATTTGCTAAATCAATGAAAGGACAGCAGGAGGTTCCAGTGTTTCTGAGCACGCAGGAGACAGCTGCTTTGTCGGCAGAGACACCTCCTGGCTCACTTTTCAGCCCCTGGTTCACTTTCAGCTCCAGTGATTGGCCACCATGGGGCCATTTTCCTTTCTTGATTCTCGTCCACAAACATGGACACTTGCCCCTTACTCTGTTAACCCCTGACCTCCTCTAACTCAAGATTAGCATGTGAAGCACCCAGCCTTTACCGGTGTCACAGGGGACTGCAGCACTGTTCAGGGCATTCTCCTCCACTGGGCCTCTGACTATGTCGTCTCCGGGGACTCTGTTCCAGGCTCTGGAGCACCATTGGGTGCTTGAGACTGCTTCTCTACTCTCCTGTCTTCCTGGAGTTCTAGTCCTTTCTGGTCTTGATTCCAATGCTGACAGACTGAGGAGGACAGAGCAGAACAGTCAGTTTGCCGCCATCTTTCTCTCTCAAACCTACCCCTGAAGCCCTAAATGCTATTTATTTCTCTCTTAACCAAAACAACTGCCGCCCTCTTCTTGTCTGCCTGACTCTGGTTACACCAAGAACGGATGGAAGCCTTGAAAGGGCAAGATTCCTTTCCGAGTTTCAGAGGACACCTTAATAGATCTCAGGCAAAACCCTAAAGCTACTTCAAATATCTCCATGAGCAGAATACTCCAGTCCTCTCTACAGGCCAGAACGCTGTCCCAAGAGCTGTGCCCTCCCTGCCTCTCCACCATACGGAGGACATGCTACATTCTACACAAGGTCCAGGGCAGGCCAAGCCTGCTACTGCCACAAGAACTTTGCTCACTGTGCAAACAGAGTTCTTTGTCGTTGACAAAGAAGAGCTGGAAAGTGACGTAGGGAGGTGCTGAAGAGTCGGTTGTAGAACAACTGTTATGCGCACACGTGTCTTCTCATCTCTGACTCCCGCACACGTTGCAGTCTATTAAAACACAGATGTGAAGTTTGTTCTAATGACATCAGCCTTTGGAGGTTTATTAATGACTGCCTAGACATAGACCCACCACAGTAGCCTCGGTTTGGAACTGCCTGGAATCTGTTGTACATTGTTGTAACATTAGATAATAGGAAAGCACCGAGGATCTGAAGATAGGGAAAAGAGAAAGAGGAAAGAGAAATCCAGAGGCATTTGTTTAAAAGACTGTAGATCAATGTTGTCACCACAGGGGGAGGTGGGATTTTGAAAGATGAAACAAGTTCTAGACTGCAGGAGAGAATGCCTGTGCCCAGGGGATGTCTCTGGCCTTTGAAGTGAATCTTTAATTCTGTCTGTTCCCTCTTCAGTAGCTGTAACCACGGTGGTTCAGGGTGTAGCCCTGCCATAGCCCATTCTAAGGAGGGACAGCTCCTCATACTGAGAAGGAAGCAGTTATTTCTGTCCTTCTTGGTCTGCTGCATGCCTGTGGAGATGTCTACTGTACTTGTAACCAGATGAGCAGCCAGGAGTCCCCCCAGAAACCTTTCCCTTTAAGATATAGGCAGATGACAGGACAAAGAACCTGTTCCCTGGCCTACTCCTTCTCTGAGGGCTGTGACTCCTCTGAACCCTTGCTCTCAGCCGAATGTGTGAACAGTCTTGTTCCCTTCTTCTGCGAGTGAAGGAAGAAGCCATGCTCATCTGAATCCCTATCCTGTTCACAGTCTTTCTCTGTGGCAACAGGTGAGCCAGGAACTAGATTGTAAATTGAGAATATGTCAGATTTTTTCCCAAGTAATATATGCACTTAATTTAAAGTGAAATAATATTGTGAAAGACTTAAAACAAAACAGTATTTCCAAATGCGTCCCCCTTCCCTCCCACCCTCCCGCCACCCCACCTCCTCTCCTGGGAGGCACGCTTTAAACTTGTATTATTGCTAAATTATGTGGGTTTTTCCTGGTCTATACTTTCACATTTAAGCACGATAATTATACTGCTATTTCTCAAATCATCAATTTTAGAAACATTATTAATTGACTTCTGTATCGGAGTCCATAAACCCATGTCGAATGGTTCCATAGAGGGGAATTTTACATGAAGCGTCAGAAGATATTAGAATGGCCAGAGACTGGTGGCTCAAGTTGCTGCCTTTGCAGGGCTCAGGACTAAGCGGGGACGAGATACCTTATAAATGACCCAACATGAGGGTGACACCAGCATCCACCTGGAAAAATATGCCAATATCACTCAATGTTAAGTCAGTACTTTATATTTCTTTCTCACAATATTTTCCCAACATTAATGGCAGTTTTTGCGATTTTCTTGGTTTACTATTTAACCTGCGTCAAGTTTCCCAGATACTCAGTCTAGCATAGACAAGCATAAGTTCCAGGTACTATTTCCCTGCTAACTCTCATGCCTGCTCCCTGGCCCTGATCCGGCCTGGACCAGCAGCTCTCTGGGCAAGCAGCCCGGGCTGCACATAAGGTCCTCCCCTCACTCTCCCCCACACAGGTCTCCATAACTTCTTCTTCTTTAGTTTTACTCCCTCGTCACGCCGACACATGTCCTCTGCAAAGGAATAACCACAAACTTTTAGACATAGCCTTTGAGGATACCTTTATCCTACCCTCACCCTGCACTTAAATTCCAGACAGAAATTTAAATTCTGTGCAGAATCTTGAGGGCTCTGTGCTACTTTGATATAGTCTTCACCATTGCTTTTGAGAATGCAATTCCATTCTGGCTTCTGATTTTTTTTTGTGTGCGTGTGACCTTTTCTCTTTAGACTCTCATGATTTTCTCTTTATTCTTTATGTTCAGAAATATCACAGTCGGAAATTTTTTAAATCCGTGGTGTTGGTCAATGGAGGGATCTCGTCATTTATATAGAAGACAGTCAACATTTCCTATAATGGGTCAGATCATCAATGTTTTCGACTGTGAAATCTGGAACACCTGTCTGGTCTCTTCAGCTGGAAAGTTATAGCAAAGTGGCCACAGACAACACAGGAACAAATGAGCATGATTGTGTTCCAATAAAACCTCATTTCCCAAAAGGCCTGTGGGTGGTTTACCAGCCCCTGATCTAGACTGTACATCAGGCTCATCCAATAGTTTACCACTGCAGAAAAACATTGCCATATAAAAAGTCGCACTCAAGTTTTAAAAAAACACAATAAAACTCATAATCTTTTATACAATGTTTTAATTCTGTGTTTTTCTGTCTGAGGAATTGCCATTTTTGGGATAAAGCCTATTTGTTCATCCTTTTCCTTTGGTTTTTAACAGCACCCTATTAAAGGGAAACAGTCGTAAAGCGCTGTTCTTTTGTGAATTCTACTAAAGACTTATTTCTGCGTTAACATCATGCTGGGCATATTTTTGTTTGCCCAGAAGTATAGTAGGTATTGGGCTTTACGTTATCAGAAAATAAGCAACTTACACGCATCCTTGTATTTCAGGAACTCTAGCTCCAAATCCCAAACTAATCAATGAAAAAGTTCAGTATCCATTCATATGCATGATTTTCTCCCCAGGCTAATATAAAGCTACAGAGAAATGGAATGCTCCTTCAAGCAGTTTCTTTTTTATAACTTCCTATGAATTTGGAATTTGTAATATGTCTTTTGAAGAGCCTTATGAGATCTGAGTTTCTGATTTTTAGGCTGTTTGGGTCTAAACACCCATGGTGTTCAGTTCGGGGACCCTGCCTTGGGTTATTTCTTTGTAATATCCTTTTCTGCTTCTCTATTTTCTTTTCCTAGCTTTTTATTTTAAATCAGATGTTGGCTCTCTTAAATTGTCTTTCCTTTCCTTATTTTTGTTTTATTAGAGGTGAATTTCTTCCATTACTGAATGGTAGAAGATAAAATGGAGTTGAAAATTGAATTTTGTAAGCAGGCTTTAAAATTTCTCAGACACCCTTTGTCCTCCAAGTCTTTCTCCCTTTCTTTCCCTCATCTCCTCTGTCTCTCTCCTTCTCCTCTTCTTTTTCCTTCCCCTCTCCCTCTCTTTCCCTGTCTCTCTCTTCCCCTCTCTCTTTTCCCTCTTCTCTCTCTTTCTCTCCCCTCTCTCTTTGTCTCTGTCTCTCTCTCCATCTCCCATCTCTTTTGAAAATGATAGCTTGCTTTTATTTTGGAATGGAAACACATGGGTGTTTTTTTTTTGTTTGTTTGTTTTGTTTTTTTTAATGGATATTCTTGTAGAGAACTGAGTGTTGCCCCTTGCACCAGTCTTGCGGTAACTTTTTCATTTGAGCACACATGCCCCCAACCTTTCCCATTTTTAAGTTTTGCATTGTTTCTCAGTCTTCTCTACTGGGGGCTCTGCAAACTCCTGTTTAACTCAGCTGTGGGTTTGCATTTAGAAGACGGAGAAAAGTGGTGGCAGAATCTGAGCCACCAAGACAGAATGATCCCCTCCCCCCCTAAGAAAAACCAGATCTGATCAGTGCCTGTCAGACCAACCTCCCCACAGGACTGCTACAGTCCTGAACAAAACATCAGAATAAATAAATAAATAACAAACAAATAAACAGCTTCCTGAAGGCAGTGCTTATTGCCTTAGATACCTGGGGATCAGGGAATAGCTGGCATTTGAAACTTTTCACCTTCCCTTGCCTTCTAGCTTGAAAACAAGTGTGTGTGTGTTCGTGTGTGTGTGTGTGTGTGTGTGTGTGTGTGTGTGTGTGTGTGTGCCTGGCTCACTCTGGTTGTTAACATTGCAGGACCAACCTCATGGAGTGCCCCACACTCGGAATCCCCATATTCCGTTTCTGCGTCACAGCTAGTATCTCTGGTATCTCTGGTGTATAATGTTCTCCATCATGCCCTGAGCCTATTCTCTTGTGATGTTTAGTTTCAATTGTCAACTTGCATGATCTAGAACTACCCTAGAAGAGACCCTCAAGTACCTAGATTAGGGTAGCCCCTGTGCATGTCTGTATGGGACTGTCTTTAGTCTGATAACTGATGGGGGGGGAGACCCCATCTACTTTGGGCACCACCATTCTCTGGATTTGATTCCTGGACCACACCAGAGTGTAAAAGAGGCTCAGCAGTCACTCTGAACTTTGCATGGGATGTGACTAGTCATTTAGAGTTCCTGCCACCTTAGCCTCCCTACCACAGTTAGCTGGTTACCCGAAATTGTAAGCCCAAACAAGCGTTTTCTTCCTGAAGTTGCTTTTTGTTGGGATGTGTTCTCATAGCAACAGAAATGAAACTGGGATACAGCTCCAGGGTCAATTTCTAATAGACGGCAGGATGCAGTTATGTCTTCTACAGGGGTGAAGGTGGTGCCAGCCAAGCCCTGGCCTGAGCAGACATGCCAGTCTCATACCCTGAGCCTCAGGGGCCTCAGAGGTCATTGGCTTGATTGTTACCATTGTTCTCTTAGGGAAGTGAAGAACTAGCTTTGTCCCTCAGGTCAGTAGACTGCCTCCTCTGCCTTCCATCCTCAAAACCACATGGACCTTTTTCATAGTTCAGCATGTTTCTTTGCTGTGGTTTCATGGCATCTTGTCTCTTAGCATTTTCATGGGGTTTCAGGAAGGAAAGAGAAAGACACATCTTTAGCTGAGTTGACTATTGTGACAGCTTCATAGAGGATACCCACACAGACTAACAGTGTCAGCAGGCAATAGAATCAATGAGACCCCCATCACACAATGACCCGTAATTGACCAAGCATTGTTTATAACATAAAATAACTACAGTTTTGGAGTGCACCTGTCATCCCAGGCCCAGGCTGCACAGGAAAGTGTACGGCAACCTGCACCAGCAAACAGCTGCCCTGCAAAGGCAGACACGGTGAAGAGATTTAAAGAGCTACCCTTACAATGGCCAGAGCTGACTTTTATTGCTGTTGGCTAGGGAGAAGCTGATGCTAAGGCAGACACAGAGGAAGCCCAGCCCTGCTTTCTAGCAGGTGGCGGAGTCACAGAAACTGGGTGCCCTAATGTTTTGGTTGGGTCTGTTCTCCTTTCCTTTCTCTCTGGTTAATTCTAGGGCCTCTCGCAGGTGACAGCTGCCACACCGCTCTCCTAGGCAGAGTGTCTGCCTGCTTACAGACTCCCTTTGAGGGAAGACAAAATGGCATTTTGCACAGAGCACCAGGAGATACCCTG
The DNA here is from genome assembly GCF_037038515.1 of Microtus pennsylvanicus. Lineage (NCBI taxonomy): Eukaryota > Metazoa > Chordata > Mammalia > Rodentia > Cricetidae > Microtus > Microtus pennsylvanicus. The sequence goes on along the minus strand of NC_134592.1, from coordinate 37,575,172 downwards.
AGTTTACATTTCTCTCCCAGTCAGATGATGAGACAGGAAAACTAGCAGCTTCCATCCCATCTGTATCTTTGGCTCTCTTTGCCTATCCAGAATCTAAACAGAGCCAGCCTACCTCTCATGTGCTATAATAATGCAGTGATTTCCCAGCTACTCTGTGTATTTCTCTTAATACACAAATGAAAGAGAAGAGGCTAAATACCCAATCAAGTGCATGCAGCTAAAGAGGAGAAAGGGGGGAATTTGAAACCAGAGCTGTCAGGTTCCTAGTCTAAGATCTGAACCACAGGGCTGCAACACAGGGGCCAACTTCAGCAAGAAGGATCCCTTTATGTGAGCCACTGGAGAATGACTTCATGGCTCAGCCCATCCCTGACTTAGTCCCGTCTAGAGTTTGCTCGTCTGAGCCACCTCTCTGCTTCTTTAGGTCGCCAGCGGTTGTAGAGTTCTTCCACTACTGGTGCAGACCGACTGCAGGCAATCAATTGTATCGGATCAGGAACCGCTGGCTTCCATCTGCAGGAAGGCTGCATTTTCAGCAGTCAAACAACCCAGCGCCTTCTGTGGTCTCTTTACAACATCCTCCTGGGGGAACAAGGCAGCATCGCCTGCCCCCGCCCGCCCCCAGGAAGAAGCTTCGCCCAGCAGGCAGCAGGGAGGACGCCCACCCAAGGGCCCCAGGTGGGCTTTCTGGGTTGTTCTCTAAAAGAGATGATTGAACAGGAGTGCAGACAAACGCTGCGGGCGCTCGAGCCTCTGTGCCCACAGCATTGTTGTGTGCTTTTCTGTGCTTGTCAACAAACCACTCCGCTGGCCTGGTTGTCCCTTCCGGGGCCATCACTCATTGCAGCTTCATCTGGGAGCACAAGAGAACCTTCCAGCCCTCCACAATCCTATCTCTATCCCCCCCCCCCCCCCCCCGACAATAAGCAGAGGACCAGCCAGATCCAGGCAGACCAGCAGCTCTAGAGAGGCTCCAGATGTGGGCAGGAAAAGTATCAGATTCAGTCAGCTACATCCCCCAATCCTCGTCAAGAGTCAGCCAGGAAAGAGGGGGGCTTTTAGGTAACCTAAAAAAGGTCGACTTTTCTCCCCCTTTCTTCTCACCCCCTCTGCTATAGGCCACGCCTGCCCTGTCTGTTCCAAAGAAAATGTTTTATCCCTCACGGCAGGGGGCATTGTCTCTCTCTGCTGATCCATGTGTTTGGAAAACATCAACATCACTTCAAAAAGAGCCCCCGTTCCCAGAGATCAAAAGGACCATGCGGTGAAGGTACAAAATGGGATTTATGCTAGAGGAAATGAGAAGCATTCAGAGACGGACTGCTCCTTGCATCAGACGCAGGGTTCTAGCAACACTAGATGCCAAACAAAAGATCCCTCAAAATACCGAAGGGCTTTTCAAAGCAGGCAGCAGCAGAGTCTACACACAAGCTTCCCTAGCTCTTCCTCGCTTCTCCCATCGTCAGTTGCATCTCCCGTCTGCCTCCTGTCCCTTTACCTTGTAGGAGACAAAGATGTTAAAGCTGTTGACACAATTGGCACAACGCCTAACTTTGGTATAGCATTTACTATTTGGAGGGTACGTCTGTGTCCACACTTACACTACACACACACACACACACACTATTCTTAATACACTCCTAGCATGCGCCAAGCTGAGTGGATGGGAGTCCACACCATAATAGCATGTAAATGGCATCCAGATGTCTGCTACCTGCATGGCATCCCAGATTCTTAAGCTTTCCCAGATCACCCTTCTCTGAAAAATGAGGTGAGTGGGGTGGCTCCCCTTTCACAAAGCACCAAGGTTTATGAACATTTCTGAAATGGTGTGTGTCGTTGTGGTCACCTCCCTGTCTGGTGTTCTCCCCTGCCAAACTCATGAATAGCTATAGCCCCCTTTAGTCTCTTGCAGAACCTTCTCTTCAAGGGAATATCTCTTCATCTCTCCCCGTTGTGTCCCCTCAAGAGTTTGGCCAACAGTTTCCCATTAGAATAAACTTCAGGGAATTATTCTCATTTTTATTTAGGGCAAAGTTTTTCCCTCATTGAATACTGCCTGATACAAATAGGCCATGGGGAACCACTGGGATGTAGAGATTTTCATTATAGTGGCATTTGCTATATGGGATTGCACCCAAGTTTGAAATTTTCTATTGGCTTCAAATTGAATTCTTTTTCTCCAACCTTCCAGAAAGTGAGATGCAATTGCCCCCAGACATCATCACAGTTTTTAATAATATGGAGCGATCTACCTCCTCCCCCAAGAGAAATCACCTCACTTGGGGTTCCAGGGAACTTTAGTAGACAGACATGCACCTGGTATACACACTAGGAAGATTTGCTGACCTCAGGGGGTGCATGAGCATCTCCAAAGTGGCCAACACAATGTTGCAGGCTTATCTCAAACTAGTAAGTATGGCACCCACATAGATATAGGCTAGGTTCTACTTCCTCTATTTTTTTCACAGTACTCTCCGAGTTCAGCATTTCTCTAACCTCCAACACAATATTCCATAGAAGCCATGAAAAGAAGACAGGAAACAAGTCTTCAGAGAAAGATTACGCCGGACTCTTGCTTCAGGCAGAGTTCTGGTGTTATCTGAGGCACTCTTGATTTCTTAAGGAAATTTTCTGCCTGTGGTCTTGGTCTCTTAAGAAAATCTATGGCCCATGGGAAAATCTTCAGATGCTGACAAGCCTTTCTCTCAACTACATGCACAAACCCCCCACCTTTATCAATGTCACCGTCATATAGGCCTTCGGCATCAAGGTTCAGTCTGCCTTACCATGTTCACATATCAAATTTATGGACCAGAACCACCTAAAGAGTAATGCTGAAGGCCACTGCCGAAGGCCACTGGGTGGGGAAGAGATCCAGGGCAGACGAATGAAGTAAAAGGGAAAGTAATTCTAGGCCGAAGCATTGTGAAATATCTCCTCACTGCTGGACGCGCCCCTTACGCTTGGTACTTAGTGTCACTTACCTCAATTAAGCTCCAGCACTTCACCTGTTAAGACTCCCTCACCCATGTCACCTAGATTTGAGATTGTCAATTATCCCTGGTCATAAGAATCCAGGCTGTGCTGGCTGACGGCATGAGCCACCGCCGGGGCTTGAGCAGTGTGCGTGGGGTGTCTTCAGATCCACTCCGATTGGGCAGCTGCTTATCAACACTTTTCCCCAGAAACCGATTTAGCCTAATGATTGTGAGAGGCAATGGCTTCTGCTTAATTAGTACAGTAATCAGTGCAAATTCCCCCTCAATGGTGGAGACCCATTTGGCAGGTGCCAAGCGATGCTTAACCAGGTGCTAAATAGGTATAAAAGCTTCAGTTCTGGTTCTTTCCAGTGAGTTGCCAAACACATCAAGATGAAATGGGCTCCAAAGTTTGCCTGGATAGATACACTGTTTAAAACTCCAACTTCCGGTAAGGGCCATGACCTCTACTCTAGTGCCATGCCTCAGGGAAGGGCAGACATGTGAAGACAGAGATGGCATCAGCGGCAGAGCTGGAAGGACTAGCACAAAGGCCCCTCTCCTCTTCTCTCCCAGCCCCTACTCCGGCCTCCTTTCTGGTCATATATCCCAATTTCGCCTCTATTTAAAATGATGGCTGTTTTTAACACGCACTAAATGAGAGGAGGACTACCCTCTCCGGTTGTTCACTGTGCTGTGCACCAACAGTGAGGGAGTGTGGCCCTGGACCAGAGAGGAAGTGAAGACGAGCATTAAAGGGAGGACGCACCAACTTCTTGAACAGCAACAGCACTGTCAGGACGAGTGCCTGGTCTCCAAGCCAACCGAGTCTTCAGACGCGTGTGCTTGTCATGCTCCCTCATTTAAGGTCTTTAAGCCATCTGTCTCTGACTCCACCAGCCCACGAACCTGCTTCTATGTATCAGCCCCTTTCCCTGTAGCAAGCATCAGTTGGTTAGCTGAGGTCGGTCTTCACAGCTTTTGTATAAACTGCTTGAACACACAGACTTTGACTTGCATAGCGTCTACCCTAGAACATAGTAGGAATTCAAAAACTCTGAGCCAGTATCATTGGCATGCTTACAATTTGGTTAGGCCACATTGTTTTAAAATGTTTAAAACATTCCAGTCCCAGTTTTAGAGGTACTGAGTGTGGGTGGACATTTCTGTTGCCTAGAAAGAGGGTTCTTCCAGAGGTTTATTCAAGTGCACACTCACAGAACCAGGACCCCCAGACGCTCCCAATTCCAGCCTCACGTCCCTGGAAACAGATTGATTGATATTTGAGTGCAGTTGGGGATGCAGGCTGCTAGTGATTGACAGCCTGGAACTCTGATTGGCTCAGCACTTGCGGCTCCAGCTCTTCTCTTTAAAGATCCATCAATATGGAACAAAAGTGCCAAGTTTCCACTCCAGGGGATGGATCGGGTAAATAAAAGTGAAACACTGTGGCAATGTTAAGACACCAGATCCGGCCGGAACTGGAGCTGCCATCACTGTTGTTCTTGTCTCTGATAATAATTAAATCCCGGGAACTCTGTGTATAGGAAGGAAACAATCTTGGTGGTTCTGAACTTTCTGCTGCTATTGGAACCGGGTTTATTCAATGACAGCGCTGACTGGGCGAGCGCCTTCCTTTGTTACTGGGACAGTTAATACTGACAGGTCAAGTGCGGGTATGAGGGTGTTTCCAGAGAGAGCGGCATGGGGGAATGGTAGAAGGTAGGACCCTGTGAGAGGAAGTGAGTCCCCGAGGGCGTGTATTTCAAGGATACATCTTGGTCCTAGACTCTGTGATTTCTTTCTGCCTTTTGTCTGCCAGGAGGTGAGCAACTTAGTTCCATCAGGTTCCCAACATGGCGTATCCTGCCTCATCTTTGCCCCCATAACAATGGAACTAGCTGACTACAGTCAGAAATCTTTGAGACTACAAGCCAAAGAAACCCTTCCTTTTAAAAAATATTTCGGCCAGATGTTTGGTCATGGGAATGAAAACTCCGACCAACACAGTTAACGACTAGGGGGAAAAAAACTTGGAACTTTTTGCTAATTAGCAACCTTCCTATAGAGAAAGAAAGAATGCAAGAGCCTGTGTACCTGTGAATAGATGTCTCTGTGTGCGATAAATGGCCCAAATTTCTCTAGAAATGCCTGGATGGGAAGCTCACCTTCTGAGAGTGTCATTAACAAGCCACGTTCATTCATTCTCTGCAGCCTCTCGGTGCCCCCACTCTAAGCCAGAATCTGTGATCTGGGACCAGCTACTCTGCCAAGCACAATTTTAATGAGGGACTCTGCGATGGAAAGTCATGGACGCTACCACTTTTCACACCACTACAGGCTGTTGATTGGCACCAAGGAGGCTTGCCAAGGTCTTGGGGTGCATGCAGGGGAGCAGGGAGCTGCGTGTAGATGGAGTTCTCACGTGTTGCTGACAGCTAGTAAGAGCAAGCAATACAAATGCAGCTCTCAGCCACGTGAAGCTCACACAATTAAACTTATCTCAATAGAAAATGTGAAATTAAACCTAATTTCATTCAGCTGTATCCCATTGCACCCCAGGCACACAGGAGTGAGTGAATTTGTTTTTGCTTTGTTGTTTTTGATGCAAACCTGGCATCTCTTAAACCAAAATTGTTTTCTTAGTACATCCTTGGTACCTCACACTGCCCAGTATACAGCTGGTGCAGCAGTACTTTGTAGCTTTTTATATGGATTATAAGTATATATTTTAATGATATTTTTATGTTTTGAAAGCCTCAGACATTTATACAGTGTTTATTGATCTCACCTACCACCACCTCCCTTTAGCTCCCCCTAGTGCCTCAACCTTATCTCAAGCTTCCATGGTCCCTTCTGGTTTTCTGTCTTGTTACTAATAGCCCTGAGTCTGATTAGTACTACCCATAAGCACATGAGTGTGTAAACATCCACAGGGTATAAGCAGCCTACTGATGGCTCTTTGAAGGAGAATCTATAACTATATATTTAGAAGTCGATTCAGTAAAGATCATTTTATTTACTGCTTTGTCCCCATGGTGTGATGCAACATAGATAAATCAGTGTCTTATATAATATTTTGCCTACAATACACAACACAAAGTAGATATTTTTAAAATATTCATCTTCCAAGCAAGCATCCTTCATATGAGATGGAAGGAGACGCTACAGAAATGATAAATTAACCAGAGTCATGATTTAGAATGTGAAATTCTTGATCTAAATCCCAACTAGGGCTGGGCATGCCATGATCTGGAGGGCAACCTGGGCTACACAGTAAGGTCCTATCTCCACAACAACAAAATCCAACTCTGCACCTTCCTTACTAAGGAATAACGGTCCTGAGCATCTAAGATCCTTCATCTATAAATGAGAATAATGAAATCATCGTATCTTAATTTAATTCTCATGAGGTAGCTACGAGAATTCAATAAGATCATTGTATATTCTTATATATAATGATACTGATATAATATAATATTTAGTTCCCTAGAATCAGAGCCCAAGACAAGGATTTGTAGACAAGGAATTTACTAAGAAGTGCTCCCAGGTGTAACACACACAAGGCCTTGGGTTGACTCAAGAGATGCTTCGAGAGAAACAGATACGGAACTGGAGAAGCAAGACAAACTGAGTGAGGATGTCATTTTAGAGAAAACCTACAACCAGCCCTTTAGAATCCCAGAGAAAAATCTCGAGTATAAATGACGTCTGTATTTGTCCTAATCCCGGACAGCGGAGCTGGAGCTCATACCCTATACCTGTCTGTCACTGGCTAAGGTTGAACTTACAATCAGAAATTTCCAGGCATTGACAACCTCTTCCAGGGCAGACACCCTTCAATGGTGGGGCAGAGGTCCAGAAAGGGGGCAGCAGTCCAGAAAAGGGGGCGGCGGTCCAGAAAAGGGGGGCAGTGCCACTGAAGTGGGCAAATGTAATACAGGACTGATAGAGACTGAATCTGAGTCTCCTCTGTTTGTGGTCCGGTGCAACACAGTATCTAAAACCAGAGAACATTATGAACTATTGGTCCTTCCCTGAAACTGGGTGTTTGGTGCCCTGGAGAGAGATTTGAAGCACACTGTTAGTCTGTGACCAGGAGACCAATATGAGATTAACATTAAAATAATCAACAGTAAGTTATGTGGGGGAAATGAGCTTTCAGGCATTTTCAGCAGAAGACAGAAAGGAGTCGGGAATTGTTTCCACCATGCTAATAGACAAAGTCTGGGAGCTGGCTCGGACAAGTTTCATGGGTCCTCAAACATCTCCCCCCACATCTCTGAGGGGGAACCAGCTTTCAGTCCCCGCAGAGGCCACTGGTAGCTACCAGTGTTCATCCCACTGAGCGACACAGACTGCGTTTAGGATATTTAGTCTTAAAACAAAGGGCTAAACCTCCAAAGCCACAAGAGACTTAGGACTAACTCTCAGTCTCTGAAGTCAGGGTGCCTCACTCAGGGATTTTGTGGGATGACGGAAACTTGGTTCCTTTTATGTGAACGAACACGTCAGAGCACTTCAGCTGTTTCTCAAGGTAGAGAAAAGGCTCTCTATCTCTAGAGAAGATTCTAGAAGAGATAAACCTGGCCACAAAACCCAAAGCTGGGCACAGAGCCCCAAAGCTCCACAACTTGGCATAGAACTCCAAAGCTCTGCTTAGAACCCCATGTTTTAATTTATTAATATTCATTGAACCTTAAGCAAGGCTCTCGGTTACCTGAGTGAGCAAGCAGAAACAAGTGGGGTGGCCCCTCCATTCCTGTGACAGAACAGCGGGGTCCTGAACGAAGGCATGAGAACAAGACACTAACAGCAAAAGAGAACACTGGGGAAAAAAATGTGGCCGTGAGCGCCAGGCATCTACCTAGGATGTGAATGAGGGGTGAGGAACTCTAGATGGATCATGGGTAGGGGCAGGAGTCAGGAGGCAAGAGCAGACGGTAAGGAATCAGAAGCAGCAAAGACTACTAAAAAGGAAACCTTTTTCTCCCAATTCTTACCATAAACACCCCTCCCCAGATAAATATCTGCTTTTGGCAGACTGGGAGAGGGTAGAATTCTTCCTCTCATTCTCTCTCTTCTCCCCAAGGCAGAAGGCAAGGTGAGCTCTATCTATAGGGTAAAGTCTTATCCCAGAGAGCTCAGATCTTCTCTAAGACCTCTTCCAGCTCCCACAATTCTATGTCTCTATGACTTTTCCCTATAATAAAAGAAGAAGAGAATATTGGGAGCTTAAGGAGGGCAGATACTTGACAAAAGAGTTGCCAAGAGGTCATTATCTCCCGACTTTCTCTGCCTAGTGTATCATACACAGACTTAGATTTCTTCCCTTCCCACTACGAAAATCCTAACCAGGGGCAGCTTTAGCCTCTGAGAAACGCCTTGAAAACTAATGAAATGTACAGAAAGATTGATGGAGATAGGAAAGGAACTGGTCTTCAAGGAGTCTACAACACACAGACCAAGGAACTAGAATTTGCTGGTGTGTCAACAGCGCCACCAGGAGATGGCATGTCTGTAGCTGGGGTTGTCGGGTCAAGAGCCTGAACTTCAGCAGTCCCCCAGGTGTCCCTAAAAAGACAAAGAAAAGAAGGGAGGGTTTTATCGAGGTGGCCACACTGAGAAGAGCAGCAGATAACGGGGTACAGTCACCCTGTGCCCATCTTCACGGTATTGACATGAGCTTTAGATTTAAGTAGAGGAAGAGTTGGTGCAACAGGCAAGGGGTATGCGTGATCAAGCAGACATGATCAAAGTGTGACCTGCTTAACCGTTGTCTCAGCTCTGGCTGGCAAGGTGGTCCTAAGAATTCTTTCTCGGCTGACATCCTTCGAAGGGATCAATCTGGCTCATGCAAGATGATCAGATCTGTAGTCTTGCTACCATGGAAAATTACCTTCTCTGTAAGGGGAATCTGTCTTGTGAGGTTTGGCCTTCCTGGAATGCAAGGGTTTAGGACAATGACGTAGCTCTGTGACGTCGCTTGAAGGGAGAAGAGATAGGCTAGGCAGCTGTTTCCTCCTTGAAGGTTACCACTCTGGCTGGCGGAAGTAAGCAGTCACCCAAAGTAAAGGACACAAACACAAAAGAGGTAGGGATGCCAGGCTTTCTTCCTTCTTTGAAGGCCATGTGGGCCCAAGTGAGGAGTCAATGCTTTTTTAGAAGAAAATGTAGTTTCTACGTTGCCTGTTTCACACCCCTTTGGAAGGCTGCACCTAATAAACAAAGTTATAGCATATGGATTCAGGAATAAAGACAGAAAGCACCAACTAGCCATCTCAATATTCACACAGACACACTTGTTACATGTGTGCATGGTGCAAGCACATACACACACGTTCATGCACACACACACACGCACACACGCACGCACACCTCTATCCCAGGAATTGTATTTTCCCATTATAAATAAGTAGCTGTTTTTTTTTCCCTTGGTCAGGTGTGGCTTAGTCTGTGTCTAAGTATCTTAGAACAGAAATGCGTGTGCCTTAAGTTACAGAGCCTAAGCCTGACACCCGCTGAGTCAGTGGTGCTGACTGAGCAGCCAGCCTGCCTCTCCTTCCAGTGACTGTTGTCTGTTCCCTCTCTAACATAACTGTCTAGGAATTCAGAACAGCTTTGAGCTTTGGGCTCACCCTGCCATGAGGAAGGACTGGACAACGGAAGGGGAATCTGTAACGGGACTAGAGCTTCAGTTTCTCCTCTCTGGGTTCTCCAAGTCCCGCTGAAGCGGTCACCTTGGGACCTCCTATCTGAGCATACTTAGTCTAACTCCCTTTGTTCTAGAACCGCCTCCCCGGAGTATAGAGCCGAAGCTTTGCCATCCAGAATACTTTCTGTCTTGAAGGGCCCCAAGGACAACTTCACTGAAACAATGGACAAATTCTTATCCTTGCTGGATTCCCCTTGTTCTCCAACCCAGGTCAGGCAGACATGGCTAACCCCAGGCTCCTCTCAGTTTCCTCTCTTGCACTGTTTACCTGCTTTTCCAGGTCTCTCCTGAAGCACCCAGCCCCGTGTTGTCCTCTTTGGCTGGTTCCCCTGTAGTTCTCACCAGTTCCCATACTGAATGTCTAGAACTTGCACACACCTACCGGAGAGAGTTAAAACATGGGACGTGCACACCGTCACAGAGCCTGGAGCCCACGATGCAGCCCAGTAGGAGCTGTGCTTGCAGCTTAGGATCAGCCAGCCAGCCAACGCCATTTGAGATTTTTGGGCATGCCGAAAGTGATGTTTTATGAAGGAAGCAGAGAGTTGCAATAACACGCTGGCATGGGATGCCACTGGTGCAGAAACCGGGCAGGAAATGCCAGCTCGTTAGTATGCCTCTGCGTGGCTGTGTCTTTCAAGCCTGATTAATATGTAATGTGACTGTCTTAAAATCTGTCACTATCAGGCAGCACTCACACGGCTGCCAGTGACAGAAGCATAAATATTTGTATTAGAGCAACGTTAGATGACTAATACGTTTTGGGAGGGTCAGATGACTCATAAGTTTTGCCTGGCCACCCACAGAGATTTGGGGTTCTAATTTATCTGATAGAAATGTTAACCCAAAGTGCCAGAACTAGAGTAGGAAAAAAAAAAAGAGGAAGGGCAGGTTGCTAGTAGCTGTGGGGAGGGGCTTGAAATATTGAAAGGGGGAGAGTCTACTGCTTAAAGGGACTTAGAAGTAGATTAAAAAGTCTTCAAAATCCTGCTGGAGCTAGGGCAGAAGCTCATGAACCTTGGAATTCCAGCAGACACTGGTCTGAAGAGAGGAGGCTTTATAATAAATAAATAAATAAATAAATCGTTAAGATCTCAAAGAAGGAGGGTAAGAGAGGGGATGACTTTGCTTCAGGCAGAACAATAGTAATTATTTTTTAATTTCAGAGAAAATGCACAGAAAGTGCCAACTGCTGTAATTTCAGCAATTCACGCAGAGCCACACTAAATGTTCCCAAGTGAGGGGAACATTCTGGAAGCTACTGTTTGCTGAGCAGCTGTGTGGCTGTAAACAGTTAGCGAACCTGTCTACCTCAGGCAAATCTTAAGCCAGTTTGACTTTAACTCCTCTGGGGGTCACGTGGGACATTATGTTCTGGTATTTCTGACTTCTCATAGCAAGGTCAAATATTTCCCCAGCATGATCAAACTATTCAGAAGCGCTAGATCTTGGAGTGGGGTCTTGGGGAGGGTTATGGGTCTAAAACATTGTTTTATTTCATTTTATTTTATTTTGAGACAAATCCAGCTATGTAGTTTGGTTTGGCCTGGACGTCAGTATGTAGCCCAGGATGGCTTCAAAGTCTCAATCTTCCTTCCTCAGCCTCCCAAGTACTAGGATTATAGTTGTGTGTAGTAATATGGAGCGGCGGGGCTGCGTCCCCCAAAACCCCAGCCGCCTTCTCGGCTAGCTTATGCCCCGAAATAATTACACAGACACTGTATTCTTTTAATCACTGCTTGGCCCTTAGCTCTAGCCCTTACTGGCTAATTCTGATATCCCAATCAACCCATCTCTAATAATCTGTGAGCACCGGTCTTACCGGGAAGATTCTAGGTCAGAGCTTCATCGAGTGTGTCTGCCTGGGATCGGGGCAAGGCGTCTCTCTCTGAAGCGTCTGCTCCCCAGCGGAGAGCTGTCGAGTCTGACCTCACTTCCTCTTCCTCCCAGCGTTTTGTTCTGTTTACTCCTCCCACCTATCTCCTAACCAATGAGAGCCAAGCAGTTTCTTTTAATTTAACCAATGACCTTCCTCCATCAGTTGTGGACCACTATAACTGGCTCAGACTTTGAATTTAGTCTTACCTCTACCTTTTGCCAAGTATGTAATCTTGGGCTCCATTTTTCTCATCAGCAAAATGACCTTATTCATCATAGTGTGATTTCAAGCATGACAAGACCTAACATAGTACTATCATTCCCAGAGACTCAAACCTTCTCAATTCTTGGCCCCCATATGCTCCCATTTTTTCTATTCCTCTATCTTTCTTCTCATGAAGTATTACTTTCCACCCACTCAACCCAAATTAGCCCTTTAGTCCAGCTGCCTTACCTGGGTACTCCTCTTCATGACATACACACCATATTTCAGACGCAATAACAAAGACATCGATTCAAATGAAGGCAGACAGAAATCCCCATGGGATGCACTACTAACAGAAGGTGGCTATGCAACTGTCTCATCATCATCATCATCATCATCATCATCATCATCATCATCACCACCATCTATTAGGTACCTGCCAAGTGCTGGTTTATAAAAGATGACTAGCCTCCTGTGGCCTATAAGATAAGACCCAATAATTTGCTGACAAAATCAAATTACTCTATCTAAAAATCTGAATGCCACCTGGAACATTAGAAGTATAGAAAGGAAAGAGTGATGGAGAAGACTGAATTTTGGTCATTGGGCAATCCTGAAGGCGGACAATTGCACACAAAGAGAAGGATAAATGTGGAACTCTGAACAATCAGTGATGATCCACAGAAGAGGCCCATGCACAAGCTAGTCAGTAGCATCCTCTAACAAACCTGGAAGTGGAGTATGCTCTATGAGCCCTGCTGACAGTGCTAAAGATTCCTAGACAGGCATCTTAGACTCGGTTCTGGCCTCATGGTACTCACAGCTTGGGGTGAAAAGCATGGGAAATGGATCTTATTGACACAATGTTAAAATTTACCCCTGAGCACTTTTCCCAGCCTTGAATAGAAGAATGAGTCGTACTTCTAAGGCACACCTAAACTAGGCATGGATAAGAGTTGAAAGGTGGTTAACTGACTGAAAAATTGGGTTTACATGTAGCTTTCCAGAGAAATACATGATTGAAAGGGAGAGCATTGGGTGATTAAATTGGAGAATAAGATGAGAACGCGGAAAAGAATATTATTAGGTGTGATGGTTTGAATGAGAATGGCCCCCATAGGCTCATAGATTTCAGTGCGTGGTCACCAGCCACTATTTGGGAAGATTAGAAGGGTTAGGAGGTGTTGCCTTTCTGGAGGAAATGCGTCACTGGAGGTGGGCTTTGAGGTTTTCAAAAGCCCCAGCCAAGTCCAGTGGCTCTTTCTTCCTGCTACCTGCAGATCCAGAGGTAGACCTCTCAGCTACTTATCCAGCACCATGTCTGCCTTCAGGCTGCCATGCTCCCTGCTGTGTTGATAATGGATGGACTAAACCTCTGAAACTATAAGCGAGCCTCAGTTAAATGGTTTCCTTTACAAGAGTTGCTGTGGTCATGGTGTCTCTTCACAGTGATAGAACAATGGCAGAGACAGCAGGCATATGTAATATGTAATGACCTCTAAATAATTAATGTGGAAATTATACTAAACCTAAAATCTTCAAAGTATACTATGCCAAAAATCTTCACACCCTATTCCCAGATTATCAGCCAAATCTCTGCAAAACAAGAAGTAAAACATGAAAAACTTCTTGACTCCTACATGTAAAGGGGATGTCAGCATCCTGCCTAGGAATTTTAGACATCCCTAAACAATGCAGAAACTCCCCAGGAGCATGCACATAGGCTGTTCTGAAGTGTCTAAGTCTTAACCCATGCAGTCTTCTATCAGCTAGCAGCGCTTTACTCCCCTTTGAGATAAAGAAGAGGGAGCAACAGTCTCCCAAGAGCAGCAAGAGCTATAAACTGCTGAAGCCCTGGCTCACTTCCAAATCCTCCACTCATCCATAACCTCTGTGTCTCTTCAGGTTCTGCTTGGGGCCCTCTTCCTGCTATGTTCCTCCTATTGGCCTCACACCCCCCCATAGGTGCTTGAGAGCACCCACATCTCTCCGAAGCCTTGGGCTCTTTTGTGAGTTCCCAGATCATTTACCCACCTGTCCCCCACATTTCTCCCTTGGAATCTCCCAACAGAAATGTCCCCACTGATCTCATGATTTCCACTCTGTAAACCTGACCTTTTTCTTGAGTTTCTCGATTCAGTAAATAGTGGCACTGTCTACTGTTTCCTCAGCTTGAATCCGGGAGTTCACTGCTAGCACGTGTCATTCCAAGGTAACTCAGGCCAAAAGATTGCATCTTCTAAGTAGCTCTCAAACTCTCCAACCTCTCCATCCCTATGACCATCATCCCATTGATTCTTCCCTATCATAACTGTCATCTCTTCTAATCCATTCTATCACTGGAATAATCTTTCTAAAATAGAAATCTAGCCAATTATCCTTCTCAAATTTATTAGTCATTTTTTGTAAAGAGGTTTTTGTCTTGCATGTATGTCCATGTACCATGTGTGTGCTTAATACCCACAGTAGCCAGAAAAGGGTGTCAGATCATCTGTGACTGGAGTTACGGGTGTTTGTGAGCTGCCATGTGGGTGCTGGGAGCCGAATCTGGATACTCTGGAATGTCAGCCCATGCTCTTACTCTTTGGGCCATCTCTTCATCTGCTAACCACTTTCTTCTTGCTTAGATCCTTTCCTGATTTTCTGTTTTTAATATGAAGACCAAAGGGCTTGCACAGCATCTCGGGACCTGGCTCTGTCCATTTCTGTAATCTCTCTTCTCTCCTCAAAACTACATCCTAGCCATGTTGGATGTTTGTGCACTGTTCAATTTCAGTTCCTCTGCTTGGAATACTACTCCATCTGCTCTTGGCTAGTTTTTACTTTTTTCAAAACATTTTCTTCTAGATCCCCTTTTCTGTCTCATTAAAGGAAGTTTGTTTACCCTATGATATAGTCCTCATTTACTCTCTGCTAATTGAAATAACCTGGGCTCTATTAAAGCAGCAATATACCCCTAAATCGTGGTGACTTTTTTATTTTATTGTGTGATATTTAATTTGGAAATAATTTCACTTGGTACAAAACTAAAAATAGAATTAAAAACTCCCATATACATCCTTTATAAAAAAAATTTCTCCCTGTTAATATTTATTCCATTTATTCTAGTATTTGAGGGGAATTAACATGAATTATAGTCCTTTGCCACTGAATACTTCAACAGATACATGCTAAGACTAGGAGGACTTTTCACTAATCATACGACACATCTATGCCACAGCTTAACATTCGTGCAGTAATCTCTCAGTCTAACCTGACCTCCATATTCCCACTTTGTCAGCTGATCCAATTATGTCCTCTCTAGCATTTCCCCGTGCAGGATCCAGGACAGAGGACATACTTCATTTAGGCATCGTGTCTCTTTAGTCTCTTTTAATCTGGATCACTGCCACAGTCTGTCTTTGTCTTTTATGACACTGACATTTAAAGCTTATTTCTCATAAAATAGTTGAAAACAGAGTGGGCAGCTCCTCTCAACTTCACAGCTATCATGTCTAGGAGATATGGTCTCCCAGGCCACCGCAGGACCTGAGCTAGCATGAAGACATTTCTCTTGTCCTCACATAGCACTAGTGAGAAACACATGTCTGCTAAAAGCAATGGGCTGAGAATTGTGGGAGACAAATAGACAAGTACCAGTAGTCTACTAGACTTTTTACATGTCTGTCATGAAATTTATCACATACTATTACCAATGCATGTGTAGATTCAAGGCTATCATAGCTAGGGCCATGTTGGTCATTGTCATCTCTCCAGTCCCTGCCATTTGTCTCTAATATGTCCCTAGAACATAGTCAGGCCTCCTAAAATGTTTGTTAAATGAGAGAACAATCAGGTATCCCGAGTTTACATACTCTCTCAAATATCACACAGCCCTCTATGGTCATCCATTATTCTAATCCTAGGATCCTCAAAATAGAGTCTAGACATTGAATATGGTCAAATGTTTCTCTAAACTCTAGACAGATAATTCTAGAATCACTATGAAAATCTTAGTAACAATCATAAAGAAAGCAATAACTGTTTGATTGCGGTTTGAATCTTTTCCTGTAATGCCTACAAATTCTAAGATGACCACCATCTGCTTAGCAGGACACATGAGTTAAAGGGAAGCCAAGAAAACATTTAATTCATATAAACGAGTCACACTTTAACAACTTCTTGGAGACTCTCCATCTCTTCATAAACCTTGGATAGGACTGAACACATACACAGAGGTTATGAAGGATACTATCCAAGACGTTAAAAGTCCTCAGTCTCACAGGTACAGAAGCATATATGCATCACCAGACTGGCAAGTTGACCACGGTAGAGCTGAGACCTTAGGCTGGTCTGTTCATCTCTCTCCCCTTTCACCTGCTCACCTGGCTCACTCCCAGCACTGAGCTGCCAGCGCCTGTTTAGCTGCTCCTAGCTGCCCATCTGAATTCATCTCGGAGATGTTTTCTCCCCGGGCTCAGACTTTGAAATCTCTCACTGCATTTGTGATGAGCTATCTCCACGTCTGTTTTCCACCTCTAGCTCCCGGAGCAAAGTCCTTGTTTTCTTCACCTTCATCTTCCCCAAGTTGGCATGCTAATTGGCCGGAGTGGTGCTACATCTGATGGCATCAGCTTCACGGCTCTTCTATAGCTCTGTGGTTTGCTACACGGAAACCTGAGCTTTGAACTACCCCTGGAACTGGAGTCAGGTTGGGACATCTAAGCGGATGTGATATGACAAGCAGAGGCAATCTATGCATCATCCCAGTTGCCTGGTAATGGCGGCTTTCATCATATTTCTTCCTTCAACACAGCACAGTTAGCTCTTTTGTAAAGGCTTTACCTTGAACATCGCTTACTAATTAAGCCCATTTCTCCCTGCCAGTTTCTTTGTACTGCAAATGGGATTCAGCCCTGGCTGCCCTGTGATTTGCAGCCACACGAGTTACAAAGGTGCAGGGTGCCCAGGGAGTACTCCGAAGGTGGCGGGAGAGTGGGAGAGCCGAATGACAAATGGTTTATTTGTTCTCAGAATTACATATCCTCTCCTGGACTTTCTTACTGAGTACTGAATTATTTTACACTTCCTTCAAAATGTAGAAAATGAGAATTAGGCATTTGGAAAGCTGCTGTAAAGGATTAGTGCATTTGGCAAATAATGTGAAATAATCTTTTTTTCAGGCTTGCATTTTCTTAACAGCTAACACTCATATAATGGGCTATTTTACGGCAGTTACTATTTTAAGCACTTAATGTATAAGGACTTTAAATCCTCACACTAGCTTTGGGAAGCAGATAACAATATGATGCCTACTTTACAGAAACAGAGGTACAAGGAGATAACTAGGTATTGCATTACCTTTCCTGGGAAGACATAAAGAAACAGCATTTCCTGCAGCAAAAGCGCAGGCCAAGCAAAGAAAGGATTCCATCCAAGCTCAGCTTAGTGAACTAATGAGTTCGTTGTGGTTACTTACAGAAGCGTGGGTGACTCAAAGGCAGCTACCCCAGAATGCCTGCTCTTGAAATCTGCATTGCTCCAGTCCCCGCCTCCAGTCAGCCTTCTTCCTCTTGCACATCCCAGCATGCCTTAAGTCTATAGACACCAGAAGGAGCAAGAGTGGTGACTCAGGGGATCCCTGCAGGTGTCATGGCAGGCAGTTGAAGTGAACCTCAAAGAGGTGAGATTGGCAAGTAGGTTTAGATTGACTTCCTTGACCTGGATCAAACTTCAGGGAGTCTGCTGTCAGGGGGGTTGCTGCCACTATATTTAAACACAATATAATCTTGGGGGAGGGGAGTTCCTGGTATAATGCAATCCCTGGTGCACAAGGAAGTGTAGTTACACTGAAACTCAACTTGGGGTAAATGTCATTTCGTCTAAGAAGAGAGATTCTGGAGATGGGTTACCTGTATTAGCTTAAGGACCTAAGGAAGGATCAGGACTAGTCTTGGTCATGCTGATGGTGTAAAAGTCGTTTTGAGACTATTAGCCACCTCTGGTCCTAGTTGTGGGAACTTGGGGGAGCCTCTGGCTATACAAGATAATATAAGAGTCATTTAGGCTATTAAGTATCTCTCTGGTCCTGGCTGTGAGAACTCTGGGGAGCCCCTTGCTATACAGGTAAGGATCATTTAGATTAACAACTACCTCTGACCCTATTTGTAGGAGCCTTACATGACATGGCCCAATAGATACATAGATCACAAGGCTATTAATAACCTCCAATTCCCAGCTTTCTGGATGGAAGACCATGTTTTACATCTTTTCCATTGAAAAGACAATTCCTAGTGCTTAATATTCCTGGTTTCCCTGGAGACCTGTGGGCACAAGGACCTTTGTGAGGATCTTAGATGAGGAATCTTAGTGGTGAGGATCTCACCACTCTCTTCCTGACCCCACTGGAATATTAACAAGCCCATTACAGAGCTAGCTATAACTGTTCATTGCTTTGTTTTCTTGGTTACCATGTCTGCAGACCAAGGCATTTTGTAGACCTTTGCAGCGATTCTGCTTCATGATGGCCAATGGACATGGTAGGCTAGAAAGAAATAGGTCTCTTGCAGCATTAGGTCTTAAAACATCAGATAAGGCAGTATTTGAACGTGGCAGTTTGACTTCAAAGCTAAACTGATACATAGCCAATCCACACAAAAACGAGAAAATAGACCTTAAATTTCTTCCTTAGCAAGTGTTTATGATGAGTAATTGCTGAGTCTCAGCCTTTGTCTCATCCTTTGGAGGCTGAGGAGAGCTGCTTTGTGGCTGTATGGAGAGCATTGGTAATAGTGTCCATAATGTGCTTACCAAGGCAACCTCTAACATGCAGGTACTCCAGAACTGTACTTAGTGTCATCATCTTTGCCATTCTTCATAGATCAAAAAGGACTTCACAATTTTTTATATGTGACTATAATTGCCAGACAAAGATGGATTCCTTTGAGGCCAAGTTCTGAGTTATCATATGAACATTACCATTTGCTGTTTTTAATATTGAAAAATCTAACCTTAAATAGAAAATATCACTGAGCAAATGAGAAATTCCCTGAAAGCTCCACCTGCCTCTCCACACATGGCATGGGGTTTTAGACTCAGAGCCAGCATTGCCCTGCAGAGCCCCCCCCCCCCGGGTAGCCAGGTCAACTCCAAGCTCTTTGGGCCCCGTCAGAATGGGCTTGAATGTTGGTCAATGGCCTCACTGGAGTCTAGTCCATTCTAGACGTTAGCCCCAGGATGCTGAAGCCTCCTGAGAACTCTCCCTGTTGAGTGTGGACTGTTCCAGTTACCTCAGAGAAGCTCTGAAAGAAAGAACTCCCCTGAGAAGAAGTGGAAAGAAGCAAATAAGGAAAGGAAACATCAATTCTCACGACCTTCTGAATTTCATGGGCCCAGCTGAACCTTAAAATAAGGTCAGGGTAGTTGAGCTTTAAGATGGGAGCCCCCACTGAAACTTCTTTCATGGAAGAAAAAAATCATGAATCCCACAGCCCCCTACCAGGGCCTCATGACCACACCAAGCGCCTAACCTGAGAAACATGGGTGGAAAGAGAGCTTAAAAGATGGTGGCCCCTTGGAAGCCTAACCACACAGGGCTCATCATTGAAAAACAGCCAAGAATGATCAGACAGGGCTGTCTGTCTTGCCTGGGGTACTCTGAGGCAAAAGATGAGCCTCAGAAGTTTCTGAGGGCCCTGTTCTTTGAACAGGGGGCGTCGATAAGTGGCGGTGAAGCTAGCGCTTTAAGAAGGAACTTGAAAGGGATAATCCCGATGTGTGGTTTTTGTCAGAAAAGGATGAAAACTGTCACCAGAAAAAAGAAAATTGCGTATGAAAGGGCATCAGCCTTTCTCATCTACCTAAAAGAGCAAGAGGGACAGCATCTGCTTAGCTGCTGAACATTTTGCTTAAAAAGCAGAGAAAAAAAAAAAAACTCTGCGCACAGAGAACTAACTGCCTCTGCATAGAGTAAGGATTTGTGGTCAAATTAACACTTCAGCTCGAAGAAATTGTTGTTAAAATCTCCAGACATGAAATTAATATAATTAGGTAATAGCCCCTGAACTCAAATCTCTCAGCAAGTTGAGAGAGAGAGAGAAAAAAAACAGCTAGACTGGACCTCATTAAAATGAGATGCATAAATCCACCCTCCGAAGAGTGCCAGAAAGGAAAACGGGCTGCAATTGCAAACGCAGGCAAGACCAGTGAGCAGCGGTGGAGCACAGAAGGCTCAGCCTGGAAACGTGCTTGGCCAGCAGAGGCACGGCCTTGGATAAATGGCTCAGCCTGGTGTTTCTCACCCTATAGCGTGAGCCTTGAAACACAAACTTCTAGATCCCACAGTCAGTGTTTTGGATTCTGTAGGTGCAGAGTTAAAGCCAAGTAAGCACAATTCTGATGAATCTCCAAAGGGAACAGATACTGCTGGACAAGGACCATGCCTGGAGAATCAGTGGATCTACCTGGGCCTCGGTTTCCGAGGCAGTGACTAGACTGGAAACCAGAGAGTCTCAAAGCTCTCGCCCTGTTCTACAGTTCTATGAAATGGGCAACCTGGAGAACGTGGGCATCAGATCAAAGATGACGACTCCTCAACAGAGTGGACAGTTTGGTTGGCATGCATGCTTCAGGAAGCAATGGTGCACACACATGGCCAGCAAGGAACGCACACAAATAATCTCACTGATTTACTGGGGACCTGAAAGCAGAAATCTATGAGTGACGTGTCTTTGAAGGTAGCAGCCATGCTATCCAGAAGCCTTTTTCCACCCCTGTTAAAAAGTGAAAGACAGGAAAACTTAGAAATGTCCTCACTCAAAGCACACTGCTTATTCCAGTACCAGAGCTCTCGTGAGGAAGCAAAAACACCAACGGTGAGAAGAAACACTCCATTCTACGATTCCAGGAAGGGAAGAACTGTCTGCAAAGATGGACCCTATTGTATAAAAGACTAAATGTTACGCCATCGAGATGGCTCAGTGAGTAAAGGCACTTGTCCCTCAAGCCTGATGACCAGAGTTTGACCTCTTGTAAAGGTCGTAACAGAGAGTCAATTCCACATGCATACCGCAACATGCACACATATCATGCACAGCACACTAATACATACTACTAATAATAATAATTTCAAATGATTAAATGTAAAGTCAGTGGTTAGTTTTGTCATCCTTGACCAGGTTCATGTGTTATCATAGGAACATATTTGCTATGCTTGGCTTCTTAATAGAAAAAAGAAAATTGAAAAAGGAAACAGAAATTCCATGATCAATTGTAGGGTGTAAGTCCTCATGCTTATTTTCTGCTTGTTAATTAAGTCTATGGAGTGATAAGCTTGGAATCTTTGATGTCTCCTTATTGTTTGAACTATTACCTTTGCAATTATTTATAGATATGTATTTATCTCTTGTACCATAACCACACTGTGAGAGTGTATAAAACTATTAAAACTAGGTAACTTTGATAAAATCTAATAGGAATATATATTTTACCATATTTTTAGTTAGTTGAATTTGTATGTGCATATAATTAAACTTGTTTAAATTTCTTTGAAAAAAATAGTATATATTTGATATGTGATACTACCACCTCTTCAACAATATCTGCCTTGATTACTTTCAATAAATTTTCAGTAGTAAAACTCTCTCTCTCTCTCTCTCTCTCTCTCTCTCTCTCTCTCTCTCTCTCTCTCTCTCTCTCATGTGTGTTCAGTTATTCCTGTGTTTAAAAATATGACTTCAAAATGAAGTTAATTTAATTAAGAGATGTTGAACATGTTTCTTCACCCCTAAACCTCAGGTTCCTTCCAGAGAAAATAAAGATTAAGATAAAAAAAGTGCTTCATATGGTTATTCTAACAATTACATTGGTTAATAATGTATAATACAGCAACACATCTGTAAAGCAGTAGCTGTTGTTATAAAACAATGACATGTTTTTCATTAAAATATTTAATAAATTATGTATAGGACTTTAATAAATATTAAATTAACATAATCAGTTTCCAACTTAAAATATTAGGTCTTTATTTCCAAGTATAACTTCAAAAAATAATATAGAAACCATTAGATCCCAGGTGGAGAAACCCTATAATATGGTCACCTAATAAGCAATGTCCACAGGGCAATTTTATGAACAGGTCCTTCCTGTTAGGTCTTGAGCCATAAATTATATCTAATGATTCATGTTTGAAATGGCCTCTTTGGATCAAATTTACGACCTTAACAATTAGAGCTTTTGATTTTCTTACCGCCACTTTCTAAAGAAAGTTTCAGGCCCTAATTGCTGTTTCTACAAACATACATCCCCTTCCAGGTGGTCACCTGAACATAAATTCTTGGTTGGAATCATCCAATCACACCTCTAAACAGCTCAAAGCGTTAGATTGATTATTGTGTACAAAATGACCCAGGCTTTGTCCCGAGCCACAGCCTTGTCTAAGGTCTTCGGTTTCACATATGGGAAATAATCGGTAGCATTGATTAAATCAGCACGCATTTAGAGAACCACAGCAGGTGCAGGGCTCTGGGTTGAGACCTGGGGGAGAGGTATAGACATAGAAAAGCATGATCTTAGAACCTGGAAGGACAAATGCTGTCTGTGATGGGCTTTCATTGTCAACCTCCCACAATCTAGAATCACCTGGGAAGAGTCTCAGTGGAGGACTGTCCACGTGCGCATGAGCTGTGGAGAACTAAGTCCATTAATTGATGTGTGAAGACCCAGGTAGGTGGCACCACTCCCTAGGCAGGGATCCTGAACTGCCAGAGAGTGAAGGAAACAAGGAGAGACCAAGCAAGCATGTATGAAATGGTGTCTCTTTGCTTTTGGCTGTGGATGTGATGTGACTAGCTGTCTCAGGCTCCAGCTGCTGTGGCTTCCCCACAATGATGAACGACAACCAGAAATTATAAAGTAAAATAAACCCTTTCTCCCACAAATTACCTTTTCAGGGTACTTTAGTAGAGCAATAAATGAAGCTAGAACAGCACCTAATAACCCCATAGTTTTAAAACATGAACACAGTGAATATCAAAATTGAGAATTCCAATAGTTTAAAAGACAGACATATATTTCCAGTATGAGTGACCCTGTAAGACAAGCGAGAAAAATACACATTGAAGAGTCATAAAGAACGATGGGATTGCTCTGTGGTATCATAAATTGAGAGAAGTCATTCTATGATTAAGGAATAGTGTACACAAAGTTCCCGAGACACAGGAGTGGGGTTTCCTTTGGCTCCAAGAAACATGGATATGTTTGTTTTACACCTCTGTAGTTAAAATACCAATATAAACAAGGGAAAACATAATTTGGCTCTCAGTTTAGGGAGTTTGGTCCTGATTCCTTGGCTCCATCTGCTTGACCAGGCTGCAGTAGCATTTGACAGAGGAGTTTCTTCACCTCGTGGTAGGCGGGAATCAGAGAGAGCGAGTGAGGGGAGAAGTCTGGGTCAAGACTTTCCCAAGAACCCACCCACCCTTCCAGTGCCCGGCTTCCTCCCATTAGATCCCACCTTCTATGGTTTCCAGAACGTCCCAAAGCAGAGGCCCCATCCAGAGACCATGTTCAGTTTAGAAGCCTGGAGGAATATCTCATCTTCAAATAATAACAATGAGAAATATAAATGATTAGACAATAATAGTTACTATCAGCCAACGTTCATTGTGTGCCTTCTGTGTTCTAAGGGCTTTGTGGGCTGTTTCTGTGTACAATTCTGTGCACCGTTTCAGTCCCTCTTTAGTTAAAGACTGAACGGAATGTAATTGAACTGAACCATATTGATTGTAATGAATAGACTTTGATATCCCTGAACACACTATTAGGACCAAACGCATATTCCCAAAATTGTTTAGCTTGTTCCTAAAAGTACGTAGTACAGGAAAATAGGACTGCAAGAGTAAAACAGCTGGCTTCCAGACCCCTGCTTTGTCCAGGCCTGGTGACACACACCTGGAATCCCACTCCCCGGGAAGCTGAGGGAGGTCAGCCTGAGTTAACACACTTAGACCATCGCTCAAACAGAATACCCTCGCCTCCCAGTACCTGCCATGCCACAGTGATTGTCCTAACCGGCTCACACCCAACCCCCTTGCCTTGCAAAACCCACCTTGAAGTAAAGCAGTCTTCATCCTACCCCAAACCAATCCCCCCTCTTTCTGTACACACCACACCCACACCCACACACACACACACACACATACACACACACTGTTGAGGTATGGTTTACATTTTAGAATCCATACACATTTAATGTATAAGTTTAATGAAAACAGATATATTTGTGTGAAATCACTATCACTATGCTCTGTAATAAACCTGTCTCATTTCTTCTGAAAATTCCTCCTTTGTTTTTATTTGTTATCATTGTTTTGTGATGAGAATATTTAAGAACTGACCTCCTATTTTGGTATGCATTACACCTCCATTACACAGGCACTATACTGCACACTATGTAGGACTTAATCATCTTGTATAACCAAATTTTCATACTCCACTCTCTGCTTCAGTAAGTTCAACTACTTAAAATTCATCCTATAAATGGTATCATACAGTATTCATTCATCTTTATCTGGCTGATTTTACTTAGCATAACATCCTCCAGATCCATCCATGTGGTCAAAATGGTAGGAGTTCCTTCTTAATGTTGAATGATATTCTATTGTATGTGTAACTCGTATTTTCTTTATCCAGCATCTGCTGATGAATACATCGTCTTGGTACCTTAGCTATTGCAAGTGGGGCTGGTCACGTGAACACAGACACATCATTAGGGATCTCTGGACCCTATGCTGTCTGTCTTGTCAACACTTGGAAGACCCTCCATGTCATTCTCCACAGCAACCACATCATTCTATGCTCCTCACTGAAAGCATGCAAGGCTTTCTACACATCTTCACTAGTGCTTGCTAATCTCTGTTTGAGTGGGGTTTTGTTTTGTGTTTAATAATGACCATCTTGCAAGTGCGATATCACATCACAGTTTGGATTACATTTGCCTTATGAACAGTGGTGTTAAACTCCTTTTCATACACTTTCTGCCATTTGCATATATCTTCTTTGAAGAACTGACTTTCTAAAGCCATTGGGCAATTTTATTTCAGTTCTGGGCTTTCCCCACTGCTAAACTGTGTGAGTTCCTTCCACCATTAGCCCATTATTAGACACATGGTGGCAACTCTTTCCTCAAATTCAGAAGGTTGCTGCGCTTTGCTCTGCTATTGTCTTGTAATGTGAGCCACATGGGTATCACTTGTAACATGAGCCACAAAGATATTTATATCTATATTAGTTTATTAAGGGGTTCAATGGGGAAACAGACTCAGGGATACAGGACAAGGTATAACCAGCTGCAGAGTCCTGTTTTGCCCAAGGGAATGGGAAACCAACCATGTGCCACTTCACGCCGCCAGTCCCTTTCTTTCCACCCATGAGAAGCACAACTTCCCTTCTCCCCTCTAAAGGGGTCACAACTGCAGAAAAGAAGCCACACTCTAAGGCTGGAATCCACACACTGTCTCTTTGTTTTATAGAAGACTTTGAGTCTCACATAGTTCCTCTTTTTGCTTATGTGTCTCTGATGCCATCTTTAAGAAATCATTGCCAAGAGCCACACAGGAAGCTTTTCCTCAGGGTCATCTAAGAGTTTTATGGTTTCAGATCTTAGGTTCATTTGTTTGTTTGCCCCTTCCGTGTGGTATAAGATAAAGGCTTAAAATCATCCTTTTGCATGCGGATATAGAATTTTTATTATACTATTTATTATTCCACAAAACTTTAATGAAGATATGCATAAGTTTATTGCTGATCTCTCAAGTCTGTTCTAGAGGTCTATATACCACTTTTTAAGGCAGTCCCATACTGTTTTGATTATGTAATTTTGAAGTATATTTTGAAATTAGAAAGTGTCATATTGCTAGCCTTTCCCTTCTTGTTAAAAATTATCTAGCTACTCAGACTCTTCAGGTTCCATACGAAATTCTTATACTTATTAATTTTTTATAAAGAATATTTTGGACTTTGAAAGAGATTACATTGAATCAGCGTGGGCAGCAGGGACATTTGAATAATGTTAATTCTTCCAGCTCAAAACATTAAATATTATTCATCTCTGTCTTTTTTCCTTGTTTTGTAGTTTTTAGTGTATATATATTTTATCTCTTTTGTTGTAATTATTCTTTAGTGTTTTCATTATTTTTTGTGCTTTTGTAAGATTTTTAAAGATGTCCCTTTTGGGTAATTTGTTTTTACAATAAATATGTTTACCCAACTTTTATATCCCGCAGCTTTGTGGAATTTATTTATTACTTCTAACATTTTTGTGTGATCATAAGACTTTCTACACAGAAAATTGTGATATCTACAAAATGGATCATTTATTTTGTCCCTTCTGATTTGGAAGCCTTTTGTTTATCTTTCTTACCTTCTCACTCTGGCCAGTTCTTCTGGGACTGTGCTGAACAGAACCTTAAGGAGTAGCCTGTAGATTTGTTCTAGGTCTCAGAAGTGAATGAGTCTCACAGCTGAATGTGATCTTATCCACAGACTCCTTATACAGCCTTCCTTGTGCTGAGGTGTCTTCATTTTACCATGATATGACATGCTTTGCTGACTACCAAGGGAGGTCTGCCCATTTCTGAACAGAAGAGGAGTGGGTGGGGGGTGGAACAGATGGGAGGTAGAGGGAGGGAATGGGAAGAGAGAAGGGAGGGGAAACTGTGGTTGGTATGCAAAATAATGAAAAATTTAATAAAAAAGTTTTATCATGAAAGAGTTATATTTCTGCATCTATTGAAACAATTGGATGATTTTTATCCTTCATTTTGTTAATGTGGTGTATCGTGTCAATTGATTTGCATATGTTGAATTATCATTGCATTCCAGGGATAAATCACACCCAGCCAAGGTATATTATCTTCATGATGTGCTATTGAATTTCATTTTCTAATGTTTTGCTAAAGATTTCTGCATACATGCTTCACAGCGACGCTGGCCTTCAGTCTTCTTCTTCTGGTTTTCCCCTGTGCTGACTTTCTGGCTTTTGTAGCTGAGTGCGGCTGGCCTCATAATGAGTTTGGAAGCATGCTTTGCTCTTCTAATTTTGGAGGGAGTTTAAGAGTGACTCTGCACACCTTCCCTTGGCTATGAGTCACTATGAAGACTTGGCATGTGGTGATGTCTCCTTTATCACAGAAAGTCTTGTTCTTGAGGTTTCAGTAGCTGACGTGCTGACAGATCACCACTTCTCAGCTGAGGCATCTCGGACACAGAAAGACATCCTACCTCGTGCAGCTCTTTCAACTAAATGGCAGAAATGGGATTAAAGCTCAGACTCTGACACTGTAATTCAACTTCTTAAGCAATTGGCGGTGACAATAAATGCCAAGTCAGGAGTCTCTTACCCAAAAGGGTATCCAAGACTTCTCCTAAAGCCTTCCTGTCTCCTGCTCACCCGAGAGACTCCTGTAACCCTACAGCAACACTGTACATGAGGTCATGTACCTTCTGGATTCCTTGCCTGCTTCTCTACTTGTCTGCTTGTTGTAAGGTCTTGTAGTGATACTTTGTTTGAGTTTTAATAAATAAAACTTGCCTGAAGACCAGAGTGCAGAGCTAGAAGCCAGGGAGTGATGGCACACACCTTTAATCCCAGGACTCAAGACCACCCTGCACTATATGAGATTGAATGTGTCTAAAAAGGGAAATAGAGCCAGGCTGTGATAGTGCATGCCATAAATCCCAGCAATTGGGAGGCAGAGGCAGGCAGGTGAGTTTGAGGCCAGCTTGGTGTACAAGAGTTTCAAGATAGGTAAGGCTGTTACACAAAGAAACCCTGTCTCAAAACAACAACAATGAGAGAGAGAGAGAGAGAGAGAGAGAGAGAGAGAGAGAGAGAGAGAGAGAAGAGGAGAGGAGAGGAGAGGAGAGGAGAGGAGAGGAGAGGAGAGGAGAGGAGAGGAGAGGAGAGGAGAGGAGAGGAGAGGAGAGGAGAGGAGAGGAGAGGAGAGGAGAGGGAGAGAGAGAAACAGAACTCACACAAAGATACAAAGATATTCCCAACACTTGGGAGTCACACGCCGCCTTTAATCCCAGCACTGGGAAAGAGTGGAGACAGGAGTGATATCACTGGACAGAGCTGGGCAGAAAGAGGAATACAAAGCAGGAGGAGACAAGAGCTCATTTCAGTCTAAGGTTTGGTGGAGAACATTGCAGTCACGCTGTGGACAGGATCACCTCTTTGTCTGAGCCTTGGGAGAGATAAGGGCTCTCTATATTGTTTGTGCTACAAGATCTTCTCACTACATTACCCAGCCTGCCCCTGTGCTTAGTTATGCCTGCCTAAGCCTCCCAAAGGCTGAGACTATATGCATGCGCCACCAGATTCAGCGGGGCTTTCTGTTTTATAGTTCCAAGTGCCTGTGTTGACTAAGTCCATGGCACGACTCAACTCAAGAACTTATTCTTTAGCACAGAGCACTTACAGAGGAAACTGAACCCACTCACCAGGAACAGGAAGCCACCCACAGTCTCCCACCCCCAACGCCAACAGTAGACTACACTCACAATGCAGGTTCCTCCTCCTTGCCATGGCTTCCATCACTCCATCGAGCCCGTGCTTCAGTTTAGTACATCTTATTGTGTTTCATTTTGTGGGAGGCAGGGGAGAAGATTCAGGCCTCAGGCATCTCCTCACACTGTCAGCTTAGTCTTTCCAGTTACCAGCCAGGGCTTAAATACGCTGAATTCCCAAGCTTGTGTCCATCAGACACAGCCTGCCTCAGGCTGCTGTTGCTCCCTACGGCGGTTAGGAAGCACAGTACAGGTTGGGGAGGAAGGAGACAGGGGGAAAGGTAGAAGTCTTCGACTTGTTTCCAACTGAAAATTCAGAAGAATTCAGGGTCTATCATTTTTCTATTGTCTTTCTAAAAATTCATTAAGCAAAACATCCATGCTGGCTTAGTTGTGCTGCCTAGCATCGAGTTCATTTTTGTTATTTTATATTTTTGGAAGTTTTAAGCGTTTGAGTATTTTACTTACAAGTGTGTGTTCACATTCCTTGCATGTCTGGTAGGCCCAAAGAGGGCACTGGATCCCCTGGAATTGGAGTGACAGATAGTTGTGAGCCATCGTGTGGGTGCTGGGAATTGAAGTTGGGTCCTATGGGAAAGCAGCAAGTGTTCTTAATCACTTATTTTATCTCTCCAGCTCTAAGAAGTCTTATTAATAACTATTGCTAAGAACTAAGTTAATAATTAAGAAGACTTAACTTTAAATGTCAAAAATCATGTATCATATGACCACTGTTGAGCTGAAATATAATTGGAAATTTCTTGGCTTCTAAGTTTTCAAAAGATAATCAAATACAGAAAGAAATATTCATGTTCAGGTCAATCCCCTATTTTTCTTTTTTAGTTCTAACCTCAAGGTCAGAAAATCATCCAGAGTACCTTGAGAATAATTTGCTGTCTCAAATATATTAGCTTGGTTAAAAATTCACATCTGCTATAAAACTGAGAATCAAGCTTTTACTAACTACATTAATTATGTTTTAAAGCAGGCATGGAGAGATAATGACAACTTCCTGAAACATTTCTGGCTCTCTCTCTCTGAAGATCCAGACACTAAGTACATTGTCATTACCACTTCCCAAAGTCTTGAGATTCAATTTTCCTTAGCTAGAATTATTCTCCATCTCTGAGCAATTAGCATCTCCTAAACAAGTGGAAGTTCACAGCTATTCTGCCCTTCCCCATTGCTTACTACTTGCTTCAGGTCCCCATACATATGTTTGCTGTGGATTAATGCTCTTGTACACTGTAAAAATTTGTCACTACTGCTGATTGGTCAGTAGCCAGGCAGGAAATATAGGCAGGGCAACCAGACTAAGAATTCTGAGAAGTGGAAAGGCAGAGAGGCAGACACCAACCAGACCTAGAGAAGACAAGATGAGAATGCTTTACTGAGAAAAGGTATCGAGCTACATGGCTAAACTCAGATAAGAATTATGGGTTAATTTAAGTTGTAAGACTTAGTTAATAATAAGTCTGAGCTAATAGGACAAACAGTTTATAATATAATATAAGCCTCTGTGTGTTTCTTTGGAACTGAATGGCTGTGGGACCAGGCAAGACAGAAACTTTCATCTACATATGTTGACATATATACATACATTAATTCCACCTATCTAAAAGCAACTTAAGCATAGGAACCAAGCATTGTTCATGTATAAGCCCTTTCCCAATATCTGGTAATTGTTCTTATATGAGCCCTTTCAATATCTAGCACTGTTTGACTTGGACAGAAACCCAGTCATTGTAACTGAATGCAGCATTGAAAAATAACATTTTAAAAGAAAACTTTTGGGATGGTTAATCTGGCTGTGGCATGTGAGAGAGAAGGAAAAGTATAAAGAATGAAAGTAGAGGAACTGCTTAAGTAGCTGTGATACTGTACTACTGTGTGATTATCAGGGTCTGGACCATGCTGATAGCTATAGGAACAGATTTAGAGTATGAAGGAGATTTTAGAAACAAAATAAATACAGCTTGGCAGTGATTGAATGTAGTGGAATATGGCAGAAATGATAAGCTGATCACCTAAAATTCATGACTTCTAAAGGATTGTCAAGAAGTGACTGTCCAGCTGGAGCCCATCTATCTCAGGCTTCCAAATACCTATATAGACCTACACAAGTAACATTTGCTATTGAAATGAGCAAAGAAGTTATATATGTTGCTGAATGGATGTGGTAGTTTGAATATAATTGGCCCCCATAATCTCATAGGGAGGTGTGCCTTTGTTGGAGTGGGTATGGCCTTGTTGGAGGAAGTGTGTCACTGTGAAGGTGGTCTTTTGGGGTATTACCCAGTGTCTTATAAATTTCCTGTTGCCTGCAAGATGTAGGACTCTTAACTACTTCTCTAGTAGCATGTCTACCTGTAATCCACCATGTTTTCTGCCATGATGATAATGGACTGAACATCTAAAACTGTAAGTGAGTCACCCCAATTAAATGTTTTCATTATAAGAGTTGCTGTGAGCCAGGCGGTGGTGGTGCATGCCTTTAATCCCAGCACTCGGGAGGCAGAGGCAAACGGATCTCTGGGAGTTCGAGGCCAGCCTGGTCTACAAGAGCTAGTTCCAGGACAGGAACCAAAAGCTACAGAGAAACTCTGTCTCAAAAATCAAAAAAAAAAGAGTTGCTGTGGCCATGGTGTCTCTTCACAGTAAAAAAGAAGAGAGGGAAGGAGGAGGAGGAGAAAAGGAAGAAGAAGAAGAAGAAGAAGAAGAAGAAGAAGAAGAAGAAGAAGAAGAAGAAGAAGAAGAAGAAGAAGAAGAAGAAGAAGAAGAAGAAGAAGGGGAAGGGGAAGGGGAAGGGGAAGGGGAAGGGGAAGGGGAAGGGGAAGGGGAAGGGGAAGGGGAAGGGGAAGGGGAAGGGGAAGAAGAAGAAGAAGAAGAAGAGGAGGAGGAGGAGAAGGAGGAGGAGGAGGAGGAGGAGGAGGAAGAAGCCCTAACTAAAACAATGGAGAAAATAATTCATATGACCTTTTCAAATTCAACCCAGCAAGAAAGAATTACTTTTAGGGTCCCAAGAGAGGAAGATGTCTATGTCTCCCAGTGGCTGCCCAACTGAGAATGCTGATGCACTCTGTGTTAGACCTAACTTGTGCTGAGTCGCTGGGATTGTGTGTTTAATGTTAGTGTAGCAACTGCTACCTTACTAGCTCTTTGGTGACATTCAGTGCTTGGGAGAATTGTGGCATTATTTAAATATAAGGAGAGAGTTCAATAGGAAGACCATTTAAATGGGAAGTATCAACGCTTAACTAAATAGTGTCATTGTGTGAGAAAATGACAGAAATTGGTGGCAAAGACTCTACCCTACATCCAACAGCTCTCCTTAAATACTAATACATCTGTGTTGAAAGATGACTCAGTGATTAAGGGTGTGTACCTGGTGACCACAACTGGAAGTTCACAAGTGCTTATAACTCCAACTCCAGGGGAATCCAGCACCCTCTTCTGGCCTCTATGGGCATTACACGCATATACTTACACATACTCCAGCAACCCTACCTTTTTTGCTCTGTTTTCTCATCTGTAGGATAATATGTGGAGAAGAGTCTTATAAACAATAAACAGCTATTCTATTGAAAAACATTGTTATGATCTTATCATCCCCTATTAAAACTATAGGATATTATACTGATCCCTTGAATGAAAAAAAACACTAATTCTCATATAACAGTTTAAAACTGGACATCGTCTTAGTTTATGTAATTTTCATGATATCAATACTATTATTATCATTAATTTGTAATTAAAAAAGCTGAAACAGATGGGCTCAGTAATTTTCCCAAGATCATGCCACTAGAAAGTGAAAAAGTAGGGATCAAGCCCAGGCAGACTGACTCCCAAATCTGTGCTCTTAACCACCATAGGAGGATGTCCACTCCAGGTACAGCTTTGTCATTTCAGAGGTGGAAACTCAGGTCGTGTCACACAGGTGGTTATGCAGTAACTATAGAGTGCAGTGGCAGAGAAAGCAATTTTCTCCCCAGGAAAATTCTAGTTTCTCATAAAAGGCTGGTTCTGAAAAAAAAAATCACTGAGCTGAGAATGCATACATTACTAAGGAAACCGAACAGAATTTATGTTGATAAAAGAAAAAAAAACAAAATGAGCCTTCCCCTTTGCTATTTCTTTCAAATATGAAACAGAAAGAATAAGAATATGGATTTACTTCAGTATTTTCCAGGTAATTTTTTCACTTTGGTTCTAAAACATATGAAGGTCATTCAAGAAATGGATACCAGTTCCTTGAGCCCCTTCTAATAAAAACAATGATTGCATGGGACAAAAAGTCTGCATCAAGAGCTATGTCATTCTAGAAACATTTAGTAAGTATGATGAAGATTAGGAGATGCCTGGAGAGCCTACAACATACCCTTTCCTCCTGAGGCACCAAGGTACCACCCTCATACAGGAAAGTGAATATCTAAGCAAAACTTCTTTTATTTTAATTGTTTTTATTAAGCTATATACTTTTATCCACTCCCCTCCCTTTCTCTCCCCTCCCCTTCTACCCTCTCCCATGGTCCCCATGCCCCAATTTACTCAGGAGATCTTGTCTTTTTCTACCTCCCATGTAGATTAGATCCATGTATGTCTCTCTTAGGGCCCTCATTGTTCTCTTGGTTCTCTGGGATTAGTTTTCTATGTTTTATATCTAAGAGTCACTTATGAGTGAATCATATTTTTTCTTTCTGGGTCTGAGTTACCTCACTCAATATGATGTTTTCTAGATCCATTCATTTTCTCACAAATTTCAAGATATTATTTTTTTCTGCTGTGTAGTACTCCATTGTGTAAATATACCACATTTTCCTTATCTATTATTCATTGGAGGGGCATTTAGGTTATTTACAGGTTCTGGCTGTGACAAACAATGCTGCTACGAACACATGTCCTTGTGGTACGATTGAGCATCCTTTGTACCCAAAAGTGGTACTGCTGGGTCTTGAGGTAGGTTGTTTCCTAATTTTCTGAGAAATTGCCATGCTAATATCCAAAGGGGTTGTACCAGCTTGCACTCTCATCAGCAATGCAGAAGTGTTCCCTTTTCCCCACAACCTCTCCAGCATCAGTCTTCTTGATCTTGGCCATTCTTACAGATGTAAGATGGAATCTCAGAGTTGTTTGGATTTGCATTTCCCTGATGGCTAAGGATGTCAATCATTTCCTTAAGTATCTTTCAGCCATTTTAGATTCATCAGTTGAGAGTTCTCTGTTTAGGTCTATACCCCATTTTTTATTAAATTATTTTGTTTTTGATGACCAATTTCTTGAGTTCTTTGTATATTTTTGAGATCAGTTCTCTGTCCAATGTGGGGTTGGTGAAGAACTTTTCCCACTTTATAGGCTGCTGTTTTCTTTTGATGATCATGTCCTTTGCTTTACAGAATCTAAGCAAAACTTCCAAAGACAGTTGGCTCCAAATGAACCTCTCTCTGGAGAAATCTACCTATGCACTAGACGGTCCTTTGGATTCCACATAAAAAGTGGGTTCTCTTTCACATATTCTAACAATCCAATCAGGAAATGTCAAGCAAGTGGTTCATGCCTGTTATCTCTGTGCTTGGGAGGGAAAGATAATATGACCAAGAGCTCAAGACCCGTCTCTGCTACATAAGAAATTTAAGGCCAGGGACTGAACCACATTATACCCTGTCTCAAAAGAACAAAGGAAATCTTTGGCATCTGGACCTCCTAGGAAACACAATTCTCCCCCAGGAGAACCAATTGAGGATGAGACCCTCTTACTCATGCCTACTGGTGCTTTTTATGGAAGTCTTCACCTCCTTAAGATCCAGGTGGAACATCTTCACTAAATTTACATTTGCTTAAAATGCTGTCTTCTATTTCCCACAGAGAGAGACTGGAGTCTCTGGAGTGTTGTGGATCGGTTACAGACACTTTTGAGTGCTTATTTCTGACAATGCCTGGTTCTTGACTCCCAAATCAGTACACACTGATGAAGATCATTTGAAAACGGTAGGAAATGATGTGCTAAAGAATCGAAACAGAAATTAGGAAAAGAAGAAAAGAACAGGGGTTTGGGGGTGTCTCTGAGAGAGGAAGAAAAGAAGGTCAATTGCCGTTCAGTCTATTCCTTCCTGCCCCAAAAGCAGGGGTCTGTAACACTGGACAGCAGGCTATCAGAGAGAGGAAAGAAAGTTATTCTTTATCTCTGATGTTCTCCACTTGCTGGGACTCACCTATGTTACATAACTGATCCTCACCATAGTCCGTTTTACCAAAACTGGGGCCAGGTGGTTTAAGAGAGACGCTTAAGGTTCTGAATTTCCAAGCAAAGCATGTCTATGAATCCCATCCAGTCCCTTTGCCTCACACCACAGTCCCAGAATAAATGGAGGCCCTGCTGACAGCCAGCTGGAGGGTGAAGATGGATCACATGCTCTCTGGGGCTTGGTGCTTTCACATGGAAAATGATATTGCAAGACGATGATCTACAATTCTGAGTGGCCATGAATCCAGATGCCGCTATCTATGAATTTTCACAAACTAAGATTGTTTAAATTGCCAGTTATGATCTATTAGTGGATTATGAAACTAATTTAATGGTTAGCCACCTCTCCCCCTTTTAAATGAAATGGAGCTGTAAGGTTTGAATAGATCAAGACAAGATGGGATAAAGAGGGATTAGATAAAAGGTTGGGTGGAAAGGTCAGCATTTATCCCATGCAGTAAAGGGGGAACATTGTCTTAAAGGGAGTTTGTTTACTGAGATATGATATAAAACATATTTCTTACTAAATAACCTGATTCAACATGATTGAAACTGGATTTCAAATTATAGACCCATACAGAATTTTATAGCAGAATTTTACTGTAGTCCCCAAATATTTTCTGGTTTTATTGTTTTAATTTTGGTGTAGCTTTTCCTCTCCATTTTTTCGTCTGTTTCCTTAAGCCAAGAATTTTCAACCCCTCCTTCCCTTTGCCACTTCCTCCATACCCAGACTCTTTGGGGAGGACTTCTGGTGGCTGACGGGAAGGAAAGTATCGAGGTGTGGATGGAATTGCAGGGTATGTTAAGCCTGCAACATCTGGCTTCCTGAAATGGAGAACACAGTGTTGAGAATCTACTGGGAATGCAGCAGCAGGCCCCAGATTCTGGACAGTAGCATCATTGGAAGAACAGGATGATTGCTTACAGGAGGATTTATATCAATGTGTTCTGAGACTTCAAATAAGGATCTGTGGGGATGCGAGCTTTATTTTGAAGAAGTATGACTCAAGAGAATTGTATAAAATCATATGAGACAGAATGTTTGGAGGAAACTGGGAACTAGGGCTTCTAACTTGTTGCTCAAAACAAGTCTCACCAGAGCAAGACTGTGCCCCTAAATTCAAGTTTACACAGGGAAGACTGGAGCTGCAAAGGGCCGGAGAGATTTCTATGACTGGAGGTTCCCTCAGGCAGGTTTCCTATGGTTGTTCCTCCCTTGATACTCTTGAGTACAAAACTTCTGACTTTCTGTGTTGTTCAAAGTTTGAAGCTAATCGGTAGAAAATACAGTCTGTGTGCTATTGGTTTTGCTGTTGTTCCGTGCTTGAGATGAAGGTTGGTAAAGAAACAAATAGTTGACTGAGAGCTTTAAGTCTAAGCCATTTGCTTCGAAATTTGAGATGTGGCATCCTAATTATTTCTATCAGCTTGGCCACAGGGCGGCTGGATTTGGAATAATGTTCAGGAAATTATTAATAATGAGAAAACAGTCTTTTGAGCAGCGTTGGTCTATTAAAGAGGCAGGAAACGTGAGTACAACTTCATGAGCTCTGTGTAAATATTCTTTTGTTTTCTCAGTGGAACAATTGATGTCTCCTTTGAGGGGCTGCACATAGAGAGGGCATGAGGACATATACTCGGGTTCTAATTGCCCGTCTGTACTGAGTCCTGTGCACAAAGGACCACGGTGTCCATTTCATATCTGCCTGGCAATGATGCCTTGTCAGCTACTACTGTGTTAAGCAGCCCCTGGTAGCTTTGTAAAGCAGCTGACCTGCTGCTGACCTGTTCTGTGGCACTGGCGCTCAGGGGCACTCTCACTGTTTAAACACTTATGTGTCCCATAATGGATTATAATAAAGACTAGAAAGACACAGCCAAGGCCTAATGGCTTCCAGCTACCCACAGTACAAGGAGCAGTTCCTATAAGAGAAGTATCAAAGTGTCTGTTCACCCAAGTCTACAGGTCAAGTCAGCATTAATGACTCCAGAGCCTCTTCTCTTGCAAATAAGGTATCAGGTAAGAACCATAGTACTTAGTTAAAATCCCAAGCTCCAAATTATTATCTTTCTTTTTTGATTTATTATTTTATGTGTATGAGTGATTTGCTCACATGTGTGTCTATGCCTTATGTGGATGCAGTTTCTATGGAGGCAAGAAGATAACATCACACCCTCTGGAACTGGAGCTACCCGAAGTTGTGAGGTTTCATGTGAGTGCTAAGAATTGAACCTGGGTCCTCTGAAAGAGCAGTCAGTGCCCTTAGCTGCTGAGCCATCTCCCTGGTACATGAATTATTGTCTTTCTATGTTTACAGCTACGGAAAGAAGTGAGTCACAATTCCTGTTTGGACATAGTTAAATAAGTTAAGCACTTTCAAATAAAAGAAGCAAAGCATTTAAAAAGTACTTCGTTCAGGGAAAAAAAAAACCTGACATTGGCATCCTGTGCCAGGCCATACAGTTGCCCATCGACAATGACAAAAGCCAGCGGCAGAACACATTTGGACAGAGTAGGAAACAATGCCAATATTTTAAATACTTAGTCACAGATGTTTTAGGTGTTGGATATACTATCTCCTTTAATCTTTAGAACAGCCTAGGAGTATTTTTATCTTCAGAGGAAGATGATTGTTAATGAGTCTTGGCTAACTAACTTCACTAATACCCGCCGCCTTCTAAGAGTGGAGATTAGGTGGGATAACACAAGTCCGTCCTGAGACTCTTGGCTGCTATCCTCACTATGTATTGTATGATAGCACAGATTTTCTCCACCTCGAAGTATATGATAGCTGTTGTTAGTTCGGTAGACGCTTGTCGTTGGAAGAGCCGCACTGGGACAAATCAAGATGACAGCCTGGGTCCAGGACTTAGCTCTCTAGCCTAGTGTTCTCCCTAGCATGGTGAGTTTTGTTTGCTTGCTTATTTACAGATTTGTTTGTTGGGTCCATTGGGGGTCACTCAAGAATCAGGGACAGTGCACCAAGTCTCGTAAACCAGGGGCAAACTCTGTTCCAGGAAACAAGAAAAATTTTATCAGCTATAGCTGTGACCACCACCAGAGACTGGGTTTCTGTGGCTGTGGCAAAGGGCGGTTTCTGAACTCCCCTTTTTATAGCAAGAAACGGCAAGGTTAGGTATGAACAAAAGAATGTTTACAATCTCAAGGTAAAACTCATGTACAATTTGCCTTTTTTTATAATTTTCAGTAACGGTTTTTCAGTTAAAATAATGTTTGTTTATAATAATGCCATTGTTTCTCTCTGGCACTTCATGATGGTGTTTACTGAAGCTCTGTGCTACCCCTGATTCTGCCATTTTCGCGTGGCAGAGAAGGGTATGGGACAGCGTGCAACTGAAAAGCCACGTGCATCCCGTCATTTAAAGATGAACTCAGCTCACATCTGCAGTTGGTCATGAGTGGCCAGGGTGTTATCTTAAGGCTGACTCTCAGTTTGCAGAGGGCCACTTCAGCCTTGTAGACAGATCTGGTGGTTGTAAACCAGGCAGTCTATTGTAGTGGCATTTCATTTGTATTTTAATAGATAAAGCTTGCCTGAAGATCAGAAGAGTAAAACAGCCACACTGGCCAGCCTTACAGACCAGGCAGTAACAACATACACCTTTAATCCCAGTAGCCACAGTGACACACACTTTTAATCCCAGTAACCACAATGACACACACTTTTAATCCCAGTAGCCACACTAGTTTGCCATAGAAACCAGACAGTAGTGATGCACGCCCTTAATCCCAGAATTAGAGAGGATTATAAAATGGGAGGAGACAGCTCTCAATCTCAGTCTCATTCTGAGGTTTCCTGGAGGCAGGATCACCAAGTAAGAGCCAACGGCTGGCTACTTTGCCTTTCTGGTCTTCAGGTTGAACCCCAGTTTCTGTCTCTGAGTTTTTATTAATTGTGCATCAATCTACTGTCACCGGTTAATCCTTACATTGTGGAGAAAGCTGCTGGCAGTTTGTTTAATTCTCCTAGGCTTACAACTTTATGTTTCTTTCTTTCTACATTCTTATTTCTGGAACTTATATTTTTATATTATTCTTATTCCTAGACTCTTCATGCTCACTCTTTAAAATGAGTGAGCTATAAGAAACAAATGTACAGGGGGCTGGAGAGATGGCTCAGAGGTTAAGAGCATTGCCTGCTCTTCCAAAGGTCCTGAGTTCAATTCCCAGCAACCACATGCTGGCTCACAACCATCTGTAATGGGGTTTGGTGCCCTCTTCTGGCCTGCAGGCATACAGATAGAATATTGTATACATAATAAATAAATAAATATTAAAAAAGAAAGAAACAAATGTACACAAAGTCAAAGATCAAAAAGAATGGAAATATGTCAAGATAAAGCCAAGAACGCTATGCTAGATAGTTTTATGTCAATTTGACACAAATTCAAGTCATCAGAGAGAAGGAAATCCCAATTCAGAAATGCTGCTATAAGATCGGGTAGTAGGCAAGTCTGTAAGGCATTTTCTTAACCGGTGACTGATGTGAGAAGGTCCAGCCCATTGTAGGTGGTGCCTCCTGTGGATGCTATGAGAGAGTAGGCTGTGCAAGCCATAAGGAGCAAGGCAGTAAGCAGCACTCATCTATGGCTTCTGCATCAGCTCGTGCCTCCAGGCTCCTGACCTGTTTGAGTTTCTGCCTTGACTGCTTCCAATGATGAACTGTGATAAACAAGAGTAAGTAAAATAAACTCTTTCTTCCTAGAGTTTTGTCATGGTGTTTAATCACTACAGCAGAAACCCTAACCAATACAAGCATAGATAAGCAGATGGTAACAGGCTGGGACCTGCTAAATCTTGGTTTATAGGAACTGGATTTTCTGGACACCAACACAGAAAGAGACTGAATATATTGTACAATCTACTTTGTTCACAAGACAGGAAATGGGGAGTTCCTTTAGGGAAGCAATGTGTCCTTAAGTTTATACCTAAAATGAATTTTTTACATGGAGCTTCAAATTAGATGGACAACGTCCCCAACAACAGAAAATGATGTCATCGTTGCAATAGGGTTCTTTTATATCATTTTTCTCTCTAACAACCAATGAGGTGACAAAACACAGCTCTGTGAAAACAGTGTGCTTCAGGCTAAGCCAAACAAGATGGCTCAAATACATCTTTCTTATCCCTTTTGATCAAAGGATATAATGTACTAAGAAACAAACACACCAAGAACATTTTCTTAACTGAAAAATTTTAGAACTGCAAATCATTTCTTGCTTTACCCTGCAAATTTCCCGCCCCCTCCAAAGGCATCTACTCTACAAGGCCACATGACTCAATCTGTGCTGGACCAGACAGTTAGAAGAGGGTCGGACAGATCAAAGGACCAGAGGCCTGTGTTGTCTTTGAAAGATGAGCAGAGCCAATCAGATTGCTCCTCAGGAATTGACAGGTAAAGCTTCAGCTACAAGTAAGGCCCACTGTCATAGAACTGGTTTAGACAGTGATGTGTCGTGTGCTGGATTATGTGTAGCCGGAAGAGTGCGAACGGAGTGCACAGCTGCAGGGAGAGACACTGATGGAGGAAGGTCATTGGCTAATAAAGGAACTGCCTTGGCCCATTTTATTGGTTAGGACATAGGTAGGTGGAGTAAACAGAACAGAATGCCGGGAGGAAGAGGAAGTGAACTCAGACTCCACATCTCTCCTCTCAGGAGCAGATGCCTCAGGGAGACGCTATGCTCCCAGCTCCCAGGCAGACGCACACTATGAAGCTCCAACCCAGGATGGACAGAGGCTGGAATCTTTCCGGTAAGCGCACCTAGAGGCGCTACACAGATGATTAGAAATGGGCTAAATTAATATGTGAGAATTAGCCTAGATAGAAATGGGCCAAGCAGTGATTAAATGAATACAGTTTGTGTGTTGTTATTTCGGGGCAAAAGCTAGCTGAGCAGGCGGCTGGGGTGTTGGGGACGCAGCCCCGCCGCTCCTTATTACTACAAGACACTGTGTGAGTCTGAGAGAACAAGCCCCTCAAAAGCTGCCTTAGATCCAAAGCCACTTCCCACTTCCGGGGCTGGCCATGTTGAGCCTTCTTTGCTGGATTCTACGGGGAGCCCCAGATCCCAACAATGAACTTCCCTTTCAAAGTCAAATGAGTTTTCCTCGTGAACAAATGACCCTAACTGAAACACGGAGCGTTAACAAGAGTGGAACATCCGACAACACAATGATCCCGTCTCTCGACGGCAGGCACTGTGCCGTTGAGGGGGAGCAGATCCAATCCATGAGAGAACAGGAGCAGATGGTTTACTGCTCATCAATTTGGATGAATCTCAGTGGCATTATGCTGAGCGAAAGAAGCCAATCTCAAAATGCTACATGCTGTATAATTCACGTCTGTGTCAAATTTGCAAAGACAGAGTCACAGTGATGGAGAACAGAGGGGACGTTCCCAGTAGCTGGGTGGAGAAGGCGGTGACTACATATGAGTAGTGCAGAGGAGTTTGGCAGTTTCTGAGGCCCATGCCTGTATTAAAATCACTGAGCTATGACAACGAACAGAAGAAGGGGCGAGAGGGAGAGGGAGGAAAAGGGTGAAGTCCTTTGAGGTGGGAGGGTCACGGAACAGATTCTCAGCCAGAGGAAAGGGAGAACCGGCTCCAGACAGGGTTGCTTTAGTATTAGACATTCCTCCATGCTGTTAGCCTTTTCCAGTCAGCTCTCAGCGCCTCCTTCTTTTCTTTGCCATGGTCTGCGTATTTTACACGTGTGAGTGTTCTGCCTGTATATATGTATATGTGCCACATGTGTGCCTGGTGCCCACGGAGGTCAGAAGATTCCCTGGAACTGGAGTTACAGATGCTTGTGAGATGCCATGTGGGTGCTGGGAATGGAAGCTGGGTACTCTTCAAGAGCAACGAGCTCCTTAACTATCTCTAGCCCCCGGCACTGTCTTTATAACAAAGCCACTCCAAGGAAGGATTTCAGGTATGAGCTACCAGATGAAGGAGGCTTTGCTAACCCAGGATTAGAAAGTCTTATTATCCCTCCAAAACGTACACTGTGAATATAGATTATCTTCTATTCTTCCTGAAGACAGCCTTGGTTGGGAAAGAAACAAAGCCTAGACATAGTACCCAAATTCCCCAGAGACGGAAAGGAAACCTCTACAGAGGAAGTGGTCTGAATACCAAGATATAGAGAACAAAGGCAGAAGCAGATTTGATGCAGTCAACGTGACTATGTACAATATTCGGGGCTGGAGTTAGAGGTCAAAAGGCTTTGACTTAAGACACTTGGTAAAGCAAAACAAGATCTCTGTGGTCCAGCCAGCTTCCCTGTCTCAGCCCACAATGACACTCTATTTGTATCTTTCTATTCTCCACATAATATGTCCCTTGAGAACCTTGCAGGAACCAAGGGTGGGTGAAGAAGCACAGAGAATATGCTCTTGACCAAACATCACCATAAATGTATTAGTTACTTGTGTACAATCATGACCGAGATACTTGAATGAACTCATTAAAGGCAGGAAGGGTCTAATTTCACCCCAGTGGGAAGGATATGGCAGAGCAGTTCACATCATGGGAGCCAGGAAGCAGAGAAATGGAATACCAAAAGGACTAGGAAAAGATATATCCCTCAAAGACAGCACCCTAGGTGGCCTACTTCCTCCTCAGAGGCCCCACCTCTCAGCATCTTCTGAATCCACTGGTTACATTAGCACCCGGATGATGTAATCGTCTCCAGAAACCAATACAGCACCCTATGAGTGGGTTTTACTAACTTCCTGGGTGTCTCTCAATCTAATTGAGTTTACAGTTAAGATTAGCCACATAGTTCTGCTACCCTACCCTGATCCTGGTGTGTGTCCCACTGTTCTTGTTTCCTCGGTCTTTAAAACAGAGTTTAGCATTTGGTACACAGCAAGTGATAAACAGTGAGAAGGTAGGTGGGGGGATGAATGGATAAGTGATGCTTCCCAACCCTACTTACATCTTTGCAAAGTCATCGCAGAAAAAGAATTGGGGATGCCGTCTCTTTTCTGTCAGGACCTCCCGAGTGAAGTGTCATAGGTGTGCCAGGCCTGATGCTAATCTCCGGGGTTCTGGGTGCAGACGTGAGCCTCTAAGAAACTGGAGAAGGTTGCAGATGCATCAATGGCACATTCTAAGGTCAACTGCTATGTGCTACGAGGGAGCTAAGACAGTTCCTGAAAATTAGTGGGGATCAGTCTCTCAGCAAAGCCCTGGATCTGATGCTGTGCACTGCAGAAAATCCAGGGCAGTTGTTCACCAAGCCCATTTTTTTTCTGGGTTTTTACCAGTCCCTTGAAGAACAGGAGTGGCTTGTTTGAACCTTCTAATTTAGAGTTGCAAGAAACAAAGGCAAGTTCAAGCCTGGGCATGGTGGTATGTGCCCTAAATCCCAGCATTTTGGAAGTGGATGCAGATGGATAAGTTCAAGGTTATCCTTAGCTACATAGTGAGTTAGAAGCCGGCCTTAGTGTTCTAACAACACAGGAGCTGATAAGATGGCGCAAAGCAGAAAGCCTGGTGACCCAAGCTTAGTTCCCAGCATGCACATCAAGGTAGGAGAGACTCCCCAAAATTATCTTGACCTCCACAATACACCATGACATTCTCTCTCTCTCTCTCTCTCTCTCTCTCTCTCTCTCTCTCTCTCTCTCTCTCTCTCTCTCACACACACACACACACACACACACACACACACACACACACACGTAATAAATTAAAAACAAAAAACTTAACAAAACAACAAGTTCAACAGGAAACCCAGCTCCCCAGCAAGGCACGTTCCTCAGATCCCCAGAGAATTACGATCTTTAACATCAATTTGCAGCTGGTTATCCTTGCAACCAGTTATTCTTTTCCTAATTTTACTGTTTATGAGAAATTCTTAAGAAATATCAAGCCAGATGTGATGGCTCACATTTGTAACTCCAGCACTAGGGACATTGAGACAGGACAATTGCCAAGAAATTGTGGCTAGCCTAGGCTACATAGTGAATTCTAGGCCAGCCTAGGCTACAGTTAAAGATTGTGTCCCCCAAAACCCTAAAAACGCGAGGCAGGGAGGGAAGGAGGAGAAAAATATCAAAATACTCTTTTTGTTTTGCTTTTCAGCAAACATGGGTTTGATTTTTGCCATGAGACAAGAGGTTTGAGCTATTGCTGGTATTGTTTTAGCTGCTAAAAATGTCATCAGGGACCTGTCGTTCTCTATTTCTGTTCGTGAGTCTCAGGATGTTCGCTTGTCATTTCCACACTGCCCCCTTATGGACGCAAGATGACAGGCACACACCAGGTAGGGTAGACAAATGCAAGGAGCGAAAGCAAACACTGCTCTTTCCCCTCACTTGCTTTTTTTTAACGGACACCCCTTACTCTCGAACTTAACTCATACATCTTTTTGGCCCAAACGGCTCACGTGGTTACCTGCAGCTCCAAGCAGTGCTGGGAAATCTAGT
Source organism: Microtus pennsylvanicus (assembly GCF_037038515.1). Classification (NCBI taxonomy): domain Eukaryota; kingdom Metazoa; phylum Chordata; class Mammalia; order Rodentia; family Cricetidae; genus Microtus; species Microtus pennsylvanicus. The sequence continues at coordinate 37,531,143 of NC_134592.1, read as the reverse complement.
GTCTGGTTTTCATCCATATCAGGTTGCTCTCTTGCCATGCTGTTATTATCACAGAGTTCATTTTTCTACACGGAGCGGACTCTCTTCACCTGTTCCGGAAGTCACTCCATCTGTTCGCTCCAGAGCTATTTCACGATGATGACGTCTCTGAACAAAGAGCTCCCGAGGAAAAGCTCGCACTGATGGCTCCTCATTTCTCAGACGTCAGTCAACTCTCCTCTTGATTGGGAGATACTGGTAAACTTTGGACTGACAGCAAAAAGCTCCAGCTATAATAGCCCTAGGCAAAAAGAAAAAAGAATCATGTAGGGTTGCAGGAAATTGTAGTAAGGCACAATCTGCAGGTTCTAAACTGTAGCCTGAACGGGGACCTCAAATAAGTAGCCACAGTTTTGAAAGAGCAATGGAGGGTGAACTCTCAAGCCAGAGAGAACTCAGAATCAGTGTCAAAAGGGAAGGAGACAGTGTTGTGACTGGCCACCTCCTAATTGTCGGCCATTCTCTATAGTCATTGCCTTCCCAGCTACTGACAAGCAAGGCAGGAAGGAGAGTGGCCTCAAGGTCAAAGGCAAGGGACACGAAGTTAGATGCTTCCTATATTCAGAATATTGGGCAAGGTCCCTCAGTTTCCTACCTTTGAATGGAAATAATCATGGTTTGTATCCCCTAGAATAGTGAGGATGTGATGGCATATAAACATAAAGCACAATCTAGTAAATATTAACAATAACAGTTGTTACGGGTATGCTATTATTTTTGAAACTTGAAGTAGCTTCAACACTGGTGGTGCTCACATACACTACAAGAGACTGAGAGTTAGTGGCCAGGTTCCATCTCCTCCCCTCCTTCTGACCAGGTGGGTGAATTCAAGTGAGTCATTTTTCCTTCTCAGGTCTCAATCATTCATGCCAGTACTATATCTACGTCCAGCTTGGAAACTCAATGACCCTCTCCCCTATGTTGCCCTGAGGTGTGTTAAGTCATTCATCCATACAAAGGCATATGAGTATACAGATCCCATTGACCACAGAGCAGGAATAGTCTACCACAGATGAGGAACCCTGAAAACTCTGGCTAGGTGCAAGATTCAGCTCAGCTCTTTTCTACGTAGATGACCAACCAACTTCTACTCCCAGGGAAATTACATCCTCTCTCCTTAACTATTTAGGAGGTAGTGCATAAATGTCCACAACTACTAAGATTTTGGTATGCATTTTAAATAATATTTTCAACATCGCAAAATAGATTTTTATCATCCTCATTTTGACAACTGGTAAAAGCTTTCAAATGGAATTCCTAAAATTAGACATCAAAAGCCATGGACTGATTTCTAAAATCAGAATTATTTTTCTTTAAGCGAAGTTCTTGGGACCTGTATAGACGACGTAGTAGTTAAGACCACTTGTTGCCCTTGTAGAGGACCCATGCTCCATCCTCAATACCCATATTGTGGCTCATAACCATCAGTAACTCCAGTCCCAAGGGGTCTGACTCCATCTTCTGACTTCTGTGGGTACTAGGCATACACACAGCACACAGACAAATATGCAAGCCAAACACCTACATACAGAAAGTAAAAAAAACAAAATTTTAAATGAATAAAGTTCAAGTCCTGCCATAGTCTCTAGGTTTCCCCCAAACTTTTCTTCCTAGGGCCTCTAAAATAAAGACTTTCCCATGTCTTCTGCTCAGGATGCAAGAGCAGGAAGTTCAGAAATTCAAGGTCGTCTTTGACTACACAGCAAGTTTGAGGTCAACCTGGGCTAGAGTCCAAGAAAGGAAGGGGGAAAAAAGGAAAGACAGGAGGAAGAGAGAGAGGAGAGAGACAGAGAGAGAGACAAAAGGAGAGAGAGAGAGAGAGAGAGAGAGAGAGAGAGAGAGAGAGATTGAATATCCTAGCATTAAGCATCAAGGTAATGCAACCTTCTGTTTCTCCCTGGTAATGTGTCCTAATTTTATCTACTTTTCCTTTGATGCTACCAGCACCTGCATTGTACCTGTGGGCCAGGCTCCTGGATGTTTTGTTCTGAAACCCAAATGCAATGATACTCAAGTCTCTTGTTTTCTTCCCATAAGTGGTTTCCAGCTTCCAGCTGTCTGCCCTGGATGCACCCCACACCCTCTGGCTTTTTCCCTCCACACGCTCACTTAGTTATTGAACTCTGGTGTGAGCAAGCTCCAACTTTCAAGCTTGGTCATTGTCCAGAAACCAAACATATTCTATTCGCACGTCTTTGTCTGCCACCTAACCACAGACACCCTATTTCTGCTTATTGATTACTTAATACAAACTTAAAAAGTGAATCTTTACCATTAAAACCTTTTTAACATCCCAAATTGGGTTACAATTTCCAATTAAAATTTTGTTTATCTGCTGTTTCAACCACTGATAAGATGCTGTTTATTGGATTCTGCACCCCAGGGTAGACTGTCTGTCTTAAAAGGCATCAGATGGTTCAATAAAGGACAGGATATTATGACAGAGAAAAGCTAAGTTAGGAGGAAGGAATGATAAACACCAAGTAAACTTAGAAGCTAAAGGATTGGCTAAAGATTTAGGAAGGCCTGGGTTTGAATCTTGTTTTTACCTCTAACTAGCATGGTACAGGATGGTAGTCTAGAAACATCTCTTCCCCTGCTTCTGTGAATGTTTCCAGAAATATTGAAGTTGAGATCTTAAAGAGTTGCCTGTTCATCACAGCATTGTTCACAGTAACCAAGATCTAGAAATAACCTAAAAGTCTACGATAGGTGACTAGACAGAAAGGTGTGTGCTTGTGCAAAGGAATATTTTACACATAAAAAAGGAAACTGGGCTAGTTGTAACATGGATAGCTCTAGAAGATACTGGGCTAAGTGAAATAGGTCCAGCAGAGATGGATAAACAGCACATGACTGCCCTATGGAAAGAAGCAGCAAAAATAATTGAGCTCATTGGAGTAAGGTATGTAATGGCTGACCAGAGACTCAGAGGGAGAAAATGGACAGTTGTTGTTCAATGGATGTTACCATACATGTTTAGTGTTCCCCCAAAGACTTGGTCCACCACTTAGTTTCTTTTAACATAGACACCCAACTTCAGTTTTGCTCACTCATCCAATACCTGGAATAATCACACACTCAATTCTTGACTATTTAAAATAGGGACTATAGATGAGCATCTGCAATATTCCAAGACTTTAGTATGCATTTTTATATTTTCAAAAATACTAGAAGATAACTATTAGCATCTCTGTTCTGTTGACTGCTCAACAGCATGGTGCTACTGGGAGACGGTAGAGCTTTTAGAGATGAGTAGTGAAACAAGATTAGGTCATTGCATTGGGTCAAATGCAGTGGAACCCTACGACCATGGACAGAGACCATGAAGTCATAAACCAAAATTAAACTCGTTCCCCTGGAAAGTTGACATACCTCTGATCTTGGTTATGACCGTGGAAGGCAGACCAGCACAGTAAGTGCCAATTTTCATTGTTATAACGTGAATACGCTCTACAGAGCTCCCACACAATCTACTACACGGCTTGCTATCGCTAACAGGGCTGTGTTTTGCCCTTAAACATGCTGTTAAGAATGTAGATTTCATGTTACATATTCTCACCACAGGCAAACCACCAAAGGGCATAGGAAAACCTTTGGAACTGATAGAAATGTTCATGACTTTGAATAAAGTAGTAGCAGCATCAGTGTGTGTATGTACAAAACCATCAGGAGGTACAGATCAAAGAGATGCAGTTTTTTTAAATAAATAAAAGTCTAATGCCAAAATTCTTTGATTCTACCATTCCCATCAAAAGGTAGACCTTGGGGGCCGTTGAGAAAGTTCACCAGCTAAAGCAGCGTGCTACTAAGCCTGAAGACCTGGGTTCAATCACCCAGGGACACCCATGGTGGAAGGAAAGAACTGGGTCACTAATGTTGTCCTCTGACCTCTATATGCATGTGTATACCCCCCCCAACACACACACAGAAACATAAATAAATGTTTAAAAAAATGAAAGACAGATCTCCGTACTGGATTCTGTAACTGTTTGGTCAATAGTAGACAGCAGAAGTGGAGCCATAGGCAAGTGTTCCAAGCTAGGCTTCCAGAGACTCATCTTCCTCCTGTTTCCTAAGAGGCTTCCTCTTGTATCCAGCCATCATACTGTGGGGAAGGCCAAGCCAGTCCACATAGAGCCCGTGTGAAAAGAAGCCAAGGTGAACATCCAAACTGGGTAGGCTCCCACAAAGCCAGCACATTACGTAGGATCAAAACCCCTTGCCATTGTCCTTGGCGTCTCATCAGCTCTCATTGTTCGCCATGTTCAGAGAGTCCAGTTTTATCCCATGCTTTTTCAGTCACAGTCCAGCTGGCCTTGGTGAGCTCCCAATACATCAGCTCCGCTGTCTCAGTGGGTGGGTGCACCCCTCGTGGTCCCGACTTCTTTGCTCCAGTTTGGATGTTCACCTTCCTAGATATGGACGGAGGGGGGAGGACCTAGGACTTACCACAAGGCAGGGAACCCTGACAGCTCTTTGGACTGGAAAGGGAGGGGGAAAGGAGTGGGGGGAGGGGGAGAAGGGTGGGAGGAGGGGGAGGGAAATGGGAGGCTGTGAGGAGGTGGAAACTTGTTTTTTTGCTCATTTTCTCAATAAAAAAAAGATTTAAAAAAATAAATAAATAAATAAATAAAATAAAAAAGAAAATTAGGCAGTTTTAAGTGGTAGCCAAAAAAAAAATAATTTGTAGGGTACTTGGCACCTATGTAGATTTGTGGATTGTTTTTTATTATTTAAATAATAAAGGAGTTGAGGGAAAAAAAAAGAAAAGAAGCCAAGGCTAGCACCCTCTTGTCAGTGACGTGAGTAAGCCTCGGTGGTGGCAGGCCATCCACTCTCAGGCAGTTGCTCCCGCTAACATGCCAGGGCTGGAACTAAGTTTGAAAAGTGTGCCAGGCATTTCGTTTACCAGACAGAGATGGTCCTACCAACCTTTACCCAAACTGCAGATATATGAGAAAAATAAATGTTGTTCTAAGCCCCTTAAGTTTTGTGGTCGTTTTTAAGGCAGCAATAGAGAAACCCGTAGGGTGGTAGGAACACTCGTTCATAAAGTTCATTATAAAAATTAAATGAGAAAGTGGACACGGGCTTAATCTACAGAGTTTATCATGGTGATTAAACGAGATGAGGGTCTCAAAGAGCACAGCCTCTCTCCAGCGTTCAGAACGCCTCAGATGGCTTCTTCCAGTAGCCAAGCCTGAGCAAGAAGTCACACACAGGGTTTATTAATGAGGCGCCCTCAGGGGGCTCCACTAAGGGCATGAGGAAAACAAGCTTTGAAAAGGCAGAAACCACACAAATTCCCAGAGATGGCTTTAGCTTGCTCCTCAGGAGAATTCTGGAGAGGAAGTTATACCACATGAAGGGAACAGGGTTTCACAGGCCTGAGCCCATCAGTCACTGGTTAAGGACCACCTCGGGAAACATTAATGCTTAGATGCAGCCGCCTCTCTGTGTGGCAGAGCAAGTTCCAGTAGCCTTAAAGGAGGTAGCCCGAAGGCACTTAAAAAAAAAGGCGCAGGTGCTGGCTGTGGAAAGCCTAAACACAGCCCAGATTGCTGTCCCCCGTACGCCTCCTGATACCACTACAAAATTATTGAAGGGGATTATTTAGGAGAAGCATTGACATTATCCGTGGCCCAGAGACATTTAAATCGTTCCAGTTCACATGAGGATGTACTTTTCCCTTGTCCCTCATGAGGCAAGTCAAATTGAATGAGTTAGGGGACGTCCCTCCATGGGAAGATTTACACTGGCAAGACAAGAAGCAGTAAATAAAAGCAACAGATTAGTGCAATCTTACTAAGTCCCATCATTTAGGCTCCTGCCTGGCAGGTTTAATAAATGAAATCCATCTCTTCTTGGTGGATACACTAGTACCTTCTAAATCAGGCCTGCGGAGAGTCAAGTGACCTAATAGATATAGAACTTCTTAGAATACAGCAGTAATGCGTGGAGGAGTCTGAGGGGCCTGCGCCGGGCATCAGAGAATGCAATGTTTGCCCTGAATTAACTAATTTTTATAATCAATGTACTGTGAGTGATGTGCTCCTGCCCAAATAGATTTGTGACCTGCCTGAAGTACCAATTATGTTCCAATTCATACAGTAAATCCATTTGGTAATATGAGGTGTTGCAACAATTTTAACACACCAGTAAAGATGGAAATCAATTTACTTTCCTTAGCATTTAGCAATGAGCTTTATAAATAAAGCAAGGAAAAGGAATGCTTCTGTGGTCAGCCCAGCCTCTCGGGTCAGCCTTATTGCATAGCTGTTGAAGTGAGGAGAGAGAGAGAGAGAGAGAGAGAGAGAGAGAGAGAGAGAGAGAGAGAGAGAGAGAGAGTGTGTGTGTGTTTGTCCCCTGTGAGATTTCATGACAGAGCCCAGGCTTGTTCCCCCTAGTCACTAATTCCCTTAAACTGCTGAAAAAGAATGGAATTATCTTCAGGGCAGTCCTGGTCCTGAGTTGATGGGCTAGAACTTAGTTTTAAAAGTGTGTCAGGTATTTCAGGTGCATTATCTCGACCAAGGGAGGTAAGACTCAGCAAACATCAGTATCCTTGCTTTATGAACATGATGTGATACAGGGATATTCCAGAGCCCAGCTGAGACTCAAATCCTAGGTTTTCTGATCCAGAAACCCTGCCTGACTTTTGTCCATGAACTCATCAGGCGTCCATGTGAACTTTTGACTTTATAGAGAAGAAAAGAGACCAAGCCAGGGGATAATAAAGGAGTTTTCTCAAGGTTATCTCATGGCTCTCTTCCACACTGCTGGCTCAGCTGTGATGGAAGCAGTGTGAGCAGAGAGCTCATCCCTTTCTCATCCACGTCTTCTCGTCCACCCAAGAACCTAGCCTTCATAGACAATGTAGTTTGCTGTGATCTCCATTTCAGTTTGGCAGCATCAATGACACCTCTTTCCAGATGGTTGAGCAAAGGCTAAATTCTTTCCTAAGTTCAACTTCTTGATGCCACTTGTCACCAAATGATAAAAACTATGAGGTGGAAATGTCACATTCGGTCAATAGTTGGCAGCCATGATGGGAGCAGCCCACGCTAACAAGAGGAAGCAGCAGGAGGCCAAATATGAATCAGAAAGGAACAACGTGGCCTCTAACCAACAAGAAAACACAGACTAATCAACTGAGAAAATCGATGGGGTGAAGCGGTCAGCTCAGGAAAATCAATAGTGTGCAAAGTAGCTCCATTGGAGCCCTGTAGCCTCTGCTCCCTGCTCTGACCCCGGGGCTGAACCACATCATTCCTGCTTCCCAAAGACTCCTTAACCTTCCGCACGTTCACCCGAAGATTGATTCAGACCCTCGGGTGCCCTAAGTCGACCACAGGAACACTTGCCTTTCCTCCTTGGCCCACAGTTGTGTACAGGATTTCATTATTCTACACCGAGATTATTTCCATTAACTGCTTTGGCCGGCCCCTCCTTCCCTTCATATATTTGTTATGCAAAGCTCAGAATAATCTTCTGTTTCTCATTGTCCCTTCACCTGGGTACCTGAAACACAGCACATTCTTGGGGTGCTGATTCTCTTCTCTCTATACAAGTATACTGGTTAAATTTTCTCTTTTATTTTTATTTATTTATTTATTTGTCAGTTTGACATAGCCAGGGTCATTGGGAAGAGGGAGCCTCAATTTAAAAAAACAAAAAAAAACAAAACAAAAAAAAAAGCCTGCATCAATTGACCTTAAGGTCAAATACGGGTGTTTTTTAAATTTCATTTTACATTCCAAACACAGTCCTTCTCCCGCCCCCTCATCTCCCCCACCCCAACCCACCCCTCATCCACTTCTCCCAACAGGTAAAGGCCTCCCATGGGGAGTCATTCAAGTCTGGCACATTAAGTTGAGGCAGAACCAAGCCCCCTAGCCCCGCATTAAGTCTGAGCATGGCATCCGCCATAGGAATGGGACCCAACAGGCTAGCTCATGTACCAGGGACAGATCCTGGTCCTACTGCCAGGGGCCCCTCAGATAGTCCAAGCTTCACCACTGTCTGCCACATATGGAGGGCCTAGTTCGGTCCCAGAGAGGCTCCATAGATGTCTGTCTAGTGTTCACGTGTTTCCACAGCTTGGTTCAGCTGCCTCTAGATTTCTCCATTATAACCTTGACCTCCCTTGCTCATCTATTCCCTCCTTGTGGGGCATTATCTTGATCAGTTACTGATGTGGAAGGTGGAAGGCCCCAGGTCACTGTGGTTAGTAAAATACGTAGGCAGGCTGTCTGGGTGCATATAAGAACATGAACTGAGTGACGTAGGGTGAGTAAGCCACTAAGCAGCACTCCTCCATCGCCTCTACTTCCCTTCCTGTCTTCAGGTCCCTGCTCTGCTTGAGTCCTGCTTCCCTCAAAGACAAACTATGATGAGGATGTGTAAGCCAAATAATCCTTTTCCTCTCCAAGTCGTTTTTTATCATAGTCTTTATCACAATAATAGCAACCTAACTACTCCAACAGGTTCAGATCTTGCATCCTCATCAGAGGTCAGCTAAGGACCCTTTCCTTACAGGGCTTCCTTGGAGCACAGCTGTCTTCTCTTAGCATCTGTGGCATCTTGAAGCCCTTATTCAGCTTTAGGGATACTCACACTTCCACAGGCACAGTGATGGAGGTTGGATGATGGCGGTGATTGTATATTCTAAAGTCCTGAGGGAACACAGTATATTGTGCCACTGTAGTAAGATGGAGTTCTCATCCAAGCAGTGTTTCTTGTTACTGTGGGTCCTTAGGTAAGTGGTTGGACCTTTTAGGACTTTATTCTACAACATAAGATGCTATTACAGCAACTTCTAATATCCCTTCTCATATTTCTAATATTCTCCACTTCTAAGACAAGGACTGTATCTTTTGAAAATTTCCCATAACACTTAACTATTTGCCTTTTCCTTTAATGTCTTAAGAGCGTCCTTTCTCGTTTGTTTAGTGGGATTGATAATAATACTTGCTTCAAAAAGTTTTGAGAGCCTCAAATAAAACACTGCTTGTAAGATGCTTAGCACAATCGTGGTTAGTAAGATCTTGGCATCATAAAGGAAACAGAAGGAACGCACTCAACATCTGTTAATGAATATATTTTTCAAGGCTTTGTAAACAACTTTTGATTGAAGAAAAAGAAATTTCAAGTAGTGTTTCATTGTATTCAAATCCTAAGGCATATTGCTATTCTTCCTTAAAAACAGGGAGTATTTATTTTCCTCTCCCTTCCTTGAGCTAGAAATCCTCATTTAGATTCTTGTCTGTATGTATGCTGATGCCCGAAGAAGCTCTCACAGCTTGCTGTGCTGACCAGTGACCCCAGCAAGGCCAAGGAAGGATTCCCTTACTCCCAGAAAACAGTGCCTCTAAGAATCAAAGTCAATGCGCCTCCTAAATGCAAAGACCAGACGGCCTAATCTATAGAACAGTGTTTCTCAACCTATGGGTAGCAACCCCTCTAGGGGTCCAATGACCTTTTCACAAGGGTCACCTAAAGCCATCAGAAAACACAGATATTTACATTAAGACTCATAACAGTAGCAAAATTACAGTTATGAAGAAGCACAGGCATAGAAATGCTGCTGCTCAACTTTGTCTCTTCTTAGTTCAGTCTGAGACCCCAGCCCATGGAACTGTTGACATTCAGTGTGGCCTCTCCCTCCCAAGGTCAAGTTATTTGCGAATACTCTCACAGGCATGCTCGGAGATACGTCTTCCAGGAGAAGCCTAGACTTGATGGGAAAGACTACCTAACATACTTTTGTTATTAAAAAAAAAAAAACAAAAAAAACACTAGTTTTCTTTACTTGGGAGCTCAGCAAAATATAAAGTAAATCAGTGATAGATCCAAATACTCACATTTAGGAGGTTTCTTAATCTGTTCTGAAGATCTCTTTTGTTTGTATTAGTATTAATGTACAGGAATGAAAATCCATTTTCACACAGGAAGTCTCCTAAGGTAACCTGCTCTCCTGAATATTTATCACATCTCAAAGTGGGAAATCCTGCTTTGTTCCATCCCTTTACACTCACTCTCGTGTGTGCGTGCCTCTCCTCCCCACCCCCACCCTGTGTGGGTGCGTGCATGTGTGCATGCCATGCGCACGTGTGTGTGTGTGTGTGTGTGTGTGTGTGTGTGTGTGTGTAAGCATGCATGCTCTCAAAGCACTTGAGTCGCAGGAAACAAAAGATGCCCTGATTCACAGAAGGAGACAAAGCCAGGCTCACCCTCTTTACCTAGCCCCTTGCTTGGATCTATGCAAATTCCCTTCCTGGCTAACTGTGATAGACTCTGAGTCTGTCTGCATGCTGTTTTCAGAAAACCTGGAGCCCTTCACCTCTCCTCAGTGTCCAGTCTCCATGTTGTAGGAGGCTGCTGGCCAAAGGACCAATTACTGTCAACTGTGATGTCAACACTTACCCGGTAAAGTCTTGGACCCAGCCACATCTTCCTAATGAAGCTCTGGGCTATTTAATTAGGAGTGGCTCTGACAATTCTGTCCTTGTCGCATCAGCAATAGATTGGGACACAGGGGAGAAAATTTCCACTGCACCCACGCCACGGTGTTGGCTCTGTAAACTGAGATGAGTAGGATGCTTTGCACCTCGCTAATGTATGGAAATAAGAGGTAAATCAGCTTCTCACCTGTGAAGTGTGAAGGTGTAATGACACCTCCATGCATACAACAAAGGCCCTCCCCGTCCCAGAAGCTATGCCCCTGCCGTCTTCTTCCTTCCCCATTCACACTGTGCTGTCTTTGAGGACACGTCCTTAGAGTAAGAAGAATCTACTTCTGAATCTGATGCTGGCCTTTACAAACGGCCTGACCTTGAGTCTGACTCAAGTGGGTTTTTTTTCACCCATTAAACAGTGCCTATATCTGTGATATCACAATCATTGACGTGAGTAAAATGGTGTAGGCATAACAGCCAGTGTACAATGGGTGATGTTTAAGGTTTGTTTGAATTTTAACTGTGTGTGGCGGGGAGAGGGTGTATGTATGCGAGTGTAGGGGGCTCATGGAGGTAACAGGCATCTGCTCATGTAAGCTCTCTCCAGGAGCTGGAGTTACAGAAGGTGGTGAGCTGCTTCATGTGGGTGCTGGTTCACACTCAGGTCCAGGGCTAGAGTTGTCCATAACCAGCAGTCTCTTATTCATAGTGTGGGCTCTCCCACCCCATGGGATTCTTCTTCTTCTGTCTCAATATCCTGCCTTCTGAAAGGTAGCTTCTTCACTGTGATTAAACACTGCATCATTGTCCGTATGAGGAATACTGAGAACTCAAGAACAATCGCAGTGGGTTTTTGATCCTACTGCACGTACTGGCTTTGGGGGAGCCTAGGCATTTTGGATGCTCACCTTAGGAGACCTGGATAGAGGTGGGCGGTCCTTGGGCTTCCCACAGGTCAGGGAACCCTGATTGCTCTTCGAGCAGATGAGGGAGGGTGACTTGATCGGGGGAGGGGGAGGGAAATGGGAGGCAGTTGCGGGGAGGAGGCAGAAATCCTTAATAAATAAATAAATTAAAAAAAATAAAATAAAAAAAAATAAACACTGCATCGTCACCTCTCCCATTCTTTGCTCTAGTTCCCCTTTTGTTCCAGCCCATCGATTCCCAGGCCCTTAGGGAATGCAGGTCTCGCCCACCTCAGCATTCCACTTGTCCTCCACGCTTGTGGCTCCTGAATCCAAAACCAAGCTCACTATTACAAAGGACAATGGGACTTTTATTGCCTTTGAACTAAACCATCTGCTCACCAATTCAGTCCTGAATCCTATTAACTTTTCAGGGGCCATTCCACACGGGGTGGGGGGAGGGGTTAGAAAAGGGTCCCTCTAGCCCCAGGAGCAAGAAAGGATGATTTATTCAGAAGAAACCACATAACTTCCCCTGCTTAAGTTTTCATTAAATGAAGAGTAAATGGGATCTGGAATTAGAGGGTCTGTCCGATTGCCACGCTGTCTGAAAGGCTAAGGTGCCTAGCACACAGTCGCAGAGAGTAACCTACGTCTCTACTGAGGCAAGTTTTAAGGAAGATTTGAAAATTTTGGAAGGCCACAGTTCTACTAGAGTCTTGGGGGATCAATAGAGTACTGCGATGGAATCTGTCAATCAGGAGAGATGAAGACCAAAGTGGACCCATAACTCTACTGATTTCCCTTACCAATGTAAAAGAAATTTTTCAAAATTTTCAAAAGCTAAAATTTCCATTAAAAAATAGGATGATGTCGCTTTCCTTTCCTAACCATCGTCTTTTGAAAGATTTCCCTATTGCCCTTCAAGCCACCATGCTTCCTCTCTGAAGCTGTCCCACAAGGGCACACGGCCCATTGGACAGAGGGGTAATTCCAGCAAAGAGTCCCCAGCTTTCTACATGTAATAATAGTACAAGAGAAGATGAACTAGAAGCAAGGCTTGCTTGGACTCAGCTTTCTATCCCTAATTCCACTCACTTCCCAGGTGGATAATACTTTTAGAACCCTTGCTCATGTTTAGGGAACCATGTTGGTAAGACTTCATGAGTGTCATTTCTCATGTTACTAGGAGACACACCTCACAGCAAACTCCCTGATCTATAACTGGAGGTTTCTCTCCCACCCACCAGTTCCTGGATAACCACTCTGAGGCTTAATATTAATTACAAACTGTTTGACTTATTAGTTCAGCCTTATTATTAACTAGCTCTTACAACTTAACCCATTTCTATTAGTTTATATTTTACCACGAGGCTCGTGGCTTGTTACCTCACATCTTGCTTCTCCTGCAACTGCATCTCTCTCTCTCTCTCTCTCTCTCTCTCTCTCTCTCTCTCTCTCTCTCTCTCTCTCTGCTTGCACTTCCCGCCTAGCTATATTCTGCCCTGCCATAGGACAAAGCAACTTCTTCATTAACCAATGGTTATAAAACATATTCACACCATACAGAGGGGTGTCTCACATCACCAATTTCCTGCCTCTTATTATTTTTTCACCTCCTCTTACCCAAAGTTCCCTGATTTGAGAGGTTGTAGAACCTTTGAGAAATGGGGCCATTGGGGTCCAGCTGATTGGAGGGGTGCTTTTATGGTAAGGCCCTGCTTACGCTCCTCTTTTCTGCTTCCTTGTCTACTATCCATCACGAAACCCTCCCCCCTACCGAAAGAATAAATGAAATGAAAACTTCTCCCCTCCAGGAGCATCTCTCAGGGATTTTGACACAGACTTGAGGAAACAGTAAATGCACCCACTTTCCTAAACATAATCCATCCACATTTTTTAAACCAAAGACCAAAGCCCACTTGAGACTATTATAAAGTAAAATGTTTAGGAGCACCAGTATTCTCTGTCCAAAGAGTCCTGGGATTGTTTCTAGACCATTGACTCAAGTCTGGAAGAGAAACCTCAAGGCAGAAACTCTCTTCTGCCCATCTGCCCAACAAAGGTTCAGGTTTCTTGAGCTCCTATGACCAAGAAACTCTTGCCCCAAACCATTCAACTCTAAATATAACCAGAACTGGGGGGCTGGCACAAACAGTCCTACAGCCTAATCGTTGACACATATTCAGGCCAGGAATGGCAAATTGACCAAGAAGAACAAGTCTTGTTGAATAACAAAGAAACAAATGTCTGGATGAACTTGTTCCCTTTCTTGTACATTTTTAATTCCTTATTCCTCCTACCATTTTTCTACTCTTCTGAGTCTTGGCTTTACCTAAGAGCAATTATGAAGGAGGACACTCTAGACCTTAACAAATTTAATCAAAATATCTGCTGATTGCCTATTACATTTCATCTCTAGAGTATTAGTCCTTTGGAGACCATGATAAGAACATCTGATGCTCTTTCTGCCATCATTGGAACTTTAAATGTGGAGGGGAGTGTAAGTCATCAGTAATAAAACAATCCCACAACCAATATCCAAATATATGCTGGGAAATGTGCTATAAAGGGCAGGATGCCGTGAAGCACCCCAGACGAAGAAACAGTTTGAGCCGAGTTCTGAAGCATGAGCAAGAGTTAACTAGGCAGAGGCTCTTAGAGAAAAACTGGAGCAGGATTGGGGGCACTGGCTCCCGGCAGGTGGACCAGCCTGTGGAAAAGCAAAGGGAACCACAGAGAATTTCACTAACAGGAAGATGGCCAGGAGAGATAAGCCCCAAATGTGAGGGGAGATGCAGTGAGACGAGACCACAAAAGGAGGTCACAGCTGCATCACTGGGTACGTGTGCACATGCCAGGCCCCTGAGGATTGTCGTGATCGAGTCCCTCCAAGCTTGCATCTGATTCAGCGCTGCGCTTCTTACCTTGTGCATCTTCAAATCCCCTGTCACCCCTTTCCTCCTCGGGAAAATGCTAGCCTCAGCAACACTGTTCTCAAGTCCCTGTTCCTTCCTGCTGTCACTTCTGACTTGTTGTCTCTGCTGCCTTTTCCCTGCAAGAGTCTTGACACCTTTTCCCTTCTTAGTGCAAATGTATGCCCAGATCTTTTCTTTGATGTGTAAACACCTCCCAAGTATGGTAGTCTTTGGGAGGGAAGGCAAAGTTTCTCAGATTTTATCTGACAGCATGAAATCTCCAGTCATGTTCTCCAGGAATATATTTGTAGGAGACATTTGTGGCTCGATACTCCTGAAGCCGTTTAAGCCTGTTAGAAAAGCACTTACCATTTTTAGAAAATGAAACTTGTCTAGTTTCTAGCAGAAAATATAAACCAGAATCCATCATCACGGTTTCATTCAGCAGACTGGGGAAGCGGGGCAATACGACCCCCAGGAAACTGAGAATAATGTCTGAAGATATTTTGGGTTTTGCATGAGAATAAAACGATGATGCTCCTTGCAGCTAAGAAACAGAATCCAGGAGTGCTATCAACATCTGAGGTATCCCAAAATACACAAGATAACCCAATTCAGTTCACACAGAGATATCCAGCCCCAGACGCTCTTAGTGCAGAGGCTGAAAACCTTACAAGATGTGGAAATGACAGCTTGAGGGCTACCCTACTCATCCCTGATTAACACTATTCAGTTGCTGTCATCTCCACAATCCATTCAAATAATTGCTGAATGCATTTGTATATATTTTTGTTGATTACAGGTTCATCCTTCTTGTCTCTCCAATTTAAGTATTTAAAGCCTTCAAACAAATGAAGCATCCTTACTATATACTTAGTAACCCAATAAAATCTGGTTCAGCAATTGGATCTGCCATTCTTTTTCTGTATTGATAGGGGTTATTTAGCCTCCTGGAGATTCTAAATTTCTTAGTTTAATTTTTGTTACTGCAATAAGCTATCTAAGAATGGGTGACTTATAAGTAAGGGATTGATTTGTCCAAGATAAGGGGCTACATCTAGGGTGGAAAATCTTACTATGCTGTATCACATGACAAGGGGATTGATGTGTGCAAACTCAAGTTTCTCTTCTAATAAAGCCACTAATCCCATCTTGAGGCACACCCTCATGACTTTATCTAGTCCTACTTACTTCCCAAAGTCTCATCTCCAAATACCAAAAGCATGAATCTGTATATTAAGTTTCTATCACACAAACTTTTAGGGCAAGTGTCCAAACTATAGCAGTCTCCCTTTTGTTGCCAGGGGCCCCACAGCTCCTCTGTGGAAGGGGAAGTAGGGGTGCTGCGTAGTCCAGCTAGATTTGAACTTGCAGCCGTGACAAAAGCCCCAAGTACTAATCTCTCGGACACTACAGGAGTTTACCCCTCACCTACACAGCATCTTGACTGTAGACTAGCAGGGGGCCTGCTCCTCTTAGCCATTCAAGGGCCCAGATTGATCAAGACTCTGGCACCTTGTGATGAGGATTCTGAGTTCATCTCAGGATTAAGGATATGATAAAGATGTGGGCCTCAGCTCAGAATTAATACAAGTCCCTTCTGCTCATGGCTCACAGACCAAAATGTTCATACAGTCACAGCCAGACCAGATAGAAAACTGAACAAGTAGACTGTTAGCTAAATTTGATTTCTAGTCTGACCAGGTAAAGTCCAGGTGAACAACTTTCCTAAGCCAGCATCTGTAAGGAAATAAAAACAGTAACTATTCTCCATATGGTGGCAGTGAACATTAAACATATGATCCACAGTAGACTTCGGATGCAGGGTACAGGCACAGTTACTGAAAATTGCTGCTATGATTACAATGATGGGAGGGATTATGTTGTTCTTAGGCCTCAGGGTATGTGTGGGCCCATTCAACCATAAGACAAGGTGGGCTCAACTAGAACCTTCTCCCTGACTTTTCCCTCCATCTGCGGTAATACAATGATTTGTATTCTTGAGAATAGTGTTTAATCCTGTTTATTTGTCTAAAATCAATTTTGAATGCTCACGTTGTAATCAATAGATGGGCGGGATGGAAGACTTAAATAGAAGGATAAATGAGGCCGCAGTTCTCTTGTTCAAGAGTTTACAGCCCGGAACTGGAATCCAGAACTCTGGACCAGTACGCGGGAGTTTAGGGAGGGAAGAATCGTACTACTTTTCTTTTCTTGTGGAGAAATGTCAGCTGTAGTTTAAATGAATGCTATCAGGAGGTGGGTTGTCTAAGGAGAACGATCCACCAAAGAAAAGACCATTTGTAAAGGCTCAGAAGGAACTTGTAATTCTGTAATTTAGTACCCAGCGTATTGAACAGAGAAAAAAGGCAAGCAGTGGGGATCGAGGAGTCTTCTATATGAAGAAGTTTAAGCGGGATGGTGACATGATTGCATCTGCCTCTGATATGATTTATGAAGTATATTTATTAATCTGCTAATGCCACGATAACAAAATAGTCAAGTACTAAGTAGTTTAAACAATAGAAATTTATTCCTCACAATTTTGGGGCTTCCTGTCCAAGATCAAAGAGGTAAGAGGGAAAAGTGCTGCTCCCCTTAGGGTGCATATGGCTGCCTCTTTCTCTGTAGCCTCACACAGCCACATGGTCTTCCTTCTGTGCACCCAGACTCCTGGCAGCTTTTCCACTTCTTATAAGAGCATTAGCTATACTGCGTGAAGGCCCCACCCTGATGACTTCACTTAGCTTCAGTTAGTACCTGGAAGGGCCTATCTCTAGACTTAGCTCCCCGGTTATGGGGACTTCAACATATGGATTGAGGAGAGGAGGACAATAAGGTCCAGCAGAGGCAAGATGGCTGGCAAGGAAGCAAGAGAGGAGAATGCTGCCACAACCCAGGCAAATCCCTCAGTGACTTGCAGCAATCGGACGGACATAGGCAGGAAGAAAAGGGGAAGTATCTGAAAAACATAGGTGTGTGGTCTAAAACCTAGGCTGGAAATACAAATAAGAGAGCTATCAGCATGGGCGGAGTTAGCTAAGGACAGGAAGATAGGTGCGGTCAGCCGAGGAAACTCAGTAGAGTGAAGAGAAGATGTAGCCGAAATCCAAGCCTTGAGGGAAAAAAAAGCTACTTAAAAGGTGGACAGAATAAGAATTACCAGGACAGCACTGGAGAATATTTGAGGTCATGAGAAACAGAGAAGAGACCCTGTTCAGCAAGGTCAAATGTCAACAAATCATCAGTAATGTAAATTTTAAAGTGGATTAAGGACTCAGTGACCTCTGTGGAAACAGGGTTAGAAAAAAAAAAAAACCTGAATCTGCAATGATGCGCATATGACAGGAGGGGATGAGGGACTGAGGAACTAAAATCTTCATGATTAGTTGGCTGGGAAGGACATGAGAAAGAAAGAATAGTGACACAGATAAGCAAAGTAAAGACATGGTTTTGTTCAGATGGGAGACGGAAGTATAGCCTATGCTGAGAGGTAAATGCCAGTCAGGAAGTAGACTGAAAAATCTAATAGAGGACGGGAAAATGGTGGCCTAGGGATCCCAAAGCATCAAGAATCCTGACTGCTCCATTGCCAGGTACATAATCTATCCCATGGGGAATGCTCCTGCCATGCTGAAGTTAACGGAGGATGAGGCTTCTGCTTCTCCCTCCCCCCTCATCCACAAAGGTCTGGGACTGAAATCTTCAAGGCATCTTCCACTTTCTCAGATGCCTTTTTCCTGCTCATACATCTTCCAGATTTTTTTTGGGGGGGGGGTCAAACACATCATTTTTCTGGGTCACACTATGGTTATCTAGATAAAGTCTCCGGCACCTAATAGTTCAATAAACACTTGCCAAATAAATCAACCAGGAACAGCATCTTATCCTGCACAGTGTGCCTCTTCCTGTGGACCCCAGAGAATGAACCACATGATAGTCAGGTATAAAAGGCAGACACACGTGTAGGAGAGCTCTCTAGGAAAGATTCATTATTCATTCCGCAAACATTTACTGAGCGTATGGCGCTGCCTTCAGCCTCGGAACAGATGGCCCAAGGCAACCGATACCCAAGGCCTCCCCCAAACTGGAGGATTCCCTGCTCGCCACCAATGACAAATCAGTCGCTGCTGCATGCGCCCATCTGCCGCGATCTGGAGCCCAAATATTCTCTCTGCCTCTTCAGCATGGAGAAGCAGATCGCTACCAATTTTTCTTTCTGTCAACAGGAGCTGAGGAATAAAGTGTGCCCAATTGACATAAGCAGTTCCAATTGCCTTCAGAATTTGGCCTGAAGCCCAATTATATTTTTCTAGTTTGTGCCACAGTACATGAAAAGTACAATTTGTCTCATTTCTTTTTCTTACTTTTAAAAATATTCAAAAATTAAAAAAAAACTTGGCTGAGTGAAACCAACCAAGCATGTCCTTTAAAAATAATTTTTGAGCTATGCTATTATGATATAACCTCTAAGATAGATTCAGTTGAAAGAATCCAGACATATTATTTTAAAATTATGTGCACATGAATAAAGTATATATTGCATACAAATAATTTTAAGATATTATTGCTGGGTTGAGGATAAATCAAGGTTGTAAATATGTTCACGAACACAGGCAAGTGCATGCACACACACATACACACACATGCACGGACAAAGAGAAAGAGAGAGAGGAGGAAGAGAGAGCACTAAGTTCATCAATGCAACGTTTTGTAAAAATTATTTTCTAGGCTTATTGTTTGAAATTTAGACTGTGTGCTTCCAGGAATAATGCATACATGGTAGGTAGCCTCCTGAGGATATCTCCAAAGACCCACTTCACCAATAATTCAGGCAAACTAGGTAAAACTGGTCTGGTTTCCAGGGGCAGAATAGCCAGATGTAGAGGTTCCTGCCTGAAATATCAGCACCAGAGTGGCTGAGGCAGGAGGATCATCATGGATTTGAGGGCAGTTGGATTTACTGGTGAGTTGCAGGACCACCTGGGTTACAGAATAAGGCCCCGACTCTGGCGGGGGTTCTGGGGGCATCCTTTCCTCAAGCTCAGACCTCCACTCAAAACCATGTCCCAATGGTATTCACCCCTTTCCTATAGCTTAGAACATACATCTAAGTATAAACTATAAAAAGACCCACAACACCTGCTGTTTGCCTTCAGGAGAGAATCCCAGGATGGAATATACTGGTGGAATCCAGACAGAAGGAGTTTAGATCATTCAGTGTGGGCTTCTCGGTTGTCTTCTTGGAGTGGAGAGTAGAAAACATTTAAAATATTAAAACTGATTTAATAGCTAGCTTCTAAGTGAAGGAGCAGAGGAGATGCAATGGTTGCTTGCTGACCTCTAGTTCTCCCCTTCTGGGCATACCGTCCAGCCTTTGAGTAGAAGGTGGGACATGTGACTACTTCTGGCCAACAAACCATGAGTAGAAATGTTTCCTTGAGGTCGCAGAAGGCAGTGGAAAGCTCCTATGTGTGACTACCCAGTCTTTCTGTTTCCTGGTGTTTGGTTTCCTAGGGTTGCTATAACCAAGAACCCTAATCTGAATGACTTAAATAACAGAAACTTACTGTCTCACGGGTGAGAAACATGAGAATGGAGTTATTCTTGCCAAAGCGCTGTGTTCCCTCTATAATCACAAGGGATAGGTCTGATCCAAGGCTCTGTCCTGGCTTCTAGGAGCACATTGACTGTGGCAGTGTAATTCCAATCCTTATGCGGCCGTCTCTCCATGTGTCTCTGCATCTAAAACGCTGCCTTCTTGTAAAGAGGGCAGCCATGTTGGATTCAAGTCCTGCTCTAATTAGTTGGACATGGTTGCAGTAAATTCCTCATGTTTTCTGTATTGGAATCTAATATTTGCCAAGGGATACTAAGGGAAGAAAAATATCTGATTATGCTGCTTAGAGTTGGAGCCTTTGGGAGTGGTCTAAGGTTGGATGAGGTCATCGGAGTCTGGCCATGTGGTTGAACACCTTGTAGCTCTCTAGCTTGAGAAGGAAAGACCAGAAAACACATGCACAATCCGTGTTTCCATCTCTTTCTCTGTGACAACTGCATCACCTAGGGACTCAGATGATGTGTCCCTTGAACTTGGATTTCCAGAAGAGCTAGTGAAATGCATTCCTTTCTCTTCTTTATAACTCACCTACTTTGGGTAGCTAGTTATTGGCAACAGAAAATGGATTAATATATAATATAATATGTAAATATATAATAAATATTAATATATAATATAAAATGGATGAATTATATAATAATTGTGTTTAAGCTCTGATAACATCTTTAAAGCCTCTATCTTTACATAAGGTCTGAGGTGTTGGAGGGTTAAATCTCCCAAATTTAATGGAAGATTTAATGGAACCATAGTCCTTGGCTACCAAGAACATAGAGACTCAGTGTTGAGAGAGTGAAGCCTGGATGCCTGAGTCTAGGCATAAAGGGAAGCTACCTGGGATCCACAAATTCTTCCTAGGAGGGAAGACTAAACTTTTAAGACTAGGATTTGGAGGGATTTGGAGAGGGATTTGGAGAGCTATTTGTTATGCAGCACAATATAACTGTCTTAGTCAGCGTTCTACTGCTGTGAAGAGACACCGTGACCATGGCAACTCTCATAAAAAGAAAGTATTTAATTGGGGATGACTTATGGTCCAGCAGTTTAGTCCTTTCTCATCAGGGCAGGTAGCATGGCACCAAGCGGGCAGGCGTGATGCTGGAAAGGTTCTACATCAGGACACAAAGGCAGCAGGATGAGAAAGAGAGTCACTGGGCCTGGCTTGAGCTTCCGAAATCTTAAAGCCCACCCAGCAGTGACACACTTCCTCCAACCTAGCCACATTTCCTCTAGCAAGGTTACTCTTTCTAATCCTTTCAAATAGTGCCACACCCTATGAGCCTATGGGGTCCATTTTCATTCAAACCACCACAATAATGATAGAAAAATTCCTTGGATGATTTATCATGAAGGTCTTATATCTTTGTAGCGACTATTAACAGGCAACTGAATGGTTGAATTCTCCACAGACTGAACCAAATACTGCTCCCCTGTTCCCAGTTCCCTGCAATCTTGTTGCTCCCTATAGCTGCTTTCTTATTATTGTATCAATTACCATTTGCCATTATGTTTCTGCTTCTATTTTCTTTTCCTTACCCTGATTTATTTGTTTATATTAACTGTCTGGCCCCAGTAAGCTTGTGAGAATGCCAACTCTGCTATAAACAAGTCCTATTATTCATAGCTACCTTTTAATTCCTTTTCTAAGCCTTTAAATTATAATCTGTGTGCTCTTTCAATAGCTCCCTAGGTAGCTGGAGGTGATAATGGAAGAGTGAGTATTTTCCAGCTTAGGGTTAATAATTGCTTGTTTTTCCTGTTCACATTTAATGTAGAGGCATAAACACAGTTCAGAGGCAATTTAAAATATATGTTGAAAAATATAACATCGCAAATAGAGGTTTATAACTATTTCAAAGCATTTTGTATTCATAGCAACTCTAACATGTTAGTGCTACACGTATTATCACAATCAATTTATCAATAAAAAACATAACTGAAAAAAGAAGGTATACCTTTGGCCCCTGAAACATAGGACTGAAAAAGACATGATGTGTGAACCCCTTAGAACTCAGAAAGTTCTGTCCTTATGGTAGGAGTGGTGGTTCATGCCTGTAATTCCTATTTTTGGAGCAGAAGAAGGAAGATTCTGAGTTCAAGTCCATCCTGAGCTACAAATCAAGACCCTGCCAAAAAAACATTCTTAATGTATAGGTATTTGTTTCCTTATAGAAAAATAAAGTTCCCAGGCAGTGCTGGCACATGCTTTAATCCCAACACTCAGGAGACAAAGGCAGGTGGATCTCCATGCGTTCAAGGCCAGCCTGGTCAATAGTGCAAGCCCTAGGACAGCCAGCACTACAAAGAGAAAGCCTGTCTTGAAAAAACACAAAAAAGTAATAAAAATGAATTTATTTATTAAGAAGTGGAAGTTTCCAAATTTAGGTCTAGTTGTGGAAGCTTTATCCTAACCAAATCTCAGTGGGAAAAGCCAAACCAGGTGTGTGGCCCTGCACTCGAGAAGCCAGGGAAGGGACATTTCAACACAGGAGAAAATGCAATCCATTCAACTGTCATCTGTTTTTAAAATTGTGAATTTTCTTTTTGTTACCAAATATAGTAGGTTGAATTAGCCCAACTTCCCACAGGGATCCTATTTCTTAATTCTCAGAACCTATGACTATCACCTGTTACTAAAAGCTACCTCTTTGGGAAACAAACTTTGTCAGTATGGTTAACTGTCTCCCTGGGGACCCCATCTTTTGGAGTGAACAAGATACCCCAAGCTCTTTCCCTCGGCCCCTCTCAACCTTTTCTCCTAGCCTACCTCTATTTTCTGCTGGTCATCAATCTGCAAAGGCACTCTCTACCAGGGAACCCACAGCCACAGAACTCTCCTAAGATCCAGAGGGGACAAAAGAAACCAAGAAGGAATCGGCAAAACCAAGGAACACTCAACTGGCAAAGATGAGACCAGATAGCAACACCTAAAATCACTTGCATTATCCTAACTCCAGAGGCCTACACAAAATGCAACACTGAATAGCTGAGTCAATACGCCTTCACCAGATGATCCTGGGTTACTTGAGTGGATGCTAAACCCAGGTGACATCTCAAAGTGAGAAGACATGGAGGAAAAAGCTGTGTGAAAACAGAAGCAGAAATTAACCCACAAGCCAAGAACTTCAGCAGTTGAATGAGGAAAGGAAAGGTCTCCTTCTATGGCCATGGAGGAAGTTCAACCCTGGGAAAGCCTTGGAGTTGTAAGTGACAGCCTCTAAAAGCATTAAAGAATAGGTTTCTGGTTTGCAAGCTTTGTGCCTGCTGCAGCCCTTCAAGAGACATATATGCCAGGCAACAGTAAAATAAATAAGATAAATGAACTCACCCTTTACTGGACTGCAACGCCATTCCAGGGTGAAGATTTGAAGTCAAACTGAAGGATATAATAACTGTGAGATGAGTCTCAGACACAGAGTGAGGCTCAGGAATTCTATGCCTTGGTCACTCTCAGATTCTCTTCATCCATCAGAGTTGAAGTTACAGATATTTACTTTCCTATTCGAGAATGAGAACGCACAGCAAATGGAGAATTGCATTTCTAAGCATTTCTCTTTAGAACTTTTGGTAATACATATTTTCAAGTCATAACACTCCGACGTAATGCTGTGTTAGGGAGATAAGCCAAATGTTCCTACGAACTTATACCAGCTTAATCAGACGTCTAGGAAATAGATTCAACTTCTAAGTGTAAAAGTAATAAATATGCATAAAACTCAAACAGTATGGTAAGTGAATAAAATGGGAAATGAGAAAACACTGTGCCAGGAGTAGGGGTTGAAATGAGTAAAGACCAAGGGTTGCTATTATAAACTCACCTCTTAGTGAGGATCCTGAGGACTCCCTCAGCCTTATCTTCAGCCCATCCCTATTTCTTGTATCAGTGGCTGCTGCCTAAAAACACCCTCTATCTGGGATCCCTGGTGGCCACACCTGGCTTGGCCTTGGGTAGATAATTCCCACTCTCATCCCTCCAGGCTCACCCTTAGCCCTGCATCCACCTCCTCAGAAGCATCGCTCATCCCATTTCAACCCCATTCGCTAGAAACTCCACCACTTGGTATGGAACCACGTTCCCCTAGCTCTCTATCAGGGTCTCTCCAGAAGTACTTGTTTTGTCTTATTGTAGCCTAATTTCGGCTGCCCCTCCTCCTGTTCACCTCCATCTCCCTGGGTACCTCATCTTTTAGTGTGAATAAGATACCCCAAGTTCTTTCCCTCTCAATCTTTTCTCCTAGCCTATCTATATTTTCTGCTGCTCACCAACCTGCAAAAGCACTCTCTACCAGGGAGCCACAACACTTTCTTAAAATCCAGAAGGGACACCAGAAACCGAGGAATGGAACACCTACCCAACAAAGACAAGACCAGATAGCAACACCTAAAATCATGTCAATCATCCTAACTCCAAAGGCATGCACAAAACAGAAAGCTGAATAGCCAAGACAATATGCCTTCAGCAGAACCCAGTAGCCCTATTGCAGAAGGCCCATGAATTGCAATATTGTTGAAACATAAGACAAGGACTTCGAAATAGCAACCATGAATGTGTTAAAGGACCTTAAAGAGTATAAATGAATCCCTTAATGAAGATCACAAAACCACAAAAAAAAAAACAGTACAGTGAAATTATAAAATAACTTGTATTGGTTTAATAAAACACTGATTGACCAGGAACCAGGCAGGAAGTATAAGCAGCGCAGTCAGAATAGGAGACTTCTGGGAAGAGGAAAGGCTCAATCTGCAGTCGTCACCCAGATGCTGAGGAAGCAAGATGAAAATGCTGCACTGAGAAAAGGTACCAAGCCATGTGACTAAACATAAACAAGAATTGTGGATTAATTTAAGTTGTATCAGCTAGCTAATAACAATCCTGAGCTAATAGGCCAAACAGTTTGTAATTAAAAAGCCTCTGTGTGTTTCTTTGGGACTGAATGACTGCAGGACCTGGTGGGACAGAAACTTCTGTCTACAGGACACAATGAAGGCTGTTCTAAGAGACGAGTTCATAGCACTAAGTGTCTACATCAAAAATTGGAGATATCTCACACTAGCAATTTAGTGGCGCACTTGAAACAAGAATTAACATTCAAAAATAGACATCAAGAAATAATCAAACTCAGAGCTAACACTAATTAAATAGAAATAAACAAAGAATACAAAAAAATAATGACATTAAGAGTTGGTTATTTGAGAAAATCAATAAGACTGTTAAACCTTTATCCAAACTAACTGAAAGATGGAGATAGAAGATCCACATTAATAAAATTAGAGATTAAAAAAGTAAGACAGCACAGCAGACACCAAGGAACCTGAGAGATTTGTAAAGATGTATTTTTAAAATCTGTTCTCCACCAAACTAGAAAGCCTAAAAGAAATGGATGATTTCTTGATATATACAACTTATCAAAGTTACATCAAGATAAGACATGCAATGTAAAAAGGCCTATAACCCCTAGTGAAATAGAAGCAGTAATTAAAAGTCTCTTCCCAAAAAAGCCCAGGACCAGATAAATTCATTTCAGAAATCCATTGGACCTTAAAGAAAAATTAATGTCAACACTGTTTGAGTTAATCTGCAAAAGAGAAACTGAAAGACCATTTTCCAGTATTTTTATGAGACCCCAATTACCCTGATACCTAAATCACACAAAGACCCACTCAAAAAATTTACAGACTAATATCCCTTATGAATATAGATGCAAAATTTTTCAAACAGTAACAAATCCAAGGACACTTCAAAAAATTATACACCACAATCAAGTTGGTTTTATCCTAGAGTTGTAGGGGTGGTTCAACATACATAAATAGGTAAAAGCAACCCACAACATAAACAGATTGAAAAACAAAAAGAGATGGAAGAAGGCATTACAAGATGGAAAGATGTCTCATGCTTATGGATCAGTAGAATTGATATATCAAAAATGGCTATCCTATAAAAAGCAGTCTATAGATTCATCATAATTTCCATCCAACCCAGTTCTTCTCAATTTCACATAATATGGAAAAAACAAAAAAAAAACCTAGGATAGTTAATACAAACCTGAAAAAGTAAAAGAATAGTTGGAGGTATCGCTATCCCAGATTTTAAGTTGTATTACAGAGCTATAGTAATAAAAAATAAAAACAGTATGGTGTTGGCATAAAAATAGACATACTGGTCTATGAAATAGAATTGAAGACCCAGACATAAGTCCACATACCTATGACACTTGTTTTTTTTTTTTTAAACAAAGAAGCCCAAAGTACACACTGGGAATAAAAAGGCAGCATATTCAACAATTGGTGCTCGTCAGACTGGATGACTGGATGTAGAAGAATCCAAATAGATCTATATTAATCACCCTGCACAAAACTCAATTCCAAAAGGATCAAGGACCTTCACATAAGTCCAATACCCTGGCTCTGAAAAAAGAGAAAGTGGGGAGAGCCTTGAGTTTATTGGCACAGGAAAAGACTTTCTGAAGAGGACACTGATAGGCCAGGCACAAGAAAAACAATTAAAAATGGGATCTCATGAAACTGAGAAGCTTCCATGTGGCAAAGGACACTATCAGCTGGACAAAGAAACAGGCTGCAAAATGGGCAAAGATCTTTACCAATTACACATCTGATTGAGAGTTAGTGTCTAAAATATACAAAGAACAACAACAAAATCTGGTGTCAAAAAACACATAGCCCAAATAAAAATGAGGTACAGGAGTAAGCTATATGAAACACAAAGTCTGAGAAATGCTTTAAGAAAAGTTCAACATCCTTAGTCATCAGGGAAATGCAAATTCAAACTACTTTGAGATTTTATTGTGCACTAGTCTTAATGGCCAAGATCAATAAAACCAATGACAGCCCATGCTCACAAGTATTTGGGGAAAAGGGAACACTTATTGATGATGAAAGTGAAAGCTTGTTTGGGCACCATGGAAATCAGTGTGGTGGTTTCTCAAAAAGCTGGAAATATCTACCTCAAGATCCAGCTCTACCACTCGGCTCTATACTGAAAGGACTTTACATCCTACATCCTAGAGATACTTGTTCATCCATATTCATTGCTGCTCTATTCATAATAGCCAGAAATTGGAAATAGCTAGATGTTTATCAACTGATGAATGGATAATGAAAGTGTTGTACATTTACATGATGGAATATTATTCAGCTGTTTAAAAATGAAATTATGGAATGCACAGTTAAAATGAATGGAGCTAGAAAAAAAATATCCCAAGTGAGATAACCGAGACCCATATAAACAAATATTGTATGATATATATATATATATATATATATATATATATATGAATATCAGCTTTTAAACTTTTGATAGAAGTAATCTCAGAGGTTAGATATGGAGTGCAGGACTAGGGAGGAGGGGAAGATCTCCCAAGGAAGGGGTAATAGAATCTATAGTTATAAAGATACAAGGGGAATCCTGGAATGGGAATCTTAGATGGGGAGAGGGAAGGAAGTGATCACAGAGAAGACAACTAACACGAAGGGCAATTTGAAGGCCCATGTGGAAACAGTAGAACTGTAGGCCTGTAAAAGGGTCATAAATTATAAGCATATATGAAAGAAGTTCAAGGAGTTTCCAAATAATAGAGAGGACAGTGTGCCAACTAGATAGATTAACCACCAAGTGAAATATCCAGTGCCAGGAATTGGTTACATCTAGTTGAATTGTTGGCCAGAGAGCCTCATGAACACCCTTGAACATCTCAGACTATTGCCAAAACTATTTTTTGCTCCTAAAAACCGATCATAAGGCCCTATTGCTGAAGACAACACTCAGATATTTTACTAAACAGAGAGAAGTTGAGTCAGTGCCTCACTAGAGTCTTCTTACCTACTGTTCACACTAGTGTTCATGATCCTGGAAGGTACCCTGCATTCTACAAGAAGAGAAAGGTAACCACCAACCCAGAGACAAATCATGTGACCTGACCTGCCTGCGAGAGACACTGGTACAATAGTAACACAAGCATTGTAAGGATAACCAACCACTCTCTGCTTGGATTTGAGGCCCATGTCACCAGATCAGTGCTTCTCAACCTTCCTAATGTTTTGACCCTTTATAGTTCCTCGGGTTATGGTGACTACTTCACAACTAATTTTGCTACTGAATTATAATGTAAATATTTGTGCTTTCCGGTGGTTTTAGCTGATGTTCTTAGGGTTTGACAACATGACCATGGCAACTATTATAAAGGAAAAATTTAATTGGGTGACTTATAGTTTAGTCCATTATCATCCTGGTGGGACATGGTAGCATGCAGGCAGACATGTGCTGGAGAGGTAGCTGAGAATTCTGCATCTTGCACATGCAACAGGAAGTGGTCTAAGACACTGGGCTTGGCTTGAGCATATATAAGACCTCAAAGCCCACCCCCACAGTGACACACTTCCTCCAACAAGGCCATACCTTCTCCAACAAAAATACCTCCTAATAGTGCCACTCCCTATGAGCTTATGGGAGCCAATTACATTCAAACCACCACAGAAACCCCTGTGAAAGGATTATTCAATCCCCAAAGGGGTCATGAACCACAGGTTTAGAACTGGTACACTAGATGGAACCCATGCCTAATACTGCTCCTGTGTCCAAGAACCTGAGACTAGATAGGCCATGAGCCTAGGGGGAAAATCAAATGGCATTGTTTCGCTAAAGGATCACAGCAATAAAATGATTCCTTACCACATTGTACTACATCCAAAGATCAGTACCTCATTCACCCATCATCAGAGAACCTTCTTGCAGGAGGTGGGGACTGACATAGACACCCACAACTGGACAACATACAGAGAGTGAGAGACCTTGAACACTTATTCTGAAATGGAATGTCTTCATCAAACCCTTCCCCTTCGTGCAGAAGAGGAGGCATAAAGATTCTAAGAGCCAAAGGGATGGATGACACAGCCAAGGAAACAGTGTCTTTCAGACACAGCAGTACTGATGCACATAAGAACTCACAGAGACTGTAGTGGCAGGGACAGGCTCAAGTCAGACAGGGTCCCAGTGCTGAGAGTGGGAAGTGGACAGGGCTCCCATCCCCATGCAAGAAGCTATCTGCAGTTGATATCTATTTACAAAGAAAAAAATTAGTTTTCTCCAATGGGGTCCTACTAGGAATATTAACCAAATTTAGTGATAACCCCTGTGCCCAACAGTAGTTGGCCAACACAAAGCAAAATCAATGGCATTTTTATAGACTTTTTGTCTTACATTGCTTTACTTGGGTTTTTTTTTTTGTTTTTTTTTGTTTTTTTTTTTTGTATTGTGGGTCTTTTACTTGTATATTACGGTTTCAGAATTTAAGTTTATAGGGTTTTGTTTTTGTGTATGTAGGGGTGTGATCTATGTATGTGGTTTGTTTGTTTAATTCTCTTTTCCTGTTTTTTCTTTGTTTGTTTACCTGCTTGTTTTTCTAAAGAGAGAAAGAAAAAGCATGGAGTTGGATAATTGGGAAGTGGGAGGACCTGGGAAGAGTTAAGGAAAGAAAAGTATGATCCTAATATATTATATGAAAAAATTATTAAAAAACAGTAGTCATTACATCATATCATTGCTGATATGTATCTGGGTTTCTGACTTGATAAGATTGATTTATACACCTGTGACATTCCATATTACAAGGACTATACCAAAATGAATTCTGATCTAAGGCAACAAAGTCAAAAATTTAGCTGAAAAGTCCTACTGTTTCACGCAGAAAACCCTCCACTGTCACTGACCTTCCAACATTCAGAAAGTCCCTCAAAGGACTCACAGAATCTCCAAAAAGATCTTTGTCCACAGTTTGAAAAGCATTTATTTGGTAATAGGTTGTTAACATGTGACTCAACAATTAGAGTCAATAAACATTTGTGGATGTGGATGTGTTCACAGACAGCCATAAAATACCACAACACAAGAGAAAGCTATCAGGGTGGATACTCATAAACCCGCTAATGCCTGTCAGCAAGCAGAAAACCAGTAGCTTCTCTCACCATTGATACTTACGGCTGCAACTGAATGATGTTTTTACTTAACTGGTGGCAGCTGTCTCTATGAGAAACTATTAGCACAGTAGATCTTTATTGGAACTGGCAAAGTGATAAATAACACTTGTGACTTCTCCTTTGTTCGCAAGGTTAATTGTTATTTAATAACTATTGTGATGCTAAGAGCTTCCAAGGAATTATATATGCAAACCATTAGACTAAAATAGAAATCTCAACAATGTAGTAATTTATAAGTTGCTGGGAGACCAAAGACATAAAGGTGGTATAGTACTGGATAAGACGATGATTGCCCAGGATCCTGTATTGTTTTCTTATTTTTCACTTACAGTGACAGACACTCATTTAGCAAA
Source organism: Microtus pennsylvanicus (assembly GCF_037038515.1). Lineage (NCBI taxonomy): Eukaryota > Metazoa > Chordata > Mammalia > Rodentia > Cricetidae > Microtus > Microtus pennsylvanicus. The sequence continues at coordinate 37,500,861 of NC_134592.1, read as the reverse complement.
ATAGCAAGCTATTAATCCAGGAGATACAAAGATTTATAAGATACCACTTTGACCTTGGAAAACGTCCACTGTTGTTAAGGGCACTATCTATATACACATAAGTGTACTAGGAAATTAGCTCAGTTTAGAAGATACAAAAACAAACTACTCCAGCTCAGTTGCAAAATCTTTCATAGATAATGCCAGATATAGTTTGCTAAGTTCTTTAATTTTGCCAAGTCTACCTAATTTGATTAAGGAACTGTTTATCGTTCTATCCTAGTCCCTGACAAACACACCCTAATTTATCTAACTGTAGTCACTTTTTAAGACACTATTCCTTTGAGAATGGGATGGAACCAAAGAGATATTAATTTCTCTCTATCCTACCAAGGAGGAGAGTGGGGGCCAGTGAGAGGACTTATTCTAGTCAAATGGTCCCAGCAAAGTCCCAGCAAAGCCCCAGCCAGGGCTCAGCTCACCCAGTTTCTGGCTTCTTTGAGGCCTTAGAAGATGGTTATCCAATATTCTCCTCTATACTTTGTCCAATTTGGACAGAGTACTTCAAATCTCAGTACTCAAATTGAATACATAAAAACAAACACAAAGGAGAAAGTGCGAAGTCGCTAATGGTGGCAGCAGTGATTTAAAATGAAAAGAGGAGAAGAAAGGGGGAAGATAGAGAAGGAAGCCGGTGATTCACTTAGTGGCACGAACTGGGGGCTTTGGAAGTGCATCAACTGTAGCCTTTGCAGTATTTCTGTACTAAAATCATCCAAGTTTACAGGTAAGGAAACAGTGCCATTAAATACCAGGGGCTGCTAGTAAGTATGCAATCCTATACAGGTCTGACCTGAGATCACCTATGCCAAGCCACAACACCATATTGTAGTTGAGGCTGCGCAGCCTCTAGTGAACTGTGCCCACCTTGCAATGCTGGGATCACTAGACAGGGTCCAGGGGTAGTACAGACTGCTGCAGACTGGGAAAGCCCTGGAAAGGGCTCCGATAGTTACAGCAGCCCCTAAATGGCATTTCTAATGTTCCTGCTCTCTGCGATGCATTCAGTTACCAAGACAATCATCTCAAATAAGAATTCCAGTGAAGCTTGGAGCAAATTAATTAGCCATGCTGCAGACAGATTAAAACTCTGCAAGCAGTTACCATAGTAGGTAACCTTGCTTGTTTTACAAAGTGTGGCGTTTTCATTTCAGCTCATGTTTAATAATGAATAATTCTCCCTGCCCCCTGCTAAACAGTGAATGATGAGAAGCCCTATGGTAATTCAGGGGTGTTGAATTAATCTACTAGGGGAATAGTCACAATTTCCCTAAGGCAACCTTCCCCATATTCAGGTTGTATCTATGTTCGTACCTTTATCCTCCCCTAACACGTTCCAGCAAATGGGAAAGAGATTGCCCTTTATTCTTGGCTGTGGCGAGAGCAGAGGGATTTGCCAGCGTGTTAAGTGTGAAAAGGAGTGCTCCAGAGGCCATCAGGTACTGACTGGCAGGGGGCCTCAGTGCTCACTCTGAGCCCACCTCGCAGCGAGGCATCACCTGTTCCCCCTCTCCAGAATGTGGCTCCAACAGCCTCCACTTCTCCCAAGTTCCCTGACCTGCTTTAGTTGTCTTCACAAAAATCCGCTGTGCCCTAGATTGTAGTTCTTTTCCCTCCCACAAATGCAAGCGGCATTAGAGCAAGGGCATTGTTTTGTCCACTGCTTTCTCCGTAGCACCTAAACCAGTGCCCAGCACATAGAAGCTATACACTAATCTTTGCTGAATAGTAAGTAAGCATTGAATGCACTTGTCAACAATGTCTGTTTTCCTTAGAATTTCCTAAGGAAATAGAGAAAAGAATGAAATCATAACATGCAGCAATCCTTCACCCAGTTTCCTGCTAAACACTGCCCACTGCCACTCCTCTCCTCCCCCCACCCCGCTTTGGCAGGAGTCCCATTGTTGCCCCACCAATCTAGAAGGTTATCAAAATATTTATTATCAAAATAAAATCCAGAATTGTTGCATCCTCTTCTACATGCATGCCAGAAAGCACTTCAGGCAAAACATGTAAAGTCAACAGTGACCTGCCTAACTAAATCATGAAATATTCATAAAATAGATGTTGTATAGCCATTACAAAGAATCAGGTTAATGATAGATATAATAATAGATGGATGGTGGGTTGGTATGGATACAGGCAGATGATGAATGGGTGACTGGCATGCTATTTAATCTTAGTAGACCACTGGACATACATATGAGAAACTATTGGCTTTGAACAGAAATGTGTTAATAATAGGAAGGTACTTGGGGTGGCGGGTTGCATATAGACATGTGCTCCCAAGCATGTAGCACGGAGGTTGATACTGAGTGTCTTCGTCAATCACTCAGCACATTAATTTTTGGGGCAAAGTCTCGCTGAACCTGGCGCTCACTGATCCTCAGGGATCCATGCCTAGCTTCTGACTGACCTCAGGTCTTCATATCCATGTAACAAGCACTTTGCCAAGTGAGTCAATTCCCTAACTCAAGAGACTACATTTTTAGATATGTTTCTAGAATGAGAGGTTATGATGCTGGGAAGGGCTGGTGTATTTGCATTTTTAGTGCAAAAATTAATTAAGCATCATTATTTACTAAAAGGATGGGTGTGGGTGGGCAACCAGCAAGCCGTCAACAAATTTCAGCACAGCATAGTCCTGAAAGAATTCACCCAACCAAATGAGAATTTCATGCCTTGGTAAGTCTGCTGAGAACATAAATCTTGTTTTTAAAGAATTGAATCTTCATCCTTCCATTCTCCGCTAGAGTTATCAACCCAAGTAATGGCACCTAAGGCCAAAGAAAGTCACTGAACTGAAAATCAAGCTAAAAATGTGTTTGTTCCAGAGAAGCTGGGGAAGCTAGTTAGATGTGATTTTTGGATTGGTCTCCCAGGAACTCCTAGCTCCCAAGACATTCTTTTCAAGTAAAATAATTTTTAAACCGGAATAAATTAGCCTCTGCGTTAAAAATATAAAGTATTACATGTCTGTAAACATGTGGTAGTTATTAAGAGCTCTCCATTTATGTCATTTTGCCTTGCTGGAATGTATTTCTCACTGCATTATGAATCTGCTATAATAATCTGATAATAATCTGCTGGTCCTGTTGCCCAGGTCTACCACTTGCCAGCGTGGTCTACACAGATGTAGGGTTAATCGCCAGAGAAAAAGAGATAACCAAGCCAGAATTTTCTGGTTTTGTGTTGAGCCTCTCAGGTAGCCCTGCCTGTCCCCCTGAAGATCCTGTGAAGTCCAGGGTGATGGGTTCAGCTCTCTGCCATGGATATCTCCTGGTAGCTGGTGATCACCTTCAGGGGCTGAGTAAGCTATGTCTCTGCACCGTGATGGACAGGGGAGAGTTGAGTCATCCATGAAATGTTAGTCAGGGCCATCTTTGATGGGGGAGTGTCATATCAATCTGTTGATTTCATTGTTTAAGCAATAAAGAAACTGCTAGGCCCATTTGATAGGCCCACCCTTAGGTGGGTGGAGTAAACAGAAGGGAAGGCTGGGAGGAAGAGGAAGTGAGGTCAGACTCCACAGCTCTCCTCTCCAGAGCAGACGCCTTCAGAGAGACGCCATGCTACCTGCTCCAGGGAAAAGACGCACGCTATGAAGCTCTGACCCAAGATGGACTTAGGTAGAATCTTCCCGGTAAGCGCACCTAGGGGCGCTACACAGATGATAAGAAATGGGCTAGTCCAGGTGCGAGAGTTAGCCTAGAAGAGGCTAGATAGAGATGGGCCAGAGCAGTGTTTAAATGAATACAGTGTCTGTGTAATTATTTCGGGGCATAAGCTAGCCGAGCCGGGCAGGCGGCTGGGGTGTTTGGGGATAGCCCAGCCCCGCCGCTCCCTATTACAACAAATGACGCCCAGACGTGTGGCTAACTAAACCTACTTAAAAAACCTGAGAAGGCTTAAAAATAAGGAAGAGAGCATTTAACACAGATTTTTGCTGTTTGTTGGTGGCGTGCTGTAGAGAGATTTCCTGATTCGGCAACAGCAGCAGAAAAAAAGCTGCGTTATCTTAAAGTGCTGCTTCCTGGGGCTGTGCCGCCAGTGCAAACTCTGGCTTTATGTTTGTGTTCCCGCTTGGGATCTGAAGGAGAGTGCTCTGAGACAGTGACGATGACTCAGAGCTCCCCGCCTGCTCCTGGGCAGAAGGCAGAATCAGGCTTAGGCAGGCGGAAGAGCATGGCGGATTCCTGCCGCCATACAGAGACGTGTTTTCAGACTGCACAGTGCTCTGCATGTCAGATTTGGATGTAACTTGGATGAAAAGAATTTCTGTGCTGCGTGCTCAGTCTCAGAATTAAAGTGCTGAGTGCTGCTCCTACCTGGCGGCCCCAGAGCTAGCACAAAATGGTACGTCCTCCATTTTGAAATTTTCCTGACTCAGCTTTAGCTGCAAATCCCTAGAGCTCATTAAGAGGTCCTGCCACGAAACACTTAAACGGTGTTGACGAAAAGCTGAACGCATGCTTTTCGGTTTTCAGCCGTAGCAAGAAAAAAGCTGCGCCGTTTTAAAAATGCCGGCTTTCTGGGCCATCCTGCCAGGGCAAACTCTGACTGTTTGAGACAGGAGGGCCGGCTACCAAGAGAGGACTTGAGTGTTGTCTGTTGTAGCTCGCTGGCTGGCAGGGACCTTGAAATGCCAGGTGTGGCTATAAACATGGCTACAGCCAGTACCTCAGCCAAGAGGCTGAAAAGCTAAGGAATGGACTGGATCTAGCTGGCAAAGCCACGCCTTTAGTCCTAGTGATATTGCTTGGTAAATTAAAGGCTCTTGTGGTCAGAAAAAGAGATATACAGTAAAGAGAGATTCAAAGACAGAGAAAATTTCTGAATGGTTTAAAGTGTGTTAAAAATATATGCAAGCTAAAAGTTGAAGTTCTTAAACCAAAAACAAAAAAAGGAAGAGAGTTGTTGTGTGTACACACCTTTAATCCCAACACTTGGGAGGCAGAGGGAGATAGACCTCTGTGACTTCAAGGTGTGGTAGCACACGCCTTTAATCCCAGTGCCTAGAAGGCAGAGACTAACAGATCTCTGTGAGTTCAAGGTGTAGTAGCAAACACCTTTAATCCCAATGCCTGGGAGGCAGAGACAGGCGGATCTCTGAGAGTTCAAAGACAGCCTGGTCTACAGGGTTATTCCAGGTCAAAGATATATGCTCAAAAAGCAAAAAGTTAACCTAGGAATGTCACAGCTTAGACTCTTAAGCGCCTAGTGATTTAAAGGCGCAAATCAAAAGTGCTCCTGGATAGTAAAAAATTGCAGATTCACAATAGGACAGATTCAGACTGCTAAACGAGTCACACTGTTGGATGAATGTACGTTGGCTTGGGAGAGAGAAGAAAAAGAATATAGAGAATAAAGTTAATGGTTTAAAAAGAAAAAAGTAAAAGTAAAGTCTTTAAAGAGACAGAGTACAGATAGTTATAGATATAAATAAAAATAAGCCGCGTAAAAATGAAAAATTCACAAAGAGTCTGGATTATGTACATTGTGTTTTCTTTAAAATTTTTGACTGTGAAGGAGCTAAGTACAGACAGACATTTCATTATATGGGCTGCCAAGTGGAACCAGAACGGATATCATGAGGGTAAGATTTCAGAATTTGGATCTAAGGATATGATACTTTGGAAAAGAGATTCTTCTTTTGTTTTCACAGAGGATGAGACTCTATGGATTTCTTCTATTCCGATTTGGTATGATGGACCACGTCCTCCTGAAGGGTTGCTGTGAACATCTTCAGAAAATTGCTTTGCTCAACTGCCAACTGAGATGAAACTAGCACACAGGTTATACCAAGAAAGACCTAATTAACGACGCCCCCATTCAGCAGGAAGCAGTTTGGAGAGAAAAAACTGCGCCCATGTTCCCAAAAATTGTTTATAAATGTTCTTTTACATTTAAAGGGGGATATGATATAGACATGAATAATTTGCATTAGTATAGATTTTGCTTTATTGCTAGGGATTTACGGTCAATTTTGTTATATGTATAAATGTTTCTGATGTAACTTTTACTTGATAACTGTTTTGTTATATGTAATTTTGCTATGTTAAAGTTAAAGCCTTTCTTTTTTGTTTAAACAGAAAAAGGGGAAGTGATGGGGGAGTGTCATATCAATCTGTTGATTTCATTGTTTAAGCAATAAAGAAACTGCTAGGCCCATTTGATAGGCCCACCCTTAGGTGGGTGGAGTAAACAGAAGGGAAGGCTGGGAGGAAGAGGAAGTGAGGTCAGACTCCACAGCTCTCCTCTCCAGAGCAGACGCCTTCAGAGAGACGCCATGCTACCTGCTCCAGGGAAAAGACGCACGCTATGAAGCTCTGACCCAAGATGGACTTAGGTAGAATCTTCCCGGTAAGCGCACCTAGGGGCGCTACACAGATGATAAGAAATGGGCTAGTCCAGGTGCGAGAGTTAGCCTAGAAGAGGCTAGATAGAGATGGGCCAGAGCAGTGTTTAAATGAATACAGTGTCTGTGTAATTATTTCGGGGCATAAGCTAGCCGAGCCGGGCAGGCGGCTGGGGTGTTTGGGGATAGCCCAGCCCCGCCGCTCCCTATTACAACACATCTTCACCAACTCTTCCAGGCTCCTAACCTACCCCTGTGTCAAGCTCTGTACTCTGCTCCTCTTTGGGTTAGTCAAAAGCGGAGAGAGAAAGTGGGTCATCAAGAGAAACTGGGGAATCTCATTCTGAGAAGGAGGGACCCTTTCTTCTATAGTGCTTCAACATTACTAGACACTGTTGTAGAGACCACGGAGGAAAGGGAACACTTAATGAACAGAATTGGCGTTTATGTCTCCAAGCCAACCGAGAAATGGGACTGAACAATGACTGAAGAGAAGGCTTGTCCTGTCAGAGCTTGGACAGATGGAGTCAAAGAGCGCAGGTACAGGTAGGTTGGACCTGTTTACAGACAAGTTTGGGTTATATGCGCATTACTTTCTATCGTACATCTTCCTAGTAATAAAGAAAAATTGCTAATGTGACCAGCACATCTCTGGACCACTGATAGTTGTACAAGATGAATTAGTTTTAATTTAGAGACTGATTAGTTAATAAGAGAGGTGCCTGAAGGGCCCGAAGGACCCATCTTACAGCCTTAGAACTTTGCTCCTCTGATGAGAGGCCTTACTAATCATCTGTGCCACATTAAAATAGAAGCCACTCTGTGGTGTGGGAGGTCCTTCTGTCTATGTGTTGCTTGTATTGGTTAATGAATAAACTGGCTTGGCTTACAGCATGGGAGGAGGAGGGAGGAGTCAGAGGGACGCCATGGATTTGCTGCTGGAGATAGAAATGCTGAAACTTTGCTGGTAGGTCACAACCTCGTGGTGATATACAGATTAATGGAGATGGGTTAAATTAATATGTAAGAGTTAGCCAATAAGCAGGGCGGTGGTGGCGCACGCCTTTAATCCCAGCACTTGGGAGGCAGAGGCAGGCGGATCTCTGTGAGTTCGAGACCAGCCTGGTCTACAAGAGCTAGTTCCAGGACAGGCTCCAAAAAACCACAGAGAAACCCTGTCTTGAAAAACCAAAAAAAAAAAAAAGAGTTAGCCAATAAGAAGCTAGAGCTAATGGGCCAGGCAATGATTTAATTAATACAGTTTCTCTGTGATTATTTTGGGTCTAAGCTAGCTGGACAGCCGGGAACCAAACAAGCAACCTTCTTACTACAACTCTGAGGTCTTAGCAGTCATTTGGACCTAAATGTGAACCTATAGATTTTAGCTCTCTCCTTAAGAATTACTTTCACTGGCCAGTGGTGGTGCACACCTTTAACCCCAGCACTCTGGAGGCAGAGGCAGGCAGATCTCTGAGTTCAAGGCCACACTGGTCTCCAGAGTGAGTTTCAGGACAGCCAGGGAGGGCTACACAGAGAAGCCCTGCCTCAAAAACAAGACAAAACAAAAAGTAAAAAAAAAAAATTACTTTTGTAAGAAGAGGGACAGAGCTCTGCCCCAGGGGAATTGGAAAGGATGCGCAACGATAACACAGAGGAACTAGGAACTGTGGTGGAAAGAGTACCAAAGACAATTCAACTGATATGTATGTATGTATGCATGCATGCATGTATGTATTATGTATGTATGTATGTATGTATGTATGTATGTAGGTATGTATGTAGGTATGTATGTAGGTATGTATGCATGTATGTATGCATGTATGTATGTATGTATATATGTATGTATGTATGTATTGCCTTGGGAAACAGAGTTCTTGGACAGCAAAGAGTTCTATCTACCGCATATGCTTTTGTGCTCTGCCAAGTGGTAGAGAACATGATTGTTTCCTGGCAGTTCCTGATACCTGTAGCTTCATGGAGGAACCTCATCCTAGGGCATCTGCAAATCCACCAGCCTGGAGTGGTCTGGGTCCAGTCCTGCAGTAACAGCACGGCCCAGTCTCACTCCCAGCTTCACAGGATTCATTCTCTGCAGGGCATTGTCTCAGGCTGGCCACTCTTAGTCTCTAAGCCACAGTGATGTGTATGTTATACAATAAAGTCAGAATTCATTTCCATGGTCTATTTCTGGAAACATCTTGACATGTCAACTCCAGTGCGAGATGGAATGTCATTAAGAAAATTATTAGGTTATAGCTTCGAAAGCCAGAGCCCTGATACTTAAAAGAAAAAACCAAACTGAATTTCTCTATAAGTTAAATTATGTTGAAGTCATAGCCCTTAGTATTGCAGACTATGACTTTATTTGAAAATAAGTCTTTGAAGATGATATGATCAAGTTAACATGGAGTCATTAAAATAGGCCCTAATCCAAGGCAATACATATAAAAAGAGGAAATGCAGACAAAGTTGCATACATGCACAATGAGAAAATAGCACATGAACTTAAAGTGATGTGTGTTTTGCAAGCTAGTAAATGATTTTTTTAAATGCCAGCAAACCACCAGAAACTACAGGGTAGGCATGAAACAGACTCTCACAGCTCTCTGAGGGAAAAAGCCGTGTCAACACCTTTCTCATAGATGTCTAGCCTTCCAAACTGTGAGGCATCCCCACCAAACTGCTGCTTAAGCCACTCAGTGTGTGGTTCTCTTTGGAGCAGCCTCAAGAAATTAATATCCTCACCTTGAGGTCCTGGGCCGGTATCTATTGATTTAATCACCAACAGCTTTACCCAACGTTTGCAAATTCTGGTGAAGCAGCTCCAAGTGGATAAGGTCTTGAGTTTGCACCTCGTAGAAGGATGCAGATTTCAGTGCTGACTCGTTCTGTGAATTTGATGGCATTTACATCCCTATCGTATAGCTTCCTGATTGTGGTACAGGAGGTCTATTTGTTCTTTTTCCATTGTTGTGACCAGAAGACCCGAAAGAAATAACTGACATGAGAGAAGATTAATTTGCCTCTGTTTCAGAAGGGTTTGCCTCTGCTTCAGAAGGGTTTCCTCTGTTTCTGAAGGGTTTCCTCTGTTTCTGAAGGGTTTGCCTCTGTTTCAGAAGGGTTTCCGTCCTTCACAGAAGAGAAGGGAGGGCAGAGAATCTCAGTCTGGGGAAGCAGGAGCAAGTACAAGAGACTGCACACAGTGCTGTGCCAGGAAGTAGTTCAGGTCTGAGCCAAAGTAGTCTGTATGTGACTTTGAAAGACCTGCTTGTGGTTACTTACTTCTTCCAGCTAGGCACCCACCTCCTAAAGACCCCAGAGCCTCCCAAAGTAGTAACAACAGCAGGCAGGGAAGCATGTCCTCAAGATAAACCACAGTTGGCAAGAGAACAGTTAACACAGAGGAAGCATAAGATCCCTTGTGTGTGCGCCTGTTCTAATTGCCTCACATCAGGTGCCTAGAACCTTCTAGGTAGACAGATTCCCCAAAGCTTTGTGCCTGTTCTGTGAGCCCTGCTCACCTCCTCAAGCAGGAGTTGATGGCGAATGACTGAAATGACATGTTTTCCGCACACTGTTGTGGTCTCACACTTTAGCCCTGATGGCTCTTTGCCTTGATGAGTTGATATCTCTGCTGAACAGGAAGAGAACAATGACTAAGGAGCATGTTCTGTCTGAGCACCAAATGGGAAACTTACCATCTGTGATCATTACCAAATGATCTCCAAGCTCTCTCAAATAGAAAACCTTCACAGTCTCTTTCTCTGATGGTGGGGGGCAGTGTTGTCTGACACATTACTTTCCGTTATTTCTTTATGTTCTTGAACAACCTTCTCTTCCTCCTTCTCATCTTTTCTCTTTTTCCTCCTTCTTCCCATTTCCTTCTTTCTCATTCTTATCCTCCCTCTTCACTCCTCCTTCTCTGAACCCCCCCTTTCCTACACTACACAGATTTGGTGCAGGCAGAACTGTCATCACTGACAAATGGAAATGTATTTTCCTTTCTGTAATGTCAAAATGGCTAATCCTAAAACCTTCACAGTTGGAGCCCATGGTTATTTTCCTTGCGACTTATACTAGTCTTCTGGAAAAATTCTCAGCACCTGCAATAGTTCTGAGTAATTTTGGGTTCTGGACATTGTTCTAATTCACAGACAGCCTTCCTCGCACTGGTGATGGACTAGAAGTATAGGTTTTGTCATGTTTTCTATGTTTCTTTGGTTTTTTGTTTGTTTGTTGTTGGTTGGTAGGCTGGCTGATTAGTTTTTCAAAACAGGCTTTCTCTGTAGCTTTGGAGCCTGTCCTTTTACTAACTCTGTAGATCCACCGTCTCAGCCTCCCAAGTGCTGGGATTAAAAGTATGCGCCATCACCACCTGGCTAAGGTTTTAAATACAGCATAACAAGCAAAGTCCTCCATTGCTCTAGAAGAGCCTTCCACACTATCCTGCTTGATTTTCTTCACAATGCAGCGGTGCAGGCAGGACAAGCCCTCTGTTACTCCTAATTTTAATTTAAGGATCAAAATCACAGAGATTAACTGACTCAATACCCAGAACGAACATATTTCAGGATTGACCATCTCTCCAATAACTCAACAAATTATTTAATCTCCTTCATGGAAGTATTACCATATATAAATAGAGCCTCTTTAATAACCATCAGGAGTCACCAATGAATAGAGTCAGACAGATTGGCTGAGATCACACTGATTAAAGACCATATTTAATGGTGCCTTCAACTATGTCCAAACAGCTTTTCCCCAAGGTAGCAGAACGGTATATATCTAAAGTGTTCTCTTTAAATGAACCAGTTTGTTATAATTTATACCTAACTCATGGTCTCTTCTTGCCTCATCAGGTAGGAATCAGATAAATGAAAGAAATTAGTAAATTCATTTTACACATGGTTCCAAGTCTACAGGTTCAGATAAGGACCTATTTTACTCCAGACTTTCCCACAAGGGAGATGGGTTTGGGGGTCACTGCTTTCCTTTCTACCTGTTTGCCTTCTATCACCATGGTTGGAATGCCTGCAAGTGTGTCTTGTCAAACTCACCCTAAATACACAAACACGCTGCCACCAGGAGACAATCACTATTTAACCCTTTGTAGGAAATGAGGAGCTCCTGTGGGCAGCCCGTTGCTGAGTCGACTTTTCACTCCTTGACCCCGGACTTGTCTGAAACACTGTCAAGCAGAAACCATGAGTTTTACTTTAGTTTCAGCATTCCTCTGGTGCAAGGTCAAAATAGTAAAAGCGTGTCCTGAAAGAGCCTTCAATTTAGGATGAGAAATTGTGTTCCCACTGCCTCCTGCTTGTGGTGAGCTATCCAATTGAGCTCTGTGTGGGTGGACAGGGGAAGCTCAGCGGCAGAGGAGCAGCGGTGAGCAAGCGGGGACCAGTAAAGAAGTACGCGTTTGCTCCCGTGGAGAGCTGAGACGATGAGGACAGAGGAAGAACACCCCATCTTTCTTTGCTCTTGACAGGCATTCCTCAAATCATTTGCCAAAAGGACAGGGCAAAGGTTTCAAATACGTCTTTCGGGTTGAAGTGGCATGGAACTCATTATCAGATTGGTGACTGAGAGCCACCGGGTGATTGCTGCTGGGCAGGCGTCCCACATCCCTGCGTCACTTTTCCTGTGGCTGTCCACCCACTCAGCTGCAAAGCAGACCCGTTCATCAAGTGCCTCGGGACATTCACAAGACCACACTACTCAGAAATTTTTTAAGTTCATTTTGTCAGCCTTGTCCTCACATCGATCACTCTGACCATCCTCTCTGCTCCTTTAAAATCCTCTTTGTTCCTTGCTTGTAATGATCCCATATTCTCACCTGACAAATACCTCCAACATTTCACTCAGACCTTCTCCTCTGAGTAATGTCTAACCATTCTTGAAAGAGCTCTCCTGCGCTGTGTCCCCAGCGCGCACGCAAACACACACACACACACACACACGCGCGCGCGCACACACACACACACACACACACACACACACACACGGGTGATTTTTGACTGGCAAATCCAGAATCTTCAGGGGAAAACAGCAAGATACAAATCTAGGGAAGAACTGATATTTCATCTCAAGGCTAACGGCAATGTGGGGATTTCAGGAAACCCCAGTCTTCTCTCTGATCCCGTGTGTTTCAAACTCACCATAAGTGCATGACCATGCATGGAAGCATCCTTTAAAGGGCTCTCTCTCAGAAAATAGGGAAATACTATATGTAGCACATCACTGACACCTTTTCTTCAATTCCTGACCTAAAGACAATCTACTTTACTTAAAATTTATTGGCTTATATGTTACTCTCACCTAAAGAGAAACAAGCAAACTCCAGGTAGACACATAGTAACAATGAAATTAATATTGGCATAATATTTAGCTGCAGTGACCCAGTTAAATGGAAGGATGAAATCAACTATCACAGACCAGGAGGTTCTACACCCTCAAAGAAAAGTGAAAGGGAAAAACAAAGACATCCCTGTTCAGAAACTGCAGCTCAAATCTTCTCAGATCCTGACTAAACTGGGGGGATGAGGAATTAAGTGTCCCCTTTCATCTTCCAGAACCAAATGTGCTCCTTCCATAAGGAGAGGTGAAAGTATCTGAGGCCTTAAGTCTCTGCTACAATTTTTCCTCTATGGAGTATAAAACACACCAAAATAACTAGACTTTTAAGATGAAGAAAATAATGATCCAAATCTAAGGGAAATGACAAACAATACAAATAGGTGTATTTGTATTGGATAGTAGATTTGTAATAAATATGGTCAGGGGAATAAAAGGAAAAAAATAAAGATTTTGGTAGAATCTAAAAAGCTTAAAAAATCAAATAAAACGGGCAAAAGTATAATATCTAAAATTAAGATCTCACTAAATAGCTTTAACATTAAACTAAAAAGAAAAGAAGAAACATTGGGAATGAGAAGCCAAATCTCTAAATACTGTTGTAACCAAACTGAAGCACGGAGGAAAATAATAAAAATTCAGAACACAGCATAAGAGATAAACAAAGCCTGGAGAAAAGACCTATTATTTGTGAAAGTCACTGTGTCAAAGCAAGAGAATTTAGAAAGGTCAGAGGTCAGCCAAACATCTTAAGAACTGACTTAATGAGTCCAATGAACCCCAAGCGCAATACAAGAAAGAAGAGTATAAGAGGCAGATCATGGCAAAACATCTGAAAGCAAGAGGAGACATTTATAAGAGTTGCAAGAGGACTTACTTCTCTCACAGGTGCCATTAAGATTCATGGCTTAAAAACCAAAGAAACCAAAACACAGTAGATTGCTTCCTTTAAAGTGCTGAGAAAAATAATCATCCTAAATCAGAATCCAGTAGATATTCAGGGAAATTATCCTTTAAAGCTAAAGGGAAATGAATGTTGCCAGAGGAATACAGTTGGTCAAGAAGTCCTGCACTTAAAAAAGGTGCTACCAAGTATGTGGGAAAGGGGGGGGGAGTATGAGCGGTATGTGTACATGTGTGCACGTGTGTGCAGTAGATACACCTGTGCACCCCCATGCTGGAGCCACGTGTCTAGAGGAGAACACCTGTCTTCCTCCACAGCTCTGCCTTATTCTCTTGAGATAAGGTCTCTTATTGAGCCTGAAGCCCACTGACTGGGCTCAACTGGATAGTCAGCAAGCTCCTAGGATCCTCCTATCTCTGCCTGCTCCCCACTCCAATGTGGGGGTTACAGACATGGGCAGCCATGCCAGGCTTTTTTTTAAACAGGGACCCTGGGGATTCAAACATAGGTCTTCATTCTTGCATGGTAAGCACTGCTACCTGCTGATCCATCTTCTCAGCTCCTGAGGGTATTTTTAAGCAGAAAAAAAAATGGTGTCATATGAAAACCTAGGAATACAAATAGGAACAAGCAATGCAAGGCTAAACGTGGGGAAATATAAAGTATCCTAAGTGTACAAAGCCACAGCAATAATGTCCTCCATGGTTTAAAACAGAGAATCATGGTGCATGCCAGAAGAGCAGGTCTGGGTTTCGACATTAGTTTATGTAGGGTCACAGTGTCCTAAGGCAGTGCTACTAAAAGCTCCATTCCACAGCAAAATAAGGCGCTTGCTCCAAAATTTAATTCCATACACTACTTCCTTAATTTAGAAAGTTATCATTTGGGCTGGGGGCGTAGCTCAATTGCAGAGTATATGCTTAGCATATATAAGATCTTGAGCTGAACACACACACACACACACACACACACACACACAGAGGTGTCATTTGCAAAAATGTCAGCTGAAATAAACAGTATGCCTGGTGATATCGTTGATTTCAGTTCTGTTTCAAGCTTCTGAAATCATTAAGTGGAGGCTGCGCATAGAACAGCTGCTCCTTCCACGAACCACGCTTTGAGGGATGCTATTCTGAGATTCGCCTTACTTAGTATGAGGGGAAAATACAAATACATATTAGACTTTGATACTTCAGGATACATAATCTAATCCTTAGGATAAATAATAGAAGAATAGGGAGATAATGTTGAACTTGGGATCAGAGAAAATAATCCAAAGGCAAAGAAAGCAGAGATTTCAAAAGAACAAAGACTATGCGAGACAAATGAAAAATACTCAGAGATAGGTGGAGGCCCACATACACCAACAATTTCCTTCTATGTAAACAAACACAGGATTTGTTGTTTAAAAAAAAGAGATATTTTGCACTGGGTATTTAAATACATACTCATGAATACATGCCTATATATGTGTGTACATAAAGATTAAAGAGATTTATTTAAATATATAAGATTGAAGGTAAGAGGATAGAAGATGCTATGAAAATACTAACCAAAAAAGGCTATATTAGCCTTATAACTAACACATAATTAAGACTTTTAAAAAAAGAACATTACATCTGGGCGGTGGTGGCACACGCCTTTAATGTCAGCACTTGGGAGGCAGAGGCAGACAGATCTCTGTGAGTTTGAGGCCAGCCTATAAGATCTAGTTCCAGGACAGGCTCCAATGCTACACAGAGAAACCCTGTCTTGAACAATCCAAAGGGAGGGGGAGAACGTTACTAGACTTGACGAACCTAACAATAAAAATATGAATAGCAGATTCTGTGTTAAATTTAGAACTGTGTCAGATTTACTTGAACCCCTTACAATTGCTTCTAAACATACAGAGCCAAAGAAACAGAACTGAGAGATGGGCATGGTGGCACCTCTGTAATCCCAGCACTCAAGAGGCAGATGGGGAAACACCCCAAGTTTGAGACCAGTCTAGTCTACATAGCATGTTCCAGGCCACATAGGGCTATATAGTGAGACTGCGTAAACAAAACCCCGGAAATACTCATATTAACAACTATAATAGGAAGTTTCAATATGTCTGTCTCATAGCTAGAACAAATAGTCACCAAAGTTAGAAGGGTTGCCAGCATGGTTCATGCCTTTAATCCCAGCACTCCAAAAAAAAAAAAAGTCAGTAGGACCAAAGACGTAAAAAAAAAAAAAAAAAAAAACTGATTCCCATGATTTAAAAAATTCCCAAAATTTAAAAAATCAGTTGGCTAAGTAACCATTTTGAGACTGTATGACAAAACTTTTCCTGACAGGGAGCCCAAAACAGACCAAAGTATGGATACCACCAAAGTCCAATTTGATAAACCAATGAGTCTTTATTGGGGTTACTTCCAGGAATATAGGTGAGAGATTATTACAAAAGTAGAAATGTCTCAAAGACAGCAGCAGTATCACCAAAGCCCACCCCAGCGAGGGTGACCGCTCACAAAGCTGGGAGCCAGGAGCATAACCCACAGCCAACAGACGGCTCAGCAGGTTGAAGGGTGTCCTTTCCCGGTGCTTCGATGGGTTTAGAAGAGATCTAAACCTCTTCTGGGTCGCTGGGCTGGGTTCTGCTTCTTCCGGGCTGCTGCTCTGGTCTCAGAGTCTTCTTTGCAGCTTGGCTTCTCTGAGAGGCAGAAGTCTAGTGAAGTCAGTTTCAGAGGTTTTCTGGAGCTGTTTTGGGTTGTTTATCTCCCTGCTTGAAGAGTTTTCCTGCAGGATGGAAGGTTTCATTCTCAGAGGAAACTGTTATACAACAATAAATAAACAGAACACTGAGCCCAAGTAAATAATAATGGTAAAAGTGTGTATTTTTAAAAAAAAAATAAGTAGGTATATTATAGAGGACACCATTGAAAAAACAGTTGGTTTCTTGAAAAAAACAACAGTACAAACTGTTCCAGGAATGAGAAAGATCAATGCTACAGATCTCATAAACACTGAAAGA
This sequence comes from Microtus pennsylvanicus, assembly GCF_037038515.1. Lineage (NCBI taxonomy): Eukaryota > Metazoa > Chordata > Mammalia > Rodentia > Cricetidae > Microtus > Microtus pennsylvanicus. The sequence goes on along the minus strand of NC_134592.1, from coordinate 37,484,205 downwards.
TATTATAAAACCTAGGTCTATAAAGCATATTCATACATATGATGGTTTGAACAGGAATTACTCCCAAAGACTCATGTGTTTGAGTGCTTGGTCCATAGGGAATGGTGCTATTAGAATTTGTGGCCTTGTTGGAGTAGGTATGACCTTCTTGGAGGAAGTGTGTCACTGTGGAGGTGGGCTTTGAGGTCTTGCATATATGCTCAAGCCACACCGAGTGACACAATCTCCTACTGTCTTCTGATCAAGATGTAGAACTCTCAGCTCCTTCTCCAGCACCATGTCTGCCTGCACATTGCCATGCTCTCACCGTGATGACAATGGACTAAACCTCTGAAACTGTAAGCCAATTAAATGTTTTCCTTTATAAGAGCTGCCATGGTCATGGTTTCTCTTCACAGCAACATAAGCCATAATTAAAACAATACATGAAAAAAAGGAAAATTAAATGTAAAAATAATTCCCTGTTTAAGGATCTTTTCTTTTTTTAAATTTATTTATTTATTAAGGATTTCTGCCTCCTCCCCGCCACCGCCTCCTATTTCCCTCCCCCTCCCCCGATCAAGTCACCCTCCCTCATCTGCTCAAAGAGCAATCAGGGTTCCCTGACCTGTGGGAAGCCCAAGGACTGCCCACCTCTATCCAGGTCTCATAAGGTGAGCATCCTTTTCTTAAACAGACAGCTTTTCTACAAATTCTGTAAGAGTTCCCGAGAACAAGGTCATGATCACCCCATTTCCTTTTCTCTCTCCTAAAAGAATGTACAGCAAACATTCCATAAATTATTGTTGAAACAGAGCAAATAAATAAACGAATACTTCATATATACCATGAATCTAAGAGCAGGCGTAGCTTTCTAGTAGATCTCTTTTAGCAGTCTTTCTATTTTTCCTTAAGAGTCTCACGTAGCCCGAAATGGTCTGTCTTTAACTCCTGATCCTCCCACCTCCACCTTCCAAGTCAAGTGGATTATGGAAATGGGCCATCATGCCCAGTATACATTCAGACTTTAACCCCCCCATTGCTACTAATCAGGACCAGAAGCAGTTGCATTCACATAACCTTGAGCTTCCCAGATTTGGGGAACCTAGTAAATGCATGCTGTCTCCCTCAAATCCTTGCAATTAATTTTAACTCAAGAAAAAAAAACCTTGTCTATTGACTCTAGTGTTTGCTATACATGGGGCTTATAGAAAGGCATGGCAAAGAGGCAGAAAAGCTACCAAAGGTAATGTATCAGGAGTGAAATGCTTTTATTCAGTTAAGAAATACAATTTTTCTTGCTGAGCAGACTTCAAAGTCAAGCAAAAACCTTCGTTTTCATGGTAAGCAAATAAGGTTCCTAAAATAAAATGTGCAGCTAGTGATATTTATTTACCAGGGCCCTGTGACCACCTTCTAAGAAATGCTAGGTGATGGTGATTTCAAAGCCACCCGCCCAACCAGAGCAATCGCTTTGTTAGAAGATTGGCTTCATGTGATGAGCCTAGCAAGGTGGCCTTTATTACTCTTCCTAATCACCAGCTCCAGGGTGAATCAAAATTAATTTAACTATGCCTTCATATCTTGTTTTCTCCATCTGCAAAAGCTGTCTATTAATCCTATATGAAAATAGAATCTATAGAGACTTCATGCTCTTAATATACTTTAATGACAAGGTTATCTCCCTCATTTGCCCAGAAAAAAAATAAGAAATAAAATGTCCTTTTTTTTTAATTGGTTGAAAGCCATGGCCAACTTTTGTACTATGACTGGAACCAAGTCAATGTGAGCGTATTAGAATATTAGTATTTTTGATACTAAACTAACGTAAACAAAAGGGTAGTGAAAGCCTGCCTTGTAGGTGAGGAACGTTCACTGCCTGCATCCCTGCTTGAAGAAGGCAGAGGAGTCCAGACGAGTTACAGATGGTAAGAGCATTAGCAAAGGCACCTAAGGACTCTAGAGATGAATGAAGAGGGCGAAGTGATGTGGGAGTCCCCTCTGTATGCTGTGAATACAATTGCTTAATTAATAAAGAAACTGGCTTGGCCTAATAGCACAGAGTAGAACTAGGCAGGAGAAACTAAATGCTGGGAGAAAGATGTGGAGTAAAAGAGAAGTCATGTAGCCCTGACAGACACAGTCACCAGAACTTTACCCAGTAAGCCACAGCCACGTGGCAATACACAGATTACTAGAAATGGGTTGAATTAAGATATAAGAGCTAGCCATTAAGAAGCTAGAGCTAATGGGCCAAACAGTGATTTAATTAATACGGTTTCTGTGTGATTATTTCAGGGTTCTGGGCAGCCAGGACAAATAAGCAGCCTCCAACAACAGCAAAGGGGCTTTGTCCTTTTGTAGTCTTAAGTTCAAATCCCAGCTCTGTCATATGTAGTTGTGAAACTGTAGACAAGAACTGAACTCTTGCTCAACCTCCATTTCTCCACCTACCAAAAGAGAATAAGTACCATCTCCAAAGTGTCGATGAGACATTATATAGTCTCTATAGAAATCATCTGGCCCACGATAGTAACCCATACTCATTCACTGGAATCTTCCATAATAAAAAATGAAGAAATGAACCATGGAGAGGGATCAGTGGGTAGAGTACCTGCTGTGCAGGGGTGAGGACCCAAGTGTAGATCTCCGACATTCTCAATAACTAGGAGCAGAGCACACCCTGCAGCTCCAGGGCTATGAGGGAAAGAGCAGATCCCAGAGGTGGCTGGCCCACCAGGCTCACTGGAACAGTGAACTCCAGATACTGTGAAAAAAATAGGAAAAATATCCTGAGTGGAACGCTGGTCTCTGTGCACACACAGGTGAGCGCACCCTCCCACACGTGTCTGCCCATACACAGTAAAGAAAAGAGAAAGAAGAATGAACAAAGTACATTCTTAAACATTAATGGCCCTTCTTGGGGATTTTTAATACATTCAGGGAACCTGAAAACTATCTTAGAGAAATGAGCTCAACAGATGTATGGCTGGTCCCCGGGACTTTATATCCTCTTCCCCAAAGAGCATCATCTAATAAACCAAATGTTATCAACCATGTATCACAATGAAAATAACTTTTGGAACCCTGTGGGAAAAGACAGAAGAGAGGAGTGGGTAAAGAGGAGACTTCATCTGAATGAGTTTGCTTCCAGAAGAAAAAAAACAGCATGGGACTATCTTTTCTCTTGTTTATTCCACACAAAGATGGAGACTATGTCTGCTTTGTCAACTTCCATATGCCCAGGAGGTAACATACTCTCTAAACTCATAGATATTTAAGAAGTAATTATTGACAGCAAAAATGAGTAAGTGAATGCAGGCTGCTTGAATCTTTGGAGTCATGGCTATTCAGTCTATAACCAAGAATTTAGGAACACAAAGAACTTTTAAGCATTAACTCTGAGAACCAGCAGCCAGACTTCCAGGTGTAAGTGACCCTGGTTGTACCCAGGGTCACCACTTCACCATCCCCCTGGCACCACGACACGTTGCTTTTGCTTCTCAAGTCCATGATTTGTGGCTCCTGTGAAGTGGCCTCAAACCTCAGGTCTCACTCTGCCTGTGTTTCCCACTGTCTCACAGTACAGCTTCTGGGGCTAGACATTAAAATTCAGAAAGGCCTGTTTAGAAATTGCACTGCATAGGAAAGAAAAATCAAAAGCAGAGCTGAGCAATTGAGAATCCATCAATACAGTGTCTGCTCTCATTACTAGGGGGTGCTTAATCTTATTATTCAATTTCAGGAATGAGCAGGAGGCGTGTGGTAAAATTCAATACAGACAGTATATACAGCCGCAGAGAGGGTGAGGGGACGCTACCAGCTGATGGTGCACTGTCTCGGTTACCAATCTCAACAGTTTGCTTATCAATAAGTATGACTACTTAATCAAAACAGTTTAAGACTATCGACTTTAATCATCATTTTTAACCTAATGCAAACAGCTCAAATGTCCCATCAAATATAGAAAGGCAACATTAACTTTTTGGTTGAGTCTCTGGGATTTGTGTAAAGCATGTGTAAAGTCTTGAGTTTAATATGTGAAACCCAAAAAATCCTTTCCCTTAAAATGGTGTAGGTTTATGTTTGGAACTTTCTTCTTAAACAGTTTTCATAAACACAGATGTGAGGTTAGGGGGCTGGAAAGATGGCTCAGCGGTTAAGAGCATTGCCTGCTCTTCCAAAGGTCCTGAGTTCAATTCCCAGCAACCACATGGTGGCTCATAACCATCTGAAATGAGATCTGATGCTCTCTTCTGGCCTGCAGGCAGACACACAAACAGAATATTGTATACAGATGTGAGGTTAGGTGTTAATTGTGTGGGGGGCTAAAGAGAGATGGCTCACTGTTGAAGAGCGGCTATTGCTCTTTTGAGAACTGGAGTTTGGTTCCTAGTACCCACATCAGGAACCTCACAACCACCTGCAACTCCAGTTCCAGGGGATCTCCCATCCTCTTCTGACCACACATGTGCCCCGGCACACATATGCACATACCCACAGAGACAGACACATATGAGGATACACACCAAGAAATAATAAAACAACTCATGAAGTTGATAGAGCTTATGAGCACGGTTGAACATGCCTGACTGGATATACAGCGACTGTATATATGCTGCTTCTCCATCTTTACCTTTCTTCCGAGGCAAGATTTCCTTCTTAAACTAATGAGGATTATGAAGAACAATCTCATCTCCTGAGCAGCGACCAGGTATCAAAAGTGAAGTAATTTAAGGGTGGTAATTACATTACAAAAGTTTATACATCATTTGTGCATCATGCAGGAAAAAAATATATAGTCTATTACCGCTGTTATTAAACCCCAAAGACTCACTGTATGAGAGCATAAAGATCAACCACTTGTTTGGGTAATTAACTCACTCTTTCCTGTAACTTCCATCCAGCCTCCATTTGATTCTCTTTCTCATAGGTGACCACAAGATAGTGGGAAGGGGCTACTGAAAGGTGATGCAAATTATTAGCCAAAAGTAATTATCATTTTGTAATCACATTAATGTCTACTTTACTGCCAGTAGATCATTAAAGTGCCAATTATACATCCCTGCTTTAATGTATTCATAAAAACAACCATGCATTTATTGCCTTTATCATTCCTGAGATAATTATACAACAGGCTGAAGGTATATTTCTTCAGTGACTCAGCCAACTTCACAATCACACTGAAGGCTCCTATGGTTAGGAAATTAACGTACCAGAACTGACTCATTAGGGCTAAAACTAATTATTCTCTGCTACGGCCTATGAAGGTCCACAGGAACATTCCATAGAATGCAGTTGGAAGGAAGACTTTGCCACTCTGTTAAGCTGTAAGTGTTGGGACTTTGGACTGGAAAAGCTATTCTATTGAGTGCTCAGAGTTTGATGGGTTGATCTGCAGATAGAAACTCAGGCAATGGAGCCTGGGAAGTGTCAGAGGTAAGTGGAGACTCTATTGGGTCTTGTATGAAATATTTTAGATTATGAATGTGGTCGTTGGTAGTTGAAGCTGAAGAATCAGCTGTGATTAGCAAGAGACAAACATACTTGACACAAAGACTTCTGGGAAGAGTATTATCAGGGTCAGCCCATAAAGGCTGCACTCTAATGCATACCAAGGCTGCATCTAAAGGTGGCAGATGAACTTGGTAATGCATAGGAGTTTCTCATGGGATACTACTGTGGGGTTTGGAAGGGCTTTGGGTTGACCCTTTGTCTCCAGCTCTGCCCTCGGCAGCACACACAGCTTGTCTCACAGGCTTGGGCCAGCTCCGCTCTATACCTACCACTGCTTTTGATAGCACTACTATTGTCTTTGGCTGATGTTTCATGGTTCTGGCATCTCCAGTATTCTGGGTCTCCACTTCAACTAATGGGTTTGCACCTTCACTAATGGCCTTTGCTGGTCTGACCCTGCTACATGGTTCCATGTCTCAGCTTCTTTCCATGACCTCCTGAATCCTGCAAATTTTAAGATCCCCACAGTAAATAAAGCTTTATTGGCACACAGCCACACCCACTTGCTCATTTATTATCTATGCCAGCTCTCTCCCCTTTATTAGAAAGTTGAATAGCTCCAACAAAGCCTAAAATACTTAGTGTCTTACCCATTTAAGAAAAGGTTTTCCAAGGACTTTTGTAGCCTTTCTACAGCAGGCAAGCATGGGGAATAGTTTAGCAGCCTGGGACACTAGTTGCTTTGAGTTCTGAACTTCCCCTCAGTTCTAATAATGCACTCAGCAGCCTAGCCCCTTTACCTTAGAGGAACATCATAGGATTGTAGCAGTGGAGGATTGTACCTTAGCAGAATAGCATTATGTACACAGCTCTCTCCAAACAATGCTCCCTGCAACCTCAGAACCCCTCAGATTCTACTGCACCAGGCAACATATATACCTCTCTCTGAATACCAGTGTAAGTTTCTCTGGCCCTAAGAACATCAAATTTAGATAATTTTTATTCAAACATATTCCCGATGTATCTGGTTACAAAGAATAGAAACGCTTATCTGGCCAGAGCTGGATTTGGGTGCGCGAATGTTAAAAAAAAATACTGCATTCTTCAAGTGAGATTTTTAGAGCTGATCCCCTATTACCATCTTACACCTATGTATAACTGAGCATGCGTCTGTTTAAAGTCAATGGCATTATGGTAAGAGGCATGAACAGTAAGGAAAATTAATATATGGCTTAACTATCACTCAAAATAGAGACCCACCCAACTTATCTAACTAGCCAGCCTTCATTTCTTTAGACACCATAAAAAGAGACTCCAGGCCACAATCTGTGGCTCTTGGGTCAAGTGGTCCACTACCAACATTTACAGCAGGTCTCTCTTTAATCTCTGCTATTGCTCCGTTCCAAATAAAGTTCCTTTGCTATTTGAATAATCTGTGTGAGCCCTCACTTCAACCTCTGGAATAAGAACCTGGAACACCCGGCCCACATCCTGATCACCAGAAACATTTCTGCTTGACTTTTGTCTCATTTGTTTGGTTATTAATTTAACTCATTAGAAACTCCTCTTCTCCACAAAAAAATGGCATTTATATTATTTTTCTTGTCTCTTTTGTTTTGCTTTGTGGACACAGTGTCTTCCTATGTATCCCAGGATGGCCTGGAATTCACTATGTAAACCAGACTTGTCTTAAACTTGCAGTGATCCTCCATCCTCAACCTCCTAGGATTATGGGTGTACAACCCCATCACACTCAGCCAATTCTTACCTTTCTATTCTAAATTATAGTGTTTCTAAATTATAGTGTCTCAGTTGAATGTGGCAGTAATCTCAGCATTGAGGAGACTGAGGCAGGAGGATTCTGAATTCAAAGTTGACCTGGGATCTATAACAAAATTCTCAGTCAAAAAAAATACCAAATAAATGAAACACTTTTAAGCTACTGAAATTTAACTCAAGGCAATATTTCATGCATATTCTCCCAGGTGACTCTGAGAAAAATTTCCCTCAGAGAAACTCACAAAATACTTTATAATAATTTTTTGTTCTATAGCCTGAGGAGTCACTCCCTAACTGGGCCTAAAAAGTGCATAAAATATATTTTATAAAAACGGATGCCATATACCAAGTCATTTTTAAAAACACAGAAATAGATTTGAAAAGGCCCAGACCCTTTCCCATGCAGAAACTTCCAGCCTAAAAGGGAGACTGTCAGCTGCTTAAAGACACAGCTGTGCAAGTGGTGTTCTCTTTAACAGACACATCTATGGTGGCCCGACAAGACTCTGTTATCAACTTCACAGTTGAACTCATTTGCATCTCATAACGAACCTGTGAGGTCAAATCTGACTTTGTTTCCATTTTGTAGGTATAGAAACTGAATGGAGTATGAATCAAGGATAAGAGTTAGTCTTAGTCATAAGGCCCAAGTAAGCCGTTATTGAGAAGCAGAGCTAAGCGGAGCAGTGGTGGTGCACACCTTTAATTGCAGTGCTCTGGAGGCAGAGACAGGTGGATCTCTGAGTTTGAGGACAGCCTGGTCTACAGAGTGAGTTCCAGAACAGCCTAGGCTACACAGAGAAGCACACACACACACACACACACACACACACACACACACACCCAAGAAGGAAGAAGAAGAAGGAGAAGGAGGAGAAGAAGAAGAAGAAGAAGAAGAAGAGGAAGAGGAAGAGGAAGATGAAGAAGAAGAAAAGAAGAAGAAGAAGAAGAAGAAGAAGAAGAAGAAGAAGAAGAAGAAGAAGAAGAAGAAGAAGAAGAAGAAGAAGAAGAAGAAAGCAAAGAAAATGTTGAGAGTGTTCTAAAGAAAAGTAGTGAAGGGAGAAGTGTGAGCATTGCTGTAATCGCTGTATTAATTACCTCAGGTTGTCCTTAAAAACACCACAGATTGGATCATTCAGACAACAGAAATGTGCTTGCTCATGTTTTTGGAGCCTAGAAAATGCAAGACCCGGGATAGCAGGGCTAGGCTCCAGGTGGCCCCTCTTTCTGGCTTGTAGACAACTACCTTCTCATTCTGCTCTCAGTTTTTAAATTTGTTTGCTTTTTTTTTAACCAGGCATGTGTTCATTCAGAAAAAGAAATTTCTCTCCTTCTTCCTCTTTGTAAAATTTAGGATTCCACCCTCACGGCCTCACTTAACCTTAAATAACTCCTAAAAGTTCAGCTTCTGAATATAACCTTATTGGAGGTTAAGGATTTCATCTAAAAATTTGGGGGAGAACACAGGTCAGTTCATAACGCCAACATGGACAGAGAGTTGAGGTCCAGGAGGTTGTCCAGGGACTGGTGCACAAGGAAATGAAACTGAATAGGAAGGCACTCCCTGCTGTGGGGTGGCCACTGATCATGGAGTCTGTGGTGTAAGTAAGTTTATAAGTTTAACTATTTGCTGCTCTGTGTGATCCCAGGGAAGGGTGGCAGTTCTGAGAAAACCAGAAGTAAAAATGGGAACAAGAATTGGGAGGGACAAGACTGGCGGGAGAAGGCAAGTTATAAAAAACAATCCCCTAATAAATGGCACTGTCAAGATTCGGAAGGCCAGCTGGACTGTGACTGAAAAAGCATGGGATAAAACCGGACTCTCTGAATATGGCGGACAATGAGGGCTGCTGAGAAGCCAAGGACAATGGCACTGGGTTTTGATCCTACTTCATGTTCTGGCTTTGTGGGAGCCTAGCCAGTTTGGATGTTCACCTTCCTAGACCAGGATGGAGCGGGGACGACTTTGGACTTTCCACAGGGCAGGGAACCCTGACTGCTCTTCAGACTGGAGAGAGAGGGGGAGAGGAGTGAGGGGAGAGGGAAAGGAGTGGGGGGAGGGGGAGAAGAGTGGGGGAGGGGGAGAGGAGTGGGAGGCTGGGAGGAGGCGGAAATTTTTTTTCAATAAAAAAAATTAAAAATTAAAAAAAAAATAAAATAAAAAATAAAATAAAAAGATTTGGAAAGAATTAAAACAATATCCCTGCACTACTAACATCATCTCAAACATAAAAATCATAAGGAGCATACAATAAAACTATCATAATTAATAAGCAAGTTCCACAGTTATAAAATATAAGTTCAATATACAAAAGATTATATTTATATATACGAGCAATGAACAATCCAAAATTGAAATTAAGAAACTATATCATCTCCATGCATCAGTGTGACTAAGATACTTAGGAAGAAGTCCAACAGAAATACAAGATGAGTCTGATGAAAATTATGCATTGCATGGAAACCCAAATACACTTATGGGAATTTCAGGATCCAGTTGAAAAGTTTCAGTACCCGAGTGAGCACAAAGCAGAGAGCAGCTGCACTGACACCGAGGAAAAGATACTTTCCCTTCCTGAATCAGCTTTACCCCCAAGCTCAGAACCCACACTATGCCCCAGCTGGTGATCTCTGCCCTAAGGGGAAGAAAGGGTCAGTATGAATCCAGCAGTCCAGAGTTTGGGAGAGCTATGAGAAACATGTGTTTCTATCTCTTCCCAGTCAGAGTACTCATGGAATGAGTGTGCATCAGATACCTTAGAGCTACTGAGAAAGAGAAAGGAGCAGGACTGTTTGCTGCGGCCATCATGGCTCAGAGTGATAGAAAATCCCGCCAAAGCACAGATCCTTTCCTTGGGGAGACAAGGAGATCAGAACATGTGTCCTGTACTCTGAACTCTCCGAGTGCTACTTAAAGGACCAGAGTCTGTCTAGCATGAAAAGGGCCACTGGTTGGAAGGCAGGATGCACTGACCTATCTGGTGGCTCTTGAGGACAAAGAGCGGGGTGGCATGTTATTCTGCAGCCAGAGAATGAAGACACAGCGTAGAGAGAGATACCAGAGAGAGCAGGAGATTATAAGCCTCTCAAAAGGAAGCCACTAGAGAAATTACACAAAGAAGGTATGCCCCTTCCACGAGGATTTGGAAGTCTCTATTATCTCAAACCAAACTTATAGATAAGGTACTTCCCCTGGACAAAGCCACTCTGTCAAAACTATTGGAGAGAACTGCTTTTTTCTAATGCATAGATCCAAATACATCACTACAACACATATGAAGAAACAAGGAATTGTGGTCAAATTTTAAAAATGAATATATATATACATATAAATGAGTGTATATATATATATATACACATATAAACACACACACACACACACACATATATATCCAGAAGCTGATTACTACCACTACTTTAAAGTGTTTCCCCAAAGATCATATGTAAAATTTTAATGATCAAATTTACATGCTAATGAAATTCAGGTGAAGATCTGAGAAGTAATTAGGATTAGATGAAGTCATGGGAATGGAATCCCTGTGACTGAATTAGTGGCTTTATAAGAATAAAAGAGATATGATCTACCTTGCTATCTCAGTCTCATCATGTGATACTTTGTATCACGTGCCCTTTACCAAACTGTGAGAACATACAGAAGTCATGTTATCTGTCTTGCAGCTTCACACCTGTGAGCCAAACAATCCTCAATTCATCACAAGCACCCCAGGCTCTGCTACCCATCATCATACCAAAAAAAAAAAAAGCCAAAAGAAAGGAATAGAAGCTGATTACCTATGAATTGAAAATTGCTGCCACAAGATTCTTTATAAAGTCAAGAAAAGAATGAGCGAACAGAACAAAAATGACAAGCTAGAAATAAAAACAAAAAAGTCTGGAGCTGAAAAACAAAAGAGATGAAAAGTTTTCCAAGAAGGGTTTTGACAATAGGGGTGTTGAAGCATGGGAAACGTGATGGTAAGTCACGTCAGAGGAACCAAAGGATCAAAATAAGAAGAGGAAAGAAAGCCAGTGTGGCCTCTGGGGACACCACCACACTCACCAGCACATGGTCTATGGGAGTCTCCGAAGGAGAAGCAGCATTGATAGGAAGTTTACAAAAGAACAATGGAAGAAAAGCTCCTAAGTCAAGGAAGGAAACGGACACCCAAATCAAGAAGCCTAATGAGATGGAATCAATGGAAGGAAATCACATTGAGACAAAAATCCAATTGTCAAAAGTCAGAGAAAAAAATGAAAACAAAAAGAAAAAGGAATTTGTCATGTGTAGGAGAACCCCTTTAAGATTATTGGTGGATTTTTTTTTTTGCCAGGTGGTGGTAGCACATGCCTTTAATCCCTGCACTCGGGAGGCAAAGACAGGTGGATCTCTGTGTGTGAGTTCAAGGCCAGCCTGGTCTACAAAGTGAGTTCCAGGACAGCCAGGACTGTTACACAGAGAAACCCTGTCTGGGGGGGGGGGGGGGAGGGAGGAAGGCAAAAAAAAGTAAACAACAACAAAAAAGATTATTGATGGATTTCTCAACAGAAGCCTAGTAGACTAGAATGGAGTTTGATAGTATATTCAAAGCAGTGAAATAATAAACCACCAACCAAAATTATGATAGTTAGCATTCCTCAGTATGAGTCACAGAGGCCAAACAGAGGCCACCAGTCTTGATGGCTCCTTTAGCTGCTAAGCCATCTCGCTGACCAATTCACTATAGATTTCATAACCTGAAAGCAAAGGTAGGGAAAAAGAGATTTCATGCAAATGGCAACCAATAAGGAATAGGAGTGGCCAGGCTTATATCCAACAAAATAGACTTTAAGCAAAAAATACAAAGAACCTTATAAAATTATATACAAAATATATCCTCAGGAATATATGGCAACTACAAATGTATGTGTACCAAACTTCAGAGTATCCACACATGTATGAAGCAAACATTGGCAGATAAGAAAGAAACTGACTTCTAATCAAAATAATCTAATATCCCACTCTCGAAAATATATGGAACATTCTGACAGAAGATTAATAAGCAAATTAAACAACACCACATACCACCCATATCTTGTTAGCAGATACACTTTCCATCCAACAACAGTAAAATGGGCATTTTTTAAAGCACACAGAAAGCTTCCCAGAATAAATCATGTCAGGCCACAAAACAAGTCCTAAACTTAAGAAGCTTGAAATCATACCATGTGCACTTCCCAAACACAGAGAAATGAAACTAGAATTTAAGGACTGAAGGAAATCTAGGAAAATGACAAATGGGTGTAAATTAAAGTAACAGATACTTGAATAACTAATAGATTAAATAAGAAATCAAAAGCAAAAACTTAGGGCTGGTGTAGACGGAAGTTTCTGTACCACCCAGTCCCACAGCCTTTCAGTCCAAAAGAAACACACAGAAGCTTATATTAATCACAAACTGTTTGGTCTATTAGCTCAGGCTTTTTATTAACTAGCTCGTATAACTTAAATTAACCCACAATTTTTATCTATGTTTAGCCACAGGGTTTGGCACCTTTTCTCAGTAAGGCATTCTCATCTTGCTTCCTCTGCATCTTGCTGGTGACTGCCTCTCTGCCTTTTCTCCTCCCAGAATTCTCCTAGTCTGGTAGCCCTACCTATACTTCCTGCCTGGCTACTGGTCAATCAACATTTTATTAAACCAATACAAGTGACAAATCTGTACAGTTGTACAAGAGTTTTCTCCCACAGCAGGCTGGAGAGATGCTTTAGTTGTTAAAACTCATGCTTGCAAGCACAAGAACTTGAGTTCAAACCCCAGAACCCACAATAGGAAAGGGAAGGAGGACAAAGGAAGGAAGAAAATTCACTCAGCTATAAGAAGGAAGACTTGTCACATGGCATAATACAGATAAATATTAAAGATGTTGTTAAGGTAAAGTAAGACTGTCACAGAAGGACAAAGGCCACATGATTCCACTCCTATGGGGGTGTCTGGACTGGCCTCACCCAGAGGCCCATAAAATAGAAAACTCAGTCTCTAAAGAGGACATAGTATACAGAGTTTTATCCATGCACAACAAAATGCTCTAGAATCTACTAGGTAATATTTGTAATAATGTTATTCTGTTTACTTAAAAAGTCTTGAAAAGCTATGTCATATTAATGTTTCTTATCATAAGAAATAGACATATAATCTTCCTTGTATCCGCCAGAATTTGGTTCAACGATCCTTGCAAGAATGCTTGACTGCTCAAGTTCCTTCAATAAAATGGTGCAGTATTTACAGACAGCCTCTTCCTATATACTCTACACCATCTCAGTTTGTTTCCAACCTAATATATTGTAAATGTGATGTAGTTGTCATATTGTTTTATTAAGGGAGCAAGACAAGAAAAAATGTATATACTTAGTAATTGTGTATGTGCGTATGTGTGAGTATGTGTGTGTGTTGAAGAGAATTATCCACGGAGATTTTTACATGTTAGGTAAGCACTCTATCACTAAGGTGCACCCCCAGCCCACAGGCGCATTTTGAGAAGGGGGTCTGATTTAGTGTTGGGGTGCTTGCTCAGTATGCAGCAGTCCCTGGGTCTGAGTCCTTACACAATATTCTTTTTTTCTTTTCTTTTCTTTTTTTTTTTTTACAATTTATTAAGGATTTCTGCCTCCTCCCATTTTCCTCCCCCTCCCCCAATCAAGTTCCTCTCCCTCATCAGCTCGAAGAGCAATCAGGGTTCCCTGACCTGTGGGAAGTCCAAGGACTGCCCACCTCCATTCAGGTTTAGTAAGGTGAGCATCCAAACTGCCTAGGCTCCCCCAAAGCCAGTACGTGCAGTAGGATCAAAAACCCATTGCCATTGTTCTTGAGTTCTCAGTAGTCCTCATTGTCCGCTATGTTCAGCTAGTTCGGATTTATCCCATGCTTTTTAAGACCCAGGCCAGCTGGCCTTGGTGAGTTCCCAATAGAACATCCCCATTGTCTCAGTGTGTGGATGCACCCCTCGTGGTCCTGAGTTCCTTGCTCGTGCTCCCTCTCCTTCTGCTCCTGATTTGGACCTTGAGATTTCTGTCCGGTGCTCCAATGTGGGTCTCTGTCTCTGTCTCCTTTCATCGCCTGATGAAGGTTAATATTCAGGAGGATGCCTATTTGTTTGTCTTTGGATTCACCTTCTTATTTGAGCCACAGTTGATTGACTACAAACACAGAGCCTGTAGATCCAGAAAACCAGGTACATATTCACATCTACCAGCATAGTTATAATTAAAACATATGAAAAATAACAAGTGTTGGAGAGGATGTATGGAAACTGACATACATTGCCGATAAGAGTGTAAAATTGTTCAATTGATTTGTTAAAAATAGGCTGGCAATTCCTGAAGATGTCAAATAAAGGGTTACCATAGAACCCATGAAATACACTTCTAGGTAAATATTCAAGAGAATTGAAAATGTATGTCCATACAAAATGTGTGCCTGAATGCTCAAAGCAATACATTTGTAATAGCCAAAATGATCACCAAGTAATGCTGGATAAATAAAGGGTGGTTTATACACACAATGCTGTTATCAACGAAGGAGTCACATGCTGATACAGGCATGGAACCTTGAGAACATTATATTAAGTGAAAGAAGCCAAACACAAAGTGTCTCACAGTGTCATCGGTCCATTTATGTAAAAATCTAGAGTAAGCAAACATGGAGACAGAAAGTAGGATGGTAGTTTGGGGAAGACAGAAATAGGAATGACTGTTAATGGGCACAGAGTTTATTTTAGGGGTGGCAAAAACGCTCTGAAACTAGACCATAGTGGTGATTACACAAATTTGAGACTATACTAAAAACCACTTAATGAACACTGAAAAAGATGAGCTTTATATATGAACATCTTATTTTTTATTTAAAAATATTATTTATTTTAATTTTATGCATATGTGTGTTTGGCATGTATGTGCCTGGTTGCCCTTAGAGATCAGAAGAGGTGTCATATTCCTTAGAACTAGTTACAGATAATTATGACCTGCCATGTAGGTTCTGGGAACTGAACCTGAGTCCTCTGCAAGAGCAGCCAGGGCTCTCAACTCCTGAGCCATCTCTCCAGTTCCCTCCACTCAATATTTGAAAGATTCTCAGCAGATATAAACAGAAGAAGCACAGCCTAGAGAAGGAGGAAGAAAATCCCCAGGAAATAAGTTCACCACCTTCATAGAGAGACCCTAACAAAAGAGCGCTATTTTTTCATTCAAGAGAACTACAGACAGTTGCCTAGGTATTCTCATATTTGAAGTATTACACCAAAATCCAAGGGCATCTAAGATAGAGAATGGTTTTAGGCAGTTCTGATTGAAAATAAAGGGAAAGAAACTTCTAAAAGCTGTTCTATTTGCAGATCTCTCTCTCTCTCTCTCTCTCTCTCTCTCTCTCTCTCTCTCTCTCTCTTTCTCTGGAGATATGTGCAGAATCCCCTGTCACCCCAGTTGCCGAAACTCCTTCAATCTTCTAAGACTAGTGATGCACTCAGAAATAGCAGTCTGCGTGTGTAACCAGGGTAATCATCCCTCCCCAGGGATGTGCGTAGAGGCACAGCTCTGGACAGATAAGGTCAGGACAGAGGGTTCCCTGGGCTAAGGCAGCTGTGACCTAGCCCCAACCCCACCAGCCTTCAGGACCTACAATGGGACTTGTAGTTGATCCAAGGAAGTTGCAGGGCACATGGTTGCCAATTCAATGCATACAGATGCAATTTTGCAGAATTTCACTCAGATGCAATCTGCAGACCCCATTGCTGTGGTATTTAGTTGGTACCTCAAGCAAACAGGAAGGTGAGAAATTCTAGTCTAATTTGATCTTAATTCCATTCTCTAATCTATTCTTCTGTTTCTATACTTTTACCCCCTCACTTGCTTTTCTCTTTTCAATAAAATTTATTATCCAGTGTGTCAACATTTACAATGGAGGGAACTCCAGACTTAACAGAACACATTTTCCCTGGTGCCCCTGTCAATGTGCAGGCCAAACAACCTGACCTCCACTCGCCCTACCAACAAAGTAAATACGTCCCCACTGAGATGATGTTGGCCCACACAGGGATCACATAAATGGTGCCTCCATGGCAGGAAAATGGAATGAAGAACGGACAAACCATGAGAGTTTCTGGCATTGGGGCTTTTACGTGAGAATATTCCCCACAAACTTTCCTCCAGGTAGAAACTGATCTTGCTATTGAGCAATGAGCAAGGGTTGTAATTACTGCCCATCTTCGCCTCTCTGGCAGTTGTTTTCATCTGCTCACTGACTGAATGGTCTCTGGGTTCAAGCTGGGAAACTGGAAAGAGAAAAAAGAGGCCACACGGAAGAAATATTTGGTGCTAAACTTGGGAGAACAGTCAGGAGCTGCTGGGACTTGAGATGTTCCTCTTTCTGAAAGGAGGTATGTACATAGAGGGGGAGGGGTTAAAAGGACACAGGGTAAATGCCTTAGACACAGAGGACTACAGACATCAAGGCCAGGGGGACAGAAGCAGCAATTGTGGAAAGCATCAGAGAGCATCCGGAAGCACCCAAGCCCGGGTGGGAAGCCTTACTCCATTTGTGTAGAAGGTTCTAGATCAAGGACAGAACCTAAAAATCCCCCCTCCCCCTGCCCTTTCTCTAAAAGATAACAGTAGGAAGGGGTTAACACCTACTTCTGCCTTACAAGCAGGGAGCAAAAACATTCTCATTTCCCAGAAGGTTGCAATGGCTGTTCTCGGTTGTCAAATTGACCACATGTGGAATTAACTAAAACTCAAAAAAAGGCTGGGTATACCTGTTGGGGGACTTTTGCTTAATCATCTGAAGTGGGAAGATCCTCTTCTAATTTGGATCTTTAAGGTGGGAAGACATAGCTTTAATCCAGATCTTTGAGGTGGGAAGACTCACCCTAATGCCCGGGCCATTCCAAGTTAGCTCTTTCTACCTCCAACTTCCAGACTCAGATGTAAGCTTTTAGGCACTGCTCCAGTGGCGTGTCTGCTTGCTTGCCACCCTGCTCTCCGCTATGACGACCATGGACGGTGATCCCTAGAACTGTGGACCCCATTAACATTTCCTTTTATAAGTTGCCTTGGTTATGGTATCTCTTCACAGCAATAGAAAAGTAACTGAGACAATCACTGCGAATGAGTTTTGTATCCATAAAAATATTTGATAGCAATCATGATTTCCAGGTACTATCTTTTGTTTTTCCTTTGGAAGGTAACCATTCTGCACCCATAAGCAAAGTCACTACAGATTCCCAAGCACCTATATGTAATGTAGTCTTAGATTTTCATGCGTCCTGCATTTTCCAAGTCCTGCTGGCCTCTTCATGAGTTAGCAAGTCACAAAGCCTCTTTGACATGTCTCTTTTATATTTGTGCAAGAGTCTGATTTTACCTTTTGGAAAAGTATGCTTTAGCAATCCCATGTCCTCAGAAAAGGCTGTTAGCAGCACAACCTGAGAAGCAGGCTTATCTAACAATAAGATCTCCTCTTACAAAGTGAATGATCCAAAAGCAGCCAGTGAAGCAGGCCAAGAAATGGGAGTGTCTTGGCAAGGTAAGGCTGGGGTCCAGGGAAAAAGAGGAGTCAAGTAAATCTAAGGAGAATTAAATTTAATGTTCATCATTCTTGACCAAGCAATTATGTTGAGCACATAGCCCTCCCCATGGCTCTGCACCACCCATTCCTCCCTCCTCCCCCCAGATGAGAGGTAACCTTTCCTCACCAACTCAAAGTACAGTGTGTCCTGTTCCATCCTTCTCTGGGGACCGGGAGGCCTGCTCAGCTGACATTTACATAACCAAGAGAGCTACTCAAGCATTCTTTAAAGAAGAGAGAACATTTCCCTTCAAGGTGATTTCTGTTCCCAGCTAGACCGTAAAGCAGACGCCACTAAGAGAAGAAATCCTCACACTGAATGTCAGCGTGCCCCTTCGGACAGAGCACACATACCTGCTGCGCTGGCATCTTTAGAGGCTGCCCCCACACCACCAATCCAGCTTCCCGATGAAAATTGAAATCTGCAGCTGCCTCTGAAAAACAGGTGAATTACTCCTCAGTTCCCTCAAGCTTCTCTACAGAGGCTGTTTCAGGAAACCTAATCCCTCCTCTTCTCCTCCTCCCTGCCTTCCCCACTCTGACATCCAGGTAAACTGAGCACAGAACCACCACCACCTTTCCCTTTATTTCCCAAGTCTGCAGCATGCTGTAGGGGAGCAGCATGTGGGAAAACCATCACACTCTGACCAGTACTACTTAAGAAGACATCTCTCTAGATGTTCTCCAACCTTCAACAGCATAAGGCACAGGGCATCCCTTAAAGATGCTTTATGTCATTCTCAAGTCTTTTTGGAAAACTTCCCAACCCAAGAAAACAGGAATTTTGAGTTCTCACTTCCAAACGTTCAATGGAGTTGGGTGCCCCACTTTGCCTCCTGCTATGATCCTTCCAGAAGCCTAAAAGGGTGGTTTGGCTAACAAGACCGAAGTTTTTCTGCCCATCAAAGAGACTCTTCAGGAAAATACCCATGTATTTAGAACTGAAGGGGGCTGTAGTCTCTGCCATCCAGAGAGTCTCATTTTTCAGTCAAGTTCCAGGGGAGGAGCTCCAATAGAGCCCCATCCCAGTATCCGCCATCTCATTTGTAACTGTAGGGCAATAAGGCACAGAGATCCTGGTGAGCGTTTCTCAGTTGCAGAGTTCTTGTTACCTCTCAAAGCATAAGCACGCCCCAAATTCAGATGCTTTGGGGGGTACATGTCAGTTAAAGCTAATTCAAGAACATCACAAAATGTTGGTGTAATTCAAGAGAGTCACCGCAAGATGGCAGGCTTTAACCTCTAACGGAGTCCAAAGCTGCAGATTTTTTTTCTGCCTGACAGTTGTTGGGGGTTTTGGGGGGGGGGAGGAGCAGACCAAGGTGCTGAGCTGTGTGTAGGCAGAAGCGTCTCTTCATTTATTAATATTCTCAGATGCAGCTTGAGGAGATTTCATGTCACTTTAGGAAGCTGATTTGTTTTGGCAGTCATTTTCTTTAAGAATAATTTCCTGATCATTTGTCAGATACAGCTCTTTTAAATTTTAGTTCCTCCCCTCACAGGGGGAAAAAATGTCTGTCTGAAAGTTTCAAGATAGAGAGGATGCATATATGGGCAAAACTTGCAGCATGCTCTTGTGTGTTCGCAACAGAACAAGGCTGTTTTCTAGGGGATGCAGAGAATAGTTAACTTACCCGCTGGCAAAACTGTGGATGGACCTTATAGGAACACACACAGCCCAGAGGGGTAAAGTCATATCAACTGCTTTAAGTTCCAACCACAATTATAATTTTCAAGATCAACCCCACTTGTTCTTTCTTCTACTGACTCAATCACCAACTCAAGAAAAAGTGATGCAGGAATCTGTGTCTGATCCTATCTTCCAAAAGGAGAAAGGAGAAAATCTGTTCCAAAATGTTTAGAAAGAGAATGACATGCTTATGTGTGTGGAGACTCTATGGGGGAGAGAGAGGACTACCAAGGGGACAGACAGGGACTCACACTGGGTGGCTACTTAAACAGCATAATCTTAAATTCTCTTGCACGAAACAGGGGGAGTAATTTGATTGCATCTGGATCAAGTAGGTTTCAGAGCAATAAGAACCAGATAAGGGAGCAAAGGGAGTTAATGGGGAGCATTTTAAAGTCACAATTAAGGTATAATTTCCTTAGGGTTTTCAGAATAACAATAGCTTGTAGAAGGCAGTAAACACACAGACTGAGAAGACTTGGCCCTTCCTGTTCATAAAGCTTCACTCCTGGGTCCAACCACAAGAGCCAGTAATTAGATTCCACTTCTCTCTGTCCCAAGCAGACTTGCTGGGTGACCATTAGCTTCTACCCCAGAGGTGGAAGCGGTGATCCAGGACCGTCTACACAGGTCAGAGCTCATGAAGACAGCAGCAATTAACCTCCCTCCAAGTGTGTGTCTGCCTGGGAGGGGACAGGGGGACAGGTCTCTGCACGGTACATTAAAAAGCATTTATGAACGGGTAGGTCAGAAGAGCTCAGGGAAAGAATCATGTAATGAGTGATGGTTATTAATGACCATTATTATCTTTGTCCTGACCCCGGGACTATATCTTCAAGATTGTTTACTTAGTATGCACAAGTGAAGCTCGGACACGAGGGGCCCTGAGACTCTATTAATCCACTGGTGATACACACAGAGAAAATAGCTCTCCAAAAAGTGAAAATTCTCATCCTAAATATTAATATATATAAATGAAAATTTTAGAGCCTCTGTACTCTACCAGCAGAGAAACGGATCAATTCTCCGTGCCACGAATCACATGATGGAGGGTGTCAGGGCAGGTTTAACATGAATAAGATATTGATCTCCCTTGTTACTTGATTCAACTTCATTCCTTTCGGATGGCCAGAGGCCTCTGTGACAGCAAAGGCTTTGGTCTGGAGGGCAATTGAGAGCTGTACTTTCAGGTCTTTTATTTATTCATTAAAGTTTTGGGGATAACAATATTTCTGCAGGAAAAGAAGAGAATTCAGAGAAAGCCCTCAAGTATGCTGAGTCCTTTTCAGACTAAATAAAGTTGGAATAGGCTGCTTCAGAGATGTTGGGACAGAAGGCAAGCGTGCCATGACAGCGTGATCCGTGCTGTCTGTTGAGGCTTGGTTTATGTTTTTCATTTGTTAGACTGTCATAATTCATGAATACAACGCTATTAATATTTTGGATAGTACCCCAAAAAGAGAGTTTAGATAAAAGCAAATGCCCTCTTTCATTCGCCTGTCTCTGTTTCCTAAGTCATCTTCCTCTAGGGATGGCACTGATAACACATGGTACATGCACAGGACTTTCTGTGACCTTTGCATCTACACACACATGGTGGGGGGAGAGGGAGGGAGGGAGAGAGAAAGAGAGAGGGAGAGGGAGAGAGAGAGAGAGAGAGAGAGAGAGAGAGAGAGAGAGAGAGAGAAGACACACTTATAAAATAAGATGAGGCTATGCTAGCTTTCCCTTACTATAACGAAATACCTGAGACAATCAATTTAAAAGGAGGAAGGTTTCTTGACTCACGGTTTCAGAGGTTTCAGGTCATAATCACTAGGACCTGTCACTTTGGGCCTAAGGCAAACAAAATATAGTCGTCAAAGCTTTATACCTCATGGTGGCTGGGAAGAGAAAGATGTGATGGGAGCCATGGTCGTATATCCCCTTCAGTGACCCACCCCAGATCACCTAGCTTCCTTCTACTCGGCTCTACCGTCTAAAGATCCCGCCACTTCCCAACAGTGCAACAGGTTAGTAATCAAGCCATTAGCATGTGAGCCTTTTCCACATATTTAAGACCCAACCCCTAACTAAACCATCCATGTTATAGAATGTAATATGCTTTGGAAATAGAAAAAGCAGAAGACAATCTCTGAGACAAGTGTTAAGTGAGAACTCCAGTGATTGGTAGAGCCATGAGAAGGTTTGCTGAGAAACATAGTTATGAAGTAGAGAGTATAAAGAGCAAGTGTGTGTGTGGTCATATTTTGTTTGTGATCTAACAGGTAAAGCTTGCTTAAAGATGAGAGTGCGGAGCCAAGCCAGAACCCAAGCAGGCTAGCGAAGACATTTGGCCAAAATGGTCACAGACCTTTATCTCTGACATAGGTAGTCATTTTGACTCATTCCCTAAATGGGAGCTCAACTTTATAGTATGACACAGCTAATCAGTGGGGAGGTAAAGGAGGGGAGGTTTGGGAAATAAAGGCTCTTGTGCGGCTAACTACCTTTGAGATTAAACAAACCTGTTTCTCACCTAGATTCTACCGTGACAAATGGTCTTTAGTGCTACAACTGGCAGGGTGATGCTGGGGACAAAATCTAAAATCATACTGATAACTTGACTGGGCCTTAATTTAAGATCCTAAATATTAAGGGTATTTCTTTTTGCTTCTAAAATGTCATGCCAAGTCCTTCTTGGGCAGAGATGCGCTAGCTCCCCATAGCAAGTGCCCTCGTGGGAGCTGGGCAAGGGCTTGAGCCAGAAGAATAAGATTTTCTTTTCCCTTCCAGAGCCAGCCTGGATCACCTGCCTGGTACTGTGCTGCCTCACCTGCTGGTTTCCTCTCCATCCTTCCCTGTGCTGGCCCAGGGTGCCAACTGGTGAAAGCCCTGATCCTTTGCCCAGAGGCCGCAGGCTGAGTTAGATTCTAGAGAATCAGGAGGTGGGACCCAGAGGTCACTGGACTCATCCTCCAATAGTCTGTTTAAACTTGTCACCCAGCTCTGGAAGTTAACAAGAAAAATCGCCTTTTTTGGATGCAAAAAAGATCATCTTTCCTTCTTACTCAAAGCCCAAGGTGAAGAAGAAAGACTACTTGGGAAAATATTTTGTTGTTTGTTTTCAAAATGCAGATTGACTAGATATGATACACTATTTAATTGTTTGTTTCTCCAATAGCTTCTTCTAATCACTAGGGTCTATTAGCAATTTTTAGGGTCTTCGGCTGTCTTTGAATGTGCTCCTTAAATCCTATCCATTTCAGTCAGCCTGCAGATGGGCAGTCAGGTTTCAGATTCTCCATGAGGGATAGCTGACGTCAGTCTGTTCTCTTAAGCAGGTATCAGAAGCCAGGTTTTTATTTCTTTTCTAAGAGAGGGAAATGAAGCCTGGATAGAAAGGTTGTCTGGCAACCAGATAAAGGAAGAAATTTCTTTCAGGCTTTCCAAGAAGATAGAATGGAAGTCTTGAAACGTAAATTACTTTTTAATGGTGTCTTGGAAAGGGTGTTATTTCTCACTCTCTGACCCTTCCCCCCACTTCCTGAATGTGGCCTATGTAAGCAATTAGACCATTGTGAATCTTTAAGTGAGTGAAACTAGAGATATTTTAAGGGATAGAAGGAAGCCGAGAGACGTGCTGTTTCATCCAGCTATTTTCTGAAGCAGGGAATTAGGATTTAGAATACGTAAAAGATTTCTTCTTGATTTCTCTCTTTTTAGGGCTGAGCCAAGACCAAATCCAGGGTTCCTACCTGCTAGCTCAGGGCCCTCATCACCGCACCAGAGGTAAGAGGAACACAAAAAACTCTGTTCAGACAGAGGACAGAATTTGAAGGCTACTACTAAGCCCTAGTGTTTAACCCGGTGGGAAAAGTGACTGAATTCATTAACATCTGGACTGAAATCATTAGCACTGACATGTTTACCTTGGAGGAAAAACATCTGTTATTTTGAATTTGAGTTGTGTCTGTTCCATGCAGAAGTGCCCACTGGTTAGCTTCTGCCCTCTAGTTCAGAATTATTCTACTTACTGTGATCTTTCTGCTGTTTGTTACTCCTCTGGGACTCCACCCCAGAGGCAAGCCTGTTGGCCATGCTGGAGTGCCAGGTTACAGTGTGAAGATGCCTTCTTGTCAAATCCATGCCTGTGAACTCCCTACAACTGCGTAGACACACTTGACATCATACACATATACAAGGGAGTCATAGAAAGCCAGCCACATGCTCAGAACAGTTTTCTGCATTGGCAGATGGTTCCTGATGGAGGTGCAGAAGATGCAGAGGAGAGAAGGACTTTTTCATATGTCAAGAAGACACACATGTAGCATGAATTCTAATTGGTCTTAGGAGTAGAAACCTGGAGTCAGATATTAGAGGGCGAAAGCTAAAAGATCAGAGAAGCAGAGCAGCCAGCCACTAGTTCTTATCTCTAAGAAATCCTCAGACCAAAAGGCAAGATCCTGTCTCTACAAGTCCTCAGACTGAATGCAATGCCTTCCTGTCTCCTCCTGCCTTACCGTATTCTTTCCTCCCAGCCATATTCCTTCCTATCTCCACTTTCCTAGCGCTGGGATTAAAGGCCTGTGACTCTACCCCAGGGATAGCACCTCCTACCATGTGCTAGGCCCTCCCACATCAATCACTAATTAAGAAAATACCCTTGAGACTTGCTTACCACATAACATTATGGAGGCATTTTCTTAATTGAGGGTCCCTCCTCTCAGATGACTTAAGCTTGTGACAGGTTGACACAGAACTAGCCAGCATCACTGAACCCCTAGTCAACTTGACACAAAATGCATCAGGGTTGAGCCATAAGCTTTCCTTTCTTGTTCATCCTCAAGATCACACATTAACAAAGACATCACAATGCAAAGCACTTTACAAACTTAAAAGTCCCATATCCTTTAAGAATTAAAATACTTAAAAATTAAGTCTTTTAAAAATATCCAATCATTTTGTTATTGTTGTTTGTTTTGTTTTTGGTTTTGGAGACAGGGTTTTGGGACCTGTCCTGGAACTCACTCTGTAGACCAGGCTGGCCTCGAACTCACAGAGATTGTCTGCCTCTGTCTCCCAAGTGCTGCGATTAAAGGCGTGCGCCACTACCACCCAGCCCAATCTCTCTTAAAATCCAAAATCTTTCAAAATATGTCTCTCAACTATGGGTTCCTATAAGACAAAAAAGAAGTTAAATGCTTTTTTTTACTTCAAGAAAGAAGAGCCAAGGCACAGCCACAAACCAAACTCCAACAATAAATAACTCAACGTCCAATATCTGAGGTCTACTCACGATCTTCTGGACTCCTCCAAAGGACCTGGGGTCATTTCTCTGGCTCTGCTCTCTGCAGCACCATGGCTTGTCTTCTAGGCTCAGGCCTACTGCTGTACTTGGTGGTCATCCCATGGTACCTGCATCTCCAAAACTGTTGGGTCCTTTTCTGGAACTGCATTTCACCAATAGCCTCTCCTGGGCTCTCTTTGGAGACTCTAGTCCTGCTTCACAGTGCCAAGCCTAAGCTGCTTTCCATGACACCTTCTTGCCTTCAAAACCAGTACCACCTGGGTGATTCTCATACTCCCAAGTTCAGCTACTAGAAGTAGGCACAACCTTGGCCACTTCGGGAACACAGTTTCTAGGTGCTGGCCCTGGGGAAACACATCCCAGAAGACTTCACTTCAATGATGCTGGTCTCTTCTTAATCACAGCTGATCCTTCAGCTCCATCATCCAATGTCTCAGGTAATTAAAGGTTTTACTTTAGTGTTTCTGGTCTCTTGTTGATCACAGCTGATTGGTCAGCCCCAGATGACCAGACACCACAGATTCTTCACACATAAGGTCCAGTAAAGTCTTTGCTTCCCTCTAAACCCTCACAAGCCAGACCTCCATTGTCTGCACTGCTCTCAATGTTCTTATCTTCCAGACTCCTGCAGACAGGACCCTGAACTCTCAACACCCCAGTGACTTTTCTTTCCCAAACTCCCAAAGTTCTTCTACAATCCTCCCTAAAAAACATGGTCATGTCTGTCACCCCACTATCACGGTGCCCGCTTCTGTCTGCAGGTTTCTATTTCTGTGATGAAACATCTTGACCAAAGCAACTTGGAAAGGAAAGGTTTATTGGGCTTATGCTTCTCCATCACTGTTCATCACTGAAGCAAGTCAGGACAGGAACTCAAACAGGGCAGGAACATGGAGGCAGGACAGGATGTGGAGGCCATGGAGGAGTGCTGTTTACTGGCTTGTTCCTCTTGACTTGCTCAGTCTACTTTCTTATAGAACTCAGGACCACCAGCTGAGGGATGGCCCCACCCACAATGGGCTGGGCTTTTCTCCATCAGTCACTAATTAAGAAAATGCCCTACTGTCTTACCTAGAGCCTGATCTTATAGGGACATTTTCTTAATTGTGGTCTCCTCCTCTTAGATGACATCAGCTTGTGTCAAGGTGACGTAAAACCAGCCATCATGTCTTCTTTATCATTTCTCCCATGATCCACCCAAGCAAGTCTCTCAAGAGCTTTTTCTCCCTTCCACCCTCCTTCTTGTCAGACTTACCAGTGCCACCTGAATGAACTTTCTAGAAGAAAGTTGGTCATTTCATCCATTCTTCTTGATTCCCTGGTGCCTTTCTGATAGAGTCCAAGCTTTTGGCATAACATCCTAAGACCTTCACAATCAAGTCTCAAATATCCTCCCTTTCCACTACTGAAGGAACCGATATCAAGCGCAGGGCATATGCGTCCATACTTGGTCTTCATCATGCTGTTTCCCTAGCAGCAGGAGCTCTCTACCCTTCTGCCTTTAATGACCTTTTAGTCGTCTTTAAGGACCTATTGCACATACCACCATCACAACCTGGGGTACTGCTTTGTCCAAGCGCTGAGCTAGCTCATGCCTCAAGTCCACCCACATTAAGCATAGGGCATTACCCCTGCTAGTTAGTCAGCCTTGCTTTGCCCTTGTGAGCCTCTTGAAAGTAGCACTCAGTGTTCCTGTCTTTTACATTCATAGCCCCACCACAGGGCTTAGCTCCTAGGATGCACTTGGTGCTGCTGATTAAGTGAACAGATCGTCTTGCTCACACCGTGCTAATTTGCATTTACTCTGAATCATACACTTCAGAGCTTGAAGAAATCACAGGAAATGTCTTTGCTAGCATGCTCATTTTGCAAGTGAAGAAACTTCAGCCCCTAAGGATTTAAAGTGGTTTGCTTGGGGCTGTAAGGAGGCTTGAGGAGCACTGAGCCCTGGTCATCTCGTTTTTATCACCTTTCACCTTATGATACATGTGAAGTCATGATTCTGGGGCAGAGGAGACGGTTCAGTGGGTGTGGAGGTTTGAATAAGAATGGCCCCCATAGGCTTGTGTATTTGAATGCTTAGACACCAGAGAGAGGAGCTCTTTGATAGGATTAGAAGAATTAGGAGGTATGTCTTTGTTGGAGTAGGTGTAGCCTTGTATGTGGAAGTGTGTTGCTAGGGGTGGGCTTTGAGATTTCCAAAGCCCATACCGGACCCATCTCTCTCTCTCTCTCTCTCTCTCTCTCTCTCTCTCTCTCTCTCTCTCTCTCTCTCTCTCTCTCCTCTCTGCTTGCAGATCAAGATGTAGCTACTTCTCCAGCTACTATGCTCCCTGCTCCCTGTCATGATGACAACAGACACAGACTAAGCCTCTAAAACTGTAAGCAAGACCCCAATGAAATGCTTTCTTTTATTAAAGTTGCCTCGGTCATAGTGTCTCTTCACAGTCATAGAACAATGATTACGTGTTGGTAAAGTGCCTGATGCACAAGCCTGAGCACCAGGGTCCCCAGCTCCCATGTGAAAAAAAAAAAGTCCATCATGGTCATGTGTATCTGTAACCTCCACACTGGGAGGCGGCAGAAACATGTGGAACCCAGAATTCACAGGCAGCAAATATAGCCAAAATGTGAACACCAGTCCAATCGAGATGGAGAACAATTGAAGAAGACAATGGTGACCTCTTGTCTACGCACACACACACACACAATCACAATACCAAAGGACAGAGGTGCTTGGCTTATGAGTTTGGAAGATGAAAAGAGCTGCTTCTTTGTTCTGTGTGCCCTCTAGGGCTTCGTGCCCTCATTTGAATTCAAGTCTGCCTGACCTAACCGTGTGGTATTTGTAGATTGTGGCTCTGCTTCGCAACTCTGCACTTGACTCTGGATGTCATTTTGAAGGACATTTTAGTAAGCTGTCTCAGTTCATTTAAAATTTTAAAAATCCCAGAACCACCGATGCGCCTGTACAACCCCTTTCTTAAGATGCCGGGTATTGCAAGAGTTGAGGGAAATGATTTTGGACACTAACGTCTTTTCCTGATAACCAAGATCAAACAATGATGTTCCCAGCTTCTGAAATAATATAGACAGACGCCAGTGTCTGGCACTTCCACTCAGACTTTGGTCTCACAATGTGATGCTTAGGATAATTTCTGCTTCATAGATGGGAAGCTGAAAGCAAGCTAGCAATAACAATCATCTTAATAATAACAGACTTGTGATGAAAAATGGGGCATGCAAATTCTCCTGCTTTTCATTTGTCTACAACACCCCGAACAAAAGGAAATATTGTCTTCGTGGGAGAAAAACCTAAATGAGCTCATATCTACTCTCTGAGCCTTGCAAGGCGCTGTGTCCTTTCAGCTCGTCGCTCTCCCCACGCCCCATCTGAGGCCACCATCAGCATCAGTTTGCTTTCTTCTACAGAAAGCCAGTGTCTTAAGGGGCTCCAAGAATTTTGTTCAATTAAATACACAACAAAGATTTTTTTCTTCAATCACTTGCCACAGCAAAGGAAATGGCCACTTTAGCGAAAGTGAGTAGCGTTTATGGTACAATCGTGCTCTAATGTATGCACAGCCTGCGATGGAGGAGGTTGTCTTCGTGCTGCCTCGAGGATGCTCCATTTCCACTCCTTTGTCCTGCTGATGGCTCCAACGGGCTTTCCGCAGTCACATCACTGTCATTTTGTTCTATCTCAAAGTTCAATCATAATGAGCTTTGAGATTGTTAGTTGTTTTTCTCTCTTTTTTTTTTTTTTCAGAAACGAAGGCTCCTTTTTCATTTCGGAGGAGCTGAGCCTCCAAGTTTCTACGATTGCCTCTCACGCCTTCACTCTTCCTTTATTCTCCTCTCTCCTTTGGCTCAAAAAGCAAACTCATTACCAAACCAAATGTGTAAGCCTCCCACACAGAATCTGGGGGAGAAAGATATCCCATTTAATACAGGGAAGCCATTTCAGAGGTTAGCTGTGGTCCATGGCTTCACTAGCTGGTGGGGTGTGCCAAATGTGACCACCACTGAATCCAGAACTGCCTCCTTGGGACCAAACAAAGTCACTGACATAGAAAAGCAGCTATGTCTGCTATGAATAACTTACAACTTAATAGTTAAAATAACAATGATGACGATAAACAATGTGTGCCAGATACCATCTCCACACACACACACACACACACACACACACACACACACACAGTGGGCGCTGCACTGTTATTATTCTTCATGGAACATGAGGCAATTTTGCAAACATGGATCTCTTTGCAGGCAATATATTTTCCTAGCCTCTCAGTTTTAAAAACACAACCTTTAAAGCCTTCTGCTGCTTAGTCAGGTAGAACGGGCTCTGCTCGCTAGGGACGCTCACGTCACCTTTCTAATAAACAATGTGCTATTATTTCTTGTTGGAATATGCATTTTAGGATGGCAAAATTTTGATATTAAATTTCTTGGCATCTCTATAGTCATACTGAAGACTCAATAACTGAAAATTAATAAAATTAATCTGTCTGACCCTAATGGTTTTACCATTCAAAGAAGCCTCTAATATGGCCTTTATGTAACCAGTGTCTCAGACTTGCTCTAAATGAATCTCTTATGTGGACACGTGTGCATGTATATATAAATGATATAGATATAGATACATACGTGTGTGCATAATTGTTGACTTTGGGGATTTTTTGAGATAAGGTCTCATGAGGTTCAAATTTACTTACTATACAGTTCAGGATAGGTTTGAACTCCTGCTTCCGCATCCCAAATGCTAGGTTTGCAGAGTGTGCCACTACGTCCAGCTCCCTTGTAAGTAATTATTTACAATAACGGGAGACCCATTTTTCTTTACCACTCAATGGATACAACAGAGATTAGCTCCATCCATCACTTAAAATTTGTAGTCATTCACACGTCTGAAAAACATTGCAACAACCACTATTTCCTAAGGCTTCCCCAACAAGGAGAGTATTGCATTAAGATAAAAATTTTAAAGGAACAATTAATGAAAAAAATCAGTTGTATTGAGGATAGAGAAAAAATTAAAATATTTTTCAATAATTACAATAAAAAGACAAATGCTTCAAGATAAAAAAGAAACACACAGAATGTGTTCTTTCTCAGTTCTCAGACACGGGAGCTGAACAACAGAAGCAGCTGATAGTGCTTCCCATTAAGAATGGCTAAGAACCTAAAAATGTTCTTTAATTAGTTTTCCTTCCTAATTCTGGGTGGCAGGACCATATGGTTACCCATTCATTTTAAAGATGAAGAAAATCAACCACAGAGGGTTAAACGATTTGCTGAAATTACCCACCTTCTGCCAGTAGAAAGAGTAGCAACCATTTGTTAGCATTTACTGAGTGGCAGACGGAACGGTAGGCATGTGCACGAATTACCTCCCTCGATTTTCACATCACCACCATCAGAGTACTGCTCCCTCAACCCCAATATGTTCCTTTCACATCTTAACATCTCTAACATTGACCAGTTTTGCAATCAGTGTTATCCTTTTAATTGTCAGCGGTATTTCTGCCTTAGCTGTACATAAAACAATGGTGACATTCTCGATCCCGGGAAATACAGAACTAACTGCATTTTGGGGGGTAAGCGAGTGGAAGCTCAAAGAAGTAGGGGTGGGAGAGAGGGAAAGAGGTCTCAATCAAGTGCCTCCTGTGCAAGCCTTAGGATTGGAGGTTGTGTCTTCAGCGCTGACGTAA
The DNA here is from genome assembly GCF_037038515.1 of Microtus pennsylvanicus. Lineage (NCBI taxonomy): Eukaryota > Metazoa > Chordata > Mammalia > Rodentia > Cricetidae > Microtus > Microtus pennsylvanicus. The sequence continues at coordinate 37,453,695 of NC_134592.1, read as the reverse complement.
AGACGGGTGCAGTGCATGACGGGAATCCCAGATCGCAGGATCCGAGACAGGGAAATCTCTAAAGCTTGGTGGTCAGACAGCTTGGAAAATCAGCAAAGTCTAGGTTCAGTGAGAGTCCCTGCCTCAAACACAAGGTAGAGAGAGCTACTGAGGAAGACACCCAAAATTGAAGACCGCATGTTCTCATGATCATGTACACACTACTATATTTATAGACACATGAATAGGCACGCGCGCGCACACACACACACACACACACACACACGCACGCACGCACGCACGCACGCACGCACGCACGCACATGCAGATCTAAAGTTACTCATCCAACTTGTGAGTGGCAGAAAAAGGATTCGAACCTGGACAGTTGGGCTGTAAACCCATGCACTGAGCTCTCCGTCGAAACACCTACCATAGACATTCCGCTCACATCTCACTCAACAGGTATCCCCTGGCATCCTGCAGTGATACAGCACAGGAGGAGGGTATGTGAGAACTGTGTAGTCTGACTACAGTGCAGCTGGTTGCCACACTTCTCGGGGTTTTCATGGAGTCACACCCTTGCTCCCATCCCCCAGTTCTACCTCCCCCTTCTGCAATGAAGGCAAGTGAAGCCCCACCTCTGACTGTGTCATAACCTTCTGTGAATTCTTTCTCCTAACATAGAGCATAGCTTTTCTGCAAACCACAGAAACCCTTCTACGACCATAATAAAGTTTCCATTACTGGTTGTGCTTTAGAAAACAAACTTGGCAAGGCTTGGAAACTTGACAATAACAAAGTAGACGTGTGTTTTTCATTAATAGAAGTCAGAATGAGTTGTATGAGGGAATTGGAATACGTTAGCCCGCTAGGATAGAGAAGTCGTTGATTCCAGCAACACTGTGACTAATTAGGTTTGCTTTTGTGAAGGAATTGGTTTGTATTGATTCATTTATGTCTGATGTAGCTCAGCAGTCCTTTCCCTGCCTGGGAAGCCTGCCCAGACCGGTAAGGGGAAAGGAGCTGACTGGCTCTTTAAGACTATATGTACCTTTTAGCAAAATCAAGAGTGCAGGGCCAGAATGAGCAAGTCACCTGTTCTGGCACCCACTGCCTGCTCAGACAATAACTATAGAGATCATTGCTGGGGGCCACAGGCTTGAACGGCTTGAAAAATCATAGAGACTTTACATGTTTTGAAAGTTAGGTTATTTTTCAGCTTCATCCTAAAGAGGAGTAAGTTTTTTTCGACCTTCATCAGTCCTTGGAGTACCCACACCATAGTGGGGCTCAAACCCTGAGCTTCATGTAAAAGGAGACTGTGCATTGGACTCCTGACCACCCAGACCCAAATAATCACACAGAAACTATATTCGTTTCAGCACTGTTTGGCCAATGGTTTAGGCATATTCCTAACTAGCTCTTATATCTTAAATTAATCCATTTCTATTAATCTATGTATCAGCACGAGGCTGTGGCTTACCAGTAATGTTCTGGCATCTTTCTCCTTTGGCAGCTACATGGTGTCTACCTGATTCCACCTTCTTTCTCCCTGCATTTAGTTTAGTTTTTTTGCCTAACTATATTCTGTCATGTCATAGGCCAAAGAAGTTTCTTTATTAACCAATGGTAATAAAACATACTCATAGCATACAGAGGAGAATCCCACGTCAGCTCCAGACAGCCGTTCTCCTGATTCAATAAACTGAACCAAACAGGGTCCCATATTGTTCTTTATGACGGGAAAAGTCACCTCCTCTCCTACATGCCCCCCATCACAGCTAGGTAGACTCTCTCCAATGGCAGAACTAGAGTCACCAAGTCAAACATCATGCCGACACAGCTTCCAGAACAACGCTGTTGATGGGTCTTCTCAGGGCACTGTGCTGGGGATCAGCACAGATGAGTTTCAAATATGCTTTTAGGACTAATTAGTTCTGCCCGTGGTCAAGTGACTGAACGTGTGAGCCTGCGTTTTCCTACTTGGGACATCACATGTGCACGTTGGTACTGGTAAGCCTACCACCTCCAGAGTCCCTGCATCTTCATTTTCCCCAGAGGCTGATGGTTTTTAGTGTGTTATTCATACACTTTGTCCAAAATCTTTATTTTTCAATATGTACCAGTTATCAATACATAGATAATAGTCTGAAGTCTGGAATCCATGAATAGCAGTTATTTCTGAATGAAACTAGCTCAGAGAGGTTTAGCAACCAGTCCAAAGCCAACTGTAAACAGTGGAAGTGAGACACTCAAGTAGATACCAATTCCAAACTCTTCCCTCCGTCACTACGCTACTAACGAGGGCTAGGAACCAGGAAGGAAAGAATTTCTAAAAACGGCAGATCTCTGGGAAAAGAGACTGGAAACCCTGCCTAGACACTCTGCAGAATTTACAGAGTAATTTGCAGAGATGGAAAACACAGTTTTAGTCCCGAAGAACATGGCAGAACAGAGGCAACCTCAGGAAGGTGAGCTGGACATGGAATGTCCGAAGAAGGACAACTTGAACTCAAACTAGTAAGAGCATAGGAAAAACTGCCAGTCTGGGCTTCATTGATCACAAAGGGAATGATTTTATTTCAGCACCCCCTGAGCAACCTTAGACCCCTAAACAGGAAAGACCTTGTCATCTCAGCAAATGCTGTTTGGTCCCCAGACAGCTATAGTTTCAAATAAGGCTTTGTATTGATTAAGGTGTCCTTTCAATCAAATTTTACTTTTGTTCATTTAAACAATAACACAGAAAGTTTGGGAAGGATATAGGGCATTTCATCAGAGTTGAAGAAAAAAATGAGGCTTTATGTTTAAAGCCTTCAGAAACAAGGCCAGCTCGAGCAACCTCCAAAGCAAGACTAACGAACAGTCACTGAGGTCATTCCTCCAACCGCTTTCCATCTTGGGGTCAATTTGTGTAAAATTTATACTCCTGATGAGAGTAACTGATTAGCCTGGCACATGTAAGCACTAGGAGAAGCCATGACCTTTGAGTCAGAAGGATTGCTGGGAGTTGCATTGTACTATGGGAGAAGTTGTTGCTACCCGCAGGAGGGGATGACTGGGCTAGGCCAAAGCAACGGTGACATCCCAGACCAAGTACAGGAGGATTAAGAAGGAAACATACACCTGTAAGAGCTGCAACCGGAAGAGCTCCTGGGAGCTACAGGTTGTTTGGAGATGGAAGAGAGTCCATAAAAGTAAGCCAGTGCTCAGGACTGGGAGAAACTCAGAATCACAGCTGAACTAGTAAACACCATGTTACATAGAGTGACAAACATCACCTCAACAAGAATCATCATTAAGAGTTGGCCTGTGGTGGGGCCCATCCGCAAGCTGGCTGCTAAGCCCGAAGGGGAGAGATGGAGGGAAGGGAGGCTATTTAGGAGCTATAAACTGGAAAATAATGTTGCTGGTGACAAGACAAAGAAACTACAAAAACCAGCTTTGACTTTGGAGAACAGGTAGGTTCATCAAAAAGGGCAAAAAAATACCCCCTAGAAGACTCCAATTGTGTACCAAAGCACATATGCGCATGTGTGCAGACTGGTGGGGGCTGAGGGAGCACTCACCCTGGGGAAAAACGGGAATAAATGTGATTTGCTCAGTTGTGCCCACGACACCTCAAGGACTCGGCCTTTAAGCTCTTCTCTACCACAGTCCTCTCACACATTAACAAACTGATTCACAATCTGTTATGCTTTCGCATTTTAAAACCTATTATCTTTTATTCCAACTGTGGAATAAAATATTTTATGGCTAAAGTTCAGTGAAAAGAGCATTTAATTTGGTGTCCGGAGGCTTGGGCTTAAGAATTTCGGCTGGATAATCATGGCTACACTGGCCCCCTCTTCAGAGACATTACTGCAGGGTTAGTCCTCTCCCCCTCTCCTCAGCCATACCCCTCCCCAGATTCTAAGCCCTTCCCAAGCTGCCCTACTTTGTAGGTAAATTGCATCCATCTTCCTGGACCAGACCGAGTGAAGGCAGAGATGCAGAGAGGAAAGGATTTGATTGACAGGTGCAAATCTCAGCTCCATCACTGATGAACAAGAAAGCCTTGAGAAAAAGAAATCGCTTTTCTTCTCTGATGCTCTGTTGCACAATCCATAAAATGGAGATAACCAGGCCTCCCTTTCAGGAATCCCAAGAGACAGTCTATGTAGAAATGCCCACATGGACATCTGATAGTTCTTCTTATCTTTCTGAACGCTCTCCCGGTCAACCCTTTACACAGCCATCTCTCCTTTCCAGACCTTTGTGTGAATTCTCTGTATCAGTTAGATCGTTGTCAAGCACCCTGGGCTGCTTAAATGCTATCATTCTTCTCCCATCTATATCAAAAATCCTTTGCCAATGTCTGTTTAAAAAACTATTTGACAGTGTGTGACCCAGTGTGTTTCGTTTTCAGGAGATGTCCTGCTCCAGAAACGCCTCCATTATTATGTCGCATTACTTAGCAGCGTGAGTCATATGTCCAAAAGAGATCATTTTAAGAGAAAGGTTTCTAAGTGTACTTGACACTTCCCTTCCTTTCCTTTTCAATTTAACGCAGATGCACTTTCATGCCATTAGCCTTTTCATCGGGGAACTTTGAAAGACGCCTTTATTTCCCCATCTTGCAGCTAGCTGATCATGTCTCTTTCCTACCATACCAGCCACAACCTTGTCCAAGTTGCACATGACGCCCTCCACATTCCTGTGGTGACCAACACTGGAGACATGAAGACGTGGGCAGCAAGAAGTGTCAGGCACTGGGAGAAATCCTGCCGCTTCATTCCTTGCACTCTCCAAGCAACGCCGGCCTCTAAAGAGTTACTGAATTTGTATTTTGTTTCAGCCAACTTCAGCAAAACTTTAGCTGCAGCTGCCCTCTCTGAGTAACAACTAAACCAAACTAAATAAATCAAAGAGTAAGCAAGTTTAGAGTCCTAATATCAGTTCATCAAGCTCAGGCCAGAGACAGACTCTGGATTTGATGGAAGGGGCGAAAGGGCATGGTTGACGGCTTCCCTGGGTGGAAGAAACATTAAGTCTAAAGGCTGCTTCTGCTGAGCGTGCTGATTTGTGGGTGTCTGTAAACAAACCCCTAATAATTGAAAAAGATCAAAGAACTCATTAAAGAACCGCTCATCGAAACTGCTGGAAGTCATGTCCTCTGTCCACACCCAGGAGAATCCACAAAGTTGGAAACAGAATTTCACCCTGCTTGTTGGAGTAAACCAAGTAATACCCAAAGGAGGATTGGGGGGGTGTAAATGAGAGGAAAACTGGGGTCCCTGAGTACTTCACAGCCATTTAGAACTCAAGAAAAACCTTGCCTCCTTCTTCTGTTTTTATTTCATCACAAGGCTCCAACTAGCACCAAAAATAGGTTCACTGTTCTTACTCCTTATAAAAGGCAACACACTGAATGCTAGCAATGATATTACACAATGTATAATTAGATCTGATCTCCACTCGCATTCAGAAGTGACGAACCATGGAGCTATAAATGAAAGAAAAAACAGGAAGGCCTCAGGAGTGAGCACGCGCGCATGCCAGTCATTCTACATATTTTCTTGTAGAGTGTTTTCTCCTACAGAGCTGTAGGAAAGTAGTGAGGTTTATATAAAGATTGCCTTGAGGGGAGTAGGTGCGCCAAGAAGAGCAGAAGGAGAGGAATTTGACTCTAGTTTTACCTGCTTTTGAATGGCAGGTGAACACAGAGGGGTGTTTTTCCTGATCACGGATGACAGAAACATCACGGGGACAAAGCCATGTCGGGTCGTCTCTAGGAAAAGAGCACATGCCATGAAGGATGGGGCCAAGCACAGGGTCAGAGCAGACTCGGCATGGTGATTAAGGTGCACAAAATCAGAGGTCTTTCTTCTTGTGCTTTCCAACACTGAAAGCCAGGCGGAAAGAAATAAGAACTGAAATGTTTATCTCAAACAGAACTTAGTATGACAACAGGCGATGACTTCGGTAGACTCAAGGTTATGAGCCCAGATCTATTTTGCAATAAGGACATTGTCAAACATTGCCAAGTCCTTGCCAGAGAAATCTTCTCTTACTTATGAAAACATTTCAGAAATAGGATGTCTTTCTGCGGTTCTGTTTCCCAGTAATTTGCATAGAATGAAATCAAATGTAGCAGAATTTGAAAGAACCAAAAATCATGTAGTCCAATTAGGATCTCAGAGGAGAACTGAGTTCTCTCAAGTGATATCTTTTCATTAAGAAACTGGATCCTCGTTCCTTATAATATTTGGGACTTGGCTACAATTAGCTGTGTGCTTCCTAATTGGTTTGGGACCTTTTTCCAGGAAGTAACACTTGAATGCAAAATGAGGATGCAGTCTTACAGGGAGGACAATCACATCAGAAAGTCTATTCCAGGAGTGATCTCTCCAGGGGATGAATCCACACACAGTTGAGAAATGTCCTTGCTAGGAAAGTGACACCAGGGGTGGGGAGGGGACATCACTGCCTGTCAGACCTGGCTTTTCCTTTAGTTTCTTAGAAAAACAGTACCTGTCTTTCCTGCTTCCTGCTGAGAGCGAATCCCTCTTGCCTATGCGCAAACAAGAGAGACTGGCTGGGCTGGGAGTACTCAGCTAAGGCCTATTGAACTGAAGTAGTCTTTAAAGTTGGTTAATGACAAGGGAAACTCCATGTTTCCATCTATCTATGTATCTAACCCAGATGAAGAAGCAGGGGATGCCCTTATCTTACAGATCTGATCTTTATTGACTTGACAGCTGTAAACTCCTGAAGATATTGAGATCAATATCTTGAGGAATGATTGCGTCTACCGTCTAGGAGAGTTTCAACGTGTGCACAAAGGCCCAGACACTCACAAACACGATGACTTTCCTGGAGGTCAAACTGCACAGAATATTGTTAGGTGAGAAGGCAGCTTCCCTCTCCTCCCGGAACTCTCCATGGTCATTGGTTTTGACATTTACATAGTACTGCACTTTATAAGCAAGGCTATCTGCCGGTTTCAGAAGTAACCCTCCTTGAGAGACTAGACCAATAAATGCCAGTTTGCAAATGAAACATGGAGAGGTTAAAATCATTTACCCCAACATTTCAAATCAAGAAACACTGTATGAGGACTTTTTATATTATATTTATATTATATAAGGACCTTTTAATAGAAAACTGAAAACAAGATACCTAAACATCCTGTTGCCAAGACTCTTGGTAATCAGTCAGATCCTCTGTCGCAGGAAATTTCAGATCAAATCTACAGGAACTTTCTTGCTCAACTCTTGATACCTTTCTCCTTATTCATTATTGTAATCATCAAAGTACTTCTAAGATGAATTTTGAAATTTACAATAACATCAATGTAAGAAAAGCACACATTTGAGACTATCCACTTATATCTTGGCCTTAGAAAACATGTTTTTGTTGTCTATAGTCTTAATATTCAAAGGCCATATCCGAGTCTTGATTGTCCAGATCAACTGACTTCATATTTTGAACTACAGCTTAGTTATTCTAAGTAAGTGAGAGACTCAAAGTCATCATGCTGTTTTAAAACAGACAAAGGAAAAAAATCAGCTTGTAATCATTTAGTTTTAGTCTTTAATTTAAAAAAAGCAGAAAAAGAAATAAAAAGGAATGCGTATTTGGAATCAGGTGTCAGCCGGGCAATGCTAGCAAACACCTGTAATCCCAGCACTTGGGAAGCAGAGGCAGGCAGATCTCAGTGAGTTCGAGGCCAGCCTGGTCTACAGAGCGAGTTCCCGGACATCTAGGACTGTTACACAGAGAAACCCTGTCTCGAAAAACCATTAGAAAGAAAAAAGAATCGGGTGTCAGAGTTCATCAGCCGTGACACACCACACAAACAAAGTCTATTGATGTGGATGATGAAGGCTGTAACTGCGAGACCTTTGTTATCTACTTAGAAAAGTGGTGGGCTTCACTTGTGGTCCTTGATTTCCAATGACATTGATATAGTCAACGCTAACGAATCCTAAATCAGTTTTGGAAGCATTAGAGGAACCATATGGCTGATGGCCTGGCCTGGATGTCTAAGTTTCTAACTAGAAATACGCTGACCGCAAAACTTATCTATTTGCAGAAAGATTCAGAACTCTGTGAAATCTAATTGGAAATGACCTGGGACTAACTTGTTCTTTTCTCAAGCAAAGGACACTATAAACATCTGCTTCCTTTTCAAAATCAGAACGCCCAATAGCCTGTGGTGCTTTTAGCCAGGTACAAAATGTGAACATTTTGACTCAGATGGTAACTCATTAAAGATGTCTTATCTGAAATTCAGCAGCAATCATGAAAATGAGTAGCAACTCACGTACCTCGAGCCCTGCAGCAACTAGACAACAAAACTGGAAATAGCTCGCTACTTCATGCTGGTCTGTGAGCAACCACACAGGAAACCCACGCCAGCTAAGAGTGGCACAAAGAACACCTTGACCCCATATGGAAGCCCTTCTCTCTTTTTTTTTTTTTTGTATAACCCATCACACTGTCATCTTCAAAGACATTTTTCCTTCACTTGTGCTCTGGCCTGCATTATCAAACTCAAGTCAGTGACTAAACCACTGACTGTCATCGACCAGCCACTCCTGAGATGTGGATAAAAGCTGTGCAGAGTAGTAAAGGAGTTACAGACTCGGGAGCCAGGCATCCCGGGTTCTATTTCAGCTCATTATGATTGCAGGCACCAGATAACTAGATATACCCAGATAACTAGAAGTAGAAGTAGAAGAAGAAGAAAGAAGAAGAAGAAGAAGAAGAAGAAGAAGAAGAAGAAGAAGAAGAAGAAGAAGAAGAAGAAGAAGAAGAAGAAGAAGAAAACAATGGCCCTGCTCTCGGGAAACTTGCACTCTATTGGAGGAGGGTTAAAAACAAAAATTAAAACAGTGCTTAGTAGCATAAAGAAAAATAAAGCAGGCTTGGGAGTACAGCAGGACGGAGGAGGGCTAAGCTGCCATGTTCTAGAACATGGATTATGGGCCTTTCTCATGACATAGCATTTCAGCTGAAGCACAAGTCATGTAGATGTGGAGAAGCAGCATGTCCCAAGCCAAGGATGAAGCAGAAACAACGTCCAGGAGACTAGAGGATGTTTGGTATGTTCTAGGGAGAACCAGGAAGTCGCTGGGCTTGGGACAGTGGGAGAAGGGAGTTTACGGCGGTCCTAAGATTAGGGAAGTGATAGAGGGCCAGGTGGTATGGAATCCCACAGGCAACAGCGAGAACCTACAGATTTTGCATTTGCCTAGAGTGAGAAGAGAGTCTATGGGTTTGTGCAAAGGCATAACAGAAGCTGATCTATATTATGAGAGTATTTTTCTATTGAGTGTGCTGGGGATAGGATTGAGGGTAGAAGCCCAGAGAACAACTCAGAAGTTAATGAGTTCAAATGAAGGATGTGACTGCTCTAAGTAAGGGACCTGTTGAGGTGTCAAAAGAAACAATCGTGTCTATTGAAAAGATGCTGCCTTGGGCGTTTGCTAATATACTGCGTGTGTAGCAGCAAGGAGAAACACCAGCAAAGATGACCACATCAGTGTTAACATTGATGATGGTGGTACCATTGCCTGATGGATAATTGCATAGAGAAAGAAAAACCAGAAAAGGTAGGTTTAGGAAGAAACTTGGAGGTAAAGTAAATTAGCAAAACAGATGTAATTCTTTCAGGGATAGTAGGTTGAAACAATGCCCGTGGAACAGTAGCTGGAGGGTGTAGGCAGAAACTGCTTCATTCCTGGCTATCCAGACAGGAAACAATCACACAGAAATTATATTAGTTACAACACTGCTTGGCCTATTAGCTCAGGCTTTATGTTAAGTAACTCTTAGATCTTAAATTAACCCATTCCTGTTATTTTGTATTTTACCCCGAAGCTCCTGATTTACTGGCAAGGTTCCCAGTGCATCTGTCTCCTTTGGTAGCAACATGGCATCTCTCTGATTCCACCTTCTTTTCTCCTCTATCTGCTTGGAATTCCTGCCTTACTCTATTCTGCCCTGCCATAGGCCAAAGCAGCTTTATTCATTAACCAATAAAAGCAACATATATACAGAGGAACATCCCACACCAGAAGGGTGATTTGGGGTCGTTAGAGGAGGTGGGGTTTTTTTTTATTTTCTTTTTCTTGAGATAGTGGTTACCAGCTAAAGGCTAAAATAGCATCCTGCCCCTGGAGTTGTTGGAACTGTGCACCAAAAAGCTAGCTCTCCCTTGCTATCCAAACACAGCAGCCAGGTGAGAATGGGGAGCCAGAGTGGCTCTCAGAGAAAAGTGTCTGAAAACTAAGATGACTTTATCCATCATAGTCCTGCATGGGAAATGCAGCTAGGGTTCCCTGCCATGACAACATTCGGTGAGCTGTATGTCTGAGCATGAGAATGCTACTACCTTCAACCTCCTTCAACTCAAGCAATGGCTACTGCCCTTTTTGCCGCCAAGGGCCTTGCTTCTTGAAAGAAACAAGCATCATGAAAATGACATTACACATGTCTCCTCCGCTCAGGTGCTTCAGGTCTCAGAAACACAACACTGGATGGTAGGCCTGTCCCTGGAATATGCAGTGGCAGGAAGAGAGAACCTAATCTACCTGGAGGGGTGACTGCACACAACTCAAAGTCCGAGGGGTGATCAACAGCAGGGCGGACGGCCAGACAGGTCTATGAATCATGGACTGCATGCTCCACTGGCTCAGATGAGAGACACCAGCTTGACCTGGGCTGGCAGAATCGTTCAATGCAGTGTACCTGTTCCCTGTACCCTCCCAGACCTCAGATCCTAGCAGTGCTGAGAACACAGCTCAGGAAGTTGAAGACCCGGGAGTGTTCAGCATCCTCAGGCAAAGTGCAAGCTTTATTAATAATGGTTTAAATACATTCATAAGCAAGGATCCATACATTATCTTTTTGATATTTTCTTGGAAGTTGAAAAGTCTAAACCATAATACCCCTGATGTCAATTTTAATATCATCTGTACGAAAGTTAAATAATTTAAACATAGGAGAAGTTGGGAGCCTGCCAACATTCGTTTTATTAATTCTTCCACAGAAACCTGGTGATGTTTCCTTTCTCTCCATGTGCTGGAGTCTATTCGGCTTTAAATACCTCAATTACCAGTCTGTTTTGCTTTTTTACAGGATGTCTGTTTACAGTGTCACAATTTGAGCTTTGAACATTTTAAATGTTTTATTCTTTCCTACAGGAAAGGGGCCAACTTCGTCTTTTATACCTGTTTGCATACCATTTCCCCTTATGGATGTGTTTAAAAAGCTTATGATCAACACCAATATTGAATTTCTATAAAAGATGGTGTATTGCAACCTGCTTCCATGCAGATGGTAACGGCAGAGTAAAGCCTTTTGTTTTCACAGCCCAGTTGGACTAAGACAGTCTGTTACAGAGGGAAGTAAAGACTTGATGGACAGCAAAGATCAGTGCAAATAAAAAAAGGTTAAGAAATTGGAGGTAAGGAAGAAACACTGTTGGCATTTGGATCCTAAAAAGAACGGAATGGAAAAGTTGGAGTTGATGGCAGGAAACCAGAATGTTTACAATTGAGACAACAGAGGGTACACATTTCCATAAACATTCTCATTACTTACAGTTATTTATAAGAGTCAAAAATTAGTTTTAATACTGCCTAAGAGTATTACATAGCTGCAACTGAGTGTAGTTCAGAAAATTTTGTGTTCTGTGATGATTATGTTCATTGTCAATGTGGCAGAATTGAAATCACCTGAGAGACGGACCTCTTGGAATGCCTGTGTGGAATTATCTTGATTGCATTGAGGTGGGCGATTCCCTGTATGTGGGTGGCACCATCCCCTAGCTGGGATCCTGGACCGTGTAAATGGAGACAGGGAACTGAGAAATAGCATGTATTCACTAGTCTCTGTTCCTGGCTGGATGCAATGTGACCAGCTGCTTCAAGTTCTTGGTGCCACGACTTCCCCACCATGGTGGACTTGGCTTTTGTCTTGGGGTCCCTATGACCACCAGGAATGACAGGGTAACAAGCTGTGTGAGGCAAGAAGGAAATCCAGCTCAGCACGACTCAGGAGCCAGTGTTGGTTCAAACTTGTAGAGTCTGATACCAGGCAGTTTATTTCAGCCATACTCAAACATAGCACAATTTGGAGGGGGGAAGTTTCCTGATAACTTTTGTACAACAAAAGTCCCATTTGTACAACAAAGCATAAGATATATTTGCATTGAAACTCTTTACAAACTCCACGTGGCCTCTTCCAAAAGATGGATTCTGTTGACTCCAAAACAATGCTCAAAATAAGGGTCTAGAATGACTGAAAGTCAGAGTTGAGCTGGCCCTAAGGTGACACAGAAGTTACCTAAGCTTTGGTAAAATACAAGTAACATTTCTCATATGGGTGGGTTTTACTGACGGAAAAGTAACACTCATGATCAAGAGGAAAGTCTGGGATAAGCAAATATGATTGTCAAGGGTGTAGACTGAGCACTGACCCTACATTAGCAAGAGATCACTAGGTCATAAACTACATCCACTCCCAGCATTCTGGGAAGTAAAGATCTCCTGCCTTTGAAGAGACAAGCATGAGTGTTTAACTTTCCTGGCTTTCCCAGGGTTCATCTGTGTGCAAAAGGACCTCGTGCCCACAACACTTTTGAACTACGAGCCAGAATAAAACCCTTTTCTCCCTTCAGTTTCTTTTATCAGGATATTTTATCACAGTAACAGGGAAATAGCACAAAATTCCCCACCTTCCTCCACCTCTTCTGTTTCCTCTCCCATTCTATTAGCCTCCCCAGCACACACGCATACACAGACACACAGACTACACACACACACACACACACACACACACACACAGACACTACATATGTCTCTCCTTTCCTATTTCTGAAATAGAATACAACTACTCAAATTTTAATTTAACTGAAACAGATTTAAAAAATCATCTATTGTATAAAGGACGTGGGGGAGAAACAGCATAAAAAGGCATGTCGCTAAGAGAAGCTGAGAGGAAAAAGGCGAGAGTAGTATTCTCTGACATTTAAGGGAGCCTGATGCTGGATGTTTTCAGATTTATGTGCCTGATAAATAATACAAGAGTGCTTGTTGGAGACAAATCCAAGTGAAAAATAACCCACGGAGAAGGGAGATGTGTGGTTAGTAATCTCAACAGAGAAGGCTAAACTGCCCTGGATCCCAAGATACCAAATGACTGCTTTTCACCCATGACAATTAACCTTCCTCCCATTCAAATGTTTGGCAAAGCTCACACATCTGGCATTTATAAGCCATGGGGTTTTCAGAGAAGACAGGTGGGTACTGGGATCACAGTGTTTCCTGGTAAAAATAAAAATTATCATATTCTTAATGTCAGGAGTTAACACTTTGACATTTATTTTTTGCAAAAGACATTCAAATATTTAATAACTAAATGAAGATGTTATTGTCATTTAAATGTCCTCCGTCAGCTCATGTATTTGAACACTTAGGCCTTAGCTGGTGGTACTCTTTGGGGAAGTTGAGGAACCCTTAGGAGGTAAGTCATGCTGAAGGAAATATGTCACTGGAGGTTGGCCTTGAGGTTTTATAATCTGTTCCTATTTCTTGTTCACTTTCTGCTTCCTGACAGTGTAAACAGCAGTCTGCTTTTCCTACAGCTGTTTTTTTTTCCATCATGAATGATTGTACCTTCTGGACTGTGAGCCAGAGGAAACCTTTCCCGTCTTAAATTGCTCTTTGTCAGTGATTTTGTCACAAAATAAGAGAAGTAGCCAATGCAGAGGCAGTGAGTACTACTGGATACATTTATTTAGTTAACTCGGTGCATTTCATGGATCCTGCACTGTTCTAAGCACCAGGCACTATTCTAGACTTTATAAATAGGAGCTCAATCAATCCCAATAATAATCCATGAGGCGAGTACTGCCTTTTCCTCCATTTTCAACTGTAATGATGAGACTGAGCCACGGAGAAGTTATTAGCTTATTACGATCACATAGCTAGTAAGCTGTATAGTTAAACAGTTGGGTTTGAGTGCATGTGCTTAGATACCAATCCAGGCAACATTGCAAAGAAAAAAATCAAATAAGATACCATTTTTGTTCAAAGACAAAAACAAACAAGCAAGATAAAAAAAACCCTTAAACACCGGGGAATATTGGTAACATGAATTTCTGGAAGGATGTGAGCAGATGAACACTCATGCATATTGCAACATCAGAAAACACCCCACAGTGCTGTCTAAATTGTTACACAAAACCTCTGGGCCTCTGTGGAACATTCCATCTTGGGAACTCTGACCTGCAGGAATAAAAGAGTCAGTATATAAGTTTACATGAAATCACAGAGATATGCAGTGATACCAAAACTGGAAATTAAAAACAAAATGCCCATCACAGTAGAAGAATATGCAATTATTACATGAGAGCAGTTGGTATCTATGGATCTAGAGAAAGTTGCAATAATGTATAAAGTCTGCATCCTCACTTCTTGGTAATTTTTAAGAGTATTCAACAGTGACCAGAGGAAATGGGATACATGAGAGACAATTATTAAATACATATGCATATATGCATTATTTTATTTTTATAAAGAAGTGTATTGCCTTTACATTTGAAACATCTAATTGAGTTCAGCATAATTATAAATGTAAATGTACTAATCAGCCTAGAAAATATGTTTTAGGCTTTCATAGGAAAGTATGTGAAGAATATAACTTTTCAAATCAAAAGTGAAAGGTTCATTTATATTCATGGAGACTTCTTCCATACAGGCTCTGCCTTTTATTGTTTCCTGCAATTACAGAATAAACATTAATTTTCCTTACTGGGTATTTCTGGCAAAAAAAAAAGCAGAAGGAATACTTTGTTCATTCTTTATCTAATAGGTTAGTAGGCATGGAGAACAATAACATTTTAAAACTCAGTGCAGACCTGCAGTCTGTGTTTCTTCAGCTTCATACTCATGGAGAGACTGCGTGCTGGGAAGGCTATGTAGGTCTGCGGGCATTGAAAGGTTTCAAAGCTCTCTTTTTCCTTTGATAAAAGGGAATCCTACACACATTTTTTTCCCTACCTCTAAGTTCTTCTCTCCATATTCTATGCTGTGCAAAGCTCAAAGAGGTAATGCTGAATCTGATGCAGCGGCTGAACGTGCCGGGCTGAGGATGAAGGCAGGGGCCTGCCGGCATCCTCTGGTGGCTGTGTGTGTGGAGCAGGCTCACCCTGCAGAGGCTGGCGAAATTTAAACTGTTGCTGCCATCTTCAGGAGTTCCCCACTGTCATACTGGAAAACAGCGGCAAGTCAGCTAGGCACAGCCTCAGAGCCCTTCCCAGGAATCTGTAATTGTGGTTAGAAAACGGTGATTTCGAGGGAGGTGGTTTCTCATAAACAAAACAAAAAAACAATAAAAAAAAACCCTCAAGGTCATACCTTACTCAAACAGCTTTTAGTAACTGCTTAATATTATGGAATGGCAACCTTCTCTCTTTGGGAGGCCATATGAACTAAAAATGAGTGTTCAAAGTGGGGGAAACCATGCCAAAATTTTAAAAACTGGTGAAGGCTGAAGGTTCAATTTCTAACATTTTGAGTGCTCCTGCTGGCTTCGAAGCCTTTGAAATAATCTCTCTCTAGGAGGCACCTGCTCAATTTCCACGGACACCATTAAATTTAGAGAACATTTGGTTGGAATGAGGCTGTGGGCTTTCATTTCTAACTGATTTGCTTGTTGACGAGTTTGCTCATTAATTCTGTGCCTGTCTTCCTTCTCCGATTACTCGAGTTACAGGTAGCTGATAGGAAAGGGCAAATTATCTTCTAGTATTCTCAGTGGGAAACTTACTACTTTCCCAAGATTGCTACTTCACTGCTTCATGAAGAAAATTAATTAAACCTAAAACAGAAATTGGTTCACTGTCTTTCTTTTTTAAAAAAGATAGATGCATTTACTCTGTGTGTCGGTGGTGGGGTGGCACAGGTAAAGGCCCTAAGGTGTGTGGTTTATTTGCGTGAGGGTACAGTGGTCAAAGGACAACTTGTGAATGTCAGCTTTCTTCTACCGTTTGGGTCCCGGGGTCTGGACTCAGGTCATTAGATTTATGGCAAGCACCTTTACCTGATAAGCCATCTCCCTAAGCCCCCACTGTCTGTCTTCTTCATGATTAGATATGCTAATATTTACAAATGAGACTGTGCTTTCTGCCCAGAACCAAACAATCACATAGAAACTACATTAATTACAACACTGGCCAATGGCTCAGGCATATTCCTAACTAGCTCTTACATCTTAAACTAACCCATTTCTATTAATCTATTCATCGCCATGAGGCTGTGGCTCACTGGTAATGTTCTGGCATCTTTCTCCTTCAGTGGCTACAAGATATTTCTTTTACCCTGCCTTCTCTACATATCTCTGTTCAAATTTCCTGTCTGACTTTACTCTGCTAAGCCATTGGTTGAAACAGCTTTATTCATCAACCAATAAAAATAACACATATACAGAAGGACATCCCACATTAACAATTGGCCTAGGAAGATCCTGAGACCATGGGCTCTTGGGAGGTAGTAGTTCAGGCTTACTTTTAAATGCCCGACTTTACATTTGTTCTTTCTTTGTTTGTTCATTCATCATTTGAAGGAGGCTGATGTGTACTGTACAGAACTCAGTTTCGCTTTTGACTTGTATTATTAAAAGCTGAGAACAAAGCCTTCAGTCTCATGCTTAGAAAATTCTCACAATGTTTTAGAAGGTTTTCATGCCCCGTTTCCCCAGAAATCTCAGCATTGAAACCTGGGCACGGAGAGGAAAGAATACAACAGAGCCATAATGTCCCCAGCATCATAAAGGCTCTTATGTCATCCTCATGACACTTGAGAAACGCTGCTGTGACTATCCTTGTCTTCCGATCTTCCCCTCCAGGAGTTATTTGTTTCTTCAACAGTGAATTTCTGGGGTCTGTGGACATTCTGGGTATTCTGGTAGGGACTTTTTAAGCGCTGTGTTTTCACTCTGCGAAGACCACACACGGTCACTTAGCAGATAACTTAGAACTGGGTGCAGTCACATTGACTCGGAGGCCTGAGTTTGCCCTGATGATGCTCACACTGCTGGCACAAATGCATCTCTGAAGCTGTAGGCGAGCTTCCCCCTGAGCTCCTTCCTGCCTACTACGATTACGAAACAGTCATCCGATGAAGATTCGACGCTGCTACAGTCGAGGCATCGTGAGTTTTATTAATATAGCACTTAGACAGGAAAAAATAAGTCAGGCCTAAAATTAGGCCATAAAACAAGCAAAGTTATAAAAAT
Organism: Microtus pennsylvanicus; assembly: GCF_037038515.1. Lineage (NCBI taxonomy): Eukaryota > Metazoa > Chordata > Mammalia > Rodentia > Cricetidae > Microtus > Microtus pennsylvanicus. The sequence continues at coordinate 37,436,427 of NC_134592.1, read as the reverse complement.
GGAAAGCATGAGTCAAGGCTATTAGCGCTCGCTGCCACTGGGGGCATTGCTGACTCGGAAACGGCAGGAGAAGGAGCAAGCAGATTGTACACTGGAGAAATTCCACAACCCAAAGATAATCTCGAACCCATGTATAATGCCACGAATTAAAAATAAATAGGTTAAGGACCCGAACCATACAGAAATGCATTTAAACACAATCTGGCAGCAGGGCCAAGCTACAGATTCGAATATTTATTTCTACTGCCTACCCCTCATTGCGTCTGACCACTCAGGCCTTGAAATGGAAAAGCCAATGATCCCTTTCACAATCCAGCCCATCTTGTGTCATGTGTCCTGATGCTACGATTCCTGGATCTCAGAACATATAGCCTTAACTTAATGTTAGGGCAAATCTGGCCTCGTTCAGTTTCATTGCTTGTGCAGTTCTGTCTGTGTCTTGTCCAGAGGCCTAAAAGGCCTCCAGCTCTGAAGCGAAAGAGTGAAGCGACCATCTCGGTCCAGCGCCCTTGGAAGTCTCTGGTGCCACTACACAGCTGCTCACAGCTTAATGAACCACTGTTTAGTGCACTGCGAAACGAGGTTGCAAAAAGCAGACCGTCTCGAATGGTGTCAGATTTAGACGCGAAGAAAGTGCTTCTCCCGGTGTATGAGGCTTCACCTGAAGGACAAAAACAGCCCAGACCTTTGCATTGGGGGAAACTTGGCACTCGGGCAACTCTTTGGAGAACAGATCTAGGTCTCCTCATACTGATCTGATTCTTCTGCTCTGGCAGTCCTCGTTAATATTAATGCTAAATCGGAAGGTGAGACTTTGCGGTCCCGAGGCAGAAAATCAGCACAAATGGGCTCACTGTGGATTAGCCAGGATGGATGGGCCAGCCCTGGTGCAATAATGAAGAAAACTGCACACGGTTTTAGTGCTTTCGAGGAGCTTGGGTGAATGCTACGCAGACTCAGCCTGAAACGGGCAGTGCCACCGGACCTGTAATGGCATTACACATACTAAAAGAAGAAACATTGATAAAACTCTTAGGACCGTTGACTAGAGCGCTACCCTTTAAGCAAGTAGAATGCTGAAGACATCAGTCTGGGCTCCTCATGGAAATTGCCCCCAGACATTGAGTATGATGTTTACCAGCCCCTTTACCTTAGCCTGTAGCAGATACAGCTTAGCAGCTGCGGCATCCCCAAACACACCCTGATTCATTTACTTGGCGATCTCAATGACTCCAGCATCTCTGTCTTCAAACTGTAGGCTTTTCCCACTCCTCCCCTTGGCCTTTGCATCCTGTGCTGCCCGGTCTTCCTTATGAGGTCCATCTCCTTGGTCTTCCCTCTGCGCTTCCCTTTGTGTTTACACTCTCCACAGATTATCTTCCTCCTGCACCACATCATCCCATCCAAGTCAATCTGTGGTTCCTAAGTCTTTAAGAGGAACATTTTGTCTTCTCAGCCTGGTATGAAAATCCTTTCACAGTCTCATTATCCAGACACACTCTAATATGGTGATGCTGGTTCCAGACTTAATCGTTTCTTTACACTGTGGCTGGGTTAAAATCTTGATTTAAAAAAAAATGACCGAAAGAAGGAAAAATTTATTTTGGTTCGTATTTTGAGGATATATAGTCTATTGTGGCAGGAAGTTTGGAAGGCCATGGAGGCAGATGCTTGAGGCAGCTGGTCCTTGCATCCAGTTAGGAAGGGAAGGGCAGTGAACATTGATGTCCACAGCATTTCCTTCTTTCTTGGACCCCAGCTATGGAATGGTACTGCCTACTTTCAGAATGGATCTTCTTACTTCAATTAACCTAACCTATAAACTTCACAGATGTGGCCAGAGGTTTGTTTTTATGGTAATTTTAAATCTCATCAAGTTGACAACCAAAAATAACCATCATACCACCCTGGCCTTTGTCCCTGTCCCTGAAAGAACCTTCATGTATTTACGCCTCTAAATACTTCTTCAGGCTGTTCTCTTCTCTAATACAAATCCTCTGGCTATTACAAATAATGTTGCTATGAACATAGATGAACAAATGCTTTTGTAGTATGATTGGGCATCTCTTCGGTATATTCCCAAGAGTGGTATTGCTGGATCCTGAGGTAGGTTGACTCCCAATTTCCTGAGAAACCACCACACTGATTTCCAAAATGGTTGTACAAGTTTGCATTCCCACCAGCAATGGATGAGTGTTCCCCTTACTCCACATCCTCTCCAGCATAGGCTATCATTGGTGTTTTTGATTTTGTAATAGCCAGAACCTGGAAACAACCTAGATACCCCTCAATGGAAGAATGGATAAAGAAAGTGTGGAACATATTAGAGTACTACTCAGTTAAAAAAACAATGACATCTTGAATTTTGCATACAAATAGATGGAAATAGAAAACACTATCCTGAGTGAGATAACCCAGACCCAAAAAGATGAATATGGTATGTACTCACGCATTAGTGGACTCTAGCCATAAACAAAGACATTAAGCCAATAGTTCACAAGCCAAGAGAAGCCAAATAACAAGGTGAACCCAAAGAAAAACATATATAGATCCTCCTGGAAATTGGAAGCAGACAAGATCGCCAGGCAAAAGTTGGTAGCATGGGGGCAGGAGTGAGGGTGGGGAGAAGGGGAGAGGGGGAGAGGGGGAGAGAGAAGGGAGAAGGGAAGGATTGGGGAGAGTTTGGGGGAGTGGAATGGTTGAGATGGAGGAAGGGTGGATATAGGAGCATGGAAGAAGATATCTTCATTAAGGGAACCATTTTAGGGTTGACAGACTTGGTTCTAGAGGGGATCCTAGGTGTCCACGGGGATGTCCCCTGCTAGGTCCTTGGACAGCAGAGGAGAGGGCGCCTGAACTGACCTTGTCCCATAGTCACACTGATGAATATCTCCAATATCACCATAGAATCTTCCTCCGGCGATGGATGGGGATAGAGACAGAGACCCTCATCAGAGCAATGGACTGAGCCCCCCCATGGTCCAGTTGAAGAGCAGAATGAGGGAGAAGATGAGCAAGAAAGTCAGGACCGCAAGGGGTTTGTCCACCCACTGAGACAGTGTGCCTGTTCTAATGGGATCTCACCAAGGCCAGCTGGACTGGGACTGAACAAGCATGTGATCAAACCGGACTCTCTGAATGTGGCTGACAATGGGGGCTGACTGAGAAACCATAGATAATGGCACCAGAACCTGTTTCTACTGCATGTACTGGCTTTTTGGGACCCTAGTCTATTTGGATGCTCACCTTCATAGGCCTGGATGGACAGGGGAGGGCCTTGGACTTCCCACAGGGCAGGGTACCCTGCCATCTCTTAAGATTGGAGGTGGAGGGAGGAGGGGGAGTGGGGGAGTCTAAGGGGAATGTGAGGAGGGGAAGAAGTTTTAATGAACACCAAGAACTTCCCAGGAACTCTCAAAGTTTGTCCGCTTGGGTTCTTTCCTTCTAAACGGTGTCTCTAAAGTGCGGCTCAACATGCACAGCGCCTCGGTTCAACCTCCAGGAGAAAGAGGAAAGGAAAGAAAGTTCATTTATGTCACTATTTCCAGAGAGAATTTATAGCTGCTCTTGCAGAGCTGCGAGAGATGCTACTCATTTACCACCTGCTATAATAATAGTAGCTGACACATATAGTACTTACTATATGTCAGCCTCTATACACTGCTTTCGTAGTTTAACTTATTTTTAAACTCACAGCAACCGATGAGGCCGATGCTATTATTATTCCTCTTTTAAAGATCAAACACTGAGACTTTATGTCATTTTCCCAAGGTTACCAAGCTGGGGAACTACAGAGCCAGGATTTTGATCCAGTCTGTACCAGAAATTCTGGTCCTTAACACATTGCATTTCTGGTCATCTCTCATTAGTAACTCTTTAAGCTTACTCCTGCCTCCTTGATAAGGGCTGGCTCTTATCTCATGTCGCATTTTGCCCCTTCCTATGGCTAGAATAGAGTACTGAGAATGTTAGCTGTCTATGGTGTGTTGACCGTGTCTTAAATCCTTCCGGGAAGTGAAAAAGATGAAATGAAAGCCAATGCACTTCAGAGACTTCATGCGCAAGAGTCTTTATCCAAATCTGTGTGTAGAGGATGGGGAGATGGTTCCATGGGTAAAAGCATTTGTGCAAGTGTGAGGACCCGAGTTCAAATCCCTAGAGATCACATAAAGTGGGGCATGGGAGCATGTATCTGTAATCCCAGCACTCCCACAGCAAGATAGGAGGTCTTTACAGGCAAACCCCAAGTTTTAGGGCCAGCAGGTTAGTTTAAGTAACTCCCAAACAACAAGAAACTGTCTCAAGCAAGCTGGAATGTGAGGACTAAAACCTGAGGTTGTCTTCCTACCTCCATAAGTGCGCCACTGGGCACTTATACACCCCTACTCACACACAGAGGTGCATGTGCATGCACACACACACACACACAGAGACATACACATGCACGCACACACACACACACACAGAGAGAGACATACACATGCATGCACGCACGCACACACACACACAGAGACATACACATGCATGCACACACACACAGAGAGACATACACATGCATTCACACACACACACACACACACACAGAGAGAGAGAGAGAGAGAGAGAGAGAGAGAATTTTTTTAAAATCTATGCCTAGATCTTATAAAGAATTTTGCCATCCTCCTTCAATCTTCAGATGATAAGCTGACTCCATAGGACGTGTAGATTCTAGTAGCAAGATGGTAGAGTAAGAGCTGTGACCTTTTCCTCACACCGGTTCCTAGTAAGAGACCTACAATGGGTTTTCTCAGGGAAAACAGTCATTTTCACACACATTCAATTGAAAACTACTGCCAACAAAGGTTTCCAGGAGGGTTATCAGACTCGAAAGACGGATTATAATGCTGTCCTAAAAGAGCTGTGTTACATGGAGATCTTTGTCTTTTGTCGCTCTAAACTCACGAGGTCAGACACTCCTGTCTGATATTAGTTCAGATTTAAGTTGTGCAAAAACACCTAGCACATGAACAGACCTCTATTAGCTCTTTACAACTTCCATGAAATGATTTGCCCAAGTTTAGGATTTTCTTCTCATCCTTGTTTCCTGTTGTTCCCCCAGAATACATTGATTTCTCCAACCCCTTCAGTGCCCCTTCTTAAGCCTCCCAGCCCCTGCAGTTCTGTTCTCTTTGTTCATCTCTCTCTCTGGGCCATTGCATCATCTACACCATAGTGTTAGCATGTGATACCATATTTGCCAGCAGGTGCTGCCATTTGCCGCAGGATTTGCTTATTTTTAAAATTCCCTAAATCTGAGACTCCAGATTGTAGAAAATAGTACAGTGCCTAATTTGTCAACTTGGCAGGTTTGAAACGCTATAAAATCAGTTCCTTACAATGAATGACACTTGTAATGTGCTGCACAGTTTTAATGAGCAGGGCTCTATCGCTCTGCAAAGACAACAGGAGACCACGTTGCAACAACAAGCAGCAAGGATGTGCAGGTAGATGGAGGGTAGAAAACTCGCTTTGCATCCACGGGACCAGTGGGAACAATATGCTGAAAGAAAGATAGAATTTTTCGCTAGTAAGGAAAAGGGATTCCTATCAGGATCTTCCATACCTGGCCTTCCTCTATCTGCACACAAGGTCATCCCTCTATACTTCATATAAAAATCATTCCTGGGCAGGGGACATGGCTCAGTCCATACAGCATTGGCTTCACAACTATGAAGATCTGAGTTCAGGTCCTCAGAACCCACACAGAAAGCCACATGCATTGGTTAGCCCAAGGATGGCCATAGGAGGCAGAGACAGCTGGATATCTAAAAGCTTTAGGGAAAGCTAAGCAGGCCTACCTGGCAAAGTGCCAGGTCAACAAGAAATCCTGTCCAAACAAAAGGTTGAAGACAGCTGGGGACCAGCACCCAAGGTTATTCTCTGACTTCTATATCACCCACTGTGCTTTCTCTCTCTCTCTCTCTCTCTCTCTCTCTCTCTCTCTCTCTCTCTCTCTCTCTCTCACTCTCTCTCTCTCTCTCTCATGCATGCACGCAAGCACACACACACACATTTTACAAGAAAAACATGGGTTAGCAATATGGTTCAGAGGGTAAAAGGCCTTGCTATGCAAGCCTAACAACCTAAGTTCCATCTTAATATCCCAATGTGGAGGGAGATAACTCACTCCCAGCAGCTATCCTCTGATAGCCACATGCATGTTGTGGCCCATGTGTCCCCACTCATACACACATCATATAAACACATACATACAGTAAGAATAGATGCAGTTTTTAATTTTGAACAAAATATTCTTTCAATAACCTATGCCTTTTTCCCCACTAGTCTCTCTAAACAACCATGAACAATCTAGAATATTATTCCTAGAATGGAAAAAAAAAGGCGTTTTTAAGGGTGCCCAGATGGCCACAACTAAGGCAGTATGGCACGCCAAACCCTAGAGACCAGTCTTAAGGTCCTAACCTTCCTTTTTACTATTTCTAGATTCTTCACTTTGATAGGACAAGCGATCTTATTCTTTTTTTGTTTGTTTGTTTTGTTTTGTTTCTTGAGACTAGATTTCTCTGTAGCTTTGGAGCCTGTCCTGGCACTAGCTCTTGAAGATCAGGCTGGCCTCTGCCTCCCGAGTGCTGGGACTAAAGGTGTGCACCACCACTGCCCAGTTTAAGAGATCTTATTCTTCTCCATAGATTAAGCTCCTTCCTATCTGTATCCTTGTACCTGGTAACCCATACTCCTAAAAACCCCTCCTCTTAACCGCTTTGGTCAAAGATATGGCCGTATCAATATTAATTTCTTGAATAACTAAATGCATGGAACATTGCTGGTTAACATAATCCCTTTTCTTAGCATCCTTGACAGCATCTGAAATATGGGGCAGGCATGCTAAGACATGACAATATTAATGAAATACATAACCATATAACACTTATATTGGGCACTGCATGAGTAGGCAGCATATAGATAATTCCTAAGAGATCTTTGCTCAGCACAAACCCTTCCATGTACCCACAGTCATTTCTGCATTCTCAGCAGGAATGTAGTTTGAAAGCCACCTCGCACCTTCTCAGGAGTCGCCTTGACTACATGAGTAGAATCTCAAAGGTTCTCAGGAAAATCCTCTGCTGCATTTAAATAACCATCTTTCCTCTCTGTCAGCCCAACCCCACAGTGACTAAATTTATTGCCTTCCTGGATGACACAGGCTACCCTGTGCTACTCAGACTACCGGATGCTAAGTACAGGGGTAGCTACATCCGTTGACATCACCAGAGGGAGGGCTGCCATTGCTCTATTTTCCTTCTTGTACTTCATAGTCTGTCCAGACTGAGTTTCCAGGTCCAGTTGGTCCTGCAAAGGCCTCTTTGCCCACCCAATCAGCTTCGGTCTCCTCTACGCTACCTCCCTCATTTACTGGTTTTGATGACATATGTTCTTGGAATCCAAAAATCAAGACTTACTTTCAAATTCCAACTTAGCTACTTTCTGGCTGATATATTTAAACCTCTGTTACGCCATAAGTGAATGGAAATGAAAAATTCTACAAATCCAAGAAATGAGCTTAAAGAGGATAATGTGAAACACACTGGGAACTTCAAATTGGCATACGCAAGTGAAATGTCACGTATTTCCACACCGAGTCGACGGGAATCACACACACCCAGAGTTCATTCTTTAAGTATATGAGCAAATCTGAAACCCTGGGAGGAATGAGACCCTCCCCCATCCCAGTCGTTTGCCTCAGCATCCCAAGCTATAGAGTAGGAACTGGCCTACCAGCTCTATCTGAATGCCATCTAGTGGACACAGAGCTCTGTGAGAAGAGGACTCTGGCAGGTACAAGTGGGCTTGTGCAATCCCAGCATTTCAAGGGTTAACAGTTCACAGGGCAAGCTTTAGCTTTAGCAGGAGACAAAGTGTGTCCCCCTGGGAGGCATGACACAGAGACTCCCAAGAAAGATCCTACCTAGGTGCTGGTGATTCTTTTCCCCACCCCCACCACACCCACATTTCTCCATTAGAATTTTTGTTTTTCATGCATCAGAGGTTTCTTTAATCTTCAAACAACGTTTTATTAAAACTAAAAGGCTTGTGGCAAACAAGCCCTCAGATCTCTCATCTCATAGCTTAGCTAAGATTGCCAGAGGTAAATAAAGAGTAATTTCAACAAGGAGGGCAGGGAAGAGCGGACCTTGTACAGTCTTGACAGGGTCAAAAAGGAGATTAGTTGAGCCCAGGACAACTCTGCACGTACCCTCGTTTTGTTTTTAGCCACACCTTGTGAATTAAAGGCTGCTTGGTTGACTTTTGGCTGACTTTTTTTTATTTTGTTTTGAGATAAAGTCTCATTCTGAAGGCCAAGGCTGGCCTGGAGCTTACTATGTAACCTAGACTGAGCTACAACTCACTGTGTAGCCCAGGGTGGTCTTGAACTCTCCATCCTCCTGCCCCAGCTTCCCAAGTTCTAGAATTATTGGCAGGCACTGCCATGCCCAGCTTTCAAATGGGCAGAACTGTATCCTGAAGCTTAAATGACCCGGAATGGTTAATAAAGCCCATCTTTTCTAGCAAAAGTAGTAGGCATGTGTATATTTTACATTTTAAATATATCTCTGAGGCCATCTCAGCACGCATGAGGCTGGAAGTCAGGGGGCGGACAAGAGGGGACTGCTTCATGGTTTGAGTCCAAGGCAGATGGGGCTTCCTGCCAGCAGCCCTGGCTTGCAGCACAGAATTGGAGGCATGCCTCTTTGGGAATGTGGCAGAGCCTTGCTTCGCTGTGTCTGCGCATCCTCGACAAGCTTCCTTTCCCATCTACAGTATTTAGAAATATGAGAGACGACGCTGGGAAGAACACAAAGGCTTCTGCAAACTGTCTCTGGCTTCATCTTCTAAGCTGTCGCTATCAGGGTTGGATTTAGCAACTTGGCATTCGCTGGGTAGGACCACCCCGGTTGGCAGCCATCTGGAGTGTCTTGGAGGATTTTTAAAGAAGCATTGCTTGGAGAGCATTTTGTAGTGAGAAAAATGCTGGTATTCAATTCAGGGAGCCTGGGTCTGAGCCCACTACCAGTAGCTAAGTGACCTTAGAGATCCACTACCATCTCTTGGACCTGGCTCTTTACCTGTTATGTGATCTGGCATTTCTTTGTAAGTCTTAATAGTCTAGGCAGATCCATAAAGTGTGGTCACTGGACAGCAGTAGCCAGTTACCTGGAAACCTAATCAGGAATATACACTTTTACTCCCCACCCACGCCTCATGAATCAGAAATTCCGAGAGTGAAGTGCTCCAGTGTGCATTTAAGAAACCCTCCAGCTAAAGGTGGTACACCGTCAAGTATGGAGCCCACTGCTGTTTCCTTGTGCTGCTGCTTCTGTGCACCTGGCCCACACTGAATTGCAATGGGTCAAAGGTGTGCTGGGGACCATGGCAGACATCAACTTGCAAAAGTCAGTGGCCTAGGAAACCAGAGTGATCCAAATCAGAGTGTGAACTGGGGTCCAGAGCATGAGAACCTCATGTCACTTCCCAAAGCCTTCCATGGGCAACGTTCCAAGACTCTACAAACCGGTGTCATCACGGTCCAGTTCTCACCAATCTTTACATCAGAAGGGGTAGCACAAAAGTGGCTTTTGTTGATGATGCCAACGAGTCTTCACGCCTTTTGTCTCGAATCCGCATAGATGTGTGGCATTGCTGTCTTCATTTTAGCTTTTGTTTTCCCTCTGCCGTTTCTGACAGCTCTTCATTTCCTCTAAGTTATCAGGGACAACCTGCAAGTGTGGTGCTGAGTTCCACATGGGAACCACGGTTTCCTAGCAACAGCCAGAGCCTGCTGGGTCATTCTGTGAGTCACCAGCTTGGGGCAGTTCTTGATAAGCAGCCTGGCTTGCAGAGGATTCCTCTGTGGGCACCACACTGGCGCTTGCCAGTCATGTGCCTTCATGGGATTACAGTATCCATAGAGAAACAGATCACAGATCGGACGTAAAGAATGACAATAGGGACTCTCCATTCTAAGCTGAAAGGATCTTGCTTCTGACCATCCTATAGGGAATGTTAAAGAAAGGAAAGATGGGAGGAAGTGCAAAAAGAGGGAGGGGGTCTTTTTTTCCACATCCATCTCTTGAGCACCCCCGGTACATCTTTAGCTATATATTGGAGTTGTGAAATCAAGAGACAGATCCTTGCCCTCAGGAAGTATAGATTATAATAGGGAAAAGAGATCGGTAAATTAAATTTACTGATAGATGAGATGTATGCCATATAGGAGAAATGATTCATGTGTTATTAATATTGATTCCATGACACAATGTAATTTCCAGACCTCATGAATTATAATAAACCCTCTTCCAATTTTCTAATTTTTCTGGTTTCACTACAAAAAAAATTGTCCTCATAATGGATATTTTCAAGTGATTTAAGTCACACATAGCATGGCTCTTACAGTAGATTTAATATAATATCTGTGGCTATATTACCATTTAGTTCTTTTGTAAAAATATTTTTTGGAATTTTATTTATGGGGGTGAGTTCAAAAGCCACAGCACTAGTGTTGAGGTCGGAGTATAATTTGCAAAAGCTGGTTTTCCTCTTTCTACAGTGCGGGTCCAGGGATCGAACTCAGGCTATCAGGCTTGGCAGCCGAGTACTTTTAGCTGTCTCTCAGCCAGCATTTGCTTCTTAATATATTTAGATTTTTTTCTCGCTTTTGCAAACTGTCTCTGGATTTATTTCCAAAGCTGTTATCAGCATGTGTGTGTGTGTTTATGCATATGTGCTATAGTACATAGGTGGAAGTTACAGAACAATTTACAAAAATTAGTTTTCCCCTTCCACCATGGAGGTTCTGGGGACCAAACTTTAGGTCATCAGGTTTGACACCAAGTGTTTTTATCCACTGAGCCATCTTGCTGGCCTTTGGCTCATTTTTTTTTTTATTTTGAGATTTTCCTGTAGTTTTTGTCTTTTATTGATCTTTTTGAAATGGGACCTTGGTAAATATATCAGTTCCCCTCTTCTTTTAAACATATTGATTTCTGTTTTTATTTTTATTGATTCTTCTCTCTAGCTTTCCTAAAGTTATATTGGTTTTTTATGTCCTCTTGAGTGGAAGCCATAATAGACTCCATCTACTTTCATTTTTCTTGTGAGCTAACAGAGGCACTCACAGTTGCGGATAACTCTGACTCTAGGTTTGGCTGCTGTCGTGGGTCTTAATATGAACTATTGCTGTGTGTCCTTATTTACTCTTGTTAGCTTGATCCGTCAAAGGGATTAGAGTCACCTCTATCGATAGTGAATTTTTCTTTGCAGTTAAAATATTGAATTCTCCATTGTGAATTGCACATGAATTAGCAATAAGAAAAGAAGAGAGGAAGAAAGAGTAGGGAGTAAAGGGGCGGGAGGAGTGAAATAAAAACCCTTGAATCATATTTAATGCTCTCCACCTTGAGTTCTATGACATCGCCTAATAGTAATTTTGTTGCTTGTAATTTACTCTCATTGTCCATGCCTTCCCTGTCTTACATAGAAACATCCTTTGTTCTTGACCTAGTGACCATGCTCCAGGGCCTGTTCTGTCCTCCTTTTGTCAGTTCTACATCTGTGAGGGAGCCCTACAGACTGAATCAGCTAGCTTCCAGTTGCATTTAGCTGTGGAAGAAACTCATGAAGAAAAGGAGAAGCCAGCCCACCACCCCATCTCTCCTGAAGCTCCTCCTTGGCTCCAGCTCCTGATGCTTGCCCTCACCTGGTTCCAACCGCTTCCAAGTGGCCCTAGTAACTCTGCCTTCTCCCTTTGTCTTTCCAGCAAGAGAGCCTCTTACAGAGGCTACATGACCCAGGCTGCCTCCCTAGGTCCTATTTAGTTTCTCTAGTCATCTGGCACATGTAATCAATTTCCTACGTTAAAACCCCCTTTGATTTAAAAACAAGGTGGCATTTTTCTATGTGAACCTTGATACACACACTTTTTTTGAAATTTTCACATAAAAATGTAACATATTCTCTTTTGTAGCAAGTGGTGTGAGTTGATTGCCTCAACCCTCATTCCAAACCCTTCACTTTCTCCTGGTATGAAGATTACCGAGCCCCTGCAATGGGCAAAAAAGGGTTTGTGGCTCAGTAACACCTGAGTAAAAGTCTACTGGGCATTTCTAGAAAAGTCTTCTGGAAATACAGAATTACTCTCTCCTCTTGCAGTCCTTCTTTTAATTTGTTTGGACTCTGGAACTGATGCTTTGATGCTTCGGCATCCATTATGAGACTGGGGGAAGGGCGATTGGGAACACAGTGAGCTAGATCCTGACAGCCTTGAGACACTGAACCAGTGCCAGCAACCTCCCCTACTCCCTATTCCATAAGGAGAACATGCGTATGCATTTAAACAACAACTGGTGAGCTTTTACATTATCATCCGTAGACTGCAACTCCTAGCTTGTTGTTGGCATCTTTATCATGTGGAGGTGGGAGTGCAATTTGCAGCATATTCAGAATCTCTGGGCCCAGTAGTTAGTGAACTATCAATAGTACCTTTCAACTACTGAGCAAATCAAAACTGCTGCTGAGTACTTTTTAAAGAGAACATGAGCAAGAAAGTCACGACCGCGAGGGGTGCGTCCACCCACTGAGACAATGGGACTGATCTAATGGGAGCTCACCAAGGCCAGCTGGCCTGGGACTGAACAAGCATGTGATCAAACTGGACCTTCTGAATGTGGCTGACAATGAGTGCTGACTGAGAAGCCAAGGACAATGGCACTGAGGTTTGATTCTACTGCATGGATAGGCCTTTGTGGGAGCCTAGTCTATTTGGATGCTCCCCTTCCTAGACCTGGATGGAGGGGGGAGGACCTTGGACTTCCCACAGGACAGGAAACCCTGACTGCTCTTAGGACTGGAGAGGGAGGGAGAGAGGGAGGGGCGTGGGAGGGAAATGGGAGGAGGTGGAAATTTTTAATAAATAAATAAATAAATTTAAAAAAAGAGATAGAGTTGTGTTGGGTGGCATGCACCTTTAATTCCAGCACTCGGAGGCAGAGGCAGGCAGATCTCTGTGAGTTCGAGGCCTCTGGTCTACAAGAGCTAGTTCCAGGACAGACTCCAAAGCTACAGAGAAGCCCTGTCTTGAAAAACCAAAGAAAAAAAATTTATTCACTCCCCCAAACAAAACACAGGTATAAATAGCATTTCAGAAGTTTTATGTACTTCCTGCCTTCCCTCCAGAAACCCATCAGTCAATCTTCCGGGAGAACCCTTGCTATAAGAACATAAGGTTAGATATATATTCTACTTTGGGATATGTATGAAAGGTTTTAAATAAAATACAGTGACAAAATAAACACCCAGATGCCCACTCCTTGGAAGTAATGAGTGTTAGCATTCTCTGTGATTGAGATTTTAATAAAACGGGCAACTTGTTATACGGATAAAGTACCACGTTTCCATCCACATTCCCGAAGCTCCCCAGCCCACCCTCCCTGAAGTAACGGCTATTACTAATTCCATACATCTCTAACTCATATTTCTCATTGTTATTAGCTGCTTATATAGATCCATGCAGTTCATGTGGTATGGCTTTGAGAACTAGTGGACTGTACATGGGTACATGGTATACACACCATCCTAGAATCTGCTACCCTCTTACTAAGTGTGAATCGCAAATGGAATTCACTACCTGTAACAGGTTTATCTTTCAGTTGTGTGCCTCACCAATGTTTCATTGTCTTCTGATGAACATACAGGCTGTTTCTAACTTTTTGCTGTCTGCAATCAATGCCAGGGCACCTGTGCAAGTTCCTTTCAGGTATACAGGAGCAACTTGGTCCATTATTGCTGAATTTCTCATAGTATTAAACTAACTTAAAGTCCTATAAATAGATTGTCTGTTACCTTAACCTTAGTAATGTCAGACATACTGATCTTCAACACCCAGATTGATAGATGTAAGATGATATATCTTTAATTTCCTATTTTCTGATTACCAATTAGGAGAAAATCTTTTTTCTTTTCTTTTTTATTCTATTTTTACTTTTGCCATCTAGGTTTTCTTCAAATTGTCTCTAAAGTATATCTTCATTTCACCTTTTTATGACAGGTTCTTACTGCTGATATACAGGGTTCATTTATGGTAGCTGATTATTTGCTGAGTTTTATAAGACTTACAATGTTAGTAGAAATTATTTGAACAGTAATAATGTTATGGGTTCATCCTTTGAAAATCTTCTATAGTGCTCTGGTCTTTTCCAATATGTATGTTTGATCGATTGATTGATTGACTGATTTTTTTCTTCTTGACAGTTGTCAGGCTTCTACAAGGACTTTTTCCCCAGAAGAATATTTCATGAGTTCTTGAGTTTCTGGGGATGGATCCCTCCTGTATCCCTGGCTGGCCTCAAATTCATCAGGTAGCCAATGACAGCTTCCATGCTCAGAGTCTCCTGCTTCCGCCCCTTAGAGCTAGGATTTCAGGACTGTGCCACCCTGCCCAGTGAGGAGCTGGGCCTTGAACTCCAGGCCTCTTGCATGCTGGGCTAATGCCCTACCAACTGAGCTACATCTCCAGTTCCCATGTAAGTTCTTGAGGAACATCTTTTCCTCTCGGTTTTTTTCTCTCTATTCTCCTTATCTTCTAGCACTTCGTGTGGTAAAAAGGCAGTGGGCTGAAACACTTACAGGCTCCCGTTTCTGGATAATGTTTTGTTTACTTTTTGGCTTTGCCTGAGTGCAGAAGGAAAAGTGCACTGAGCTCAGTGTGGGAGGGTACCCTAATTTTACTTGATAGCTAGTACGTATTGGAGTTTTTGAAGCTTAGGACCTTTTTTCCCCTGATATTTTTTTTTATTGTTGCCTCCTCTGTGGCTGTTCTCTCTGTTTGGAGCTTTTATTAAACCTCTGTAGATTTATTGGATTTATTCTCCACGTGTATTTCTTTCGAATACATATGATCATGGTGGCATATATTTTTTCTGTGTTCTGAGACAATTTTTCAACCTTACCCTCTAATTCACCAATTCAATTTACTTCTCAATTCAATTTTCTCTTTGCAGCCTTTATTTAAAATTTTAATTTAAGGTTTCTACTTGGGCTTTTATGGCAATATTTCCCACCCTCAGAATGTTCCGTTTTCATAAATCGAGTGTCCTCACTAATCTTATATTGAAGCATTAAAAAAAAAGCTGGTAAATGTCCCATTTCTCTTCTTATGTTCTTCAGTAAGTTCATATCAGAAGTTACAACCTCTGGCTTTCTTTTTTAATTACCCAAATATTTATTGAAAAATTTCCTATTCAATCCCCTTCTTCCTTATTTAGTAATTTTTCTATCCTTGTAGCTTTTATTTCTTTTTTTTAATGTGTGTGAGAATTTTGCCTGCATGCATGCATACCACATGAATGCATTGTTCCCACAGAGCTCAGAAGAAGGTATTGGATCCCTTGGAACTAGAGTTATGGGTGCTTGTTAGTCACTACGTGGGTGCAGGGAACAGAGTACGGGTCCTCTTCAAGAGTAACAAGCGCTCTAAACCACTGAACTGTCTCTGCTGATCTATCATTGTACCTTTTTTACTATTTTTTATCAAAATCTTTTTCATACAGTATGTTCTGATCACGCTTTTCCACTCACTCAACTCTCCTAGATCCTCCCAACCTCCTCTCACACAGAACTCCACACCCTTTCTTTCTCTCCCTCTTTGGAAAACACAAAAACAAAAAAGTCAGCCAAACAACAAACAAAACCCCCCAAGACACCAATACCAATACACACACACACACATACACACAATGGAAATGAAAATATACAAACAAAAAACACTAAGACCAAAAGAAGTCCAAACAAAAAAATTTGAGACACAAAGTCTACCAAACACAATTGAGTTCATTTTCTTCTTGCCATCTAATCCAGAGCATGAACCCTGCCCCGAAATGTGGCTAGTGTACCCAGTGCCATTCCTTTGGAGAGAACTCACTTTACTTCTGCAAATGGGTACTAAGTACAAAGAGCTTCTTGATTAGGAGTGGGGGCCTGTGCCCAGTTCCCCCTCTCAGTTCTGGGAACCCATCTGGCTTGGGCTTGTGCAGGCCCTGTCCATGCTGCCACAGTCTCTGTTAGTTCATATGTGGGTCAGTACTCTTGCATCTGAAGTCATCCGTCCCCTCTGGCTCTTACAATCTTTCTGCCCCCATTTCTGAATATCTTCCTCAGCTCTGAAGGGAGGATTTGTTGAAGACATCCTATCTAGGACAGAGTGTTTCAAAATCTCTCACTTCCTGCCTATTGTCCATCTGTGGAACTCTGTGTTAGTTCCCATCTACTACAAGAAGCTTTTCTGATAATGGCTGAGTGAGGAACTGGTCTATAGGTATAGTTGAATGTATTAGGTTATTGCTATATTCATTTAGTAGAACAGTAGTACTTTATTTTCCCTTAGGTCTATGGCCTATTGGGTCTCAGGTTCATGGCTACCCAAGCAGTGTCAGGCATGGGTTTTGTCTCATGAAGTGGTCTTAAATTCAATCAGAAAGTGGTTGGTTATTCCCCCCAACGTTTGTGCCACTGTTGCACCAGGTTACCTTGTAGGTCGATACACGATGGGAGAAACAGGGTTTTTACCTTTCCTCTCTGGTAGCATGTTGAATACATTTCAACACCTTCAATTCTATTCAGTAGGATTGAAGGCTCTAGTTGAGTACCAGCTCGAATTTTACACACTTGATGAAACATGTAAATGCTGTTTTTAGCAATAGAGCCTTATCATCAGTTTGTGGAGACCAACCAATGTTCTTGGTAATAGCCTGAGATGTTTGGGGGATTTTCTTAGTACCCCTTTTGTCAATAATACAATTATATGTAACTTATTCCTGGCACTGGAGGTTTTACTTGGTGGCAAAAAGATGTCTAGTTGGGGTATTATTTCCCTTGTTTTTTGGTGAGTCCTATAGTGATATTTTATTTGTGTTTTAATAAATAAGGCTTGCCTGAAGATCAGAGTGAAGAGCTAAGACACTAGAGGCCAAGGAGTCGTGGTGGCACACACCTTTAATCTCAGGACTCAAGGCCTTCCTGTACTATGCAAGATTGAATCTGTCTAAAAGAAAAACAGAGCTCACACAAAGGTGCTCCTAGCACTCCAGAGCGACCCACCTTTAATCCCAGCACTGGGGAGGTGGAGACAGGAGTGATATGGCTGGGCAGAGAGAGGACTATAAGGCAAGAGGAGATGAGAGTGCATTGCAGTCTGAGGTTTAGTGGAGAGCACTGCAGTCTAAAGTCACACTGAGGATAGCATCACCTCTTTGTTTGTCTGAGCCTCGGTAGAGGTAAGAACTCTCTAGTGGGTTGGCTGCTTTGCTGTTCTGATCTTCAGCTTGAACCCCATTATCTGTCTTTGGGTTTTTATTCTTCATGCTGCAGACTGCATTTAGATTACTTTTTCATATGTATGTATTTTAGGAAGCTTCTAGAGTGCTAGTTTTCCATGTGGCCTCTCAATTGGCCCTTAATCTTAGTAGTCCCTATGTATATTCCTTCCCTCCTCCCTTTTTTCTCCCCCCGCACAATTTAGTCTTCCCAGTCAGTCTCTCCCCTGACACTTCAAAACAATATATTCTACTTCCCTTTTCTTAAGATATCACACCCCCAATCCCTTACTCCATACCTAACCCCCATGGTCACATAGATTGTAATGTGACCTAATGAAGGCTTAAATGCTAATATCTACGTATAAGAGAGAAAATTCAATACTTGCCTTTTGTGGTCTGATTTTTTTTTCTACCACCATTCATTTACTTGTACGTTTCATAATTTTGAATTTTTTAAACAGCTGAATAATATTCTAATGTATAAATTCATCATATTTTCATTATCCATCCAGTCAGCTGATAGACACCTAGGCCGTCTCTAGTTTCTGGTCATTTTAAACAGAGCGGCAATGAACATGGATGAATAAGTATCTCTGTAGTAGGAAGTAAAGTCCTTCAGGTATATGCCCAAGAAGATAGATATCCCCAGCTTCCTGGGGAACTGGCACACTGATTTCCATGGTGACATTCATGTTTGTACTCACATCATCAATAAGTGTGCCTCTTTCTCCAAATCCTTACCAGCATGACCTGCCATTTGTTTTATTGATCTTGGATATTCTGATTGTTGTTAGATAAAATCTCAAGGTAGTTTTAATTTGCATTTCCCTGATGACTAAGGATGCTGAGCATTTCTTTAAGGGTTTCTCAGTCATTTGTGTTTCACCCTTTGAGAACTCTTGGCTTATTTCTATACTCAATTTCTAATTGGATTATTTATTTTCTTGTTGTCTGAGGTTTCTGTCTTGCCCAGGTCTGACAATCGTTAAGTCCCAAAGAAATCACACAGAGGTCTACATTAGTTATAAACTGATTGGCCCATTATCTCAGGCTTCTTATTAACTCTTATAACTTATCTAACCCATTATTAGCCATTATTCTCATTTGTGTTAGCCATGTGGCTCAGTACCTTATTCAGCAGGGCAGTCACATCTTGCTTCTTCTGTGGCCGGGTCATCTTGTTCCTTCTGTGGTCAAGTCAGGACTCCAGAGCAATGGGCTTCCTCCTTCCCAGAATTCTCCTGTCCTCATTGACCTACCTCTACTATCCTTGTCTTGTACGTCAGATATAGTACATTTCTTGGGGCTCCTGAGAGCTAGTGGAGGCAAATTGTCTTAGCTGTTCATGTTTGTGTTTTAACACTGGGATCTAGGCATCTGGAGTTATGATGACTGAGGTGTTTCTAGACCTTGATATCTGGTCTTGTCTTTGTTGTGTGGGAGATCCATTCCTTGGTTGCTGTTTCTCTATCAGGATCTTACACACATGTGTGTTGGCCTGTGGTCCCTGGTATTGTGCAGACTGGTGAGTGGCAGAGAGGAATAGAGACATGCTGGGTGAAAAGACAGAGAGGGGCTATGCCAAAGAGCTACAAGAAACCAGTATGCACCAAGAGTCTGGATCTTTGGGGAGTGGAGGTATGGTGGGCAGAGAGGGCTCCTGAAATTAGGCTGTAGTAGGGAGAACAATAAATCCCTATAGGGACCAGGATGAAAGCACTAGGGGTACCCTGGCTTTGTTCCAAGAGCTAGAGTCTACACTGAGTAGAACTTGGGTGTAAGGAGGGGCACATGCAAGCAAGAGGCTACAAGATTGTGAATAAGAATAAAGAGATGGTAAGGGAGGGCTGAAAGGATAATAAACATCACCTACCTGAGTCCCAGTCCAGTGTGGCCACTGGGAGTCCCTGGTAGAAAGTGTCTGGGTACGGGTGACTGACAGGAAGAAATGGAGATGGCTAAATGGGAAAGCTGAGAGGGTCAGAGGGAAAGAGCTAAGCTGGGTCTGCCCCCAAGAAGCAGAGTGCTCAGGGAATGGAGCCTTAGAATGTTTTAAATAAAACGTGCTGTTGTTTGATTTGGTTTGGTTTTGCTATGTTGTCCTAGAACCTAATACATATCCCAAGCTGAAGAATCTCAGGCAACAGAAGTGAACTCACAATTACCGCTGAGTGAAATCTTTATCTGAAGCCTGATCCCTAGCACGTAGTAAGTAAGTACTCAATAAAATGTTATTTTTAATGAATGAATGTCTACATTTTTTCCTGTTTCAGGATTTACGATATGAATTCACTGCAGAATTGCATGAGTCTTCCCAGTTAAACTGTTTAGCTTCAGACCAAGGAGAGAATGGAATTTTTCTCTATGTTTTTATAGTTTTATTTTTACAACATTGTGCGTTTAGTTTGTGCCCTGAAGTCAGGAGAAAAGTTATGCAATGAAGTGAACTCCTGGGCTTTCCTGCATGTGATACAATTTCCTGAGCCAGCCCTCTCTCTTCGGGCTCCGTGCGAACCTGCTGTGATAATGCCTCCATTTCTCTTGACATTGCAGGTCAGACCCAGCTGCTGCATGCACAGTTGAGACTCAGCTTCCTTTGGTCATTTAGAGGGTTCAGATTTGTCCCACACCACACGAGCTTGGGAATTATCTGGGGCTCTGCTAACTGCAGGTGGGTCAATCCTTCCCTGAACTCCCTTCCTGACTTTTCCAATCAAACTTGGATTTGTTTCCTGGAGTTGTCATCCCAAGTTACCACCCCCTGGAGGTTTTAAATGACGGTTTCTCGTAGCTATGTAGCAAGTGGTTCTCAACCTTCTTAAGGCTGCAACTGTTTAATACAGCTCTTCTTGTTGTGATGACCCCCCTAACCATAAAATTATTTTCTTTTTGTTTTTTTTGAGACAAGGTTTCTCTGTGGTTTTGGAGCCTGTCCTGGAACTAGCTCTTGTAGACCAGGCTGGTCTCGAACTCACAGAGATCTACCTGCCTCTGCCTCCCAAGTGCTGGGATTAAAGGCGTGCGCCACCACCGCCCGGCTATAAAATTACTTTCATTGCCACTTCATAACTGTAATTTTGTTATGTTGTGAACTGTAATGCAAATATCTGATATGCAGGATATTTGATATATGACTCCTGTGAACGTGATGTTCAACCCCCAAAGAGGTCATGACCCACAGGTTGAGAATCAGAGCTCTCAGGGCTGGCAGTCCATAACGAAGGATTCTGTGGCATCATACTTCCTTGATTGCACCAAGCAAAAATCTTTCCTTGCCACACTAGCTCCTGGTAGCTGCCTTGGCATTTCTTGGCTTATAGCTATATTAATCTCTAAATTTTCTATTTCTCATAAGAGCACCTATGTGAATTATAACACACTAGTGATTAAGTCTAAGTTACCAATAATGTGTATGTTACATAAGGAAAGAAATAAAAGCACTGCCCTTTAGAGTCCTTTAACCAAGAGCTTGTTCAGACTCGGATTCTCTACATGTTCCTTGTGTCTTCTGTCCTCTGTCCGTCTGTTGCAAAAGTCTAAATCTGTGCCTGCCTGAAGGCTATTTGGTGAATCTGTCTGACCTTGTATCTGTGCCTGTCTATCCCAATGTGTGTCCAGGGTTTGTGAGTGGTATGTCTGTCTGTCTCTAACAAAAGATTTCCCTTGGTATCTATTGAACAACACAAAAAGCATCACATGTGGAAGGAATGGGATGCTTAACAGAAATCTTTAACAGAGTGTTACAAGGGATTAAGTCACTGACTCGTACTGATCCCAGATGACCCCAACAACAAACATCACTGCTTACCGACCAATATCCACAAATTATTGCTTTTAACCTTTGGTAGATTTTAGGAAGTTGCTTTCTGTCAGGTCCGAAAGAATTTGGGCACAATAAGCTATCTGTCGTGCCTATTAGCAAACCAAGGCACATGGGGCCTCATCTCTTTCTCTCCCCTCATGGCCAAGACTAGTCTGCTGGCCATACTCAGCCTGCTGCTTTCTCTCTCTGCTCTGGACTCTTCCAGATGCTTCTGACTGTTCTCTCCCTCGGATCTACATGAAAAACCTTCCTCTCAGCCATCCTTTGGAGAGGTCATGTCATCAGTTTATATACTTTCAATGTCTGTATTACTGCTTTTGGCAGAAGATACACATGTGTTCCTCTGGGTCAGGGGCATGGAAAAAGTATATAACTTAATCACAGCATGCATTAGCTTGGGTTGTAAAAGTTGATTACACGGGAAATCCAAGAAAGTCAGGCGGGTTACATGATTTCTTAAACGGCGGATTTGAGTGCACAGTAGGTTGGCAGTCTTAAGTCTCAAGTGGCCTTAGGTATATTATTAACTTTGGCTATGAGGTCCAGCAAAGGTTACAACCGCTTGGATTGTCTGAGATTGTTTCAGAATATCGCACTGCCACAGGAACCTATCCCTGGCTGAGAGCCCACCCTAATCCAGACTTCAGTGTAATTGCATCTACAAAGACCTTAATTCCAAATAAGGCCACGTGCACAGATACTGAGAGAAAAGATTTAAATCTATCTTTTTTTCCACAGTTTGACCCTCACCCACACAAACTCACAAATTCATAAAGTAATATTTTCTTATAACAAGACATATGATAAGACCCTATATCTAGTTTTATTTTAGCCGTATTTTCTACAAAGCTCTTTCACTTTCTGGCCTGACATTGGCATCATTTTCCGTTCTCAAATTATTCAGAGATATTTTTAATATGTCCTTGAACATTTCCAAATGAGTTGAGTGGAAGGAAGGGGATTGAAGTGTGTGGATTCAAATCACCCTCTTAAAGTAAAATAATATTGTTTCACAGACTTTATTAACATCTCATTAACTGGTGTGTATTAAGTGCAATTGATAATGAACACTAGAAGAAAATAATGGCCCTGATCCTTTCAGCTATAAAGAAAATGCAGATAAAATGACCAGTGATGTCAGAACGACCTGTCCTGAGGCATCTGTCACTGAGCATAAGATCGGGCTGCATTCTTACCCTTCACTGAAGAGGAATCTTTCCCTCGGAGAAACGTGCTCAGGAGCACGGCTTGGAAGATATTTAAGGGTATTTTCCAATAATGTTTTAATGTCAGTAAAAATGGAAAGATAATATGCAATGACATTTCCTCATTCTTCCTGCTGAAGGGAGAAGGGAAGCCTTCAGGCATAGCTTGAACTTAGGGAGCACTCTGGAGTCAGCAGCATGGATGACTGTTTCTTTGCCCACACCTGGCCAGGCACTCGCACTGACTTACTCGTTTTATCCTCATGACTCTGTAAAGCTAAGGTTAGCATTGACCAGCATCCTATAACAAGAAAGCAGCAGTAATAAGGGAGAGAAGATGGACTGTTCTTGTAGGGGGGGGAAAAAACAGAGCAGGCTGGATGCTGGGATGGAAATCACAACCAGCGATATGACTTTAGAGGAAGACGTAGTTCTTCAAGCCTTGTCTCTACTGAGTACCAACCAACAGTAGCTCATCTTGGAGCTTGTTAACTAGCTCACCAAGTGGGAAAAATAACAGCAGCCTGAGTGACATCGAACAAATCTAAATGTATATAATACCTGCTTCTGATCTATGTTAGCCTTCATCTCCCACTTTTCCCATCCCACAGAGAAAAAAAAAATGCCCCCAAGAGAATTCTAACCTATCCAGCTTTAGCCTATTGAAAATACCTTTTCTTTGCTTTTTTAAAGGACTTTCTGGCCAGCCAGGGTTAGGAAAGTCCCACACCCACACTACTGTTCTAACAAATGAAGAAATTTAATCTTAGAAGCCTTGAGAAATCTTGCCAAGGTCGTAGCTCTAGCAAGAGCTGGGCTCGGATCACCTGACTTTTGGTTACAGCCGCACCTAACGGAAGCCTGCCTAAGCACTGCACTTGCTGAATCACCAAGTGGTGTAGCTCTGTATCAAAGCCAAAGCTGTAACAAGCCGCTGTGACAGCAATTTCAGGTGGAGTTCCTATTGACCTGTTAGCTGTCTGCTCCTGACTGAGACATCAACTATCTTACCCTTCCTGTGTACAACATGAGGGTTCAATCAAGAGCCAGGTGAGGACCATCCATCAGTGTCCCCTGCTACGTCGTGAGTCTCTCTTGAAATAGGAGTGGGGAAGAAGCAACACGGTCCACAACCCATAATCTGAGAAGCAGCTTACTTAACATTTGACCTGCTGTGCCACAAGGAGTCTGTTTCCTAACCTCACATGGCTGTAAATTAATGTCATAATGTGATCTAAATCAAAATTATCAAAAGCAGTCTGAAGTAAATAGAAATTATTTATTATTTACAATAAATGAATATAATTTAGTGTTCTTCACTGGCCTACCCATACCCAGATCTCCACATCTATTACTTAGTCTCCCCTACACACACATACACACACACACACACACACACACACGCAGCACACACGCACACACACACACAGACACACACACACATACAGACACATACACACAGACACACACACACAGACACACACACAGGCTCAGGTCTATTGATGTATATTCGTCATGACTTTCACAGAAAGCAAGGTAAATGTTAATAAATCCTTTTCTACATTTGGATTCAAATCAATAATTTTTGAGAATCTTAATACAAGGAGGCAGGCTCCAGAGTAAGGCGCTGTTAAAATGCTGTGCAGTCGGCCTCATTCCCACCTCGGTATCTTAAGCTCCTGATTGTGAGTCCTTCTGTAGCGGGAATCCTTTGCTTACTATTCCCCTCATGCGCAGAAATCATGATTAGCCTCTCAAATGTGAGCAGTGCTTTATGCCCAGGTGATCACAGGCTAGTGCACACTTCACATAGCAGATTTTGCATACCGGGGGAATAAATCTCAATGACCCTGGAATCTTTCCTTTATAATCAGTTTTCTTTCGTATCACTGCGTCTCTCTGAAGACCATTGGAGGCTTTGCTGCACCAAATAAGTTAACGTAGAAAAGGAAACAGATGGGTTTGACTACATTCTGGATTGTTCTGTTTTGTTTTAAAGCTACTCATTTTGGAAAGTATGCGTGTGGTTTGGTCAACAAATTTCACAAAGGGGTGGATAAAGAATGGGGATTTGATCAAAAAATAACAAAGGACGACAGTAATTAAAGTTTTACCCAACAAGTGGCCTGAAAATTCAGTCAAAAGCACTGAGATTCCAAACACTAATTCCAGGATGATCACCGGCTTGCTTTATAATCTCACAGTCAGTTTCAAGCTCCAAATTGGGTTGGAATTTTCATTTGCCTCACAGATTTGAGGTGAGAAATATCTACCCATACTGAACATGTTACTTTTTACTAGAGAGTCTCTGCTTTATCCTAAAGAAAAGTTCAAGGCTGAGTTCAGTTTTTTTGTTTTTGTTTTTTTTTTTGACTTTTTTTTTAATTTATTTATTTATTAAAGATTTCTGTCTCTTCCCCGCCACCGCCTCCCATTTCCCTCCCCCTCCCCCAATTAAGTCTCCCCTCAGCCCGAAAAGCAATCAGGGTTCCCTGTCCTGTGGGAAGTCCAAGGAACCCCCACCTCCATCCAGGTCTAGTAAGTTGAGCATCCAACCTGCCTAGGCTCCCACAAAGCCAGTGCGTGCAGTAGGATCAGAAACCCATTGCCATTGTTCTTGAGTTCTCAGTAGTCCTCATTGTCCGCTATGTTCAGAGAGTCCGGTTTTATCCCAGGCTTTTCCAGACCCAGGCCAGCTGGCCTTGGTGAGTTCCCAATAGAACATCCCCATTGTCTCAGTGTGTGGGTGCACCCCTCGCGGTCCTGAGTTCCATGCTCGTGCTCTCTCTCCTTCTGCTCCTGATTTGGACCTTGAGATTTCAGTCCTGTGCTCCAATTCGGGTCTCTGTCTCTGTCTCCTTTCATCGCTTGCTGAAGGTTAATATTCAGGAGGATGCCTATATGTTTTCCTTTGGGTTCTCCTTATTTAGCTTCTCTAGGATCACTAATTATAAGCTCAATGACCTTGGTTTATGGCTAGAAACCAAATATGAGTGAGTACATCCCATGTTCCTCTTTTTGGGTCTGGCTTACCTCACTCAGGATAGTGTTTTCTATTTCCATCCATTTGTATGCAAAATTCATGAAGTCCTTGTTTTTTATTGCTGAGTAGTACTCTAATATGTATAAATTCCATACTTTCTTCATCCATTCTTCCATTGAAGGGCATCTAGGTTGTTTCCAGGTTCTGGCTATCACAAACAATGCTGCTATGAACATTGTAGAGCATATACTTTTGTTGTATGATAAGGCCTCTCTTGGGTATATTCTCAACAGAAGAACTTCAAATGGCCAAAGGACACTTAAGGTCATGCTCAACTTCCTTAGCGATCAGGGAAATGCAAATCAAGACAACTTTAAGATACCATCTTACACCTGTCAGAATGGCTAAAATCAAAAATACCAATGATAGCCTTTGTTGGAGAGGTTGTGGAGAAAGGGGTACACTCATCCATTGCTGGTGGGAATGCAAACTTGTGCAACCACTTTGGAAGGCAGTATGGCGGTTTCTCAGGAAATTCGGGATCAACTTACCCCTGGACCCAGCAATACCACTCTTGGGAATATACCCAAGTGAGTTCAGTTTTAAAATAATACACTGTTACCAGGTGGTGGTGGTGCACACCTTTAATCCCAGCACTCAGGAGGCAGCGACCGGCCAATCTCTGTGAGTTGAGGGTCAGCCTATACTCGCTACAGAGTGAGTTCCATGACAGCTAGGACTACACAGAGCAACTCTGTCTTGGGAAAGAGAATACTGTCACTAACTGACCATTTCTATACTTATAACCATTCCATATAAGCGGATGTGCTAGGGAAGAGGGGGAACTAGCCTAGACGGGAGAAATAATAAATGCCAAGATCAGCCTTCTTCACTGAGAACTGTTCCACATTGGGCTTTCTTCTTACATGCCCCGCTATCCACCCCAATTTGGAGCTGAATTGAACAGGATACCTCTCTTACCCAGGTGGAACCCACCACTGTGATTGCAATGGGGCAATCAGATCCTATTCCCTAGAAATTTTGACTTAAAAGCTGGGGGAGGTCCATTGGAGAAATGGCTCAGTGGTTAAGAGCAAGAAGTGCTCTTGCAGAGGGCCTGAGTTCAATTCCTAACACCCAATTCCAGTAACTCCGGCTGCAGGAGAGTGATGCCTCCTGCATCTGTGGGCACTGAACTCCTGTACACACACCCACTCACAGACGTATACATAACAAAATTAATCAAAATAAATCATTAAGAACTAGTGAGCCTCATGGCAAAATTTGGTAGGAATGTTAGAAAAAAAAGGCAGTCACAATGAAAAAGAATACAGTGGTTCCTCAAAAATTTGAATAGTGAATTATCCTATGACTTCGAGATTTCCTTGTTATGTATGTGTTTAAGAGAACTGGAAACAAAATGTAAGTTCCAACCAAAACACTTCATATCCGGATATCACAGCAGACACACAACAAAAGAATATTGTAGGCTAATACCTTTGCTGAACATAGACATAAAGCTCAATGTAATTGTAGCAAGATGAATTCCACATCACAGCAAAATGATTATTCATTATGATCCAACTAGTCTACTCCTAGGCATATACCCAAAGAATTCCATAAACTACAAGAGAGAGATGCGCACATCCATATATATTGAAGCTCTATTTACAGCAGCAAGGAAATGGAATCAACTTAGATGCCCATCAACAGAAGAATAGATAGTGAAAATGTGGTATATGTATAAAATTAAAATATTATTCTGCTATAAAAATAAAATCATAAAATTTGAAGCAAAATGGTTGAGCTTAGAAAGTATAATATTAAGCAAGGTGATATATATTCAGGATGAAAAAAATCTTATATTCTTCTTTATATGAGGTTTCTAGCCTAAAATGTATATATGCATATATGTAAATAGCTGTAAGTATAGGAATAATATAAAATTTATAAAGGAGATCAAGAATAATGTTAGGTGAAAGCAAAGAGTGGCATGCAGGCAAAGGGCACGTGGGTCATGAAAGAGGGTATAACTAACCCTTTCTAATGGGTCATGAAAGAGGGTATATAACTAACCCTTTCTAGTTTCAACTCAATCTTTCTTTTTTTATTTCTTTTTGATCCCCCACTGTGTGTGTGTGTGTGTGTGTGTGTGTGTGTGTGTGTGTGTGTGTGTGTACTGGGATATACAGTGTTTGGACTGAGCAAAGCCTTGAGTGGCTTCTTTAAACAAGCTGTATAATGTTTTCACTTGTGAGCTCATTAGAATAAAGTGATTAAAAGATAACCATTCACATGATCCGATGGAGCTCATCTCTAAGTCGGAAGGATAATTCCACATATGCAAATCAATTTAACTGAGGGCCCTCCTAAAGAAATAGGTAGAGGACTTGAATAGATAGTTCTCAAAGGGAGACTTGAATGGATAGTTCTCTAAGAGTAACCAATACCAATACCCTTGGGGAGGAAAAAGGTCTAATTATTAGAGAAACGCAAAACAAAACCTTAGTGGACCTGCCCTCACATTGGTTAGATTAATTTCATTAAAAAGATGAAAGATAAGCCTTGTTGAGGATATGAGAAAACACTCCTGCACTGTTGGTGATGAAAATAATACACCCATGTTGGAAGATATTATAGAAGTTGCCTCCCCCCAAATTAATGAAAAATCTAATTACTGTATAACTCAGTATACACCCAGAGGTGAAATCAGCATTCCAAAGCAATGTCTGCACTCCTGGGCTCAATGTAGCATTATCCCAAGACATGGGAACAACCTAACAGTCCATTGTGAGATGAATGAGAGTTTTAAATGAGGTGTGTGTGTGTGTGTGTGTGTAGTATATTAATATCATTCAGGAACAGAAAATAAATACTGCTGTCTTCACAAACATGGATGATTCTAACAAACACTAAGTGGAATAAGCTAGGTATAGCAAGACAAATACCATGTGCTCCTACTTATATGGGAAAGCTTCTGTAAATCCAGAGAAGCATAACAGAAAGGTGATTGGCAGGTTCTTGGGAGAGAGGGAGGACAGTGATGGGGAGACACTGGGTTAAGTGTATTAGTATCAGATAAACAGGAAGAAGTCCTAGGGATCTACTCTACAACACAGCAATTGACTGTAATTAACAATTTAAAAAAACAGCACTTGAAAACTGCCAAGAGAGTAGATTTTAAATGTCCTCATTATGGAGATGATTAAATATGTGAGGTGGTAGCTATGATAATTAGCTTGATTTAATCATTCCATAATATGGATACATATGAAAACATTGTATTGGCTGGTATAATAGGATACACCTGTAATTCCGGTACTTGTAAAGTGGAGGCTCATAGACTACAACAAGTTCAAGGCCAGCCTTGGCTATGCATAGACAAATGTTGTCTCAAACATGCACACACAAATCCTATTGTACACATAAATATATGAAGTTTTTATTTGTCAATGAAAAACAGATACTTGAAATTCTTATCAAAAAAGTTCACAGCAGCATCATTGATAATATTCAAAAAGTAAAAATAACACAATGCATCCTTTAGCTGGTGAATAAATACAATTCTATCTATCAATAAATGGAATATTATTTAGTCATAAGAAGTAATGGAGTCTTGCAGTATGCTACAATATAAATGAATCTTGAAAACATTATGCCAGATGAAAGAGGCAAGGCATAAAAGAACATACATTGTATGCTGTTCACGGCAAATGTCCAGAACAAGAAAAACTGTAGAGACAGAAGTCAGATTAGTGGTTGTACAGGGGATGAGAATAAGGACAACTTTGACTAGCTGATAATTCTTTCAGGGTGACGAAAATATTCTGAAATTAGTGGTGATGGCTAGGTGACATAGCAAATATACTAAAACCACAAAATTACACATTTTTGAATGGTGAGTTTTATGTGGAACATGTTTATGCTACATAGTGTTTGCACATGTGTGTGCAGGGGTGTATTTCCATGTACATGTGCATGCAGAAGCCAGAGGCAGATGTCTGGTGTTCTCTCTGTCATGCCTCATCTTACTTTCTGAGACAAGGGCTCTCATTGAACCTGAGGCCCATCATTTCTGCTAGCCTGGTTGACTAATGAACTCCACATAACGACCAGTCTCTCTGCAAATGATGGGGGATTTACAAGTATGCAAGATCCTACTCTGCTTTTATATGAGTGTACCCCTTGTTTTTACAGCCAGTGCTCTGATTCACAAGGCCATCTCCCCAGACCTCTTAAAACATCAGAAGAATTAAGTCAGGTATCTATGAGATCTAGAATATGAGTATCTTAAAACTCAAAAGCTGGGAGTACCATTTAAAGGCACCTATGATTAGCCATGTATAAACGAATCAGACAGAGTTAGTCTACCAAGTAAACAGAGAAGAAACATAATTAGGAGAGCAACAAAGACACAGCTCACAGCTCATAGCTCACAGAGGAGCATGGAACATCCCTGTGTGGATCTCTACAAGTCCCAGCTGCACATTCTGGAGACCTCATGTCTGTTTTTGTTTGCTGGGGGTGATTTCTGTTACTTAGAACTAAATAATTCCTAAGATGCATATCAGGTAAGTGGCAATAATTATTGCTTGTATTCCCCCTCCCCCATGCCACCTGCCCTAGTTTGGTTTCTATTGCTGTGATAAAGCCCATGATGAAATACACCTGGGGTGTGGGGGAGGTTATTCACCTTATTCCTTTACAGCTTGTCACCAAGGGAAGTCAGGGCAGGAACTCAAGGCAGGAACCTGAAGGAAGGACCTGAAACAGAGACCATGGAGGAATGCCGCTTACTGCTTTCCTATGCAACTCAGGCCACCTCCTTGGTGATAACACTGCCCACAGGGATCTGGGTCACCCTCCCATATCAATAATTAATCAATAACATATCCCACCGGCTTGCCTACAGACCAATCTGACGGAAGCATTTTCTCATCTGGAGGTTCCTCTTCCCATTTGACCCTGCTTGCGTCAAGTTCACCAAAGAAACAAACCCCACCACTCACCAGCACAGAACCAAAAAGTTGAAAGCATGTCTAGGTTGCTCGGAGTCTCTGGAGAACGTGAGAAAAGGTTTAAGTAGCAAATATTGAAACAAGGTGTGGGAATACACGGCTACAAAGCCAGCCTGGAGAAGACTGAGGCGGACGGAGGGAAAGGTCCAGCCTTGGACTACTTAGCAAAAGGAGACAGCTGGAGGGGGAGGAAGGAAACTAGTCATCTCACTTCACTTGGTCAGCGGCACACCTCCACTTGAGAATTCCTGAGGCCCACGTGTGGCAGGAACATAAAGTCATATGTTTAGCCCAAGGGGGGAGTAGGTTTAGAGAGGACAGCAGTTGCAGGCTCCACCAATAGTTAAGAAGAGCCTTATTTCAGAAAAATCCCCCCTCTGCCCTGCTTACCCTGACCTTATTTTCAACTGCCAGCTCAAACAGTTAAATGTTGAGCAGGATGCTGGCCAAAAAAGAGAAGATCGGGTCATTACAATGCCCGTCTTTTGTTAAAATCACCTACATAAGAGCCTAGCTTTTCTCCCAGCGCATAAAGTAATATGATATATGATAGGAGACAGATCTGGTGAACACCCTCCATAATAGCATCTGGGAAAATTAACTTCCATTGATTTGCTATTAAAATTCTCATCCATAACTACTTTGTATAATGATTTACTTGGTGGTGCTGATTTTAAGTCATGAGCTGGCAGGTGCACAGGTGCTTGTATAGAAGAGAGTACAATCCTTTTAAGGATAAGCTGGGGGGAGGAGAACACCTAAATTCAGTATCGCTATTCACCCCAAGGCTTCAAGAGACTAAAATCTCTGCATCTTTCAAAGATGAATACTCACAAAATCAGGATGATATCTGTAAGGTCATTAGACCTTAGCCTAAATTTAATTTGAATAATCACATTTCATTTCACCCTGAGTCAGTGGAGGACCCTGATTAATAATCAGCATTTTCTACATGCCAGTGAAGTGTTTGTTGCTATAAATAGACAGAGTTAACAATCTAATTAGCTAGAAGAACTGGCAAGATGAATACTCTGCTCAGGGAGAAAGATAGATGACAATATTTTTAAGATCTGTGAGTACCGCGTTGTCCCTGACCCTAATCCCTTAGTAATTGCGGCGGACTTCTTGACCGGTGACGGAAGAACGACCACCACACCAGGATTCCACTCAGAACACGCTTTACTGGAGTGCCCTTGATTGATGGGGGCAGGGAACGAGGGGGCAGGAAAACGAGGGACAGGGAGCAAAGGGGCAGGGAGCACAGGGGAGAGGCAGCAGGAAGCGAAGGGGAGCAGGAAGCGAAGGGGAGAGAGAGCAGGAAGCGAAGGGAAGGGAGAGCAGGAAGCGAAGGGAAGGGGGTGCACTTAGGCAGCCGCTTAAATAGGGAATTGGCACACGGGTCGCCCTGTGATTGGCTGCCACCAACAGCTGACACCAGACCGCATCGGGATAGGCTCAAGAATCCACATCCACCGCGCATGCGGGAAGCGGGAAGACACGCAGCTCTCAAAGCCAAAGCCAAATATGGAGTTGTTTGTAACAAACAAGACAGGGTGTCGGCGCCATCTTGTAATGGCGATCCTGTCCGGCTCACTACAAGTAATTATTGTCAAAGTTCATTCTGTTAATCCTCATTTTAAAAACATCCCTTCCAAGAGCTGTTACCTTTCTTCCTGGGGGCAGACATTTCCAGAGTAAATATCCTTTAGTTAGACCAGGTTACCATGAGGCCCCTAAGGATGAAACATTGCTGTAGCCTCACCAGTTGCATGTGTTGCTGCCTTTCCAACACTTCTGTCCACTACAAGTTTATAACTCTTGGATTTGCCATCCTTGGTCACCAGGCCCCGGACCCTAGAGCCCCAGGAGGGAAATTTCTGCCATTGTCTTTGCCATAGTGGGCACCTGACTCTCCTGGAAGTTCTTTGACATTTTTATCTATTCATTTGCAGGGGAATAAACTTAATACATGCCAGGCCTCCAAGTGTTTTCACTTAAATGATTTATAGTCTGAGATTCGTAGACTGATTTCAGGTCTGATAACTTACTATTGAATGATATACTTTACAAATTATTTATTCTTGAATGTGTGCACATGTTTAATGTACACAGATCAATTCCCTTCTTCGTTATTCTCTCTTATTTCTTTCCTCTCCTCACTCAACCCCTTCTTTTTATCAACAAATTCTCCATAAACTTCCACGTCTGTGTGTGTGTGTGTGTGTGTGTGTGTGTGTGTGTGTGTAGTTGTTTAGTTAGGGTTGCCTGCATGGGCATGAGAGGTACTCATTTATTTGATCAAGGGTAACTTGCCAGTGGCTACACCATTGAGGAATATGATTTCCCTTCCCACCGTGACCAATAACAAACTACCTATAGCTTCTTAGGAAGGAGTGGGGCCTCATGAATCCCTGCCCCACCCATGATGGGATGTTGATGGGCCTAGTCTTATCACTGTTTGTGCTCATGGCCCCTGGTGCTGTGAGTTCATGTAAAAATACACCTTTGACAACAATAAGATATCTTTCTTCCTTTCTCCTCCTTTCTTATTTTATTTGCCTCCTTTGCTGTCTTTTCCCTCAACAAGGGACAGCTGATTTCCAAGCTAGCGACACTGATCCCTCATTGTTTAGTCAGCCTCTGGCCTTCACAGAGTAGTTCAAAGATGGAATCTTTGTTGTTCACATAATGTCCAAGTGCACACAGCATGGCTCAAGCTGTGAGACCAAGGCCTGGGGGCCATGTGGCTCCTTTCCTTACTGCTGAACTTGTCTACAGGGTAGTCTGCTGTGGGACAATGGTCTGTATCCTGTCACTTGTATTTTAAATAAATGCTGATTGGCAAATAGCCAGGCAGGAAGTATAGGCGAGGCAAAAAGAACAGGAGAATTCTGGGAAGAGGTAAAGAGTCAGTCTGCAGTCGTCACCCAGAGACAGAGGAAGCAATATGTGACTGCCTCGCTGAAAAAGGCACCAAGCCACGTGTCTAACACAGACAAGAATTATGGGCTAATATAAGTTATAAGAGTTAATAAGAAGCCTGAGCTAATAGGCTAATCAGTTTGTAATTAATGTAGACCTCTGTGTGTTTATTTGGGGCTGAACAGCTTTGGGACCTGCTGGGACAGAAAACCTTTGTCAACAGTAGTCTGTATCTATTGCTTGAAGTCCTATCTTCATTGTTGTGTCAAGTGTCCTCAATGGCGTCTTAGGGACAGGGTCTCATTTCTATGCCTTTATGAAGCATCTTCCACCACTGAGTATCTTTTTCATCCTTCCAGTTCTCCAATCCCATGGGTGAAGAGAACATCCCTTTCATTTTCCCTTGAAAACTTTTGTGCTGTAGATGCCAGTTAAGGTTGATTTCAGATAAGTTTGAACCCTGTATTTTTATACTAAAGTTTATTTGTTATTTATCTGAAATTCAAATTTAACAGAATGTCCTATATTTTATCAGGCATCCCTACTTGGTGATGATAAATTGTGTCTCTTTCCCTCCAGGCTTTGGACTTTGGTCCTATTATTTCCTTTATCCTCACTTGTCCCTCTCTGGATTTATCTTTTCTACCAGGCTCAACCATCATATCACTTCGAGATCACCTTCCTCCTTCCTCCGAACTCTTTAAACATATTCAGCAGTTTTATATGCATCCCTGTCACATATATCTCTTCTATTGTCTTAAGTTATTATTCAGACCTTTCATGTGTTTATTATTTGTTGCTTACACTTGATTTTAAACTCCCTGAGGTCAGAACTCTTTGGATCCCAAGTCCTGTAGCCCAGCCCACTGCCAACGACTTGGGAAATCCCCTGCTTTTATTTTCTACGCATCAAATAATCTCTTACATTTTTATACCATGCTGTTGCCTGGCAATGCTTCTACTACATTTCTTCAGTTCATTTGTTCTCACCCCAGGATGCAGGGCCCACCTCTTCCCCCTCCTCACTCTTAGCAGATGACCTTGCTTCCCACACTGCTGGGAAAATAGAAAAAGAAAACAGCAATCAGAGAAAAATCCCATGAGCTCTCACTCGTATAACAAACAACCTGGCTGTGTCTGGACCCATACATCCTGCCTTCCCTCCTGTGACAGGGAATCCACTCAAGGCTTCTTTTTAAGGATCAGCCCCTCCCCTCCTCACTGGCTCTCCTCTCAAGAGCTACTCAAGGGCATTGCCGCAGCAAGTCTCTCATCGGTCCCCTATATCATTTTATTCTTTGTAGTGAGTGGTTGCTACCCTTAATGTGTTTCAGCATTTCCCTATTTAATAAGTAAACAAATAAACACACCCTCTCTCCTTGACATCAAATCACCCTGAAGCTATTTTTCTGCCCCCTTTGTAGGAAAAAATAAAATCCTCCAAAGAGTTTATACTGAATTTCCACTTCGCCTGCTAACGTTTTCCTTTGAATCCACTATAATCACGATTTTGTCCCACCTACGCCTCAACTGCTCTCATCAAGGTTACTTATTAATCACCCCAAAATTGCTGTGCTGAAGGATAGCAACTCAGTCCTTGCTTGACTCCACCACTCAGCAGTATGTGAGCGGAGTTTATTGCTTTAGCAATTGTCCTTCTCTCATCTGTGTAATAAGTTTTGAAGCATTCTTGAAATAGCATCTTCGCTTCCACATCATCACTTCTCGCGTAGTTGTGGGCTAGAAGTCTGAAATCAAGGTGTCAGCAGGGCCATGCTCCCTTTGAAGCTTCTTAGGGAAAGAAACCTTCCTGTGTCTCTTTCCAGCTCCTGGAGTTTGCTCTCCATCCTTGATAAATCCTTAACTATAGATGCATCATTCCAAACTCTACCCACAACACTATGTGGCACCCAACCAATCTGCCAGAGTTTGAATCCGAATTGCTTTTTATAAGGCCATCAGTTGCTGGGCAAAGGCACACCCAAATCTAGTATGGCACCCACTGTCGTAGTTTGATTACAGCCTACAAAGCCCCATTCCGAAGAAAGTCACTTTTTACAGGTATTAGGAGTTAAATCTTGGGCATCTTGTGGGGAGAAAAGCAGAAAGGGATACAGTTCAACTCATGTTAGGGTCTGAAAACATCTTCTAAGAAGCAAGTCAGAAATGGTGGTCTTAATATTGCTAGAAGGTGTGCGTGTCCAAAGACAGCCTAGTTGTGCGTAGATCAGACACATGCCAGGGTTTTCTTAAAACTGAAAACAAGCAGAGAACACTCTACCTAAAGGCGTGAAATTGTCATCCTGGTGGGAAAGGGTTTGGCAGAACGCCCTTGTTTCACTAAGAGGCAGATTGATCCATAGAGTAATCTACTTTAATCAGCGTTATGTAATCCTGCAAAAGGGCATGCAGTGCAAGCTGGGATGCAAGGAGGCAGAGCTCAGGGAGGCAGAGCTCGGGGAGGCATCTTGCCCTACATTGTTATGAGGCGCTACTGCGCAGCTGGCACACCTTTCTGCCTGCTCCATCTCTAGCACCTCCCCGGCAACTAACCCACTTTAGTCAGACCTTCCAATGGTAAGGCAGGTTCTATATTTAGACAGTGTTCTCTGCCTGAGGATGAACTGAACTGGCTGCAGTGTCACACCTTGACACAACTCTGTCCCTTCGCTCTGGGTTTGTTGTGGGGACCATCAGCCTTCTCTGGAACATGATCTTAGCATGTTTTAAGAGCTGGAGGGACTGCAGAAGCTCGTGAAAATCAACTCCTTTTTACAGCATCTAAGTGCAGACTTTGGAGACTGAGTTTGAATCCCTCATAGTATTTCTTAGCTGGGTTCCTTTGGACCAATTATTTTTACCTATGCTTCATCGAGAAAATGTAGACATTAGTGGTATTCGCCTCAAAGGCTATAGATAGACAAGTAGATTCATGCAAAGCCTCAAAACACCTTTCAGCACATAGTAAATTTGGAAGAAAAATTGACTATTCCTATTATCGTTGAATCAGACCATCCCACTAAGGCTCAGACAAGATGTGGCTGTCCAGGTTAAACAGCAGTTTAGTATACAATCAGACCTGGAATTGCTCTGCCGGGGAACTACTCTCTTATTTGGTCCACAGTTGGCACATTTAGAGTAAGTCCCTTGAGGTGGATAAGGAAGGTAGGAGTCATGCCTTACCAACTCCACGGGCTCTGGCTTTAATTTGTTTCCCAGACTGCCTAATTGTCACTGTGGAAGCCTGGAGATGGTCTTAAAGGGACGAGGTAATAACAATAACAGCAAGTTAGATTGGAGGGGTGCAAGATTAAAGGCAGGGAAATCACTTAGCAGTCATTACAATAGTCCAGCTGGTCATGACGAGATGGGAAGAAAGAATGGGGAAATTAAGTTTATTTTTAAAAAAATTACAATAAACTAAGGTGGTTTATTACCAACGAAAGTGAAAAGCCAGCCAGTGAAAATTGAAGTGTTTTCCTATTTACAGTATGAAGGTAGACTCCACACTTACGAGGTTGGTTTGGTGAAAGTTCATGGTCACTTTACCTAGCTAAATATTTAGAGGAAAAGAAAACTCCTTAGGTGGGATCCTAAGAAGATTCCAGAACTACTTCAATCCTATGAGGAAAGTGAAGAGGAAGCGAAGGAGGAGGTGTCCCTCCCCTCTACCTCTAGACAAGAGAGTGGTAACAGCTGAACATTAACAAGACTAAGAAAGCGTGGGTGGGAGGGTGATGTGATATTGGAAAGCACAAGTATCTTGAAGAAAGGCACCCATAGAATTTTCCTCAAGAATAGGAAGGAAACATATTATAACCAGTACCTCTGGGAGTAGACAAGATGTCTCAGTAGATAGAGGTATCTGCCACCAAGCCTCACAACCCCAAGTTTGATCCTTGAGACCTACATGGTAGAAACAGAGCTGACATCTTCAAGTTGTCCTCCACATGCATGTTATAGCATGCATGCATGCCAATACACATACATACAAAACAAAGACGTAGGTGGAATTATTTTAATCTCTCCACCCCATTCATGTTGTTCATTGGCTTGCATTCTTAGGCTTTGCATTAGAACTCCAATAGTAAAGGGGCTGAAACGGGGTGCCCCACCTCAGGAAGAAACTGGCAGGTGATAAGATGTGAAGATGGCGGTGGTGGTGACAACCTGGTTTCTAAGCAGTGATTTGGAGGAAGGTTATAACTCCTCTCCCACGCTTAGTATAAACAAAAAGTGCTCCCAATAACCAGTTCTTATTTCAAACTCCAGGCTGTTCTCAAACTCACTGTGATCCTCCTGTCTCAATCTCCTGACTTCCAGAATCTCAGGTATGCACCACTGCATGCAACCAAATATTTCTTATTCATATCTACTTCCTAATGTTTGCCTTAAAACATCCTGCGAGTCTCATCCATTGTTTTCTTTGCAGCTATAAGAACCAAGATAAGGAGAGGTCACAGAACTTGCTTTTAATGCCACATTAAGTGCATTTTCAAGTCTGTCACGGCAGAAGGTTTGGAGGGAAAGGAGAGCCTTTAAAAGATGAAATCATACACAGTGAAGCTTTGAGTGCATAGCTTGAAATGCTACATCCAGCTGGCAGGATAAAGGAAACATCCTAACTTCGCTCTACTTCTAGCTTGACATCCTCAATTCAGGAACCTTGGGCAAAATACGGGATCTATCTAAGTGCCCATCAACAAACGTCCATTCTTACTGAAGGAAACCATGCTATTTGTGACCACCTGGAAGAACCTAGAACTTATTATGCTTAGTGAAATAACATGGCATAAGAAGATAAATGCCACATGACCTGACATGCATGTAGAATCTGAGCCAGTCAAGTGTACAGTGGGTAGTGGAATGAAGCTGGGCTTGGGGATGAGAAATGCTAACCAAAGGGTACAAAGTTTCATTTAGGTGAGAA
Source organism: Microtus pennsylvanicus (assembly GCF_037038515.1). Lineage (NCBI taxonomy): Eukaryota > Metazoa > Chordata > Mammalia > Rodentia > Cricetidae > Microtus > Microtus pennsylvanicus. Next base: position 37,398,180 of record NC_134592.1, on the reverse strand, counting down.
GAATTTGTCTTCAAAATCTGGTGTACAGCATGGTAATTATAGACAATAATAATGTACTGCAAATTTCAAAAATGATTAAAGGAAAAGTATGTTCACTAGTGTCACATAATCATTCTATTATGTATCAAATCATCGCACTGTACCCCACAAGTATATATGGTTATGAGTTAAAAATAAAAATTATGGGTTGGGGGAGGAGAATGTAGACCTTTGAAAAATTCTGAAACAAATTCATTCATGTGCTCACAGGTATTTTTAGTACATACTATTACCAGGCTGGTCTTGTTCTAAATGCAAGGATACAGGCAAGGGCAACACAGAGTTCGTGCTTAGAGAAGGAAAATCATAAACTAACAAGTAAGAAATGTTCAAAGCTGAGTGTACTGGCACAGACCCTCATCCCAGCGCTCTACACTTGGAGACTGGAAGAATGCAAATTCCAGACCAACCTGGGCTGCACAGCAATTCCAGGCCTAACTGGTACGATCAAGATTAAGTTTAGACAGCTGGGCGGTGGTGGCGCACGCCTTTAATCCCAGCACTTAGGAGGCAGAGGCAGGAGGATCTCTGTGAGTTCGAGGCCAGCCTGGTCTACAAGAGCTAGTTCCAGGACAGGCTCCAAAGTCACAGCAAAACCCTGTCTCGAAAAACCAAAAAAAATAAATAAATAAATAAGTTTAGACTTACGGAAGAAGGAAAGGGAGGAAGGGAAGAATGGAAAAGAGAGAAAGAAAGAGAGAGAGAAGAGAGAGAGGGGGGAGAGAGAGAGATAGAGACAGAGTCAGAGAGAGAGAGAACTTTTAGAAGAGTCACTAAGTGCTACAAATAAGAGCGTTACCAAAAGCCCATGCAGTCCAGATGCTGAGAGGTTTGTTTTTATTCTAAGCTTAAAGGAAAAAAACAAGTGCTGGGTTTGGGGCAGAAGGTTGATGTTTTTTATTTATTTACGTTTTTAAAAGTTCCTTTAGCTGTGGCACAGAGACGGAATGGGGGGGAGCACCAACAACAGCTGAAGAGCACTCTGCTGCCTAAATGAAGCCTGAGAGTGGCTTCGGCTGGGGTAAAAGCAACAAAATTTGGAGAAAGTGGGTGGATGTGGCATATCCAGTGTTTTGGGTAGAGCGCTAATGGACTCGAGAGGCAAAGGGGGGAGGGGCTGAGAATAACTCATCTGCCAAGTTCTCATCTGTCCAGATAAGAGGCAGTACTCTTAAGCTCAAGCAAGGGATACAGAAATTCAAAGCAACCAAAGCTACAGAGCTGCACATAGAACCGGAAAGGATCTAAACTTCACGGGCTCTAAATTTAAATTCTGTTCTTAACACTGATTTTTATATATTTCAAATTATATATATTATATATTTAATTAATATATATAATTTATGTATATGTGCACATTTTCCTACATCTCTGAGCATGTATTTGCAGTGCCTACCTCATAATATTGTCATAATTCACATAAAATACTTAACACAATAATAGGATATAGTAACTATTAATATACACTAGACTGCTATTTTTATTTTAAGATTTGTTTTTGATTATGTGTCTGTGAGTGGGTATGTGTACCTGAGTGCAGGTGTCCTCAAAGGTCAAAAGACGGGATTATGTTCCCTGGAACTGGAGTTGCAGACTACCATGAGTCACCTGATGTGGATGCTGGGAACCAACCAGCTCAGGTCTTCTGGAGAAACAGAAAACACTCCAAATGCTGACCAACTCTCCAGCTCCTGATCCTATTTTTGTCACGAATTATTTACAAGGAAGCAAGCTATTACTTTTTGGTTCTTCACATGCTTGGCTTCTAGATCCCTTACTTCTTACCACAGTTCTAATTTTGCTGTTCTTTTAGATCTGAAAATAGTGTCCCTTTGTGTTGGGTTTATAAAGTAAAAGCATTTGTTCACCTCCTCTCTGGGTGCTTACTTTGTGCCAACAAACATAGGCTTCTAAGTCTGCCCCAGGCATCCTAGCCAGGGACATCTGGCAACTACACCATTTTCACAGACTACCCCAGCCAACCCTGCTCAAGCTAACGAGAGTTTCCTTGATTATACTGGCACGTTTACAAGCACAACTCAAGTGTTGATGCTATGCAATAAAGTGTGGGTATTCATGAATGGAGTTATACTTTGGAATATAGCTACATTAATCATCTGACTGGCTAGAATCTTTAGATATATAGAGATGAGATAGATAGATGGTAGATAAATAGACATTAACTGCCACATATAGGAATAAGTATGTCATGACTCAGTTTTAGGTGTTTAACAGAAATAGAGCATCATGAAATGGCAGTTACTCTTACTGCATATGGTATATCGCATATGCGTTTAGATAACCACTTGTGGCTGAAGGCCCACTGATTTCTGGTCCTCCAGAAATCAGAGGCCAGAATGCTTGGTAGACTCTGGTCCCATTGGAGTTGGAGGTTTTCTTTTTTCAGGTTCTGTTAATAGGTCATGACTCCTAGTTTTAAAAGCTATTGTCATGATTAATTTTTGTCAACTTGTCATAAACTAGAAATACCTAAGAAGAAGGAACCTCCAGGGTGGGATTGCCTTCATCAGATTGGCCCATGGCCATGTCTGTAGGACATTTTCTTGATTTCTGATTGATGTGGGAGCCAACCCATTGTGCCCTGGCTCTGTAAGCAAGGTAGTTGAGCAAGCCAGGGGAAGCAAGCCAGGACATAGCACTCTCTGCTTCAGTTCCTGCTTCCAGGTTCCTGCCTTGAGTTCTCCCCCAGCTTCCCTGGTGGGCCTGAAAGCCAAACACCCAGACCCCCAAAGCTAAATGACCCCTGCATCTCCTCTGCTTCTTTGACCATGCTTCTCCACAGCAGCGGAGAAGTGAATCACGTCCGCTGGAGGGTCTCCGCTCACTGACTGATTCTTAGCTCAGAGTCAATCGTGTTTCCCAGAGAGTTCAAGTCTGTGGCCTCCCCATATGAGGCAAGCCATGCTCCCCAAGCAATTGATCTGAAACTCTATAAGGCACACACTACTCGTCATCTCTCAGAGATGCTTTTATTTCAAGCGCTAGCCCATCTGTTAAGACCTATTTATTGCTTTTTAAGAGGAAATAGAAATAACAGCAAATGAGGAATTCCAAGCTCATGTTAACCAGGAATTTTTCCCCCTTTGTAAAACCCTTCCATCTGTCTGCCCTCTTTTGGACATAGCTCAGCTAGGAGCACATAGCTCATCAAATCAAATGAGGGTGCTGTCAGAAATGTGCCAAACTATTGTGTCCCTTGCTTTATTTTGTAAAGGAGAATTAAAATCATATTTGACATAATGAGTTGTTTGCTTTGGTGCTTTTCTTTCCTTTCATTACAGAAACCTCAGTTTACTACTGTGTGCAGAAGGCTTTCAAGGATAGTCCCAGTTCCCTTCCCGCAAACCGGTGAAGACTGTTCCACCGGAACACAGATTGGTGGTAAAAAAAAAGACAAACCATTTTGTGATAGGGAGAATCTAAGGGCTCTAATTCTGAACCTCTCTGGATCAGGATTCTTGACATGAGCACAATTACCTCATCAGGCTGTCTATCCTTGCAATGCCTACCCCAAAGGAGGTTGACGCCATCCTAGAATTCCCTCCCCTGACAAGTCATTGAATCCCTGACTAGTTCTCTCTCATGACCTAACTTCGATATTTAAAATAATAGCAGTCTACCTACATCCCTGTGTATTTTGAAATCTAATCAGAAACCAAAGGCTATACATAAATAAAGGGTTCAACAGTTACTACCACACTACTAAACAACAGATGTTCAGTGGGGAGCTCCTCCTTCCCCGCCAAATGGAATCCCGTGATCTCAGGTCTCATGGATAACCTGTCTAAACCTCAGTTTCCTCATTAGGTTATCTGGAGATTGCAAAAACAGTAAACCATATGGAGCATTTAATATACTCTCTCATAAAAATTAAGTCCACAAATGGAAAATGCTACTGTGATTGCTGCAGAAGAAATTGAGACGCCTTGTAGAAGCAGAGTAATCAGAATGTGCAAACTTTGTGCGGGGGAGAAAAGAGAAAGTAATAAGGAGATGTACTTGAGATAAATCCGATGGCAAAATCAAATGCTTCGGTTTGAAAAGCAAGGGCACAATGCAAAATAAGGGGCTGATGAAGCCGGGGAAGAAATGCTGGAAAATTATCTCAAATGGAGTATTTAGGAAGCCCTGCTTTCCTGAGTCAGTGTAATGTCATCGTGCTGGGTACTGCTTAATCATGCAAATATCTTGTCATCTAATCACAGGGGCCTATTAAAGCAGAGGCTTATTTTTCAATTTCCCCTCACATCGTTTTCGTCTCTTCTGGTTGCTTTCTGATTCTGGAGAGACCTCTTCAAGAAAGCTAATTTTTGTTTACTCAAAATATGCTTGTTATGGACTCTGCCTCCTCTAAGCCCTGCTCTTGTTCCATAATGCTAAATCACTTTCTATGGTTCTAATCAGTGTGGCCCCTTGAGTGGTACTTAAGTATTCTAGGTATGATATCTGAAACAGAAATAATTAAAAAGGAGGCCAGTCCCAGTAGACTAAAAATAACTGTTGCAGCATTCCGATTAGGTTTGAGCAACATAAGTTACAGCACCGAGATAAGCTATTTACCTGGTTTGCCCATTTCTTAAATAGGAATCCTGTCTTCAGCTTTCAGTTCAGCTCAGTGACTCTCTTAATGCCTTCTGACAGGGTTCTTTTCAATGCACGACTTCTAAAATCCATCTCCTAAACACATAGGTAGAATATCTTCCCAGCCCAAATCAAGCCACCGCTAAGATGCATATATTTATGAAAAGGAAAGATTCGGCTTAGTTGCGTTTTCTCAGTGATTTACTTTGCTGTTTTAGAGACTCTGTCTTTATTTTTAATCTTGATTGGTTTTCCTTTCGCAGTGTTTCCCCAGCCTCTTCATCAAGTAAGTGACGACCAAATAAACAAAATGTGCCAGTAGAATTATAAAGGAATTCTTCTCTTTATAAAAAAAAACTGTATTTGTAAAGTCAGTATTAGTTTAGAATGTTGAATAGTGGGCACTTAATATCAAGGTTTATCTTTAAATTTCTGCAGAGAACTTTGCTTAAACTGAAACTTCAAGGCTGTATTGTAAAGGAAAACAATCCTGTAGCAAACTTTTCCAGAGCTTTCTAGGTAAGATAGAGAGGGCTTGTCAGAATACTAGTTCCCTTCCATGCTAATGGCAATGAAAGTACCCACCTCGAGATGCAGGTGCGTGAGGATCAACAGTGATAATGTTCCTGGCTTTTAGTGGGTATTTAACAAGACTCTATTATCATCGGAGTCTGTAGGAGGCTGAGGGAGAGGAACCGTAAGCAAATCTGAAAAATACGTCAGACTAGAGAGCCAACTACTGTCTTTCCACTGGTTTGTGTGGCCATTTGGGGAGAGCTTCTGAAAACCTAAATTTCTGTCTCTTTGGAAAACTTCTCCACTCGACTGACTTCCTGCTGTGTCATTTAGTGAGTGTAGAACCTTGCTTGTTTCGCTCCTGTATTGTCTAAGCCTGTATGGACAACTAATACTGGCACGTCTTGATGAGGAAAGGGAGGGAGGGAGGGAGGGAGGGAGGGAGGGAGGGAGGGAGGGAGGGAGGGATATGAGTTTGGGACCATAAGTGTTTACTTAATGGTACTATTTCCTGAAGATATTAGACATCTTATGGAAGATGCTCCTTCAAGTCACTGTTTTTAATTATTCCATGATTCAACCCAACAATACTACCATGATTCCCTGAAAACTGTTCAAACCCTCCGGCCTTCAATCATAAATCAGTTTTCTCAGAGTTGAAGGGGTTGTATAGCCTGTGTGTCTACAAACTTGATCTAAATGTTTAGGAAACTATTAATGGTTCCTACCAAGTTCACATGCACTGGACTCCAGATCATATATGCAGCTACAGAGCCTGCTGGCATTGTGTATAGTATACTCAGGCTATGTGTTCCCCAGATAGTGGCCTGGAAACATTATAATTTTGCATCATATCTGGAAATCCTGAGATTTATCTGTCATCGGTTCTTTTCCTACAGAAAGCTCGGTGCAGTGCTTTGCCTAAGGCAAGCTTTCGTGTATAACTGATGAGGTTCTTATGAAGTGTGTTTCTGACTTGCAGCTCTTCCTGAATCTGGGTTCTAGCCATTTGACTTCCCAAAGGCAAAGACAGGAAAGAGAAAAGAGCCAAAATTAAATCAGTAAGACAGTCTAATAATAAAATACTTACAGGAAGGTTTTATTTTAAAATCTACTGAGGGCCATTGAGAAGGTCCAATAGATAAAGGTGCTTGTTGCCAAGTCTATGAACCTGAGATCAATCCCTAGAACCTACATGATACAAGGAGAAAACCAGCTCCCACAAGCTGGCCTCTGACCTCCACACATGCCAGTGCCACACGCACATACACACACACGTGTGTGTGTGTGTGTGTGTGTGTGTGTGTGTGTGTGTGTGCCCAGCAAGTGCAATTTAAAAATAAATTTTAATAGTTAATAAATTTATAAAATATTTCTATACATAATAAAATAAATGGTGGCCTATTAAAATTATTGGCAGAAATAAGATCTAGATAATATATATATAGGCTTCTACCATACACCCTTCTAAAACAATGTTATCAATACATAATTATGTTATAATACAATAATATGTTGTCAGTACATATTATGTTAATGCTTTTATCTTCAAAAATAATTTTCTAGACACTAGTCTCCCAGAAGTGTTTATGTAATACGTATAAAAAACATGATACTCATTTTGCAGATGATAAAACTGAGGCTTCAGCATAGCAGTAACAACACTGGAGTTATTGGATGACCCTAAGGCAGGGGCTGTTTCCCTGGGAATGAGAAGTTTCACTGAATATAGGGCTTCCAGTGCAAAAACTGGAAATCTTTAGGCCAACCAGGAAGTGTTTGCTCTACTCTGAAGCCTTCCCTGCAGTCTCTTTCTTCTCTTTTCAAATTTAGGAAGGTGGACATCCCACCTCTGAGCTTATAAGAACTACAAAGACAACCTCCTTTGGTTGCCACATGCACCCAACTGTGTATTAAAGGTGCAATATAGGAAATACAGAGCAAGACTGGAAACAGCAACTTCTTATTAACAGGAAATTTGTTTTCAAACATCTACCTCTACATCTTATTTCTTTCATAATAGTCATCCATTATCACTGAAAAGTAACCGTCATATTACCCAACAGTTTTTGCTGTTAGGTATATACCCAAGAGAGTGGACGGGAGAGATGGAAACAGGTGCTCAGACATGATGTACACTGCAGCATCTCTCACCAAGTACCTCAAGGATCCATCAGAAGACGAGTGGAAAGAGTATTTTACATACACACAGTGGAATAGTATTTGATTATAAAAAGAAAGGGAAATCTGGCTCATGATACAAGGCAGATGAACTTGAAAGATACTATGACAAATGCAATAAGTTGGACCCAAAAGGACAAAGGTTTGATCCTGTTTATATGAAATGGTTACAACAAATTCAGACATATAAGCTGGAGTCTATCGAGGGGCTGTGGAAAGGAAGAGGGTGGCTGTTAGTGCTTACTAGCTATGGAGTTTCTTTTCTGAGATAAGAAAAACATTTTGGAAATAGTGGTGTTGCTGCAGGGTGCTCATGTTAGTTAATGCCAGTATTTTTTTTCTCCCCTCTCACTGTGACACAAGACCAAGCAGAAACATAAGAGAAGAGGGTTAACTTGGCTCATGGTTTCTGGAGATACAGTTCAGCATGGCAGGGAAGGCACGGGAGGGCTAAATGGCACTATTCCTTGCATCAGGAGCCTGAGCAGACAGTGCCTCACATCTTGACCAGTCAAGAAGCAGAGAAGGGATCAGTAGCCGACCCAGGCTATAACTTTGAAAGGTCAACCCTATTATCTACATCTTCCAGCTAGGCCTCATATCGCAAAGGTTCCACCCGCTTCTAAAACAAGCCAACAGCTGGGGGCCAAGAGATGAAAGATGGGAGCTCAGGCAGGAGGTGCATTTCAGACCACAGCAATCCCACTGAGTCGCATATCTTAAAAAGTTAAATTGGTAAATGTTATGTTATAGATATTTTTACCAAAATAAAAACATACAAAAAATCATCTCTCAAGTATTTGAAGATTAAGAATGTAGTAATAGAAATCCAGAAGATGCCTGGTAAATGAATCTCTTTTGCCTTCAAGCTACCTTCCTTTCCTAAGTATGGGTTTCTTGTCAAAGGTCAAAAATTTCCAAAACACAGTTGGAGATCTCTTCTGTGTTCTGTACTTCAAGTACTGCAGATATGTGTGGGTGAGGTGAGCCGTGTCAACGGAGCAGCTCTTCAGCTTGAGCTCATAGTGTATAAACACACTGCGTATTTAACAACCCCAAGCATCCAAAATACAAAGCACTGCAGAACTTAAAATACCAAAACTGCACCTCCAAATTGAAATACAGCAGAAAGCATCATCTCCAGGCATCATTCCACAAAGCTTCCCAAACTGTTGTCCAGTCAAGCAATGGGTCTTCACTAAATTGTAACTGAGGGGTTCTTTTCTCATTTTTCTTTTCATTTTTTTCATAGTACATTTGTTGAAAATTACATTTCCCAACTGAATTGCCTTGGAAGGCATAAAGGATTGGTTTGACCATGTGTATGAAGGTCTGGCTTCAGACCCTCTGTTCTGTTCTGGTCATCTATATCTACATTTTACCCAAAGCATACTCTATTAATGCCTTTAACTTCAGGGTAGTTAAAATACTCTATATCCTCTGGCTTGTTCTTTTCTGCAAGCATTTAATTTACTACAGATCTCTCATAGTCCTAAAAGTTACATAGTTTTTGTTTCTATTAAGAAGAGTCTCTTCAATTTAAATTTCTAACTTTATTGAGAGAACTGCCAATTGTCTTTAATTGTATTTGTGTGTGTCTATCTGTGTTCACAATAGCACACATGTGAAGGTCAGAAGACAATTTGCTGGAGTCAGCTCTCTCCCTCCACCATGTGGCTTCTGTGATCAAGCTAAGGTCAGGCTTGATACCCACTGCACCATCTTGCTGGTACCTATGTTTTTGTTTAATTTATCTGTCTTTAGAGTTAAAATGGGATAGTTATAAAAAGAATAAAGTTAGGACCATTTAGCTTGACAATCTTTTCTTTTTGGTTTTATTATTTGAATGATTTATATTTGATGGGAACATTGATGTGACTTGCTATCTTATCTATTTAATTTGGTCTTTAAATTCTTTAAAGTCTTTAAATTCTGACTTTTTTGTGAATTTTCATAGTTCAATTAGGGTCTTTATTTATTGAGCCAATGTCTCATTATGGAGACCAGACTAGCCTCACAGTCCTCTTCCCTCAGCCTCCCAAGGTCTAGGATTTCAGGCGTGTGTCACCACACTGAGCTAGAGTCTTTTTTCACCCCATTTCCTTCACCTCATTGTGTTTTATGCCATTTGTCACTTCTCAGTCATTCCCAAATAAGATTTTTGTCAAGTAATTCCATCATCCCCACTGTTTCTGGATTTCTATGGCCTTTTCTTTTGATTTCGGGTGGCATTTCCGATTTGGGGGTTGGTTGGTGATTTTTCTGGCTGTAGAACATTTAAAATTTCCTGTTGTGGAGAACTAGCTTTATCATATGCCCTTAGTTATTGTTAAGTTTTATTGCAGGAGACATTTAAGCTATTGGAATCAGTTTAGTCACTTCAAGTTTTGTTTTCAAGATTTACTATTACTATTTCAAGTACTCTTTAAGCCAGGGCTGATTTGGCAACATTATCAAGGCTTTGCCTTTCTGAAGCTTCTAATTCGGTCTTTGATGCTAGGTGTCCCACTGCCTGGACTGTTTCCTGGCCTGCTCAGACTGGGTACTTCGTTCCAGATCTTCCTCGTACCTTCACTTGCATGAGTAGGTCATCAAATGACCACTCAGCTGTATATTCAAAGGTTTCTCATTGTGGCAAACTGAAGATATCCATAGTAGTGATAGGAGCGGCGGGGCTGCATCCCCAGCACCCCGGCTGCCTGCTAGCTTATGCCCCGAAATAACAACACACAAATTGTATTCATTTAAACACTGCTTGGCCCTTTAGCTCTAGCCCTTACTGGCTAATTCTGATATCCCGATCAACCCATCTCTAATAATCTGTGAGCACGGGTCTTAGTGAGCACCGGTCTTACGGGGAAGATTCTAGCCTACGTCCATCCTGGGTCGGAGCTTCATCATGTGTGTCTCAGAGAGCAGAGCTATCGCATCTACCCGGGAGAGAGGAGCATGGCGTCTCTCTGAGGCGTCTGCTCGCGAGAGGAGAGCTGTCGAGTCTGAGCTCACTTCCTCTTCCTCCCAGCAATCTGTTCTGTTTTCTCCACCCACCTGTGTTCTAACCTATGAGGGCCAGCCAAGCAGTTTCTTTATTTTTTTAACCAATGACCTTCCTCCATCACCCCCTCCCCTCTTTTCTCACCCATGCTCCTATATTTTACACCAAAAATTTCGGGAATCTGGGTCTTCCTAAAGTCCCTGACAGTTCCATCTTTCTAGCTCAACATAGTGTTACTCTCACATTGGATTTCTGTTCCCTTCACTTTTGCCTCCCCAAGGAACAATGTTCTACAACTACAGGGTTTTTCTTACCTACTTTTCCACCTCAGGGATCGTAGCCCCCAGTCATTGTTCAATGCCCCTATCTTGCCATTTCATCCATGTTGTTTAGTTTTCATTGTATTTGAGAATGATGACTAAGTGTGCTCCTTGTTGCTTCTCTGTACAAGACATTGATAAGACAAGGAAAGGGGCTAATTGAAGATGGCAAGAGAGGTATTCATGGGGGGCAGTGTCCTGGGGAAATGGTTGTCAGCAAAGAACCTGAGTTCACATTCCAGAACCCATGGTGGTGCGGTCCTGTAATCCCAGCATTGGAGAATCCAAGACAAGCCGATCATCCCTGAGACTTGCTGGTCAGCTGGCCCAACATACCTGGAAAGTTCCATGTTGGATAAAGACATTGTCTCAAAAATAATGGTAGACAGCACCTGAGTAACATCACCCGAAGTTGTCTTCTGCCCCTGAAAACATGTGATGTGTACCTGCCACACACATGCCTTTAAACATATGCACATGTGAAGAAAATGCTACACACACATTAGAATATTATTTATTCTTAAAAAAGGAAATCCTACCACTTGAAACAACATGGATGAACCTGGAGGATGTTATACTAATGAAATATGCAAAAGAACAAGTATTTTATGATATGACTTACATGAAAAAATTCTAAGAGATGAACTCAAAGAAGCCAAAAGTAGAATAGCAACGAGGAGGAGGAAATGAGACGATATGAGTAAAAGGAGGCAGAGTTTTAGTAAATGAGATGATCAAGTCCTAGAGATCGGTGGCCAAGCACAGTGCTGTGGTGCAGCATCGGGCCTATGGCTAGCAGTATTGTACTGAATGTTCAAATTCAGCTAAAAGGATAGTATTGAGTGTTCTCATCACTAAATAACAGTGATAGCAATAATAGCAACAGTAAATGAAGAGGGCAGAAGGAACATGTTGAAGGTGATGCTTTTGTTTATATCACAGATTGTGGTGATGGCTTCACAGATGTAGACTGAGCTCTAAACTCATCAAGCTGTATAAACTAAATATACTTTTATATGCAAATCCATACTTACATAATGATCTTGCATAATAATGTGTTAAAAAATAATTGAGACATGCTTTGAAGTCAAGTGTTTCATTGTCTGACTAAGACCTAAAGCAGTGTTTGATCATAGGTAACAATTAAATGGCAGATGCTAGAACAAGACTACCCCGCTCTCATTCCTACATGGTACAAGCTGTGAGTCTGGTCCATGTCCTCATTCCTTCTCCTTGTCTGCTTTCTTATCTATAAAATGAGCGTGATGGCTGTGTATACGGTTGTTACGAGCATTAAACGACCCACGGTTAAAGAAATACGTCTGTCATCTACTGTTGAATAACAACCTTCAAAACAGACTATTCCAAAAGTAAGTGGCATAGAAGAAGAACCTTTTTTTTTTCTGATGGGAGCAGGTGGACTGTGTGTCTCTCGGTCTCCTCCGGGGTAGCCTGGGCTTCTCCACATGAATGTTGAGGTTCTAAGAGAAGCAACATAACAACTGCACTATCAAGCATCTTTCAAGTCTTCCTGTCTCACAGTTGCTTTCTTCCCCCAGCATGAGTCTTGTGACCTAACCCAGAGTCAGGGGAGAGAGGAACCCAGCAGTGGTATAGATACTGTGAGGGGGGAAAATGTAGATGTGCTTGAAGTTATTGTAACATATCACAAGTATAGCAAGCGTACATTATTTTTTTTCCTGTTTATAAGCAAAGGGCAGTATCCTAGAACCATGTAGCTGGGGCGGCAACTGTTAACTCCATCTCCTCAGCACACTGCCACAGCTCAAACACAGGCCTTTGTCTTGCTCCCATTGGTCTTTCTCACTCTGCTTCTGTGTGCTTTCTTAATTTTCAGGGGCCATCTCTTGCCTCCAGTTCCACAATCACATTCTGCTGCAGAATTTTCTCTCTCCGCACTCCTCAGTGGGAACACTTGTATAAATCACCGAGAATGTTGGCAAGAAAAGAGCTACTTCTGGACTGAGAGTTTTTTTTGAAAAGAAGGAAAGAAAAAAAAAGAAACCTTCCCTGCTACCAGAAGTCATTTGCATAGGTTAATTCCTGGGGGTTAAAATCCAGGACACCCCTTTGCTGCTGCAGCTGTGGGAGAGTCCTTTCTGCAGCATCGCAGAAAGATTACTGCTTAAGCATTTTATGCACACTTAGATGCAGGAACTCTTGGCAACGGAAATGCTATTTATTGCTCCTGTCTGAATAGCCCTCCCTCCCTCGATGTGTTAGTCTTCTGACACCAGACGTCACATTTATTATCCCAGTAAAGGATTGCCCACATCTTCCTGGATCAAGCACACATCCGCAAATCATTGTTCAATCATCCTCTGGTCCTTCATTCCCAAACTTAAGTCAGTCGCAGCTCGAGCATGCCTATCCCACAGCCCTTCACTTGAGCCTCAATAACCTACAAGTCACCTACTTCACTGTGCCAGATGATTCACTGAGATTTTAATTTGACTTTGTTCTTGCTGCTGTAGGTGAATAAAAGAAAGGAAAGGGACGTTCTCTTCCCCCAAACTCTCTTCCAAGAAGAATAAGCACACCCCTATGACCAGTCTCCCTTGTGGAAATCATTGTAGTAGCTTGGTTCTTTTTCTTTCCCATAAAAGACCCCGAAGGCAACAGCCCTTGCACTTGTGCCAACCTCAGTCTCAGATCTTTACTTGGTCATGACCTGGTACTTGGAGAGCAAGGGGTTCATGGCCTGAACTCTGAAGGAACGGAGAGAAGTGACTGATGAGAGGGACTCGGAGGGCGGTAATTCAGATCTGACTGACATGAATCCTACTCCTGGTCAGGACCCCAGGGGTGTTAAGACCCCTCAAGTGGAGTGGTAATAAATAATTAGCAGCTCTTGTTGCCATTACAGCTATGGCTAGATTTGATGCATTAAACTATTCATATGTAAACAGACCAAGTAGTCTTAGATAATAAACATTTTTTAGCAGCAAGTAAGATAGAATAAAGACCCAAGGCCAACTTTTAAGCATTTGCCATTCTCCAAGCCTGGTGGGGTGCCAGCTTCATTCATACCTGCTCATTTGTCCTATATTCCTACAATTAGTATTCCTATTAGCCATAGATGAATGAGCCAGACTACCCCTCCCCCAAAGGTCATATAATACTTCACATCCTAGCCAAAGTACAAAATTATACTTACATGTTTGTAAAAATAAGATCATCAACAAGTTTTTGATAGTCTATCTTCTAAATTATTTCCCATCCTTAAATGTTTGGGGTTCAAGCTAGTCACCAAATGGCAGCATAAGACAAAGATACACAGTAGTAGCCAAGAGTTGGTAGGAATCGAAGATGTCAAGACGGAAGTCTCTAGATTCAGCACGCCATAGCTAGCTAACTGGCACCAGTGGGCCTGCTAGCAGGTGTGAGAAAAAGAGGATTCATATCCTACTGTAGCCCCAAAGGCAGTTACACAATTATGGTGCTCTGACTTAACATGAAAAACTCCCCAACAGTTCTAGTGGGCTCTGTCTCCTAGTCCAAAGGTAATTTCCTCCCCCAAAGCCTTCCAGATTCCCTTTCTCCCTCCTGAACCTGAAAATCCAGCTGTGTTCTCTCGCCTCTGACATCAGCGTTGCTGGCTTTGAAACAGCCAACCATCTGGTTGACGAAGCATGAAGCAGAGGGGAATCCAGCCAACTGTCCCCTGCTGTTTCCACATGAGCATTGTGAAATCGACTGGTGTCAACATGGATGGTTGACTGTGACACAGACTTGGGAGAAATAAGAAGGCGAAGGGATCTTGGGCACGATTTCCTATAACCATTGCAGGTGTTTTCTGGTGAAGGGTGAGGTGGCTCTTCTTGTTGGTATCCCATAACTTGAAAGGCTACTTTTTAGTCACATTGTCTCTCCCCTAAGTTCACCAGATGATGGGAGAATCTTGAGTACATGTGGTAGAGTCCTAGACTAACCAGCATTTCTGGGCTAATTCCTTGTTCTGTATACAAAATGTGTCTGTTCACTTACTCTTTGGGTTTGTGCTTCTTTTAAAGCTTCTTTTTTTCTTTTAAATATTTCCCCTGCTGCTTTCAACACCATATCTATAAGGAGAAATGTCCTACCCATCATCATTAACCATTTTCTTTGCTTTCCACACTCCCGCCTCACTCCCCCAGCTTTTCTGTCGTTTCTGACTTTGGAATTACAGAGAGAAAAGAGAGACGAAAACATCAATTAGAAGAGAAGTGTGAGAAGGGTCAGCATGCTGGAGTGACAACCAGATTTTAGTTCTGCTACATGCTAGGGAGTAATCCTTGTGTGGTGTCATTTGAACTCTGTACCTCAGAATCCTAAGCTTCAAAGTAGAGAAAACAATGCCAAAGCCTATGGGAGGGAGAACATCTGTGTAAACCAAGAACGCCCTGCAGATAGTGTTTACTTAAGGACACTTTAATGAAGACTTTGAACTTCAGATCACAGCAAAAATGGAGGCAATAAAATGAGGGGGCTAAAGAAAACTAATTTCTAATTTCTCTTCATTTTCCCTGGGAGCATTCCAGCAGGGACTGTACTTGTTTGGTTTAGTGACTTCATTACGGAAATGAATTCTCTAAGTAGGCTTCCATGGCAGAATAAGAGAATCAATCTCTCTCCCCTTCCCCCTCTCCCTCTCTTTTCCTTACTCCCTCCCTTTCCTTCTCTACTTCTGCCTTCCAAGCTTCCCTTCCCCCTTTCCTCTCTCTTTCCCACTCCCCAGTTCCCCCTCTCCCTTTTCCCTCATTTAACCCTCTCATAGAAATTTAGGATTTAAGAAAATCAGGTCTCCCTACTCATTCTCCTCATTTCTCTGCCTGTAATTTCCTGGACTGCCCAGTCACTCTTCTCTAACTCTCCTTCGAAGTATAGAAAGAGGCATGCGCAGCCTGGCTCAGTGTGATGGTGCAAACTTAATTCATCCTGACTTTGCATGCAGGGCACATGCGCTCCTCCTCCTGTCGTATTTGCTCATCTGCTTGGCACTCCAGCTGCTGCGATATTTAAATCAGTGATTCGGTACACAGACCACACGATGTGCCACTACACTCCAACAAGCAAGGTCTGTCTCTCCATGGGGACAGAGGATCTAAGCATCTGTCATTCTCCTCCCGTCGCTTAGAATTAACCACACACCCCTTTACACACATAAATATTTATGTGCGAAAAATAAAACTCCCTGGTGCTTTAAGCCAATCTCTCTCCTCCTCAGTGAGCTTTGAAAGTTTCCAAAATGATTTTTTTTTCACTTAATTCACTCTGGTTTTTTTTTTTTTTTTGGAAAGAACTTGTAAGAAGCAATTATATTTCCAGAAAATAATTTAAAACCTCAAACTTAGAAGTATGATGCATGCATATTTTTAGAATGTAAACCCCGTGAGGGAGACATCTTTGCCTATTTCGTTGTTTCATTTCAAGGCCCTAGAGAGGCCCTACTGCATGGTATGATTTGGACAGATAATTTTTAAATGTTAAATGACCGATGCACATATACCCAACTACAAAACAAGATTCTGTTCATAATGAAAATGTTAAGCTGGACATGGTAGTGAATACCTTTAATGCCAGCAATCAGGAGGCAGAGGCAGGTGGATCTCTGAGTTCAAGGCTAGCCTGAGCTACACAAAGAAACACTGTCTCAAAAACAACAACAAAAAAAAAAAAAAAGAAAGAAAAGAAAAAATTTAAGACTCCCTGCCCCTATTCATCCCTCCCCCACCGTGTGTGTGTGTGTGTGTGTGTGTGTGTGTGTGTGTGTGTGTGTGGTGTGTGTGTACACATGAGTGGGAATCAGTGTTAATGCCTTGTGTATAGGCTAGGCAAGAAGAGCTAGAATTGCTAGGCAAACATACAGAACCTGGAAATAGTTTGATATTATTGAGAATAAGAGTCAGGAATAATCATGTGACATAGTTATTCCCTGTGTATTTTTAGTCATTCAAAAATAATCAATGCTCATAATCGCCAAACATTACCACCTTAAGGTGCTAAAACAATTATTTAAAAATAAACAATAATTGATCTTATTCTCAAGGAATCCTTAGCTAGTTGATTATTTTCAAAAGATGGTCTTTTCTGTATTGGGGAACATGTTGTTAACTCCCTTGCCACTCAGAATCAGAATGCCAGTGATCTTTCTAAATCAGAATCACTGATTTAGGTCACTCCCATAATGGGAGTCTATATTTTCAACTTGATAACCAAACATTGTTATGAACACCACCATTTAAGCCATGAGTCTAGTGGAGCTGAAGCTGTTTGATTGGTTCAGAAGTTATGTAGTTTCTACTATGAAACAGATGATATTTGCTTTGACGCACCCATGCCTTACTTGGTGAATGGCAGTGAATAATAATATTCCAGCAACGTGGTCATTTAAAAATCCTAAGTCAATATCCATCAATTGGAGCCCACACAGCAGCCCTCTTTGAGTCAAATCCTTATGGGGCCTAGCGATTTTACATGAAGAACTGAGATGATGAGCGTAGAGCACAGACTTTCTGAAATAGTCCTAAACTCTATTCCTTGCACATTCTCTAAGTTTCTAAGCCTCTGCAGATAGTTTGCTGAAGGTTGCCTGAGGCCTCATCAGTTTCAAATATTCCAGTGTCTCCATTCACCTGTCCTGCTCAGCACAAACCCCAATTGACTGACACCTGCACACCTTGCAAAGACTAATTAGGTCCTCGGTGCCCAGGTTGTAGTCGGAATCCAGTGCCATCTGGCTCAGGGTGCTGCTACCTAACATTCAGAGTGGTTAGGTTTAATTACGCGTTGGCGCAGCCCGATGCTGTTTTCTGTGGACTACCGACACTGCACATCTTTAAACGGCGCTGTTGACCCCCGTGGGCTGTAAGAGCAATTGTTCAGTGTTTCTTCCCCATTTGAATCTCCTTGGACCTGGCTTCAGCAGGAAGAACCTTCTGCATCTTTCATTTCTCTAATGTCTTGTTTGCTTCTACTCTTGATATCTACACATTTTTCAGCCCTGCAATTTCTCCCTGTTTGTGAGTTGTTTTTATCTTGATGTTTATTGTCATCCGCTCCGTTTTGACATGCTTGTCAATCCTCCTCCAATTCCTTACCAAATGTCCTTAAAAATTATTTGTAAAAGCTTAATGTTTAATCAGTTTCCTTGTCCCATGTTTAGAAGCTTCCCACTTAACTAAGTAAAGAGTTATCTCACATTGGCAGTTTGGTCACATAGTACCGCGGGCTATTATGCCCACATTCTATTCTGCTTTTATTCTTTGTGGAAAAGGTGTGTTGACTTTAGTTCCAGCACCCCTCTTCCCACGAACTAAGCGTTTTTGTAATTGCAAACATCGGTTACTGAGATGGATGCAAAACCCCCCTTTAACATCAGGAAGGCTGAAAAAAAAAAGATTAATAACAATAGAGGAAAATGACATTCAATGTCTCAATGTTAAACTGTGCATATCTGCGTTAATCAAAACAATTTTTTCAACTCAAAGTGATGGTACTTAATGTTCTGTTAATTATGCAAGGAGCTAATCAATTTGTCCTGTAAATGGATGCTCAGCTGATTAAGAGAAGCTAATCATCAGTTATGAAATCCATAAGGCACAAATGAGGCAGGTTTAAAACATTTCTTTGCTAACTTGGGGCCAATAATTCTGTCTCCTTAAATTACCTCTTATTTCAGTTGGGAGAAGTTATTTTCTTTCCTTAAATATGTGTTACGCTCTTACCTATAGAAATTAAAGCCTAGTTTAACTTAGAGTTTTGGAATCAAACCAAGGATAATGCTATAATTGCTTCCGTTTCTTATTTAATCTCCAAGGGACAGTAACTAGGCAAAAGAGCTATGACTTGACGTTAAGAAGAAGTTGCTGTGGACTGGTGAGATGGCTCAGCAGGCAGGAGCACTCGCCACCAAGCTTGGCAGCCTGAGTTCAATCCCCAGAACCCACATGGCAGAAGGAGAAAGCCAGCTCTCACTAGCGGTCCTCTGCCTCATAAGCAAAGACAGAGCATCTCCCCAGCATACACACATGCTAAATACAGAATAAACTGCCGTGAATTAAATCAGGCAAGTTATATACTTAGCTCCCCTTAGCACTGTAAGAGGACCTAGGGATGTTAATTGATCAGTACTCTAGCAATATCCGGAGCTCCAGATATAGTTTAGTGGTAGAAGCACATGTTTAGCTTCTAAGTGTAAAAGTCTGGGTCTGGTCCTTAGCATTGCAATGGGAAACCAGATCACTTTTATCTGGTAAAACTCATCCATTCGAGAAATATCCACTAAGCTTCTATTTTATGGCAATTATTATGCTAGACAACAAAACTGTAGAGATACATAGGGTTCTGGGCTTTAAAAAATCCACTAGGAAACAAACAAACAAAAGAAATGGTCACCCTGATAGATAATAAGATAGACAATTGCATTTTTGACATATAAGAGTTGAGTATAATCAAATGAAATATGCATTTGGTGTCCGGGAAGGAAGATAAAGAATCAAAGCCAGCCTCAGCTATATATATATCCGGGCGGTGGTGGCGCACGCCTTTAATCCCAGCACTCGGGAGGCAGAGGCAGGCGGATCTCTGTGAGTTCGAGGCCAGCCTGGTCTAGAAGAGCTAGTTCCAGGACAGGAACCAAAAGCTACGGAGAAACCCTGTCTCGAAAATCCAAAAAAAAAAAAAAAAAAGAAAAAAGAAAAGAAATATATATATATATATATATATATATATCTGTCAGAAGTAGAAGGAACAGAGGTTGGGAGAGGCAGGGAGAAAGTGGACTCATGGATACATAGCAACATGTATTTGACTTCCTATCAGAGATAAACAGGTAGGGAGAAAAAGCTATCTATGTCAGGAAAAAGAATAATACTTCAATGACTAAATTCAATGGTCTAGCAGTCAGGATATTTGGTTTTTAATTCTAGTTGTGACTTTAGCTAATCCCTACTTGACCTTAAGAATACGTTAATCCTTCCTTTGTATTTCATCTTTTCCATCCGCAAAAGATGGGTGATTTTTCTGTCATGAGTTAGAGGTCAGTTTGAAATCATTTGCAGGAAAATGAGAGCAACTCTCAGGACTTCTTTACTTAGAATCTAAATGCAAAACACATTAGTCGATCAGTTAGTCAATAAGTACTTATTGATTATCTACTGAGTGCTCTCTAGGGTGCCAGGTCCTGTTGGAGGCAAATAGAAAAGGGAACAAAGTTATCATTTTCTTCAGTTAGCTGCCTGCCACCTCTCTTTCTTCTCTTTTTCTTTTCTGGGGGGGTGGGGGGGGGGAATCAGTATTCAGAAAGAAGGAATGGATGAGTGAGTTGAGTGAGTGGATGAATATTCATTGGATAGCTACAGTGTTCCAGGCCTAGGATTTATTGGTTATCAGGAATTTTCACCTGTTATGTTTACTGCTTAATAGTGAGCAAATGAATATCACCGAAAGGGGAACTACAGTCTTTTAACGGCTGCTTAAGATTAGAGTGAAGAAAAATTAATTCTGCTACACTTAAGTTAGAACACTTGGCCTGGGTGTTGAGCTACTGTCGAGACAGTAAAGCTCAAGAGTTAGCACATCATGGAGGATGGGGTGATACCTACAGACGATAATGAACATAGCAAGCGATCACAGTGCAACCATGGGCAGACACTTTTCCCAGACCTGATGCCTTAAAGAGGGATGGTGGGAAGCTGGCGG
The DNA here is from genome assembly GCF_037038515.1 of Microtus pennsylvanicus. Classification (NCBI taxonomy): domain Eukaryota; kingdom Metazoa; phylum Chordata; class Mammalia; order Rodentia; family Cricetidae; genus Microtus; species Microtus pennsylvanicus. The sequence goes on along the minus strand of NC_134592.1, from coordinate 37,377,825 downwards.
TGGACTTGGGAAGCCCAGTAAAAACTTTGCCAGAATGTCAGTTTAGGAGAAAGTATGTAAGAAGCTGGAAAATACTTGAAATAGGGAGAGTCTGAGATACCCAGAGTAGGAAACCATTGTGATAAAGGGGGCTTAAAGGATGAAATGGTTTAATGGCAAAATGACGAGATCTCAGGGTGAAAAAACTGGACTATCCACGTACTGACTCTTCTGATGTAATGCTTCCAGTTTCTGCAACATCCACATCACAGCTATTGCTATTATCATAGAATAATAGAGCACTTAGAGATTTTTTTGATCTCTTCTTTGATTTGTTGGACTTGTGGCAACAGATGGGTTATTCGATATAAACTTCTAATCCTATTTGTCCAAGAAAAGATATTTTTAAAAAGCAGAGCTGTTGTTTCTTTGCCCAGCCTTTGGTTCTTCAGCATCCTCCCACCTGTGTTTTGGTTCAAGGTTGAGTTAAATCCGTGTCAGCAAAGTAATACCATTAATCCTTCTCTTTCCTTCAGTTTCCAGGCACAGTGAGCACCGGCCTGGCAGAGATGAAACTGAGCCAGGAGTCTTGTGGGTACTTAGAGCTCTTCCTGGGATAAACTCAAGGTCAAAGATACAAAGAATCAAGACGAGAGCACTGTCGCAACTTGCCACTCTCTATACATCTGCTAAAGAAAGTTGCAAAGAAAAAAAAAAGGGAGAAGTAAGTAGGAAGGAAAAAAGAAGAAGGTAAAGTGAGATCTCTAAGGCTGCAGGCTCTCCATCTACTATCAAATCTAGGAAGAAAGACATGGGGTCACACCAAAACATGGGCTCAGTTTTGCAGCTGCCTCTAGAATCTAGGGAGACTCCCAGGCAGCATCCAGAGCAGAAACCTCCATCTTCTCTCCTTCCCCCTCCATTTTGCCCTCTTTGAATCCTCCATTCTAACTAAGAACCAGGCCCCCTTCCTATGCAGATAGAGAAGGAAGTTCTTCACTGTCTTCTCGTTAAGGGAGAGAAACACACGAAGCCAAATAAAATAAGATTTCCATGAAGAAATATTGACTGTAATGGAGCAGAGATTCTCTCTGGAAATGAACTACACAGAAGAATTCCCAACCAGGATGTTTCTTTCATTATCACTTTTGCTTGTGGCCAAGGATTCTCTTCTTCCCTACACTGGTAGATCTAAACTGAGTCACTTTGACCAAAACAGAATCCCTTAAGATCCAAAGAATCTTTGTGGTACAAAGCTCATGTTTCTTTCTTGCCTCCCATCAGAAACTCAGTGGATGGGGAGCCTTATCAACGTCTAACAGCAGCTTTATCCATCAGGAATGGGCTTCTGGCCACTTCACACAACACAGCAAAGGTGAGACGTGCTACTGTATTCGAGAGTTAGAGGAGAAGATCATTGAGAGACTGGACCAAGCTTTCTAAAGCTTTGTAATGTTCTACTTTCTTGATTTCCAGAATTCACACACCCCCCCACACACACACACACTCACACCTTTTCTATTTTTACAGCAAAGAATTTCTACTCTAGTTTCTTGTATTTTCTTCTATTTCAATCATGTATGGAAACATTAGTAATGTTACTAAGACCATAAGTAGTTTTATTTAGAAACTCTGTAGTAGTGCAGGGTATGGAACAACCCATTTCAGATCAAAGTCTCATTATTGCACTTTCACAGTATCCTAACCACACTGATTGATTTTATGACAGGAAGTGGGTAGTCCTTATTAAATATTCTTTAAATTCACCCATTTAGAACTGATGGTAGGATTACTTGTTATTTCCTTGCTTTTGGATCAAGGTGATCTTGAAGTAATAATTTTCCGTTAGGAAGTCAGTAATAATTCTCTACTGGTTAATCAATGAACTTCATTGCTTGAGTTTTTATATACACACAGGAATTGTATATAGAGAGATAGAGGAATGGGGGCTGGAGACATGGCTAGTCAGTGAAGTACTTCCTATAGTATAAGGACCTGAGTGAGCTCCCCAGCACTCATAGTAAAAGCTGGGTATGGATCCCAGTGCCTGGGGTAGAATACCACCGGATGGCATCTTGGTCAGGAAGAACCCAGAGACACCCCCTCCCCAAATACAGGCTATTGCCCTAGCTCTTGATTACCTACTGGAGTCACAAGATAAGACCCTATTGTTCCGAAGACGCCACATGCATTGGTTGCAGGACAGAGAGAAATTAAACTGGACCCAAGCTAGTGACTTCCTCCCTGCAGCTAACTGTCATCCATGCAGGCTTCTGGGGGAGTAAAGTCATCGACAGCCTTACCCAGCTATGAACTCTGCGAGTTACAATACTGACCTGCCAGGCAAGATGTCCCCATGGGTAAAACAGTGCCGTAACTGTGGATAGCCAAATGCTTTCTGGCTGGATTTAAGGCCTGCTTCAAAGAGGGGGAAATCCATTCCCAGTACTGTAAACTTGGTCAAAAGTCCAGGGTGTTAAAAGTCATAGGCCCTGCTGGGAATCTGCTCCCGTTGTTTTGTGGAATGGACACAGTGTCAATCTTCCTTCTAAAGATTTATGTTTATACTCATGGATTAGCGTCACTCTCATCCGTGGTCAGAGAAGCTTCTTTTGCAGTGGGCAGCAGTTCATATTTGGTCAAAGTGCTGAGAATATGAAGCTCTTGCCGACTCAGTCCTAAGTGGGACATCTATAGCCCCCTTCCAAGGTTGAGGGAACATTGCAGAGAGAATACAGGAAGATGGAAAGAAGTGTGGTGAAAGATTGTTTCCTGGACCTGACAATAGCTGTTATAACCAGGAACTGACAGTGGCTGTGTAATCTGCACATGACCTGCCCTGGGCCCATCAACATTCCACTATGAACCCCATGACTCCCCCAAAGGACTATGGGCAGTTGATAGTAGCTGGAGAGAGAGCTACCCTTTTCAGTGTAGCAGTCACTGGTAAGCTGTTCTGAATCAAGTATATGATCCCCTGCCAACACACATACCCATGCTCTTGCAAGCAATTCTAATTAAATGAGGTGGGACACGCGCACATGCACACACACACACACACACACACACACACACACACACACACACAGCCATGAAGGTAGGAGGGACACTTGTTGGGGGAAAAAGAAAAGGTTCGAAAAAAAGGGGATGAAAAGATAATGTAGATATAATAAATCAAAGTGCAGTGTGATGTGTGCATGCGTGTGGGTGTGTGTATGTGTAATTTGTGAAATAATTTTAAAACTCTAAAAAGAAAAAAAAAATAAAAGAAAGAAAAAGTCATTTGCCCTTTAGGGTAGCATACACTTGTAATCCTAGCCCCAAGGTGGCAGAGACAGGCAGATCCCTAGGAATCACTGAGTGGCCAGCCCTAGCCTAAAGAGTGGATTCCTAAGGAATGACAGTGGAAGTTGGCTGCTGACCTCCATAAACACATAATATTGAATTAATTAGGGAAATGAGATGGAGGAAAGAAACCAGAATCACTGCCTTCATCTGTTAAGTAGTATAGGCACTCACAAATTGTGCTCTTCACCTCATAGTGAGTTCGAGGTCAGCCAGGTCTACAAGAGCTAGTTCCAGGACAGGCACCAAAACTACGGAGAAACCTTGTCTTGAAAAAAACCAGAAGAAGAAGAAGAAGAAGAAGAAGAAGAAGAAGAGGAAGAGGAAGAGGAAGAGGAAGAGGAAGAAGAAGAAGAAGAAGAAGAAGAAGAAGAAGAAGAAGAAGAAGAAGAAGAAGAAGAAGAAGAAGAAGAAGAAGAAGAGACAGAATAAGGAGCATATGGAGAGAGACTTAATCATCTTTTAATTGTATTGGCTATGTTTGTCCTGTATGTATGACAAAGATATATTTCTGTGATTTTTCTTCTAATGAAGTAAAATGATACTTTACTAATTAAGTGGTCTCATTCCTTTTTGGCCTATTTTTTTTTAAATTAAAATTGCCTTTTATTTCTTTTGCCTCAGAATGTTTCAGACAAATGCTGCTACATCAGACACATTTTACACCCACATTAATCAAAGTGCAGAGAATTTGCTCCTAAAGATATGAGATTAATAACACTGTCTCTCTAGACACCCAAAGCAAATGCTGCACTACCCATATTCAACCCGCACCCCTCCCTGGTCTCTTCCCACTTCTCAATGGATCCCTACTGAAGTTCTGATTGATGAGCCAAAGAAGCCATCCTTCAGGGTGAGAGAATCCTCTTCCTGGAGCCAGGTTGGCTTTCATGCAGCAGCAATGGCTGTTTATTGTTAAGAGAGTTAGTTCATTCACATAAATGTCTACCATTTTCTTGAAAGCTTGTTTGTTCTTTATTCAAAAATATTAAGCCACAGACGAATTCATAGCTGAGGATATAGAGTCCCTTTTGTTCTTATATTCTAGAGCAGCACTATATGATGTCTCTCTTTCACTGAAGGGAATATTCTACACCTATGCTGTTGATTACGGCAGCTGCTAACTACTGTAGCAACCAAGCACTGGAAATATGATGGTTGGCATTGTAGTTTAAATTTTTAATTAGTTTAAATTTATATTTAAATAACCGCAGTAGCTAGTGTCTACCACACTGAACATTACAATATGTTTCTAGTGAACATATGTATATGTGATGCATATATATCTATGTGTGTGAACGTGTTTGTGTGTGTGTGTGTTTTAAGGAACTAGCAATGCACTCTAAAAATATGAATGTATAAGAAGAATCAGATTATAAGGGAAAAATTAAAATAAGATGCAAAGGAGACACTAAAACAGGGTGATGGGATAGACACTGAAGCCTGCTTTCAAAGGAAGGTGGATGGAGAAGTCTCTGTGAGAGCGACTTAACTCCCTGAGATCTGAGTGACAGGAATTCCTGCAAAGATGCTGCAGTAAGCCACTCAAGGAAAGGGAACAGCTAGTTAACAGCCCCAAACTGTGAACAAACTTCATGTTCTAATATCAATAACAAGAGAATGCAAGGTGCTAGTGACTGGAGAACAAAGGGATGCAAATGGAGCTGCCCAGGCCACTAGATCAGTGACTGCAACAAAGCCCCAGGTGCTGGCTTCAGACACAGACAGTCTTTGGTACTTGTGGAAGCTGGAGGTCTGAGGATAAAATGTCAGCAAGGCCCGCTTTCCCCAGAGATTTGAGGTTCTAGACTCTTGAGGCTTCCTGCAGCTCTTGGAAGCATGATTCCTTGTCATGTGGCTGCCACACTCCAAGCACTGCTTCCCGTCCTTATATGGCCTCATTGTCTGTTTTCCCCCATCTCTGTGTGTCCTCTCCTTCTTCCTTTCACTGTGGTATCTCTTCTCTGATCACATGACAGGTCTTTTTTAATGACGGTCTTTGCCTGTCTCTCACTGAAGCTCCTCTGGGCGATGTTGACACTCTAGCTCTTCAGAGCAGTTTTGAGCAAAGCATTTACCTAGAGAACTTTTGTTTAAGTTCTGTTGGGGTTTGTTTGTTTGCTTGTTTCTGTTTTGAGATAGGGTCACATGTGCCCCAGGCTGGTCTCAAGTCCACTAGGTAGCTGAGGATAACCAGGAACTTCTGATCCTCCTGCCTCCACCTTCCAATGTTGGGATTGTAGGTGTGTGCCACCATACCCAATACCTATTCCTCTTTTTGTAAGGACACCTGTCATTTGATTTAGGATATATCTTAATCTAATATGCCCCATTATAATTATATTTGTAAAATCCTATTTCCAAATAAGGTTATATTCTGAGGTCCATGGTAGCCCTGAATTTGGGGGAAATTGAAACCCAAGTGTAAGACTCTTAAAGCCAGATTAAGGAGTTTGGCTTTTATTCTACATGTCACAAGATACCACTAGTGGGCTGGAAGTAAGGGAATGATTAATATAAGTTATACTTTAAAAAGCCATTCTGGGTAAAAGGGAACCAAGTGGTAGGGAAATAATAATAACAGAAGACATTAAAATTCAGAAGAGCTGCTCAGGTCATATAGCTTGTCAATGGCAGAGGGGGGATTAGAATGCGGGTTGTCTGTCTACAGAACGGTGCATTTAATCATCATGCTGTAATGTTCATTAAAATTTAAAAGGAGGGGCTAAAGAAATGACTCAGTGGTTGTGAACACTTGCTGATCAGTGCAGTGAACCTAGATCCAGTTCCCAGCACCCATATAGTAGCTCACCACTGTCTATATGCTCACTTCTATGGGACTCGATGCCCTCTTCTGACCTCCACAGGCTCAATGCAAGTACATGGTGCACATACAGACATTCAGGCAAAGCATCCATACACATAAAAGTGAAATAAAATTAAAATAAATTTTTGAAGAAGCTAAGATATTTGAAGGAGAGCGGAAATAGTAACAATAGAGGCAAAAATATGTTCCATTTGATTTCTGCACAACCCTCATTTAGTCAAGCATATTTTAAGAATGTTTTCAATATTACTGTGTATCTTCATTCATATAAAGAAACAGCTTGAAAGAACATGTATTATGAAAATTATAAAAGTTTTTGTAAGATGTGAAAATCAAAACGTGTTCAAAACTGGGCTGTGTTGGCAAATGCCTTTAATCTCAGCACATTGGGGGCAGGGGCAGGTGGATCTCTGAAGCAACAATAAAAAACAAAAACAAAACAGACAAACAAACCCCAAAACAGCCTGTCCAACATTTCCTCTAGAAGGCACAGTTACCATAATCTTCCCTATTGTGTCTGTGTCTCCTTGATTGACTATCAGGTGAATTAGGACATACTGCATTTATACAATGCTAATTTGTCAATATCCTGATTAAGAATAATCATATGAATTGATTATTTTCACCATCAGATTTTAGTAATTACGCTCTAACAATAGTTGACATGTCTTAGCTAGGGTTTCTATTGCTGTGACAAAACACCATGACCAGAAAGCAAGTTGGGAAGGAAAGGATTTACCAGGCTTATACTTCAGCATTGCTGTTCATCACTGAAGGAAGTCAGGACAGCAACTCAAACAGGGCAGGATCCAAGAAGCAGAAGCTGATGTAGGGGCCATGGAGGAGAGGTACTTAGTGACTTGCTTCCTGTGGCTTGCTCAGCCTACCTGTTTATAGAACCTAGGACCACTAGCCCAGGGATGACACCACCTACCTTGGGCTGGGCCCTCCCCCATTGATCACTAAATGAGAAAATGCCTTGCCACTGGATCTCAAGGGAGCATTTCCTCAGCTGAGGCTCCTTCTTCTGATGACTCTGTAGCTTGTGTAAAGTTGGCACACAAAACCACAAAGTACATGTTTTTGCTTGAATATCAAATGCCTTCCACAGGTACATGTGTTGACTGCTTTATTCTGAACTATTGGCACAATTTTGGGAGGTAGGGCTTAGCTAAAAGAAAGATCATTGATTGTGAGTCCTTGGTGGCATCTTGTCTACACCTCCTGCATCATGCCCTCCAACTCTGCTTCCTGTCTGTCATTAAATGAGTAGCTTCTGCCATGTGACTTCAATACTATAATAACCTGCCTCATCATTGACCCAAAATCAACAGAGCCAAGGATTATAGACTAAAATCTTTGAAACCATAAGCCAAAATAAATCTTTCTTCAATTTATTATATAAGTTATTTTGGTCACAGTTATTTAAAAAAATATAATATAGAAAGTTGATGTCAGAGAAGTGAGGTCACTGTTGTGACTATTCCTGACCATGTGGTTATGGTTTGAATATCAAAGCATTTTGAACTGGTTGTAGAAAGAGTTTAGAAACACTTGAAAATGCAAGTTTCAGAAACTCTATAATGTTGTAAACAGAATTTAATGTGCAATTGTGGCAGAGACTCTTATAACCAGAGGCTGAAAGAAATACATACAGTTAGGTTCTGGCTGGAAATGAAGGTCCCAGAAGGAAATGAAGGCTCTGTTGTGAACTGGACTATAATGAATTATATTACACTCTAGCAAATTTTTATATTTTGCCTGTGTCCTTAGACTTTCAGTGAGGTTGAATTTTAAAGCAAGGGCCTAATCAACTTGGTGGAGTAAATTTAAAGATGGCATAGTGCAGAGGGCCATGGAGGTGACAACCAGTGTTCAGCAGGTCAACCCACCAAACAAATAACTCTGTTGGGAAGCCCCACTAGGCAAAGTCTGTGTGGTCACTGGCTGTGGAAACCAGTTGCTCCTGTCTGTAATTTCTCTCATGTGTCTCTTCATTTCTTTCCTAAGAACAGTTATAGGTGTTTCCCACTGCTTGTGTGTTTACCGCGTGTATACATTGCATCTATTGGGTACACACATAGCAGTGGATGGTCAGGAAGATGACTTCTGCTTAACTGTATAATTTTCATGAATAGAAATAATGCTAGGGAGGCTCCCCACAAACACACTCCAGGATCTGCTCAATGTGCACACAGCCTGTGAGAAGGAAGCCATTGCTGTCTTTATGGAGCACTCCTTCAAGGATGAAAATCAGCAGTTCCAGAAGAACCTGGTGGTACTGTATCTGTGCCTCTTCTTTTTCCTTCCCGATATCCACTTTTAGGAGTATTGGAAACAGTTGCCATTTTGACATGAAATACTAAATCACTTAGGCAATGAATATTTCATGCATAAGAGTAAAGCCTATTTTGTTGGACCCAACCACAAATAAAAGTGATAATGTTTTTCGAAAAAAAAAAAGAAATAATGCTAGGATATTTTTTATTATTCAGACTGACATAGAAAAGTAATAGTTTTCTCAGTCACAAAGACACCTCATTTTAGGCTTCAGAACATATTCAAAACAACCTGGTTGCCCCTGGAGACGAATATCTGGTTGCCCCTAGAGACAAATACACAAAGTCATTTTCTCAGGTGTTTATTACTGATTCAAGGTCAGAATTGAGGCCACTTTGGTAGATATAAACCTCATGCAGTAATCGGCTTTCTGCATACACTCCTTACCACTCCAGGTTCTACTAACTAATAGTTAGTGTTAAGTCTTGAATTCCAATCTCATTTTCTGTCTGGGAGTAGTCACAGACTTAGAGCTTTGTGCATGGCCAAGGGTTACTAACCTGTCAGTCAATGTGACCTCCCTAGCCTAAGAGAAACTATGTGACTTATCTTGTGTTATGAGAATTGGTCAGGCCCTGAAAATGTCCATATAATTGTCCAGTTTGACTGTGAGAGAAGAGGAATGTAGAGGAAGATGGCCGCTATGGAGAGCTATGTAGAGGAGGAAGAGAGGTTTTCAGAGAGGATTATTTGAGATGAAGTAAAAAGAAAGTTAGCATCAGAAAACATCCATGTTTCCTTATTTTTCCCTTCAGATAGAAAAAGTCTAGCACTTAGATGGATAAGAATTTTTCTAAGTCCTCACGACTCTGAAGTCTTCTTTTTGCTACCCTGGTGCTGAGTGGACGATGTGCAATAGCATAGAAGTCAGGTAGAGATATTTCTTTTCTTTAATATTTTTTATTATAATTTATATACAATGTATCTTTATCATATTCTTTACCTGCCTCCTTGCCCACACAATTTCATGGTCTTTCTCTCACAAAAGCAAAAAGTAAAACAAATTGGGGGGGAAGTTAAGATATAAAAATATCAAACAACAACAGCAATGCACACAAGGAACTCATGGAGTCTGTTTTGTGTTGGCCAACTATTTCTGGGTGTGGGGGCCTTTCCTAGGTGTTGTTGATATACCTAGTGATGCTCCATTAGAGAAAAATGGGTTTTAATTTTCCCAGCAGGTATCAATTGCAAACAGTTTCTCGATTAGGAGTAGGACTTTGTATCCACCTCCTGCTTCCATTGGTGGGGTTTTTGTCTAGTTTAAATTTGTGTGTGTGTGTGTTGTGTGTGCTGTTGCAGTCTCTGTGAGTTCATATGCCTATCAGCCCTGTTGTGTCTGGAAGATTGTAGGCCCATATTTCTAGCCAGGCTCTAAAGCCATAGGCCCCACCTGAGGTGGTCACATAGCCTTCCAGACAGGTTGTCACTGCCCTAACAAAGGGTCAGGATGTTGTTTTGCTCCTTTCTTTGTAATTGGGAGGATGCCTGATAGAGATGCTGATTCAAGCCTATGTGACAGCTAGCATACAGAGCAGACAGGTAGTTGTGGATGTGACTAAAAGCCATTCACCTGGTTACCTAGGAGACAGAATGTTGGTGTATTTCCCACTCAGTTTATGTTTTGGTATAAAAGCTGTTTGGAGAATAAAGCAGGAGGAATTTCTTCAGAATGTGAACTCAGGATTTCATGAGGAATCTCTGAGAATCTCCCTCCCAATGAAGCCATGTGAGTTGTGTCTTTATTTCCACACCTGCATGCTGGTCCAGAGAGATAGTTTATTTTGGGGTCTGGGCAAGAGACTTAATTTAGGGTCCAGGCTGCCACTGGACCCCAGCATAATGGCGCCTATCGTGAACCCTGAGAAATGCCAGAGAAGGGACTAGAAGTACAGAGGAGAACTTGAGGAACATGTGATAAAAAAAAAATTCACAACGCATGGATATGTGAGTAATGAGTGATCACATAATAAAGCAGGACAGTAAAATCAGGAATAAAATTTGTAAACATAGAAATATGGGATAAGGAAACAGTATTCAGTGGAGCAGAAACAAAGGGAGAGATATTTTCTAAATCTGTAAGCGTGATAGATGTGAAGATACAACTTTTATTGCTTGCTAAATGGGTAAAAAAAGTAAAGGAAAATGGCTTTTGGCCCAAAAATCACAAGGTTACCGCTGAGATTGAGGCACCATGTGTATGCACACAGTAACCATCTAATCCAACACACTTGTGGGGGGAAAGGCAAGCAGGAGCAAGAGTAAGTTTAGAGAGCAAATTTAACCTCAACACAGTCTATAGAACAGAGGAGAGGATTCAGGAATTCTCTTAATTTTTATATTTACAAGTTAGAATTTAAAAGATAGTTAAAAATATGCCTGCCAGAGCTTGGAAAGGCAGGCTGGCAGACAGAGAGAGAGAGAGAGAGAGAGAGAGAGAGAGAGAGAGAGAGAGAGAGAGAGAGAGAGAGAGAGACTGTGTCCTATCCCCTGCTGTGTGGCGCAGCTTCAACTGAAAGCTGAAAGACAGGTTTAAAATGAGGTAGCCTCTGAGAGCTGCAGCTTTGGGTCAATTAAAAGTAAATAAGTAGGTTAAATATGTTTCTTTTCTATTTTATAATTTTGTTTCTTGTCAAAAATCTGCTGTTTGTAAGCATGTGAATTTGTATCCAAGGTGGATTAATTTCAGTACTATGGCTCTAAAGTCAGATATTGTGATGTGTTCAGAAGTTCCTTGATTGTTTAGGCTATCCTGAGTTTTTATCTTTTCTTCTAAAGTTGAGGATTGTTCTTTTAAGGTCTGTAAAGAATTTTGCTATAATTTTAATGGGCATTTGTATTAAATCTGTAAGTTGGTTTCAGTAAGATTGTCAATTTTGCTATATCTATATTGGCTCTATCTTCACAAGATAATAGATCTTTCCATTTTCTGATGGCTTAAATATCTTTCTTCAGAGATTTAAAGTTCTTATTATACAGGTTTTTCCATTTGTGTGATTAGAGTTACTCAAAGATATTTTATGGTATTTGCGGCTATCTCATTTATTGTATGTGGAGAAGAGGTGTATTTTGGGTTGTTTTCAGATTCTGGATGTGATAAAGTAATTCTGCCATGAACATAGTTAAGCACGTGTCCTTATGGTATGGTTGAGCATCTTTTGTATATAGGCCCAAAAGGTGTATTGCTGGGTTTTAAGGTAGATAGATGGTTGCCTAATTCTGAGAATTTGCCATACTAGTATTTAAAGTAGCTATGCCAGTTTATACTTCCACCAGCAGTGAAGGAATTTTTTTTCTTTACCCCACATTCTCTTAAGCATAAATTGTCAGCAGTGTTCTTAATCTTGGTCATTCTTACAGGGATAAGATGGAATCTCAAGAGTTTTGATTTTCATTCCTCTAATGGTTAAGGATGTTGTGTTTGAACATTTTTCGAGGGTCTTTCAGTCATTTTTAAGTTCATCTATTGAGAGTTTTCAGTTTAGGTCTGTAACATATATTTTATTGGATTATTTGTTCTTTTGATGACTAATTTCCTGAGTTCTTCATATGTTTTTGGAATGGATTAATGACTAGTAAAGTTATTTTCCAATTATATAGGCTGATATTATGTCTTGATGATTATATCCTTTGCTATACAGAAGCTTCTCAGTTCAGGAGATCTAATTTATTGTTTCAATGTCTATGCCACTGAGGCTGTGTTTGAGATGTACCAATACATTCAAGTGTTACTAATAAATTTTTCTTCTGTGAGGTACAGTATTGTTAGTTTTATGTGGAGGTCTTTGATTCGTTTAAGCCTGAGCTTTGTGCATAGAGATGAATACGGATGTTTTCATTCTTCTATATGTTAATGTCTAATTAAGCCAGCATCATTAGTTAAATGCTTTCTTTTTCCATTTTCCTATCAGCTTGGCAGACAGGCAACTTAAGAGGAGGATAGCTTAAAAAACTTTTAATTAGATATACAATGGTTAAAGCCTTAGTTATAATATTATGGGAGATCTTGAGATACAAAGTAGGATTCTTAAAGGAAACAATAAGCCAATTTCCAATATAGCTTATAGAAGCTGCCAAACAGGTACTCAAGCAAGTGGAGTATAGGTCAACAGGTAGGGTATACAATAATCACCAAGTACAATATATTAATTTTGATTCAGCTATAGCAAGTGTGTATATTAAGTACAAAATTTATTCTACAGCAGTTTTATAAAAAATGCTTTTTATGGCTACACCTTCCTGCTTTTGCCTGTTAAGATATTAAACTCTTAATTTAAAGCAGTAGCTTGTCTAATACAAAAGAGCAGGATGAAGTCTAAGAGACAGTTTAGCAGAAAATTGACTATGATCAATGTTTCTTATACTAAGCAATAAGTTAATTAATAATTTTAAGGTAATGATTCTTAGACAATTGTGTTTGCTCAATTTAAAGGCCAGAGTAATAACTTTTCCCAGATGATCGTTGCTGCAATTCGCACAATATATTTTGCTAACGTTGTAACTATACATCCCTTAAAGGATGTTATGCAAAAATTTTACAAATGGCTCTTCCAATGGAAGAACTACATATATGGTTACTAATGAAAAGGAATTGTGGAGTGTGATATGGCTCCTTGAAAACAGCTTATAAAAGTTGCAGACAGATCTGCTGCAGACAGATCTGACATAATGGCACCACCAAGGTGACCTTTGCTAAGAAAAGGGGGAAAAAAAAGCCCTTGCAATGAATTATGAAAAGACCTGACCTATATATATATAGTTGGGATCGAGGATGTGTTTGTGTTCTTTTTTCACAGAAAGAAAATAAAAGCTGGATGAGATGACATGTACAATAAAAAAAAAAAGTGGCAGACCTGATAAGATCATAGCTGCCAATGCCCCACAAAGGAGTTGGAGAAGAGTCCATGGTCCAGTCTTCCCTGCCCGCACAGAGAGAGTGCCTGATCACAGGACCTGCTGGCAACACTCTACACTGCAGGGTGCCATGCTGCACTGAGGAACAGATGCTGAGCTGCTTCCAGACACTTGGGACGCACACAGAGACACAGAGGCCCTGTTGAGATGACCTGACCGCGATGACTACAATTTTCTGTAGTTTGAATCCTGTTTGCTTTGGAGCTGAGATGCAGACTGAACATTTGACTGTTTTAATTTCTGGGACACAGAACTCATTTTGATTAAAATATTAAACCTGAAAACTAAAAACTAAGCTTTCCCCTTAGGGAAAGAAGGACTCAAAATAATAAATGACTAAAACCTCTCTTCACTTAAGAAGGGGGCAGACTAAGGGTTTAACTGCTGTTCAGAGACTGAAACTGGTATTTGAGAACAGCAATGTCATAGTACGCTTACCGATATTGACTTGATATTTGTAACTGCATATAAGATGTTGAAAAAAGTTGGTATTGACCGACAATGCTAAAAATCATGGTACTGACCTAAAGATATTTGGAAAGGTTGGTATTGACCAACAATGCCACTGGACCCCGACAGAAGATGGTATTTCCATTTATCACCTTTGGCTCTTTCTGCTTTCTTTTCTGCATAGATACTGAACCTTAAAGGACAGGGTTTAAGGAAGATATCCTATTTAGTACTGAGTGTTCCAAAGTCTCTTACTATCTGCAGGTTACCCAGTTGTGTTAATTGTTATCAATTGCAAGAAGAACCTTCTCTGATGAGGGCTGAGTAATACTCTAATCTATGGGCATAGGAATAGGACATTAGAGTCAATTTATTGCTTTGTTCCTTTAGCAGAGTAATTATGGCTACTTGTAGTCAAGTTTATAGTAAGAATTGTGAGCACTGTACATTGTAACCAGGAATGAGTGAGCTGAAAGTTATAGACCAAGCAGATGGGACCATTAAAGAAATTAGTGCCATAATAAACAAACAAACAAACAAACAAAGTGCTTTACACTGGGACAAAAGAAAATGTTGACATTAGATCATCTCAGGAAATGTCCAGATCCAACTCATTGTGGGATCAAGAGTTTAAAGGGTTTAACTCATTTGAAAGATTCTACTTTGAAAAGACAGCTCCAGGTGCCCTAAACACACATTACCACTCAAGAAAGTTTTTCCTCAAGCTCAGTCACCCAGCTATTCAGAGACCACTACAGATGTAGTCTTGGAGTGTGGCTGGCTACTCCTCAAGCTGGTGACAGACCTTGACCTCTCCATATAGTGTTGACTTTTCAAGCAAGCATTGCAGCATGCAAGACTTGCAGGGTAATGAAGATTACTCCAAGATGTCAAAGATAGATAAGGATGAAGCTTATGTTATAGGGGAGCACCCAGGATGTTAGAAATGCCAGGACCAGGAATATATGCTGATGAAAACTAAAGGTAGCAGAACCAGGCCTAAAAAATGCCACCTAGGCTGCAAATGGCAAGGTTATGGGTGGAGCAGTTCAAAGGTATTGAAGCACACGTCATAACTACACAAGCCCTAGCTGCAGGACACATCTTACTGAGGTCTTGCTTTTATTTGATCCTTCTTTCCTCCCACTCTACTCTTCTGGAATGAGAATATTTACTCTGTATAATTGTATAATGTAGGTATATAATTTTTTATTATTACCTCTCACAGCTAAGAGTTAACTTGAGTCTTAGACTTTGAACTTCAGTTTTTGAGGAAGGTTGTTAAGGTTATTGATACACTTGGAGATTGACTAAATTCATTTTTATTACAAGATGGAAATAAGACTTTTGGAGCCAGGAGTCAAATGTTATGATTTGATTATAAAATACTCCCTCTTTGAGCACTTGGGCCTGGATAGCTGTACTATTTGTGGAGGTTCAAGAAATTTTGAGAAGTGAGACCTGGCCAAAAGTAGGTTTTTTGTGATATCTTGTTTCTGGAACATTTATTCCCTTACCAGTCAGTCAGTGTGCCTATCTGTCTCCCCTCCCCTTTGTATCTGTCATGAAGTGAACAGTTCTTCTTCCACATATTCCCATGTCATGATTTCCAGTATAAGAACAGAATCAAATGACCATGAATGTGACCCTCTAAACTTTGAGCCAAAGTAAACCATTCTATCAGGTTTTTATCAGAGCTATGAAAATGTATCTAACATCGTATCTTTTCATTGACATTGATCTATTTATAAGATTAATTGTATGTGAGCAATGGTAAATAGCAAAATTCCTAAGATTATCGTCACTATTTCCACCATCACAATGTGACATTGGTAGGAATTTAAAACTCTTCAAAAATGAGATATTTTAGAAAGATACCATGTGCTCCATAATTTTTTATTCTGTTATGTTTGGATTGTCTGCTTAAACAGTGCAGTGTGCTGGATGCAAGGTAGTAATGCATATGCGCTGAAAGCATGAAGGGCCCTGAGTTCTTCCATATATTCCCTGAGCTTGGAAAAGGTGTTTAGTTTTCTTATCTCCATTACTTCTCCCAATTACGATAGGATTCAAGTGAGGCGATACATGGAAAATGCTTAGATTACTACCTGACATGTAATAGATACACAGAAAATGTTACCTGTTTTCAGATTTTTTTTTTACTTTATGTCTTTTCTTGTTCTTAGAAATAATTACCCAAGGACAAAGTAGAAAATATGCACATGTTCTATGGTACATGCTTCCAAAGTGCTTTAGGTTAGGCTGGGTTCCGAATCTGCCTCACTATGAAATGTCTGCTGCTAAACTCTGCCCAGTTTTGGAGATTGACCTAACTGGGGTGAAGAGCGAATGAAGAAAGGACAGACAGTCACCCATACAGAAAAGCTGAACTGGGTGGGATGTGTACTCTCTAATGAGACACAACAGGAACCTGGAACCTCAGTGTGTTTATTTTGTACATCCGAATTAAGGAGGTGGGATTTTGGTATAAAGCTGAACAAAGGGGCAGGGTTAGCTAATCTCAGGTAGGAGGTCACTGCAGGGTAGCAGTCTCGGGCTGTAGTCATTCCAGAAGGGGAAGCTGCGGTTGATAGTTTCTACAAACGCTGTCAACATTTCCACTCAGACCAAAGCAGGGCTCTGACATCACTCTGAACCTCACTCAGAGAAGGCTTTGCCACTTGTATTGGTCGGAGGTATAGGCTATACCCATGTCAACAATACACATTCACTCGGGGCTTATCCTCTCCCCGCTGATTACCTTAGTATCTCCACTCTTGAGATCCATGTGTTTCCTCCAACCAATCATTCATTGTCAAGCAGTAACTTCCATTCTAAAGGAAGTTTTCCAGATTGTTGATGAGATTTAGCTGTGATTATGTTACTAATAACCGTGAATAAATGAATAAAGAAAAACTTGGTGCCCAGCAATAGAAGAATGGTTGGCTAAATATTACACATATAGTACAATTTTGAGGAACTCTAAAAGAATGTTCTGTAAAGATAGTGTTGAAAAAGGAAGTTCTTTAGGCTCCTGTGTAAGATGTGTTATGTGATATTGTTTTTCCATGTATGTCTTAGTCAATGTTCTGTTGTTGTAAAGAGACACAGTAACCATGGCAACTCTTATAAAGAAAGCATTTAATTGGGGCTTGCTTACAATTTCAGAGGCTTAGTCCAATGTCATCAAGGCAAACAACATGGCAACACAGATGTAGGCAGACATAGCACTGGAGAAGCAGTTGAGCATTCTACAACCAGATCCGCAGGCAGCAAGAAGTCAGAGAGCCACTGGGACTGGCTTGTGCTTTTGAAACCTCAAAGCCCCATCTCCAGTGACACAGTTCCTCCAACAAGGAGGAATATAGTGCCACTTGCTAAGTATTCAAATATATGAACCTATGGGAGGCATTCTTATTCAAACCACCTCAATGTATGTATACAAGCACAGGTTATGTCAACATTATCCACTTGACCCTCTAGTATGGCTGGGACGATCATACTAGAAGGTGTAAATAATTACTATCCTGCAACCTTAGCATTACCCTCCCCTGATAAGCAGAGACTGAAAGAGAAATGAGAACACTACTAATAATCGAGCAGAGTAGTGTGATGGCTAAATCGTGATCTCAACTTGACTGGATCTGGAATCACCTAAAAGACAAGTACTTGACTTCTTCGCTTTCACTGGCAAGCTCATGCTCATCTGTTCTGTTGCATTTCTTTACCCACAGCAGGACCAGATTCTCTGCTCTTCCAAGAGAGGTTGAAGGCCAGCAGATTCCAAGAAAATTCCAGCCTACAGCACCAGATTGAGACTGCCAAAACATCCAGCCTCACCGACAGAGAAACCGCAGATTCTTGGTCTCTCAGTTGAGTTAGCCGTGGTTGGACTAGTCAGACTAATCCTGTAAGTTCATTTAATAAATCCCCCTTTGATTCTTTTTATTCTATCAGCTCCACTCCCTGGGAGAATCCTAAAGCAAGTTCTAACAAGTCTGTAATTCTCTGGTTCTCCCCTAAGTGCTTTCAACTTTGAAGGTTATTTTCTTTTGTTTTTGTTTTCCCTGCCCCTAAGGTCTCTCTTGTGTCTGTATCATAAGCAGCTAAAGATGGGACTGATTACAGAAGCTGAGTCCTATTTTCTATGTTGGACTTTGTCCATGGTCACTGATATGATTCTTGGACCATTCAAATGATTATAGTCACTTAGGCATTTAAAATTATTCAAGTGGTGAGTGATCAATTAATTTTCCTGCCTCTTATCATTATTGGAAATATTTTAAACAAATTATAGATCTATTTTATTGTTATATTTTTAACCACAGTAATTGGGAGTGCTGTTTCAATGTCAGAAATGGAAGACTGCCGTGTGTTCAGGCAATCAATATTTAAAGCCATTAAGTCTTCTTACAATACATTCAGATGGTCATTCCACGGCCTCTGGTAGGAGATTTGTGATTAACCATAAAAGCCAGTAGTAAATGTGTCAGTTTCGTGTGTTTTAATGAAAGTGCTATAATATTTGTTCTGATTTCTGAGATCACTTTTCGTTCCCTGGCATTTAGGAACAAAGAAGAGCCCCTTTAATGAACAGCAGAGCACATTTTCTCCAAGTCTCAATGTTTCCATCACTTGAAACTGGAGGTCAGCACTAGCTAAGAATTTATAAGCTAAGATCCAAACTTATGGAGCCATCCACTTTTAACATATAAAAATTAGCAATTTCACGAGTCATTCCAGTAGGGAAATGGAAGTATATAAATTATTTTTAAAATGCTTAAAATTTCTAAAATATCTAGAGATGTCTGTTACATGCCACAGCTGACCTAATTTTCATCTGCTATTTACCAAGCGTTTTATATTGCACTAGTTAATCCCCTTATGTTCTAAGATTATGTTATATGATTCACCATAGGAAGCAAACAGGTCAAACAGACAACTGGGAAAAAAGCCCAGAGTGACAAGAATCTTACCACCCATTGAAAAATATTTCTTGACTACGGACTATTCATTATATTATGTTTAGTGCAGAGAAGATACCAGTGAATGAGTTGAAAATTATGTCCTGGCTTTTTACTTAGTTCTATATAAATAGTCTCACGATTAGATTTTTGGAAACATTTAGCTTCTGGTATTTTTTCCTTGCACTGATAAAATATTATTATTTATTATTTTGTGTACAATTATGATACCAGAACTATTACTTTTGCAATTTATACGTTGATGTTCTTCTTTATGTATCCCCACATATTAATGTAGCAAAATAGACATAGAGTTGTCTTCTTTAACCATTCTGGTTTTCTATTTATTATCAAGCATGCAAGGAAAATATTAAGCATATGTGCACTTAGCATTGTAGATGACTGGGACTGTCTAAGGGTGCCTCAAAAGTTCAGACCACAGAAAACAAACTCCAGATCAGCATGTCTTTCAGGAAACTGGTGGCCAGAGCACGGCAGCAAGCTCCAGATAAGTCTTCCCCAACATGTTTAATCCTGAAATACATTATAATGTGGCAATGAAATACCAACATGAGCTCATGAAATATAATACACATTTAAATTAAAGTGGGCAATAAAGAATGGTGTCAAAGAAAGCATCACTGTTGTTAATATAATCAAATTTTATTCTATACCAAAAATATGAACAATAATGGCTAAAGGTCATGGACTAGTATATACACATCAAAGATTAGAATAAGATAGCAAATTGATTGCTAGTCATTTATCCTTCCGGTAGCATATGTATCTTGCTTTGCTCTTAGGGTTGCCTACTACTTAATAAAGACAGAAATTTAAATAATAATAATAGCAGAAATGTGCTTGAATATTCTCCTGGCATATACTTTATACGTTCTTTTGAAGAAAATATTGCTAAGACTAGGTTTGTGTTTTATTTTTGCTGGGCCCATAAATAACTCAGGACAGTTTGGGAGCATTCCTCTCTATAGCACACACAGCTATAAAGGATTAATAAAATGAGCCTTAACCATGTGTGGCATGTCACTTAATTCTTAAAAAAAGAGTTTGTGAATGCTGAGACTTATCTTCCAATTTATGTGGTTGTGGCTGACCTCACTTGCTTCTTTATCATATTGGAACATTAAACAGAAAGCTAAGTTGGCCAGTTAATTAGTTAAGAACAGTTCCTTCTTTACATTATATACTCCAAGAACAAGATAATGAAGGCTTCCTTATTTAGATCACAAATCAACTCCCTTTTTATGTCTTTAATGTGCCTAGCACGGCACCTTGCATATAATAGGTATTTAATCAATACCTTTGGAAAAGAAGCAGTGTGGCCTAGTTAGGCCCTCCTGGATTAAAATTCTGATTTACCACCTGAGCAACCATAAACAAGTTTGTTAATCTCAGGATTTGTTTATGGTGGTGATAACTTGGTCTACAGTTGTAGTCTGTAAGATCGAACCCAGGGCCTTGAGCATGCTACCTTACAGCTGATATAAAATCGATGAAATTACAATAAGTACAATATACAAGGCATGAACACATAACAGAGATTCCATTAGTGTTAGAGACCTTCCCTTATTTATCCTTCTTACTCTAGTGTCAATCCTAAGGGAAAATCATGCTCAGATGACCTCCTTTTCTACCTTCCCCTTTAATAGCCTCTCCCGAGTTTCACCCTGCATTCACCATATTACACTGTTAGCTCCCCTCTTGTGTAATACATTGCTGAAATGGGGCAGGGTGATCAGACCTTAATTCTTTTTTTTTTTACGCTATCTGTTTTTTATTTTACATACCCATCCCCCTCCCTCCCCTCCTCCCCTCCTCTCACTTCCTCTCACCTGACTCCCCAGGTCTGAGAGTATAACGCCTCCTATGGGGAGTCAGCAAAGTCTGTCTCCTCATGTTGCAGCAGGACCAAGTCCTGTGTCGCCTCCCCACACCCCATATCTAGGCTGAGAAAAGTATCCCTCCATAGGGAATGGGCTCTAGAAAGCCAGTTCATGCACTAGTGATAACTCCTGGTCCTACAAACTGCCCAAGCCACACAACTGTCACCCACACTCAGAGGGCCTAGTTTGGTCTTAAGCAGGTTCTCCAGCTGTCAGTCCAGAGTTAGTGAGCTCCCACTAGGTCGAGTCAGCTGTTTCTCTTCTTATTCTGTCTTTGTCCCTCCCTAGCTATATTTCTTGGTCGAGTTATTTGATTTGCCTGGGAAGGGGGAGCCTTAAAAAATTTTATTTGGCGATTGGTAAGTAGCATGAGGTAATTTAAAATCACTTTATATTCAATAAATAAAGTAAAAAGGCCTCAGATCCCTGAGAGTTCAAAATCACTTCTCATCTTTAGAGCTACACTGCTGAAATAGTTGCTGACCTTTCTCTCTCTCTCTCTCTCTCTCTCTCTCTCTCTCTCTCTCTCTCTCTCTCTCTCTCTCTTCCGCCCAGGAATTCTTTTAGCTCCCCTTTCCTTTTACTCTCCCACCAAATTTCAACTTAACCTGATAAAGTAGGCTTCAGGGAAAACCTACTGCATATTGCCCAAGGCTTCCCGAAGCAATTTTCTGGGCACAAGCAATTAGCTGCCCTAGGCAAAACTGCACAGTAGGCAAAGCTTGCCTCCTCCCTCTCCTGCAGTACCCACCCCCTCTACCTGCAGGCTTCATCATCTGCCATCAGCCTGCCAGAGCTCTCACACCCACCTACGGCTCTGACTTCTACCCAAGCTTCCTGTTCTAAACTTTTCCCCTCTTGTTCCCCCATAGAATGTTCTATTCCCTTTGGGGGTTAATCTCAGCTAGGTTATCCAAGGTGATGTTTTAAATTCTTCTGATTGACACCTGCATTTTAAAGAATATGTTAGCATAAATAGTGAAATATTTATAGGCAATATTTTTTTCAACTCAAACACCATCAAGACGCTGTCTGCTAACACTAGACTACCAGATCTTGCTCGACCAGTTTCTATCTTTTCAAAAGAATAGAGGTCACGTCTTATGCCCCTACTTAAAAACTGCCAATCTCTGTGGTAAATCAATCAATACTAATAGGGTTCTCTTAGGTAGCGTGCAGGTTACCTCTTCCCTCTATTACTCTTCCAATCTATGTTACCTAACCATTCCTCCATCTGTTTAAGCCAAGGGTCTCACAATGATGGCTAATGATTTCTACAGGGCATTTAGTATATTTTGTTTGGTCATGTCATTGGATGTGTAAAAAGTAATAAGGTAGATATGACTCTTATCCAGGAACAAAAGCAACTTGAGTACCTGTTGAAAAGTAGCTAGCTCACTTCACATCCTTAGGCTAATGGTACATCCAAGTCATCTTTTCTACAGAAGTTTGAGGACCAGTTCTCTGCATACTTCCTATCCCGTTGCCAGTTGCAATAACAACAAACACCCAGAATTTATGCAGGAGCTCATAGTTTTATGCAGGTTCCTAATAGAACTGGTGGCTACAAATACAGTTCAAAGGAGTGGTCTCATGGTGGATAGTTTACACTGTTGTGGCACCAAGAAAGAAAGAGATATTTTGAGACAAGGCTTTTCCGTGCTGCTAAATTGCCCAAGATGGGATGTGGACCCTTTAAATGTAAAAATGCCCAGCATTAACTTACACTTCCCAGTGAGTCTGGAGTCAGTCTGTCCCCTTATGTCTTACATCTACACTGTCAAGATTTAGATAAATTTCAGGTGCTTTATACATCATTGTGCCATGTTTCTTCTTCTCATGTATAAATTATTTGGACTGTGGGCAGAACTCACTTCTCTGTTGTCTTTTCCTTCATCACAGTAAAACAAGTAATGGCAGAATATCCTGCCTCCACTTTTCTCCATTGCCATGACTCTCTCAAAAGAGTAAGTGTAATAATAATGACAGTAATCACACAAAAGGCATGAATCTAGTGGCTTAATACATAATACTCCAAGTACTTGCTAACTGAACTTCTCTGGGCTCTAGGGTGAAAGGCTCTGATTGATATTCCATCTTTTTGCATACAGAATAATGGCAGATTTCCAGCATAATAATACCGGGCATTTCCATAATGCCCTTTTCACAGGCATTCATAGTGTTTTGCAAAATTTCTCATCCATTTTCTCAATGTTAGATAAGGAAAGAGAGGAGATGATTGATTCTAGATGGGAAATGAAGGATAAGAAAAGCTTGAATCAAAAAAAAAACCTTAATGATAATAAAATAAAATGTGGGGCAGAAAGCTTAGCAAGGGACTCCTGACTCTGCACCGCATGTTCTTTCTACTACCCTCCTGGTAGCAAAGGGATTTTTTCCCCTTTTTCTTCAGTCTGCTATTCAATGGTACCAAGTGAATAGTGAAAAGCAAAGAGAGAACATTAAAATGACCTTTAGAATTGGATGTGAGCAGGAGGAACATTTAGAAGTCAGGATTTATTTTTTTTAAAGTTCCAAATAAGCTTATTTTAAAAAAAAAACCAATAGCAAGTCAAAATTAGAGGAAAACATTAAGTCCCTACAAAACAAGCTGCTTCTTTGTGTATTCTAATGTTCTCATATATAAGGAATTGTTAGCTTGGCAAAAAAGCACCAGATTATGCTCAATTAGCCGTGAAACAATCAGTGAAAATTATAACTCATTTAATAATTTCTTAAAAACAAATATACATCTGGCTGGAGTTACTAGGGACCATTCAGAGCACTCTACCTTTGGAAGGGAAAAAATACTTAAGGAAAAAGTAGACTGCAGGCTGTGGTATACAGAATTACTGAAGCTTGAGTCTGATTTTTTTTAAGCTAGTAGAAAGAACTGGTGATATAATAACAGCCCCAGGGATCTAAAGTTTCCTCTAATATGTCTCAGGTTTAGGAAACACCGTGGAGAAAATAAGCCCATTAATAAATGACAAATGAGATAAAAAGAGATTTTGAAATAGTTGGGCTACTGAGCTTTTGTTTTTTTTTTTTTTAAAGAGTAGATAGTTTAATAAGGAAGAAAAGGAGGTGAGGAGGGGATCTTAGGACAGAGAAGAAACAATACTTGTCAGCAGAATGCTGATAAATAGCAAGCAAGGGAATTCGGTCCTTGCAAGAATAAGGATTTTCCAAATCAGCAGACTTGGGGGATGTGTCTTCCAACCGGTGATGGGAAGGAACTGAGTAATTGATATTCGGGACCACATTTTCTCTGGCTTCTTCACCCAGGCAGGATAATCAAACCATATTATAAACTCCAGATACAGCGTTTACCTTGTTCAGATAACCTAATTTGCACTCTCATTTTTAACATCTTCAGACAATCCTGCATTATTTGAACAAACATTAATTGCACTTAAGCATACAAAGAAAAGAGACATCAACATCTTTACTAAGTCTTCTTCACTGTGGGCTCCTCAGCTCTGACTCGGGGTCCACCTGCCCTTCCTTCCAATCTCTGCACTTAACCTATAAGCATAAAACTAGTATGGTTTTCTTGAACATGAGGCTTCCCTGCCTTTGTTCCTAAATTGAGAACATAGAAGTTAAATTTCCTTGTATTTGAGCAAGCCAATCATAACCCAATCAAGCTCCTAGAAGGTCAAACCTCTGTGGAAAAAAGAGCATTAATAAGAATTTTACCCAAAATAATTAATGTATGGGTTAACATCTTTGTTTACAAAAGGATAGCTATATAAACAAAACTATGTATTCCTCCCCATTCTAAATCACCAGTTTGCTCTTCCCAAGCAATCAGTTGAATTATTTATATAGCTTTTTATGTACTTTTAAAATACAAATAGGTAAAAGCATAAAGGTCTGATTTAAATATTGTTTTAAATTGTGTCCTTCTAATCACAATATTTTCTTTGGGTCATATGGTAGCTCTGGTTTAAATTTTTGAGAGATATCCAAACTGACTTCCAAAATGGCTGTATTAATTTTCACCCCCACATCCTCTCCAACATTTGTTGTCAGATTTATTGATGGTCATTCTGACCAGGTTGAGGTGAAATCTCAAAGTAGTTTCAATTTGCAAGGAATATTGAACATCTTTTAAAATGGTTATTGACCATTTGTATTTCTTCTTTTAAAAACTGTTTATTTGGCTTTTTTTTCATTCCATTTGCCCATTTGTTGATTGGCAGTTTTATTTCCTTGGTATTTAATGTCTGTATTGCTTTGCAAATTCTGGGCGTCAGCCCCTAGTCTGAAGTATAGCTGGTGAAGCTGTTCTCCCGTTATGTGGGTTTTCTGTGAGTTCAACCCACACATGATTGTTTCCTTTGCTAAACAGAAACTTTATTCTCATGACATAACCTACTAAAGAGATATCAGCATCTCCACATTTATTGCTGCTTTGCCCACTATAGAGAATTGGAATCAGCCTAGTTGTCCATCAACATACAGATAATGAAAATTCAGTATATATAATGGAATGCTGCTCATAAATTTGCAGGAAAAAAAATGGATACATTTAGAATGCAAGTGAGGTCATACAATCAAAGAAAGAAAGACTGCATATTCTCTCTCTTATATGAAATCTAGCCAGTAATATGTGTATATAGGTAATCAAATGTACTTGTGGGTATAGTATAACATGAAGAAGAGATAACAAGAAGGGTTAAGAATAAGGCGATGAAGCTTATTCTTAAGGACTGAATGCAAGGAATGGATATGAGCTACGAAAGAAGAAATAAAGCTAATCATTTTTCTAGTTATAATTCTGTCATGAATTTCTTGGTTTGGGTGGGAGATAAGTGCATAAAATATTTTCATTGCTGAAACTATAAAATTAAATGTGAAACTCCAGGCCTATATAAATGTTGAATCTAGCTCTTTTTGGTGTATTTATTAATTAAAATATTTGCAAATATTTATTCATTTTTAGGGTTGTTTTTGAGACTGTCTCTATGTCGCCCTGTCCTCAAACTTCCTCTGTAGACGAAGTTCACCTTGACTCATGGAGATCTGTCTGCCTCTGTCTCCTGTGTGCTAGGATCACAGGCCTGCATCACCATGCCCCGCTTGCAAGTTTTTGTTTTTAAAATAAAGTGTATAAAATAAAAAATGCTTTCTCTTAGGTAGTGTTTCATATCAGTACACAGAAGTTCTTATACTATCTATTTAACTTGTCATTTTATAATGAGTTCTTACAATTAACATAGTAAGTTTCTTATATTGGATATGTTGATTCCTTCCTAACTTTTGACTGTTACAGTGAATTACACTAGGTATGGATTTGTAAGAGAAAAAACAATAATCAGAATATACTTTTACTCAGAATTAAATTTAAAGGAATAATTCATGTGAAGACATTTAGAATAGTTGGGGCATATTACGTGTTTTCCATACATGTTAGATAAGAAAATAAATGAATGAAATTGAAGGAACAAAACAGACAACAATAATTCCTTTTTGCTTCTTGTCTAATACCTGGCTCACCCACTGGATTGAAAGTAGAGATCAATCTTTGCTGTTACAGTTTCTTTGAAAGATTTTGTTTCTGGCTTGGGTTTTTGTTTTTTTGGGTTTTTTGTTTGTTTGTTTTGTTTTTGTTTTTGTTTTTGTTTGTTTTTCAAGACAGGGTTTCTCTGTAGCTTTGGAGCTTGTCCTGGAACTAGCTCTTGTAGACCAGGCTGGCCTCGAACTCACAAAGATCCACCTGTCTCTGCCTCCCGAGTGCTGGGATTAAAGGCGTGCGCCACCACTGCCCGGCTGGGTTTTTCATTTGTATTTTTGTGGAGATCAGATTGAAACCTAAGGCCCCACCCATGCTAGACAGGAGCTCTGCCACCTAGCACAGAGGTCAATCTTGTAGGACTCCCTTCTACGCTGCTAAATTCCTAGAGCTAGAACAGTGCCTATATATTGTGAGTGCTTAAATAACTTATTGATAATGAATTACTAGGCATCATTCTTTCACCTGACTGACATTTTAAAGCAAAGGAGCCCATTTTAAATGAAAATATAGCCTTCTTGCAAGTGATATTATTTGTAATTTGATCTGGAGAACAGTTCAAATACAAGGGCACACCCAGACAACTGTGCGCCTCAGGCTCCTCAGCCCTTGCCTGCCCAAGATAATCTGGCTTGAAAGGAGACTGCTCTGTCAGCTGCCTTGGATATCATTATAGACAGAAATCTTCAATGTGGTTTTTAATTATATTTAGACAGAAAGAAAAAGTTATAACACCTACATAGCCCTGCCTCTTAGTCTGAGCTTCAGGGAAATTGCCTTAGTTGTCCTGCCCAAAGACAAGCCTGTTAAAGAGCCAAAATTTGTGAATGATTCACCATTTGCAAAAGCAGATCAAAGTGAAGGTTTCCTGACAAAAAACACTGCATTCATTATTAGTATTAATTTCTTAACTTGGTGAGAAAGAATTAGAGATATCTTAATATTGCATATACTATGGGTAATATGCATATGAGGATGCCCTCTGTCTCAGGTATAGCCAGAAAGAGAGGAAAACATTGACAACCACTAGTCTAGACCAGGGTTTTTAAGGTCATGTGAAAACTTCCAGATTTCTAAACCTACATAGCTACCTATCTGGGGCGACCAAGGTATTAAGTTTGGGGATCGTGCTATAACTCAGATAATTTGGGTTAAGCCTCACTTGGCCCATTCTCATATTCAAAGACACACAGCTGGGGATCACAAAGCAATCATTAGTGCTCTCTTCGTTCTTTATTCTTTTGGTTTCTTGATAACAACTCAAGAAAAGAATGCACTCTGAATACAGAACGGTAATGTTTTAGTCCTTCTCCTGTCCCATCCCCACAACAGCAACTATTCCTCAAACACTTTTCAGTTCTATTTTTTCTTTCTTTGTGTGTGTGTGTGTGTGTGTGTGTGTGTGAGAGAGAGAGAGAGAGAGAGAGAGAGAGAGAGAGAGAGAGAGAGAGAGAGAGAGAGAGAGAGAGAGAGAGAGAGAGATATGGAAAACAGAAGAGAGCATCAGATCTCTTGGAGCTGTAGGTACAAACATTTTGTAGGATACTCTTCTTGTTCCATTGATGATGGGATCCAAACTCCCATCTTCATGATGTGCACACACTCTCAACAGCTGAGCCATTTCTCCAGCCCCTTCTCAGTTCCTGACACCTGTGAAACATTACCTCACAACCATCCAGGCACCTCCTGCACCTCCATGGTAGGAATAACGCCAGTCAATCCACTTTGTTTCATGGGATTGTGAAGAGGGAACACAGTGTTCTGTTTTAGATTTTAATGCTAACTGTGACAGCTCTTCTTTGTTGTCAGAATTTTTTTCAAGTGACTTGACTTACAGAGTTTTGGTTTTAGTGTCATATTATTTTTATACATATGTATTTCCATATTTTCTTTCTTTTACACTACACTTTTTCCTTTCAATCTTAAGATACTTCGTTTTAAAAAATGATTTCCCAACACTGAACTTTTGGCCCATTCTGCAGTATACAAGCCATAAATGCTCACTTAGCGCTCATGGGGCTCCCATTAGTAGCATGTTGAAAAGCTTACTTGCTATACTGTCTACTTATCAAATTAGTATGGTTTGATTTTACAAGAACAAAGTTCTTATTTTAAAGGTTTATGCACGCTGAACATTGCAGGGATTCAGCACAATTTATTCATTTATCCCCCAGTTCTTAGACATTTAAGTTGTTTCCAACTTTCACAAATCTATAATTAATGTTCATTAATCTTTGCATCTATCAGACTTCTGAAAAATTAGTCACCAAGATTACAGTTTCTGAGATGAATACTAAGTGGCTGGCTGGCGATACAGGTCAATTAGAAAGGTGCCTGCCATGCAAGTGAGAGCACCTGAGTTTGGATCTCTTCCACTGACATAAAAAGCCAAGCTGAGTGGTGCCTGCCTATAACCCCAGCACTGGGAAGGCTGAGATGGAGCAGATTCCTGGAGCTCTCTGGCCAGCAGACCTAGCATCACTGAGTGTAGGATTCTGTGAGAGATCTTGTCTGGACAAGCAAGATGGAGAGCAATTGCAGAGAAATCTGACATCGATCTCTGTCCTCCACATCCATGTGCCACTGAATGCACTGACATACACACCCACATGAACACATATGCACACATACACTACAAACAACAAACACCACGTCCATGCAAAATAAATAACTTTAAAATAAAACTTTCTTCTTTTTTTGGTGTGTGTGTGTGCGCACACGTGCATACCCTTTTCATGTAGGCGCTAGAGAACTGAACTCAGAAGCTCATGCTTGTGCAGGGCATACTTTTACCTGCTATACAATCTCCCCATAGACATTTCTTTACATTTTGCAAATTGAACTGTCTCCTAAAATAGTACTATACTAAATTATTTTATATGTATTCTCCCACAGTTCACATATCAAAATTTTGGCAACACATTTATTTTCAAGGTTTCTGATACGTAGAATACCACCTAATTACTCTTCAGAAAAGTTCCAGTCTTTGCTTTCGCCTGCACTGAGAAG
This sequence comes from Microtus pennsylvanicus, assembly GCF_037038515.1. NCBI lineage: Eukaryota > Metazoa > Chordata > Mammalia > Rodentia > Cricetidae > Microtus > Microtus pennsylvanicus. The sequence continues at coordinate 37,348,575 of NC_134592.1, read as the reverse complement.
TCATGACAAATTTTGAGTATTTTCAGTATCTGATCTTGGCTGGCAGATGCGGCCAACTGTTTCACACCTGAGTTGTCAGTCCTATTTTGTCCCAGAAGTCCAGCCACTGTTCTTTAAAGAATTCCTTTTAACCTGCACTGCAATTTCTATCTTTCAAGATGCTCTGGTGATCTTTACTTGAGCAGAAGATTGGACTGACAATTCTTCAACCATTGGAGAAGGACTGTGGGCAGCAGCTCATCCTCTCTCTGAGAGCATCCTTGATGTACTTGGGCACTCAAAGCTCACTCTGATCATCCGGTTACTCATCAGGATTTACTGTGAATAATGATGATTAAAGGTTGTTGGCAGCTTGTAATCTCACGTTCACACTTCCCATATGTCAACCTTCTTCAAGGGCTGCATCTTTGCTGAATAGACCAAATTTTGGAATACCTAATTAAATGCAGATTATATGCATTATAAACAACTAAGCTGAGACATTTATAGAAAAATCATGCATCCCCAACTTACTATTTTAATTTGAGGTTAGATATGGCAAGCAACGAATTATTGTTATTATCACTGTTATATAAATTACACGGTGGCTCTGTAGTTTACTGCTAAGTTCACTAAAATTGGAATAAAGAATTAATTTGTAGTGGTTAATTGAATAGCTAAATATAGGCTGCTTGCCTAACATATGTGAGGCCCTGGATTCTAATCCACCACAAAAAGTTTTTGAAAGTAAGAGTCAAACTGTAAACTTGATTCTGCTATTAATTAGTTACACGTAATACTGGATTAGTTTTAAAATAATTTGAGACTTTATTTGGCTTTCCTTAAATTTTCTAGTCTCTTTCCTTTCTAAAATACTGTAACTTAAAATGGTTGACAAACTCATTACCCATTTGTATGAAATCAAACAAGTTTTTAATTTAAGCACCATTTTAAAGATGACTGGTGAGACGGCACAGCGGATAAAGGCACTGACTGTCATACGTACGTCCTTAGACCTCTTTACCACAGGGAAAGAGAAGCTGAATTGCTACAACTGGCTCAAACCAGTTGTAAGTCCAACTCTGAGACTAGAAGGCTGGACATGAATGACTGCTACACATAATATTGTGAAAAGTTTTCATCTGAAAAAAATGCCGATGCTTTCAGCTCTCAACTCCAATTTGATTTAATGACCATTGAGTCTGTTCAGTGAGCAAAAGAAAACAACGCATCTGCCTCTTAGGATCTCATGCCAAAGAAAGGGTTCACGGGAAACTTCTCAGCATAGCTATTAACATGCTTAACCTTTTAAAATGCCTGATTCTAGAACAGATCTTTTTTTTATTATTTTATTTTATGTGTGTGAGTGTCTATCTGCATGCATGTCTGAGCACCATATGTGTGGCTAGTGCCTGTGGAGGCCAGGAGAGGGCGTCAGATGCTCTGGGACTGGAACTATAGACAATTAGAAGCCACTATGTAGGTTCTGGGAAACAAACCTAAGTCCTCTGCAAGAACAAGTGCTCTTAGCCAGAGACAAGACAGATATACTTTTAAGTATATATCATAATTTCCAAAGAAATTTTAATTAACATAAACCCCTTAAATCAAGCTTTGTGACCATTCAGACACAGGAGTAAATAGTTCTTAATGAATTACAAAATTTAGAGTTTCTATTTATTATGATATATTACTATGAAATGTGCTGTAGTTTATTGGTAAAAGCTGCTTAGTTTATAAATTAGGTTTATAATATATGTACCCAAGTTATAAAATTTCATTTACTTAAAATTTTCTGTAATTCATGTTTTGATAGCTTTTAAAATAATATTTAGAGTTGTACATAATGTATCTAAACTAAATTGTAAAGCAAATGTGACCTAGTGTCTTTAACAAGATTGAATAATTGGTGCATGCTTGTACATGAGTGTATACATGTGTGCATGTGTGTAAAAAAGCAGTGTATAAACTCAGAAGATTCTTGAATTTGTTATCAGAACTACAAAGTCATTAAAAAACAAAACCTCTTCCTAATTATTATTTATAGTGCCTTAATTATTTATTTGAAAGTGCAAAAAAAAAAACACCCAGGAAAATGCTGATAAACAAAAGAAAGTATTCCTATGGCAAATGTCAGCTTTCTTTTAGTACTTGATATTGAAGTAATATAGATGCCACATAATTATCTATTTTTTTAAAAAATTACAGATGTTATTACTAAATTAAAACTAGTAGTAAAAAAAAAAAACCTTCCAGACTATCCAACCATTTCTGCTAACGTGGCATACGAACACAAAACCACAGCTAAAGCAAGTTTAGAGAATTCTTTGCTGTTTCAAATACTGAACCTACATTTTATTTTATCTATGTAATATGACCAGATTGTTGAATCTGAGATCAAGCATGTATCTTTAAACCTTGACAAATGTTACATTTTACCTGCTTAATGCTTGCTTAGTCTGTGGTCTCCCTGTAATGCCTAACAACCATGTTACTATGCTTTGACTCTGAAATGGACCCCTGGCTTCCAGCACTTACTCCCCAGCTTAGGTACTATTTTGAAAACTGTGGAGCTTTTCAAGGGTGGAGTCTGGATGGAAGAAGCTGGTCACTGTCTCTGTCTTCTGATTGCAGCCCTGTGAGCAGCCACTGCCGCACACCTGTCTGAGCTAAGTTGGTCTGTACTGCCGTCCCTTACCATGAAGGGCTGAAATCTCAGTGACTGGGAGCCAAATTAAATTTTCCCGCCCTTAAATCATCCTGGCATGTATTTTGGTCACAACAATGAAAAGTGACTAATACAGGTATCAAAAGTACATGTTTCTTTGGGTTTTGTTGGTTTTGAAAGGGTTTCCTACTATTCACTGATTCTAAATCTACCAAACTGAGAAATGCTATCAATTTGATATTTCACATATTTTAAGCAAAATGAAGTGTAACTACCCACATGTAAATACTTCTTTTGAAAACTATTTCAGTGCAAAAAGAAAATCTTGGTGCAGGAAAAACAAAAACAAACAAAACTGGATGTCAGGGAATTGATTTTCCCAAATATACAGGCTACAGGTCAAATGCAGCCCATAACGAAACAACTGGTTCATATAGTACTTAAAAGTCAGGTGACTCATGGGTAGTGGTGACCTGCTCCAGACGGGTTCAATGACCTGGGATGGAAGTGTGAAATCGGTGCCGTGAAGAAACTGTGACCACCTGTTCTTCAAGCAAGTGGCCCCAGATAGCCTCAGCTCTCTTTATTTAGACAGTTTTACAATCAGTTCTGCTTCCTTACGCTTCTAAAATTGGTTATAATAATTACCAGTTTGTTCCTTATCTCTTTTGCTTTCTATATCCCAGTTTTCCCACCAATAGCCATTTCCTTTTTGGCTTATATCTCTACTGTTAAAAACATAAGCAAGCTACAAAGGAGCTTTTCTAACTAGGCAGGTAGAACAGTGTGCTCAGTTGGAAGCACTGCCGTTATAGCATCATGCAGAGACAGTTTTGTCTCTAGTGGTTAATATTAACATCTGGTGGAGTCTGGGTTCTCACAATCAACTTACCAGCCGAAACTGGGTCAATTCATTCTACTTTCTGATTACTTTAGCTCGTCTGGGGATATACCAGGTGTTTCCATTCAGCCTATAGGCAACATAACTTGAAAGATTAATTGTTGGCACTGTTTATCTCTTGTTCTCATGTCCTTCTCCCTTGAGTTCTTGGGGTGTTGGCACAGTTACTAAAATGAGATAACTGTGGGTTTCTATGATTCTACTTCATTCCCTGTCTCTTGACTGTTCCCATTAACTCATGATACCATCTATTTAATAACATTTCTCAATGACTCTTGGGGTTAAAATCATTCTTGCCAGAACTGTTATGCAAATATGTATCATTAAACTTTATAATCTGCTGTGACTCATTCAAGCCAGCCATATGGCTAGCATGGTGAAAGCAAAGAGAGCAGGTTGCACATAGGCTCCTGGGGTCATGTCCAGAATTATGCAACAAACTGTCCATAGGTCTTTGCCAAGTGGGTAAGGGTCTCGCCACAAGGAGAGCCATTTGTGCTATTATTCTCAGGCCTGGTTACCCAAAGAAGTCACAAGACTCCTGCCAGTGGCCCATGTACGCCTTTAATCCCAGCACTTGGGGAGGCAGAGTCAGGTGGATCTGGATTTCTATCTTCTCTTGAACATGGTTAAGAATCGACAGGACTGAGTCCTGTTTTCAGTGGAGAGGAGCCCCTCATACCTCACTGCAGACAAGGCCTCTGCTGCCTTCCAATCCTGCATGACCCCTGTGTTACAGCTCTCACATCCTACCTTCTCATGGTTAAGGTGTTTAGCCAGAATGTGGTTAGCAGCTGTCTCACTGATAAGCACATTTTCATTAAGGATCTGTCTTCACCCTTTCCCTTGCCAAGCCTTGCTCCTAAGGCACCTGATTGACTATGAAGAGCATAGTTTTCATATTAACAAAAGGACACATCCATCCTTTGCAGGACTCCCATTAAACCTGGCAAATCCTAACAACAATTTTTATTTAATCTCATTTTCTGTATAAACTTAAGGCTAGGCAAGTCTGTATAATTGTATTCTAAAAAAACTAACATGTGGGGGAGAGGGTAATCAGAACACATTATATGCATGGATGTAGCACAAATAATAAAGCACTCAGAAGACAGAAGCAGACAGATCTCTGTGAATTCAAGGCCAGGCACGGCTACACAGAGAAAACCTGTCTCGAAAAACTCAAAAACAACAACAAAACAAAACTTTTCTGACCGACTGAACTACTCTATCTATATATCCACATATTCAAAAATACAGAAGTAAATTACACAGAAGTAAATTATTTTTCTCTATACTTACTTACAAAGGATCAGGTGGTTTATGAAAATATAAAAAAACTAATTTAAGAAACTAATTAAAAAAATTAAGATCAATAAATTATATTAAATCCTAAGCAGGAGTTAGGACTGAAATATTCAAAGTTGCCTCTGAACTCCCTACTGAAACAAAAAGAAATAAAAACAAATGTGGTGTACCGATCTGCCCAGTGTTCCTCCAACCCACAAATACCTATTCAGCAAGAAATGTGTGACTCACGGCCATCTATGGGCAGTGGTGATGACCATGGAGAACTCGACATGGGATCATGTCCTGAATAATTTTCTTTACAAATGCTGGAAAGGCTTCCTCCTGATGTGGGGTTCCCCTCTGTATGCTGTGAATACCATTGATAAATAAAGAAACTGCTTTGGCCTGATAGGATAGAACAGAGCTAGGCAGGGAAAACTAAACTGAATGCTGGGAGAAAGAAAGGCAGAGTCAAAGAGAAGCCATGGAGCTGCTGCTGGAGACAGATGTGCTAAAATTTTGCTGATAGGCCACGACCTCGTGGTGATGCACGGAATAATGGAGATGGGTTAAATAAAGATGTAAGTGTTAGTAAATAAGAAGCCAGAGCCAAGGGATCAAGCAGTGATTTAAATAATATAGTTTCTGTGTGATTATTTTGGAGCTGAGTGGCCGGGAGCCAACAAGTGGCTTCATTGCAATATCCTCCCCTTGCAGCAGAGCTCTGAGGGCCTCTGAGTGGAGGGTGAAAGTGTGACAGACCATAAAACTCAGAAGCAGCACTTGTACAGAAGACCCAGAAAAAAACAAAATAAAACCTTCCCGAAGTTACATTGCTTTTCTGCCGATTCACTGTGATTGAAGAAGAAAATTTGAGGCAGTTTTTCCTGAAGACATGTCCACGGAATTCATGTCAGAATCACCAGGGAATGCTTGTTAAAGCCACACAGTGAGAATCTCTGGGGCCTGAGTCTGAAAATCAGCTGCTTTCCCAAGTTCCCCCAGGGTATTCTTAAATCCCATCAGAGACAGAGAACTGCTGCCCTAGAGCAGGGGTCTCTAAGACATTTTGCTTATGTACTACAGAAAATTTTGGAAAAAGTCTCATGTTTTTAAGTTGACACCTAAAATGTCTGATTTTACGGCTGCCAAGAAGACTCTACAGGCAAAAGTTTTTGCCACGAAAGCCTGACAACCTGGGATCAATTCCTGGAACCCACCTAAAGGAGGGTGAAGAGAACCGATTCCACGAAGTTGTTCTCTGACCTCCAGATATCCTCTGTGGCATAGCCCCCCACTCATACACTGATGACAAAATAAGCATGAAATATTTTCACTCTAAATAGGTACAAAAATATAATTTCTGAAATGTTATAATATTGATATTTCAAATAGGTCTTTCTTTTCTTTTTTGAGACAGGGTCTTACTATGTAGTTCTAGGCCAACAACCAGGGTTGTCTCAAATTCACAGAAAAATAAATGCTTATTATAACCACTCATATTTAGTGAATGTTACAAGCTCATCTCTGACAACACCTAAATTTAATAGACTCTCATCCAGCAGTCAAATGTTGACATCAGACTGCTTCCTGCTCTAAAATATTCCATACAGTAGTTTTTCAGGCTCACTCTGAGGGATTCTCATGTTACAAGCATTTTACTCCATTTTTAATATCAAACATATCAGACTGAGAAAAGTATGTTAACACTCACCTGGACCCCTAGAGAGGGTGAGTCCCCACCAACTCACGGTGTTGTGTGCATTGAGGGACCAACAGGCAGAGGACTCACAACTCTTCTGAGGCTTTAGCTCAGTCCTCACAGCTGATACAGCCTACCTGCCCATTTATCTCTCTGGATCCAGTTTTGTACTGTGGCTCTATCGTCTCCATGGTCCCAGATAGCTCTACTGGATCCTCAGGCTGCTAAGCTCTGGCCCAGTGGACTTATTTAACCATCAGCAATGAGTCTCTTTGTATTTGTATCAGCCTGCTTCTCTTTACAGTAAGCTCGCTTCTCTGGAACTCCTTGAACTCTGCGGCAGCCTCGGCAGCCCCTTTGCAGCCATCCTTTAGCTTACATCCCCATATATAGAGAAGCACATTTTCTGGGCAGCACACAATGTATGATCTGAAAGCTGACATTGATAGTTAAGATTGGAATCCAAGAACTGTATATTCCTTGACTAACTACCAAGGGAAATTGAGACTACTTGGCAAACTACAGCCAAGGAAACTGAAGTAGTTTGGGAATTTGTTATTCTTCAACAAATTCTGACATTGTAGAAAAGACACAAATCTGTTTCTGACATAACATGTTTGTGACAGAAGTTTTGACTATTTCAAAAACAGTTTCTAAGTAAAACAATTCTATTAATACGATAGCATTTCCCCACGCTTAATCCATGTGTTTATACTTACTCCTTGAATAAGATAGCCTTTCAAAATCACTTCCATTCATATTGTTTTTGTTACATGCAATCCTCACTGGGAAAAAAGCTTGTATATAAATAAGTAGATGGAGATGGAAGGTATTTACTATAGCAATATTTTTCAAGTGTTTGAAACTCCTTCTGAATTACAAGCCAAAATTCAAATGGTAATTCATTATCAAAATTGAATTCTAATAAACCTAAACTGGCAATCTAATGAGCTATCTCTTATTTTAGCTGAGAGCAAAGAACTGGAAGCAGACTCCTGGTCACTAATGGTCCTTTACTTTTACTAGCCCCGACACCAACATTTTGCATTTTAAGTTTTGAATGCCTTTAAGAATTTTACACACTCTCAAAGCAAGTCACTGAAATAAGATTCAAGATGGTTACAATGCATTCCACTCTTTAAGTGAGCAAAATGCAGTTGGAAAGGGAGGTGAAAATGAGACGAAGAAGCACTCTCAGGCACATCCATAGTAGCATGGAATTCTTGGGGAAATTGAGGATTCAGAAAAATCTTCCCTGAAAAAATCCTTTTCTTCTGTTTTTCTTTCTTCCTTTGTGAGTGTTGAGGAGGGGATTAGGGCACACACATCTGTGCACTGTATGCATGGGAGAGGAATGTCTAGTGTCCTTCTCTATTACTCTTGGCCTTATTACCTTGAGACAGGATCTCTCAGTGAACTGGAATTGTGTGGAAACCAGTAAGCATCTTCAATCCTTTTGTCTCCACATCTTACAGATACACACATGGCCATGTTCACATGGGTTCTGAGATTTGAACTCATATCTTCATGCTGAGCCATTTCCTAGCCCTTGCTTATACTTTTCTTGAAAAGCCTCTGTGAAAATTTGTATATCTGTCTTTTGTTTGTTTGTTTGTTTTTCAAGACAGGGTCTCTCTGTGTAACAGCCCTGACTGTCCTGGAACTAGCTCTTGTCCTGTGGACCAGGCTGGCCTTGAACTCATAAAGATCCACCTGTCTCTGCCTCCTGAGTGCTGATAATAAAGGTGTGCACCATCATTACCCAGCTGAAAATTCATACACTCATTTGAATACCATTATACCAAGAATCTGGAAACATTTAGACAAAGTATTACTTTTAAAAAAAAACGACCCAAAACTCTCAAGAGTAAAGGAAATTCATCTCAGCTATCTCACAAGCTTGGTTTCTCTTTAAATGTAGGTACAGACTAGGTGAGACAACTATAAAAAGAGTTAAGCAAGGGGTTGGAGGCACTGAAGCTTAGTGGTTAAGAGTGCAAACTGCTCTTTCAGAGAACCCAAGTTCAGTTCCAAACATTCAGGTCAGGTAGCTAATCACCACCTGTAACTCCAACTTCAAGGGATCCAACGCCCTCTTCTGGCCTCTTCAAGAACCACACTCATGTGCACATACCCACACATATACATACAGTTAAAAATAAAAACAAGATTGTGGTGGTGCACAATCCCAGCAGTTGGGAGGCAGGAGGTGTGTTGAAATAAGGGCGGCGGGGCTGCGTCCCCAGCACCCCGGCTGCCTGGCTAGCTTATGCCCCGAAATAATTACACGGACACTGTATTCTTTTAATCAGTGCTTGGCCCATTTCTATCTAGCCCTTACTGGCTAATTCTGACATCCTGATCAACCCATCTCTAATAAACTGTGTAGCTCCGGTCTTACCGGGAAAGATTCAGCATGTCTGACCTGGCGGCTTGCTTCATCGCATGCATCTTCCCGGGAGCAGGGAGCATGGCGTCTCTCTGAGGCGTCTGCTCCCGAGAGGAGAGCTGTGGAGTCTGAGCTCACTTCCTCTTCCTCCCAGTGTTTTGTTCTGTTTACTCCACCTACCTATGTTCTAACCAATAAAATGGGCCAAGGCAGTTCCTTTATTAGCCAATGACCTTCCTCCATCATTGGATCTCTGTGAGTTCAAGGTCAGTCAAGGTCTAAATATCGAGCTCCAGCCCAGCCACAGCAAGTGAGACCCTGTCCCAAAGCAAAACAAAAACAAACAAACCCCCCAAAAATTATTTAAAAAAACAAGTGTTAAGGGGAAGGAGCCAACAAAATGATTATAATAAACAACAGGGAAATGTAATTCCCTCCCACTCTTCCTCTCTCCCTCTTCCTTTCCCCCTAATCTCTGGCATTAATATGAAAATAATTGCCTCTACTTTTGGAGACCTGACTTAATTAGACTAATTTGACTTTCCGCTGGCAAAACCAACACTAAAATGGTTCAGAGTTCTCTAATTATAGAGCAATCACGCTTTTTCTTAACAGATACTAAAATCAAATGCTATAACATTGGATGAGGTCATTGTGAATAACCTGTTGTAAGGCCTATTTTGAGATACCACATGAATTTCAGTGATTATGCAGTGATAGGAAGCAAAATATACAAAGTTCCTGCAGAAGTCATCATGATTGCTACTATGATTATCTAATTGGTGATGAAGTTCTCCAAGTCATTTCATAAGATGTACATCCATTGACTCGAACCTTTATTCTTCTACCCTACACGCCTCAATCTCAACTCTTTTCTTGTTTGTTCTCTCTCAGTCAATGTTATCATATTGTTTTTTGTATCCTGAATACCCCGAAGACTCCAGCAAACCTTTTGATGGACACTCTCACCAACATTCTCAAACCCTTCTTCCTTGAATTTCTGCTCATTGCTTTTGCCAGGTTCCAGTCCAGAATCCATCATATTTTTCTCAACTGTAGCTTCCAGTTTGCCAGTTACTGATGTAAAACTATGTAACTGGTGATTCCTAGCATGACAGATCTTCAGCTTCCAAATTCACCTTGACCTTTTGCACTACAAAGCGTTGCGTACTTTGTACTCTTGCATGGTTGACTTTCTTTTCTCACTGCTCAGGTGCCATTCCAAACCTCTCGCCATCACTCTTCCAGGGTTTTCCCACCAAACATTTCCAATCAGCAGATGATCTAGCTTTCTACATCAGGAAAAATTACTTCAAGTCCCTCCATCTTTAACGATCATCTAAAACATCTCTCTCTTCTTCCTGTACTAGATTCTATACAGAACATCAACGAACTCCCCGTCGATACTACTTGGCCTCTGGTTTGGAGGATTGCTTTTTGTTAAAAAGCTTTTCACTATAATAACCACACACATCATTATAAGGCGAAAATACACCTCGGAATTTATAATCTAGGTTGAAGTCACGATGATCAGAATGTTAGGAACTAAACGTTGCTGATTGGCTGTAGAAAAGACTACATCAGAATAGCAAGTGTCCTTCCTCTTGGAGTCATTCAAAGCAAGGGCAGAGAGGAAGGTGAGTTGGGATGCTGCCTGCCCATTAGATGTTTTAATATTCTATCACAGTTCTGCCTGCCAAATGTCACAACATGAAATTTAAAGAGGCTCTGCTTCAGTAAGCACTGCCATTTTTGTTCTTTACTATTTGCTAGCACCTGCCACATATGTCGTTTCAGATGCCATTAATAATAACTAGCCCACCCGCCACCTCCTTTTAGCGGTGAGCATTTTACTCGCCTTCAGTTGAAAATGTTTGGGGATAGTCCTAGGACAAGCAACATGAATTAACATGCTGTGCCTTTTCTAATTTAATATCACATTTCTGTCACGCATAACCTTCAAGTGACACGTGAAAACTTTAGAAAAGGTATTTGTAAGGACTGCCTTAAGAGGAACTTTGATGTTGAGGATGCTTAGGGGAGGCCTGTATCCTAACTAATCTGGGCAGAGTCATAGTTTGAGGGACTCTGATCATAAGTAATGTGGGAGAAATCTCTATTTCCAAAAAAAAAAAAATGGTTGGAGGTTTTAAATTCAAAATAGGGTTCAGAGCCTTTGGAAGAGTTTGAAAATGAAAGGTTCTTGTGATTTAAGCTTCACACATATCCACTTTTAAAAAAAAAATCTGGCGGCTTAATTGGGGCACTAAGCAAACCCAAACTGAACAAAATCTCACTAAATGTGAACGAACACCTGACATGAGCCAGGCACATTATACATTTCCCACTCACAAGTTTATCGGGTCAATATTTCTCATTCTTTTATAAAGGTGAAAACTTCATCAGGCTCAGAGAACTTGGGAACTTGCCTTCAGGCAGCCACACTCACGGTGAAACTGAGACCCAAATCAAGTTCTTGTATTTTTTTTTAAAGCAACAGTTTGCCTTTCAAATTTCTCTAATGATAAAGGACTGAAATTACTTTGGAGAAAACGCTTAGGAAAAGGCTGATAATGGTCCGTCGGTCTCTGAAACGGCATCTCTAAAGCCACATCTGATAGTGCCTAAAAAATGAATCCATAAAACTTTTTTCAAAGGGCACATTTAAAAATGTATAATCCTTTGGACTATCTTCTACTTCCTAAATGACATAGATAAGAAAGGCGATCTTAAGTGTCCAAAAGATATGTGATTCTAATGCAGGTAGCACAAAGACAGAATCAATCTGTGGAGGTAAGCCTAGGAAATATAGCCTTCCAGAAAAGAATCTAGCTGGGGAAGACACCTGACAGCGTAGATTTTCCAAACTATATCCTTTCCCTATAGGCCTCAAATCCTTGTCCCTTGACATTATATCAAAGTTTTGTTTTGGTTGGCTTGGGTTAGTTTTGAAGGACAGTCTTGCTACACAGTCCAAGGTCACCTTGAACTTCCAATCCTTTACCTCTGCCTACCTAGTGCTAAAATTACAGGGCGACTTACCCAGCTGACATAATGGAGTTTTAGAGATTGGGGAAAATGACAACGGCTCATCTATTACTCCATTGTACTCACAGTGTGCGCCTGTTTGGCCTCTGCCCACTTTTAAGTGTTGGTTAGAAGTATCTTTTCCTTTGCCAAGCTCCCAGAGATAGGTACTGTTATCTTTTCAGTTTTTCCTAACTCACTGAATCCAGCTTTTTGAGCAGACAGGTTTTCCATAGAGGTTTGTTACCATGGTGTTGGTGAGTTCCTTTTGAAAAGTCACTATTTTCTAATGCAACAGTAGTTTTATAATGCAGGTATGTTGGCTGTGATCCTATACTTTTCATTCAAAGATTTCCGAATAAAACTTGGGGATTTGGTTTGGGCTAAACCTAAGACAACTCATCTGTAGTTCAGTATGTTCAGCCATCAAGCAGTCCTGACACTGTTTACAATCTCTGCTGATGTTGTGGTCTGGGTTATTGTGACCTCAAGCTGTAGCTAAAGTCAGTCCAATGAAACAGGAGCTTCAAGAACAGCAGCAGAAAATGATGTCTTAACTGGCTGGGGAGAGAAGACGCATATTTTCAAGAGGGCCTCTTTATCGTTAGGAATTTCCCTTCAAGATGACAAGTGGCACAAACTCTTCAGGATCTTGCTTGTCCTCAAAAAAGTGAGTCTTTCATAGGGGAAGTCAACGGCCGCAACCTAGGGGGAAAAAGTTTTTATTTACCTAAGCTAAAGGTAGATTATTGCACCTCTTCCCACAGAAATTCTAAACTAGATAACAACTACTTGAAGGAACTGAATGAAGACTTAAAGTTAAGAAAGCAGGAACTTCTAGAGATACTAAAACCTCTAGAAGATAAGAACACTCTCTTATTCCAGAAGCTAATGGCTAACTTGGAGGAAAAGCAAAGAAGGTATGCACCTCTACTCAGTATCCTATAGACAGAAAGGCTGGAGAATGCAATCACCATAGATTAGTAGTAAAATAAAATAGTTAAAAATAAATCACCGATTGGTTTTTCTTTATAAATTTGTACATTCAATTCCAGTAGAATATAAAAGAATGTATCACTACAAAAATGGGCCATATAGGAATTCTTTATTTTTTTTAAAATAAGTATAATTTGGTCTTCCTGAAGCTACAGTTACTCTTCCTATGACCACCCACGAAACAGTTAAATGCCTTTAATCATATAGGCCCATCATTGTTATGCTGATCACTGATTACTTTTGCTTATTGATGTCGGTAGAATTACTTTAGGATGAACACTTGCTCCTTCTATACTAAGCAGAAGAGCAAGCATGGGAACTCTTTGGATTAGGGAGACATTCCTAGGCATCTGAGATCTTAAATCTTTGTTAGAATAGGCATTGTTCTTAGGAACTACTAAGTCTCTGTTTCATTCTAATCATAGAAAATACCATTTCAGTTGATCTGTCTTCTTTCTTTACCATTATCACAAGCCCTTAAGGAACTTAGACTTCAGGAGAACAAAATCCAGCAAGAAGTGGTCAGAAACCAACTGTTAGCAAATAAGCAATATAGACTTCCTACACCTTAAATTCTACTCAGATCCAGAGAGTAAAAAAAGGATAATAACACAAACATAAATTAATGATTGCCTAAAGTATCCTTCTCATAGTCAGACTTGATAATGAATCAGAGCTGGATACTCACAGCAGTAGAAAGAAGTGGAGCTACCTTATCTGTGAGATGGGGAATAATTCTGGAATTAATTTGAAAGAAGTCAAGGTTTTTAATTCCTTCTATACAGAGGTCCAAACACTCCTTCCCTCAAATCAAACACTCAAACATTCTTTTCAAAGGGTGGAAAGTACTTTCAGTGATTGTTGAAGACCTACACTTGACTATTAAAGGGCACAGAATTCACTACTGATCACACAACCAGACCTAATGTCAATTAGGAATGGAATCATGCTAGTGACAGAGACTTTCAGTGTTAAGGACCTCTCTAATTCCTAGGATTTTAGCGCCCATTGAACCTCCATGGAAGACTACTTGCTGGCTGATTGCAGATATTAGTTTTATGTTTTAAAGGGCGTGCATATTTTACGATTTCTATCTTTTTTTCTAGTCTGCAGATCATGAGGCAGATCATGGAAGGGAGGGGATATGATGAATCTTCAGTCGTGGTGCTGATGAAGGAAGCCGAGGAGATGAAACAGAACCTGGTGAGAGGTTGGCAGTAGATACTACTGAGCATAGCTGCTTGGATCACCCTTGTCACACATGGAAATAGCAAATGCTCATCTTTAGCCTCTGATGCATCAACCATGTATCTCTTTGATCTAGGGACTCCAAGGAGATGCTAAGGAAATCAGGCTGGGTGCTGAAAAGAGCAGGAGCTAGCTAGCAAGATTCTACTTTTTTGACCTAAAAAAAGAAAGCTTCACCTAGTGGTTAATGAATATAAGCATATTAATACTTTTCATTTCTAAAGGGTTAGACATACCTATCAAATTAAAAGAAAAAAAGCTTGTTTTGAAAGAGTCTTGGATCTTTTTGAAGTCAATGCATAAAGGGTCTTTAAAAATTAGAAGTTAACGCTCTAAGCACTGAGACGACTGTCATATAAAAGCATCTTAAGCGTTAAGAATTTATTTCTGATATATCTCACAGCCACCATAAAAAGTTATTGCTTGAAATAACTTCTTAACCACCACTACTACCATCATCATCATCATCATCATCAAAATCATCTTGTATATTTCTGTATGAAATGCTAGGTTCATTTACTGTCTTCCTCTGCGGTTTACCGTGTTCACAAATCCCTTTGATTAAACAGTTGTTTTTTCTAAGTTAGTTAACAGTCAGACAAACACATTTGTTTGTTTGGTTCTTCCTCTTCTAATAGGAAAACAAAAACAAGATGCTTCGGAAGGAAATGGAGTTGCTGTGGAACAAGGTGTGCCCCTTAGGATCTCTCAAAAGTATTGTCCTACAGATAATGCAGAGGACCTCTCATTCCTCCGGCCCCTCATCCTCAGTTTGTCCCGTCTCTGCCTCCAGCCATGCTCCAACTGCATAACAAAGTGATCTTTTAAAAACACTGAAAGTGTTTCAGTCGCATAAATCCTTTACAGCCCTCCCTGCTGTGACTTAATTGGTCTGTACCCATCTTTCCAGCCTCCTCCTCCCCTTTCTCTTTCTTTCTTAACTTGTGACATATATTTTATTAAACTTTTTTTTACATTTCAAATTGTTCACAGTTGCTAAAATGATTTGGTTTTAACTCTAGCTCCACGTACTTCTCTAGCTGTATGACAATTAACAAGTGGCTTAACCTTTCAAAGTCTCAATTCCATCAATGATACAATGGAAACAAAAATAGTTCCCAGAGTTGTGAAGATGAAACAAGAAGGACTGTAATGGAGTGGCAAAAGTAAGGAATGAGGTGAGAAGCTTAGCTGTCAGTGCTACATTATATGGATTCAGTTAATAGTTGTTATTATTATAAGGAACATTAAGGAATCATTTTAATCCCCTGTGGTAGGTATGTAATTTTCATTTTGAGCCCTGAGAAGTTGCTGACTGGCAGGAACCAAAAACCTTGGCTTCATAATTACCACTAATTTAAAGCTTTGCCAAAATGTCTCTCCACAGACATTTGAGTCAGAAGAGCTCCATGATCAACAGAAAATGTTCCTGACGAAGCCCAAGGCAGACGTGAAGGATGGAAAGGTGAGTGGACTTAGGATATTAGAGTCGCTGATGCCATACGGCTGGCACTGCCCTTTAACAATCAGCGGTAACGTGGGGAATCGGAACTTTTAGGGTATATGGATTTCTAGTCTGCCAAGACACTTCATTTTCCCATCTGGAATCATGTATCCCTTTAGCTCTCGTGTTTTCTGTCAGGCTCTGGAATCCCCCATATCACTTAGGAAGGCCAGGAGTGAACCAGAAATATCAGAAGCAGAAAAAGTGGAGGAGATAAGGAGGGCAGGGACACAGCCACTCTGAGCAGTAGTGGCTACTGCAACTGATAAATTAATCGATAATCTGCTTACGGTGTGGTGTGCTCCTAAACTGATGCAAACCTTAGAAGCAATGTAGTATCTTTGGGACACGATTTATGTTAGATAGCACCACAGGTTTCTGCAAAATCATGTTACCTATCCTAAAATGAGAAAACCCATACCAGCATGGCAATTCCATGCACACAGAACACTTGTTAATTTATCATGGAAATTTATTTAGAGATATTACATTTGCATCTCATCTTCCCAAAACAAATCATTCACAGAAAATGAACTCTCGTAGCTTTTAGAGAATGCATTGCATGGGGAGGTCAAATTAAGAAGACTGTGAAATAAAAACCAGTCTAACAGCCAACCTATGATACTATAATTTTGTTATAAATTGTTGCAGGATATTGAGAAAACTGATTTTTATCTCAATTTACTTTGTCACCCAGAAGGTCTTTCTTCCATCAGGAAGAGCAACAGAAGAAAATAAAATGGGTCAAATATGAGGAACAACCTAACATCCTTCAGGTACTAAGCTTTTCCAAGGCTGAACATGGAATATATTTATTGAGACAACGTAAAAGCTTTTAACTGTATATTGTTAAGGCCAATTCTCACATCCTCCATTGCATATTAAAAGAACTGCATTGTGGGTGAGAGCTGAAGTCACCTATCTCTGGATTTACCTTGAACAATTAATTCTTCTTCCCATGTTTTTATTTTGTACTATTTGAAATTGGGGGAAAATAACAAATACCATCTTCTTAACTTTAAAAGACAAAACATGGCAGGCGGTGGTGGTGCACACCTTTAATACCAGCACTCTGGAGGCAGAGGCAGGCCGATCTCTGTAAATTTAAGGCTAGCCTGGTCTACAGAATGAGTTCCAGGACTGGCTCCATAGCTATTAGAAACCCTGTCTCAAGAAACCAAAAATAAACAAATAAATAATAAAAGACAAAACACGGGGGCTTGTTTTTCAACATCTGTATAACAAAACACAGGTAGTAATAAATTTAGAAAAGTGAGTATTATGTGAATGTATTGAAAAATATCCTCTTTCAGAATGGTTCTCATGGCAAAGTGATAGAGCTGAGAATTGAAGCCTTAAGGAACTATCAGAAGGCCAATGACTTAAAATTATCACTGTACCTACAACACAATTTTGAGCCAAAGCAAAGAGCTTTGAATCTTCCAAGGCCTCAAGGTGGGTGGAGTATCAGAGGTACATAGCTGGAGGGTTTGTTTTTTTCTGTTACATTGAAGGTCCCATTATTAACAGTGATCATCTCTGTGCCTGGCACACAGTGTAAGTTAAATGTGTAGAAACATTTTTTTTCACAATCATCATTAATAGCAGTATTCAATAGCTACTGTATTAAGATGAGAAGTCTCTGTGGAAGAAATTAAGCTTTCCTTTGTAAAGATAAATATATCATATCCTTAGTATATGTAGACAATAACTTGTAGTCCTGCCTGGCTCCTGGCCGCCCAGCTAGCTTAGCCCCCAAAATAACCACGAGGAAATTGTATTAATTAAATTACTGCCTGGCCCATTAGTTCTAACCTCTTATTGGCTAACTTTACATATTTTGTTTAACCCATCTCCATTAATGTGTATTACCACTTGACTGTGGCTTACCGGTATGAGTCTAACCAGCGTCCATCTCAGAGAGGAGAGTCATGGCATCTGCCACACTGCCTTCTTCCTCCCAGCACCCAGTCCTTTCTTCCCTGCCTATCTAACTTCTGCCCTATCAAAAGGCCAAGGCGGTTTCTTTATTTGACCAATGAAAACACATAGAAAGAAGACCCTCCTACACCATTTCCCCTTTTTCTGTTTAAACAAAAAGAAAGGCTTTCATTTTAACATAGTAAAATTACATATAACAAAACAGTTATCAAGCAAGAATTATAGTCACAATATTTATATCTATTTTATCTTTTATCATAACTAAGGAAAACTATAACTATCTGTCTATTCTCCAACTCCATCAAAGACTCTAGAAGGATATAATATTACCTAAGTAAACAGGAAATGCATTATAAGCAACTTCCAAAACTCTAGAAATCACAGACATCTTGCTGCCTCGACAGTCATCCAAAGTTTTTTTGTACTGTTGGGACATCCATCTTCAGCCTACAGGCCCATAGTATCCAGCAGACATTTCCATGAAGCAGGAAATTTTAAAGACAGTTCAGTCACTTTCTTTTGTGTCCTACAGAATGTCTCACAGACTCTTTCATGAACCAGGAACCCTGAAGAATCATTTCACCTTTAGGCAAGGTCAGCACTCTTCTCTCTGTGGGTTCTTTGTTTCCAGTTTATGCAACAGTCCAGGCTAGAGCAGTTTCTTGCCCACATGGCTATCAAACACCATAAGGAGCCTCTTCAATGCCCATCTTCCTCTTGAAGTAGCTGGTGCTGTCAGGAGCAGACGTGTCTCATTGTCATGAAAACCCTAAGTTATTAAAACATTTAAAATGCCATATTCTGAAGTCTTTGAAAGATATGAAGAATGCCTATCTAACTAAAATATATCTATATATATCTATAGAATCTAACCAACATGACTACGAGCTTGACTATTATCAATGATTATCTATTAATAATCTATATTTCCTAATTATACATTATATTTTTAAATGATCTACACAATCACAATACCTTAATCAAGAGCAGAAATATACATATAATAGGATTGACCTTAAATTTATATCAATAAAGCAAATTTTATACCAATGTAAATTATTCATATCTATATCATATCTCCCTTTAAATGTAAAAGAGCATTTATAAACAATATTTGGGAATATGGGCATAGTTTTTTCTCTCCAAACTGCTTCGTGCTGTATGGGGGCACTGTTATTTGGGTCTTTCATGTCTGCTAGGTTCATCTCAGTCGGCAGTTGAGTGAAGTAATATTTTGAGGGTATTTACAGAAACCATGAAACCATATTATTGGTCTAGAAGCAATCCACAAGTTCTCATCTTCTGTGAAAACAAAAGAAGAACCTATTTTCCAAAGCATCATATCCTTAGAACCAAATTCTTAAGTCATAATACCTTTATAATATACATTCTGGTTTATCTTAGTAGCCCACACAATGAGATGTGCCTCTGTACCTAGCTCCTTTACAGCCAAAAAAATTTAAAAAAACACAGTAATGCAGAGAATCCAGACTCTTTGTGAATTTTCCATTTTAATGTGGCTTATTTTTTTTAATCTACAACTATCTGTACTCTGTCTCTTTAAAGACTTTACCCTTTTTTAAAAAAAGCATTAACTTTATGACTTTTTAATACTCTTTTTCTTCTCTTTCCCAAGCCTACGTGTGTCTATCTAAAACTATGACCCATTTAGAGGTTTTTAATGTCTGAACCTGTCCTATTGCATTGTCTTTAATTCTCTACTGCCTTGAAGAGCTTTTAAAATGCTAAGCTCTTAAGAATCTAAGCTGTGACAACCCCAGGTCAAACACAGGTACTGCCTGCTTGCCCCACCCAGTCCAACAATGGTGGAGCCGCTTGTGCCTTTGAGTCAGTTGTGCCTCTGGGCCAAGGAGTGGTGGGCTGCTCTGCTCTGACTGAATGTTAGCTCCACCTCTCTCCAATTTCAAAATGGTGAACACACCATTTCTGCTAGCTCTGGGGCCGCCAGGTAGGAGCCACACTCAGCACTTTAACTCTGAGAATGAGCTTTTTATCGGAGTTACAGCCAAATCTGCCAGGCAGAGCACTGCACAACCTGGAAACATCTCTCTGTATGGCCGCAGAAATCCTCCATGCTCTCCTGCTTGTGCACGCCTAGTAAACCTGATTCTGCAGCCTGTCCAGGCAGAGAGCACTGAGACATTAGCAACACATAGAAAGAAGACCCTCCTACACCAATAACTGTTGACATTCAAAAATACTTATGTTTCTTTCACCTTTTCCCCTATCCTAAGAACTAGAACTGGTCTCGTAAGTCATATTGGCTATACTGCTACTTCAAAGCAAAAGTGTAGGAGATAGTAGGCAAAGATTCCGAGTTCACTAATTCAGGTGTATTTCTGGGAATGACAGTGATTTCCCCTAAAGATGTTATAATATCATTGGAAATCATAATATTTCATACAAAGTAAAATAATGGCTATGATAGGTAGGGAAAATATCTTTAAATTTTCATGGATCTATTAATCTAAACTCTTATTTTTGAGAAGAGACATGCATGAGAAATCCTACCCCAAGAGTGGCAATGCTTTTCCAGTATCTGTCTGTCTATATGTATGTATGTATGTATCTAATTTCTTCTTGGTCTTAGTCCATAAAGGACTTGAATGTCTTATAAAAATAACACACAACACATATGGTTAAATAAATAGATGAGCAAGTCAAAGGAAAAGGAAGTTCTGCCAGAACATGATAATGTAGGATAGAAATGCTATTTGGTTAGTAGAGGTAGGTTATAAATTTGTTTCTGAATTTGCCAGAAAACATGATTGTCAGTGTTCATGAAGTGACAGCAAACCAATTGATTAGGACAAATACAGGTTTTCATGGTACTGAGACCTGAGAGCAATATCTCCCACAGGCCTCCACAAAGGGGACAAGACTTCTATACAATGTCGCTTATCAATATCCTCAATAATATTTCCATGAATCCAGAATCTAAATCCCTAGACTGTGTCTTATCTGCTCCTTGATACAATAGTTAACAAGTCATTATTGTGAATTTTTTTTTTTTTTTTTGGTTTTTCGAGACAGGGTTTCTCTGTAGCTTTGGTGCCTGTCCCGGAACTAGCTCTTGTAGACCAGGCTGGCCTCGAACTCCCAGAGATCCGCCTGCCTCTGCCTCCCGAGTGCTGGGATTAAAGGCGTGTGCCACCACTGCCCGGCTATTGTGAAAATTTTTAATAGAATGCAGCAAGTTGGTTCAGGCACACAGCATTCTATCTTCTTCAATAGGTAAAATCTGGAAAACCTAGAAAACTGGATGGACTACATGACCCCAGGCAGAGTTCCACACTCTTTTTCTTTCTACTTATATTTTGAGAAGAACTGGACAGCAGGAAGTTGGAAAAAAAGAGCCTGGAGGCAGTAAGTCATTAATATGGAAATTTCAAAAGACAAGAAGTATGAGGAAAACAGACAGCTGTGTTTTTATGTCATTGAAAATTAGCCGAAGATCACCTCAAGGGATCCACATAGTAAGGAAACAGTTCTTTAAATTTCAGATATAAGTCAATCTTCCATTAGTGATTCCATTCAAGCTGAGTGCCTCAGGAAACTCCTCTACACACTCACAGAACACACGATCAGTTTGAACTGGGGCAGCCCACAGATCCATACTTTCTCTTCTTTTTCATTCTAACAAATGACGTGTAGGGTTCTACAATGCTCAGTCACCACGTATCACCACAGCCATAGGCAGGATCCATCCAGCAGTCCCAAGATTTACTCTGTATTCACTGAGCAGAGACTAGATGTCTACACATATTCAGAATCCTTTGGTTTGAGCCGAAATGGATCTGAAATCTAACAATCATAGATTTTGGTTATGTTGATTTATTTATAATCTCTATTTTTTATTATAAGAAACCCAGAAGTGCTAGTTCTTATGGTGATTAGTTTTTTGTCAACTTGACGCAAGCTAGGGTCATCTGGGAGAAGAAAACTTCAACTGAGAAAAATGTCTCCATCAGATTGGCCCGAAGTCTTTTGGAGCCTCTATTAATGATTGATTTGGGAAGGCCTAATCTCTGTGGATAGCGCTACCCATGGAAAGAGAGTCTTGGGTTATATCAGAAAGTGGGCAGAGCAAGCCAGTAAGCAATAGCCTTCCATGATCTCTGCTTTCATCTCCCACTCCAAGTTCTTGCCCTGAATTCCTGTCCTGACTTCCCTTCATGATAGACTGTGGTTGGGACTTGTCAGCCAAATAAACCCTTCCTTCCCCCAAGTTGCTTTTGATTAGAATGTTTCTCACAATAACAGAAAACAAAAGGACAATGAGAGAATTGTTAAATAAATGTATCATTATCAAGAGTGGGAAAGTAATGTGGTAGCATTACTGTTTCTCAACTTCTTTAAACTGTTGCTTTTTATTTCTTCATTTTCGCTACTCAGGTTGATTTCATTTTCAAACCTGCATTTCTTGAAAAAAAAAAAGTTCAAAAACAAGACAGAGCAGGATGTCACTCTGTAGCCCTGCTGGCCTGGAAATTACTGTGTAGACCATGCTGTCCTCAGGCTCACAGTGGTTCTTCTCCGGCAGCCTCCTAAGAGCCAGGCACAAAATTTGTGTCACTAAATGACAAAACAAGGTCGTTTTCACAAGCAAATTTAATAATAACGAAACCAAAAATTAATTCTAGGGAGATGGTCAAGCCTGGAACCTGTTTTATCATTATTGGAAAATAAAATTAACAAGACAGTTCATTTTAAAGAAACCAGGACCAACTTTAAACTTCCTCCTCGGTGCATTGGAAAGGAAATAAATGAGCCAGGTGCAGAAACACCTGTTTATAATCCCAGCATGTAGGATGTGAGGCATCAGGCCCAAAAGGGCAAGGCCAGCTTGGGGCGAGAGTTTGCTTAAAAAAAAAAAAACTTTCCCCCACTGTGAATTACAGATTTAAAGCCGTTATACAACCTCTTAAATTTATTACAGGTGTCACCTAAAATTATTTCACTACCAAATTTTGAGAAGTTTTAATTTAATGGAAAAAGCAATGGCTCCAGGGTCAGATAGATATATGTGTTGTAGCTCTTACACGACATGGGCAGGTTGAGTTAAATTTTTCTGTATCTAATATTTACAGCCATCACATGTAACAGGGCTCATTTAAAGCTTCTCACTTTGTGTAACCCTTATAATGACTCTGAAAGTCAGGCTTCTGTGTCTCTAGGTAAAGCTGGGATTCTGGCCTGAACAATACAATGGCAATGTTAAAGTTTGATTTCTTATGCCTCTTCCAGTCCTGAAAACTGTGATGGGAATCCAAACTTAGCTATTTATAGTAGCATCCTCCCAATGAAAAAAAATGAATATTCCCTAAGGCTGTTTTTAGAGAGTGTTTACAAATGGGTTGGGAGGCCTGTAATTATATATTTAGTCCGGTAGGTGGCACCAGCCACATCTAAGCCAAGTCCATAATAAATGGTAATTCAGGAAATGGGAAATGCTGTAAGAGACTGGCTTTCTATTACCCTTAGGACAAAATGTGCCACATTCATATACCAAATGAAAAACGAAGAAAAGAACCTATTGATGTTTTGTGCCATGCTATGTGGCACCAAGATGTATTACTGGCAGCCTTGATTAAACATTAAACTCGGTGTTCTGTTGTACAAGTCTTAACTATTATTATTCTCCTCCCTGAACTATAGTTCACCCCATTCCAAACAAAGAAAAAAAACAAAAGCAATTGCCTACTTCCTCCATAATTCTTGTTGAACACTTTTTCCTCTCTGCTACAAATAAATCAGGCAATTAGGGCAATGAAGTAAAAATGGGTTGGGCTATTACACAAGGACTACTTGAAGGTTAAGTACTTAATAGCCCTTTTGGATGGGTGTTCTGGTTCCTCTGGTTTCAAAAGAATTGAATTGCGTAAACTTGTCCTAGGGGAAGAGTGGCACGTCATTTTGGACACACCTCCTAGGCTATGCAGGCAAGCACAAGTCCTTTCTTTTCAGATATTTCCAAGTACAAGGAAGTTTGGCTCCAATGGTCTTGGCCAAAAATCCCTCCTCCACTGTTCAGTGTGCAGCCTGGCTGAGTTAATGGTGTCTTTTGGCAAATACTAGAGACTTTGTTACAGTTCAAGCAATCCCTATTTGGGGAATTCCATGAAGCCTGGGACTCAGCATCTTCAAAGTCTTATCTCTGGGCTGCATCTGATCTTCTCTAAGAAAATGTTTCTGTTGTTTTCACTCAGGGATAAGTCTTTCCTTCCCCCATCCCCTCCCCCAGACAGGTCACAAGTGAAGGAGTTTGCTTCTTATAATTTGGTTCAGGGTCTGTGTCAGCCCTTACAGCCTGACTCGAATGATCTCAAAACCGCTGTTTGTGGCCTTTGCCTGTCACCTGTCTTAGAAAGTACAGGCTCTAAGTAATCTATAAATTCAGATGAACTTCCTATCACACCCGCTGGTGTTTAAAGAATTAAGGATTTGTCTTCAGCGATAACATAGCTGGGATAAACTATTTGATTGTGACGGTCTTTTTCTCCCACAGCCCAGACTCTTAGCATTTCTTCGAGCTTTCTGAGAACAGAGGGTTCTCCTTAGGAGAACCTGAAGGCTGTGCAGATGCTGTGCTACATTTGTAAACTGACATGGAAGCCCAGTGAAGTGGAAAATGAGTGTGCCTGAGAACTTATTTACTCGCTGACCCTCTGTTCTGAAAGCAAGCTCCTCCTCTCACCTTTTACCTTTACTTCACTTCATTAATTTCTCATCCCGATGGCTAAAACTTCGGGAGGCAGAGGCAGAAACCACAACTGACTCAATCCAGATCTTTCCCAAAAAAAAGTATTGCTCTTAAATATTCTATAGGCTTTGAGGCAACCCGAACCTTCTAAACATTAAAGTTGTATTTGTGGTATTAAAAGGTGATGAAACTAATTTGTAATTTCTTTTGTTTTCCATAAAATTCCACAGAACTTCAGACAGGAAGAATAAAGTCAGTCTTTTTTCTAACTACGACTTTAGTAAAAAATTTAAAAAGTAAACTGCAGCCTTAGGAAGACAGTTTTAATGGGTGACAATGACTCAACCTGCTCAGGAGAGGAGCAGGATGTTTTCTTTCTTTCTTTTTTTTTTTTAAGAGACAGATTTGAACTTCAGCTAAGCAATGAATAATTATTATCAGTGTCTCAAATTTTGCATGGAACACGTACTAAAAATTACTGGTGTATACTGAAATTCAAATTTAACAGGGTTCCTCTAGTTTAGACCTAACCCTGACATGCTTACTGTGAGGTACCCTATAATTCTCTCTTCTTGCCCCTCATTTCATCCTGTATCACTCATTCTCCACACTCTTCTTTCTCTTTCTGAGCCCCCACCTTCATTGGAATACATGTCTGGGCTATCACAGTACAGTATATATATATATATATATATATATATATATATTTGGTTTATCCCACTTCTTTAAAATGTTAGAGGTTTATTTCTGTAGACTCTCCATTTTTATTTACATGTAATTCTCAAATGAGTTTTCCACTGTAGAACATAAGCTTTCTATAGAAAAAAGGCCTACCACCCCAACTTTAATATACTGTTATTTTATAAAACAACTTGAAAATTCTTATCAGTGCTATCATTACTTCTATAGTTATACAATTAAGTAATGCCATGATGACTATGAATAGCCCTCATTTTCCAAATGTTTTCCTTCAGGTAAAATGGGTACAACTACAGAGAGAGCAACAGCCAACAGAAATGAGCCCACCATGGTGAGAACAGTTTTCCTTTATTTAAAAAAAATACATCTCCAATGTTAAAAGGCTTGGATAATGGATATAGATTTTTGCAGTACATTTCCTTGTTTATACATTTATTGATCTACTTTTGCCATGCTGATGATCCAACCATGGCCTTGTGCATGGCAGCAGCTCCAGCTCTGCAATGCATTTAAAATGCAAACTAATTTATTATTGTTTAGATTTGCAAAAACACTCATTTTAGCTTTTCTCCTCTTGCTCTTCTCCTTCTCTTTTAAAGAGAATCCCAGGACCAAAGAACTATACAGAACAACAAGGAGGAACTAGACAAAGTCAGTCTGATGATGCAGGAGAAAGGCTCTTTTTTCTGAGGTCAGTGCCAGATGAAGTTCTGAAGGATTAGAAGACTTTCACTCCATCTGCTCTGGATAGAGTTAAAGACTAGGTACAGCCATTTCTGTGCATTAAAATCTCTCAAACCTTTATTTTAGATATGTTTTCCCAGTCTACCACCAATCTGGGGGGAGAAATGTTGCACTTCTGTCCCTAAGTGCGTTGGAACTTCAGTCATTAGGTATTGTAAATAGCCTCTAATTATGTTGGTAAATTTTGGATCAAATGACTGGATTCAAATCACATTGGTTATAGTTAAGTTCACAGAAAGACATTTTCTACCCCTGACATAATTAATTCATTGCTGACAAGCAAGCTTTAGGTGAAAAATAAAGAAACTATATCCTCTACGGCACTTACTTTCTCACATCATATTGCTTCGTGGGTTCTGTTTTCTTGTTACCTAGTCCTTGAATATCTTGTACTCCCTGGTATTACATTTTTATTTTAGGCCTCCTTTTCTGCCTGAGTTACCATAGTCTATTGACTGGCTTTCCTGCTTCCAGGCTCCCTAATCCATCCTTCACAATACCACAGAAACTATTTTCTTTTCTACAAGAGAAATGAGATCACGTTGCTCCCCACCACTTTTATTATGATGTCCAAATCCTTCCCAGACAATAGTTGCTCTGCCTCCTGCCTAGCTCTCCAGTCTCCCCTTTCACAGCATCCCTTTTCCTCGCAAGCCTATATAGTAAGCTCTACAGAACTGCTTGCAGCTCCCCGGATGGATCTTGAATTCTAGGTACAAAGCTGAAAGGCACTTCTCTCCTGGTTTTCTTGACAACTGCCCATTTTTCTTTCACCTCCGTGTGAGTGTGCATATGTGCTGTGGTGTACGTGTAGAGGTCAAAGGTCAAACTTCCACCTTGTTTGAGAAAGGCTGTGTTATTCATCACTGTTGCAGGGACAAGGCTCACTGGTGTGAGAGCTTCTGGGCAATTCTCCTGTCTCCACTTCCCACTTTACTGCAGTAATACTGGAAACAGAGATACACACTACCACTTCTGGCTCTACATGGGTTCTTGGGACATGGGGTCTCTGTGTGCACAAGTGTTTTATCTACAGAACTATCTCTCCTTTTTCTTTTCTTTTCTTTCTTTTCTTTTCATTTCATTTATTTATTTAGAGATAGGGTCTGGCTAAGTAGCTCTGGCTTTCCTGGAACTGCTATGTAAACCAGGCTGTCCTTGTCACAGAGATCCTCCTGCCTCCGACTCTGTAGTACTTGAAATAAGGGTATGTATCCCTATGCTAGCTCCCATTTTTCTAAAAAAAAACTAAATTTGTTATCTTTTTCTATCCCAGTGACTTTTAATCCTTACTGTGTACTGGGATCTCCCCGTAAGGCTCTGAAAAACAGCATAGCACGTGGCCACTCAGGTGATTTAAATCAAAGTCTTTGAAAAATAAGGCAAAACAAATGTAATTTTTAGTGTGATCCTCAGAAAACTCTAATGTTCATTCAGGTTTGAGTTCTGTTTTTGGTTTTGAGACAGGGTCTCACTACGTACGTAGCCCTGGCTCTCCTGAAGCTCGCCACGCAGACCAGTTGGCCTTGAACTCAAGCGATCTGCTGCTCTCTGCCTCCTGAATGCTGGGATTAAAAACCTGTGCTACTGCCAGGCCGTAGTGGCACACGCCTTTAATCCCAGCACTTGGGAGGCAGAAGCAGAGGCAGGTGGATCTCTGTGAGTTTGAAAAGATCAGCCTGGTCTACAAAAGCGAGTTCCAGGACAGGCTCCAAAGTTACAGAGAAACCCTGTCTCGAAAAACTAAAACAAAACAAAAAGCATATGCTTCCACACCCAGCTAGGTTTTAGACTCTTTGTTCTCAACTCTTACTTATATCACAGCACTTAATGAACTATATTGCAATTATTGATTTCCCCAGATATCTCTCTCATCAGATGATGAACTCTTTAGACACAGAACTTTTTCTTGTTCATCTTTTCATTTTACTCAGCTTACACAGTGCTTTTACACAGTTTTAGTAAATGATATCATACAAGGATTTTTTTTTGTTTTTTGTTTTTTTTTTTTGTTTTTCGAGACAGGGTTTCTCTGTGGCTTTGGAGCCTGTCCTGGAACTAGCTCTGTAGACCAGGCTGGTCTCGAACTCACAGAGATCTGCCTGCCTCTGCCTCCCGAGTGCTGGAATTAAAGGCGTGCGCCACCGCCACCCGGCCATACAAGGATTTTTTTAAAGCTAAAATAAGATATTATTCCCAAAGCTTGTGTGTCACGTGCTTAACCCACAACTGGTGGTGCTATTTTGGGAGATGTGACAACTTTACTGAACATGGGCCTAGCTTTATGTAGTGGGGCTGATGGTATGTGCCTTTGAAGGTTCCTCTCTCTGATTTGTGTCTGCCATTAAGTCATATATATATATATATATATATATATATATATATATATATATATACTTCCTTTGTCATGGTGTTTTTTACAGGTGCATAGGACTGAACCCTCTGAAACAGTGAACTAGACTAAATGCTTTAAGTTGTTCTCTCGAGTATTTTGATTATAACGAAACAAAAGTAATAAAAATAATTGTACTTTTCTGGTAATGAGCAAAGTAAGTCAATTAATATTTTTTCCTGAAGGGGAAAGTTAAGTTCTTAAAATGTATTTTATTTTTAAAAATGATTTGTATTACTTTAAATATGTATTTTGTGGAGGGGGGAGCAGGGGAATGCATACCCGTGCTGCTGCTGGTGTCTGCAGAGGACAGAGGCATTAGAGTCCCATGAGGTTGGAGTTACTGGTGATTATGAACCATCTGATGAGGAACTTAGGTTCCCTCTGGAATAGTAGCATGCATTCAGGACCTCTTTCCAGCTGCCTTTAAAATGTTGCTAATGACTGCTGGGAGAAGGAAAATTAGCCCCTTCAGGGATGAGCACCTGAAACCGCATATACACAAACAACAAAAACAGACTCAGCAAGTTATATTTATATATTTGTCTATATACACACACTCATATATATGTATTTAACAATAATAATCAAATGAAAAAACACCGTCAGCTTGAAAATGTGGGAGACATGGGAGGGGTTGGAAGGCAGGCACTTGAAGAGGCTAAAGTGAGGAAAGGGAGGCAGAAAACTGGCGTAATCATGTGCCAATTAAAACATGTTAAAATTAATTTTTAAGATAAAATTAACAATATTAGTGCACATTATTTGCACAAAGTGATGGGGTTTGTCATGACGTGTTCATACACCTACACAAAGTACTTTGGGCATATTAACCCCCTTACCACAAAACTCTGGCCATTCAGAGTCTAGCTGATCTCACTAAAGGTGATTCATATCTATTGTTCCATATCTACTTTCTTGGAAATGACAATTTAATTTTTTGTGGTTAAAGAATCTCCGATAAATATACACATACATATTTTCTTTATCCATCTATCCACCAGTGGGCCTCTAGGCTGATTTTATAGTTTAGTTATTATATAAACTATGAATGTGCAGATATTTCTACTGTATGCTAATTCTGAGTCCTCTGCATATACTCAGGAGTATATAACGGGATCATGTGGTAGCCATTCTTGGTTTTAAAAAAGTTAATGTTGTGTGTGTGTGTGTGTGTATGATTTGTGAGGGGAGGGAATGTAGGCCATGACACATGTTCAAAGGCAAAAGGAAAACTTTAGTGGAACATGGGTTTCTCTTTCCACCTTTAAGTGGGTCCCAGGGATGGAACTCTGGTCATCAAACACATGACAATTGCTGCGCCATCTTACTTGACTTCATGTTTAGTTTTTGTGGAATTTCCACATTGTTTTTATAGTATTGATATCAGGGTTCTGTTTACGCTTGCAATCTTGAAAGTATTTTTGTTTTCTTAATGGTAGTCATTCTGTCTGAACTGAGATGGAATCTTGGCATGGTTTTAATTTGATTTCCTTTACAGTCACGGAATTGAGGTGTTTCCCCCACCGTGTTTTTATTGGCTACTTGTACTTCTTTTGAGAATTATTTTTTTAATTCACTTGTTCATGTACTGATTGTTTTTTCTTTTTACTGAAAACAGACTTTTAAATTTATGTTCCAGTGCTTAACTTTTTGAGTTCATATCAAATTATATCAAATACCATCAAAATTCCGGAAACATTCTTCACAGAACTAGAAAAAAGAAACATGAAATTCAAGTAGAAGCACAAAAGATCTGAATAGCTAAAGCAATTCCGAGCAAAAGGAGCAATGCTGGAAGCAGCATGATATCTGATTTAGGAAGCCATAGTAACAAACCAATGTTGTACAGTCACAGAAATAGTCACGGAGACCACATCAGAGGACTCGGAAATAAACTCCAATTCTTGACAATGGTACCCAAAGCATAAACTAGACAGAAGACACCTCCTCCACAAATGGGTCTATGAAGAGAAGCTAGCCACATGTAGAAGGCTGAAACTAGACCCTTTCTATCGTCTATAAAAATCAATTCAAGCTGTCAAAGCCCTTAATGAGCCATGAAAGATCAGCATGCTAGAAGAAATCATATGGAAAACACTTCAAGATACACACACAGGCAATGGTTTTCAGAATAGGTTTTCAATAACCCAGGACAAAATAGCAAGAATTGACAAAAGGGGTTCAATGGAGTTAAAAAAGCTTCTGCAAGGCAAAGGAAATGATGGCTGGAGTAAAGGAGATGGACGGCCTGAAGATGGAAGAAAGGCAGACTTTCTTAAAAACAGTTTTGGATGTGTGGTGTGCTGCAAAGGTCAGCTCTAGTTGGCTCCTCCCACCATATGTGTCTTGGGGATCAAACTCCGTGGTCAGGCTTGGGAGCAAATGCCAAGCCCTCTCACTGACCCCTGGGAGATTGCTTTGAAATGTACTTTTCAACTGGAAGAGTTATGAGTTCATAGAATATTCGCATCTTAAGTATAAAGTTCCTTCACTTTACAGAAGAAGTGTATACAGAAGATCTTCTTCATGTTCCTTGAAGAAGATCCAAAGACCTATAGTTAATCAAGCCGGTGCTGGTTACCAGATGTGGATATCATTATGGCCGGTTCATACTCTCATCTTTCCCCTCTGACTGCAAACACAAGTCTCCAAATAATTAGTTTCATTTTCTGCCATCTGAGTTAGCTGAGTAGATAATCCACACTCTTTTGTTTCAAGGAAACCACCTCTTAATTTAGACCCTGGGAGACTCTGGCAGACTTGAGGTTTTCGAAACTAATTACATTAGATAGAGAAATGAGAACAAAAGACAGTAATAGAAAATCTAACTACCACTGACTACCCTCAACTTTTCATGTAACCTAAGGGCCTCACACTTCTAATTTTAACACGATTACAAGACTACTCTTGGAAGATTTTTAAAAATTATTTACCACTATAATGGATTGAGATTAGTACAGGAACACCTACTTTTTTGTTAATTAAGTATGAAATAATCTGTTTTGCTTTCTAGCAGATTTTCGTTTTCATTAGAAATAGTCCTGTTATGCTGGACATGGTGGGACAAAACATGAGTTAAAAGTTAACTTTGGCTACATAGTGAGACCCTGTCTCATCATCCCCAAAGTACTGAAATTACAAGTTCATCATTACTTGGACATATCAACTTTCTTTCAAGTGACCCAAAACTTTCATTTTCTTCAAAACACAAATTGAAATATTTTAGCCTTTTGTCCTACTTCATTAAAAAAAAAAAGATTTCACATTGGCCTCTTACTTACCCCTATGGCAATACAAAATCCTCCTAGATTGGCCGCTTAACAAATGATGCCAACAGTTTGATAAATCAAGAACAAAGTTTTCAGCTTTACGGGCACAAATAAATTTGTTTGGTTAACTTACTCAAAAGATGAGCAACTCATTCAAGCTACTAAAACTCTTGAGATTAAACGATAAACCAAATGCCAGCTTAATTTAAAGAGATGATACACATCTATAATTCTAGTACTCAGGAAGTGGAGGGAGGAGGAAATTCAAGGCCATCCGAGGCTACAAAGTGAGTTTGAGGCCAGGTTGGGATATACCCCTCAAAAGAAAACAAACAAAATCACAGAGAGGAATACCTTCAAATTGAGTTAGAGTATGTCTATACTTAAGGTACTCTTATCTCTTATTCAGATT
Source organism: Microtus pennsylvanicus (assembly GCF_037038515.1). Taxonomy (NCBI): domain Eukaryota; kingdom Metazoa; phylum Chordata; class Mammalia; order Rodentia; family Cricetidae; genus Microtus; species Microtus pennsylvanicus. Next base: position 37,316,687 of record NC_134592.1, on the reverse strand, counting down.
ATGGGAAATTGAATTGGTTAGCAGGGGAGTATTTATGCTTGAATTATCATTAGTTATATTATACAGTATGTTTTCTTTGATAATAAACTCCTCATATCCTTGACTGTGCTTAGTTTAAAAATACTTTAAAAATACATAAAATGTGTGTGTATGCCACATGTGTGCCCGCAGAGGTTAGAGGAGGGTGTTGGATACCCTGGAAATAGAGCGACAGATGTTTGTGAGTCACCTGACGTGGGTGCTGGAAACCAAACTCAAGACTTCAGGGGTGTTCTTGACTGCTGAGTAATCTCTCCAGCCCCAAGAGCCTTTTTTATTTTTTAATGTCAAGGCCAGCTGAGGGAAACCCTGTTCTATCAGCAATACATGTATGAACCATCTCTTTAGGAGATACTATTCATGTAATATCTCATTTGTAGTGTCTTGACTTCCCAATTTTTTCAGAGGACATCTGCTAACATTTCATCCTCCAAATTTCCTTTTGTAATGACCACAACGTGATTAACAATGTTTTCCCCACTTCCCTTAATGAAGCAAGGCCAATGACAGTTTAATATCTATTTAGTACAGAACTACAATCGTCAGAGAAAAGGAGACAGTGTATAAAACTTAATTTTTTCAATCACTATCTAGGCATAAAGTCCACCTTCAACATTAAGTAAATTACAGCCACTTTAGACCAAATCTCATTTCAAAGGTAGAGATCTCTGTAATCTGTTGCATCCCAGACAAACATCTAACAGCCTCTCTGGTGCCTTAGGAGGAGCTTGAATTGTTTCTAACTCAAAGTCCCTATTGCTTCATGTGTTCTTTATTTGTTATCAAACATTAGGGAACAGAAGGAAAACAAGGTTCTGGGGTTGAAAGGAAGACTTACCCCTACAACCAATCAATTCTACATCAAGGAGATAAGCAGGCAGATAAAAACATAATTATGATTTACTGGGGGTTTTTTTGTGTGTGTGTGGGAAGGTGGGGTGAGGCAGAGCTGTTCACCTCATGACGGCCTGGAAACAGAATGACTGGGCTAGCTGTTTTTGTCCTATTACCATTTTGTTCTATCCATGTCTCCACCCATGAGACTAAGATTGTGTAGCTCACATTTAGAGTGGGGCCTTTTCTCTCTTAGCAAATCTCCTCTGGAAATGCTGTGACCTAGAGGTGTGTTTGACTAATCTCCTATGTATTTCTTTTTCTTTTTTCCCTTTCCTTTCTTTCTTTTTTTTTTTCAAGACAGAATTTCTCTGTAGCTCTGGAGCCTGACCTGGAACTAGCTCTTGTAGACCAGGCTGGCCTCAGACTCACAGAGATTCGCTGGGCTCTGCCTCCTGAGTGCTAGGCATGTGATTAAAGGCATGTGCCACCACCGCCCAGCTTTCCTAGGTATTTCTTGATCCAATAAAAATGATAGTAAGACTAGCCATCATACTTGGTAAGATTAAATTTTTAGGACAACTAAAATATTCATTATCTTTGCTTCTTTTACAAATTCACTTTTGCTCCCTAACTTTTCTTCCTTTTTTTTCTTAAAAATGAACCTTAAGAAAAAGATTTTGGGGGAGGGGTTCTAGACAGAGTTTCACTATATAGCCTTGGCTGTACTAGAACTATCTCTGTCTAGAACCCCTCCCCCAAAACTTTTTTCTTAAGGTTCATTTTTAAGAAAAAAATAAAGTATAAACATTTTATAAACCATATTTCCTCCAGTTATCAGTTATGTGTAGAAAATGAGGTTATTTAGGTTAAAATATTTTTTGCACATCACTTTTAACTCTAATTTTTATTGATTTTCCTGTATATGTGTGTTTTGCTATATGCATGTCTGTGTACCACATGTATATATCTGTGCAGAGACAGGGACCAGAAGAGGGCAACGTAACCTTGGAACTGGAGTTAGAGATGTTTGTGAGCCGCTCTGTGGGTGCCAGAATTGAGCATGGGTCCTTTCGAAGAGCAGTCAGTGCTCTTAAACACTAATATACATTTTTTTTAAGGCCATGACTTTTATAGAGAAATAGATTGTGCATTGTATTCTCTGTTGAGATCATGAATGAAGAGAGACTCCCTATACAAACAAGCCCATAGTGGCACCCCATTAACACCATCATAGACACTTATAGTTTATACTGAAGGAGAATCTTGTAGTTTTGACAGGCCCTGGGCCCTATTTAGAGAGGTGCTTGGAACTTATACATCGCCCAAGGAGGAATCTATGTTGTTTTCTACCACTGCCACCAAACGTTCGCTTCTAAACCCACCATCTTGATACTGGATGCATCAGTTTAGTAGCTACTGTCTACCTTCCATTATACCAAATGAAACTTCACAAATGGTAAAATACCATTCCCACAGAAGAGCTAATAATATATACCTCTACCCCCTGGAACAAACCGTTTAGGAGGCGCTCCACCAACCATAGCCGGTTGAAGTCTAGATCCAGTGCTCGAGCACTGGTTCACATTGTACCGTGTCCAAAAGAAACTAGTCCCTTGCAGTCCCGAGCAGTAGAGGAACTGAATCCAGATTGGACACATACAAAATGGGCATACCTAACAGCTGAGTTCACTACTTCCAGGTAAACCTGACCAAGAGCTGGCAGACCAGTGTGTGAAATTTCCATTTCTTAGGTCACTAAAACATTTTCACAAACCATGTTTAGTATAGCTGAAAAAAGCTGCACAGAGATTACTGTGTAGTGATATGTTTTGTGTTAACAAATAAAGCTTGCCAAAAGATCAGAGTACAGAGCTAAGCCACTAGAGGCCAGGGAGTGGTGGTGCACACCTTTAATCCCAGGACTCCGAGACAGAAGCAGAGGGACATCTGTTAGTTCAAGGCCGCTAAGGGCTATGTGCGATTTGAATCTCTCTAAAAGAGAGACAGCTCACACTGTCTCAGCACTTGGGATCCCACATCTTTAATTTCAGCACTAGGGAGGTGTAGATAGGAGTGGTATGGCTGGGCAGAGAGAGGAGTATAAGGCAGGAGGAGACAGGAACTCAGTGCAGTCTGAGGATGCAGTCTGAAGCAGTCAGCCAGAGGACACGGTCTGAGGACAGGATCACCCTTTTTGTCTGAGGTAGAGGTTAAACGGTTTCTCTAGTAACTGGCTGCTCTGCTTCTCTGTTCTCTCTGCTTTTACCCCCTAATATTTGACTCCGGGTCTTTATTATTAACACCAATTTGAATTCATGATACACTTCAACCAAAGCCCGCACACCCTTACCTGTCATCTTAAAACGGCAGGAGTCTTGTGACTTCTTTGGGGAACAAGACCTGAGAAGAGCATGAGTTGCTGTCCTTGTGGCGAGACCCTGGAGACCCTGACCCATTTGGCAAAGACCTATGGACGGTTTGCTGCATAATTCTGCATGTGACCCCAGGAGCCTAAGTGCTACCTGCTCTTCTTGCTTTCACCATGCTAGTCATACTACTGGCTCGAATGAGTCACAGCAGGTCATAAAGTTTAATGATACATATTTGCATAACGGTTCTGGCAGGAATGATTTTAACACAAGAGTCTTGGAGACATGCTAATAAATAGATGGTATCAGGAGTTAATGGCAACAGTCTAGAGACAGGGAATGAAGCAGAATCACAAAACCCCACAGTTCTGGGTTTTCTAGTAACTGTGCCAATACTCCAAGAACTTAAGGCAGAAAGACATAAGAGCAAGACATAAACAGTGCCAATAATTAAGTTTTCAAGTTTTGTTGCCATAGGAAAAATGGAAAAACCTGTTATATCCTCAGAGAAAATGGAGCAGTCAGAAAGTAGAACGAATTGAGCCAGCTTTGGCTGGTGAGCTGGTTGTAAGCATCCAGCCCCCACCAGATGTTAATATTAACCACTAGAGACAACACTGTTTGTCTCTGCATGGCGCTGTAACTGCAGTGCTGCCAGCTGAGCACACTGTTCTACCTGCCTAGTTAGAAAAGCTCCTTTGTAGCTTGCAAGACTGCTTATGTTTCTAACAGCAGAGATAGAGACCAAAAAGGTAATGGCTGTTGGTGGGAAAGTTGGGGGACAGAAGCAAGGAACAAACTGGTAATTACTGTAACCATTTTTAGAAACTTAAGAAGTAAAAACTGATTGTAAAACTGTTCATGCAGGCCATTGAAACTGTATAAATAAAGACAGCTGAGGCTATCTGGGGCCACGTGTTTGAACAACAGGTGGTAACAGTTTCTTTAAGGAGCCTACTTCTCACATCCATCCCAGGTCATCGAAAGGCTGCCAGCACTAAAATGTGTTGTTCTCACCTATGAAAACTCTATAAAACTTGAGGAGGTGGACATACTACTAGATACATGATAACACTTGAGTACAAGAAAGTTGAAAAGCAAGAAAACATGACACCCCACAAAAAACATAACAGGTCTCCCTCTAACAAATGATTCCAAAGAAATGAAAAAGTTATGAAATGCCTGAGAGTGAATTCAAAATAAAGAACTAAGGAAACTCTGAGGGATACAAGAGAATATAGATAAGTTAATAAAATCAGTAAAACAATTTCTACCTGAATAAAAAATGCAGAGGCATCATAGAATAGAACCAAGTAGAAATATCAGGACTGAAGAACTCAGTGAATTTAATATGCATGAAATTGAGATGATTGCGAGCAAAATCAAACAAAAATATCTAAATGTTAAGTAGGATCAGGAGGTCTTTTGAAATAATCTAAAACAATAGATGAAAAGGAGTGAATAAGGCCTATAGAACTTAAGGACTTCGGCAAGCAAATCTTTATGTTATGGAAATTCCAGAGAAAGAGAAGACAAAGACACAGAAAACTTATTAAATAAATAATAGCTGAGAGATTCCCAGGTCATACACAGGGAAGAGAACGACATCCATAGCCTTGAAGCTCAAAAGACTCTAGATAGATTCAACCCAAAACTATTTTTTGATGCACATCATAACAATTTCCAAAGCCAAAGGAAGAATTCTGAAAGGAAAGCAAAACATAAAGTTACATATAAGAAAATAATCATGAGAGTCTTAGCAAATTTCTCAGATGAAACCTTGTAGGCTAGAAGAAACAGAGTGTTGAAGGATAAAGAAAAAAAAGCCAGCCAAGAATATTTTTCTTTTTTTTTTAAATAAGTATTATCTCAAACAAGCAAAAGCTAAGCTACTAGCCTAGCATTTTTAAAAACTTGGAGGTGCTTCAACAAGAAACAGATGTATTTTTATTAATATAAAAACATCTGAAAGTACAGATTTCACTAATGGACATAAGTTCATAATAAAATTCATAGTAACACATTTCGCTATGCTGAGAGTGGAACATAACCTTTGAAATACCTAGTAGTAGCAAGTTTAAAAGTGTAAGTTATCAATGGTAATTATATCTATAAAGTCATTAAGGAAAAACAAAGTATATAAATCTATATTAAGGCCACAGAATTATAAATCATGTGTGTGGCTTGTGATTGTCTTTTAAAAACACTTTATGTTTATGAGTATTTGCCAGCCAATATGTATATCTATGTGTATCATGTATTTAAGTGACACCTGAGAAGGCCAGATGAGGGCATCAGACCTCCTGGAACTGGAGTTACAGATGGTTGTGAAACACCATATGGATGTGCTACAAGCTACAACATTATATACAGTAATTGTTCAGCTATCTTTTCATGAGCGAACCAAGGGATCTGGTAAAGGCTAAACCAAAAGGCAAGACTTTTGGCATTATTATTTTGTAAATAACGTGTCTGTCCTTTGCTATAGTTTTTTTTTCTGCTGTAGCTAACTCCTTTTCTGTTACATATTTGGGGGTTAATTCCCACAGCTCAGAACTGTTTAGTGATAACAGTTTCCCACTGTCCAGGCCCTGTTCCTCTCGCCTAGGTAAGTGCAGAGATCTGCTTTCCTGTAATTATCTTTATTAGCAGGTATTTAGGGTCCAGGCAAAGAGCATCCCATCTAAGATATTCATGGATCTACAGAGACATAAAATTACTACCTGCCCAAGCTACTGCTCTGGGTTTACCCAACACCACCAATGATCAGAACGGCTGATAACAGCATAGCCCAGAACTGATAATTTAAAGGCCTGGGTCTCTTCTTCGCTTAGAGCAATAAGTCTAACTCCAGACCTAGGCCCATAGAAACTGCAGCATCTGGTGTATGTGCTATCTGATCAAGCGCCCTCAGTTTCTTCCTGTTTACATAGGTTGCTTGGTTACCTGATTCTGTGCTTGATGGGAGAAAAGAAGCGGCACACTGATTTAAACAACCCGCCCTATTCATAATTTTACCGAAAGTAAACCTTTTAACCTTTTATCTACCACCTAAAAATGTAGCACAGCACACTACTAACCTTCCTCTCCACAATTCCCTGATGATTTAATTCCATTTCTTAACTAATTTTCTCCATTAAGGAGTACACTGGACATGTACTAGCCATTCCTGTGGATCTCTGTCTCTGTCTCTCTCTCTGTGTGTGTGTGTGTGTGAAAACCCTTATCTGATTTTCTGTGGGGCAGAAGAATTCCGGCCCTGGTACCTGCTAGGGCTGGGGAATTGCTGGTTGTAAGGGTATACATGACTGGTGACATTGGTAATGAGGAGGACAAGGTAGAACAATGCAGAACTAAGAACAATGTAGAATAAGAAGAACAAGTAACAGGTGGAACAATGAGAAATGATAGATTAAAGAGAGAAGAACAAAGAAACACAGACAGGCAATTCCTGTTGTGAGGAGATTTCTTACTCCTCAAATATTTACCCTCAGATTTCTAGCCGCCCCTTAACTATTTGTGGTATCTTTAACTGAACCCTGAAAGGAAGTCTTAAAGGCGAAACTTCTAAGGCCTTCTATATGGATGCTGGGAATTGAGCCTGGATCTTCTGCAAGAAAAATAAGTGCATCTTTGAAAAGTGAGAGGTTTATTTTTTTTGTTTTGGTTTTTTAAATGAATATTGTTGAGTGTCATTTTAAAAAGATGGGGCTGGAGAGACAACTCAATGGTTAAGAGAGTACCATGTGTGTGTCTGGTACCCACAAAGGCCAAAAAAGGGAGTTAGATTCCCGGAGACTGAAATTTACTATGTAGATTCTTGGAACTGAAACTGGGTCCTTTGAATGAGCAACCACTGTTCTTAAACAGAACTATCTTTTCAGGCTTGCAACTATTTTATTGGATTGACTGACTGATTGATTTTTTTGTTTTTGAGACAGGGTCTCTCTACATAGCCCAGAGTTGTCCTAGAACTCACTATGTAGCCCAGCCTGGCCTCAAACTCACAAAGGTCTACCTGCCTCTGCCTCCTGAGTGCTGGGAATAAAGATGTGTGTCACTCTGCCCACTGTCCAATTATCATTTTTTTAATGTTTATTATGTGTATGAGTACTTTTTGCACATACATGTCTATGCACCATGTATGTGCTTGGTGCCTGTAGAGGTGAGAAGAGGGCACCCAATCCCCTGAAACTCGAGTTATGAACAGCTTTGAGTAGTCATGCAGGTTCTGGGAATTGAACTCAGGTCATTTGTAAGAACAAGTGCTCTTAAATGTTGCATCATCTCTCCACCCACAATTATTACATTTTAAATGAGTTTAAATGAGTTCAACTTGCAGCCCTGAGGCTATATGCATCCTAGGATAAATCTGAATGTAGTCTAATACATTTTTAGATGACATACCAAAATGTCAAAAAGTTGAACTGATAGAATAGCCACAAAGGAAAGAATTACAGAATATACAGGATTTAGAAAGAGAGAAAAATCACTATGGAAAACGAACAACAACAGATAATAATAAACAACAACAAATAATAAAAGGAGCAAAGGACCCACATGATTATAACACAGTAAGAAGTACGTATCTATGTGTCAATGAAAATTTTGAATGCAAATAGTCTAAATTTAAAGATCAAGAGGTCCAGTGAGATGACTCAGAGGTAAAAGCTCCCGCCATGCAAGCCAGACTGAGGTCTTGAATTTGACCTCATGGTAAAGGACTCCCAAAACTTGTCTTGTGACCTCCACACACATGTTGGGGCATCTATATGAGCCCTCTGTGTGTATACACACACACAGTCATAGTAAATAAAAAGTTTACGCTATAAAATGGATGAACAAATGCATAAAATCACAGGATTCAACAATACACTGCCTACAAGAAACTGACTTTATCTATAAAGACACACAGACTGAAAAGTGAAGAAAAATATTCCAAGCAAATGTAAGCGAAAACAAAAGCATGAATTATATATTTGTATCGGATATAAAAGACTGCTATGAAATAATGCTCTTGTACATTGCCCAAGATTTGTCACTTGAATTGGTTTAATAAAACGCTGATTGGCTAGTAGCCAGGCTTAGCCAGGCAGGAAGTACAGGTGGGGCAAGAAGACTAGGAGAATTTGGGGGGGCGGGGGAGAAGGGTGGAGTCAGTCACAGAGGAAGCAAGATGAGAATGCTGCACTGAGAAAAGGTACCAAGACATGTGGCTGAACCTAGATAAGAATAATTGGTTAATTTAAATGTAAGAGCTAGTTAGAAATAAACCTGAGCTACTAGCCAAACATAATTAATGTAAGCCCCCTGTGTGGTAATTTGGGAAGTAGCTGCAGAATGGGGCAGAACAGAAACTCACCTCCAACTACAAAAGGCTTTAAGTAAAAGATCATAAAAAAGACAATCATTGTATAGTAATAAAAGGATCAAGTCAACAAAGGACATATACACAACTAACACTGGAACACATCATCTATATAGGAATTATTACATCTAAAGAAGAGACAGTGCAATCTGGTAACAGTTTCAACAGTCCACTCAAAGTAAAGGGTGTATCATTCAAACAGAAAATAAACTTTGGCTTTAAACTACACTCTAAATCAAATGGACTTAAAAATGTTTTAAAAATTCCACCCTAAGGCTATAGTGCACACATTTTTTTCCCTTCAGTTTAAGTCTTCTGATTAGGACATATGTTAGTTTACAAAAAAGACAACATATTTTAAATACCAGAATCATTTCAAGTATCTTTTCTGACAACAATGGTGTATATAGAAAATAGCAGAAGGAACTTCAGAAATTATAAATACATGGAAATTAATGTGTTACTAAACAGCTAGTGCATCAAGGAAAAACAATTGGAGAAATTAATTATTTAAAAAAATTAGGAACAGAAATACCATATACCCAAACTTATGGTACATAACAAAACAACTCTAAGAGGGGAGTTTATGCCAATAAATACCTACTTCAGAAAAGGGAAAAAAAAGATCACAATTAGGCAACCACGTATTGAATTGAAGGAACTAGAAAATAATATGTAAAAAAATAGAGTAGACAACATACTTCTTAAAGGATATGAAATATTAAGGAAGCAAAGAGCTATTGTTTAAAAGGACTAAAAACGAAGGAATATTTAGACCAAGGGAAAAGGAAAGAGTCAAAATCAGACTTAAAGGTACACATGGCAATCAATACCACAAAAGAAGAGCTATATACTAAGATTAACTAATTTGAATAAATGAATAGGTTCTGTATATGTACAACATACCAAGATAAAATATCTATTTAAAAAAGTAGTCTTAGAACCTGACGGCTTCATGGATGAATTTTACAATTATTTAAAAATGATGAATATTTCTCAAACTATTCAAGAAAATTAAAAACTCAGGGAATTGAATCTATGAGACAAGCCTTCCTCTGATACCAAAGCCCAACAAAGACATAGCAACAGCAAGACAAAAATAGTACAGGTCAATATCCTAGATAAAAATATTTGCAAAAATTCTCATCAGTAGCAAGCTGAATGCCACAGCCCATTAAAAATATATTCACTGTAACCAAGCAATACTCATCTCATGCATGCAAAGATGGTTTAATCTATGTAAAACAATAACATGCATTACAGTAATACAAGACAGAAACAAGAGGTAGTAAAAGTAGTTGACAAAGTTCAACTACTCATGATAAAAATTCTAAAAAGATAAAATGTCTAGAAGACATGCATGTCAATATAATAGAGCCAAAGTATGATAAATCCACAGGTAACATCACACTAACTGATGAAAACAGAAAGCTTTTTAAAGATGTGGAATAAGCTATGGATGCTCTTTCCCATGATATCTGTTCACTATGATACTGAAAGAGAAAGAACCAGAGGGTATTCAAACTGGAAAGAAGTCAGTCCAGCATTCACTGTTAGCAAACAGTATAATCTTACACATAGAAAACGCTGAAGATGCAACCCCCAAACCTGTTAGAACTAATTTAGTGAAGTCACAAGATACAAATCAACATACAAAAATCAATAGTTCCATTATTCTTTTAAAACATTTTATTTATTTTTCCTGTGTTGGTGCCCAAACCTAGATATTTACTATTATAGGAGAAGACTTAATTTCTGACATATATACATAGAACATATGATATATAATAGTTATCTCCAACTTTTTTACTGTAGTAAAATTTATATAATTTCACTATTTTATACATTTCAAAGTGTGCAATATAGTGTTTCTATACACTAAAAATGAACTATCAAAAAGAAAATTAAGAAAATAATCCTGGGACTGGAGAGATGGCTCTGTGGTTAAGAGTACTATTTGCTGCTCTTGTAGGAGTTGGTTTCCAGCACCCACATCATACAATTCACAACAACTTGCAGTTTTAGTTCCAGGGGTATCTTCTGACCTGAAAGGGCACCATACAAGGATATACATATGAACAAACACACATACATATATAAACAAAAACAAAAATTTAAAAATATTTAAAAGAAAATAATACCATTTCTAAATAGCTACACAAACACTCAGGAATAAATATAACCAAGGAGATAAAGATTTTTACACTGACAAGTATAAAATATTGATATTGATTTGATTATAAAAACTAAAAGTAATTAAAATAAATGAGAAGATATTCCTTTTTATGGTTTGAAGCATTAAAATATTGTTAGAATATCCCTATTGCCTGAAGAGATCTAAGAATTAAATGCAACTGCTATCAAAGAAACAAATTATTTTTCACATAAATTGGAAAAAAGCTAAAATTTGACATCATAAAAGACCACAAATCATTAAAGCTCTAAAAGAGTAACACTGAAGGTATTACACTATATGACTTCAAAACACTACAAATCTATAGTAACCAAAACAGCATGATCCTGATATAAAAATAGCCACACAGGCTAGTGGAACAGAATAGAGAGTCCAGAAATAAACCTATACAGCCACAGTCACTTTTGATGTCACTGCTAAGCACAGATGCTGGGGGAAAGAAGTCTCTTCAATAATTGATGTGGGGGGCTGGTGATGGCTCAGTCTGTAGAAGTATCTGCTGCCAAACCTAAGGATCTGAGTTTGATCCCTGGGACCTATACAATGGAAGGAGAACACAGTTCCTGACATTATCCTGTGATCTCTACACACATACACGTATGCATTTCAAACACACACGTATGCACATGAAACACAAACTGTAATGAAAAGCTAATGCAGACAAATGAAACTCTGTGAGCATTTGAAAAAAATCATTAAAAAAGAGTAAGGACTAAACTATGTAATAGGAGAAAGGATAGAGGAAATATTTTACAATAGTATACTAGGCAAGGACTTTTGTGTAATAGAGGGAATAAAAAAATTATAAAACAGGAGAAATATGTGAAAACTGTACATCTGTCAAGAGATTAAACATCCAGAATATATAAGAAATCCAATTCAATAGCAAGACCCAAGTAATCCAGTTAGAAGCATGGCAAAAGACTTAATTAGATATTTAAAAGAAGATATGAAAATGGGCAACAGATATATAAGGCAGATAAATGAAAAGTAAAACCATAAGAAGATATAGCTCATCCAAACCGAATGGCAGTTATCAAAAAGACAAAAGATAGTAAGTGCTGGTGGATGTATGGAAAGAAGGGAACTCAGTAATAGCACAAATGAAAACTCGCAGATCTATTACTGGATAAACTATAGTGTTCCTTAAAACAGGAAGATTAGAGCTGTTGAGTCGGCTCAGCAGGTTAGAGTGCTTGCTGCCAAGACTGATGGCTTGAGTTTGATCTTTGGAATGCACAAGGTGGAAGAATTCCGAAAAGTTGTCTTCTAAGTGGCCCTCCCAACAGACAGACAGAAAGACAGACAGACAGACACGCACACACACATACATGCACACACGCACAGGGTGGGGGAGAATAAATGTTAGAAAAAAAAAACCAAAATCAGGAAGATTTAAAAAAGAAGACATGAAATCAGTATGTTGATGAGACATCTGAACTTCCATATTCTTTCCATTACTAGTCGCAAAAGCCAAGAAAGAGGCCAAGTTAGGTGTCCAACAACAGATGAATGAAGATGTAAATTACATGCACAGTAAGATATTTTGTGACAAAAAATCCTGCATTTGAGTTGCCATGATGAACCTGGAAGGTATTACGTAAAATGGAATGTTAGATACAGAAAGACAGATTCCACATGATCTCACTTGTATGTGGAATCCACAGACTGGTGAGGGGAAATGGAGAAGATGAGAGTTGAGATGCACAGTTATAACTGGATAGGCAAAAGGTTGTCCTTCAATTGTACATCATAATGACTATAGCTAACAACAATGTATAATTGAAAATACTTGGGAAAATAACTTTATCATTATATAATTCTATATTATCAATAGCAGACTATACCCAATAATTGTATCAGTTTTCTTTAAAAAATCAGCATCAAATAACTTAATATTAATTTTTAAACAAAGCTTCCACTTTCCTTATCTAGCAGCACTTTTTTCTTTTTAAATGTTTATCATTCTATAGGTTTGCATTTTTCTATATTAAGGAGAAAATCTGATACTTTCTTTACAAATCAGAACCCCTGTTTTTGGTTGTTTCCTGTTTCCTTTATATCAAATAAGCAACCATATAAATAAGTCATGACTTTCTACATTTCTAAGTTTTCAGTACAGACCTGAGAACTTCTCCGACTTCTATCAAGAGATTATGTAGGTGGTGGTACGTATTGGGACCCTCAAGAAAGAATGAATTCTTATCATTTAGTAGAGGAAGCTGAGGGATGTGATGATAGATTGATCTTAACTGTCAAGTTGAGATTTAGAATTAGCATAGAAGCAAACCTTTACTGTAGGTCTCTGAGAAAGTCTTTAAATAGGATAACTGAGGAGGGAAGACCCACTGTAACTTGGTAGTACCATTTGCTGGGGTAGGGTACTGCTGAAAAAGAAGAAAGGTCTAGGAGTACCCCCATTTATCACTGTTTCCCTACTGAAGATACAAAGCAATCTGCTGCTGCCACTATTACTTCCTTACCATAATAGACTGCTACCCTCAAACTATGAGCCCAAATAAACACTTCCTTAAGTTGCTTTTGTCTGTTATTTTGTTTCTGCAATGAGAAAAGTAGCTAATTTAGGGGGTCTGGAAAAAAAGAGTCCAACTAACAGCTAAGTTATCAAGGTACCCAGGTCCATTCTCCTTCAACCTTAGCACATTTGGTAAAGATGCAGCTAGTTGATCCCAATCTTCTGGGTGAGTATCTAACTAAAGTGGCAAAGAAATGTTTCTCCCTAGAGTTTTCAGAGGATGCATAGTTCTAACAACTTGATTTTGGATTTCTAGCCTCCAGAACTATGGGATATAAATTTGATACTGGAGATCACAGTTTATGGTTCTTAGTTATGGCAGTCCTAGGATACTGGCACATGCCTACCTAATTCAGTCAATTTGAAGTTCATCTTGATGATTTAACTTTCTTTTTGGAAAATACTGACTAAAATCAAAGCTACACTTTGTTTCCAACTTTCTTATTGTATGAAGATCAATACAATTTCCACCATTTTGTCCGTTGTAAAGTACACAATTCAGTGGCATTAAATATATTTGAAAGTGTGATTGCACGCATATTTAAGAGTCAGGTTTAGCTTTGGCCAGTAAGAAAAGACAAGAGTGAACAAGGTCTTAAAGGACATTCTCAAAGTAAATTTTGATGGTATCTAGGGCTGAGTACTGAGTATTTTCTGGCCCAGCAAAGGCCAGTAAGATTTTGCCTTATTCATATTGAACTTCTGATAAATTACAGGAAAAGTAGGAGTTAGTTAAGTGTAAATACACTACTACTCAAAAAAACCCTCAAATTTAGTTTCTACTGATAAATACAATTTTCACCTTCATAATAAAACTATATATTTACCTTTTATGTTGTCTTAGATGGTAAACTCTTAATTTTAATTATTAAATCTGTATAACCACAATAAACTGGCTAAATCAATTTTTTTACAAACACATTAAACTTTTTTTTGTTTTTTTTTTTTCCTCAAACCAACTTTCCCCTGGTTCTATGAGTTTCCTGAGATAAACTGTTAATCTTTGAAACTGCTGCCTTTCTTCTACCACCCAGTTTCCTTGACACTTGATTTCAGAATGAATTTTGAGATGTTTCTATACTGTAATAGTACTGAAAGTCTACAGACTGTAATACAGCAACTTCACTTCCTTTGCAGACTCCTCTATACCTGAACCTCAGTGTCACATCCTACATAGATCCTCCTTATGAGTTTTTACTGCACATCTTAGAAACTGCAGCTTTCACCTTTTCACACACTTTACAACCTCTTTTTGGCATATTAAATTACCACTAAGCCCTTGATACTGGGACAGCTGCTCTGATGACCAAGATGAATGTTCTGTGACTAAGGGATGGGCTGCTTAGGTAGGTTGGGCAGGGCGATGATTCACAGTACAGGCAGTCCCAAATGGATTACATGTGATTCCATTTACACTAAGAATGGTGTGTATTTTAAACTTTTGAATGATGTACTTTGAGGCATTTTGTTTCTCTAAATTTTTTTATATAGAATATTATACATGTATGCAACGAGATATGATCATATATACTCCTAACTTGAAAACTTTTCTATTTAATATTTTGGACCCTAGATATGTGGAGAATTGAAACCACAGAAAGCAAAATTGTGGAAACTGGGGAGAGTAAAATTTTTTCTGTGTAAATTCTAATTGTTAAAGCTTATGGAACTTGGGAGAGGAATATGCAAAGTAATTGGAAGACAAGCATCTACCTCATTATTTTTCAGTAATTAGTACTAAAATTTAGTAAAATATAACAATCCACATAATCTGAAGACTTCATATTCACCATACTCGGATACACTTTAATGAATTTGAGACATAGTTCAGTGGCAGCGTGCTTAGTGTGTGTGAGGTCCTGAGTTCAAGCCACAGGACAGAAAAGTAATTAATGTAACTCACCATTATTTCTATAGAGGCAGAAAGTCCTCTGTTCTGTTGCTGATTTGTGGAAGTGCTAGGTAGCTTCCTCATGAATAACTACAGTATATTCTAAGTTGGAGGGGGTGCTCATTTATTCTATTACCTTCTTTAAAGTTGGAAGGAACCTGTCGATGGGCAGGTTTAGAAGTTACTTCTAAATATTAAAATTTTCAAGTCATATATAATTTGCATGCATCACAGAATAAAATAGGCTTGAAAGCTCATGATGTGATCGGCTACTTTATTTTATTGTTGGTCTGAGAGGAATGATTCATTTGGGCACTTCCTCATCTATGTCCCTCTTCTGAAACCAGGGTCTTTGATAATAATTATGGGAGGCCAGTTCACCATCTGGCTTAAAAATTTAATCCACTGTCAAAAATACTAGCTATACATATCTTCAAAAGCTTCATTATTTTACCCTTCCTCAATTCCATCCTTCATTCCTTTTGTACTCTATGATTTAAAGACACAATGGGAACCTTCAGAGAACAGGGTTGAATATGTTCTAACCCGAACAACACAAACTCCATAGAATCATCAAACCAACTCTGAGATTTTGTGTCTGAGCGTGGATTATTACACATTTTTGGCACTTTTTTTTATGCCTCTAGGTCTTACTATGGTGAGCAAATGAGAAAACACACTTTTAAAAAAATTAAAGAGCCATGAAAGGGCAAATCTACATAACACAAAGGTGATGAAAACATTTTATGAAAAGGACACGGAACTAAACTGACCACGTTTTCATGGCAATTTCATATTCCACAAATACTGAAAGGAAACTTAAATGCCACGGCAACTGATTGTGCTTCCAAGCGTGGGACACAAGCCCTCATTCTAAGTAGCTGGATGCATTTCACCCAGAAGCGCAGGTCATGGCTCGGACGCTTAGGGCCACAACCAGGGGACGGCAGAGAGGAAGCGACGATCTCCACTCCACACGTCCAGCCGCCGCCGCCGAGGCTTCCTTGGCCAGATTCCTTCGCTAGGCCGTCTCGGAGAAGGGGCTAAAGCCCGGCGAGACCGAAATCCCGTCTGGGAGAACTGACTGCGGGTCACAGCTCAGGCGGCCCAGGGTCAGCCGCCTCCGCCCACGGGAGACACTTGTCCCAGCAGCCACCGTTCTGCCACCCAGGCAGCTCCCGCAGCCACCTCTAGCTTCACCCGCGCCTTCCACGAAGCTGAGCCCACCGTGCGACCGCACCAGGCGCAGAGCGGCTCCCCGGCGAGCGGGCCGAACCGACGAGGCTGCAGGCTCGGCGGGGGATTGCTTCTGTCTGGGGCCCGCCGAGAAGGCTGCGTTCGTGCCTCGCGCGTCCCCGCACCGCGTCCGCCCAGCCAATCCCGCGCTACTCGCGCGCCCAGGAGCCTCGCTCGATCCCACTCAGGCTGGGCCCGGCTTCTTCCCGCTCCCCGCACTCGACAGCCGAGCTCTCCTCGCTCGCTCTCACTCCTCCCCTCACTCTCCACGAGTTGCACGCCTCGGGGTGTAGCTCCGCCCCTGTCCCCGAGCCCGCCCCCGCACCCTCCAGAGCGTGTGCTCCCCGTTCCTATCGGTCTCTTCTTGCCATCCCGGCGTCTCGCTTGGGTCTCACTCCGCAGAGCCTTTCGGGGCTCGCCCGGCCTGGCCCCGCCGCCTCCGCCGGCCCCGTCAGAGAAGCCGCCGCTTCTCCCGCCCCAGGCTCGCGTCTTCCACGCCGGACTCGGGGTCGCGCGGCTCGACTCCGCCCCCTCCGCGAACCCGCGCACTCCTGGCGCGGCCTCTCCCCCTCCCGTCCAGTTCCCCCCCCACCTGGCCACCGGGCGCTCGGCCCCCTCCTTCCCGCTCGCTCGCTCGCTCGTCCGCCTCGCGCTCTCCTAGGCAAGCGCGCTCCCGGCCGGCGCGCTCCGGGCTCCGGCTTCTCCCGGCTCCTGTCAGTGCGGTGACTGCGCTGGGAAACATGGCGACCGAGGGAATGATCCTCACCAACCACGACCATCAAATCCGCGTCGGAGTCCTCACAGGTAACCGGGGGAGGAGGTCCGGGCCCCGCCACACTCAACTGTCCTCCACTTGCCGGAGGTTTCTCTCCTGGGATGCTGCTCCTCTGCGGCCTCGGGCAGAGAGGGCAGGCTGAGGAGGGGGACCAGGAGAAGGGGGGGTGTATTTTACAACCGCTGAGAGCTGCGGGGCAGTCGGGTTGTCCCCGTGTGTTCCCGGGGGAGCTGGGGCAGGCCGCATGGGTGTCAGGCCCCCAGAGCCCTGGCAGTCAAAGTCTCTGGCCCCCGGGGACCGAGGGGCCGGTGCGGCGGGCGCTGCGGGGCTCCGCGCTGCCGGTGCGGGCGGCGGGATCCCGACTCCGCAGTCTGAAGCACGCTGCTCGGGCTTGGCCGGGCGCCTCCTCCACTAAAGCTCTTCCGAGAGGGGGGAATCCCATCTCCACCCCCTTTGCTCCCCTCCCCCCACCCAGCGGCCCCGTGGCATCTGCCCGACACGACTCCGGGGTTCGGCAGGGGAAACTCTGCTCCGCCTCTGCTACCCCTTGGCAGGCCGGGTGTCCCCCTCAAGCAGCCGATGGGACGCTCCTCACCTCCCCCGGGAGCCAGGTGATAGGCTCTAGTCCGGGACCCCGGAAAGTGGCTTCCTTCTGCTTTCCCTAGCAGAGGGCCCTCCCTCTCTGTCTGCCTCTTCTTCTCCTTTGCAAGGACCGGCTGCTTCCCGTGGCCGGGAAATCCAGTCCCTTTTTCTCGAGAAAGGATTTCCCCTAGTAGTCGGGTTCCTTTCTTCCCCTCCCTTTTGGGACCCCCCACCTTCACCTCCCCACGACCCGGTGGACGGTCCTGAGACTGGTGAAGAGCGCACTTTTCCCGGGTCGCGTTTCCCTCCCTCGCAGAAGTCGTGTGTGCTTTGCATGTCTGATTCCATTGCGTTGTATTTGGGTGATACCCCTGAGTTTGGAGATAGGCAGTTGCTGCAGGGCATGACTTCCAAGATGAATAGCAAGCCTGTTTGTAGGGGTTCTGCTGTGGTTCTGTAGTTGGCATGGTTTAAGCGTAATTGAATGGAGAAGCGGGGGTTAAAGAATTCTATTTGGAGTCTGAGGCTTAGTTTGGAGTAAAGGAAATCCAAGACTTAGAGAGATGTGATTTCGGAAACAGAAGCAATGTAGATGGGAACCCTAGTGTCTTCCCTACTTCATTTAATTTTTTTTTTCTTTCTGTCGAATTCTGACAGGTTGAGATGATGCTCGGGAAGGAACTAAATGGAATGAAACTTGCCTTTATTATTAGGTAGAAACAAACCTTTGATTCTGCCAGCAGATACCGACTACCATGCTTAATTTAGCTGCCGACTTTTATGAAAAGAGGATACCCACTGCTCCGGTTTCCCCTTCTCGGTAGCTGAATATCCTTTCCATGACATCTCTGCAGATGTTAAGAGCAGTTCATTGAATTTCCCCAAGCCAAAGCCTCTGGAGTAATGAAAGTGATCTCAGTCAGTTGCAGGGAAGCCCCCTCCCCCTACCCCCCCTTCATCAGAATATGCAGATTCTGTGCCTCTTTTCCTGAAGCTACTGTTTCCTTGTTTGAAAACTCAGTTGTAGCTCACAGTTCTTAGAACCGATCTTGTGGACTTTAAAAGAATCTGACAGTGCGATGTAAAAGTGCATACCCTTTCTCAACCGTCAACTTTTAGTGTTGGCCATGCCTTGAAAATTAAGTCGAGGGAAAGTGAAATTGTACAGAAACCAAAATATGCCAGCTGTCTGTGGAAATGGAGAGGCCCTAGGTGTTTAAAAGTTGAACTGTAGGGTTTATTTTTATAGAGTATGTTTTGTTTATTGACTCGTAACTCTGTCTTTTTATTTAATTATCTTAATTTGGTCAAATGATGATGCATAGGTGCTGCACAGGGTGCTTTGAAGCTACCGCCTTTGTCTAACTGTGCTCTGATGGAAATAACCCTGAGAAGTAAACAGTTGAAAGGATACATCATTCGTGTATAAAAGCTGTCTAAATATATTGCCTATGAATTTGGGTCGTAAATGCTAAAGTGATTCTGTGTTCAAATTGATTAGCAGAAAATTGTGATTACCTGAAGGAAAAATTTAGTTCATTTAATAGGGTCAAAAAGAAACTGACATTTTAAAGGGGAGTCGAAAGTCAGTGGCAGCACCTTATAAATAAATATGTGATTGAAGATGAGGCTCTCGAGCAGAATAAAAATGCAGCAGAAAGGCCTTGAAAAGCCCAGGTGGAAGAGGTAGGAGGCATAATGTCAAGGAGAGAGTGGAGTTAGAGACAATTTAGAGGAGCTATCTCATGAGGATGGGGTACAGTAGTCTGGGAGGAAAAGTCTAAGACCAACTCTAAGAGTGTAGCTGGAGAATGAAAAGAAGCTGCAGATTTAGAGGAGGTGGTAACAGGACAATAAGATTTGATGATAAAATGGATATTTGAAATCAGAAAAAACTAGGGAGTTTTCTGATATAAATACATTATTACTTAGTATGATAGAACCTAAAAGCACGAAGAAAATTCAGTAGAAATAGCATTAACTGCCAATCTGTGAATAGTTGATTTTATGGCAAACAGCTTAATTGTATTGGGTTGACGTTTGTTTTGTGATCTTGAACATTGGGAAAACCATCCTCCAGAAGTGAAGCTGTGTTGTTCAGATTCATGGATTTTAGAACAGTTTTACTATGGACGATTCTTTCCTAAATTCTAGAGTAAATTAAAAAGCTAAACTTGAAACTGTGATTCTTGCAATTTATAATTTCTTCCTTCTTCTTTAGGCAAGGCTATATAGCCCAAGTTAGCTTTAAACTCTATCCTGCCTCGATTCTTATCCCAAGTGCTGGGTTACAGGTGTGTCATCACATCCAGCTAGTTTTTTCTAACTCTTTCTTTCTTTCTTTCTTTCTTTCTTTCTTTCTTTCTTTCTTTCTTTCTCTCTCTCTCTCTCTCTCTCTCTCTCTCTCTCTCTCTCTCTCTCTTTCTCTCTCTCTCTCTTCTTTCCTCCCTCCCTCTCTCCCTCCTCCTTCCTTCCTTCCTTCCTTCCTTCCTTCCTTCCTTCCTTCCTTCCTTCCTTCTTTCCTCCCTTCCTTCCTCCCTTCCTTCTTTCCTTCCTTCCTTTCTTTCTGTCTTTCTTTTGTGGGTGGAACAATTTGAGACAGGGTTTCTCTGTGTAGCCTTGGCTGTCCTGAAACTCACTCTGTAGATCAGACTGGGCTCGAAATCCAGAGTCCTGCCTGCCTTTACATCAGGAGTGCAGGGACTAAAGACATGCACTACCACCACAACCACTGGGCAGTTTATGACTTTCTTAAAGGTAGAAGGGATGTTTTATGAAAATGCCTTGGTGCTGGACATGATAGCGTATGTCCATAACCTCTGCACGCGTCAGGCTGAGGAAAAAGAAGGATCTCAATTTAAGGCTGGAGTAGGAAAAAAAAAGTCTTAGCATTTTTCACAATAGTAATTTTAAGTGTTTTATCTAAATCTGTTTTACAAAGGTAGGGGGAAATGTGGAATATGGTCTACCCCTATAAACGTTTTTATAGTGTGACTGAAAAAAACTGTATTGTCACTTCTAAAGTTTTTAGTTTTTAATTGACTTCTTTATAGCATTGTTGTTGCCTGTTTAAAGACAGTATTCTCTGAAATTATTCATTACCTGGATATTTCTGATCTCCATTTCATTTATGAATTTAACAAATATAGTACAGTCTGGGCAGCTTATCATATGAATTAATTTTCTTGGAATTTGAAAAGGGAAATGTTTAAGAATGGCATTTCTATTTTGCTTGACTATCTTGAATCATTTAGGATTTAAAAATCAGCTTGTGTTAAAGTAATATTGTTACTTCAGTTATACCGTTTATTCTTTAGGAAAATAAGAAATTAGATTGTATGTCTTTAAATTTATCGTGTGTGTGTGTGTGTGTTCATGTGTGTGTTTGTGGTTTAATGGAGCGTGTGTGGTCACGAGGTCAGAGGACAACTTTCAAAAGTCAGTTTTCTACTTCTACCGCGTGAGTTTTAGGGAACAAACTCAGTTGCCAGACTTGGCAGAAGCAACTTTAGCCACTGAGTCTTCTACTACGCTGAAATATTTTATGTTGAAGATTATGTACCTCTTAGAATAAATATATTACTTGTCTTTATCTGATGTAGATTTGTAGGAAAGGAAAATTATATAGTCTTGGGTGACCTAAGTCTAGTATCTAATGTTTCTTTTTCTAATGTTCTCTAATTGTTTTACTGTTTATAGCAAGACTAGTGATAATTTGATAATGACTAATGTAAGACAGGTAAACAAATACCTGCTGCCACAAAACTAAGGGCAGATGTAGAACCTTCTTAGCAGCTTTAGTAGTATTTATACTTGGAGTCTGCTATGCAATTACATAGCAGGCAATATATTTTGTATGTGTCATGTTTCACCTCCTTTTTCCTGTTTGGAAAGAAGCTGTTTATCAAGGCAGTAAGTAGTTCTATTACTTTAAAACCTCTATAACAATATTGCCAGGGAAATAATGAATGCTTACAACAATGTAGAGTCATGGAGATTATGGTCCACTGTGGATTCAGTATTTTAGTAGGTAACACTGATAATGTTTGGTACCAAGGTAATTAATTAAAGAAAGATGGTAATTCATTGCCTAAATTTTCCATAAGAGGAATACATGTTAGGAAGATGAGCTTTTTTTGTAAAGGGCTTTTTTTTTAATTTTTATTTTTTATGATGGAACTTTTATATATGACTTAGGTTGGTCTTGAACTTGGAATCTCTTGCCTCTGCATCCAGTGTTAATGATTATAGATGTGTATATCTGCACTTGGCTAGGAAAAGGGTTTTTTTTTGCTCTAATAATTATATGCTTCCACATTAAGTTACAGATTTGAAGTCACTAAGATATTTAAACAAAATAAGAGTAGCAGTAGGAATTAAATAAAAGCTAGAACACAAAGACATTACGGTTATATGACCATTTAGTATTTCAGTCATTCAGAAATAGTTGTTCAGAGTATCAAAATACTAAATTTCATCTGAGGAGATGCTACCCTTCAGCTCTGGAGTTGTCAAACATTTATTTTTCAAAGTCAAACTTTTTTTTGTAGTTCTGGAGATTGAACTCAGGGACCTTTTGCATTCTAGGCAAGCACTACCACTGACCCACATGCTGTATTCCTAGCTGTTTTATTTTCTGAAAGCTCTTTACTGTTAATAATATATCAGTACATCTGATATATTTATTTTATAGGATTATGTTATTAAGTAGGCAAGTCACTACTGAAAATAAAACCTAAATTCTACCAAAGGTATTGTGTGTACCTTTTTGTGGGGTAGAGCTAGAGCTAAAAAGAAGTCTACATTTCTGCTATGTTGTTTCATGAATTCATGGATATAAGCAATATATTAGAGAAAATTAGTGATTTCTTCAGAGTAGGAAAAAGCTGTTGGCCTTGCAGTACCTAACTGTAACAGGAAGGCCGCTTATTTGTCTTAATACAATTTCTGTGTGATTATTTAGGGGTAAGCTAGCCATTCGGCCCGCTCCCTGCAAAACCCAACCAAGGATCACTTTGAACTTCTGATCCTCCTACTTCAACCTCCCCAGTGACAGGGTTAAAGGCATGTGTTGCTATGCCCAATTTTAGCTATACTAAGATTAAATGCAGGACTTTGTGCATGCTAGGCTAACACTCTACCAATAACACCACACCCTAACTTCCAGTATAACGTCTGTCTGTGTATCTATTTATCTATCTATTGATTGATCAATCAAGCAGGGTTTCTCTGTGTAACCTTGGCTGTCCTGGAGCTCCAGGTTGACCTTAGACTCAGATCCATTTGTCTCTGCCTTCTGAGTTCTGGGATCAAAGGTGTGTGCCACCACTGCCCGACTCCAATTTAACTTCTAATCAGTTTGCTTAATACTAATATTACTTGTCAAAGACTTTACAATCTATTAGTTGGTACATAGTAAGTTTCAACTATATTAAAAACACATATTGGGCTGGAGAGGTAGCTCGTTGGTTAAGAGCCCTGGCTATTCTTGTAGAGGACTTGGGTTTGTTTCCCAGAAGCCATATGGACTCTTATACTGTCTGAAATTCTGTTTTCCTTGAGCACCAAGCATGCATGTAGTTCACATGTAAAACACTCATAAACTGAAAATAAATTTGAAAAAATTGACTACTTGACTTCAGAGTATGTAGTGGAGAACTAACAGTATGCTACTGGGGAAGAAGTGATGAATGAGATCCTATTTTTACTCTTTCTGGTGATAGATTGCTGAATAAGTTGAACAGGGTACTTTTTTGGATGTCAGTTAAGTAGATAAAATATATACTTTGCTTCTGTAAATAGGATTGAAGAATAATGAAGTTTATTTGAAATTTTTTTATTTGGAATTTGAAACATTAAAAAAGAAATCTTGGAAAAAGAAAGCAGTAAAGTTCACAAAGGTTTTCTTTCTTTGGATCTGGGCAGAGAAGAAAATACCAAGGAAGGAAAAAAGATTACTTTCTCTGCTTAAAAATATACTTATTTAAACAATTTTTGAGTGGTCTTAAAAAGTTAATGTTTAATATGAAATGGAGATTCTAGCCAGGTTGTTTAATAAATTAATAAGCTAATTTGTGTTTAATTTATTAAATAGAACTTCTTGAAATTTTTATAATTTAACTCTAATAACTTTTATAGTAGCTTACCAGTATTTATATGTTCAAAAAAGAAGGCTTAAATCTATTGTACTTAAGAAAATTGATACTTTGAAAAAGGAGTTAGAAGAAGAGATGAGAAAAAGTATAACTATCATTTGTATTTTGGGGTACATGGTAATACATCAAGGAATACTCTGACTCTTAAAGAATCTAAGGTAGGGTAATAAACAATATTTTTACAGTATCAATTTTATTTGAGCATTTGTAAATGAAATTACTATTACAGTAAACATAAGTAAATCAGACTTAGAGTGTGGAATACACATGTCCTAAAATTAAATCAGAAATTTAAAGTGAATATATTATATGATTCCTAATCTATTTTTTAAAGTAATATTTTTATTTTTATTCTTATGTATGCATGTGCATGCTCCTGCGTATCTGTGTGTGTACTATTCAGTTGCCCACGGAGGGCAGAAGAGAACTTTGGATCCTTTGAAGCTGAAGTTACAGGTGATTAAATCTGCATCTGTTATGGGTGCTGAGAACTGAACCTTGGGTCCTCTGAAAGAGCAACAGTGTGTTTTAACTGCTGAGCCATCTTTTCCAGCTCCTATTCTGAGATTTTTAAGTTTTTTTATACTATTAGGATACTTTAGTGAAAAATTAAAGAGTGTGCTGTTGTAAAATGTTGGAAGACATATTTTTATCCTTTGGCTAAATTTTATACGCACATTAAGTTCTTTCTCTTAGTGTTTCTCACCACTGTGATTGAAGATTATTCCGTCAGAGCATGGAGGCTCTTGACAATATTTCTGTCCTTTTGAGAAATATAGGATATAATTAGACTATAGAGGGAAGATAGATTACATATAAAAGTGCAAGAAAGTAAGAAAAGACGGGTTAAAAATATTTGAGATTATCTGTAAGTATGAACCAAAGAGAAGTTTAGATTAAAATGTCTAAACTAAAAGACTAGAAATGTTTGGCATTAGTAGTAGTTATCATCTTACAAGCTTTAGACTCAGCATAAACTCATTTCTTTAATAAAATCTTTCCTAGTAATTATCCTCTTGTATTTCTTGTTTTTTTTCTAAAGGAGGAAATAGTCTTATAAATGTCTACATACTGTAATCATATATATTTGAGAGGCTTCCTGGTGTAGCTTTTTTAATAAAGAGAAAAGACTTTGGAGCCAGACAAGTGTGGATGTCATACTGTAGTTGTTTGAATGAGACTACCCCTACAGACTTGTATGTTTGAATACTTAGTCCTCAGTGGTAGAACTGTTTGAGAAGGATCAAGGTTTATGACCTCGTTGAAGAAGGCATGTTACTTGGGTCAGGTTTTGAAGTTTCAAAAGATTTGGACTATTCCCAGTGTATCCTTTTTGCCTCTTCATATGGAACAAGATGTGAGCTCTTATCCGTTTTTGCTGTCATGTCTTGTTTTGCCATTGTAGTTGGACCTTTTGTCAGGACCACCAGCCCACATGGAGATTTACTATTAATTATAAAAGCTAGACCTTAGCTTAGGCTTGTTCCTAACTTCCTAACTAGTTACTGTAACATAAGTTAACCCGTATGTTTAAATCTTACATCCTTCCACATGGCTTGTTACCTCATCTTGGTACTGCCCATCCTGCTTCCTCTATGTCTGACCAGCGATTCTGCCTTTCTTCTTCCCAGAGTTCTCTCTGCCCAGAAGTCCCACCTATACTTTCCTGCACAGCTATTGGCCGTTCAGCCTTTTAATACACCAATCACAGCTATACATCTTCACATGGTGCACAAATATACCACAACAAACTGTCATGAACTCTAACTCCCCAAAACCAAACGCCCAGTTAAACACTTCCTTTTGTAAGTTTTCTTGGTCTTTATGTTTTATGGCAGTATTAGAAACACTCACTAATCCATATACCCTTATTTTGGGAAGTTATTTAGTCTCTCTGAATTTGTTTCCTTTTCAATAATTATGCTTGTAATACATTTCTTCTTCATTATAAACTTTTAAGAGTAGAGATAATACATGTGAAAATACCTAGCTTGTATATCTAATTCCTTTCCTTTTCATTTTATGTTGTTTTTGGGAAGTTTCCTAGCAGTCTTGTGTACATACATCTTATTATTATTAAGTTTTAAAACAGTTCAAACTGGTGTTTTCATTTTTTGCTTCTTTTGGGCCCTGTGGTTTTATTACCTACTAATGAAATAATTGAATACAAGGTAATTAAATTGTAAAAATTAGATGCTGCATACCTTATACAGTAGTCACCCAGCAACATTTAGATGAACCAGAACTTGGCTGTTACTATCAGATTGACAGTTCAGATAGATGGAGTAGAGTTTTTGAAAGTTCTGTATTTCTTGTAATAAAGATATGATATAATGCTGTGCTTTGCATCAAATTTTCAGGTAGTGTTTTAGATGATGACCATACTTTGCATGACGATTATTTTAGACTAATGGAATTTGATGCTTCATAAAAGCTGAAAATTTGAGGGGCCTGGTGAGATGATTGAAAAGTTAAGGGTACTTGCTACTCTTGCAGAGGACCTGAGTTTGGTTCTCCATACCCATATCAGGTGACTCACAAACACTTGTACCTCCAGCTCTGGGGATTTGATGCTTTCTAGTCTCTATGGGTACCTGCACACACAAGATATACACAAACACATACAACTAAATGAAAAATAATTCTTTTAAAAATAACTTTAAAATCTGAAACTATAGGCAAAATTTTGAAATTCTGTTTGAAGGTTAATTCTCTCATGATAAAACAATACTGACATGCATCAAAAGTTATGCCCTCCTCTGTCACTTACATTTGAGCCAGTTTTTTAGTTTAGCGTCTTTGAGTTTAAATGTATGTAATTATGCTTACTGTGTAGGATTAGTATGAGAAACAAATGAAATAATATATTCAAGAATTGCTAAAATATCAGGCCCTCTGTTAAGTAAGGAATATGGTAGTAACTAAGAAACAGTCCCTTGGAGTTTATAGTCTGACACTGACTTGAGAACATTTATGGTTTATTTACGTTACATTGTAGGGAATTCAGAGCTACTATATTTTACTTTTTATGTGGATGACTTAAGTAAAACTCCAGAGCTTGATCTTCTTCCACAGTTAGCAATTTTTGGTATAAAATTTTGGATTTCTCTACATTTTCTGCTAAGGTAAGAAACTGAGCATGAATTTTTACTGAATAAGGTTTAAAAGACCTTTACTGGGCTCATATATGTTCTGTTTATATCAAGTGCTTTGGATATGTTATTTAATCTTTACAACTTTAAAGGTACTCTCTGATTCCTTTCATACTGCCTGAAGAGTAGAGAGGTTAAGTAATTTAGAATTATACTGGTGGCAATGTCGAGATTCAAGCACAATAGCGACTATCTTCTTTATAATTATACCTTAATCTATTACGAATATTTGTTATTATTGACTGCAATAGCACAAATTTGTAGATACTAACTTTTCATCCTTGACTTTTACATATATGATCTTCTTTTCTTAAATACTAACCTATTTTATCCTTGGGAAGTATTAAAAATCCTTGCTAAGAATTATATACAAAATTACAAGTAGACTTGACATGAAGGTCTAAAAAATAAACATTTTACCTTTTGAGTTTTGAGAATCAGAAGATGAATAACGCTATAACAAGTGGGGTTTTCTTTATATGTGATTTCAGGGCTATGATTATTGTCTTCAGTGTCTGCCTGATATAGAAATGTTAAGAAAAACGTAAAAACTTGCAAATAGAAAATTAATTCAATCTGAGTACTTAGTAGAAATTAAACTTTAAAACTTATCTTTGTTTTTTTAAACATTAAGAAAAAAGTCATTTAAATGATTTTTAGAATCTATTCAGGTAAGAATAATTGAATGTCTTAGAAATAAGAACTTGAATACTAAAAATACTATTTTTTTAGATATCAAAAAGGTGAAACATTTCAGTGGTATAAGCCCCTTCTCCATCTGCTTAAAAGTTGGTGGTAAATATTTTTGTTCTAATACAAACTTTATAAACTGCACGTTCATAAAATTAATACCCACATTGTACAAGTTACATTCCAGTTAATTAAACTGTAAGTAGGAAAGCTCCTCAATTCCTGTCATGCCCTTAGTTTAAAACAGCCTATTACAGTATCTTTATGTATAAAAATGTAATAAAAGCATGATAAAATATGAAATTAAACATCACAGTCCTACTCTTGCAGTCTCTAGTGCTGCCACTTTAAATTTTGATTTTTCTCTATTCTTTATGTATTTGAATTTGTATACATGCAATCCATATAACACATGAAAGCTTACATATCAGTGGCAACTGGTCATAATTACCACCTACATATTTTATAGACTTATATAGCAGTATTTTTAGAGAAAGTATTAGTGTTCAAAACTTAAAAATTATGTATTGCACATAAAACTAATTTTCCCCAACGTGACAGAGTTTTTAGATTGGCTGTCCCCTTGAGATGGGTCATGCATTCTCCAATTTCCTTTATTTCTCGATTAGCCTGTTTATATCTCCTGAACCTGATAAACATTTGGGTTTGTGATTCTTACTCTGTACCTCCCTTTCCTCCTTCTTCTTTTATAGCATGTTTTGGGCATTTTTTCCTATTAGTGAAAATAATAGTAGTTAACGTCAATGGGAGCTTACCAAATATAAGATACTTTCTAAAGTCGTTACAGAACCTACTATTTAGTACTATCACCAGTTTACAACTGAGGCAAAAATAATGAGAGTGATTCAACTGGCTTGTGTAAGTTACTATGATAAGAAGCCAAACTGCAAGTTGAATCATATAGTCTGTCACGAGAGTGTGAGTGCTTGCCAACTATATTATATTCCCTTTTGGCCTGTACAAATGATTTCATGTAGGTCTTTAAAGAAGTACATATACAGCTTTCTTTTTAATGCCTCTATGGTATTTTATCATACGCTATGCTTTACTTAATCAGTACCCAACTGGTGATCATTGAGGTTCCTTTTAAAATTTTTTACTGTGATAACTACTATGTATATTTATTATTGCATGATTTCACTTTTTATAATATAAAATTAATTAAGTGGAAATTTTAGGTTAAGAATGTATTTTGATGGTGTTACCAACTTGCCTTGTAACCAGTCATACTAATAGTCTCACCTTTATTGATTATTAGCTTTTAAATACTTATCAGTTCTCTTAAGGTATCTTTCTTGTATTATATGGGTAGATTAGAACATTGTTTTATTGCTAATGAAAAATACTGAACTTAAAAGTTACCTTTGGTGTAAAGTGGAACACAATTTAAATAACCACAGGGCTTAGAAGAGGTCCTGACTTAAAGTACTCATATCACATGATCTTTGAATTAGTATAATGATGGGATCTTCATTTCATGTTCTATTTTTGAGTATGTTACAGGTTATCTTTCTTACATTCAAAATTGGGAAGAGAGGTACAGTTTGAGAAGTCATAGTAATGGACAATTTCACGTTTTCACCCTCCTAACTAGAGAGTTTTCTTGCTCATGGTATTTTTACATGTAATACTGTGATGCTCCTTCACGTGGCTTATGTCCATTTTGGGGTCTGTCATTGCTAGAGTGGAGGACCTTGATTGGTCTCGGGTCTGTGTCATATGTGTATTATTGACAGATATTAAGCAGGTGGCTTTACCAGAATCATATGGAGAGGTGTGTCACTCTGCTCTGGCTATATTAACAATATGCATTAGACTGAATGATTTTTAAGCAGTGGGAACTAATTTTGTATTGTACTGGAGTATGGGAAATTGAGCACAAATACGAAAGTTGGCAGATTTGGTGTGTGATGAAGATTTGTTCTTTATGAGTAGTGTCTTATATGCATGCCCTTACATGGCTCTCCATAACTCTTGGAGGGTCACTAATCCCATTTGGAGTACAGAAATCCTATACTTACCAAAGTTTCACTTCTTAACTGTGTCACCTTGAGAGTGATATTTCAACATATGAATTTGAGGAGGCAAATGTATTCAGACCATAGCAGGCCATAAACTATGATAGTTTTCAGAAGGTGCTTTAACTTCTTGAAGGTGTGTGCTTAACAGCTCTTTTACTAGAAGTTCTCTGAAATTGCTTCTTTTAATTCTCTCTCTTCCTCTTCCTCCTCCTCCTGAACCACTTTATAATATTTGCCCCATTTTTCTTTTTCTGTGAACATGTTCAGTTAAGTTAGAGTATGATAATTTGTAACGAATCTAAAGCTCTCTGATATAGAGTGTTTTATGTATATATCAGTAGCACTCACAATGATTGACTTCCACTTTTTCACACTCAGGGTAAGAGAGTGGTTATCTAAGGACATCATAGAAAAGTAGTATACATGTAAGTAAGATATTTTTAAAAGCAGCTGCTTTGTGTTGCTTTATTTTGAATTAACAATAAGCTATAGATCTTTGGTCTTTTTTTTCTATAAATAGTACTTTCCAGTCTATTTCCTAAAAGTTTTTCTTCAAAAACTTGAGAGATTCTATGAAAAGTATGGTATAAAAACGTTTCTACATCATCAAATAAATTTGGAATATGCTGCATAGTATATTCATCTTTTTAGAGATTCATAGCATGGTAAAGCATATTAACATACCGAAGATGTGAGAGATGAATTCTTGTAGATTCTCTTAATTTTTATTTAGTCTAGTGTATTCCAAACATTTGAAAACAATAATTTTTCAAGGTACACTACAATTCTGTTCAGTGCCTTTTTAGGAAGTATTGATTGTCTTTCCCCTGCAAATGTTCTTTTGGAAGCCAACATAAGACCTCCATATTTGTTCTTTAGTATTTTTGCTGTAGAAATGGAAGTTTTCCATAATAATCTGTACTGTGAAATTTATTTACCTTGGATTTACATTTAAAATTTATCTTTCCCAAACATCATCTCTCCTTAAAAATATTTTTAGATTTATTATTTTATATATGTTAAAGTTTTGCCCACATGTATGTGTGTGTTCCATATGTATGTGTGTAGACCTCTACAGAGGTCAGAAAAAGGTGTTAGATCCCCCAAGACTGGAGTTACAGAGAATTGTGAGCCACCATGTGGGTCTTGGGAACTGAACCTCAGTCCTTTGTAAGAGCAACAAGTGTTCTTAACCACTGAGCAAAC
The DNA here is from genome assembly GCF_037038515.1 of Microtus pennsylvanicus. Classification (NCBI taxonomy): domain Eukaryota; kingdom Metazoa; phylum Chordata; class Mammalia; order Rodentia; family Cricetidae; genus Microtus; species Microtus pennsylvanicus. The sequence continues at coordinate 37,285,615 of NC_134592.1, read as the reverse complement.
TCTCCAGTCCCACCTCTCATTCTAAAGTCTTTCATATCCAAGTGTTAACTGAATATTTTCTTATTTTTAATCTTGTATATTTCTTTGGTTTTGGAGATTGGATCTTACTCTGTCGTCTAGGCTGAGTCAAAATTCACTATGTAGCCCAGATTGGCTGCAAATTCACAAGTTTCTTCCGTCAGCTTCCTGATTACGGGGATTGAATGTGAGACATCATACTCTTCACAGGAGGTCTAGGAAAGCAAAGCCTAGAAACTGACCCATGTTGCTTCTGTTACATTATATGAGTATAATTGTTGGCTTGGAGGGTGGATTTTTAGCATGGATTCTAGTTGGTCTTAATAAATAAAACCTGGAGTCAGCTATGGGGGTATGTGTGAAACCTTAAGGATCAGAAAAGTAGTACATCCTAGAGAGACCTCTTTCCTCTACGGAATCCTCAGACCAAAAGACAATCCCGTCCTCAGACTGCGTCCTCTGACTGCATCTTCAGAACACGACTGTCTCCACCAAACCTCAAACTATATCTGAGCTCTTGTCACCTTTTGCTTTATATTCCTCTTTCTGCCCAGTCGTATCCCTTCCTGTCTCCCTCCACCTCTCTAGTGCTGGGATTAAAGGCATGGAACTCCTAAATATTGGGATTAAAGGTGTGAGCCACCACTGCCTGACCTCTAATGGCTTAGATCTGCACTCTTGTCTTGAGGCAAGTTTAAACACAAGCAAAATCTCACTACATAGAATCACCATGGGAACGAGGAGATTTTTGAGATATAGACTAGATTTAAAGTAATGTATGAGGAATTCTTTGTGATGTTCTCTAAAACTGGTTGAGGCTTATGAAGAAAGCTGCCTGAATATGTAAGTATATGAATATTTTAGTTATGGAGGACTAAGAATGAAAGTCAAGAAAGTGTTTTGAAAGTTTTACATTTAATATCAATGGTATGATAGTGCAAAGTGAGAAAGTAATAGCAAAATAAACTGTTGAAGACTGTTGATTTATAGCACAATACTTTTAATTAGTAGTTGAAAGTAATAAATTCCATGAAGAAGAAGCTATATCTTGAACTGTACTTGTTTGAAGTTGAATAAAAAATGACTTACCGTAAGAAAAATAATTTGTATAAAAGTAAGAGATGTTTTCAAAATATGTCAGGTGTAAAAGAGAATAAAATTTTGAGCATTGCCAAAGATACTTTTGTAGAAAAGTTTGGTAATCATTAACAGAAGTTAATAAGGTTCTTGGATTTACCAGTTTTCTTTTGCAAATGGGTTTATAATGTATTAATTAAAAATTGTCAATTATGCATCATCATAAAACATTCATCCCTTTTTGAGTTTTACTGCCACTTGAAAGTGGGTCATGTATAATATATGATAGATTCATAGATGAATAATGGAGATTTTCCACTTATGTAATAGAAACTTTTAAGCAGTTAAGTAGTGGTATACCCAATTTTATCATTCTATTATTTTTCTGACCATTAGTAAAATGTGTTACTTTGACTTTAGTTACATTTATTTGCAAATACTCCAACTCAGTTGTAAAGTACTAAATACTTCTAAAGCTTAAGTATGAGAAGTTGATTGTAAAGTTGGTATACATTGTGTGTGTGTGTGTGTCTGTGCGCACGCGTGTGAACATTAGGAGACAGCCTCAGATGTTCTTGAGGTGCCACTCACTTTTCCTTTGAGACTGACTGACTGGGGAACCCCAGGAATCCTTCTATTTTTGCTTTCCCTAACCGTGAGATTATAAGTGTGTCATCAATTTTCCTGGATCCAGTATATATATTTCAATCTCAGATTGTGCTTGCAAGGCAAGAACTTTACTCTGAGCTGTCCCCCAGCCCCTACAATGGATAAGTATTAAAAGATTTTTGTTTTTGTTTTCTTTGTTTTGTTTGAGACAGGCTCCTTTTTTTATGGCCCAGACTTGACCTCTAACTAAAATCCTCTTTGTTTAGCCTCCCAAATGTAAGGATTGTGGGCATGCACCATTATGCTTGGCACTTAAGTAATTTTTGCATTAAAACACTTGCCAAGTACTGAATGATAGTGTTTGCCAGACCTTATTTTTCTTCTATAAAATGCTAGATAGTAGAGTTTTTAGGCTTTGTGGGCGATAACATTTCTGTCACAGCTACTTAACTTGTCCTTGTATAGCAAAAGCAGACATAGTCAAGATGCAAGCCAATGAGTGTGACTGTCCTTCAGTAAAATTTTATTTATAAAATACGAATGGCAGGGCAACATTAGCTAGTTTAATGATTATAGTTTTCCATTTCCCCTTCTAAGTCATAGTATATATTAAGAAAATTGAACTATATTTGTTATTTACATTTCAAAATTCTGAAAAACTTTGTTATTTAATATTTCAATTTAATAATTCTTATATTTCTGTAAATTAACTTGTGCTTTTACTACAGGTGCTGTTTGTTAGTGTTCTGATGTAGCTATAGTCACTTGGAGGTATTACTGGAGCTCTTGGCCAGGATTTTGCTCTCCTACATATGGGTTTCTGTATGTTTGTTGATTCATTAGTCTCATGGTGTGATAGCTGATTTCTAAGAATGCCTAAAGTTGGCATGGCTTTACTTCCATTATTCTCTTGGTCACAATAGACATACCTCAATCCATAGTCATTGTAAGAAGAGATTGTACAGGCGTGTGAATATCTATAGGGCACATGACTAATGAGGGCATCAAATTAAGTCTCTGTATGATTGCTTCAATTGCAAGTAACAATTCTAATTGACTATCTTTAGTAAAAGAGAACATTTATTTTAAATTTATTAGGTTTCTCTCTCTCTCTTTTTTTTTTTTTTTTTTGTTTTTCGAGACAGGGTTTTTCTGTGGCTTTGGTGCCTGTCCTGGAACTAGCTCTGTAGACCAGGCTGGTCTCGAACTCCCAGAGATCCGCCTGCCTCTGCCTCCCGAGTGCTGGGATTAAAGGCGTGTGCCACCACCGCCCGGCTTTTATTAGGTTTCTTTGTCACAAAATGAAAATAGAGAATGAGACCTTAGAGATATTTGATTAGGGTTGAAGGTCCATCTTTGCTTTATGCTGTAAGCTTCATTTTCTATCAGCATGGACTTGTCTTTTTCATTTTGGAAAAATCAGTGCCATTAATACTTTTCTAATCACTTACTCTTTACTGTTTGAACTATTCAGAGGATTGACTTTATTTCAGTTTGCTTCTAAAGGTTTTGAGGAAAAACTGTGATTATTCTAGGTCAATCTATGTGAGGTTATATTGTACCAACCAAATTGGTGAGTAAGTTAGTAACAAAATGATTACTGATGTGTAACCCTAAATAGTCTGCTTGCATCCTCTTTAGTCCTGTATTTATTAACATAAAATAATTTGATAAGGAATTTCTCCATTGCATACTAATTTGCCTCTTTTTTCAACTGTTTGAAGGTGTGTGTTTGGTTTATTGTCTTGGACATTTATTTGCTCTCTTTATGTTATGAGTTAGGGACACTGTCAGTCTCTGGAATCTCACTTTATTACTACTAACATACCATCAGATATGAAGGTGATTAGTATGCTGTTGCCCATTGATTTCTAGGGTTGTTTTGGCTGAGTATATTCTTCCTTTGGAAAGGACTTACATGAAAGCAAGTACTGTAAATACAGAATGAAATAAGAGCTATAACAAGAGTACAAGCAACATGCTGTGGGTGCAGAGGAAGGAACAATTAAGTTTGACTGAATGACTGTAGGAGGTATGACATTTTAAAGAAGGTAATGTTTGAGCAAGGCCTGAAAGAATGAATAACTCTTCCTTAGAAAAGAAAGGAAAAGATAATCTAGTTGTCAGATTTCTTGGCTGCTGAAGGGGTGGCACTGGAGTGTCTAGGCTAAAGTAGATGAACTTAAATATAGAATTAAGGAACTAGGGATAAACAGCAGCAGGCAGTTATGTGATTTTAACTTTCTCAAATTAGAATTATAAGAGGTAATGCAGTTTTGCTAATTTAAGCCTTAAGTGACTATATAGTAGTTTGAAATTTGAGAATTCAAGTTTTTAATTAAACAGTTCATTTTGAAGACAGAGTTTGGACGTTGAGGATTTCATGTATACTAATCCAGTCTAGTAAGATGCAGTTAAAGTGAGTAATTAATATTATGCGTCTTGTTTCTTTGGGTATTACTCATCTCCCCAAGGTCAGTGTGCTGTAAATTGGGTCACTAGTGGAAACATTGTAAAGTGGTGGAACTTTTAAAAGTTGGGCCCTGGTGTGAGAGGATTGAATCCTGACTGTTTTGTGGAAGGAATAATGTTGGTTCTGAAAGTAGATTAGGTATCACAGAGTGTGTCAGTTCTTGCTTCTCTATTTTCTCTTCTCCTTTCCTTTCCCCTTTGCTCTCTCCCAGCCTTCTTTTCATGCTCCCCCTTCCCTGCCTTCCCTATCACAGGTCTCACTTTGTAGCTGAAGCTAGTCTAGAACACATTGTGTAGGTCAGGCTGACCTTAAACTTGTGATTCTCCTGTTTTAGTTTCCCAAATGATGGGATTACAGGCATGAGCTGCCTTGCTCTGCTTTAGTTTTATCATTTCTTGAATTTCATATAAAGTGATGACTTCTTTCATTTAGCAGTATTTCTGTCATGTTCACCTGTAATACTGGAGCTCACTGTTTAATGCTGTGTAGTATCCTAGTGGATGTATGGATTATTATTCTATTGATAGATATTTGAATTTATTCCTGATTTCACTGTTTTAAGTAAAGCTGCTCTGAGATTTTTTTTGTATATGTCATTGATGAACACATTGTTTTGTTTCTAGGAGTACGATGACTGAGTGGTTGTTTTCGGAAATTTTGTACAATATTACATCCCTATCATCAGTGCAGGAGAATTTGATTTGAATATAGGAGAAGTCTGAGTGTTTTAGTGTTTTTAGCTATTCTGGTTAATGTGCAGTGGCTTTTCACATTCATTCTCAGGAGGATAATGATAGTGAGTACTTTTACTATGGATTTTCATTATATCTTAGATTTGGACTTTGCCTTGGATTTATTGGAATTTGTTGTATATTCTGAATTCAATTCTGTGACTGACACTCTAAGTAATACCTAGTAATAAAAATTAACAATTTTAGTTAAGTTTAATTTATCATGTTTAATTTTTATAGGTAAGTGTTCTTGTGTCTTGCTATAGAAATCCTGGGGCTGGAGAGATGGCTCAGATTTTATGAGCACTGGTGCTCTAACAGAGGAGCTAGGTTCAATCCCAGCATCCATATAGAGATTTACAGCTGTCTATTTCTGGTCACAGGGAATCTAATGCCATCTCCCAAGGGCACACGGCTCGCATGTGGTAGATATACAGACATATATGCAAGCAAAATACCCACACACATTAAATAAAATTAATTTTAAAAAATAGAAAAATTGGCCATCACTTTCCAAAATTTTGTTTTAGAAATTTTTTCCTTTACTTCAAAGCTCTTTATTTCGTATTAATTTGCATGAGTGAGGTAAGTAGAGATTGCTTTGACATTAATTTATAGGAATGGTGTGAGGTTGACATCAGGTATTTTTTTTAAAATGTGGGTATTTAGTTAGTCTAGCACCATTTTCTTATTTTAAACAAACAAAATTTTCCTTTCCTCCCTAGATTATATAGAGTACCTTGATATAAACTAGGTGCATCTGTTGTCTGCTCCTTCTAGAGTATATGTTGTTTTTCCCTTGTTTGAACCTTTACACACTCTCTGTCTCTCTCTGTGTGTATGCACGTGTACTCGTGTATGCATGATGTGTGTGTTTATGGATGCACATGCCACAGCATATGTGTGGAGATCAGAGGCCAACTTTGTGGAATTGGTTCTCTTCTACTTTTAAGTGGGTTCTGAGGACCAAATTCAGTTCACCAGGCTTGTGTGGTAAGCATCTTTAATTACTGAGCCATCTTACAGATACTAAATTTGCTTACTTTTAATAGTAAATAGTTTATAGATTCTTTAATATTTTCTATGCATATGAGAACTATTTGGAAATGACTAGTGTAATTATTTCAGTGTTTACAATTTCTTTGTTTTTCAAGACTTTCAGAATAACATTCAGTAGAAAAAAAAGATAGTCTTATTTTTGAGCCAAGTATAACAAAGTTCAACATCTTTATTATGAATAAACCATTAATTATGATGTTAGTTACAGGTTTTTTGCCAGAGTTCTTTATCAGATTAAAGAAATTCTTACCTATTCCTGCTATCCTGGGAAATTTTCAAAATCATGAATGGCTGTTAAATTTTATCAAATGATTTTTTTTCTACTTCTATTGTGATAAGCTACATGATTTTTGTTCTTAAATCTGTAATATGGTGAATTACACTGATTGATTTTTAATGCTAGACCAATTTTATACTCTCAAGAAAAGATTTGAGTTAAATTTGTTAACATTTTGCTTAGTTTTTACATCTGTTCATGAGAAATAGTGGACTGTAATTCTTCTTTTTGTAGTTTTTTTAAATTAGATTTTGGAATCAAGGTTTGTTGGTCCTCTAAAGAAACTTGAAAAATCTTTTTATCATTTTGTTGTGATTTTAAAAGATTGATACAGTTCATGTGTACATAAAAATGTTTATTCCGAATTTGTTGGTGTTAGTGGTCTGTGTCAATAAGGTTGATTTTCTTATCATGTTGCTCAAATTATAAAATGATTGTTAAAATCATTACCTATGATTGTAGGTTTGTCTATTTTTTCCTTAAAATTTTATGCATTTTGACACTCATTTGATGTAGACAGGATTATTGTTGCTCATGGTTGAAATGACTTTTATTTCTAGCACTACTTCTTGTTTTTAAGTCTAGTTCTAGTCTACAGATTGTATCTTTTCATCAGTATTTCCATGCTAGTTTTTATTTCCTTTTATTTCAACTGATTTGTATTTTGCATTTAAGGTGTATCTCCTGGAAATATAGTTAGGTCTTACTCATGTTACTTAGTTACAAACATCTGTGTTTTATTTGTAATGTTTTTTCTGTTTACAGTTAATGTAATTACTGATACAGCTAGGTATAATCTGTTAACTGATTGTTTCTTTTTATCCCATTTGTCCTTAAAAACTTTTTTCTATAATAAACAGGCAATTTTCAGGTTTTTCTAAGTTTCATTTTCCAAATTAGTTTTTCAGGTTATATTCTTCTACAGGTATAATATTTAGTATTTTAAATAAATACTCTTTGTTAGTGCATCTTAAACCAAGACATTTTAACTTCATTTTCTGCCTCCTGCCATTTGTGTAATCATGTGGGTATGTGCATTCAGATTCTCACAGAGGCTAGAAGATATTATGGATATGGAATTACACAGGTCATTGTTAGCTATCTGATGTGGATGCTAGGAAGTGAACTTTTGTCCTCTATAAGATTATCTAGTGTTCTTGTAGTGCTAGAAGCAATGTAGATTTTAATTGTAAAGGTTTTTGGCAAAAAAAAAAAATCAGTATTTTTTGTGTTGTCCACATATATGACCTTTCTTCATTCATTTTTTAAACAATTTTCTGTCATTTGGTGTTTTTAAAAAACCCTATGAAATTAATTTATTTTTCTGGGAGGCAAATATGCTTAATTTATGTTTGTTTGAAAACAGTTTTATTTCTGTTTTAAAGGAAAAAACTTGGTACAGAATTCTGCATTGGCAATTTTAATTCTATCAACTATTTAATTCCTACTTCTCACTGCCATAGTTTCTTTTGACAAATTAGTCATTAGACTTATTGTTGATCCTTTAAAGAAGTATATAAATTTGGGGACTTTAAGATATTTTTGTTTTGTTTTGATTTTATAATGGGTTGACTATGATGTGCTTAAGCCTGATTTTCATTGGACTTATTCTCTTTGGGTGTTTGCTGGTTTGGTGTTTTCCATGAACTTTGGATTTTTATATCTTTAAATTTTATTTTTATTTCAGTTTCTCTATTCAATCAATAATGTTAGATGTTTAACTATCATATATGTCTCTTTGCTTCTTCTTTTTGTTCTTTCCTACTTGTGATTTTCTTCTTTAAACCCACTAATTTTGTCTTATGTTGTGCTAGCCTAATACAAATATATAAAACATTTAATATTAATCAGTGCTGGTATTCACATAGTCCAGGATTGTATCAAACTCAACACATAGCCCAGACAGACCTTGAACTTCTGATTTTCCTACTTTAGCCTCGCAGTTCCAGGTATGAGCCACCATATTTGAAAGTTTGCTTTTAACCTTTTTATTCTCAGTTCTTCAAAGTCTAATTCTTTTAAAAATTAATTTCTTTTTTGACTACCTTTGTCCTTTCATAATTTTATTTGCTTTTTCTATTACATTGCTATGTTAATATTTGCTATTAAACCTCTACCCCCAAATTCTATGTAACTTTTGACTTTACTCTGTTTTCTGTTTTTGGTCTCGATGTCTTGATATTAGGTCACACTTGTTTCTTCACATATGTTATAATTTTTAACTTTATATTAAGCATTATCTGTAAATGAACTATGATTGAGCAGATGATAACATTTTTGCTAAGGTGAGCCATCTTTCTACTGTTTGAGGTCACATTGCCCCTCAGGGTAATTAGTAATTGTGCTGGATTGTATTAGGGTCGTTGGATTTCAGTTTAAGCTAGCATTAGCCTATTCCTGGTTGCTTTCATTGTCTCTATTAGATTTTTTTATGTTGAAAACCTGCCATATTTCTTCTCTACAGTCCTGAAAGATGTTGAGAGTTTCCTATCTGCTCTCTGATGGTTTTGAGATGAGCCCTTTGATCTCTTGCTCAAACTGTCTTATATTCAGGCAAATGTATAACTGTCTAAGACTAGGTCCTATTTTTCTAGCACTAGGAGACTAAGGGAGTCATCTCTATGCCTTGTCTTTCAATCTGGAGACTTAGTCTTACACCTTCTAGCATTACTTAGAATTCAGACAACATTTATCTTAGCCTTACATTTGGACTACTATGCTAAAAAGCTGTTCCACTGCTTTCTATTTCACCAGTAGGGTCCATCTGTCCTAGCCAACCTTAATACTCAGTCTATCTTAGAATCTTTTGATTCTCCTAGGAAAGAAAATGATGGGTTATTGTTACCTAGAAAAAGGCTCTTGTTTCTCTAGAACTCTTAGTTTATCTATTGTATGTTACTTTATAAGGATTCTGATGTCTTAAAAATGTGACAGAAACTCATTTTTCCCTAGTTGCTGCCAAAGTGTTTGTAATTACTATTCTTAAAGATTAAAGCAGTGAAATCTTTTTTTTCTGATTTTGAAGTAGTGCATATTATATTAACTTTTGCCCAGTTTTGCTGTATAACAAATGACCTCGATATTTCAGCAGCTTGTGACAATAGCTTATTCTCCTCTTTCTGGAGAGGTTGGCATCGGCTCTGCTCTTGCTCCACGTATCTTCTAATTCTGAGGTCCAGGCTGGAGAACAACTCCTATTTGGGCCATGCTGTTCTTGTAACAGAGAAGGAAAAGAAGAAAATTGGCAGACGTACACAGTGGCTCTTAAAACTTCTGCTTGGATATTTGTTTTTATGTTGCTGGCCAACACAAATCAGTAGCCAGGGCCAAAGTCAATAGGGCAAAGATGTTTACTTCTACAGAAATACTCTAAGTTAGCATATTATTATCCTTTTGAAGGAAGGTAGATTGAATAGTTACAAATTATAATAAAATTTACTAGCTCAATTATTTCTGCTTTATATGGGTGTGTGTGTGAGTGAGTGTATTTTAACGTTTACCCATTAAAATGGGTTAAATAGACTTATTGGTAAGATGAAAATGCCCACTAAGAGGATTCTGTCCTGCAAGAATGCAGGAACTATCAACAATATGCAGAAATATTTTTCTGTTCAGAACAGTTATTATAGGATCAAAGTTTCAAGAAGGAACCTCATCTGTAGCATAAAACGTGCACAATTCTGTACATATTAGAAGAGAATAAAACAGTATCATATGAGAGTTTGAAAGCTGACATATGAATGAAAATCAAATTTACAAGGCAGCTTGTTGATGTTACCATAAACAGAAGGGCTTGAATGAGGCAAATCTGGATTGGATTCTGTTTCAGTTGTTATCACTCAAAATCTGTGTTTGGACAATTTATTTGAGAGAGAGAGAGAGAGAGAGAGAGAGAGAGAGAGAGAGAGAGAGAGAGAGAGAGAGAGAGAGCGGGTGCTTGTGTGTTAGTGTCTGATGAGTATATAGGATAATATATATATATATATACATACATATATATATATGTTAGATATCTTCCTGTAGTGCTCTTTCGTTTGTATTTTAATAAATAAAGTTTGCCTGAAGTTAGAGAGTAAAACAGCCCTACTGATCAGCCTTACAGACCAGCAGAGGTAACACACACCTATTCCCAGTAACCGTACTAGTTTGCCATAGAATCCAGGCGATAGTAGTGCACACCTTTAATCCCAGACTTAGTATATAAAACAGGAGGAGACAGCTCTCAGACAGTCTCATTCTGAGGATTCCTGGAGGCAATGTCACCATTTTGGATTGAGGTAGAGGTAAGAGCCAGTGGCTGGCTGTTTTGCTTTTCTGACCTTCAGCTTGAACCCCAATATCTGTCTCTGGGTTTTATTAACCATGCTACATCTTCCTCCATTTCTTTCCACTTTATTTACTGAGACAGAATCTTGCTGAACTGAGTTCTCTAGATTTGGCTAGTCTAGTTAGTCAGTTTGTCCACATTTTGAATGTTAGGATTACAAGCTGACCACTACACTTGCCCAGCTTTTATGTGGGTACATAAGATTGGAATTCTGGCCCTTAGGCTTGCATGGCAAGTGTTTTATCCAATGACCGATCTCTAGCACTGTAAGTCTTGTTTTGAAATAGGGACAATAATTAACTTATCGACAGTACCATCTTAGTTGTACCCCAGTCTTTTGAATCATCACTCTCTCTTACATCCAAATTAAAGTTTAAAGTGCTTCTTTGTCTGGAATGCACTTTTAACTCTTATGTATATATCTTGTGTTTTCTTGTATTACTTTTAATTGTTCGCACTCACTTGGAAAAACTACTGCTTTTAACCAGTCTTCTTTCAATTCAGTATATCTATGAAGTCTTCTTTCAATTTATGTAGCCTGATGTGTCTAGAAAAAAAATCCTAATCATGCTGTTTAGTTTTGCTTAAATTCCTTTGCCAATCAACTCATATTTTTCTAGATCTTCTATTTTCTTATGTGATGTTTCATGTATTTTTTTCTTATCCTCTAATATCTCAACCCCAATTTTTTGCTCTGCTGATGATTTTGCTCCCTACCTTACTGAGTAAATTGACATAAAACCAAATTTGCGTAGGCTCCTCATTTACACACCTATCAATTTATATATATATATAGCTTCTTTTATTTTCTACTTTTCATTATATTTATCTATTTTATTCTCTTTCCTTATACCTACTTAAGGACTTGGCCCCAACAGTTTCTAGTCTCATCTAGGTGATATTTTCTCAGTATTGCATGTCATTGCTATAAAAGATAAACATTATGCGTGGTGGTGGCACTCACCTTTAATCCTAGCACTCAGGAGGTAAAGACAGAAGGATCTCTGTGAGCTAGAGTCTAGCCTGGTCTACAGAGTGAGTTCCAGGACAGCCGGGGCTACACAGAGAAACCTTGTCTTGAAAAACCGGAAAAAAAAAGGACAAAACATATTGTTATTTCTATCTTCAATATCATTTATTTGATCTCTCTTTCTTTACCGATGATATTTATCTGTCCCCCAGTCTTAGCAAATTCATTGAAAAAACTGTCTATATTTTCAGTCTCCAATTGTTTACTTCCTCTTTTCTCTTAAATTCAATACAATTAGACAATTAGGCTTTTGTTATCGTTTCATTGAAAATACCCTTGGGGATAAGGTCACCAGTGAATTTCATATTGCTAAATCTCACATGGATTTTTCAATATTCATGCTTTCCCTTGATTTAGCACTAACATTTGATGCTGTTCAACATCTTTCCCCCAACAGCTTCTTCATTTGGTTTCTGAAACATAATACTTCTAACATTTGCCTTACTCTGTCAGTTTTCCTCCCCAGTTTCTTAAAAGTTGGTCCTTTTCTCTGTGCATTCCCTCCTTTCAACATGGCTCTCAATAACTGAATGCTCACAACTCAAGTTGTTTATCTATGTAGGCTTATCTTCTAAATTACACAGGTAGAAACACATGTGCCTATACAACTGTATGTAGCCATTTATGTCTAACTAATACATTTAATATATACCAAACCAAATTACTGATTTCCTGATTAAATTTTTGCTCTAAGCAAAGTATTTGTCATATTTATAGATGTGAACTCTGTATTTCTATTTTTATGGCTATGAACTTTTAAAGAGTTTTTCTACCTCTGTATTTTCTTAACTACTTTATTGTACTTTGTTCCTAGTCCTTATCCTATCTTATTCTAAGAATAGATAACCTTTCCCACACTTGTTACTTTAATGGACACTTTTCTGTTTCCACCTTCTGTATCTAATCTAGAGATAGAGTTGTCCTGCAGTTACTCAGAGTCCAGTTCACATTTTCTTTTCTGTTGATGAGCCTCCAAATCAGTGACTTTCAGCTTTCCTAATGCTGTTACACTTAACACAGTTCTATGTTATGGTGACCTCCAGCCATAAAATATTTTCATTGCTACTTCACAACTTCTGCATGTCTCAAATAGAGCTTAGCTTCACACCTTGAAATTCATGTATTTTATGGTTCCCAGTGTGACTACTGGAAACTGATAGATCCATACTCTAGAAAATTTGAAGGCAGTTTTAGACATCTATCTTTTATTTTTCACACCTGTTTGCTCCCTTAGAATGTCTGGAAACCAATTAATTTCTGTTTCTTTCCACATAGCCACCACCATGAACAATATAAAAACAGTTTAATTTCAACAGTAAGTTATCCTCATATTTCACATGTGAAACTTGGTATATCACTTTTTTTCCATCTCAGTTTTTATCTAGCCCATCCTATATCCTGTTTGTAATGTCCATTGTAAGACCATAGAACAACAGAACTCCATTTTATTTACTTCCTTGATGAGTTTTTCTTCTTAAAAGTATTTTCCCCTTTGTGATTTTTATCTTTTAAACCTATGTATGTTATAAACCCTACCTAATAGTGTTATATTTTGCTTTAAACATCTGATCTACAAGAGGATGAAAAAGATAATGTCATTTTCACTAATTTACCGTTTTTGATTTTATTTCTTCCTCTAATCATCTGATGTAATTTTTGAGAGGTTTTAGGGGCATCCTTAAGCGTTACTTTTTTCTATAGTCATACATTCTGTTTTTCAATTGTTTTAAAAATTAAACGAGGCCTATGAATTGTACATGCTTAGGGGTCATGTTGGTACATTTATACAGTGTGTTATGGTGAGGTCAGAATAATTTGCAAATCTGTTGCACAAGCATATTGTCAGTTTTTTTTTCTGTTAGGAATATTCACAATCTTCCCAGTTAGCGATTTGAAATCAACATTATTAGTCAGAGTTACCTTGTGTGCTATAGAACATCAGAAGTTATTTCTCCTACCCAGCTGCATTCATGCCAATGGTCCACACAGCATCCCTCCTTTTACTCTTCCCAGTCTCGCTGACACTCTCTATTTTTATGAGATCAACTTTTAAATTCTTTTTATGTGTGAACTTACAGTGTTTATATTTATTTTGTGGGTTTGTTGTAGGGGGCACATGTGTTGTACAGTTGTACATGTTTGGGTCAGAGGGCAATTTGTAGGCATCAGTCTATCATATGGGTCTTGGGCATTGAACTCAAGTGCTCTCAGGCTTGGCTTCAAGTATCTTTCCCTTCTGAGCCATCATTGCTGTCCTCTGACTTTTGTATGTGGGTGTCCTTTCCCCCAGTCTTTGTTCTTGGCGGCCTTGCTGATAACCAGTTGTCTGTAAGTATGTGGATTATTTCTGCTCTCTCCTGTCCACTGTCTGCTTTTCTGTTTTTATGCTAGTGCTATTCTGTTGGCAAAATGTTTTTATTTTTATTCCAATTTTTAAAGACTGTTATTGATGAATGTAAATTCTAAGTTGAGACTTTTCCCATAGTTCTTTAAAGATATTGTTTTGCTTAGCCTTGTTTCTTTTGTACTTGATGTGTCTCCTCTACCCCACTACCATTTTCTACATTGTTTGGCTACTTAGAAAAATTTATTTTTGGTATTTATTCATTTACCTGTGGATATCAGAGAAGTTGTGTCTTCTTTTAGGGTTCTTAGTCTTATTAATAATAAAAGAACTCAAGAATGGACTCAAATAGAAGTTTGAGGTCACTTTTAGTAAGAGTTTCAAACAACCTCCCACCCTCCTGGGGCAGACAGGTGATAATCTCAGCAGCTGTTTGCAGGGGAGAAGGAGAGAAATAATAGGCTGTTTAAGCTATCATGGAAGTTGGACACATGGTTGACAAGCAGCCATATGGTGGGAAAGAAGACTTTAGAGAAAGAGTAAGAAAGCCCAAAGTATCAGAAAAAGTACAGAAAAAGTACTTGGGAAGCAGAGACAGGCAGATCTCAGTGAACTCTAGTCCAGCCTGGTCTATGTAATGACTTCCAGACCAACCAAAGTTACTTTAATAAGACCTATCTCAAAAAGGGGAGAAGGAGAAAGAAAGTTGTACCCTTCTGATTTTCTAATTTGGTCAGATACAGTCAAATGCCATAGTGGATTATAGGGATTGTGCTGGGTTTGGGAACAGGGAGATTCTGGAAGGAAAAATACAGTGTCTCATTGAAGGAAAAGGAACTCTGCCCGTCTGCATGGTCTAAGGTGATCCTGCCTTCCTAGGGGTAATCCCTTGACTGGGCATTGACCTGTCTCAACTGGAATATTAGGCCTTCACCCAGACCAGAGATTCTATTCTCTTGATCAGAAGTAGTTTTTCCATAATAGGCCTTTATTGCTACTTTGAGATATCTGTCCCCCAGCTCTCCTTCCCTACCCTCCATGCTTTCTGACTCTGAAGAGGTAACTGTAAAGTCATTTAGAAACCATAGGAGAAAAGAGAAAACTGAAATGAATAACTATTTGAAAAATAGTGGCCAAAAGGTTCATTCTCAAATATAAAGAAGAACACTATCTTTCAAGGTTAGTCATCCCCAAGTAGGATAAACATAAAGATAACCACGCGTTAGAGCCCTCAGCCACTTCTTGCATCTCCCAAGGACATTTAGTGAAGAAAGAAAGAAGCTGGTTACATTTTTTGGGAAGGGGGAGGAGTGTCTTTTTTTTATCCTAAACTGTCTATGCAATTTCTACATCCTGTTTTTATCATTGTGATGTATTTACATGTGGTTATCTTTGGGTAAATATAGACTTTCATTGAATACAAGATCCATAGTTAATTGTATTTTGCCTATATTTTGTTTTTATGCCATTAATTATATATCCAGGAATTGTAGGTTTTCAGTATTTGAAAAAACTTTAGAAATGAACCTGATGACTTCATTTTTATTCTCTTAAAATGTATATGCTAATATTTCATACAGTTGAGTTGTTTTTCCAGGTGCGTGTGTTGGTACAGATCTTGGGAAGGAAACTGTGTATTGGAAGTCCACAGAAAGTAAAGGCTAGTTAGTAAGGTTCGTATGGTAATTACTTGTCTCATTGCAATGACAAAATGCCTGATAAAGCAGCTTGAAGAAAGAAGATTTATTTTTGGGTTACATTTCGAGTATACAGTAGTATATCATGGCAGTAGGATTCTGAGGTGGCTGGTTATATTACCTCTGCATCTGGGAAAGAGAGAAGAATAAATGAATAATGGTTCTCAACTCAATTTATCCCGTGGGACGTTGCCGCTCATATTCCGGATTAATTTTCTTTCCCCAGCTATTTCTCTCTCCCTCCCTCCCTCCCTCCCTCACTCCCTCTCTCTCTCTCTCTCTCTCTCTCTCTCTCTCTCACACACACACACACACACACACACACACACACACACATACACAGAGCCCTGAAAACATTTCACATACACACACACACATACACAGTCCTGGAAACATCCCCCCTTGTACACACACACAGTCCTGGAAACATCTCCCCTCGTACACACACACAGTCCTGGAAACATCTCCCCTCGTACACACACACAGTCCTGGAAACTTCTCCCCCCACAATGCTGGAACCCCGCCCCCCAGTCCTGGAAACTCCCTGCCCCCCCCACCTGATTTCATGATGATTCTAAATCCAGTCACGGTAGCTATGAAAATGAACCATCACAATTTATTGTGTAGATTGTTTTGGTATTGTCTGCTTTGGATTGCTAAGAACTTAGAGTTGTTTCTGTAATTAAAAATAATTTAAAAATTCTTTTGCTCTTTCTAGTTGAGGCTGGGAAGGTGGAAAGATTATATATGTATGTGGCCTTAAGCTCAAAATAATCCTGATATTAAACTAATGTTACTGAGATGGCATATTCTGAACTCTACATGTAAAATAACACTCACAGATAACCTAAGGATTAGGAAATTTACAACTTTGTTTTAAATGTTTGCATATAAAGTTTATTTGTTTCCTTTAAGGAATATTATTGATATAAATATATAATCTTTGAAGAAATTATTATACAAGTTTTAAACCTATAGATCTTTTTAAGGAATACTATTTTAATTATAAGATATTAGACAGTATTTTGAATGCTAGATAAATGATTTTAAAGACCAATAAGGGGTATAACACTACTGTGGCTTCTATATAATATATTAAGATAATTTTAATTGTTGAAAGTGCCGTTATTACCTAGGAGGAAGATGTACATACTCTTTTATGGTTATGGGAGTAATCAATCTAGTGAGGTTCACAATGTTATATATTTTAAATAGGAAACAGGGAAGTGAGAAAATGAAGGCAATTTTGGAAGGTATTTGATTTTTATGAAAAAAATGATTGGTTTAAAAGGACAGACTAAAGTTTATGAATGCAAAATATATCTCTTGAACCAAAGAGAATAAGAAATAGTTTATTCTGAGCCAATATGAGTGTTCATGGCCTAGGAACATAGATTTTAATTACACTGAATAATACAGTATATTGTAAAAACATGGATGGGGTTGTATAAACTTTTCATAGACACAGAACAAAAATAAAGTCATAAGTGAGTTTATTTACCAAATGCATTGATGCATCAAGTAGGCAGTTAAAACAAAGCAGGGGAAACTCTGCTCTCTTATGACATTCTTAGCTTTTGGTTGTAGAAGCTAGTGGTCTGCAAGCAATAGATTCCAAAGGTTGTACCTGACAATCAGAAGGATTTTAGATTAGATAATGAATGGGTGATAAATAGCTATTAAGTAGATATAAGGTAGCCAAAGATAGTTTTTGGTTCTGGATCTACACTATGAGATTTCAACACTTTACATTCAGCTCTAAACTACTAGTCTTCCCTTTTCAGGAAACTGCTGCACACAAGTTCATAAATGATTTTCTTTGAAAGAATGAATGAATCTGGGAGACTGATACTGTTTTGTTTGTTACACCTTCATTCTTCTGTTAGTAAGAGCTTAGACTGTAAAATATTGAAGATAAGTATTAGGCTTTCTAGGCTGTCTGTCTTTAAACAACCAAAGGGAATAACACAATAAAACATGGAGCATGAATAATAAAATCCCAGAGACAGATATTGGGGTTCAACCTGAATATCAGAAATGCAAAGCAGCCAAGTCATTAGACAGACTTTACCAAGGCTCAGACAAAGAGGCGATTCTTCAATATTTTCCATCAACCTCAGACACTAGACTCCCCTGAGTGCCTGCCTGTTCCCCTTTATATTCCTCTCTCCGCCCAGCCCAGTCCTATGGCTCCTGTCTCTACCACCTCCCTAATGCTGGTACTAAAGGCCAGTGATCACAAGTGCTGGGATCACCTTTGTGTGAGCTTTGTTTCTCTTTTAAATATATTCTGTCTTGTGTAGCCCAGGGTGGCCTTGAACTCACAGAGATCTGTCTGCCTCTGTCTCCTGAGTCAAGGGATTAAAGGTGTGTGTCACTACTCCCTGGCCTGTATGGCCTACTAGTGTGTCTGTTTGCCCTCTGATCTACAGGCAAGCTTTATTTATTAAAACACAAATAATATGCCACTATAAAAACCTCTCCTAGAGTCTGCAGGTAACTAAGGGTCTGTAAAATAATCGGCATGCTATTGTATTGGTTGTTCTTCACAACTTGATATAGTAAGACCCTGTTGCTAAAGACAACACTTACTATTTCATTGAACACAGAAGTCACTCAAAGTTTAAAAATGGACAAAGAAGGGTCAATTTTTGTTTTAAATACTTATATAATTACAGCCAGCATTATCACATATCATTGTTATAAGGAAACATTTAAACTAAAAAAAATAAGTTGGAAAGTAAAGTTACTAAATTAAAAATTTTGAAAATTCAATAAATTTAGCCTTTTGGCAAAACTGAATAAATTATTTCATTTTCTTTGTTATTGAAAATGACAAAAAAACATATGTTTAAAATTTAAAATATAGATTGTGGGGGATAGAGAGATGGCTCAGTACTTAAGAGCACTTGCTACATTTCCAGAGGTCTTGGACATGATGATTCACAACTGTCTATAACTCCAATTCTAGGAGACCTGATATCCTCTCCTCTCCAACCTCCCTGAAAGTAGGCACATGTGACACACGTACATACATGTAGGCAAACATTCATATATATTAATAAAATAGATGGTGGATTCCACAATTATCTTTAATATTTATAATTATGTATGTCTGTGTGTGCATATGAATTCAGGTGCCTGCAGAGGCTAGAGGTTCTAGACCTCCTGAAACTTGAATTATACATGGTTATGAGGCATCTGATGTAGATGCTGGGAATTTATCTTTTCTCTTAAAGAACAGTATTTACTCTTGACTGCTGGGCCATCTCTAGCCCCAGTCATTTCTTTAAGATTAGGGCTTGAGATATGCAATTATGTGATTTTCCTAAATTCTAAAACCAGTCAATGGAAAGCAAAGAGTTTAGAGGTAGGATTTGTTTATTTGTTTGTTTGTTTTAATTATAGAAGTTCCCTTTGAAAACAAATAAAAATTTTGATAGTCTGTAGCAGTTTATCTTTCCTGCCTTCCCTGCTGCCCTTCATTTTCTTTTCTTTTTTTTTAATATTTATTTTATTTATTTATTATGTATACAATATTCTGTGTGTACGCCTGCAGGCCAGAAGAGGGCACCAGACCTCTTTACAGATGATTGTGAGCCACCATGTGGTTGCTGGGAATTGAACTCAGGACCTTTGGAAGAGCAGCCTATGCTCTTAACCACTGAGCCATCTCTCCAGCCCTGTCCTTCATTTTCTGAACGAAAAAATGCTGTCACATTCTATGTCTGAAGTGTACTCACTCTTGTTTAATCCTTCGTGTTTTTAGTCCCCAAAGCAGTGATTCTTTAACTTTTGGTTTTTTCCTTTATTAAAAAAAAAAATCTTTTTTTTTCAATTTTACATACCACCCCAGTTCCCTTTCCCTCCCCTCCTCCCAATCCACCCTCCTACCCCCTACCCCACCCCTCATTTATTCCTCAAAGAGGGTGGAGGTCTCCCATGAGGAGTCAACAAAGTCTGTCCCATCACTTTTAGGCAGGACCAACCCTGTCTTTTTACCCAGGCTGAGCAAGGTATCCCTTCACAGGGAATGGATGTCGGAAATATACTAGGCATAAATACTTGTTCCACTGCCAGTGGCCCCACAAACTTTCCAAGCCACACATCTGTCACCCACATTCAGAGGGCCTAGTTCAGTCCTATGCAGGCTTTCCAGCTGTCAGTCCAAAGTCAGTGCGCTCCCACTAGCTCTAGTCAGATGTTTCTGTGAGTTTATCATGATCTTGACCTCTTTGCTCATATTATCTTCGAGTAGATTCTGGGAGCTTGGCCCAGTGCTTAGCTGTGGATCTCTGGATTTACTGGATGAAGGTAGTCATCAGAGTCATTACAGGGGAAGTGAGGGAGTGGAGGGGCTGAGTTGGGGAAAGGAGAACAAGGAAAGAGATATCTTGATAGAGGGAGCCATTATGGGGTTACCGAAAAGTCTGGCACTAGGGAAATTCCCAGGAATCCACAAGGATGACCCCAGCTAAGAATCTAAGCAATGGTAGAGAGGGTGCAGAACTGATTTTTCAACCTGGGGGTTGAAGGACCCTTTCTCAGGGCTCGCGTAAGTCCATCAGAAAGCACAGATATTTGCATTATGATTCACGGCAGTAGCAGGATTACAGTTATGAAGTAGCAATGAAAATAATTTCATGGTTGGGGTCACCACAACATGAGGAACTGTGTTAAAGGATCACAGCGTTAGGAAGGTTGAGAACCACTGTCCTAGACAAATAGTATCTTGTTAAATTTTCATGTACTATAATTAAATCTAGATTAATAATTATTAATTGCTTTTAAATGCTAATATTATTGTAAATGAGGATTTTTACCAGTTTATTTTAAAATATTATTTCTTTATATATACATATATATAATGTTTTTATTTTCCTCAATGTATATAGAAGTAAAATATGTCTAGCTTGTTTCTGTGTTGAGCAAGTCATGCATAAAATGGGAAGGATAAAAGAGATAAGTATATGCGTCAGATTTTTGTTTGTTTAGAAAAGAATGATTTTTAGTTATCATAAAGAGGCTACGTGTTTTATAACAACAATCACATCCATTCAAAAATGCAATTTTTCATAATGAAAATTATTTGGTTAATTTAATTGTAAATGGGTTGTCCATTTATTTTGTGCTATTATTCTGTGGTTATTTCTTGATTTCTTTGTATATTTTGGAGATCAGATCTTTGTCTGATGTGGGGTTAGTGAAGACTTTTTCCCATTCTGTAGGCTGTTGTTTTGTCTTGTTGACCATGTCCTTTGCTTTACAGAAGCTTTTCAGTTTTAGGAGGTCCTATTTATTAATTGTTTTAGTGTCTGTGCTGTTGGGGTTATATTTAGGAAGTGGTCTCCTGTGACAGTGTGTTCAAGTGTACTTCCCACTTTCTCTTCTATAAGGTTCAGTGTGGCTGGCTTTATGTTGAGGTCTTTGATCCATTTGGACTTGAGTTTTGTGCATGGTGATAGATATGGGTCTATTTTCATTATTCTGTGGTGTAGGAGGTTCTTCTGTTTGTGTGTTGTTTTCATTGGTTAATAAATAAAGAAATTGCTCTTGCCTGGACTCCTTCACTGGACATGCAGTATCCATAAAGAGATGGCTGCTGAACTTGCCTAAAGGTGAGATGGTCTTTAGGGGTTCCTCCTTAATGAAAGAGTCTGTGAGACATTCTCAGGACACAGAAGAAAGTGACTAAACTGTTTTTAATTTTTCCTGCTTCATGGAAAAGTCTGCTAAATACTATGGCCTGTGGGCTGAAGGTGGATGCCCCAGTGGTACAGAAAAACTTTGGGTAATTGTCCAGGCAGCAAGATGTCTCTGTCAATTCTAAAGTTTTAGAAGTTGTTTATAATGCACTTCCTGTTTACTTAGGTAATATTATACCCTTCTGAAGTCTTTGATGGAGTTGAAGAATAGATAGATAGTTATAGTTTTCCATTGTTATAATAAAAGATAAAATAGATCTAAATATTGTAACTGTAATTCTTGCTTGATAACTTTTGTTATATGTAATTTTACTATGTTAAAGTTAAAGCCTTTCTTTCCTTTTTAAACGGAAAAGGGGAAATGGTATAAGAGGTCCTTCTGTTTTTATGTTGCTTTCATTGGTTAATCAATAAATAAACTGCTTGGCCTGATAGGGCAGAACTTAGGTAGGCGAAGAAGACAGAACTGAATTCTGGGAGGAAGAAGGCAGAAAGAGAGCCACCATGGATCCACCAGGTCAGACATGCTGAATCTTTCCCGGTAAGCCATGACCTCATGGTGACATACAGATTAATAGAAATAGGTTAAATCAAGATGTGAGAGTTAGCCAATAAGAAGCTAGAGGTAATGGGCCAGGCAGTGATTTAATTAATACGATTCTGAGTAGTTATTTCGGGTGTAAGCTAGCTGGGTGGCTGGGACAAACAAAGGACCCCCTTCTCCTTGTAATACTTCTACATGTTGGTATCCAGTTATGCCAGCGCCATTTGTTAAATATGCTTTCTATTTTCCATTTGATATTTTTTGCTTCTTTGTAAAAAATCAGGTGTTTGAAGATGTGTAGATTAAGATCCAGGTCTTTGATTCGATTCCATTGGTCCTCCTGTCTGTTCTTATGCTAATGCCAGGCTGCTTTCAGTACTGTAGCTCTTCAGTAGAGTTTGACATCAGGGATTGTGATGCCTCCAGAAGTTCTTTTATTGTACAGGATTGTTTTGGCTATCCTGGGTTTTTTGCTTTTCCATATGAAGTTGAGTATCATTCTTTTGAGGTCTGTGAAGAATTTTGCTGGGATTTGATGGGCGCTGCATTGAATCTGTAGATTCCTTTCTGTAAGATTACCTTTTTTACTATGTTAATTCTACATACCCAAGAGCATGGGAGATCTTTCCACACTCTGATGCCTTCTTCAATTTCTTTCTTCAAAGATTTAAAGTTCTTGTCATACAAGTCTTCCACTTGTTTGGTTAGAGTTACTCCAAGATATTTCATGCTATTAGTCGCTATTGTGAAGGGTGGTGTTTTATATGTTGAACCATCCCTACATCTCTCAGATGAAGCCGACTTTATCATGGTGAATAATGGTTCTGATGTGTTCTTGTCTTCAATTTGCCAGTATTTTATTGAATATTTTTGCATCAATGTTCATGAGTGAGATTGGTCTGTAATCAACTTATGCTGGAGAGGTTGTAGGGAAAAGGGAACACTTCTGCATTGCTGGTGGGAATGTAAGCTGGTATAGCCCCTTTGGATGTCAGTGTGGTGATTTCCCAGAAAATTAGGAAACAACCTGTCTCAAGACCCAGTAATACTACTTTGGGGTATATATCCAAAGGATGCTCAATCGTACCACAAGGACATGTGTTCAACTATGTTTATAGCAGCTTTGTTTGTCATAACCAGAAACTGGAAACAACCTAAATGCCCTTCAACCGAAGAATGAATAAGGAAAATGTGGTACACTTACACAATGGAGTACTATACAGCAGAAACAAATAACAACATTGTAGGGTAAGCCCAGCCCAATGGGGGGCGTGTTCGCCTCGGGCTAATGTTTATGTATAAATCTGGTGGGCGTGAACCCCACCGGTCCTTTTTGTATTTCCTGCCCATCTCTGGATCCCTGGTGTTGTAAGCTATCCCTTCATTAAAATTTGCTGTTTCATATTAAGCTAGCCTGGTTATTAGGCCGCTTACACTTGGCTCACCAACGTTGGGCTTTTTTGCCCCCGCCCTGGAGCGGGCCAGGACTTGAATTTTAGTTGAGAGAGCTGCACGCCCGAATCTCGCGGCTTTCTGCCTGGGTCCTAACCACACAACACGCTCCCGGCCCAGCTGCCAGGCACCCCGCTGTTTTTTAGTACGTGACTCGGGCCCAGTGCCGAGTCCGAGATACAGCTGCGGCTTGGCAGGATGGCGACTCTGTCATGCATGCCATGTGGTAGAAGGAGACAACAGACTCTACAGAGTTGCCCTCTGACCTCCATTCATGCTCCATGTCACATGTACCTTTCCCCACACACAGAAACACATCTGCATGTCACACACACACACACACACACACACACACACACACACACACACACGATGGTGACTACTACTACTACTATATAAGTAATCATTAAATTAAAAATTCAATGAGAGTATCTTGGTTACTGTTTTGAAAACCTCTTAACCTTTCCTGTTTTTAGTAAAGCACTATTAAAGAGAAACAAGGAAAACTATTATTTCATATTTAATTTTAGGGTTATAGTCAATTTCCCTTTTGTAGCTCGAATTCTAGGTGGTCTTAATTAATCAAAACCTGGATTCAGATATAGGGGTTGTAGTTGAAGATCAGAGAAACAGAGCAGCAAGCCACCAGAGAGATCTTCTTCCTCTACCATTGCTCAGACTGAAGGGTGATCCTCAGACTGCCTAGACTGCATTGTGTCTCCACAAAACTTCAGACTTCACGCTCTTGCCCTTTATAATTCTCTCTCTGCCCAGCCATATTGCTCCTGTCTCTACCTCCCTAGTGCTGGGATTAAAAGTGCATGACTCCCAAACACTGGGATTAAAGGTGTGAGCCACCACCATCTGGATCTGTGTAACCCAGGGTAGTCTTGAACTCAGAGATTCATTTGCCTCTGTCTCTGGGTTTTGGGATTAAAGGTGTGTGCCACCACTTTCTGGCCTCTAGGGGCATAGCTTTGCACTCTGATCTTCAGGCAGATCTTCAAGCTTTATTTATTAGAATACAAATCAAATATCACTACATGCCTTCTTTAGAAATATTATAGATTATTAATTAATATTTCCTAAAATTTTAGAATTTCAATTAAGTTATATATAGAAAGAAAAGAAATGTCCTATAACAGAATTATTCATCATATTTAAGATTTGATAGAGTATTAATATAAATATTCAGAATATTGTTGTATATATTTAGTTAAAAGCACATTAGTGCTTTTGGTTTATTCTTTGTGCCTATTTCCCATTACAGCATTTCAAGCTAGATTATTCAATCCATTTTGATTTCATGGGAACAGTGCCATCTACTGAGTCACCAGCATGATATATCACATATTATTTTCAGAGAATAGAGTGAAGTATATTTATTCAGTTATTTTTATTACTTATATGCAAATTTAATTGCTCTTTATTTGCTTTCAAAAGAAATGAAATAATATGAGTAAGTAGGTGTTTTGATTCTAAAAATTTCCTTGGTTGAAATAGCAATTGAATTTGAGCTTTAAATATATTCTCTTTCTAGTACATTAAACAAATTGGATTCTATCAAAAGTTTGCCTGCACTACCTATAGTGTACATCACTTTATCTATTATCATTTATTATTTTCCTACTTTTATGTTTTCTGTTCTTGAACCATAGTGTCTGTTTCCTGAGTCAGGAAATTCTGATTGAATTCTTGTTTTTTTTTCAACTAACTGCAGTATTAAAATAGATTCTTAAAATTATTCTGACATTCCACCATTAATACTTTAGAGCATAGCATCTTCACAAGCATACACCTACCATTAGCCATAGAACTAATTTAGTGCTGGAAAGGTGGCTTAGAGATTAAGAGCCTCTTATAGAAGACCCAGGTTTGGTTCCAGTATCCACATGATGGCTCACATCCACATCACATCAGTTCCATAGAATTTCACATCCTTTTCTGATGTCATAAGAATTGTATGTATGTTGTATATATACATACACTCAGGTATGAAAAAATACACTTTTATAAATACACACAAAAATAAAATAGATAGTATAAAATATGTTCTGACAAGATCAGCTAAGTCTCTAGGTGAAAACATAGCTAGGTTGGCTAGAAGCCTAACCCACCCCCCCCCCACACACACACTTTTTCACAACTTTGGGATTTGCAGGTGTGTGTGTACAATTTTTCCCAGCTTTTTAAATGAGTGTTAGTTAAATCTAAACCCAAGTTCGCATGCATGTGCAGCAGATGTTTTTACCCTCCTAAGAACTATCTTCTCCTCCCATCCCCAAGGAAAAAATACACAAAATATCCAAACACTGGCAGTGAGTGGTTTTGAACTTTTTTTTATGAACCTAATGACTAGTTGGTTTCACTTCTTTTTTTTCCTCTTCCTCTTCTTTGTAAAAAGAGTATGTGTGTCTCTTGTCTGTGTGTGTCTGTCTGTATGCCTTAATGTGCATGCAGACATCAGAAGAGGGAATTTAGTGTATTCTTCTATCACACTATCTATTCCTTTGAGGCACAATCGCTCTCTGTACCTAGGACTATATCTCCAACTCCTTAGAGTCAGAAATATATGTGTTTGCAGGATGCCCAGCTTATTCTCCATCCAAACTCTGCTCCTCACAATTTTGCAGTGAGCATTCCTAACTGCTGATTAATCTTTCCAGTGTGTGGATATATTTTTTTTAAAGGATTAATTTATTTTGTATATATGAGTCCCCTATCAGCATGTACCTTTATTCCAGAAAAGGGCTTCAGATTCCACTAGAGATGATTGTGTGCATTATGTGGTTGCTGGGAATTGAACTCAGGACCTCTATAAGAGCATTCAGCAGTTCTTAACTGCTGAACCATCTCTTCAGTCCGTTTGTGGATATCTTATCTTTTAAGAATTGCCTCTTCAAGTACTTTTCTCAATTTTAAAATCAGGTATTTTGTTTCCTTGCTCTTCAGTTGTATTAATACTTTTTAGATTTTGGACTACATGTTTTATCCTGTGTATGATTTTTCAAAGATTTGCTTCCATTCTGTAGGTTGACTCTTGTTGATTATGGTTCTGACATTGCAAATGCTTTTTAATTTGATTATATTCTTTTGTCTCTTCTTAATTTTGTTTCTTTTTACTCTTGGGACAAAAGTCATATTCAGAAAATCACTGACAAATAAATGTTGAGTTGTTTCATTGGGCTTTGTCTTAATGGATTTTGTAGTTTTCAGACTTGCATGTAAATGTTAAATTATTTTTAAATAGATTTTGTATATGATATGAACCATTTCATTTTTATGCATTTGTAAATCTTGTGTTCTCAGTAGCAATTTTGAGGGCATTGTCCTTTATCAAGTATTCATGACATTTTATTTTAGTTGAAATTCAGTTGTCTATAAATGTGTGTATTTATTTTTGGATATTGTATTTCATTGGTCTGTGTTTTTTGTTTTTATGTTAATACCTTGCTCTTTTGCTTACTATATATATGTAGTAGATTTTTAATTCAAGTGATATGGTGCCTTCAACTTCCATTAAGATAACTTTGGCCAGGCGGTGGTGGCGCACGCCTTTAATTCCAGCACTCAGGAGACAGAGGCAGGCGGATCTCTGTGAGTTCGAGGCCAGCCTGGTCTACAAGAGCTAGTTCCAGGACAGGAACCAAAAACTACAGAGAAACCCTGTCTTGAAAAATTCAAAAAAAAAATTAGATAACTTTGGCTATTTTGGGATCTTGTTTGGTCCTAGGTGACTAGTGTTGTCAACTTGGCACAAGCTTGAGTCAATTGGGAAGAGGAAATCTCAATTGAGAATGCCTCCATCAGACTGGCATGTTGGCAAGCCTGTGGGACATTTTCTTGATTAGTGATCGGTGTGAGATGACCCAGCCCAGTATGGGTGATGCTGCATTTAGGCAGTTGGTTCTGAGTTAAATAAAAAAGTTGCTGAGCAAGCCATGAGGAGCAAACCAGCAAGCAGCATTCCTCATGACTTCTGCTTCATTTCCTACTATAACTTCTTTTGAAGATGAACTGTGATGTGGAAGTGTAAGCAAAATAAAGCCTTTCCTCTCCATGCTTTTGGTCATGGTTTTGTTTGTTTATCACAGCAGAAAGCTTGATGTAGGATTTCCCTCTGTATGCTGTGATTACCATTAATGAATAAAGAAACTGCTTTGGACTTATAGCACAGCAAAACTTAGATGGGGGGGGGAACTAAACTGAATGCTGGGAGAAAGAAGGGTGGAGTCAGAGAGAAGCCATGGAGCCACTGTCAGAGACAGATGCTAGGAACTTTACACTGTAAGCAACTGCCATGTGGCGATACACAGATTAATGGAAATGGGTTAAATTAAGGTGTAAGAGTTAGCCAATAAAAAGGTAGAGCTAATGAGCCAGTGATTTAAATAATATGGTTTCTGTGTGATTATTTTGGGGCTGAGCAGCCGGAAACCAACAAGCGGCCTCCTTACTACAAAAGCTAAGAGTTCTGTTTGAGTTTTGTGTGAATCATTGACTTTATGGATCACTTTGAGTAGTATAATGATTTTAACAATATTAATTAATCCAGTTCATGGTATGTATTTCTTTCTGTCTTCTTACATTTGCTTTTATACATTTTAGTGTATTAATGTTTCATCTCCTTGATTAATATAGTTATGAATTTTTATTTATTTGATGTAGTTATTGTAAACAAGATAGTTTTTATTTCTTTTTCAGATATTATTATTAGTATGTAAAAGTCTATTGATATTTGTATATTGATTTTGCATCCTGTAACTGTACCAAATTAGTTGATTAGCTCTAATAGTTTTTGGTTGAGTCTTTAATATATAAGTTCTTTTCACCTGTAGAGGCAGTTTAATTTTTCTGTGTTTGTGTGTGTGTGTGTGTGTTATAGGTACATGTGGCTATATGTATGTGGAGTTTTGAGTATTGGGAGTTGGCGTATGTATGTGCTCATGTATAGTACTGAGGTTGATATTGGGTGCCTTTCTTCATTGCTTTCTACCTTAAATTTTGATACAGGGTTTCTCCCCTCACTTAGATCTCATTGATTTGGCTATGCTGGCTGGCCAGTGATCTTCAGGATATGCATGTCTCTACACCCCTGGCACTGGAGTCGCAGATGTCTACATCATACCTAGCTTTATATGCTTGCTGGGGATCTGAACTTAGATCCTCATACTTTCAAAACAAACACTTTACTGACTGAGCTGTCCTCCAGCACCACAGTTTAACTTCTTTCTGTCTGATTAAGATGAATTTTCTTTCTTAGTTTCTTTTATAATGACTTCCAGTATTGTATCAAAATGATATGAGTATGCATCCATTACTTGCATTTGACAATCAAAGTAAGGTTTTCAATTTTCTGCTGTTGAGGTTGTTAGCTGTGGCCTTTTTTGGGGGATTTTGTTTTGTTTTTTGAGACAGCATTTGTCTGTGTCGCTTTGTAGCCTGTCTTGGAACTCTATAGACTAGGCTGATCTCAAACTCACAGAGATCTGCTTGTCTCTGCCTCCCAAGTGCTAGGTTTCAAGGTGTGCACCATCACCATCTGGCAAGCTGTGGCCTTTTCATATACTACCTTTATTGTGTTTTGGTCTGCCCCCTTGTTTTTTTTAATATCTTATTTTTATGTCTCTTTCTCTTTTTTTGTCTCTGTCTCTCTGTCTCTGTCTCTTTCTCTCTCTCTGTCTCTCTCTGTCTCTCTGTCTCTCTCTCTGTCTCTCTCTCTGTCTCTCTCTCTGTCTCTCTGTCTCTCTGTCTCTCTCTCTCTCTCTCTCTGAGTGTGTGTGTGATGTGTATCCACCACAGCTTGTGTGAGGAGTCAGTTTCCACCATGGGCCCCAGAGATTGAACTCAGGTCATCAGGTTTAGTGATAGTTGACTTAATCTATTGAGCCATCTCCCTGGCTCTTGGTCTGCCCGTCTTAAAGTGCTTCACTTTCTTTTTAATTTTTCTTTAATTGTTTAAAAACATGCTTTTTAATTATCAGATATCTCTGCACATTACCCCAAATTTCTTTTGTAATTGATTTAGTTTTGTACTGTTGTTGGAAAAGATTCTTGATGAAATTTTCTAGAAATTATTAAGACTTGTTTTATGGGCTAGTGTGAAGTCTGTCCCGGAGAATATTTGATACTTAAAAAGAATATGTATTCTGCTGCTGTAGGTGGAGTGTTCTGCAGTAAGTACATTTTGACTTAATTACAGGGCTATATCCCAATTGTAAGTCGAAATCATAACTCAAAAACAGATTTAATATACTTTTTTTAACTGAGCATCTAAATATTGGCTGTTTACTTTCATAATTATGCCACTGATTTGGAGCTTTGCCTTTTTGTTGCTATCCAACCCTATGAGGAAGTATCAGTAACGTTACTAACCTGGGAAGCTATAAAATTTGTGTGGTTTCTAACAAATTTGTCAGCCTTTACAACTGTAAAGTTGAAAATTCCTACGTGAAACCCTCTTAGGTTGGAAACAAACTCTGTATGTTTATTAGGTTTTGTAGATTTTTAGTGCTACTGAAGTCTGCTAATTCTTACTGCTTTTCTGACGTGATGGTCTTTGTATTGTTGAAAACTGAGCATTTATGTCTCCTACTGTTGTTGCATAGTTACCTCTTTATCTGTTCAGTTCTGATAAAATATTTGCTTAAGTGCTCTATGTTAGCTGTGTATAGATTTATATTTTCTCTTTTTTCTTTAATTAATTTATCTTTCCCTCTTTCCCCTCTCTTTTGTGTTTTGAACTTTTCTTTCTAGAGTTTTTATGTTGCTGAAGCAGACCTCATACTGGCTATGTCTTAGAGTGCTTATCTTTCCTTCAAATTCAAAAGACAGCCATGTCAGGTATAGTGTTTTTGGTTAGTAGATACTCTCTTTTAATACTTAGTATATCATTGAAGGACTTGCAGGACAGGCAAAGAGGAAAAGATAAATTTCATGTCATGTATGTGTGTATGCATTAAAAAAATCTAGATAATCTTGGTGAGTCTGGTTCATCTCTTTTAACATGATCTCTTGTTCTATTCATTTTCCTGCAAATGACATAATTTCATTCTCTTATAACTAAATAAAACTTCATTGTGCATATGTGCTGTACTTTACTTATTCTCAGTATCATTGACTATTATGAATTATGTCACAATAACATGGATGTGCAAGGATATATGATAAGCTGATTTCAATTTCTTTGGGCATGTATCTAGATGTGATACAGGTATATAATGTGATAGTTTTAGTTTTTGAGGAACTTTCATAGTGATTTCCATAGTGACTACATTAACTGATGAGGTCTGTGTTAAAGTTCCCTCTTATTCTACAGTCTCCACCATTTGGTTGTTGTTTGTTTTCTTAATTATAGCCATTTTCAAAGGGATGAGATAGACTCTCGGTATGATTTAGATTCGAATTTCCCTGCTAGCTAAGGGTAGTGGCCATGCTTTTTATATAATTATTGACCATTTGTACTTGTTTTAAAAATAAATTTATCTGCCTATTTATTGATTAGATGATTTAAAAAAATATTCTGGATTTTAATTTCCTGTCAAATATATAATTAGCAAAGATGTTAGCTCCAACCCTAGAGGTCTAGTATTGTATCTTGAGTCTATGATACTCTTATCTTACCAGGGTATACAGGGATGAATCTGATACTTAGGGACTGGCATAGCATTGGAGGGGTATTTCAGTCCATTTTGTCCTACTATAATAGAATCCCGCAGTAATAATAAACAAATTTATTACTTAATACTTTTGGATGTATGAAGTCAGAAGATTGAAGGACTAGCATCTGGTGAAGCCCTTCTTGCTTTATGGTAATGTGACTAAAGAATCCCAAGGGTAAGAGGGAACCAGATGGAGCCTGGACAATTACTCTACAGACCCACTTTAATTAATGTGATAAGAACATTAATTTATTCACCAGAATTGAGCCCTCAAAACTAAGCACTTTGATTTTGTCCTATACTTTGATTATAATCCTTTATATTCTTGATAATTTCATACATTGACACAGTAACAGAGATCCGCCTGTCTCTGCCTCCCGAGTGCTGGGTTTAAAAGCATGTGTCACCACTACCTGGCTATACTGCATTCTTATAAGCTGGTGTCATCATGTCATATAATGTAAAAAACTTATTCGTCCTAACTGAAACTTTCCCTATGATGTGCTCTGCCTCTATCTTCCCCCTCCAACATGGCATAAACATTTTGTTCTCTACTTCTATGAGTTCAGTTTTCCTGGATTCCACAAATAAGTGATATATTGTGGCATTTTTCTCTATACCTGATTTCTTTCACTTAATAGCTATAGGTTCACACATCATGTCATAAGTAATAGGAGTTTCTAACTTTAAAAGACCTAATAGTCTTCCATTTTGTTTATAAGTGGTTATGTGTATGAGCATACATATATATGCATATGTACATGTTGACATGTTCACATTTTCTTTGTTCGTTTGTCTGCTGAAAGCACTGTTAATCTTTTACCTGGTCTGTTTTAGCTAATGGAGTGCAAATGAGAATAAGAATGTTCAATAGAGATACAAATACTCAGTATACAGGTTTTTAATTCTCCTAGATATATGCATAATATTGGGGTTTCTTAGATCATATTGTGGTTCTATTTTAAGGAATTTCCATAGTATTTCCCATAACTGGTTGTACTAAATCAATTTTCTACCAAGATTGTGATAGGCTTGCCTTTCACCACATCCTCAGCAACAACTTCATTTCTATCCTTTTGATAGTAACCGTTCTAACAGGTATGAAGTATTGTTTTTAATTATGGTTTTAATCTATGTTTCTCTAGTACTTGATGATGATGAGTGTGTGTGTGTGTGTGTGTGTGTGTGTGTGTGTGTGTATGTGTGCACGTGTGTGAGTTTATATATATTGATTATTTTATGGTCAATTTTCAGTGCCTTTTTTGCCTATTAAGTAAGGTGATTTTTTCTCTGTGTTCTTTATGCCTGTCCTTGTACATTGTTATTTGTACACTAGGTTTGATATTTATACCAGTCTTGATAATGTGAGTTTCCAGAAATTCTAATGAGCAAGATGTTCATTTTCTATGACCCAATAGTCATTTCTGCTATTTCAACACTAGATGGTGCACCAAGTACAAGTTTGCTCTAAACCCATGTCTGATGTAATGTCATAGTTTCAGCACTAGGAGACCCAAGACCAAGTACGTTCCAAATCCACGATTGAGGTATTGTTAATAATTAACTGGACATATATCTTCAAAAGGTAATCTGTATTGCAAGCTTCCATTTGGGATTGTATTAGGCTCAGGACATCGTCTACAGTCACCTGTATGTAGACAGGCACACTTGGATTATGGCCTGCTCTACACAAGCTCTGAGCATCCCAGGCATATATCATCTTATTGCCCACCTCCCTTTTCTTTACACATGCATTACAACAATGTTGGACATACCTGGAGGCTGTATCTATTAAAACTAGTACAGCACAGTAGCAAAGTGGAAGGAACAAGGCTCATGCTTCTAGGAGCTACCGGCTGCAGTTGTATAACTAATGGTTTTCTACCCCAGAAACCACTCATAGATGATGTTGGCCAGAATAGAAATTCAGTTTACTGGCATGATGAATTTCAGGCTATATATAGAGCTTTGTGGGGATAGACTTGTTTGGATCCTCTCTTTATGAGATTTCTTTGTTCGAGCATGGAACGACATGGGCGTAGATTGCATATGATATGAATTATGCCCCAGTTTTCATTATAGCAGGCATCGATGCAGGCTAAAACATGAAAGTATTCTATAGGTATGTTTGTGCATGTGTGTCCAAGCGCATGTTCCTACTATGTGCATGTGAAGACTAGAGGTCAGCATTGAGGGTTTGTTTCAATTGCTCTTCTCTTTATTTTTTGAGATAGGATCTCTCACTGAACCTACAGTGAGACTAGCTGGCCACTAGTCCCAGGGAGCCTCTTTCCACCCTCCCAGCACTTGCTTCTTTTCACATGTGCTAGGAAATGAATTTAGGTCCTCATGATTATGGTAAGCACGTAACCCTGTGAGCCATCTCCCTAGCGTCTTAACTGTGTTTTTCTTTTTTGTGAGTATCATTTCTTGCTCTGTCAAAGTCTCTTCTGTTCCTAGTTTGATGTTTTAATTAGAACATTTAGGTTTTAACACGCTTTTTTTTTCTGTACTGTAGTTACACATTTTTTACTCTATTAATGTGTTACTTTATTAACTCTTATTTTGTTAGATTTATCACTTTATTTCAGTTGTCTGATGTAAATCATTCTTTTATTTGGAAGAAATCATATTTGTAAACAGGAACATTCTAGACCTAAGAGCCTCGATTGTAACCCAGTTATGTTTGTTCATTTGTTTTTAAACATATATGATTAAACAGGCAGTATTGTTTTTCATTATTCCTGTATAACTTTCCCCTTATATTAATTAGTCAGTTTAATAAAGTTTACAAATTGGGGAAAAATGAAATATTCAGATAAAATAAGGTCAAAGATTTCTAATCATTGCTCAGTCTAAACAATCTACACTAAGACGTTATAATCAAATTGTCAGGAATCAAAGAAATCTTGAGTTGACAGAAAGAAAAGAAACATGTCAGATATCAAAGGATTCCAGTTAGACTGTCACTGGATGTCACAACAGAAACCTGATGGGACGGCAGTCAATAGAGTGATGAATTTAATGTGCAGAAGGGAAATTATTCAATAAGACTGTTATACCTGATAAATGGCCCTTCAAATATGAAGGATAAAGTCTTTCCTAGACAAATATTATAATTGTGCTTACCATACCCATACTGTCATATAAAAATAATAATTTTTCAAGCTAAAAGAAAAACATAAAATTAGTAACATAAAATATATGAAATTATTAAACTAACTGGTGAAGTTAAGTATGCTATTAGGTTCAATACTTTAGTGTAATAGTGGTACATAAACTATTCATATTTAGTATGAAAATCAAAAGATCATAGTATTAAAAGTAATAACTACAATGCTTTAAAATATATAAAAATGTAAATTTTGACATCTACAACAAAATATACTAGGAATGTTGAACAATAATATAGAGATTTTTTTATTAATAGGTGAATTAAATGGGAAGGGGAATGGGATGACATGGTAAAGCAAGGAATATGGGAGGGACAACTAACACTAAAGGCCATCTGAAAAACCATATGGAAACCTATTACTTTAGATGCTTCCTAAAATATAAACATGTAAGAGGAATTTAAATGGAGTTACCATTTAATGGAGGAGACATTGCCCCCAACTAGACATCTTCTGCCACCTAATGAAACTTCCAGTTCCAGGAATGGGTTACATCCTGGACAATGGGCCATTAGTCAAAGGGATCCCATAGAACCCCTTTCTCCAAACATAACAGGCCATTGCCAAGGCTGTTGGTTACTCTCCATAAACTGATGATATGACCCTATTGCTGAAGACACCACTTAACTTATTTCATCAAACATGGAAAAATTAAGCTGGTTCCCAACTTTACTTCAACTGACTAGTGTTCATGGTGCTAGAAGGTACTTTACACTACCAGAGGAGAAAAGTAGTTATCTGTATCACCCAGCAAAAAAGTTACAATCTATGACAGTGACCCACCTGCAGGATACCCTGCTACAGTAGTGGCACATCTGTTATAGGAGTAACCAGCCACACTTTGGTTTTATTTAAGACCCATTCCATGAGATGGAACCCAAACTTGACACTGCTAAAGCTCCAAGAACCTGTGACCTGATAAGTCATGGGCCCTAGCAGAAAACCTACTGCTATTCATCTGCTAACATAACATTACAATACAATGACTTCTAATAATATATTTTTATACCCATAAGCAAGTGCATTACTCAACCCTCATAAGAAAAGCTTCTTCTTGAGGTAGATGGTTATTATCACAGAGACCCACACGTAGATATTATGCAGTGAGTGAGAGACTTTGGAGGACTCAGCTCTAAATGATCTATCCCATCCCTCAAGGGTCAGAGATTTGCCAGAAGAGGTGATAAAAAAAATTTTTTTAAGAGCCAGGGGTGGTAGATAGCTCTAAGGAAATAGTATCTGTCTGACGCAATAGGACTAAATATATATGAACTTCTGTGATAGTGCATACAAGACCTACACAAGTTCAAACTTCGGAATATCCTAGCACTAAGAAGGGAAAGTATACACAAAGTCCTTTCCCTAACCAGGAAACTTATTTACAACTGATACCTGATGGGAAAGGAAAATCCAGTTTTTCCAATGAAGTGTTACTGATATGGGTATATCAACCACACTTCAGGGCAGGACTCATGCCTAGGAGTTGTTGGCTTACACAAAACAGATTCTGTGCTCTGTGTGTGTATGTGTTTGTGCACACACATGTGTGCATGTGTATGCACACATTTTTTGTTCACTCTTTTGTTTGGTTTTTCGAGGCAGAGTTTCGTTCTGTAACAGCACTGTCTGTCCTGGAACTCACTCTGTAGATCAGGCTGGTCTTGAACTCCTGAGTACTGGGAATAAAGGCATGTGTCTACTACTCAACACTTCTTTTCTCCGTTTGTTTACTGGCTGGCACAATTTTGTTTAGCTTATAATTTGGGCTGCTGAAAGTCCAAACAGCATAGTGGAATCTCAGTGAGGAATCCCTTTGGACTGGATCACATAAAGGTGTGGTTAATAAGGAGGCAGTCCATCAGCAAGTGATTATATGGAAAACAAATATCAAACACATTTGAAGGTGGGTGGATGGGGAGATTTGCCCTGTTTTTAACAGCCATCATGAACAGCTAATAGGTTTCAAGAAAACTTCCTTTTGAGAGCACACTTTGATAATATCCTACTAGGTTCTGCCTCCTGAAGGTTTTGTAGTAGCTCCAACTACTGTTTCTCAATGAGTTAGTTAAGGGTATAACTAGATAATCTTGTATGTTCTCAAATCTGAAGAGGCTTTTTAAAAAAAGATTTGTATTATTTTACTTCTAAAAATTTGAATACACTCTCCTCACTAATGTTGATGGTCCTTGAGGAAAATATTCTTGTTTTATTTATTTCTTATAGACGTCACCTTTACATATTTATTATTATAAAATATACTTCTAAATTTAGACTATTTTACTTTTAGGAGTGAACACATAGAAGCAGAGAATGAACAAAACTATGTATTCTTGTTTCATTTTGAGTAGGATCTAAACTTGTAATGGAAGATGGTTCAGAATTTATTCTGTAGCTCAGGTCTGGCCCGGATTTGGGCTCTTCCTGACATCTTTGTAGTGCCTGGATGTACTATTTAGTTTTTGACACAAACATAGACATACCTTGGAAGAGGAACTCTCAGTTGAGGAGTGGCTTCTATCAGATTGGTTTGTGAACATGTCTGGGTAGAGTTTCTAGATTGATATTGATGTAGGATGTCCCACCCCATGGTAGGTCTTTTAATGCATGAGTGATTGGGCTGGAGTTATATAAGAAAAGTAGTTGAGCAGGCTGTGGAGAGCCAGCCAATAAGCCCTGTTCTTTCATGGTCTCTGCTTCCTTGTTTTCCTCAGTGATGGACTATAAACTGAAAACTACAATTTACCATTTCTTCTCTAAGTTGGTGTTTTATCACAAGGACAGAAAGCAAACTAGAACACTGGTTTACAGATATGTGCCACAAGATACAGAAAACATTTTAATCTTGGGAAGAAAATGCTTATAAAACTTGGTGCTGACACATGGTCTGAAAAATAGAAGGGCATTGTAGTCTTTTAAGGCTTAGTGGCAAGTAAGTTTCTGGATGAGGCGGGTGTTTTTATTCAATTACTGTCTACTTCTTACTAAGAGGCATTCTGTTAAAGAGACCAAGAAAAATCAGACAGAGAAATTGTAAATCTGTTCAGGGTTACATTGTAGATGCCATTCTTGGTGTCCTCAGTTTGTTTACAATTAAATAAGATAGAAGAAAGAATCAATTTTCAGACCTCCATCAGATTTTCCCCGTATGTCTATAAGCAATTTTCTTAAAGGCCCAGCCCACTGTGGGTGGTACAGTCCCTAAGCCCATGGACTGTACTTAAAAAGTATCTGAGCAAGCCCGAGAAAATAAGTCAGAAAGCATTATTTTTTTCATGGTTTCTGCTTCAGTTTCTATCTCCAGGTCCCTGTCTTGGCTTATTTCATGGTGGACTTGGAATGGTGATGAACCTGGGAGCTAAAAATAAATCCTTAAAATAAACCCAAGTTGTTTTTGGACTGGTGTTTTGTTTTGAAGCCACTCTTCAAATTTTATATCAAACAGATATGTGTGTGCTTTGTTTTATAGTGCAGAGAAAACTCATGAACCAACACTGAAAAAATGTTCTTAGTATTTTAGTGTAGAAAATTTCAGCAGAGTTTGAAAACTCAGACTTTGTATGCAAAATTCTGTTGACTTCTGGGGAAGAATAGATAGACTTTGCTTGGGTATTTCAGTTTCCAAAGTTTGAACATTTACATGATGGTAAATCACATTAATGACAATGAATTGAAATTGAAATACTTCATTTTTTCTTTTTTTATTACTTTATAAATAATACCAATCAAAATTTCCACTTCTCCCCTCCTCCCACTTCCCTCCTGCTCCCCTACTCACCCTCCTCCCAGCCCCTCAGTCCTAAGAGAGGGCAGGGTATCCTGCCCTGTGGAAAGGCCAAGGCCCTCCCCCCTCCATCCAGGCTTACAAGGTATGCATCCAAATAGAATAGGATCCCCAAAAGCTAGTACATGCAGTAGAGACAAATCCCAGTGCCATTATCATTGACTGCCCCAATTGTGAGCCACGTTCAGAAGGTCCAGTTTGATCCCATGCTTGTTCATTCCCAATCCTTCTGGATTTGGTGAGCTCCCATTAGCTCAGGCAAACTGTCTCAGTGGGTGGACCAACCCCTCGTGGTCCTGACTTCCTTTCTCATATTCTCCTTCCTTCTGCTCTTCAACTGGACCATGGGAACTCAGTCCAGTGCTCCAATGTGGGTCTCTGTGTCTATCTCCCTCTGTCGCCTGATGAAGGTCCTATGGTGATATTCAAGATAGTCATCAATCTGACTATGGAACAAGGCCAGATCAGACACCTTCTACTCCACTGCCCAGTGTCCTAGCTGGGGTCATTCCTGTGGACTCCTGGGAACCCCTCTAGAGCCAAGCCTCTTGCCAACCCCACAATGCC
Source organism: Microtus pennsylvanicus (assembly GCF_037038515.1). Taxonomy (NCBI): domain Eukaryota; kingdom Metazoa; phylum Chordata; class Mammalia; order Rodentia; family Cricetidae; genus Microtus; species Microtus pennsylvanicus. Next base: position 37,247,090 of record NC_134592.1, on the reverse strand, counting down.
TTCCTCAATTAAGATATCTCGTTTCCTGCTCCCATATCTGTCCTTCCTCCATCTCAACCATCCCACTCCCCTAAGCTCTTCCCAACCCTCCCATTATCCCTTCTCTCTCCCCCTCTCCCCTTTCTCCCACCCCACTTCCAACCTCATGTTCCCAACTTTTGCCTGTCGATCTTGTCTGCTTCCAATTTCCAGGAGGATCTATATATGGTTTTCTTTAGGATCACCTTATTACTTACCTTCTCTAGGACCACGAACTATAGGCTCGGTGTCCATTGTTTATGGCTAGAGTCCACTAATGAGTGAGCATATACCATATTCATCTTTTTGGGTCTGGTTTATCTCACTCAGGATAGTGTGTTTTCTATTTCCATCCGTTTGCATGCAAAATTCAAGATGCCATTGTTTTTTTACCGCTGAGTAGTACTCTGATGTGTAGATGTGCCACACTTTCTTTATCCATTCTTCTATTGAGAGGCATCTAGGTTGTTTCCAGGTTCTGGCTATTACAAATAATGCTGCTATGAACATAGTTGAATAAGTGCCTTTGTAGTATGATTGGGCATCTCTTGGGTATATTCCCAAGAGTGGTATTGCTGGATCCTGAGGTAGGTTGACTCCCAATCTTCTGAGAAACTGCCACACTGATTTCCAAAGTGGTTGCACAAGTTTGCATTCCCACCAGCAATGGATGAGTGTTCCCCTTACTCCACATCCTCTCCAGCATAGGCTATCATTGGTGTTTTTGATTTTAGCCATTCTGACAGGTGTAAGATGGTATCTCAAAGTTGTTTTGATTTGCATTTCCCTGATCGCTAAGGAAGTTGAACATGTCCTTAAGTATCTTTTGACCATTTGAAATTCTGTTGAGAATTCTCCGTTCAGTTCAGTATCCCATTTGTTAACTGGGTTATTTAGAATTTTAATGTCTAGTTTCTTGAGTTCTTTATATATTTTGGAGATCAGACCTTTGTCTAATGTGGGGTTGGTGAAGATCTGCTCCCATTTCTCCCATTCACTAGGATGCCTTTTTGTCTTAATGGCAGTGTCCTTTGCTTTACAGAAGCTTCTCAGTTTCAGGAGTTCCCATTTATTCATTGTTGCTCTTACTGTCTGTACTACTGGGGTTTTACATAGGAAGTGGTCTCCTGTGCCCATGTATATCAGCCTACTTCCCACTTTCTATTCTATCAGGTTCAGTGTGGTCAAATATATATTGAGGTCTTTAATCCATTTGGACTTGAGTTTTGTGCATGGTGATAGATATGGATCTATTTTCATTCTTCTACAGGTTGACATTCAGTTATGCCAGCACCATTTGTTAAAGATGCTTTCTTTCTTCCATTGTATAATTTTAGCTTCTTTGTCAAAAATCGGGTGTTCATAGGTTTGTGGATTGATATCCAGGTCTTCGATTCGATTCCATTGGTTAATGTCTCTGATTTTATGCCAATACCAAACTGTTTTCATTACTGTAGCTCTGTAAGTTTGATGTCAGGAATGATAATACCTCCGGAAGTTCCTTTATTGTATAGGATTGTTTGGGCTATCCTGGGTTTTTTGTTTTTCCATATAAAGTTGATTATTGTTCTCTCAAGGTCTGTGAAGAATTTTTTTGGGATTTTGGTGGGGATTGCATTGAATCTATAGATTGCTTTTGGTAGACTTACCATTTTTACTATGTTGATCCTACTAATCCAAGAGCATGGGAGATCCTTCCATTTTTTTGATATCCTCTTCAATTTCTTTCTTCAAAGATTTAAAGTTTTTGTCAAATAGATCTTTCACTTCTTGGTTAGAGTTACCCCAAGATACTTGATGCCATTTGTGGCTATTGTGAAAAGTCATGCTTCTCTGATTTTCCTCTCTGCCTCTTTATCCTTTGTGTATATGAGGGCAACTGATTTTTTGGAGTTGATCTTGTATCCTGCCACATTACTAAAAATGTTTATCAGCTGTGGGAGTTCTTTTGTAGAGTTTTTGGGGTCGCCCATGTACACTATCATATCATCTGCAAGTAACAAAAGGACTTCTTTTTCAATTCGAATCCCCTTGATCTCCTTATGTTGTCTTATTGCAATTTCTAGAACTTCAAGCACTATATTGAAGAGATATGGAGAGAGTGGACAGCCTTGTCTTTTCCCTGATTTTAGTGGAATTGCTTTGAATTTCTCTCCTTTTAATTTGATGTTAGCTGCAGGCTTGCTGTATATTGCTTTTATTATATTTAGACATGATCCTTGTATTCCTAATCTCTCCAAGACCTTTATCATAAAGGGGTGTTGAAATTTGTCAAATGCTTTTTCAGCATCTAATGAAATGATCATATGTTTTTTCAGTTTATTTATATGATAGATTACATTGATATGTTTTTGTATGTTGAACAAGCCCTACATCTCTGGGATGAAGCCTACATGATCATAATGGATGATTTTTTTGATGTTTTCTTGGATTTGGTTTGTTAGTATTTTATTGAGAATTTTTTTTTGTGAGGCAACTCATGTTTTTTACTAAATTTTAAATGTTTGCTTACATTTTAAACTTTACTTAATCTTTGAACCTGGTTCCAGATTACATACTTTAAATACTATAACACTAAAAACACATTTTTTTAAAAAAAAAAAGCAGAAATAGCTTTATTTTATTTTTTTTATTGAGAAAAGGAAAAAAAAAGTTTCCCCCTCCTCCCAGCCTCCCATTTCCCTCCCCCTCCTCCCACCCTTCTCCTCCTCCCCCCACTCCTCTCCCCCTCCCTCTCCAGTCTAAAGAGCAGTCAGGGTTCCCTGCCCTGTGCATTGATATTCATGAGTGAGATTGGTAATTCTCTTTCTTGGTTGAGTTTTTGTGTGGCTTTGGTATCAGGGTAACTGTAGCTTCATAAAGAGTTTGGCAATGACTCTTCTATTTCTGTTATGTGGAACACATTAAGGAGTATAGGTATTAGCTCTTCTTCGAAGTTATGGTAGAATTCTGCACTAAAACCATCTGGCCCTGGGTTTTTTTGGTTGGGAGGTTTTTTATGACAGCTTCTATTTTCTTGCAACTTATAGATCTATTTAAATTGTTCACCTGATCTTGATTTAATTTTGGTATGTTGTAGTAATATGAGCGGCGGGGCTGCGCCCCCAGCACCCTGGCTGCCTGCTAGCTTATGCCTCGAAATAATTACATGGACACTGTATTCTTTTAAACACTGCTTGGCCCATTATATCTAGCCTCTTCTTGGCTAACTCTCGCACCTGGACTAGCCCATTTCTAATAATGTGTGTAGCACCGAGGTGCGCTTACCGGGAAGATTCTAGCCTATGTCCATCCTGGGTCGGAGCTTCATCGCGTGTGCCTCAGAGAGCAGAGCTATCACGTCTGCCCGGGAGAGGGGAGCATGGCGTCTCTGAGCTCACTTCCTCTTCCTCCCAGCATTCTGTTCTGTTTACTCCACCCACCTATGTTCTAACCAATAAAATGGGCCAAGGCAGTATCTTTATTAGCCAATGACTTTCCTCCATCAGTATGTGGTATTTATCTTTTAAAAAAGTCCATTTCTTTTATATTTTCCAATTTTGTGACATACAGGCTTTTGTAGTAAGACCTAATGATTCTCTGAATTTTCTTAGTGTCTGTTGTTATGTTACCCTTTTCATTTCTGATCTTGTTAATTTGAGTGTTTTCTCTCCGCCTTTTGATTAGTTTGTTATAGCAACAGAAAATAAACTAAGATACTCATCATCCCAACATTTGAGTTAATAGGATAATTCCATCTTGTCTATTGTGATTTCTGTGGACTAACATTTTTAATACTTGGTTTTGATGCTTATACCTGAATAAGCTTATCTAAAACAATTTCTTTGATCCCATTTTTAAAAATTAAGGTTTTGAAGTAGTTAACGCTATTCATCATATGGGAAAATACGTGAAAAAATAAATTAAGGGGAAGGAAATATTTGTTTTGTGTCGTGGTGTTAAGAGGTTTTGGTCTATTGGCCTTGACTCCATTGATTCTGGGCCCTGTGTAGGCAGAATATCACATTGACAGGAATATATTACTCCTTCAACCTCTGGGATATAAGCAAGGGCAAGAGGTGTGATGGTTTGTATGAGAATGGTCACCCATAGGCTCATATATATTGAAATATATATACATATATATTACTCATGGAGTATTATGTGGGGAAGATTCCAAGGACCAGGAGTAACTTTTAAACGCCCTCAGTTATAATTATACTTATGGGTTGGTTTAAGGATATGATTTGGAATCTCTTTCGGAAATATACTGGTGTTAGTAGAGTCTTGTCTAAGATCCATGACTTCACTAGCCCCAGGAAATTGGCTGTGTTTCTGTTACCAGGAGATTTTTCTCTTATCTTAGTTATTTTTTTATTTCTGTGAAGAGATTCCATGACTGCGGCAGCTTATAAAAGAAAGCATTTAACTTGGGGCTCATGGTTCTAGGGGCTTGAAGTTCACATCTTCATCATGACAGGGAACATGGAATTAAGCAGGCAAACTTGCTTAGACCTTATACTTTGACCCACAGACATAGGACACACTTCCTAAACAAGAACACACCTGCTAAACCTGTCCAAAAGCTCTACTGATTGTAGAACAACCATTCAAATATATGAGCCTATGGGTGACCATTCTCATACAAACCATCACACCTCTTGCCCTTGCTTATATCCCAGAGGTTGAAGGTAAGCCCCTGTTGATGAAACTACAGCACATTTAGGACATAGGACTCAGATTATATGAACTAATTTTAATCTGAAAACCTCCCTCTAGTCTCACTTCCTCCGTGCCAGGAAATGTTATGAGAGTCACCATAGGAGGGAAGCAAGTAACAGTCCAGCAGCAACACCTAAGAACCACGGTTACCATTATTTCAAAATATCCGTAAAGGGCAACATATTGTAACTCCAACTCTAGGGGACACAGTGCCCTCTTCTGACCTAACAGTTACCTGTAGTCACATGTGTATACACACATATAAATACATGCAGATATACATAAATAAAAATAAATATTTGATGAGAAAGAATTTGTTACAGTTATCTATAACTAGAAAGCAGATATTGAATTTATCTCTGATATTATATATAATATTTATACATACTTTCGATAGCTGTACATTTATTTTTTATTTTTGTACCTTTATTTTTTAACTTTTAAATTTTCCTTTTATTGAAAATGGATTTTCTTCTCAAGTAATATTCTCTGATTATGGTTTTCCTTCCCAATACTCCTCTCAGTTCCTTCACAGCTCCCCTCCTATCTGACACAAGAAACAGAGACCCACTTGTATTTCCCAGATGGCTAAGGATGTGCACCATTTTTAAAGTATTTCTCATCTATTTGAGTTTCCTTTTGAGAATTTTTTATTTATACCTCATTTTTGAAAATGTGTTATTTGTTTGTGGTCTTTCTTCATGGTTAAGGGGAAGAATTTTATTGTAGATATGAGACAGAAACATTTGTTTTCTTTTTTTTTAATCTTTTTTTTTAATGAGAAAATGAGGAAAAAAAAACAAGTTTCCACCTCCTCCCAGCCTCCCATTTCCCTCCCCCTCCTCCCACCCTTCTCCCCCTCCTCCCACCCTTCTCCCCCTTCCCCCCACTCCTTTCCCCCTCCCTTTCCAGTCCAAAGAGCAGTCAGGGTTCCCTGCCCTGTGGTAAGTCCTAGGTCCTCCCCCCTCCGTCCATATCTAGGAAGGTGAACATCCAAACTGGCTAGGCTCCCACAAAGCCAGCACATTACGTAGGATCAAAACCCCTTGCCATTGTCCTTGGCATCTCATCAGCTCTCATTGTTCGCCATGTTCAGAGAGTCCAGTTTTATCCCATGCTTTTTCAGTCACAGTCCAGCTGGCCTTGGTGAGCTCCCAATAGATCAGCTCCACTGTCTCAGTGGGTGGGTGCACCCCTCGTGGTCCCGACTTCTTTGCTCTTGTTCTCCCTCCTTCTGCTCCTCATTGGGACCTTGGGAGCTCAGTCCAGTGCTCCAGTGTGGGTCTCTGTCTCTATCTCCATCCATCACCAGATGAAGGTTCTATGATGATATGCAAGATATTCGTCAGTATTGCTATAGGATAGGGTCATTTCAGGTTCCCTATCCCCAGCTGCCCAAGGAATTAACTGGGGGCCTCGGCTTGGGCACCTGGGAGCCACTCTAGGTTCACATCTCTTGCCAACCCTAAGGTGGCTCCTTTAACTAAGAATTGTGCTTCCCTGCTCCCCTATCCAACCTTCCTTTATCCCAATCCTTTTTCCCCAAGTTCCCCCCTTTCTCCCCTTCTCCCTTTTCTCTCCCCATCTCCCCTTACCCCCATCCCACCCTACCCCCAAGATCTCAATTTTCTCCCCGGCAACTTTGTCTACTTCCCTTATCCAAGAGGATAACTATATGTTTTTCCTTTGGTTCACCTTCTTACTTAGCTTCTTCAGGATCATCAATTGTAGGCTCCGTGTCCCTTATTTATGGCTAGAAACCAATTATGAGTGAGTACATCCCATATTCATCTTTTTGGGTCTGGGTTACCTCACTCAGGATAGTGTTTTCTATTTCCATCCATTTGCATGCAAAATTCGAGAAGCCATTGTTTTTTACCGCAGCATAGTACTCTAATGTGTAGATATTCCACACTTTCTTCATCCATTCTTCCATTGAAGGGCATGTAGGTTGTTTCCATGTTCTGGCTATTACAAATAATACTGCTATGAACATAGTTGAAAGATCTATTTGACAAGAACTTTAAGGCATTGAAGAAAGAAACTGAGGAGTATACCAGAAAATGGAAGGACCTCCCTTGCTCTTGGATTGGGAGGATCAACATAGTAAAAATGGCAATTCTACCAAAGGCAATTTATAGATTCAATGCAATCCCCATCAAGGTCCCATCAAAATTCTTCACAGATCTTGAGAGGACAATAATCAACTTTATATGGAAAAACAAAAAACCCAGGATAGCCAAAACAACCCTATACAATAAAGGATTGTCTGGAGGCATTACCATCCCTGACTTCAAACTCTATTACAGAGCTACAGTGATGAAAACAGTGTGGTACTGGCATAAAAACAGAGAAGTCGACCAATGGAATCATATTGAAGATCCGAATTTTAACCCACAAACATATGAACACCTCATTTTTGATAAAGGAGGCAAAAGTATACAATGGAAGAAAGAAAGCATCTTCAACAAATGGTGCTGGCATAACTGGACGTCAACCTGTAGAAGAATGAAAATAGACCCATATCTATCACCATGCACAAAACTCAAGTCCAAATGGATTAAAGACCTCACTATCAGTCAGAACACATTGAACCTGATAGAAGAGGAAGTGGGAAGTACCCTACATCAGATGGGCACAGGAGATCGCTTCCTGTGTGTAACCCCAACAACTCAGACATTAAGGGCAACATTGAATAAGTGGGACCTACTAAAACTGAGAAGCTTCTGTAAAGCAAAGGACACTGTCACTAAGAGAAAAAGGCAACCCACTGACTGGGAGAAGATCTTCACCAACCCCACAACAGACAAAGGTCTGATCTCCAAAATATATAGAGAACTCAGGAAACTAGACTTTAAAATGCTAATTAACCCAATTAAAAAATGGGGCACTGATCTGAACAGAGAATTCTCAGCAGAGGAAGTTCAAATGGCCAAAAGACACTTAAGGTCATGCTCAACCTCCTTAGCGATCAGGGAAATGCAAATCAAAACAACTTTGAGATATCATCTTACACCTGTCAGAATGGCTAAAATAAAAAACTCCAATGATAGCCTTTGCTGGAGAGGCTGTGGAGGAAGGGGTACCCTCATCCATTGCTGGTGGGAATGCAGTCTTGTGCAACCACTTTGGAAATCAGTGTTTCGGTTTCTCAGGAAATTCGGGATCAACCTACCTCTGGACCCAGCAATACCACTCTTGGGAATATACCCAAGAGATGCCCTATCATATGACAAGAACATTTGTTTTCTTGATGTCTATTGTTTTTTGTTCTTCATATATTTTGGGTATTAGCCAATTTGATGTTTGGTTAGTAAAGGTCTTCTACCATTCTGTAGGCTTTTACGTTGCTCTAATGATGGCTTCCTTTACCATGCAAAAGCTTTCGGTTTAATGAGGTCTCATTTATTAATTGTTGATTTTAATGCCTATGCTAATGGTGTTCTGTTCAGAAAGCTTTTTTTCCCCCTGTGCTAATGAGATCAAGACTGTTCCCCACTTTCTCTTCTATCAGTTTATTTGGTTTTATGTTAAGGTCTTTGGTTCATTTGGAGTTGAGTTTAGTGCAGTGTGGTAAGTATGGATCTATTTGGATTCTTCTATATATAGCAGTCCTATTTGGCCAGCACCATTTGCTGAATGAAGATGCTGTCTTTTTTTCCAGTGTGTACTTCTGACTTCTTTATAAATAATCAGGTGTCTATTGGTATGTGAATTTATATCTGGTTCTTCAATTCAGTTCCATTGATCAGTGTGTCTGGTTTTGTGTCAGTACCACGCTGTTTTTATTACTATAGCTTTGTATTACAATTTAAAATCCAGGATGATGATACCTTCGGCAATTCTTTTATTATTCAGGATTGTTTTTGCTATTCTCTCTCTCTCTCTCTCTCTCTCTCTCTCTCTCTCTCTCTCTCTCTCTCTCTCTCTCTGTGTGTGTGTGTGTGTGTGTGTGTGTGTGTGTGTGTGTGTGTGTGTGGGTATTTATGTGTATGTGTGTTCATGAAACTGAAAATTGTTCTTCAAAGTCTGTGAGTAATTGGGACTTTCATAGGGATTTCACTGAATCTTTAGATTGCCTTTGTTAGCATGTCCACTTTTTCTATGTTAATCTTATGACGACCCATGAGCATGGGAGATTTTTCAATATTCTGATATGTTTTTTAGTTTCTTTCTTTAGCTTCTCAAATTTTTTATCATACAAATCTTTCACTTGTTTGGTCAGAGTTACTTCAAGATATTTTGTATTATTTGAGGCTATTATGAAAGCTGTTGCTTCCCTGATTTCTTTTTCAGACCATTTGTCATTTGTATATAGGAAGGCTATTGATTTTTGTGAGTTAGTTACTTTGAGGAACATGTTTATCAGATGTTAACTGTCACTGTTAATCCTGTCACTGTTCCTCTAGCCAATTGAGAAGAACGATTTTGGTTCAATAGGCTGGATTTTCATTGGGGACAGACATCACTGAAAAAGGGGCGGTTTTTTGGAGCGAGGAGCAAGTTGGAAGGTGTAAAGGATGGCTTGCAACTCTGTTCAAGTTCTCCATTTATTATTTAATATTTGTGCACGTATTTTACACTTTAATAAATGATAAAAGAATTCTTTAACAATCAGGTGTGTGAGTTTCCTATTGGAATTTTATTGTGTAAATAAAGATGCTTTAGCTTACTCCCTTCCTATTTGTATCCCCTTGATCTTCTTCTGTTGTCTTATTGGTCTAGCGAAGTCTTCATTACCATATTCAGTAAGTATGGAGAGAGTGTACAACCTTTTCTTATTCCTGATTTTGGTAGATTGCTTTGAGGTTCTTTTAAATTGATGTTGCCTATGAGACTACTATAAATTGTCTTTATTATGTTGAGTTATGTTTCTTGTATCACTAATTTCTCCAGGAATTTTATCATGAAGGGTTGTTGGGTTTTTTCAAAGGCCTTTTCAGCATCTAAGGAGATGATCATGTAGTTTTTGCCTTTCATTCTGTTTATATGGTGGTTCTCATTATTCCATTTATATATGTTGAACTGTTCCAGGATCTCTGGGAAGAAACCTACTTGATTATGGTGGATGATCTTAGATGTGCTCTTGAATTAGGTTTGTAATTATTTTATTAAGAATTTTTGCATCTGTGTTCATATGAGAAATTGGTCTGTAATTCTCTTTCTTTGTTGGATCTATATGTGGTTTGGGAATGTAGGTAACTGTGGCCTCAAACTGAATTGAACAATGTTTTCTCTTTTTGTTTTGTGTAGTAACTTGAGGAGTACTGATATTAACTCTTATTTGAAAGTGTGGTACAATTCTGACCTCAAAACTTCTGGCCCTGGGTTTCTTTGGTTGGGAGACATAATTACTTATTATTTCTTTTTCATTAGCGGTTATAGTTCTGTTTAAATTGCTTATCTGATTTTGATATGACATATGATTTGATGTGATTTTTGATTTGAGAATAAAATTATCCTTTTCTTTTAGATTTTCCAATTTGGTGGAATACAGGTTTATACACTGTGTTCTTATGATTCTCTGGTTTCTATGATTTTCTTTGGTGTCTATTGTTATATCACCCTTTCTATTTCTGATTTGGATATTCTCTCTCTGCCATTTAGTTAGTTTAGATAAAGGTTTTATTTTCTCAAAGAGCCAACTCTTTATTTTGTTGATTCTTTGTATTATTTGTTTTTGTTTCTTTTTCTTTTTTGTTTGTTTTGTTTTTTGTTTCCTGTTTTTTCAAGATAGAGTTTCTCCGTGTTGCCCTAGCTGTCCTGGAACTCGTTTTGTAGACTAAGCTGGCCTCTCACTCACAGAGATTCGCCTGGCTTCGCCTCCCGAGTGCTGGGATTAAAGACAATTAAAACCACTGCCTCGCTGTTTGTTTTTGTTTCTATTTTATTGCTTTTATCCCTGAGTTTCGGATATAATTTCTTTTTATTCTAGAGCTTCTACTGTGCTGTTAAGTTACTAGTGTAATGTCGGCACAGTGTGTGAACTTGCCTATTAGAATCACCTTCATTGTGTTTCATAAATTTTGGTATTTTGTGTATTAAGTTTTGTTCAATTCTAGAAAGTCTTTAATTTCACTCCTTTTTTTAATTTGGCTTTTTGAGACAAGGTTTCTCTGTAGCTTTGGAGCCTATTAGGTATCAGGGAACTAACTCGTTCATTCTTAATTTATACCTTGACATATTTTTTATTCAGTAGTGAATTGTTCAGTTTCTATGAGTTTGTAAGCTTTCTGTTGTTTCTGTTGTTAATATTCAGATTTAATATGTTTTGGTATAATAGGATGAAGCCTGTTATTTCAATTTCATTTTATATGTTGAGACTTGCTTTGTTTACAAGTATACAAGTGTACTTGTTTTATATATATGTGTATATATATACACACATACATATACACTTGTATACTTGTAAACAAAGTGTGTGTGTATGTGTGTATAATCAGTTGGGCAGAGATATTTATTTTGTCCTGAGAAATTAAATCTGTATGTTACAATGAAGTGTTCTGTAAATATCTGTTAGGTCCATTTGGTTTATGTTTGTTGGCTCCAGCATTTCTCTGTTTCTTTTCTGTCTGTATCACCTGTCTATGGCAAGAGTGGGGTATTGAAGTCTCTTACTATTAATGTTTAAGGGTCAGTTTGTGATTTAAGCTGTTTTTGTGTTTCTTTTACAAACTTGGGTGCCCTTATGTTTGGTGTATAGATGTGTTAAGAATTGCAATGTCTTCTTGGTGATTTTTTTTCCTTTGATGAAGATATAATTTCCTTCTTTATCTTTTCAAATTAGTTTTGGCTTGAAATCTATTTTGTCAGATTCTAAAATGGCTATACCAGCTTACTTCCTTAGGTTAATTTTTTCCCCATTTTTTTTTAAATAAAAAGGATGTTTATCCTTGATGTTAAGATGTGTTTTTTTGGATACAAGAGAAAGATGGATCCTAGTTTTGCGTCCCTTTTGTTAGTCTGTATCTTTTTTATTGAGGAATTGAGATCACTAATGTTAAGAAATATCAATGAACAGTGTTTGTTGATTTCTGGTTGTTGTTGTTGTTGTTGTTGTTGGTGGTGGTGGTGTTTGTGTGTGTTTTCCACCTTTTTATTTGCTGGTCTGTGTTTTTTTTATGTTTTCTTGTTTGTTCCTTGTTTTCTTAAGTGTAGTTAACTTTCTTTAGGTTGAAGTTTACTTCCTATTACCTTCTTTAGGGCTGGATTTGTAGACAGATATTGCTTAAATTTAGCTTTATCATGGAATGTTTTTTTCTCTATCTGTGGTTATTGATCCTTTTGCTGGGTATAGTAGATTGGGCATCTGTGATGTTTCTCTTCAAGTCTGTAGAACATATGTCCAGGCCCTTCTGGCTTTCCCATTTTGAAATCAGGTAGTATTTTATAGGTCTGCCTTTTTATGTCCTTTTTCTTTGCAACTTTTTAATATTCTTCATGGTGATATTTTATTTGTGTTTTAATAAATAAAGCTTGTCTGAAGATCAGAGTGCAGAGCTTAGCCACTAGAGGCCGCAGAGTGGTGACACATACCTTTAATTCGAGGACTCAAAGCCACCATGGCCTATACAAGATTGAATCTGTCTAAAAAGAGAAATAGAACGCACACAAAGGTGTTCCCCGAACCTTTAATCCCAGCACTAGGGAGGTGGAGACCGGAGTGATATGGCTGGGCAGAGAGAGGTGTATAAGCAGGAGGAGATGAGAGCTCCTTGTATTCTGGGGTTTGGTGGAAAGCATTACAGTCTACACTCACAACAGCAGTCTGAGGATTCTGTCTAAACACACAGTCTGAGGATTTGTAGAGACAGTGCAGTCTGTGGTTTCTTAGAGACAGCATTCAGTCTGAGGATTGTAGAGACAAGGTCGTCCCTTTGGTCTGAGATTTGGTAGAGGTAAGAGCTCTCTAGTGATTGGCTGCTCTGCTTCTCTGATCTTTCAGCATCAACCCCTATGTCTGACTCCGGGTTTTTACTATTAAAACCAATTAGAATTCATGGTACAGTGTACAAATATTAAATGTCAAATTTCCCTAGCTTTGATAGTATGATATAATATCTCACAAGTGGTGAAAGCAGAGTGAATTCTATAGTTGTTTTTTTTCTACTTTCTGTTCGTCTATAATTATTTCAGTATAAAAATGATTCTCTCGAAGTGTATTGTATATGTTCTAAGAAATTTTCCAAGTTTCTAAATAAAAATCTCAAAGATTTCTAATATATATTTATTTATAGAAGTTAAACAATTCTAAGTTTTAGGTCTGTGATGTATTGAAAGTTGTTTTGCATATAGATTGAGGCTTGTATTAAAATAATTTTAATATGCTTGCTTAATTTTCCAGCACTATATGATGAAGAACTCTATTTCTTTTCTACTTGATTGCTTTTGTACCATTGTTTTTAAGACCAATTTTTGTATGTGAGGATATAATTCTGTTTTCTATTTTCCTTTTCCCCTGATCAGTGTATCTATTTTTATAACAGTACAACATTATTTTGATAGTTATATCTTTATAATAAATTCCTAAAGTTTCCCATGTGTTTTATACCCTACAAGCAGTTAAAGTCCGAGTACATGAATATAGTGAAATAAGAGAAGTACAGATTGAACTGTGAGGGACAGAAGAGACTTGAACTTCTATGATGCTGAATAAATTCAGTTGCTGTCACTATCATTTTTCTGATGTGGAGGGAAAGCTGGACCATAGAAATTGATTAAAGTGCTGAATTCTCTTTTATTTGTTTATTTATTTTGAGGGTTTCTTTGTGTAGCCCTGGATGTCCTGGAACTCACTATGTAGACCATACTGGCCTGGAACGCCTAATTCTGTCTCCCAAGTGCTGAATTAAAGGTCTGCGCCAGTTATTCCCTCTAAAAGTGCTGAAATCTGAGGGGAAACACTTCATTGATATGTAGGCCCCCTGAACTGATATGCTTTCCAAATGTCAGAAACTACATAAAGAGGAACAATTGTAGCCTTGTTACCAATCTGGAGCAAACAACCAAAGATGAGAAAAAAAGCCATTGCTCTTGGTATTGACATCATCTCTATACATTATGCCATTTGCTATTCTCCAACTTTGCAGCCGTTTTATGGTTGTTACTGTCATTGTGGACATATGTATATAAGGTAGTTTGATTAATGTTTTGGTGTGGGTAAAATCTGAAATCAACTCATGAATTTTAATGAGTTTGCTATTCTTTTAAATTTGTGAATAAAGCCCTTGGAGTGATTTTATATAATATTCAGAGCACATCATAAATGTTTAAACATGTTTCATGAATGATTTAGATAAGTGAAAAACTGATGATGTCCACTGGGTGGCAGCCATATCCAAAGACAAATCTGAAGGACCAGCTGGTTAAGGGTGATCAGCACAATTCACTGAATTGGAAGCTGTCTTCTTTACCAGGAATTGGCTGACAGCCTTTGTGCCAAACTGTTTGAAGCTTGATTTTGTTCTTTTTAGCTTGATATTTTTAGTTTTAAAAAAAGTCCCATACAAAGTGGTCAACCTTGAAAGAGAGAGATAGATAGATAGATAGATAGATAGATAGATAGAGAGAGAGAGAGAGAGAGAGAGAAAAGAAAAACAGATTCAGTATGTAGGTTGTATTTATATATTATGTGTATATATGTATTTGACAGTAATAATCATAGAAAAAGACTATCAACTTGAGGGTAGCATGGAGTGGTTGAAGGTGGAGCATTTTGTATGGGCTAAGGGGGAAATATAATTCTGTTTCAATTAAAAATATATTTCTAGAAGCATCATGTTGGGAGGGATGAGAGAATATACACTAATATATCTGTCCTTTTCAGAAGAAAATGTTTGCCAACTCTTGCCTTAGACAAAATCCCAAGCATTTCAATATATTATATTCTCCTCTAGTTTGGGCTATGGATAATAGTCTCACTTAAGTGAGAATAACAGATTTACAAACACAATCTTGTACAAGGCTGCAAGCTCTGAAGACATAAGATTTGCCACTAAGAAGTTCTGAGATAATCATAATCATATTGATGTTTAGGGCTTGTTTTTTGATGAGGCTGACTAGAATCAAGTAACTAATCAAGCTTGATTGCCATGATTATGTTATAGTAGAAGTATTTATTGAAGAACAAAAGTTCAGCAGAAGTGCTAATGGTATATACATTTGAGATAAAGTATTGGAAAAAAGGTAATCCAGTTTTTTGAAGATATGTTATTTTTGAAGAAAAACAGTAAGAGCCTGGCCGTGGTGGTGCATGCCTTTAGTCCCAGCACTCAGGAGGCAGAGGCAGGTGGATCTCTGAGTTCTGAGTTCAAGGCCAGTGTGGGCTAGAGAGTGAGTTCCAGAACAGCCAGGGCCACATAGAGAAAAGCCAAAAAGGAGTAAAGAAACATGTATTGATTAGGTGTCATGATTCTGTTGAGATTTTTTTGTTAATGTATATAATAATACTACTTAATGGTTTATTTTTTTGGTTAGGTACAGGTAGTTAATGAAGATGAAAGCATGAATTTACTATTTTTTTTAAAAAGCCATATACCAAGGCTAAATTTTAAAATTTGTGTTTAAGGTGTTAATATGTGAGTTTAGTGATAGGTAATTCAATTTGATGAACTTGTAATTAAATTTGACTTATATTAGAGCTATTACTGTTTTGGAAGATTAGTAATGACAGTTTAAGTTAAAAAACTGTAATTTCATAAATTAAGAAGACAATGTTAGATTTTAATTTTTGACTGCCAGAGCTATGCTTTATTAGAAATATGATGGAGGAAGGTCATTGGTTAAATAAAAAGAAACTGCTTGGTCCTCATTGGTTAGAAGATAGGTGGGAGGAGTAAACAGAACAGAACGCTGGGAGTAAGAGGAAGTGAGCTCAGACTCTACAGCTCTCCTCTTGGGAGCAGACGCCTCAGAGAGACACCATGCCCCGCTCCCGGGCAGACACACACGATGAAGCTCCGACCTAGAATCTTCCCGGTAAGACCGGTGCTCACAGATTATTAGAGATGGGTTGATCGGTATATCAGAATTAGCCAGTAAGGGCTAAAGCTAAAGGGCCAAGCAGTGATTAAATGAATACAGTGTCCATGTAATTATTTCGGGGCATAAGCTAGCCGAGCAGGCTGCCGGGGTGCTGGGAACGCAGCCCCGCCGCTCCTATTACTACAGAAATACCCATATCTCAATATTGAAGTCATTATGATCTATGTTTTATATAAAATCTTCTTTGTAGAAATAGGAAAACATACAAACATGAACTTTATCTTAAAAGAGTGTTGTTCTAATGAATATCCAGGAAACCACTACTGAACCAAATTAGTAGAATATTATCAATACTTATCTTTACCAGTTAACTTTAATTATCAACTTTACACAACCTAGAATCTCTTGGGAAATGGGTGACATTTTGCAACAAAGTTTACTTTAGAGCAGATTTCAGGCCTCAGTTGCAAGCTGTATGAGGTTCATCTGCCTGATCATATTGATTACATTAAATACTTGTTAAGTCACTATGTGTCAGACTATATAAAACAAAACAAAATAATCTGATTATATGCTTGATGTAAGAGACATATCTTAAATATAAAGACTAAGGGAGGATAGAAGAAAATTTGCCATGCAAACACTTAAGTCAAAGCTAGTAATGCTATACTAATGTTCAACAAAACAGTCTCAACTAAAGACTAGATATGAAAGTTGGATTTTGTAATAATAGTAGTCAGTGTGCCAGGAATTTATCACACACAGTTAAATGTGTATCGCATAGTAAGAATGATTTAAATGTATAAAAATTCTCTAGAAACAGAAGCTAACAAAACAATTTTCTAGTCATATTGATGGAATTCATGATACATTTGATAGTGGCTCATAGAGTACATAGATGGCCCATAAAAGTGATGGAAGAAAAGCAAGGCAACAGCAAAAATGATGAGTTAACTGACAGTGAAAGGACCTTTTCTTTTTAGATGACGAATATATTCTTTTAAATTCTATATGGAATGTTAAACAAAATTGACCAAGAGGTCTCAGAAATACCTGTACACTCGACTCTTGACAAAGCTTCCAAAAACATACATTAGAGAAAGTATATATAGCATTTTCAGTGAATCTTGCTTGGGAAACTGGATAGCCACACACGTGAAACTTGACCCGTCTTTCACCTTGTGCAATGTCTAGCAAGGTGGATTAATGGTCTTCATATAAGACTCAAAATGCTGGAATCTTTGGAAGAAAACAGGGAAAACACTTTAAAATATTTGAACAGGGAGTGATTTCCTGCATGGGACTCCCAAAGTACATGAAACAAAAGCAAAAATTGCCAGATGGTATAACATCAGGCTAAAAAAAAAACTTCAAGTAAACGATGAAGTGAGAGACAACCTACAGAATATAAGAAAAATTTCCAGAGACATTAGCACAATTAAAATTAATCTAGAAATACTTTTTTATGGATTAACAATACTGGGTCTGAGCCGGGCCGTGGTGGCGCATACCTTTAATCCCAGCACTCGGGAGGCCGAGGTAGACGGATCTCTGTGAGTTCGAGGACAACCTTGTCTACAAGAGCCAGTTCCAGGACAGGTTCCAAGCTACAGAGAAACCCTGTCCCGAAAAACAAAAATAAAAACAAAACAAAACAAAAAATACTGGGTCTAGTTTGATGGCACAAACAGATGGTACTGCCTAGTCTAATGCCAACTTGACAAAAGCTAGAATCATTTGGGACGAGGGAGCCTAAATGAGAAAATTACCCAACCATTTTGGCCTGTGGGCAAGCCTGTGGTGCATATCGTTGATTAATGATGTATGGGGGGGGCAGCTCATTGTGGGCAGTGCCTGTTCAGGCTAAGCAAGCCTTGGGAAGTAGCTTCATGGTCTCTACGTTAGCTCTTGCTTCAAAGCTCCTGCCCTGATTTCTCTGTGATAGACTCTGTTGTGGAACTGTAAACTGAAATAAACCCTTCCCCCCCAGGTTGCTTTTTGTCATGGTGTTTTGTCATAGCAGTAGTACCCCAAAACAGTTGGTTAAGTGCTTTCTGCACATGACTGAGAACCTGCATTTGTATCCGCAGGCGCCCACTTAAAAAGCAAGGCATGATTACTTGAGCCTATAATTCCAGCTCCTTGGAGGCAGTTCTTGCCCACTAGTCTAATCTAGTTGAACTGGTGAGCTCCAAGTTCAGTAGAGACCCTTTCTCAAAAGGTAGAGTGGAGAGCGTTTAAGGAAGACACATATGTTGACCTCTTGCCTCTAAATGTGTGTGTGAGTGTGTGTGTATACATGTACATACAAACATGCATATACCACACAGATATACACACTCGAAGATGTTAAATTGTATAAATGTCTGTGACTCACCCAATTTGATATTTTAATATAGTAATTATTTTTAATTATTCAGAAAATATTTTGAATATAAAAGGTACTTAACATTACAATGGCATCTCCCTGGGATAATCAGTTTAACAACGAACCAGTGAGATGGGCCTTTGAGATGCCTCAGTGCACAAAGGCATTTACTACCATGTCTGATGACCTGAGTTTGATTTTTAGAACCTACATAGTGAAAGAAGAGAACCTATTCCGGCAAGTTATTCTTTGATCTGCTCATATGTGCCATGACATGTGCCCACCCAACCTATATAAAACTAATAACTATAAAAGATGGACAAATAATATGAATAGGCATTTCTCAGGAGAAAATAGTAATACCAACAAATTCATGGAAAGTGCTCAGTACTATGAATCACATAGAAATGCAAATGATGTATCATCTTACCACAGTTAAAATGGGATGTTTGAAAAATATAACTATGCATAATGCTGCACACCTGGTTGAAATAACTTCTTTAAAATGTTGTTTATCGGCCAGGTGGTGGTGGCGGCACACTCCTTTTAGTTCCAGAACTCAGGAGGCGAATTTCTTGAGTTTGAGATCAGCCTGGTTTAATAAAGTTCCAGAACGGCAAGCGTGACACAGAGAAACCCTGTCTTGAAAAACAGCAACAAAACAAACAAATAAGCAAGATGTTGTTTATCTAATTTCTTCATTGCAAAGCTACCCTTGTTTTTTGTGATTAATAAATACCCCTTGATCATCCCATCACATCCCTACAACATTTTTACCCTTTATTGTAAATCTTTTACTTTTTTAGTGTGGCATTTGCTATTCTTTCTAAGTCTACTTAGTCTTTTTTTTTTTAAATCAATTTTTAGGTATTTCCAGAAGTTTTTATTCTTCTTAAAAGTATTGTTTTCTCTTCCATTCTCTCTTGTTTATGTTTCATTGTTTGATTTCTATATAGTTTATACTCTTGTTTTTTTCTAATTTTAGACATTTGTCAGCTGACTTTTCAATTCAATTCTTAAGTTAAAATCAATTCTTAGATTTTGCTCTGTTGAGTTGGATATGAACCTGCCAGCTTCATAATTTCACATTTTATACATATCATTTCTAAAATTATCTAATTCTCTTTGGTAGATTTTATTCTTTGTTGACTATTCCTCTTTAGACTATTGTTAAGGATTTTTCTTTACCTCATGTTAAATAATTTTTATACTGATTTTTATTGAGCTCTACATTTTTCTCTGCTCCCCTTCCTACTTCTCCCCTCCCCCTTCAACCCTCCCCCAATGTCCCCATGCTTCCAGTTTACTCAGGAGATCTTGTCTTTTTCTACTTTCTACTTCCTATGTAGATTACATCTATGTAAGTCTCTCTTAGTATCCTCGTTGTTGTCTAAGTTCTCTGGGATTGTGGTTTTTATGTTTAAAAACCACCTATGAGTGAGTAAATTTGATAATTGTCTTTCTATGTCTGGGTTACCTCACTCAAAATAATGTTTTCTAGCTCCATCCATTTTCCTGCAAAATTCAAGATGTCATTATTTGTTCTGCTGAGTACTACTCCATTGTGTAAATGTACCACATTTTCCTTATCTATTCTTGGTCAAGGGGCATTTAGGTTGTTTCCAGGTTCTGGCTATGACAAACAAAGCTGCTATGAACATAGTTGAGCACATGTCTTTGTGGCACGATTGAGCATCCTTGGGATATATACCCAAAAGTGGTATTACAGGGTCTTGAGGAAGGTTGTTTCCTAATTTTCTGAGAAATCGCCACACTGACATCCAAAGTGGCTGTACCAGCTTTCACTCCCACCAGCAATGCAGAAGTGTTCCCTTTTCTCCACAACCCCTCCAGCATAAGTTGTCATCAGTGTTTTTGATCTTGGCCATTCTTACTGGTGTAAGATGGAATCTCAGAGTTGTTTTGATTTGTATTTCTCTGATGACTAAGGATGTTGAACATTTCCTTAAGTGTCTTTCAGCCATTTTAGATTCCTCTGTTGAGAGTTCTCTGTATTCCATTTTTTAAATTGGATTATGTGTTTGTTCTTTTGGTGACCAATTTTTTGAGCTCTTTGTATATTTTAGAGATCAGACCTCTGTCTGATGTGGGGTTAGTGAAGATCTTTTCCCATTCTGTAGGCTGTTGTTTTGTCTTCTTGGTTGTGTCCTTTGCTTTACAGAAGCTTTTCAGTTTCCGGAGGTCCCATTTATTAATTGTTTTTCTCAGTGTCTGTGCTTCTGGGGTTATATTTAAGAAGTGGTCTCTTGTGCCAATGCATTCAAGTGTATTTCCCACTTTCTTTTCTATAAGGTTCAGTGTGGCTGGCTTTATGTTGAGGTCTTTGATCCATTTGGACTTGAGTTTTGTGCATGGTGTATTTATGGGTCTCTATTTTCATTCTTCTACATGTTTACATCCAGTCATGCCAGCACTACTTGTTAAATATGTTTTTTTTTCTATTTGATACTTTTTGCTTCTTTGTCAAATATCAGGTGTTCAAAGATGTGTGGATTGATATCCGGGTCTTCTATTCGGTTCCATTGGTCCTTCTGTCTGTTCTTAATGCCAATACCAGGCTGTTTTCATTACTGTAGCTCTGTAGTAGAGTTTGAAGTCAGGTATTGTAATGCCTCCAGAAGTTCTTTTATTGTACAGGATTGTTTTGGCTATCCTGAGTTTTGTGCTTTTCCATATGAAGTTGAGTACCGTTCTGTTGAGGTCAGCGAAGAATTTTGCTGGGATTTTGATGGGCATTACATTGAATCTGTCATATTAAATAGTTTTCTTAGGTGTTTAAACTCTGTATCATCTGTAGTGTATTCTTTATTATCTTGATCATTATTTATATTTTGTGTTCCATCTCATACTTGTAAGCTATTGTTTGCAAGTAGTGTCCATGGGGTGGAATAGTAAACATGGGCATGAAAGTTCTTTTTCTTTAATTCTAAATTAACAGGAGGTGGGAGCCAGTTATCCTCCAAAACTGTTGTTTTGAACTTTGCTGGTTTCTTGTCTGGCCTGCTGGCCCGCAAATATCAAGAGCCATGGTGATTTTTCTTTTTCCAGATAAATCACTTTTGATCTTAGTCTATGTAAATGGCAAATGTTACCAGAAATCCAAACAATCAGCAGACTGAAATTACCTATGAAGCTATTTCCATTCTACAAGTTTAGTTTATAATTTTATTTTCATTGATCTCTACTGTTTCAAACAAATGTTATGGCAAGGGTAGCAGTTTTGTTAATCTCTTATTTTCTGTACTGTGGGATCAGGGACTTGCCATTATGTATCAGTAGATTAATCTTCTAGAAGTGAAAACAAATTTCCACATTTTAATTGCTTTATAGATCAAATTTATATAAGGTTAGTGTATTTTAATTAGCTACTTGTCATTGAAATGTTGGCCTTGTTGTTGACCATTAATATTTTTCTCCTCAAAAAGCATTAATATGCCTGCTGGTGGTGGCACACACCTATAATCCCAGCAGCACTCAGAAGGTAGAGGCAGGCAGATCTCTGTGAGTTCAAGGCAAGCCTGGTCAACAGAGTGAGTTCAAGGACTGGCTCCATAGCACACAGGGAAACTCTTTCTGGGGGAAAAAAAAGCAAAAACAAAAACTTAATGCTGCTATGTAGAAAAGAAATATAAAGGATAAATTTCATTTAAAAATTATTTTTGGGGCCGGGCGGTGGTGGCGCACGCCTTTAATCCCAGCACTCGGGAGGCAGAGGTAGGCGGATCTCTGTGAGTTCGAGGCCAGCCTGGTCTACAAGAGCTAGTTCCGGGACAGGCACCAAAGCTACAGAGAAACCCTGTCTCGAAAAAACAAAAACAAAAAAAACAAAAAATTATTTTTGGTCAGTACTGGCTATAGTGAAACATAAAAATTAATTTTGTTTTCTTTCTCCTTTTCTTGTTTAGTGAGTGATAGCTGCTTCAGGAATCTTGCAGAAGACCGAAGTGGGATAAATCTTAAAGATCTTGTCCAAGATCCTTCTTTGTGAGTACTTGTTTTTATCACTACGTATAATTTAAAACTTTATTTTTTTATTAACTTAAAAATAGTTTTTAACAGCTAATTTTAAACTTTTTCTGAGAATTTGTTACATTTAGTGAAGTCTGATGGAGCAGTTTCTTTTTATAAAAAGGAAAAACATTAGAAGATGTGGTTGTCATCATGAAAGATTGACTTTCATAGCATTAGTAACTGGTGACAGCGTGTGGCAGTAGGTATTGGTCAAAGGAATTACTTACTAATTCATTTATTTGGGGGAGATGAGAATAAATTTACTTACATCAATTTTAAGTTTCTTTGAAAAACGTATTTGCAGTAATTATTTATTCTTAAAATTAGAAATATAAAGCATTCATAATAACTATATTATATATACATAAGTGTATACACACACACACTTAATGTTCCATATCAGAACACTGCAATCCATAGAATGTTTAGAGTCTTGTAGCTTTCAGTATTTTTTATTTTTTTGTTTATTGAGACATCATCTCAGTTCAGTCGTGTTTCGAACTCATTCTGTAGCCTTGGCTGGCTTCCAAGTCATGATCCTCCTGTCTCTGCCTCCCAGTGTTATATATCACAAGCATCTGCCACCATGCTCCTCCCTCTTCTTTAAATTGTTTCTTTTGTTTGCTTTTCAGATCATCCTCTTTCTTATAAACATATATTCTGGGATGATATTGCTATTTAATAATTTTCTTAAGTTTTGAAATTTTATATTATTGAAAAATTGGTTCAGAAGGGCAAAACCCAGATAGACTATTTCATACTATAAATATGTGATAGGTATCCTGTAATTTTCAAGATCTATATAATATATGTCCCACAATTTTACATCCATTTCACTATCACAAATTAGCGAAATGCAATGCACTGGATAAGCTGTTGTTTGAACCATAGTTAAGTAGGGATGCCATGTTAGAAAAGAAGTATGAGAAAGTCACAAATCTTGTAGGATTACTTTGTCTTTTTACCAACTTGTAAAAATTGACTCGTCAAGATTGAGTTGAGGTGGTATCTAATCTCTTGTTTTCTCTAAGTGATTTTTGCCTATCTCCATCTGTAGGTGTTAAGTGCAAAAACAAGTAGAATTAAACACTCATTTTAGTTTGAATCGCCAATTTGTATGCATACTAAATTTCTAAATATATAACCACTTTAATAGCTTATTTTTTATTTCTAATGAAAATTGAAAGGTTGTAACCTTTGTATATGTATAATATGTCAATTTTTGTTGTGTTATAAGACCTTTTTAGTTTTGTATCTCAATTCATTGAAAAGTCTTAATCAAGTTTAGTTTGATATTATATCTGTATACATATAATTTTCAATCATATAAGAAATTATCCTTCATATGATATAATTTAACTTTTTTCTTCTTTAAGTATAGTAATACATGTTAAGTTACAAAAAAAATAAACTTTCTTCTGGAGAGATGACTGTGATATAGGTATTTAAGGTATAGTCAATTGAATGGTTTTTTGAGACAGGATTTCTCTATGTAACAGTCCTGGCTGTCCTGGAATTCACTCTGTAGACTAGGCTGGCCTCATAAGCACAGAAATTGGCCTGCCTTTGTGTCCAGAGTGCTGGGGTTAAAGGTGTGCATCACCCCTGCCCAGCCAGTTGCATTCTTTATAGAGCTTAATTCTCTTTACTTTCAAAATAGTTTTAACTGTGTACTATGGGCGAGACAAAAGTTACCACATTTCTGTTTTGAATTTCTTTTTCTGCTATTCAAAAACATTTGTTTGTTTGTTTGTTTCTAGCTTATGAGGTTTTGCCTGCATGTATGTTTGTGCACCGTGTTTGGAGGTCAGAAAAGGGTTTCATATTTCCTGGGACTGAATTCATAAATGGCTGTGAACCACCATGTTGTGCTGGGAATTTGGCCTCAGGTCCTCTGGAAGAGCAGCCAATGCTCTTAACTGCTGAGCCATCTCTTCAGCCCCATGTTTTAGATTTCTTTTTTGCTTATTTCTAACTAGCAAATTTATAACTTAGACTCAATTTTAAATGTTAAAAGTTGTTTAAGACTCAAAGACCGCCGGGCAGTGGGGGCACACACTTTTAATCCCAGCACTTGGGAAGCAGAGGCTTGCAGATCTCCATGAGTTTGAGCCAGCCTTGTCTACAAGAGCTAGTTCCAGGATAGGCTCTAATGCTACAGAGAAACTCTGTCTTGGGGGAAAGAAAAAGTTTGAAAAGACCTATAGAAAAGTATTGGTACTATTCACTGTGCTGTTTAAGTGTTGGGTGTGAAGTATATGGTATGGTTCATTTAATTTCCAAGTATTTTCAAAAACTTACTACTTATTATATAGATATGTATTGTTTAACACTAAGAAATAATTGCTCAATTGATGGGAGATTTATGGCAAATCTATAATGCTAGAAGTATAATTCACAATACAGGCTATCAGGCTGTTAGTAGTTTTAATTTAAAGTGGGAAATTTTGTATGTATAAATCATGTTTTTGCTTATCTATTTTATCAATAGATTCTCGGATAGCTTCTACTTTTTGACCTCTGTGGCTAATGATCTGATGAATGTGAATTTAAAATTTACCTCGATTAGATATATACTTAGGAGTGGAATTCCTGAATTATATTGTATTCTATTTTTAACATTTGAAAACATGAGACTATTTCCCGAAAAACTGTCCTATTTTACATTTTCACTAGAAATATATACTAGTCTCCCCAATATATGCATGTATCCCTACACAGAACATGATTAAAAACCAAAAGCAACTTACATCTTTGCTATTATTATGATTGTGTGTTTGATAGTTACTATCCTTCATGGTATGAGGTAATTATCCAACATCCCGAGGAATTTTCCTGATATTTTTACATCAAAGTTCACCAATTCTTCACGTTTTGTCTTCAGTATTGGCTTTAAAATGATTCTTCAAGAAATTGTATGTAAAGTGTCTACCATGTTTGACTACTATAACTGTAGTATTCAAAACAGACAGTATAAGACCATCTTAGCCAACTCATAAATTCTCTTTTTCGTCACTACCAAGATTAAAATACAGATAAAGTCATAGTGATTAAGTAACTATATAATTTAATAAATTATATAGTTTTCTATTTTATATAATACTCCTTATATTCCTTACATAAAAGATGTATACTTTTGTAGATTATAGTTCAAATACAGATACTGAAGGAATAAAAATCAAAAACAATAGCCTGCTAATAGAAACATATTTAATGTTATACATCACTAGTGATCAAGAAACAACATTCTATTAATGCATATATATTTTGAAATATGATTCATAAGTGATTAATAATGAAAAGTTTATGTTGAAGAGAAAACATTAGACAAAATAGTTGTATCTACATATATATATTTATCTACATAAATACAAATAATAGTTGTATCTACATATATATATTTATCTACATAACTACACATAATAGTTGTATCTACATATATATATTTCTGAAACACGAAAAATGGTATTTGCTTAAATGTTCACAAATTTTTTTAGTTTGAGTGGAAAGTTCTTTTGGTATTTCTGAAACACTGCTTTATTCCTCCAAGTATACTTGTCATCATTTTGTAGCCTCACTGATAAGTGATATTTTGGTCCCTTGGATCATGACATTAAATATGAAGGAAAGACAGGATTGCTGTCTGGAAAGCAATCATTTCTAAATATAGACTGTGCTTATCTGCTGGTATTAAGACAGGTTGCTATGGTGAATTGAATTTCTTAAAAATGCCAGTCAGCAGAGGGTAAACAGTGGCTTCTGAAGTGGTTATTTCCTATAAAGCTGGACCTTCTCAAATTGCATTTTCAGAAACGTTAAAATGTAGTTAACATTTTTAATGGATTATTTATGAAAATTTAGTTTTAGAGCATCTTTGATGACTTTACTATATAAAATAGAAGTTTTTGTTTTCACTCTAGACAAATTTCACTTAGTATTAATATTTATTCTTCTAGCAACAGCATTAATATTACAGAGTTTTTACTTTGCTACCCATGGGTTTGCTAATTCTAAAAATCTTTTTATGGCTTTCTTGTAAGTAACACCTCCAACTGTAAGTTTCTTCAGTTTTACTTACTTTTTCCACTGCTTGATGAATTATATGCTTACTGGTCCATAGTATGTATATTGTAATGATATTGTCTAATATGCCATGGTATACTAAAGCTATAAACCCCAAAACATAACTGGTCTTTTTTAAAAGATATCTTTTTTACTCCTCTCCATTCCTGAGAATAAGTAGTTAACTTTTTGTTAGTTATTCTTTTAGAATTTAACCCCAAAGCATTATGTGATGCTTAAATTCTTTAGTAACTAGGTTTAGCAGACATGCCTCCTGTGATCAAGAAACATACTATCAAAGATGCATACTATCTTGAGTTTTGAGCATAAATCATATAAATAGGTGAAACAATTAGCAAATAGGGATGTGAAACAACCAAGTGGTTTGGTAAGCTCCTCCTCAACAATCTCTTCACAGACAGGGCAAGTAATACCATTTACGCATTTAACAACATTCACAGGAGCTAAGGACATCAGGTGAGAAATTGTCCTGCTTGCATTAGATATAACCATCCAAAGAGACTGAAGAAGACATGAAGGAAAGATTTGCTCATGGCACTTATTCCTTAACAAGAAACAGTCCAACAAGGAAAGAGAAATCTTCTACATGGGGGAAGGAGAGGAAATTAAGTACAGGTTTTAGACTTGCAACACAATTCAAGGCCTTCTCACATTAAAAACTGCTATTTAGCAAAGGCCCATGAATTCTACTATTGTCAGGCAAAATACTTGAGGACTAAGCTACTTGATCTGTGTGTACTGATAGCTGATTGTAGTCCTTACTCCCTCCTCCAAACTTCAGAGGTAGAATGTAGAGCAAGACTTCAGTTACCCTTGATCGGGGCACAAAAGCAAGTATAGGGCTTTGTCTTATGCCCTGAGAAAGAGTAAGATTTCTGTCTGCGTTATTTATACCCTAGAGTAGATTTGGATTACACTTGCTCTCTTAAGCATTTATAGGCCTGTGTCTTTGAAACTGGGGTGCAACTCAGCTGAGCATAAGCCTAGGTGACCAAAATCAACTGCCTTTACCAACCCTACCATGCTACCTGAACTGCCAATCTTAGCCAGCATAGTGAGATGCAAAGGCCCCTTCCCTGGCAGTATGTTTGAGGCACAAGCAAAAGAAATAATTGCTCTGGAACTTAGTGCTGGGCTGATGAAATTATATTGGGTAGATTGCCAAGCCTGCTTCCAGTAATAGCCTCTGGAATAGCTCCTGTGCTATGGGAACATGACTTGTAAATAACCACACATGTGTGTATTCACATACACATATATAATATAATAAAATTTTTGGAAGAATTATTGGAGTACTTTATCTGTACATAATTTCAGGAAGACATTGGCAGTAATTTCTATAATCATAATAATCAAAATATTCTACAGTTAATTGATATTATTTCCTTATTGCTAACATTACTGGATATTTATGTGGGAGTACATATATGAATTTGATGCAGTTCGATGAATTCCTTACTTCATTTATAGCTAGCTACACAGTTGGTGAAAAAGCAACAGATTGTTGATACTGTCTTCGCTATTCATGATCCTCAAGATAGCCAAGAAAATAGTTCTGAAAGTATTTTCACAGCTGAATGTGTATTATCTTTTATTTATGTTGGTAAAAACCTAATTTAGTAGATGGGTAATTTTTTGAATAATTCAGTCAAAATAATCTCTTTTTTAAAAAAAGGAATAACAAGTATATTAGAAATATGCTATCCTGAAAACATCAACATCAGTCTCTGGCATCCACATGCATGCATCCAACCTACCTGCAACATACACTTATATACACTGCAAACATGCATACACACGTTCCCAAAAATATAGAACAGATTTACAGTTTCACATAAAAGTCCTTCAAATCTGAGTAAATTATGGAATGCTAAAATGTAATTTATTTTTAATTGAATATTTTCCCAGCAGTGTATTTTGATCATTTTTTTCCTGCTCCAAGTCCTCAAAATTCCTTTCTACCCCTATTTACCCAACTTTATGTTCTTTTTCTCTGTCTTTTAAAAGACAGAGAGAGAAACAAACAAAACCCTAAGAAAATGTCCTAGTGTGTAACCCACAACAGCACAATGAAAACCAAATAAGCAAAAGACCAATAAGACAAAAAAATGTCTTAACAAAGCAATGTGATAGGAAACATTCACAAAAGTACCGTTGTGTTGATCAAATACTCCTGGGCATGAGGCCTGTCCTGCAATGTGGTTGGTATTTCCACTATTGCAATAATACACTATTGGAGAAAACTGATTTTTCCTTTGCTGGTGGATATCAATTGCTTCTTGGTTAGGGGTAGGTTCCCATGTCTATACCTCGATCTTAGTACAAGCACTCCACCTGACTTGAATCTGTTCATGTCTTGGGCATGTGCTGCCGTCTCTGTGAGTTTTAGTGTGTGTCGGTCCTCTTGTGTCAGGAAGACTATTTCTTTGGAGTCTGGCTTTTATAGTCTTCCCACTTTCTCTTCTGAGAACTCACGGGAAGACTTCCATGAACCCATTTAGGACTGAGTGTTCCAGAGTCTCTCATTCTCTGACACTGTCCACTTGTGGGTTTTTGTGTCAGTTTTCATCCACTGCAAGGAGCTTCTCTGATGGTGGCTGAGCAAGGAACTGATCTATGGGTATATGGTATGTCATCAGGGATTATTTTATTGTTATATTCCTTTATTAGAATGATAGTATTAGGTTTTCTCCTGGACCTATAAGCTATCTAGTCTCAGGGTCTTGTGAGTATGTGTTTCTGCAGTGTCAGGTATCAGTTTCTCCAGTTCATGGACTGGATTCTAAATCCAATAAAAAAGTGCTTAGTTACTCCCATAATTTTTATGCTACTAATCTCCAGTATGTATTTCACGCAGGTCATTGTTGTAGGCCACAGGGTTTGTAGCTGGGAGATCATGAGGATTACTTTTCTCCTCCAGTAGTGTGCAGAGTATCTTCTAGTACCATGAACTCTAGTAAACAGGGGTGACACTTTTGTTTAGGCACCAGCTCAACTTCTCTGTGTTTGGTAACATCTATAATTGTTGTCTTTTACAGTAGGGACTTACCAGCAGGTTATGGAAAATAGTCTGTGGTGTTTGGAGTTTCTATAAGACCCCTTTTTCCAATGACTCAATAAAATATAGCCCATTCCTGGTACTGGAGGTTTTATTTGGAACAGTGTCTCTTGTATTACTTGGCGACTCCATTTAGATTCCTTTTCATTTATGTATTTTAGGAAGTTTTGGCAGTAGTTAAGTTTCCCAATGGTTTTTCAAATGGTCTTTAATATTAGTTGTCCCTCTCTTATATTCCCTCCTTTACCATTCTCTCATGTCCTCTTCCTATTCTAGTTGTCTGCCCATAACAATATATTTGGTTTTCCAGTCCTTGTGAGACCCTTTTCTCCCCAGCTGTTCCTTATTAGGTACTTAACCTCGGCAGATATGCAGATTGTAGCATG
Source organism: Microtus pennsylvanicus (assembly GCF_037038515.1). Taxonomy (NCBI): domain Eukaryota; kingdom Metazoa; phylum Chordata; class Mammalia; order Rodentia; family Cricetidae; genus Microtus; species Microtus pennsylvanicus. The sequence goes on along the minus strand of NC_134592.1, from coordinate 37,217,461 downwards.
CCTATTATAGGCTTGAAAGCTAATGTCCACATATTAGAAAAAAACATATGGTATTTTGTTTTGAGAGGGAGTTCTGTGTTACCTTACTCAAAATACTTTTTAATAGCTCTATCCATTTACCTCCAAATTTCATATTTTTACAGATAATTAATATTCTATTAAATAGAATAATAAAAATGTGTAAAATATACCACATTTTCATTATCCATTCTTATCAGTTGATTGATATCTAGGCTGTATTCATTATCTGGCTATTATGAATAAAGCAGCAACAAACATGGTTGAGCAAGTGTCTTGTAGTAGAATGAGGTATTCTTTGGGCATATACCCAAGAGTGGTATAACTGAACAAGATTCAGCAAGCAAGCGGTGGATTGTTTCCTGTCTTCCTGAAGAGCCACCACACTGAACTCTGTAACGACTGTACAAGTTTGCACTCTTAGCCGTGGATGAGTGTTTCCCTTACCTCACATTCATGCCAACATGAGCTCTCATGAGTTGTTTTATTGATCTTAGCCATTTTGACAGGATTAAGATGAAATCTCAAAGTAATTTTAATTTGTATTTCCCTGGTGGCTAAGAATGTTAAACATTTTTTTAAGTATCTCTCAACCATTTGAACTTTCCTCTGTTAAGAGTTTTGTTTAGAGCTGGGTGGTGGTGGTGTATGCCTTTATCCTAGCATTTGGGAGGCAGAGGCAGGCAGATCTCAGTGTCTTTGAGGCCAAACTGGTCTACAAAGTGAGTTCCAGGACAGCCAGGATGGTTACATAGAGAAACCCTTTCTCAAAGAGAGAGGAGAGAGGGAGGGAGGAGAGGGGGAGAGTTCTGTTTAGATCTGCAACCCATTTTTAATTAGATTATTTGTTTTCCTGATATCTAGCTTTTTGAATTCTTTTATATATTTTGGATATTAAACCTCTAGCAGATGTATAAAATGGATCTAAAAACAAAAATGATAATTAGTGAAATAAACAGTTTTTTATTTAAAATAGTCTATTCTTATGTTGATCATGAAGAAATCCTTCTTTTCTCATTGATGACAGAAATTATCCTTTTTTCCAGGTTATCTAAGATATGTACTTTGCCTCACCAATTAATCACTTGGAAGGTATCTCATTTACTGCATCAGTTACTGCCATAGCACAGTGCTTAAGATCCTGTGCTACTTTGCTCAATTATGTATCCAAAGTACAAGATTAGATGTTTTTAATATCTCACAATATGCTTGTATAACCCACAAATAAACTATTAAGTACATTAATTCTAAATGTGAAAGTCAATAGTTTAAGAAAATGAAAAAAAGCCATAGGATAAAGTTAAAAAATACAGAAAAAAATCAGTATTGATTCCATGAAATTGTCAAAAAATGATAATTTTACTATAATGCTTAGTTATATGAAAAGGTATTAAGTTATAGAGTTTGTTACTATCCTGTGGGAGTCCCTGCAAAGAAAGAAAATGAAAGAGAAAAAGAAAGAAAAAAGAAAAAGTGAGCAAAAATTAAAGATATGTATTCTAAAGTATCTGATTCATCTTTGCAATAGTAAATACTCTTAAATTATTTGTGTATCTTCATGAAAACTTTGTTATTAAGATGTATGCTTTTCTAGCATTATATGTCTACTAAATAAAATGGGGTAGAGTGATATGTCAGTAGACAAACAAGTTAATGTGCCAGTGTTTATTTGAAGAAATGAAAGGCTATAAAACATAAACTAATGAAGAAAACAGTTTAAATTACCATAAATATTTTAAGAAATTAATTTTAGAGCCTTATGTTCTGTGTTATGCTTTTAAACTAAACTGTATAAATAGTGCTTATTCATACGTATTAGGTAAAGCACTCTTCCATTCATTGTCGCCTCCTTAAGAGAAATATTTACTGATTTAATTTTGAGCACCCTGCATATTTTCTTATATATATTGGGTGTTCAGTAGCAATATATTTAGTAAATGTTTTCATTTAGACAGCTGGTATTTTTGATAGAATTAATATTTTTCTTCCCCAAGTTTAAGAGCTATTTTCGGGTAATAAGAGAACTAATATTTATATAAATACAATAAAATATATGATTTTTATAACTGCCAAGTTTTACTGATTTATTGTTTTGTTTTTTATTTGTTTTTCGAGACAGGGTTTCTCTGTGGCTTTGGAGCCTGTCCTGGAGCTAACTCTTGTAGACCAGGCTGGTCTCGAACTCACAGAGAACCACCTGCCCCTGCTCCCAAGTGCTGGGATTAAAGGCGAGCACCACCACCGCCTGGAGTTTTACTGATTTAAAATGTTTTTTTTTTGTTTGTTAGTCTATTTATCATGTTACTGATTTTTATTCATTTGCTTATTTACTCTGTTGTTTGGTATTTGACAACTAGATGCAAACCTAGTCATATCTGAGAAGAGAAAAAAATTTAAATTATTACTAGTTATTTGTTTTACATCCCGACTGCAGTTTCCCCTCCCTCCTCTCCTCTCATTTCCTTCCCCTGAGCCCCCAATCTACTCCTTCCCCAATTATATTCAAAAAAGGACAAGCCTTCCATGGGTATCAACAAAACATGATATGTCAAGCTGAAATAAGACTGAGCACCTCTCCTTGTATTAAGGCAGGAAGAGGGAATTTTAATTGAGGAAATACTGACTGGCTTTTAGGTATGTCTGCTGGGTATTTTCTTGGTTAATAATTGTTGTGTGGAGACCCAAATCTTTGGAATTGGTTGACCTGGATGATATAAGAAAGCAGGCTAAGCAAGCCAGGAGGATCAAGCCTACCTTGAGTTTCTGCCTGACTCGGAGTGTGATCTCAGAGTTGTAAGATGAAGTAAACCTTTTTTTCCTTAAGTTGTTTTGGAAATGGTGTTTCATCATGGCAATAGAATCCTGACCTAAGACATTTACTAAAGGTCTTGAGCACTTTAGTAATCAAATAATAACACGATTCCTCAGCTCTTGTAGCCTAGGTACTAAGGGGAAAAGCACATATTTATCAAGTAATACTGCTAATTTCTATATAATTATAGACTTAAGATAAGTATATTAAAATTGACTTTCATTAATATTGAAAGCAATTGATTCTCATTAGAGAACTATGTCTCAATAGACATTTAAAACATTTATATATCAAAAATAGTATAGCAACATCATTGTAAGCAATGAATATGCTTTTTAAAAATATATAAACGTGTATATTAAATTATTTTCACATAGACAGATTTAGTTTTCAGTTTTTATTGTCTAATAGCAGTAATTTTTCAGTCTTAGTCATTTTCTAAATCTCTTTTTCCATAGCTTATTCAGTTTAAAACAATGGAATCATAATATTCTCAAAAATTCAAACCTACAAAATATTTTTAATTTTCTTGCTGCTTTTCCTTTACTATCTTCATAACTACTCAATTTCAAACATTACCAAGTCATATCAGTTGCATCTCCAAAATTATATTGAGCTTATCTACATTATGTCATCTGCTACCACCTTGGTTCAAATGAACTTTGCCTCTAGCATAAACTATTAAAACTTTTAAATATTTCTTTCTACTTTTATCATCTGCTAATCTATTCTCCATAGATTATTAACAGAAAATCAAACCATGACATTTCTTTCTTGAAATCATTTAGTGACTTTCTAATCTATTAAAGATAGACTAGATAGACCATGGTTTGTGACCTTCTCTGCCATCTTATTACCATTTTTCTTTCATATTATTTACAGAAGCTACATTGTCTTTCTTTTTGTATGAATAACAAACCAACCCCTATTCTATCTTTTTATTATTATTTATTCATTCACTTTTGTCTCCCTTTCCCTGGAATGTTTTTCTCTCAGCCTTTCATATAACTGAGTTCATGGATCTCTATCTACCTATTCCTATTCTGATGGAGGAAAGTCATTGGTTAAATAAAGAAACTGCCTTGGCCCTGATAGAACAGAAAATTAGGTAGACAGAGTAAACAGAACAGAATGCTGGGAGGAAGAGGAAGTGAGCTCAGACTCGATAGCTCTCCTCTCTGGGGCAGACACGATGAAGCTCTGACCCAGGATGGACATAGGCTAGAATCTTCCCGGTAAGCGCACTTTGGGGTGCTACACACGTTAATAGAAATGGGTAATCAAGGTGTAAGAATTAGCCAGTAAGAAGCTAGAGCTAATGGGCCAGGCAGTGTTTAAATGAATACAATTTGTGTGTTGTTATTTCGGGGCATACGCTAGCCAGGCGGCCAGGAGCCAGGCTGTGGGAAGAGGCCCGCAGCTCCTACTACACTATTCCAGTAGGTCTTCTGTGATTAAGCTTTGTGTATAATGACCTTTTTTTATAACTGGGCTGTTGGCTTTAATTATAGTATTATTCATTTTCATTTAATTTTCAGTCTTCCTAAGTTTTTTAAAAGTTAATTTAATATTAGTTTTAGATAATAAAACACTTGATGCTTGCATACTTAAATGTCTGTTTACATGTAACCTCAGATTCACAGAGATGTGGTGTCATCATATAGTGCAATCCAATGTCAAAACTGAATTAACTTGAGCCAGAACTTTGTCTGATAGATGTGATGATTACCCTCATAAACTCCACCATGTTGCCCATAGTAATATTTTATGGCTGTGGTAGGTTGGATACACTGTGTGAGAAATATGGCTCTTAAAGAAAACTGCTAAAATTAGCTTTATAATTAGTTTCACTCTATTTTGCTCCATTTCATTTTATTCACGAATAACATTGAGAAAATAGGTTGAAAACTATTACTATTCTTTTTTATTTATTAAAATTTTCCACCTCCTCCCCTTCTCCCATTTCTCTCCCATTCCCTCCCTTCCCCTCCCCCTTTCTCTCCAGTCCTAAGAGCAGTCAGGGTTTCCTGCCCTGTGGGAAGTCCAACGTCCTCCCCCTTCCATCCAGGTCTAGGAAGGTGAGCATCCAAACAGACTAGGCTCCCTCAAGGCTAGTCCATGTAGTAGAATCGAAACTCAGTGCTATTGTCCTTGGTTTCTCAGTCAGCCCTCATTGTCAGCCACATTCAGAGAGTCCAGTTTGATCACATGCTCCATCAGTCCCAGTCCAGCTGGCCTTGGTGAGCTCCCATTAGATTGGCCCCACCGTCTCAGTGGGTGGACGCACCCCTCGCGGTCCTGACTTCCTTGCTCATGTTCTCCCTCCTTCTGCTCTTCATCTGGACCTTGGGAGCTCAGTCCATCCAGTGCTCCAAGTGGGTCTCTGTCTCTATCTCTATCCATCGCCGGATGAAGGTTCTATGGTGATATGCAAGATATTCATCAGTGTGGCTATAGGATAAGGCCAGTTCAGGCACCCTCTCCTCTGCTGCCCACACATCTAGTTGGGGAAATCCCCTTGGACACCTGGGAACCCCTCTAGAGCCAAGACTCTAGCCAACCCTAAAATGGCTCGCTTGGTTAGGATAACATCTTCCCTGCTCCCATATCCACCCTTCCTTTATCTCAATTATCCCATTCCCCCATGCTCTCCTCAATCCTCCCCTTCTCCTTTCTCTCTCCCCATCTTCCCTTCCCCCAATCCACCCCCACCCCCTGCTCCCAACTTTTGCCCTACGATCTTGTCAACTTCCAATATCCAGGAGCATGCTGACAAGTATAAGATGGTATCTCAAAGTTGTTTTGATTTGCATTTCCCTAATTGCTAAGGAAGTTGAGCATGACCTTAAGTGTCTTTTGGCCATTTTAACTTATTCTGTGTTGTAATAGGAGTGGCAGGCTACGTTCCTGGCACCCGGCCGCCCGCACGGCTAGCTTTATCCGAAATAATTACACGGAAACTGTATTCTTTTAAACACTGCTTGGCCCTAGCTCTAGCCTCTTACGGGCTAATTCTCGTATTTTGCCTAACCCATTTTTAGTAATCTGTGTAGCACCAGTCTTACCGGGAAAGATTCAGCATGTCTGACCTGGTGGCTTGCTTCATTGCATCTGCCCGGGAGAGGGGAGCATGGCCTCTGAGCTCACTTCCTCCTCCTCCCAGCATTCTGTTCTGTTTACTCCTCCCACCTATGTTTTAACCTATGAGGGCCAAGCAGTTTATTTTTTAACCAATGACCTTCCTTCATCACTTCTGTTGACAATTTTCTGTTCAGTTCAGTACCCCAATTTTAAATTGGGTTAATTAGAGTTTTAATGTCTAGTTTCTTGAGTTCTTTATATATCTTGGAGATCAGACCTTTGTCTGTTGCGGGGTTGGTGAAGATCTTCTCCCATTCAGTAGGATGCCTTTTTGTCTAATGACAGTGTCCTTTGCTTTACAGAAGCTTCTCAGTTTCAGGAGGTCCCATTTATTCAATGTTGCTCTTATTGTCCGTGCTACTGAGGTCCTTGGGCAGCAGAGGAGAGGGTGCCTGAACTGTCCTTGCCCCACTATCACACTGATGATTATCTTGAATATCACCATACAGAGAGCCTCATCAGAGCAATGGACTGAGCTCCCAAGGTCCAGTTGAAGAGCAGAAGGAGGGAGAAGATGAGCAAGGAAGTCAGGACCGCAAACCCACTGAGGCAGTGTGTCACTTGGCCCATTTCCTCGTGATTCTAGATTCTGTCAAATGTCGACAGTAATTATCAAAGACATCTTCTGCAGGATTGGCTGTTATTTCCTTACAGTGGAGTTAGAACTCTTTGGCTGTTCATATACTTCTAAGTGACTACTGATGTTCTAGGAAAACATTTTAAATGGTGAAATTTCCCTAAAACAGAAGGCTGATTATTATAAGACAATAACAAATTATGAGTCAGTAGTGGTGATAGGAATATAATCGTTAGCTTTTTAAAATTCATCCTTTAATATTATCCCAAAAGTAACCCAAAATTCAAATTAGAAAGTAAAACACTGTTAATTTAAATATATCTTTTTCTGTAATGTGTTAAACTAAAACAGACTTGTTCCTAAAATAGTTACATAAGAACAGTTTGTTGTCACAGAAGACTCTTTCCCTATAAAGTAAGTCTACTATAAAGGATATAGTCTTTATTTAAAATGTTAAGCTACAAATATTTATCCTTCTGAGCCATCTGCTCAGCTAAGTAACCATAAAAATTCTAGGCTGAAATCTGAAAAATGGAAATACTTGAAAATCTTAGCAAAGCTGACTCTTCTTTTTTAAACAGCATGTGTCTTCCTTTGAGCAAAATTAGAATGATACAGATTCTTATTTGTGAAATATTATATTAGGTTCATTTATAAACAAGAGTTTTAAACCCTCTGAGATAAAATACTCTATTTGAATAAAATGAGTTCATTCAGATGCCTAATTACTACTCTATGTGAGAATAAAGAAAACTGTTTACTTAGTGTTTGTTGGTAAAATAAAATGTATGTCAATTCTTTAGACTTTCAAGAGATCCTTTTACAAAAAAGTATTAATCATTTAAAATTACTATCTCAAATATCATTCCCAGGTATGGTGTCTCTACAAGTCCTCAGATTGAATAACATGAACTCCAGTCTCCTCCCCTTTTATATTCCTTTCTCTGTCCAACTATATCCCTTCTTGTCTCCTGTACAGACATACAGACCTCTATGATTAACTAGTGGCTAGCTCCACCCTCTGATCTCAGGCAAGTTTATTTGTTACAGCACAGAGAATATGTCACCACAAATAAGTTTATTCAACAATGTATAAACAGTCCTGAAACATTATCTGAAGCCTATAGATCTTTCAAAAATGATGCATTCATATTACTGTATTTGAGGGTTTTAAAATAATGTTTATTAAAAATTTTGGGATTATAAAAATATTTTTTGATATTTATCCTTCACCAACTCCCCCAAGATTCTCTTCACCTCTATACTCACCCAAATCCTTGTCCTTTCTCTGTCTTTCTTAGATTACAGGATTTGTTGCTGGATTGGTAGTTAGATTCTCCTCTGGTGGTGTGCAGAGTACCTTCCCATACCAGGACCACTAGTCAGTAGTGAACAGGCTTTAGTTAGGCACCTTTTTGACTCTATTTGTGCAATGAGATAAGTGAGAATTATCTTCAGCAATAGGTTCTTAATATCAATTTGTGGAGAGGAGACAGTAGACTTAACAATAGCTTGAGATTTTGAGGGCCTTTACCTTTGGCCAAACTCAACTATATGTAATCCATTACTAGTGCTAGAGGGTTCACTTGGTGGCAGCTTGGGGCATTATTTCCCATATTATTTGGTGACTCCATTTCTTTCTTTCATGTGTATATATTTTAAGAAGCTTCTATAGTAGTAGGTGTAGTAATAAGAGCGGCGGGGCTGCGTCCCCCGCACCCCAGCCGTCTGCTAGCTTATGCCTGAAATAACAACACACAAACTGTATTCATTTAAACACTGCTTGGCCCTTTAGCTCTAGCCCTTACTGGCTAATTCTGATATCCCGATCAACCCATCTCTAATAATCTGTGAGCATCGGTCTTACCGGGAAGATTCTAGCCTACGTCCATCCTGGGTCGGAGCTTCATCGCATGTGTCTGCCCGGGAGCGGGGCATGGCGTCTCTCTGAGGTGTCTGCTCCCGAGAGGAGAGCTGTCGAGTCTGAGCTCACTTCCTCTTCCTCCCAGCATTCTGTTCTGTTTACTCCACCCACCTATGTTCTAAGCTATGAGCCCAAGCTGTTTGTTTATTACTTAGCCATTGAAATCAACAGATTGATATATGACACTCCCACATCAAGTAGGTTTCCATATGATCCTTCAATGGCCATTAGCGTTAGTTTCATTCCCTGTATTGCCTCCCTTACCCATCCATCTTCTTCCTTTAATCCTACCATGCCATCTCCCCCATGACTTTGCACAAAAGTACATTTCTGTTTTCCTTGGAAGTTATCCCCTCCTGCCTAGTTCCTTACTCTGTAGCTAACTTCTATAGTTATATAGGTTGTAGCACTCCTGTTACCTGTAGGATCAAGCTGTAGGACTCTCTACCATCCCTCCAGTACTATGTCTGTCTGCATACCTCCATGTCCTTCCATGATTATAAACCACCTTAATTAAATGTTTTTCTTCATAAGAGTTGCCTAAAACACTGGGTTTGAACCCAAAGGAATTAAAGTCAAGGTGTGGTGGACTTGACACATTTGTTGCTGCGTTATTCACAGTAGTTAAGTCTTGGAACCTGCATGGATGCAATTCAGTAGGTAAATGAATGGAAAATGTACACATACTGGAGTATTATTTATCCATAATCTGTTGATTATGTCATTTGAAAGAAAGTGGGTAAAACTTTCATGTTTAAAGAAACAAGCCAGATTTTTTTTTATAAAAAAGCAAGTATTGTATGTTTTCTGCCATGCAGAATGGAGATATAAAGCAATAAGGCATGAAAATAGAAGAGATGCTCTTTGCAAGTAGGAAGTAAACCCAGGGCATGGGGGCACAGTAGATCGGCTAAATATAATAAATTTAATGTGTGGCAGTTTCATAATGAAGCCCATTATTTTATATATGTATGTTAATATATGACAGTTTCATGAAACCCATTTTATATGGAGTCAATGCTCCAATTATAAAGTTGTGAAAACTTCACACTTTTTAGAATAGCTTTTGTAAATTCTAAGGATTAAATGATAAAATGAACTTAAATTCTGATATAGTGCTTTACATATACTAAATGAGTATACAAGTTGAGCACTGTAATCTGAACTCCTGAAACCTGATACACTATAAAATCTGAAACATTTTGAACATCAACATGATGCCCTAAGTGAAAATTCTATATGACTGCTTGCAGGCACACTAAAGATATGTTAAAAAAAATCACCCAGAAATCTCAAGGTCCAAATCAGGAGCAGAAGGAGACGGAGCACGAGCAAGGAACTCAGGACCGCGAGGGGCGCGCCCACACACTGAGACAATGGGGATGTTCTATCGGGAACTCAACCAAGGCAAGCTGGCCTGGGTCTGAAAAAGCATGGGATAAATCCGGACTAGCTGAACATAGAGGACAATGAGGAATACTGAGAACTCAAGAACAATCGCAGTGGGTTTTTGATCCTACTGCACGTACTGGCTTTGGGGGAGCCTAGGCAGTTTGGATGCTCACCTTAGGAGACCTGGATAGAGGTGGGCGGTCCTTGGGCTTCCCACAGGTCAGGGAACCCTGATTGCTCTTCGAGCAGATGAGGGAGGGTGACTTGATCGGGGGAGGGGGAGGGTAATGGGAGGCGGTTGCGGGGAGGAGGCAGAAATCCTTAATAAATGAATAAATAAATAAATAAATAAATAAATAAATAAATAAATAAATAAATAAATAAAGGTGTGTTCTCGGGTCTAAAGAGAAACTCTCTTAAGCAGCAAATAGCAAGCCACATGCTTCTCTACAGCATGCTAATGCTGTCTTTTGATTGGAACAGTTGATCTAAATAAAGGTAAATACTAATGAGGACTTACTTCTGTCATTTGCTCTTTGTTTTTCATTCACATTTTCTATGTTTCTGACTCCTTAACTTTTATAGCAAAATATTTAACCGCCTTCCCTGTGTCTTCTGTGTATTCTAAAGCTATTTTTTGTGGTTACAATGGGGATTATTATTACACTTAACATTCTATAGTAACACTATAATTTAAATTTGTAAAAAATTAATACATAAAAACATGTCTCCTTTATGTCTCTGCCTCCATTTCAGCTATTGAAGTTATAAAATATGTCTTTATACAATATATCCAAACAAGATAAACTAATAACGCTTAATGCACTAATCTTCTAAATCATAAAGAACAAGATGTGGGGTAGAAGTTTGTAAAAATAATTTTAATAAAATAAATTAATTAAAATTTAAAAAGTTAAAAAAAATCACCCAAAGGCTGTGTATATAAAACACATCACCAATAAGATGATTTAGCGGGTAAAGGTATCTGCCAACCAAACCTTACAACCCAAGTTTCCCCTTGGAACCTACGTAGTGGCAGGATAAAACTGACACTGACAAGTTGTCCTCTGACCTCTATGTCTTTTGGTCCATAGTGACACACACATCCATAAATAAGTAAATAAATGTACTTTTAATATCAATGATTGTTTCGATTATAGTTGGGTCTCATCTCTAAGTTATGTATATCAAATATTACAAAATCCTAAAATAGGAGATCTGAAATTCTTTTAGTTCTTTGTACTTCAGATAAGGGAGACTTCTGTACTACTTGTAGTATTGAAGCTATTATTATTAGTGTGATTGCCAATGCATAATACTTTTTACATACTTATTTCAGAGTTTATTCTTTCTTCATCAGTAAGATGGAAACTTTGTGTAATAAAATTTGGAGTAAGTCATTTTGTGACCTAGGGCCTGGTAAAGAAACTGACATTGATAACATATTAAAACTATGAGTCTTTAATGATGCCATGAATATGGGAATGCCATTTCCAGAAATTAGTTCATAGGTCAAAAGCACTACTTCTGGCTGTATTCAGGAAATAGGCGGCGGGCGGGGGAAGGATAGTTTGAAATAAGTTTATTCTTAAACTCACCACACCAAATAAGTTATTACTTAGTTGTTTCCTTGGGTTTTCTGAATTGTTTCTGATTACTAATATTCTCCTTCAGCATTTATACTGTATTTCCTTTTTCTGTTCTTTTTGTTTTGTTTTAAAGTTTTTTGTTTTGGGGTTTTTTTGTTTGGTTGGTTTTTTGTGGGTTTGTTTGTTTGTTTGTTAGTTTGGTTTGGAGATAAGTTTTCTCTGTCTAACAGCCCCAGCTGTCCTGGAACTTACTCTGTAGGCCTGACTGTAACAGCCATGTCATCTGGTTTGCCTCACCTTCTTTATGGTCAAAACCATTCTCCTTGGTTTGAAGTTATATAAATACTTACCTGGAAAGTTACCTTTCTCTATCTTCCTAGCAGCAGATAGAGGTATCTAAGGTACTTCTTAACAGTACTCACGAGAAAAGAATTGTTCCTGTAAATAGGATTTAGGTTGATCATAGCAATGAAACTTTGTATTTTTCTTTCCTTATCAACCATTTTCACCAGAGAATCTTTGAATCCTTTTTATAAAAATTAGAATTTTTTGTACTCTATCCCATTTATGTAATAATTGTTTTATGTGTTAGTTTTAACTACTTTAACTATGAGGAATTGTTCAAAAGGAACAAGAACTGTAAAAATATCTATCTTTATAATAATAATGTCTTTAAAGTTGACTGCTTGAGGTTCTGATTCTGTTTTACAATGTTAAAATTCTTGTGCACCCTTCCCATGTGTTTTTTATCAGTCTTCTCAATGTTTACTTTCATACCAAGCTTTTCACTTACTTCACCTACTCAGTTTACCACAGCCTTATGCTCATTTGGACTTTCAGCAAGTAGTGCTGTATTGCCAGAGAAACACAAGTTATTGATTTGTACACCACCTATCTGTATTCCTATCTTCTCATTGTCCAGGGCTGTTGCTATATAAATTTCAGTAATATATTAAAGTGGTGGTAGGAGCATGCATCCTGCAACAGTCCTACAATTGTCTTAAACTGATAACTTAATTCTCCACAGCCTTTGACTGGTGCAAAGGTATTTTTTTTTCTTCTTTTGGCTTTTCAAGACATGGTCTCTTCTAGCTTTGGAGCCTGTCCTGGAACTAGCTTTTGTAGATCTGGCTGGCCTCAAACTCACAGAGATTTACCTGCCTCTGCCTCCCCAGTGTTGGATTAAAGGCGAGCGCCACCACCGCCCAGCTGCACCACCACAGCCTGATGCAAACGTATCTTTGTAGGCATTTTCTGGTATTCTTATGGTTTTCCCTGAGTAACTGTAGAACTTGTTTCTCAAAGTCCTTTCCTCCAAATGCTATCAAATGCCTTCCTGAAGTTGATGTAACAGACATAAGTAACTTTGTTATCTGGGAGGAAGCCTCAATTAAAGGGAGGGAACTATTTCAGACACCAAGAGGCAGATACGGATAACAAGGACTGCATTCCAGGCACTAGAAAAGGTTTGGTCAGCAAGAGACATAACAACAACAACAACAACAACATTACAGGCATATGAGTGTTGCAAGGAGGGCCTGCTTGTTCGTCCGGGCCGCCTGGCTAGCTTAGCCCTGAAATAGCCACACAGAAACTGTATTAATTAAATCATTGCTTGTCCCATTAGATCTAGTTTTTAACACATTTCTAGTAATTTGTGTATCGCCACATGGCAATGGCTTACCAGGTAAATTTCCCAGTGTCTGTCTCAGGCAGATCCATGGCATCCCTCTCTGACTCTTTCCTTCTCCCAGAATTCAGTCTGTCTTCTCTGCCTACCTAAGTTTTGCCCTGTCAACTAGGCCAAGGCAATTTCTTTATCCATCAACCAATGAAAGCAACACATGGACAGAAGGGCCTCCTACACCATATGAGACACTTGTCTTCAGCCGCCTTCTTTACAATTTGGAAACCTGGAAAATGAAATGCTCCTCAGAGCAGTGGCTGAATGTGTTTGAGATGGCATGTGTCAGGAGGATTCTAGGTGTTACATGAAGAGATGGGCTGCCCAACGACGACATTAAGAAACAGCTTTATCTACAGAAGGAAGTAAACCACAGGATATGGCAGCAATGCTTGAGATACGTTGGCCATGTTTTGAGAATGAATGACGGCAGATACCCAAAAATAACACTTCTTGGTAGAGTGCATGAAATAAGGGGAAGAGGAAATCCCTAAAAACCGTGGATAGACAGCATAAAGGAAGAATGTGAAAACTCGGGTGTCACAATATCACAAGCATCTAGGATTGCCCAGGATAGAAACAACTGGAGAACTGCCATACACAGGCTGCACATGCATGCTTAAGCATTGCTGTGCATAAATGATGATTGAAATGAGGAATGTCTGTAAAACTTTCTTTTGTGAAGTAATTTAACTTTAAATATTAGGACTCACACATTTTATAACTCATGACTTATTTTCTTTGTCTCTTTGATATTGCTGGACACATTCATCTCTCAGACTCTTTTTTATTTATTTTTGTTTGTTTCTTCATTTTTCCTTTTTTTTTATTATTATTATTATTATTACAAATTATCCCCTCCTCCCCTCCTCCCATTTCCCTCCCCCTCTCCCCATTCTCCCTCCCCATTCCTCTCCAGTCCAAAGAGCAGTCAGGGTTCCCTGCCCTATGGGAAGTCCAAGGTCCTCCCCCCTCCATCCAGGTCTAGGAAGGTGAGGATCCAAACAGACTAGGTTCCCACAAAGCCAGTACATGGAGTAGAATCAAAACCCAGTGCCATTGTCCTTGGTTTCTCAGTCAGCCCTCCCTGTCAGCCACATTCAGAGAGTCCGGTTTGATAACATGCTCCATCAGTCCCAGTCCAGCTGGCCTTGGAGAGTTCCCATTAGATTGGCCCCACCGTCACAGTAGGTGGGCGCATCACCCCTAGCAGCCCTGACTTCCTTGCTCATGTTCTCTCTCCTTCTGCTCCTAATTTGGACCTTGGGAGCTCAGTCCAGTGCTCCAAGTGGGTCTCTGTCTCTATCTCCATCCATCACCAGATGAAGGTTCTATGGTGATATGCAAGATATTCATCAGTGTGGCTATAGTATAGGGCCAGTTCAGGCGCCCTCTCCTCAGCTGCTCAAGGAACAAGCTGGGGACATGTCCTTGGACACCTGGGAACCCCTCTAGAGTCTAGTCTCTTGCCAACCCTCAAATGGCTCCCTTAATAAAGATATATACTTCCCTGCTCCTATATCCACTCCTCTTCCATCCCAACTGTCCCATTCCCCCATGCTCTCCCTATCCTCCTCTTCTCACTTCTCTCTCCCCATCTCCCCTTACCCTGGTCCACCCCCACTCCCAAGCTCTCAATTTGCCTGTAAATCTTGTATACTTCCAATATCCAGGAGGATAACTACATGTGTTTTGGGGGGTACACCTTCCTATTTAGCTTCTCTGGGATCATGAATTATAGGCTCAATGTTCTTTATTTATGGCTAGAATCCACTAATGAGTGAGTACATACCATAGTCATCTTTTTGGGTCGGGATTACCTCACTCAGGATAGTGTTCTCTATTTCCATCCATTTGCATGCAAAATTCAAGATGTCATTGTTTTTTACTGCTGAGTAATACTCTAACGCGTATATATTCCACACTTTCTTTGTACATTCTTCCATATAGGGGCATCTAGGTTGTTTCCAGGTTCTGGCTATTACAAATAATGCTGCTATGAACATAGTTGAACAAATGCTTTTGTAGTTTCATAGGGCATCTCTTGAGTATATTGCTGCATCCTGGGGTAGGTTGATCCCGAATTTCCTGAGAAACCACCACACTGATTTCCAAAGTGGTTGCACAAGTTTGCATTCTCACCAGCAATGGATGAGTGTTCCCCTTACTCCACATCCTCTCCAGCATAGGCTGTCATTGGTGTTTTTGATTTTAGCCATTCTGACAGTTGTAAGATGATATCTCAAAGTTGTTTTGATTTGCATTTCCCTGATCGCTAAGGAGGTTAAGCATGACCTTAAGTGTCTTTTGGCCATTTTAACTTCTTCAGTTGAGAATTCTCTGTTCAGATCAGTACCCCATTTTTTAATTGGGTTAACTAGAGTTTTAATGTCTAGTTTCTTGAGTTCTTTATATATTTTGGAGATCAGACCTTTGTCTGTTGCGGGGTTGGTGGAGATCTCCCAATCAGTAGGTTGCCTTTTTGTCTTAATGACAGTGTCCTTTGCTTTACAGAAGCTTCTCAGTTTTAGGAGGTCCCATTTATTCATTGTTGCCCTTATTGTCTGTGCTACAGGGGTTCTACGTAGGAAGTGGTCTCCTGTGCCCATGTGTTGTAGACTACTTCCCACTTTCTCTTCTATCAGGTTCAGTGTGTTCAGATTGATATTGAGATCTTTAATCCATATGGACTTGAGTTTTGTGCATGGTGATAGATATGGATCGATTTTCATTCTTGTACAGGTTGACATCCAATTCTGTCAGCACCATTTGTTGAAGATGCTTTCTTTCTTCCATTGTATACTTTTAGCTTTTTTGTCAAAAATCAGGTGTTCATAGGTTTGTGGGTTAATATCCAGGTCTTCTATTTGATTCCGTTGGTCGACTTCTCTGTTTTTATGCCAGTACCAAGCTGTTTTCATTACTGTAGCTCGGTAATAGAGTTTGAAGTCAGGGATGGTAATGCCTCCTGAAGTTCCTTTATTGTTTAAGATTGTTTTGGCTATCCTGGGTTTTTTGTTTTTCCATATAAAGTTGATTATTGTCCTCTCAAGGTCTGTGAAGAATTTTGTTGGGATTTAAATGGGGATTGCATTATGTTTCTTCGTATTTCAAGATACGGTTTCTCTGTAGCTCTGGAGCCTGTCCCAGAACTAGCTCTTTTTTGTTGTTGTTGTTTTTTTTTCGAGACAGGGTTTCTCTGTGGTTTTGGAGCCTGTCCTGGAACTAGCTCTGTAGACCAGGCTGGTCTCGAACTCACAGAGATCCACCTGCCTCTGCCTCCCTAGTGCTGGGATTAAAGACGTGAGCTACCACCGCCCGGCCCAGAACTAGCTCTTGTAGACCAAGCTGGCCTTAAACTTACAGAGTTTTGCCAGCCTCTGCCTCCCAAGTGCTGGGATTAAAGGCGTGCACCACCACCACCCAGCAACTCTCTGTTTTTTAAAAAAATTAAACAAAATCAATATTGGTGCATTAGTTGTGATAATTGCACCACAGAAATATAAGATGATAATTATTGGGAAACTAGGAAGTAGGCTTAAAGCAGGATGTGTTAACTTCACTTTTTGATCTTTTTTCAGAAATTTTCACAAACTATTCCCAGAAATCAATTTTATTAATTAAACAAATAAACACAGGTCTGCTTTCACTTCTTGATGTATGTTGTGACAGAATCCAGTAATAAATGTGACAGCTTCAACATTATTAAAATCATCAATAACGGAAGTTTAATTCAGAACAAAAATCTAATATAATTTTTTCTCATTGGGTAGTCATTTGTTGTCTGTCTCTTCTAAACTAATAAATGGAACAGTGAATCAAAAAGGTTTTCCCCCATTGCTATTGAGGTAGGTTTTTGGAGATTTTTGGTGGTGCTCTAATACTAATGGTAGATATCATTCATATGTTTTACACTGTTGTTAGTTTTAAGAATATTTTCTTCTAATTTCAGGTTGGGTGGAACTATATCAGCATACAAGATAGTACCAGATGAAATAGAAGAAATCAAGGTATAGTATGAAATTTTCACACCTACAGAGCCTTTAGCATTTTATTTAGGAGCTGAGGGGGAAATTCTTACTTAAATATCATTGAATCTTGTGGTATGTGAAGACATTATTGTAGTCCAAGTTAATCTACTCAAGTTAAAAATACATGTATTTTACAGAATTGCCATAAAATTTTATATCTTATGTTTCCAATACAGTTCTGGGGGAAAAAAATCTAAGTAAAATATATATGTAAAAAAAACCTTCCTATGTGATTTATTGAAAATAGAAGACACTATTATGTATAAATATTAATATATAATGAATTATTTTTTAATATTCTTCTCCCTGTAAGTCTTTACAAGTCTTGTGATTGATTTATAAAAATATATATAATGCTTAATTTCATTGAACTTTTCAGTATCAACTTCAATAAACTGAAAATTTTGTAATTTATCCTTTATTTTGCTTATTAATTTTAAGTCATTTAAACCTATTATGTGAGAAACTATTGGTTTCATTATATTACCTCTTTCATCTACTGTATGATCTCTTTAGTAAATATTGCTATACACTTGCTCTCAAATTAGAAGAGAAAGGGGCTAGGATGTAGCTCAGTTTGCAGAGTGCTTGCCTAGCATGCACAAAGCTCCAGGTCCAATCATTCTTTGGGTGATTGAGGCAAGCCTGTAATTATAGCAGTTGGCAATCAGAGTCAAAAAGATCATAGCAAGTTTGGGGCAAGCCTGGTCAATACATTAAGTTCTAAGCCACCCAGACGTAATGAGATCTGACTATCTCAAGGGGGAAAGGACAAATTTAGTTGAGTGTGATGGTTGCATGTCTTTAATCCCAGCACCCTGGAAGCAAAGGTAGGAAGATCTCTGAGTTTGAGGCCTCCTGTTCTCCTGTTCTTCAAAGTGAGTTCCAGGACATTCAGGACCTTATCACAGAGAAACCCTGTCTCAAAAAAAAAAAAGAAAAAAGAAAAAAAAAAGAAAAAAAAAAAAAAGAAACAAAAAGAATCTCAAGAGTATCAGGATTCATTGACTAAGTCAGTCTAGAATCAAGAGGAATCCTATGATTAACTTAGGATTAGTAATCATATAGCAGTTAGTTGAGATCTTGCTAGTAAATAAAATCAACTTGAAAAGTTTTATTAAGGAATAACATTAAGTGGCTTTAAGACATATCCTAGAGCAGATATGTCCTGGGAGCAATAGATTTGTATTTAACTAATATATAGAAACGTTAAATCGTCTTGTAAGGGGTTTTAATTTTTGTGAGATTTTTCTTTTATTTTGACCAATTTTAGAATTATGAATTTTATTAGCATATGTCCAGTAACTGAATTGAGATTGAGTATTGAGGCATAAAAACATTTTTAAATGTGTTGGTGGGAAAACTTTGAAAACTTTTTGTTGTTTTGTTTTTTTCTTTTCTTTCTTTTCTTCTTGTTCTTGTTCTTCTTCTTCTCCTTCTTCTTCTTCTTAGGGGGGGGGCAGTGGGTGGTGGTGGTGGTGGTGTTAAATGCTTTCTTTGTGTAATAGCCCTGACTGTCCTTGAACTTTCTCTGCACGCCAGGACTGGCCTTGAATTTACAAGTTCCACCTGTCTCTGCCTCCCAGTTACTAGGGTTAAAGGTGTGCATCAAGATTGCCTGACTGAGAGTCAAATAATCTGAAATCATCAAAATGTATGATGTAGCTTAACCTTGATATGCTACTTATAATGTACCATATATAAATAAATACATATATTTATGCATATTTTAGTCTTAGAATAACAATGAAACCTATCTCATTTTGTCAGATATAATATATTCATAATGTTTGAACACCAAAAACCATTATAAAGTTCATATATTGCTTATGAGTTAATTGTTCCAGACAATACTACAATAAATTTGTCAGTTTTCAAAACTATTCTTGCTAAAAACCACTTTTAAAACCAACAAAAGTAAAGTAACCTCAATCCTTCAAAGTCTTCCTGTTAGCAGGAATCTAAAGATTGGTAGAAAACATGGAAAAATAGAAAAACATCAAAAATGGAAAGAGAAAAGCAAATAATTCAAGTATAACAGGATTTAAGAAATGACATAGCCAGTAAGTCCCTGTTTTGCCTTGCCATGTATTATAATCTTCTGTGTGTTCTGGACAGGGTACTAAAGAAGCTTTCAACCTGGACTCATAGACAAAATGCTTGTGTGGACTCGCTCATATAAGCCTTTTGTCTAGCTGGAAGAAAAAGATCAGAGTTGCCTAAGGATATGAAAAAACAGTTCAGCACTCTTCACTTGATTCTCACTAAACATCAATGAAAATTGTTATTTAGTTAACCTTTAGGTTAGCAGAGCCAACAGAAATCTGATCTTCCATATTTACCCCTTCATTTCTGCCCACAGTCATCCCATCCAAGACCCATCCAGGAACACAATGACTGAACAAGGCAGTTCTAGGTGAAGCTAGTCACCATTATCATATCTTTTCTTTTTTATGTCAGTGAGGCCAAGTCGTCACTCTTTGCCCCATCAAGGCTGACAATACTGATATTTTCTCTCCCCATTATGGCCTCAGCATCTGCCCTGATTTAGAATCAGCAGTGACATAAGATGATACCCACTTTTACCAGGGAAGTCTTTTTGGATACAACAGGGAAAGTGAACATTTACTTCCCATATGAATCAGTGTTTCATTATTGTTATTATTATTATTATTACAAATTTTCACCTCCTCCCCTCCTCCCATTTTCCTACCCCTTCCCTTATTTCCCCTCCCCCTCCCTTTCCAGTCCAAAGAGCAGTCAGGGTTCCCTGCCCTGTGGGAAGTCCAAGGTCTTCTCCCCTCCATCCAGGTCTAGGAAGGTGAGGATCCAAACAGACTAGGTTCCTACAAAGCCAGTACATGGAGTAGAATCAAAACCCAGTGCCATTGTCCTTGGTTTCTCAGTCAGCCCTCCCTGTCAGCCACATTCAGAGAGTCCGGTTTGATAACATGCTCCATCAGTCCCAGTCCAGCTGGCCTTGGAGAGTTCCCATTAGATTGGCCCCACCGTCACAGTAGGTGGGCGCATCACCCCTAGCAGCCCTGACTTCCTTGCTCATGTTCTCTCTCCTTCTGCTCCTAATTTGGACCTTGGGAGCTCAGTCCAGTGCTCCAAGTGGGTCTCTGTCTCTATCTCCATCCATCACCAGATGAAGGTTCTATGGTGATATGCAAGATATTCATCAGTGTGGCTATAGTATAGGGCCAGTTCAGGCGCCCTCTCCTCAGCTGCTCAAGGAACAAGCTGGGGACATGTCCTTGGACACCTGGGAACCCCTCTAGAGTCTAGTCTTTTGCCAACCTTCAAATGGCTCCCTTAATAAAGATATATACTTCCCTGCTCCTATATCCACTCCTCTTCCATCCCAACTGTCCCATTCCCCCATGCTCTCCCCATCCTCCCCTTCTCACTTCTCTCTCCCCATCTCCTCTTAGACCTGTCCCACCCCAACCCCCAAGCTCTCAATTTTTGCTTGGAAATCTTGTGACAGAGTAGTATTGGTGTACCCAGCAAGATACTGAGCATTTATCTCCATATGGTACTTAAGCTATTTCGCCTAATATCCCATTGGGGATATTTACTAAAATAGAGTATTTATTCTCATGAACCCTGAAATGCTGGATGTTAGAGCTCTTTTCATACTAAGAACCAAGAAATACTCATCAGACAGCAGATCAAAAATGAATCAAATGCTGAAATTACCTATTAAGAGTTTTAAGATTGTGTCTTCTAGATATGACAGAAAAATCACCCATGAATTTCATTAGTATGACTACCTAAATAAAGCATGAACAATGACACTAGTTAATATATCAATGTAGATGGGGGGAATCCCATTGAAACCCACACCTAAATGAGGAGCTATAGATAATTAACACCTACTAAGAGAGTTAGAATTGATCTTCCACAGGGATGAGTTCCCTAATTGATTATCTAGTACCAGTGGTCAATCCCTAAAACATATATACATATATGCAACATTGAATAGATTCAGTAGGTTGTACTTATATATTCTTTTATATATACATATTTTACAATTTAAAAATCTGTAAATTTGAGAGGAAGCAAGGGAAACATGTGAGGGGTTAGCGGAAAGAGGAAGAGGAAAAATTACACAGTATCATTTTAATAAATAATAAAAGAAAAATTTTAAAGAGAAAATTTAAGCTATCATTTAAAATGTTCTGTTTTATGATTGTAAATCCTGTTCAAAACAAATGGAAAATCTTGTGAAAATGAAAAAGTTATCAAAAAATTCCAAATAGAAATTATAAAATGGAAAGCTAGAGATACAAAGAATGGCAAATGTAGAGGGTAGTCATTGAATCCAGAAAAAGAGCTAAGTTCTCAGGGATAGACCAGCTCTTCTTGTCGTATACTTTGACAGAAATTAAAGCTGCCCAAGCCTCTACATCCTGAAAAGCAAAATTGAGTCCCTTTTTGGACAAAGATCCAATCTCTCTCACCTTAGTGTTCAGCTTCATTTTTCTTTCACCAAGGTCACCTTGTGTAAAAAAAACATTTATCTGTAGCATTGTTATCTATTTTTACATAGAGTTTTTTTTCTATTTTCCTGCCAGTGTAGTAACTGTTTTATAATGGTACAAGGTAAAAGGTTTTTTTTTTTTTTGCAAATTCTCAGTGTACTCCAGGAAAATTTACAATCCCTCAGGGTGAATTTCCATTGTATGAAACCTTTGTGCATTGCCTTTAGAATTCCTCTTAGTCCAAAGCCAGTTTTGGTTGGGCTTCCTGACCTGAAACACCTGGTGTGTTCTTATCAGACTGTACTTCTCATTCAAATTATTAATTTCTTCCTTCTCATTGGCTGGAGAGGGAATACCTTCTGAGTGCATTTGTTGTGCTTTACCATCCAGTGGTAGTACTTCTTTGAAGCTACGCCTCTTGTGAACAGCCAGACGTAGCACAAAAATAATTCACAAAGGGTACAGAGTTTGAAAAACCATGGTATATGAACATTTTGGGTTTTTGCTATAGTTGGTTTGCAGCTTTTAAGATGCTATTTGCTCCAAAGTGAGCTATTGTGGTTTATTATTGTGTATCTTGCATTAATTCCGTTCTGTGTCCTAGGTCTGCTGTTTCTCACTTAGCTCTTTAATTTCTCTCCCCATCCTGTTTTCTTTACACTGTGATTTCTGATTGAATTATATTTTCAAAATATACTTTAAAAATTAGCTTCTTCATAAAGCGTGCAACTTTCACAAATTGAGAGCATTTTTTAAAAATAATATAAAGAATGGGGATATCCAAGGTATATGATAGAACAAACAGTACATAGGTTTTATTTACTTAAGATTTAGTTAGTAATACCTAATCTGTATTTGACATGTACTATTTTTATAATGTAGGAGATGTCACTAAATCATTCAAATTAATAGGCACTGTTACCTAGTTTGAGGAGAAAAAAATATAATTGAAATTGTAATTGTCTGTCCTGGCCCTTTAAGAGATAAGCCCGCCCACTCCCTCCCTAATCTGCAGGGGCAAGTGGATCTTTCTTCTGCTCCCAGCATGAGTGTCTCCCTTTCCCTCTCTCTCCTGAAGAGGTAGCTTCTCCTTTTCTCCCCCCCCATCTCCCCTCTCCTCTTCCCTTCCATAGCCCACTAAATAAATAGCCAGCCTCACTCTGTATGGCTCTCTCATCCTTCTCCATCTCTCACCCACCAGGGCTCCTCATAGGACCTACTGACTTAGGCCCCTAGCCCTCATAGGCCCACTAGCCCCTCGGGGAACGGCACTGTTTTATTTTTACCATTCCAGAAATAATAACAAGTTTAGTTATATATAAGTGGTTTATTTTCTGCATGTATAGATGAGTATATACAATATATATTTGGGGTGTGTGTGTACCTATGCTGTATTGCACATGTGGAGATCAGAGGACAACTTGCCAGAGTCAGTTCTCTTCCTTTTCCATATGGATTTGGGGATTGAACTTAGGCCAGCAGGGTTGATGGCAAGTATCCTTACCCACCCACTGAGTAGTCTTGTTGCTCTTACACATTTTTAAATTTTTTATTTTTTTCTTATTGTTTTTATTGTGCTATATATTTTTCTGTGCTTCCCTTCCCCCCCCCCACCCTTTTACCTTCTCCTATGATTTCCACGCCCCCAATTAACTTAGGGGATCTTGTGTTTTTCTACTACCCATGTAGATTAGATCCGCATATGTCTCTCTTATGGTCCTCTTTGTTGTTTAGGTTCTCTGAGTTTGTGAATTGTAGCCTGGTTTTTCTCTGCTTTACATCTGAAAGCCTCTTATGAGTGCGTACATAAGATTTGTCTTTCTGGGTCTGGGTTACCTCACTCAATAAAATGAACTCATACACATTTTTAATGTAAAGAAACAGAATTACTATGTGGCTGGTGTAAATACCCACTATTACAGACAGTGGTAGGCTCCTCTTTAATCGGGTTTCTCTGTCTTCAGTTTCCCAGAGTATATGAGTAATTGTGGAGGATCATTTTTTATCAGTTTTAAAACCATAATAAATGACTTTCAGAATATTTTTGAAAGATGATACAAATCATAATTTTTTTGGATTTACAACTATTTCAAAATTTTTTTATTTTTCTAAGCATTCCATATAACCTATCATCTTTTTAAAAAATCTTTGTTTTATTTTTTTAATTCCAGTTCTGCAGATGGCACTGGAATGTAGTGTGTCAAGCACTGATAAACAGTATTCCCTTATTATTTAGAAGTTTCATGTTTCCATTGCCAATGAAATTCCCCATTTTCAGGCTCGTATTTAAATCCTTTCATCTTAACCACGGTCATCTCTAACTTTTAGGGCATATTTATTACTGTTAATACCCTGCTTGCCTCTGCCTGGTACTGGTCTCACTCTAGCTTAAACTCCCTTAACATATTTCTGCGATATCCCATGATTTAGTATCTGACCCTAAAACCACAAATTGTTTCCATAATTACCCTTGTGATCCTAGTTGTCAACTACTGAAGTCCTGCTAATCCTTGAAGAAGTGTCCTTGCCTTCTGTGACCACTCTTTCACAGGTTCAGATGGCAGTGATTACTCCCTTGATGTTTTTATCTAGCACCTTTTCTCCTAGCCTGCTAGCAGACAGAGAAAAGTTACTGCTCCATACCTGAAGATGTTGCTTTTTGTGTTTTTGTTTTTGTTTATTTGTTTTTTTTCAAGACAGGGTTTCTCTATGTAGCCCTGGCTGTCCTGAAACTCTCTCTGTAAACCAGGGTGGTATCAAACTCACCAAGATCCACTTGCCTCCTCCTCCCTAGTGCTGGGATTAAAGGCGTGCACCACCATTGCCCAGCAAAATTGTTGTTATGCACACAGCCTCTTTCCTTGTTACTTCTCACTTGACCATTCTTTGTCAGTCTTTTTTGTCTTTCTTTTCAGCTTCCTGATTTCTTGCTTCTGATGAGTGAGAGGCATTGCTTTCTCTTTACTGTTATCAACTGCTTAAGAAGCAACGGGCTCTAAGATCCTGAACATCATTTTCTAAACTAAGGTCTAAAGTGTATATATTTACTTTATACCAAGAAATGACTTTTGTTCTAATGGTTTATTGTTTTGCTTTCAAATTATGTATGTAAAATATTAGTTGAAGAGCAGATAAAAGAAGAAATAAAATCTAGAAAGCATTTTCTAAGTACTGTAAATGAAAAGAAATATATAGTCCATATATCAAAAACATTTCTCATTTTTTATTTCATGCCTGTATTATTTTCACAATTTTTTGTATTTTCAATTTGTTCATATTCAGTAGTTCATAATACTTGTTTTCATACATTTGTAAATGAACAGTATACACAAATATATAATAAATAACCCCATGGTTCAGGAAAAACATTGCAAAAAAGGAAGGAAGTAGCATATTTTTCAAATACTGCAAAGAGCTTTCAGTTACAAATTCTGTGTGTCTAAATATGCTATAGGGATGAATGGGAAATATAGATATGCTTAAATTAAAGAAAATTAAAATTCTGTCATTATTAGTTTACCTTGAAAGAATAGCTATATACAGTCTCCATGGAAAAGCAAATAACAACGAAAGGTTTAAAATCAGGAAGGAAAGAACTGTTGCATGGATAAAGTAGACTCAGATCTTTTAAAACTGTATATGAAGGCTGAAACAAATGTAAGATCATATGATTTGATATTCCTAATAAGTAGGATAAATATTTAGTATATTTGTATTTAAAACATAGAAATATAAAGTTACCTAAATAGAATTAAGTTTTCTACATGTCACTTGAAATGGTGGTACATTGTTAACACTGCACACTGAAAATTACATTTGTGTATAGCAGTACCCAGAAAACCCACTAATAAAAATGTACAATATAACATATTAAATGTATTACATATAAAGGTGGAAATCTGATAAAAGCTTAAGTGAACAATAGTAAAGCAATCAAGAAACAGTATGCAAACAGAAAGTTAATAACACAACACCAAGTTTAAACCTTTAGATTTTAAACAGTTGCCTCATATAGAGTAATCCAAAATAAGGCCATAATTAGATTTAGTTTGACACAATGAACTTTTTTTCAGAAATATTATTTATTTATTTGCTTGTTTATTTATTTATGCCAATCCCATTTTCCTCTCCCTCTCCTCCAGCTCCCCTCACGTTCCCCACCCCACCTCTCTTCCACTCCTCCAAGAGAGTAAAGCTTCCCCTGAGAAGTCAACTGTCCCAACATGCTTGAGGCAGGATCCAGTCCCCCTCCCCTCCACACACACTTGTGCCTTGACTGAGCAAGGTATCTCTCCATAGAGAATGGGCTCCACAAAGTCAGTTCATGCATTACAGTTAGATCCTGGTCCCACTGCCAGTGACTCCACATACTGCCCGAGCCACACCATTGTCACCTGTATTCAGGGGGCCTAGTTTGGTCCTATGCAGGTTCCCCAGTTGTCAGTCCAGAGTCAGTGAGCTCCCAGTAGCTTGGTTCAGCTGATTCTGTGAGTTCCCCTTTATAGTCTTGACCTCTTTGCTCATATTATCGCTCCTCCCTCTCTTCAGTTGTACTCCAGGAGCTGGGCCCTTTGGTTAGCTGTGGATATTTGCATCTGCTTCCATCTGTTTCTGGAAGAGGGTTCTAGCTTCTCTGGGGTTGTGGACTGTAGGCTGGTTATCCTTTGCTTTATGTCTGATAGCCACTTATGAGTGAGTACATACTACATTTGTCTTTCTGGGTCTGGGTTACCTCACTCAGGATGTTTTCTTTCAAGTCATGTCCATTTCATGCAAATTTCAATATGTCATTGTTTTATTTACTGCTGAGTAGTACTCCATTATATAAATATACCACATTTTCTCTTTTTTAAATTTATTCTTTAAAAGAAAACAAACTATCTTTTCATTTTACATACCAATCCCAGTTCCCATTCCCTCAACTCCTCCTACTCCCCCCCCCCAACTTTACCACCCTCCATCCACTCCTCAGAGAGTAAGGCACATTACTTTGGGGAAGGTCCAACGCCCTCCCTACTATATCTAGACTGAGCAAGGTATCCATCTAAAGAGAATGGGTTCACAAAAAGTCACTACAAGCAGAGGGATAAATCCTGGTGCTCTTGCCAGTGCCCCACATTCTGCCCCAGCCATACAACTGTCACCCACATTCAGAGGGTCTAGTTTTGGCCCTATGCTAGTTCCTTCCCTGTGTGGCTAGAATTGCTGAGCTCCTTCTAGCTAAGTTAAACTGTTTCAGTGAGTATCCCCATGATGGTCTTGACCTCTTTGCTCATATTCTCACTCCTCCTACTCTTCAACTGGACTTTGGGAGCTTAGCCCAGTGCTCTGCGGCAGGTCTCTGCCTTTATTTCCATCAGTTGCTGGATAAATAGCCATCATTCTGACTATTATAAAGTGGTATTGGAGTTTGTCAGAGGTTTATTTTACCATCTAATAAGATAATAATGCATTTTTATGAATATTTTCTTAATGATCCCATTATGTCATTTTCAAGAAAGTCATTTTAAAAACAATTATACAGGTTTAAACTGAAAGGTTGGAAAAAGCATACACCACATAAGCATTTATTTAAGAGAAGGTAAGCCAGATTTAGTATGTGGACATCTGTACAAATAGACTTCAAAGAAATTACTGAAGCCACAATTGGTATTCTGTTACACAGAAGGCTCAATCCACTAGAAAAACATTGGGGTTGAAAAATTATATGCATGAAAAATGGGCACATCAGTTACTGAAGTAAAATTAAACAATACACTTTTTTAAGCATTCACAATCATTTCACAAGACTTTGTCTTGTGTCATAAGACAAATCACAATCAGCATTTAAAAATATACAGTGTATAAACTTAGATCCTAGTAGAATCAACATAGAAATGAATAACAAAATAAAGGAAAATGTCAACATGTGGGCAATAAAAGACACTTTTAATAACCCATAGATCAAAGTGGATAACTCAAAGGAAAATTTAGATAATTGTAACACACAAATAAAAGCAAAAATACAATTATAAATTATGAAATCTGTACTGTAGCTAAATAATGAGAAGACAGCTTATAAATTTTAGTTTTATTTTCATATATGCTTGTGTGAGAACATATTTGTTATTTCATATTTGCATGGGTGAGAACAATTTAATTTCAGACAAAGTCTTACTAAGTTATCAAGGATGGGTTTATAATGCAGATTCTCCTGATTCAGCCTTTCTAGTAGCTGGAATGTCAGGCCTGTGCCAGCAACCTAGCTTTGAGAGGTCAATCTATTATCCTAAATGCTTACATGTGAAAAAAAGAAAGGGGCTGGAGAGATGGCACAGCAGTTCAGAGAGTGTTCCACTCTTGAAGAGGACCTGGTTTGGTTCATAGCACTCACATGGTAGCCAACTATTTCCAGGGGCTATGCAGCCTCTTTAGGTTTCTTCAGGTACCAGGTAAACATGTAATTCACATATATAATACAGGCAGAGCACTCATGCTCTTAATTTTTTTTTTAAAAAAAGATAAGGTCTCTTATCAGTAACCCAAGTTCCTATCTCTAGAAACAATAGAAATAGAACAAAATATATTCAAAGAAAGCAGAAATAATGAGTTAAAAACTGAAAACAGTATTAAAAAATCCATGAAATGAAGTACTTGTTCCCTAAAAATTTTGCTGGTATTGATAGATTTAATAGACTGACAAAGATAGATAGAAAAGGACAATTATTATTGCCAATAATAAAATAAGGATTACCGAAACAGAGTCTTATTCTTTTAAATGATAATTAGAGAGTCTTTAGGTCATAAGTTATATTTGTAGGAAATGCACTAATTTTTCAAAACTCACAACTTCCAGAATTAAACAGCATGAAATATGAAGTAGATAATTTGTATACTCCTTTGTGTTTTAAAGAAATAAAAATATTAAAGAAAAAGTTGAACGTGATAGCACATGTATAAAATGCCAGTGTTCATAAAGGAAGAAAGGTGTGGAAATAGTAGGAAGTGGCAATAGGATATATATGACATAAAAATGGAAATGAAGGTATTGGAGGTGAAAGGATACAAGGGGTTAGCAGGATAGGATAGCAGATTTAGAGAGGAAGACCAACAAAATCAATGCTTAGAAATACTATGGTGGAACTTTATACTTTGTACAGTATTTAAAATTCTTCTCAACAATTAAAGAGGAAAGTGCCTTCATCATTGGATACGTATAACCAACACAACATAAAAACCTTTACCCTAGCTTTAAACTTTGCAACAATACACATTTGATTTAAATGTATACCTATAAATATTGTCATCCAGGTTTAAAAGAACCATTAACACTTACGTCTAAGTGAAGTGTTCTTGGATTCAGCACCCAAAGTATCCACACCATGAAATTTTTGTACATTGAAGAGCATACATAATTAAAATCTTTTCTACAAAGAAAAGTCGAGAGAGAACGAACACTTAAGATGCATCCTTGAAGAAATTATTTTAAACCACATCTTAGTAAAGGGTCTTAACCAAAATAAAGAAACTTTTAAACTCTGAATTAACAAAATAGAAAGTGGGCAAAAGACGCAAAGAGATATTTCATTTAGGAGAATAGACATACCATGAATAGACACATGTAAAGTTATTGAATTTCATTAGCCGTTAGGTGAATACAAATCAAAATAACAATTCAACTTCATTGCACACTTGGGAAGTGAATGTCATAAAATGATAGCACTTCTTACTGAAGAGGATGTAGATAAACCAGACACTCATACTTTTTAGGAAATAGAATTGTGGAGCCACTTCTATATTGTGGATCATTTCCTTACAAAGTCACCTATCATGTTGCATTGTTTGTTTAGCATTTATCCCAAGTAATGAAACCCTATGCTTACGCATAAATTCTATGTGATTTTGGTCTTTGCAAAACACGAAAACAGGAAAGTAAATGTTCTTTAATAGGTGAATAACTAAACAAAATTTTTTATATTCATACTGTGAAATATTAGTGGCATATCCAAAGGCGAAATAATGAACTACTGATGAGTGATCTTAGGATCAATCCAAATGAGTGATGGAAATCCTTGAAATGAAAAGTCTTGGAGATAGAATAGAAGAAATAGGAGAAAGAAAAATGGTTGTTGTGTATGTAAATATTAGCACAAGTGCCTAGAGAGGTGGCTAAGTGGTTGGGAGTATGAATTGGTCTTGCAGAAGACCCAAGTTCATTTCCAGCACTCACATTGGACTGCTTACAACCATTTTCAACTCCAGCTCCACGGAACTCAGTGACCTCTTCAGGGCTCACCAGGCATTTGCATTCTTATGCACATACCCTCACACCCATATACACAAACAAATAATTGATTTAAAAATAATTTTTAAAATAGTCAGTAAGCCTGTTTGAGTAGCATATATACTCTTCTTGGCCATTTGCATATCTCCATTTGTGATATACCTGTTTTATTCATCTTTATAAACATTAGGTTATCTGTCTTGTCCTCATTTATTAGTGGGTGTACCTAGCATGCCCTAGATATATGTTCTCTGATATATGTATTGAACATATGTATTTCCACTGTCCTTCCTGTTTTTACTCTTTTAAAAGTGTCTTTGCTGAGCAATATTTCTAATTTTGATGATTTAACTCTTTAATTCTTTCTGTTACAATTAATAGGTAAATATTTCATGGTTGAATGATTCTGAAAGAGTTCAATTACTAATATGAATTAGTATAATAAATTACTAATATGAAGAGAAAATTATATTTTAGCAAGTACTACAATTTTATACTAAGTATTTTAAGAAAGAAGAAATACTCAGAATTCTTAAGTCTGGAAGATCATCTTTGAGTATAAGAGAAAAACCTCAGTAATGTATTTTATCTTAACTTTCTTATTGATATAGTATATTATTTAAAATAATAATAGTGTGATAGCTAATATGAGTTCTATCAACTATGTTCTATTAACTGACTTCACCAACAATCTATTTCTTTCATGTGAAATTCATATTGTTAGATCAGTTATAATAATATTAGACAGAGGTGTTATTTTAAATCAAATTCTAAGTACTTTTGCAAGTAATGCCTGTTATAAAAGGAAGTTAGTAATAGTCATAATTTTTACAATAAAGTAAGCAGTACATTCAGAAAGCGGTGTTACTCAAAGAGCAGAAACAGTTACCAACTACTATTTAAACTTTTATTATCATTTTTATTTTTAACCTATTTTCACTTTTTTTTTAAATTTATTTATCTTTTATTGAAAATTTCCACCTCCTTCCCTCCTCCCACTTCTCTCCCTTCCCCTTCTCCCCTCCCCCTCCCTCTCCAGTCCCAGGAGCAATGAGGGTTCCCTACTTTATGGGAAGTACAAGGTCCTCCCTGCTCCCCCCAGGTCCAGGAAGGTGAGCATCCAAACAGACTAGGCTCCAACAAAACCCATCCGTGCAGTAGAATCAAAACCCAGCGCCATTGTCCTTGGCTTCTCCGTCAGCCTCCACTGTCAGCCACATTCAGAGAGTCCGGTTTGATCACATGCTCCTAATTTAAACTTTTGTTCATTTGTGTATTACTTTTCTCTTAGGCAAATTAGAGATGCAAATTTAGCATTTCCTCCAATTGCCCAAGCATTATTTTTAAGTTTTATCTTTATTTCCCACTGATGGGAAAGGCTACTTCAGAATCTCCTCCATTTCTCTTTCAGAGCTCAACTATTGAAATTAATGTCTTATGTCATGATGTATATATTTAATTTTCAATAAGTATTTATTAATTTAGACTTCTTTGACAAAACTCTTTGAAATCTATCATTACTTTTGCTAAGTATCTTGCTAGAAACTATGAATGTAGTAAAGCAAATATTATTTTTTTACTTGTATATTGAGAGAAAAGTTATGATATTGTCGTATTTAGGATATATACAAACAGATAATTAGGAGAGTTGAGAGACACATAGAGACCAATTCTATGCCTAGTTCTTGGCATAGCCCTCTGAAATCCTAATATATAGGGATTCTGGGGAAATGTTTGCTTTGCTCTTTGCTTTTGGATTACAGTTCTTGATGCAGAGCTCCTAAGTGTCTTTGTGATTCTCTTTTTGTCTTTGGAGATAAAATTTTACTATGCAGAGCATAATACATTCTGTAAAATTCCGTAATGCTTCTTATAGATTGGATCAAAATTTGGCCTCAGTTTGGTAAATGGAAACACAAAGAGGCAGAAAAGTTAATAGTCAGTCCCATATTAACTTTATTTGTCCCAAAACAGCAGGTGTTTCTGGGTCCTCTCTCTCTCTCTCTCTCTCTCTCACACACACACACACACACACACACACACACACTTGATATGCATGGTAAGACAGCAGCCCTAGGTACATAAAATAGTCTACTGAGTGTTTCTTTTTATGCAGAACATCTGAAGAACTTCTGATATGATGGGAAAGCAATGAATTAATATTAAGTTATTTTACTATAGAATATATAACAAAGAAGCCTATGATACCTGTTATGGTGGAATAGAAGAAATGTAAATTCTAGATGTAAGGATTGAAGAAGGTTATTGAAGTAATTTGATTCTTGAATTTGAAGAATAGTAAAATAATTTTTGTAAATATACTGGTAAATATATGTAGTAAGAAACTTAAAAAAAGTTAATGTCCTAAGCTACAGGAAATAATATAATTTGTAGAAATTTCTCAAAATGTAGGAAATGTTACTGAAGAAACACTACCCAGGGAAATATAAAAATTAAAAATATTGACTATTTTAATCTTTAACATTTGAGTGACTTGAAAATCAGTATTGGACTTTGATGTTAGGAGTAGTGATATAATGTAATTGCTGCAAAATAAACAGAACTTTTTTTCTGATTGTTCTATAAGAAAAATAGTACAACTGGAACAATTAACATTTCTACTCCTCTAGTAACCCAGAATAGATATCAGATTCTGTTTTAAATAGAGTAAGATAGTGTCACACTAATAGTAAATACATTGTTACTCAAATACTGATTAGTTTCCAGTGATTACCTATGGGCTTTTTGTGGTTTTGAATTTTTCAGTATCTTAAAGCATATGGCACCAAAACAGCTAGTATTTGAAACTCTATCACTACAACAAACAAAAACAATTTTATTAAAGGCATGCATGCAGACAAAAACCCCCATACAAATTAAGTAAGTAAATAGATTAATAAATGATAGGAATTCACTAACCAAAACATAAAGGTATTTAGAGTAAAATAAAAGACTATTAGAAGAGAAAACTAGTATTGAACACTAACAGATTACTTAGGCATAAAGAACAAGATGGGAGGGTTTTTATTTTTGAGATTATAATTATATCAATTTCCCACTCACTTTTGTCCCTGCAAACAAGCCGTAGACCCCTTCTTAATTGATCTCTTTTAAATTTATGGCCTACTGTTTCATTAGCTATTATTACATGTATATATGTACATACATATATATTCCTAAATAAAACCTCCTCAGTCAGTATAATATTACTCATGTATAAGTTTTCATGACTGGCCATTTGGTAATGGATGACCATTTAGTGTCTTCTTCCTTGAAATAAACTATTTCTTCCCCTTTCAGAATTCCTTAGTTTCCTGTAGTTCTTTTTGTAGGGGTTGATGCCTCATGGTCTTTTCACTGTCTCCTTTTCATTTTTTTTTTGCATTGTTTCATTTCTTTATAATTCATAGGTATTGTTAAAAAGAAGTAAGTAAATTTTAAGCAACAAGTTAATTGGTGTTCATACTTTCTCCTTTTGATAGTGAGTAGATTAATTAACTCTTCTTTCCTCTTCATATTCATAAATAAATTTTTTGCTCAACTTAAATATTTAGTGATATATATATATATATATGATATGGGAGAATAAATAACCATAAACTCCTTTTTATTATTACTTTAAAAAATACCATTCGTAAACTCTTCATAAATACTATTA
The DNA here is from genome assembly GCF_037038515.1 of Microtus pennsylvanicus. Lineage (NCBI taxonomy): Eukaryota > Metazoa > Chordata > Mammalia > Rodentia > Cricetidae > Microtus > Microtus pennsylvanicus. The sequence continues at coordinate 37,183,882 of NC_134592.1, read as the reverse complement.
GGAAGTAAACTTTATTTTCACATACTTACCATTTTATCTTCCTCTATCTAGTAGAATGGGGCAGAAATTCATAAAATGTGCATTCTGATGTCTAGATATCAATTCTCTCTCTCTCTCTCTCTCTCTCTCTCTCTCTCTCTCTCTCTCTCTCTCTCTCTCTCTTCCTCCCCCACTTCTCGTTTTTTGACACTGGGTTTATTTATTTAATAGTTTTGACTGTGCCGGAACTCTCTTTTCGACTAGATTAGTCTCGAACTCACTGAGATCCACCTGCCTCTGGCTCCTAAGTGCTGGCATTAAAGCAATCACCGCCTGGCTTAGTTTTTTTTTTTTTCCCCAAAACTTTATACTGTAATGTAAGGATATATAGAATAGATAAAGGTCAGAAACTACATGGAGATAAAAGCCTAGTGGTTTGCACCAAGCTCTCAGACATGTAGCTAAGACTACTTAAGATTCTTCTGCTCCAGTTAAACCAGTATTATTTCAGTCACAGAGGTGAACCTCGTCAACCCCACAACCAAAACAGCTGAGCCAGAAAACAAAGAATTTGTGAGAAATAATAGATCATTTTTTGTTGCTCTTATTGCTTTGTTTTTTATGCACTAGGTTTTCTGGTATACATAATGCATCAATAGAATATAGGTACAGTTATTTCATGGTTTATATTATTGCATTCTTTTTTGCATTAGCTACTTCTAATTTCTGCTGTATTACTTTAAATTGATCTGTTTTTCATATTGAGTGACAAAATAGTTCTGAAATTAAAACTGCTGAAATAAAATGGAATGAGAAGAAAAAAGGAGGGCTATCTAGTTTCTTCTCATAACTTCTGTGTTTTAGATACACTTATTTTATGCAGACAGCTTCTTCCTGATCTTCTTTAGTCTTTTACCTGTGGTCAACTTTAGCTCTTTGGGCATACTTAAGAAAAAAGTTCTTAAGTCTTTGCTTTGTAAGGAAAATTTTTAGCTTTCCAGGGATGGCACTGATGACCATTGTAGTAATATGACAAACTAGTTTCAGAAAGACAAATGTGTGTTTTCTCTTATATGAAAAAGTGAAATTTATGCCCTGACAATGCTTAAGTATGCATGGGCAGCCCATATATGACGGTTCTGTTGAACTTCCATATTGGCTTTCATGGTCTAAGTTGATGAGGACGACGGACATACAGAATCTATATTTAGGATATATAGAGAGGAGAGTATAAAAATAGAACATTACTAATGGGTAGGGAAGATAAGATAATGGAGGGAGGATGAGCAGAGTCTGTGGTATATATATTGTAATAAAATTCATTTTGTCAAGCAAATATATGCTAAAAAATATAAGCCGTTCTCCAAGTTTTGTATAATGACTCTGTCTAGAAATCTCCTTCAGCACTTATGTTTGTATTAAAGCAGAAGTGAACCAGTGCTATCTTTTCAGTAACCCTCTTCCTTTTCCCCTGTCTGTGGGCACAATATGTATATCCCAAGCTGGCCTTGAATTTGCTGTCTCCAGCACTACTTTCAAATTTGTAATTTGCCATTGTTGGCCTCCTGAGTATTGGGTATTATAAACGTGTGCCACCACATCAAACCTGGCTTTCAAGGTTTTCACTTTGGAGAGATCATATGTGGTAAATAAATATCTTTCTAAATTAAAAACTGATAAATCATTAGTGAGTTTCATTAGTATATTTTACTATGTTTTCATTAATATGTTCTAATTAACATTTAAAAATATATAATGACTTACTCTACTTATATATTTCTAATCCAAATATTAGATTGGTTAAATCTCTGAAAAACAGCATTATTACATTTTCTTTTTACCTTCCCTTTCTTTATTTTCCAGTTTTAGTTTATTATATGAACATCAAAAAAAAACCCTAATTGAACAACATCCAGGCCTTAATGTAGAGCTTTATTCTAAATCATTTCAGGAATAAAGATGAAAAATTGGAGACAGGGAAATACAAAGTCCTGTTTAAGCATGAAAGAGATTTTACAGGTGCAGAAGCAAACAGTAGGATAAATTGCTTTCTAATTAAGTTACAGATTAATAAGTGCTCTTAGGTATATAGAATTAACATATTAAAAATGGCAATCTTACCAAAAGCAGTCTCCAAATTCAATGTAATGCCCATCAAAATCCCAGCAAAATTCTTCAGAATTGTGTGGTATACTTGTAATATGGTTTATACTATAATAATAAGCAAAATACTGCTTCATTTTTATAAAGACATGTACTGAAGCATTGTCTGTCTTTATTTGTACAGGTATACCCATGATGGCCATAACTTGTTACCAAATGTGTGATTACTGAATCAATTTTTTCTGAACTCAAAGTAGTTGCCTATTGGAAACATAAATTGGTATCAATGGTGTGGTATATATATTTTATTTTTCCAGATTTTACAAAATTGAACACATCCATCTGCCTGATTTTATTTTTTTGAGTACCCTTTGACTTATTTCCTGTAGTCATGGTGTTTGGTTGTGTAAAGAACAAGTAGGGTATTTCCCTATAATTTCATTGACTTTTTGCCACAAGATGGAAAATTTTTTATAAACCTTTACTATTCGTGTGATTTTTTTTTATGAATTTCTGAGTCCACCACATTTCCAATCAATAATTGATCAATTTCTGCTTTACCTTGTGCTGTAGAACCTAGCAGACCCATATGGGATTGAATATGTGTTGTGTATGGGATGAATCCTATTCCTGATTATGTCTTGTAACTGAATAAGTAATAAAGTCAACTCTGCGTCATCTGGTATAAATTCAGCTGTTTCAATATGCAAAACAACTTTCTGCATATTACGAATTTGTAACTATGTGGAGAGGTTTCTTAAAATCCATTAGTACCATGAGAATAGCATATAATTCTGACTTTTGGACAGAACCATAAGGGCTTTGATCCACTTTACTTAAATTTTCTGATTTGTAACCTGCCATTCATAAAATAAAATAAAATAAAATGGTTTATTTGCATTAGTATAGAATGTAGGAGCTCCAGTTATTGGTGTTTCCTATACAATTTGAGGAAGGATCTAGTTCTGTTTATAAGTTGTATTCTCTTGCTTTTGAGATAGTTGTTGTTAATCTCTCCCCCAAAAAATTACTACAAGTTCTTTGCTGGGGTTCACTTCCCATATTTTGTCAATTTCGTTATTAGTGAATGGTACTACAGTTTCTGCTTGGTCTACTCCTGCTAATTAATGAAGTCTTTATTTTTATTTTAGAATTAAATCAAAGACTTTTCCATATAAGTTTTAAATTTTTATTCAGTTCATTTGGAGAAAAGATCCATTCTAACATAATATCTTCTCTCTGCATTAAAATTCCTGTAGAAATTGTTTGGAGGGTAGTATGACTATAAAGCAGTTAAGCTTCAGATCCACACAATCCACATGTGCATTCTATAAATTAATTCTCTCAGCTACAGCTGCTAATTTCCTAGGCCTCTTTAAGTTCTTGTCAACATCTAAGGTTTTGCTTAAATTAGTCAGTTCATCAGGTTTTATCCCAATAGTTTGCCATAGCTTAGAAATGTCTCCTAGCAGTCTTTGAAAGTAATTAAGAGTCTGGAATTGATCTCTCCTATTTGAACCTTTTGAGGTTTAAATTTTTTAAAACCGGTTTTATACAAAAACATATAGTTATCCTCCTGGATATAGCCTAAATTATTAATAGAATCTCTGCTTTGTGTTTTTTCATAAGTAATTTGTAATCCCCAATAAAGCAAAATTTTCTTTATTTTTTCAAACATTCTTTCTAAAGTGTCTATATTTATTTAAATCATCTAATGAGATTCACCCATGTAATGGTAAACTATAAATTGTGGAATTTGCTTATGTATTATTTCCATCATTATGCTATTTTGTATATGTCTATGAGTTGTATAGCTTTATCTTGAGGTAGATCATTTCTTATCTTCCTGAGTAACTGCCATACTGATTTCCATATTGACTGTACAACTTTCTGCTCAAACCAACAATAGATAAGTTATTCTCTTACTCCACGTTCTTCCCAGCATGAGCTGTTATTCATTTTATTGATCTTAGTCCTCTATCAGATGTATTCTTGGTTAAAAATAAAAATAAAATCTTTTCTGCATTTTGTAGTCTGTTGCTTTGTCTGAATGATGTGTCCTTTGACATGCAAACACCCCTCAGTTTCATGAAGTCCCATTTATTAATATTTGATCTGAGTGATATTTGTTCTTTTCAGAAAGTTTTTCCTGAGCAAATGAGTTCAAGACTTTTCCCACTTTGTCTTCTTCCATGTTCAGTGTATCAGGTTTTATGTTGAGGTCTTTGATTTGTTTGGATTTGAATTTCCTGCAGGGTGTAAATATGAATTTATTTGCATTGTTTTACAAGTAGCCATTCAGTTTGACCAGCATCATTTATTGAAGAAGCTATCTTTTTGCCAGTGTGCATTTCTGGCTTCTTTATAAAAGACTAGTTATCTATCGGTTTGTGATGCCATGTCTGGGTCTTCAACTCAATTCCCTTAGTCAGCATGTCTGTTTTTGTGTCAGTGCTATGCTGGTTTTATTACTGTTGCTCATTAGTACAATTTAAGTTCAGGGAAACTAATACATCCAATTTTATTATTTTATTACTTAGGATAGTTTTTCCTACTATGTGTTTATTCTAACAGAGAGTATAGTCCACAGGTTGGGCCCAATTATTATTTAGGTTCTACTTTTTTTAAATAAAATTCTTTTAAAATTAATTTTGAAGAATGCAAAACTTTCCTCACCTCAAAATATTTATTTTCCTCACCACAAAATATGTATTCATTAATGGGTAAAATATAAACATAATTGAGATTCTATCAAGTGTAGTTTGAACTCTAGTTCTTTTCATGAACCTATCAACATATTTACTTTTTTTGAATCCATAATAGAAACAAGTATGAGACTACTGTTTTGGATTTATAATTAAGGTATGAATATTTAGGTGCTAGAATTGATTTTGTCAAACAAGATTTTTTATTAGCATATAGTTTTCAACTTCTTTAATGTATTGGCGTAAATGAATGCAGACAGAAATTGTAATAATATATACAGCTTTAATTGGGAAATAGACTTATAGAACCAGAGGTTCCAGCGGAGAACAGGAAAGCAGAAGGGGCGGCCGGGAGCGCACCCGCAATCTCTATAAGTAAAAAATATCCTCGGGGGACAAGTAAGGTGATTGGCTGGGTCTCTCCTACATCTCCCCTTTTTGTCCAAATAAGATAGAGCCAAACCAAATATAAATATATACAATAGTAACAAATAGTAAATATAACAAACAATATTGAGCAAGAAACTTATAACAAAAGTTTTGTTAAACATTCTATCTCAAGGAGTCTAAATAAGGTAGAGAGTAACTACAATTATCCAATCTTTAACTCCGTCAAAGATCTGAGAAGGGAATTAATATTACTTAACAAACAAGAGATATCCAATATGTGCAACAAATGACAGAGACAACTGTCTACCTGGGCAATCACCCAAAGTCTCGTTTGCAATGTTGAGTCAACCAACTTTGGCTAAGGCCTAACATAACTGGCATACCATTATTAAAGGCAAGGAACTTTCTTAGAACTATCCTACCCTGTCTTGGCAAGATAAGACAATCCTGTTTTATCCACTTATGGATATTTTGTATCTTCGTCAGTAGTTGAGGTATGGGTTTTTCTTAACCCAAAGGCCAGTTTTGCCAAGAAGACAAGCTTCTAGTGGAGTGTCTTTGATGCTCAAAGTTTTCTCGAGAGTAGAGTGGTGTCGCCAGGAGTGATTGTGTCTCGTTGACACAGAATTCTAGGTTAGATTAAAGGCCATTTTCTACAGCTCTTCGAAGAGGCTGAAGATTATATTGTCTATACTAAATATAATCTCTATGTATCTAAAAGACCTGATTAACCTAAAAATAAATATAACAAACATATAATCCTCAATACCTATCTAACTTGAAGACTAAGAGAATAAACAACTGTGCAATATATGAAGACAATATCTTCAACTGTAAACAATGTCATTACATATCAAATATAAACAATGTTATTATATAAATAATATCAGAGGTAGAAATGTACATTGTGATATGGTAAATGTATCAATACAATATAGACAAAGTTATAAGCATGCTCTTATACAAAAATAGAAGTAGGAACACTCACATTCAATATTCAATATATCAATATACAAGAAACAGTACCAGTACAATTTTCTAAAAACAGTAATTCACAAATACCAATCATACCATCAAACCAGTTAATCGCCCCCCCCCCTTTTTTAAGTAGAGCATGAGACTCTTAATCTCAGGGTCATGGGTTCAGGCCCCACGTTAGGCACCAAGTGTATTGGCGTAAATGAATGCAGGCAGAAATTGTAATGATATATACAGCTTTAATTGGGAAACAGACTTACAGAACCAGAGGTTCCAGCTGAGAACAGGAAAGCAGAAGGGGAGGCCCGGGAGTGCGCCCGCAACCTTTATAAGTAAAAATATCCTCGGGGGACCCCGCCCTACAAGTAAGGTGATTGGCTGGGTCTCTCCTACACTTTAAGCTTGAAAATATTTGAACTTGAAAAAGTAATGGTGAAAAGACCTTTAGATACGCTATTTAAGTACATAACAAACAAATTATAAATGATGCCATTTGTCATCAGTTTGGTGTTTGATTCATCGTTTTCTATCATTGAAAAAATAAATATCACAAACAGAATTATATTTTGGTCAAGTGTGAAACTTTTCAGAATTGTCCTTTAAAAAGTCTTTATTTATTAATCCCAGCACTCAGGAGGCAGAGGCAGGCGGATCTCTGTGAGTTCGAGACCAGCCTGGTCTACAGAGCTAGTTCCAGGACAGGCTCCAAAGCCACAGAGAAACCCTGTCTCAAAAAACCAAAAAAAAAAAAAAAGTCTTTATTTATTTATTGTTGAAAGAATCTTGTTTCAATGCTGTTTGTGAAATGATTACTTAGAATTTTGAGCAAACAAGTAAGTTTTTCTGTGTGTTTATTATCTTTTAGGAAACTCTCATAGATTGGTGTGATGAGAAGGAACTTAATTTGATACTAACAACTGGAGGAACAGGGTTTGCACCACGAGATGTCACTCCAGAGGTAAGTCAGAATGCCTTTCTCATATTCAAGGAATAAACTAGTTATATTATTTTTTATTCTGTTTAAAATTTTCATATTACTTCTAAGAGTTTTATAAGCAAAACTATTACTTATTACTATGACAATGCAAATATTTGGATATAGAAGAGTTTTTGAAAATATTTCCTGACTTTATTTTTGTTTACCCTTGAAATTGTTGAATATGAGGAACTTTGAACTGTTCTAAAAATTAGTCCTTCATTTGCTTTTAGCAGCTACACATCAGGAGGTTATAGCAAATTTTAGCCATTTCAATTCAAATTTGGATCTGGTTTCTTTCTTTTTGAAGTACCTTTGTCATATGTCTCAAAGTACAGTATATAATTATTATATATTTATACTAAATTTACTCTAAATTCATGAATAGGCAACATATTTTCCATATTTTAAATGTGAATAATATTTAAATATAGAACTTAATAATCTAAATAAAAATACCTATTGTTTCTGCTATAGTAAAAAGAAAAATTAGGGAAAGAATGAAACATGAATTCAGAGAAAGGGTCTTTAATTTCTTTTTTAAAAAGCCACAAATGTCAGTCGTTACTGTGGAGTAGTGGAAAAACTTATATTACCATTATGATTTGCTTGCCGTTACCCTCAAGTAAATGTTTCTCGCTCGATTTCAGTTTAATATTAACTATGTCCTTCTATTTTCAAACCAATATACTATTGTATCTACTGCCTTATTATCAGGTTTTTTCCTTCTCTTAATTTATTAAATAATTATTGTCTTCATATATTTTTAAATTTTGATCAGCATTAGATTTCACAAGAATGCATGCAAAAATATAGTTTGCTAGGCCCCTCCCCTCTCCTTCTAGTTGAAATATATTGGATAGATTACCAGAATTTGTTTTGCAAACAAATCTTTATGTGACATAGATGTTTCTAATCCATAGACTGTACTTGTAAATTCTGAGTACTACTGTATACTTTTTGAGAATCTAGTTTTCTAAAACAAGTACTAAAACTTTTATTGACTGTTCTCCTATTTTAGTATATTTCTTTTTATATTGTTATAATTAGTATTATAAATAAAAACATTTTCTTTCCAAAATTATGAAGAGTTGTTTTGTGGTAGTGTTAAATTAACTGCATAAATCAAAGGATCCTCTTAGGAATTTGTTTAATTTCTCTGTCCTAACTTGACATCTAACAATAGGTGGTCATTTGACCATTTTTGTTATATGAGACTAACAAGAAGTTTGCAGGGCAAGCTGTCTTTGTAGAGTTTTGGTTATATTTTATTTTGTTTTCTTTGTAAAGAAACCACCTATATGAAGGTAATTGATTTTAAGAATTTGGATATTATTTAAATGATATTAAGCTTGTATAATGAGTCCATAGTTTTTGTATGATGGTTTGTTACGTTCACACTAGTATTTATTTTTATATCAGAAAAATAAGAAACGATAAGATTCATTCATAACCAAATAATAGTGTTATTTTTAATTATAAGGAAACAGTTTACATCACTAAGTATCTTGTTTACTGTAATCTCATTACCTATTAATTCTTTTCCTCCTACTGACCAGCAAGGTGACCGTAGGTGGCTGGATTCATTTTCATTAGTCATACATGTGTGGAATATTTTTCTCACACTATGTAGTTCCTCAATTATTTATATGCCAGTTTCCTTTCATATCAATTACATTCGATTTTGACTTGAAGTTGTTCAGATTATCCAAATTCAAAGCTCAGAATCACAAGATTGTCTTTACATCTGATATCATCAATAAATCTGGAATTCCCCAGATTATATATACTTTGTTTTTCTAAAAAGCCTGTGGATCCCCATACTTCTTTCCTGCCAAAAGATCATTAACTAGAATGGCATACAAAACTTACTTATTAAAGATATACAATTCAGAAGAAGGTTTATTTGAAGAGAGACATAATTCAATATATAGGAAGGAATACTAAGAGAAATCTGTGCTTTGTTCAGATATGTTACAATTACAAGACCCAAATGCATTCACCAATTTTTGTGTCATGTGAATCTTAATGATCAATGGCTTTTGTACCACTCACACTGATAACTTTCTATGAATGAGACTGAAAGTTTTAACATTCTGGTAACTGAGTGTTTCTAATAACCAGCACTATCCAGAGGCTTTAGAGATCCTCTTTGTGAGTTAAAACCTTGTGATAGATAGGAAAAGGTACTTACTCCTATTACTTAGGAGATTTCAGGAGTATGGGGATTATGCATATTGATCCAGGATTAGTCATTTAACCACTCGCTTGTTTAGTTTTCTTAAAATAAGGGAAATTGAATTATCCATTTTCCTGGGGTTCTGTGAACATTTTTAAAGATTTGTTTTATCATTTATGTGTATTGATATGTGGCAGTATGGTGCATATATGTATGTAAGTATATATATATGTGTGTGTGTGCGTATATATTCATGTATATAAGTATATATACATACACTTACATAAGTATACATATATTTACATGTATATATATTTATGGAAGTATATGTGTAAGTATATGTTTATATACTTAGATGCATATATACAAACACACAGAGACACATTCATATTAGTGTAGGTGCTCAAAGAATTTAGAAGTAGCTGTCAATCTCCTGGATCTAACATTACAGGTGATTATAAGGTACATGATGTGGGTGTTGGAACCAACCACTAAGCCATCTCTGCATCCCCAGCTTTCATTAAATTAAAAAAAAAATTAACCTCAGATGTAACAGGTTTCATTATGGCATTTTCATAATACGTTGTTTTGGTTTGTCCTCTTTTATTTTGCTCCCCCCATCTCTTGTCTGCCCCAACCCTTCTGCCTCAAGAAGTTTCCTTTGAAGTTCATGTCACATACATTCAATTGTTTTCTGTTATCATATTCCTCCATTTTCCTTTAAATCTCTCACCTTTGATACCATTTTCTGTGTTGATGAACTATATTAACACTCACTTTCACATGGAAATATGTATTTAAACTTAAGTTGTAAGTATTTGATGAAAGCCACGCCTAAAATTTTATATGAGTTTGCTTAAAATAGTTAAACATTTTCTTTTATTGGCTACGTAAGTGCCAAGTTGTTGGGGAGAGTTTTTTAAAAGCTAACTACTAAACAATTAGTCTTAATAACGAATTCAGAGTCTATCTATGAAATCTTCAAAATCTTGTGAAATTGATTTTTAACTACTAAGCATTATATTTGATCCTTTCCCATATTTATGTAATTCAGGAATTTATACCACTCTAATATATTATTTTCTCTTTTTAGTACTATATGTTGATTAAGCTCTCGTGACTTTTTATGTTTCATATATCAAAAATTGAACAGTATTTTGTTCTTAAATATTATTTAGTTACATTAAAAGCAGACATGTTTGTAATCTTTTATGCATGTAGTAACTACCTATATAAAGCATTAAGCTTATAATCTATGTGTGTACTCAGTATCTTTGTTTAAAGCAGTGATTTATTTCATTATTAATAACTTAACCTTTATTGTTTATATCACTTTATGTTTTACATATATGAGAGTGCATCTGATATGAATATCTATGACAAAAGCTGTTTAAAGACTTTAGTAAATAAATATTTAAAAAAATACTTGGCCTCCAAAACAATTTTTCATTTCCTTTATGCACTTTAGTAGATACAATTTCCATACTATTTTAAATATAAAAGCATGTTTAATAGAAATTATAATTTTAATTTTGAACGTAACTGTATAACGATTTGTTTATATATTGAGTATCTTGTGTATTTATACCCTACAGAGTAGAGGGTATTGCTAGGCACTTTTATCTATATACAACTGTAAGTAACAAATTTTTTTAAAATAGTGTAAGAGCTTACAATTATACAATGATACAATTACTCATTTGACATTTAAATAATGCACAGTTCCTCTCTATGGGACTACTATTTTGAAATTATTAATTGTCAATTAGTTTGAGATACAAGCACAATTATTCGTCAGATATTTGTGCTATCAGGGAAGAAACATGAAGAATGAAAATTATAAATACAATCAAGGAAATAAACCATACTTATTGCCAATTGGTATGGATTATAAATGAAGTAAAATTTAATTAGCTTAGATTTCTTTCTAATTCTGTTTTAAAAGGATATGGAAATAGAAGAGTCTATAAGGTTGTTTCATGTTACAGCCTTAAGGCTATGAGTATTTATTTTCCCTAAACTATGGATTTGTTTCTACTTTTTAGCTTTGTATCATAGAATATCATTCAGTTGATAACTTTATGCCTCTTACTTTCATCTTAAATGTAGAATTCTATCAAAACATATATGCTAGCATAATCACAGTCTTTTAACTTTTTATCCTCATTTTAACAGGAAACTTTTATATTTATAGATGTATTTCATTTCTTTGACCTGGCAGTTGGGTAATTTGTTTGCACTGTAAAACACTAAGAATTATAAAATTCTATGAACATAAGGAACCATTGTTATTTATTAGCTCTTTATGTACATGTATTGCCTTAATCATGTATATCCAAAAATCATTATTTAGACTTTGCTACACATAGTTCTGTCATGGTAGTTAGAAATCTATTCCATGAAATATCCACTTTGTTAATCAAAAGTTAGTGCTATTATATAATTATTTGTTTTTTCTTGCCTTCTTGAAGTTCATAGTTTTCAGAATTTAATTATGTTTACCATAAGACAGATTTTTTTACCTAATCATTAATCTTCTTTCTTACAATTCTTAAAAAACAAGAATTCAGTTAGTTATTGTAAAGAAGATAAAATTGAGTTTAGTTACTAATTACCTTTTAATGTTTCTCAATTTTTTATTCTATTTGAAAGTAAAAATTTACATTTAACAATTTCACCTAAAAATTAACACCCATCATTTTAAAAGCAAAGCATCTCTTTATAAAAGAAGCACAGCGAAACTAATGCCTTTATTCATTTGTCTTATAAAGAAAAATGTAGTCTGACATAAATCATTTGAATTATTCATTTACTTTTAGCTGCATATCAGTTTTCCCTAGAAGACATTGATTATTTCACTGCATGTATCATATATTGATACTTTAGAATATTTAACTGCAATATATGTTATGATCCTTGAGACACACACACACTCACACACTAAAAATACACATGCTGTGGATATTCTTTTATAGTTCTCTGATTTTTGTTTGTTAAAAAAAGAAATACCCATTAAGCTTAATAAAATTTAAATCAGCTGAAATGAATTAGACTTGTAAATATGTCAAATCTCTTCTTTGTGAGTAGAATCATGTGACAATGTCAAATTGCCCACAAAGCATAATACTCAAAACCTTTATACTTGAAATATTTCAAACTAATCTGAAGATCTCTGTTTTCAGATTTGGTAGCTACATTTGAGATTATTTTAAGAAGCTATCCTGTAATTTTTATGCAATTGTTCTAAACGTAAGGACTATGTTCCCTTGCTGTATTTTTTTCTATACATGTGAAGAAACAATTTAGTGTAAGTAAAAACTTTTATATGTTGTCAGAAATGCCGGGATTTGAGTACCGGCTCTACTACTTCGTGTAAAATTTGGGACAAGTTAAGCTATTTAAGCCAAAATTTTCCTTTCTACTGACTTCACTAATGTCTTTCTCTCAAAGTTTTTGTTTGTCACAGTAAATAATGAAAATAGTCATTAATAGGCTTTGTTGAGTCTGTATATGAAATAAGGATGACAGTTGACATTTTCCTGCTATTATTTTAAGACATGGGACAGAAAAATAAAAATAATCTACATGATATGAGAATTATTTGTAGCTTCTGATAACCTGCATCTCAAGGTTAAAAAGCTGTTTGTTTATTTATTGTAGCTTACTCTATTTTGTCTTAGGTCTTTAATTCCATTATTAGTTTAAGTTCCTATAACTTGGTTTGAAATGACTTCGGTGTGTGAAAAGATAGCTTTTTTATCAATGGCTACCAACTAAATTAATCTATCATTGACTGTTGTATAAAAACACAAACAGGACTGGGGAAATGACTCAGTCAGTGATGAACTTGCTTCGTAAGCATGAAAACCTGAGTACAGATCCCTGGCACTCATATAAAAGTTATATAAAACATAGATACAACAGCAAATACCTATAAACCCGTCATTGGGATTGGTGGTGGTGTAGATGGCAGATCTAGGGAGCTCATTGGCCAGTAGCTCCAGGTTCAGTACCGACCTCAAAAAATGTGGTGTAGAGCAATAGAGGAAGATACCTGATGCTGACCTTGGCCTCCACACATGTCTTCAGGGGCTTGTGCACCCATATACACGAGCATACATGATGGTGATGCATATACACATGCACACAAGCACAAAGATTATGCATGATTATTACATACCATATGATGTTTTGATATATGGCTCTTACATTGGCAGAAACAGTAGAAGCCGTCATTATTGGTAGAGTCTCAAATTAATTTTGAAAAACAGAAGTTTTTGAAAAAATAGTTCTATTTCAGAACTCAAACATATGTATGAGCTTCCACACTGCTAATAACTTCACTCCTTGATTTTATTAAACTTTACAAATAGTTATGAAGCACCTTGAGCTTTGATGAGCTTAGTGCTAAAGTATATAGTTACATGATAAATCATAACAATATAAATCTGATACCAAAAATATGCTACCAATTCAAGCCAAAATATTTTCTTTTACAAAACACTTGAGTATTTTATAATTTAAAATGGTAGAAATCAGTTTCAAATATGGAGAGAGGAAGGTATTACTGATGGTAATAAGAAAATTTAAATTTATGAGGACTGTTAATATGAATATAAATTTCAAATCTTCCTGCGTAGAGCAGAGGACATAACATTGTGTATAAGAATGAATAATCTAGATTTAATGTGTGTTTTAGAATGCTTACTGGAGGACAATGTAGAAATAACAAAAAGTAATCGTTGTAATTGAGAGATTGCTTAGAAACAACAACTTATAAATACATTATCTCCAAATAAGACATTAAGATCATACCTCCAAAACCTAAAATGTCCCTTTGGAGTTAGAGAATTTGCCTAGTTGGTAAGGTTCCTGCTTCATAAAGCAGGGCAGTCTAAGTTCAGATATCTAGAACCCCATAAAGAGTGGGGCATGATGATGCACACTTGTAATCCTAGTTTGTTCAGGCACAAACAGGAGACTCTCTAGAGCATGCAGATCAAATTGTCTTCCTAAATCAGCAAGGTCAAGATTCATCAAGAGGTCCTGTCTTGTTAGATAAGGTGGAGAGCAGTAGGGACAAACACGGGACATTGAACTTCAGGCACACATGCAAATACCATAAATGCACATACAACATGGGCCCGATCTAATTTCACATTTCTCAAGTATGTATCAACAAACAAGTCAAATTGTTTATTTTTGAGAAATATTTTTACACCCTCATTTTTAAAGTGGGAGGCATTGTGTGTGATCATAATTCAGAAGTAACGTGCTTGCCTACCATGATGAAGGCCTTAGACATGAGTTCTGACAATGGAGGAGCCTGGAGAGAGGAACAAAAGAACAAAGGCAGGAAAAAAAAGAAGCGTCCTGATTTAGTCTGCCAGTCTAGTAACTGTCCTCACCATTATTTGTGCAAAAACTGCTGATAAGTACATTTCAATTTTGTTGATTTCTTTGTGAATCTCAGTCAGTACCTTCAAGAATCAAGACAATCAATAAATACTGATTTTCCTTAGTCTTCTATATCTACCATTTTCTGTAAAATTGCTGTTTGTAATTATGAAGAAATCACAGTATCAGAGTTTTAGGAAACAAAGGACCTTCGGGTTTAAATCCTGAACATGTTCATTTTATCATTCCTCATCTTTTGCCTGAAGATCTGAATCAGTATTTCTTCGTGAACTTTCATTGGTGGAAGATTCCTTATTGATTGAAAACCCAAACATATTAAGATAAGTTGACCACATTATGACTTACCTACTTGTTATTGTGCTGCTTTTGGCTATGCATAAGAAAAAATTAATTTTGTATAATGGTATAGGTCGAGGAATACAACATTTTCTCCCATCTTCAACTTTTTTTAAAATTACCTTTTCATTAATCTTTCCGACCAGCCACAAACTTTCTCTGATTTGATGCCCTTTCCTCAGCCTATTCTTCAAAAAGAAAAGCCCAATTAAAAAATAAGGCCAGTGGAAAAATTAAAGGCATAGAATTACCTTTAATTCTATGCCTTTAAAGGCATAGAGGCACTTAAATATGCTAATTAAAGTTGAGTTTCCAGTTAAAGCCATCAAAATGAAAGTCTTCTATACAACTTAACAACATTAAAGATGGAAAAATACATTATGTCTAGACAGTATCTTCCAAAACTAATAGAAACACTGCACCTATAATTTCACAGCAGGTGTGGTTCTCTTCACAAGACCTGTACAAGGTGAAGCTAATTAACATTATAGCATAGTTTAGGGAGGGATTCATGGGCCTCTACCCTTATCTAAGTTGGTGGCTTCTAAGAGAAGGGAACTAGTTTTCTTTAAGAGTATGCACCTTGATAAATTGGCCATGTTGTCCTAGTGAATGGGAAACATCTAGAAGAATATAGACAAAACAAATTGGATTTGCTGAGTTATTGAATTTAATAAAGAAAGAGACTTAAAGTTGGGAAGGACAGGAGGAAGAGGTGAGGGTAGATTTGGGAGGAATTAAAGGGACAAGTTGAGAGTGAATATGATCAAAATAACTGGTTAATACATATAATTTAAGACAAAAATAGGCATTCCCTCTTACATCAGAATTTGGAAAATGAGGTAATCTCAATCATTTTATATGTAAACAATTCACAAATAAAATAATATCTTCAGCTTTCTTTTCTTTTTTGTTTTTTTTTTTTTGCGTTTGTTTTGGTTAATTTTTTTTTTGAGACAGGGTTTCTCTGTTGCTTAGACCAAGCTGGCTTTGAACTCACAGAGATCCACCTGCCTCTGCCTCCTAAGTGCTAGAATTAAAGGCGTGCGCCACCACCGCCTGACATCCTCAGTTTTCTTAAATATATGTTTTATTGGCATACCTTTTCCATGGAAGAATGTGTTCTAAGATTTCATAATGCCCTCCTAGGGAAGACAGATCATACAAATATGGAATACTTGCTTTCTAATTGACATTCTTCCTAGAATTGTAGTGTTGCCCTTGTAGCTATTTTTAAGGCAATGTGGACAAAACAGTGTTTTTTGAATTTAAGTCAGAACCACATTTTACTAGTATGTGACTTTATGCAGTTTATGCAAAATATACTTTTTGTACCTAGTTTTCTTATGTTCATGATGAACTCTGAGTGTTTAACTCGTAGAATAATTATGTGAGGTAGTATAAATAAGCTGTTTTTCATTCATTATTTGTTAATATAAAAAAGAACACCTTGATTTATTTAGCTCACAGTGTAAAAGACTGAAAGTAAAGGTTTGGTAGCTTTATTAGTCTTGCCTCTAATGTGGGTCTAATAATGGATAGAATCATAACAAGAATGTAAATGAGATTAAGAGTTTATATTGCCGGGCAGAAAGCAATTCTTTCTCATATTTGGTTTCTAGCCATAATTAAAGGACATTGGGGTTATAATTCACGTTCCTAGAGAAGCTATATAAGGTGAATCCAAAGACAAACATATAGTCATCCTCCTGAATATTAACCTTCATCAGGCGATGAAATGAGACAGAGACAGAGACCCACATTGGAGCACAGGACTGAAATCTCAAGGTCCAAATCAGGAGCAGAAGGAGAGGGAGCACGAGCAAGGAATTCAGGACCGCGAGGGGTGCACCCACACACTGAGATAATGAGGATGTTCTATTGGGAACTCACCAAGGCCCGCTGGCCTGGGTCTGAAAAAGCATGGGATAAAACCGGACTAGTGAACATAGTGGACAATAAGGACTACTGAGAACTCAGGAACAATGGCAATGGGTTTTTGATCCTACTGCACGTACTGGCTTTGTGGGAGCCTAGGCATTTTGGATGCTCACCTTACTAGACCTGGATAGAGATGGGCAGTCCTTGGGCTTCCCACAGGACAGGGAACCCTGATTGCTCTTCGAGCTGATGAGGGAGGGGAACTTGATCGGGGGAGGGAGAAGGAAATGGGAGGCGGTGGCGGGGAGGAGGCAGAAATCCTTAAATAAATTAATTAATTAAAAAAAAAGAAAGCAATTCAAGCTTATGAAACAACACAACCTGAAGAAACCTTAAAGGACAAACAAGGGCTTTTCAGTTCTCCTTTGAGGGCAGTAAGACCCATAGTCTTAAGTACCCCACCCACTAGTTTCTACTTTTTAAAAGTTTCATATCATAACCCAGTATCATCCCAGTAATGAAAAGCCTCTAACTTGTGAACTCTTGGGAGAAGAAATCATATCCAAACCACAGCTAGCTCCCCAAGTAGTATTTGCCTCACTTTGGTCTCCATGCTATCCTAGGACTCTTGAACTAAATCAATCACTCTTCCTGCTTTAACCTCCCAAATATCTGGGGTTGCAGACATGTATAATAACTATACCTACTTTCCTTTTAATATTATCTGCACTATCAACAGAGCTTTAGCTTGAAACATAAGTGAATAATGGTTCGTTAAATATTGAAAAGACTTCCCTGAAGAGGAAAAAGAAAAGCTGATCATGCTAAACACAAAAGTGTAGTTGTAGAAGAGGCAAACGAAACAACAGAGTGGACCTGCTACATGCTCATTTTATCTTGAATTTATTAGAGTGTACAAATGGATGACATTATTTTCCAGCTAACACTTGTACATATGTGTGTGATGTTTTTTTCTTTTGGCTTTTTTAGGGGCCCACCACCCAGCTCCCAAATAAAGCACACGTAGAACCTTAGCTTTGCTGATTTCTTGCCAGCCTTTCTTAACTTAAAGCATCCTATTTTTTCCCTCTTGAGTTTTTTCTTTTCTTACTTTTATATGTTTTCCTTTCCTACATACTCCATGGCTGTCTGTGTTGCTGTGTGGCTGGCCCCAGTGCTCCTCTCCTTGTTCTCTCCTTACTCCTCTTCCAGATTTCTCCTATTTATCTTCTCTGCCAATCCCACCTATCCTTGCTCCTGCCTCGCTATTGGCAGTTGACCTGTTTATTAGGACCATCAGGTGTTTTAGACAGGCAAAGAATCACAGTTCACAGAGTCAAACAAATGCAGCATAAACAAAAGTCACACACCTTAAAATAATATTCCCCAACACACACGTATTGTTATAAAAGAATAGATGCTAGAATAACAGAATAGTCTCACAAGATGATGTTAATATAATTAAAAACAAAATAGCAATATGCATTTGGTTGATATTAACACTAAACACAGATTTAGCTAGAGACATAGTCTTACTATAAGACTTGAAAATATTCCTTTCAGTCTGATTATAGACAGAAATCAATAATGTAAATTAACCTATATTCGATGTCATCTATAACTATAAAATATAATATTGGTCTAACACAAACTATTATAGTTTCAACAAATATATACACACATATATTACCACGAACTTAAAATAGTATCAGTTTTTTAACGTGACAGTGTTATTTATGATTTTATGTTATTACATGATATAGACCTGATAGGAATTGATAAAATGATTCAGAGACAAATTATTTGGGATGATTCTAATAATTATGTCAGTGTTATTTCCTTATAATAGAACATAGCAAAAGCATACCTGCTATTAAATATGAAAGAGTGGCTGGAGAAATGGTTCAGGGGTTAAGATCGTGCAAAGGACCCGTGTTTATTTCTTTTCATATTGGGTCAATCGCAGCTGCCTGTGACTACAACTCCAGGAGGATCAGATACCTCTGGTCTGTGAGCACCTGCACTCTTGTGCACAGACACACATCCATACATATAACTAAAAGTAAAATAAATATGTATGAAATGAAAGAATTAGCCAATATGCTGGAATTTTCAATTTCAAATATTATTAATAGCACAAAGGTAGGAATTGTCAGAAGGGATATGTTCCTTCAAAGGATGCTTAGAAGGAAGCAAAGTAATGTATGAAAGTTTACTGTTACCTGTTTAACTTCACTGGGAAAGTTTGACCAAATATAAATATAAAAATGCAGAAGAAGCAGTTAAGAATTCTAAGAGGTTTAATTTACATAAAAAATAATTTTCCAAGAATGAAGAGACTGTAGTGATGGTTGTCACTAAGACAATTTTGTTGTCTACCCCTCATATTCTTCACTTCTTTCCATCCGTTTGCAGCAAATAACATAATATTCTTGTATGTAACAATCCTCAGGATTGGACTTTATGGAGAAAAAAGATAGGCCACTACTAAGAAGTGGTTCTGTACAGAATTTTTCAAAGAGTAGAATTATTTGTCATGAAGTTTAAATATTTGAGCTAGGAGAAATAGGTTCCAAAAAATCTAAATTATACGAAAACTGTTGTTAGATTTAGTATTCTTTTTTTTTAAATTTATTTATTTATTAAAGATTTCTGTCTCTTCCCCGCCACCACCTCCCATTTCCTTCCCCCTCCCCCAATTAAGTCCCCCCCCCCCCAGCCCGAAAAGCAATCAGGGTTCCCTGTCCTGTGGGAAGTCCAAGGAACCCCCACCTCCATCCAGGTCTAGTAAGTTGAGCATCCAAACTGCCTAGGCTCCCACAAAGCCAGTGCGTGCAGTAGGATCAGAAACCCATTGCCATTGTTCTTGAGTTCTCAGCAGTCCTCATTGTTCACTATGTTCAGAGAGTCCGGTTTTATCCCAGGCTTTTCCAGACCCAGGCCAGCTGGTCTTGGTGAGTTCCCAGTAGAACATCCCCATTGTCTCGGTGTGTGGATGCACCCCTCGTGGTCCTGAGTTCCTTGCTCGTGCTCTCTCTCCTTCTGCTCCTGATTTGGACCTTGAGATTTCAGTCCTGTGCTCCAATGTGGGTCTCTTGTCTCTGTCTCCTTTCATCGCTTGCTGAAGGTTAATGTTCAGGAGGATGCCTATATGTTTTTCTTTGGGTTCTCCTTATTTAGCTTCTCTAGGATCACTAATTATAGGCTCAATGTCCTTGGTTTATGGCTAGAAACCAAATATGAGTGAGTACATCCCATATTCCTCTTTTTGGGTCTGGCTTACCTCACTCAGGATAGTGTTTTCTATTTCCATCCATTTGCATGCAAAATTCAAGAAGTCCTTGTTTTTTATTGCTGTCAGAATGGCTAAAATAAAAAACACTAATGATAGCCTTTGTTGGAGAGGTTGTGGAGAAAGGGGTACACTCATCCATTGCTGGTGGGAATGCAAACTTGTGCAACCACTTTGGAAAGCAGTATGGCAGTTTCTCAGGAAATTAGGGATAAACTTACCCCTGGACCCAGCAATACCACTCTTGGGAATATACCCAAGAGAGGCCTTATCATACAACAAAAGTATATGCTCTACAATGTTCATAGCAGCATTGTTTGTGATAGCCAGAACCTGGAAACAACCTAGATGCCCTTCAATGGAAGAATGGATGAAGAAAGTATGGAATATATACATATTAGAGTACTTCTCAGCAATAGATTTAGTATTCTTATAATGTATAATTTTTACTGTAATGTATCTCTTGCTTGCTATTCAGGACTCCATTTTACACATAGCCTTTTTTATATGTTGCTGAATAATAACTCCACTGGTGATGTTTAAATATTCACATCATACACATTATTCTTAAATAGGATAGTCAGGAGTTTGGACAATTATATGACAGTTGTGAAACTGTTTATAGTTCCTGTTTCCTTTTTTCATTTACTGCCTTGCCATTTTTAAAGCTTACTAATACTGTGCATCATTAAGGTTGGATTCTTTTTTGTGGAAGATGAATATCACTGTCAGAAATAAGTACTATTTAGAAGAGTGAGAGACAGCTTTTATCTAATATTCAAAGCAAATCCTCGTATAAACACTCCTTCCCTCCGAGGTGCATCACTGATAACATTAACAATTTGTCATAGCTTTATTCTGATTATGTTTTATCCTTTGTCTTAAGAATATAAATTATCTTAGGATATCATACTTACTTTTTAAGACACAGATGGCAAAGCATTTCCAGAAACTATATAGTTTATGTCACCCAATTCTGACATCCCTGTAGCACAAAAGCAGCTATAGGTATTATAAATGATTGAAAATTCCCAAATCTAAGAGATATTTATCCAGGTACAAGAGGCAGGCAGAACACCAAATAGACCAGACCAGAAAAGAAAACCCCATGTCACATAATAATCAAAATACTAAATGTACAGAACAACAATAAAAAAAAGGATATTGAAAACTTTAGCAGAATAAGGTCAAGTCACATATAAAGGCAGACATATCAGAACTGATGTTCTACACATCCTGAAAGAGCACAGATGCCAGCCCAAGCTACTGTATCAAGAAAGGTTATCAGTCATAAGCAAAGGAGAAAGAAACATTTTACATAATAAAAACAAGTTTAAGGAATTTGTTACCACTAAGCTACCTTCAGAGAGTACTGAAAGGAAACTTTGGGTCAGAAAAGGAGGTTAAATGTGCCCCAGATAGCACAAGAAATAAACAAACAAATAATTTGAGAATATGTAATCAGTAGAGGTTTACAAGTGATTGATTGAGGATGACTATATTTTATAAAATTATTGTAATCACTAAAGTTTAACTTTCATATGCAGTTTTTACTTTACTTTAAAGGTTATTTTATTATTTTGTTTGAATCATTTTAAAATGTAAAGATGATTCTCAGATTGCCAGTAATCTGAGAAAACATACAATAGGCAGAGTCTGGTTTCTAGGCTGTAATTTACTAACCTCACGTTAGAGAGCTCCTACCCTTTGGTACTAGTATCCTTATCTGCTAACCTACAAACTCAAAATATGTGTGAGCTTTCAGAATACTCTGAGAATTTAAAAAAAAGAATCCTGTTGGGCAGTGGTGGCACAAACCTTTAATACCAGTACTTGTAAGGCAGAGGCAAACAGATCTCTGTGAGTTCCAGGACAGCCAGGGCTGTTACTCATAGGAACCCTGTCTCTAAAAATCAACGAAAAAGAATACTCCCAAGAAATTTAGCTTCCTCAACTTGAGTGTATAATATATATGTGCTTTTCATGATGTTAAAGATACAGAGGAGAATTTCCCTATGATGGGTCAGTGAAGTGGCTTACAGGGGAAAGGCACATACCACTAAGCCTGATGAGTTTTATTTAAACCCGTGTGGTGGAAGAAGAGAGCTGGCTTCAGAAAGTTGTCCTCTGACTTCCATTTTATTCTGCAGCTCATGTGTGCACACACTATCCCCAACATGCATACAGCATAAATAAATCCATTTTAATGTTTGTTAAAGGTCTCCGTTAAATTTATCATGAAGATACAAAAGTTTACAATAAATTTACTAAAACGTCTTATATAGAGACTCTTAAAGATGAAGCATAAACCTAAGAAAATAAGTAATGCACAATATTAGTGATAAATTCTATGGATCAAAATACACCCAGGAAGGATGATTAATAGTCTAGGCAGGAAAAATCAATGTAATTAAAATAGGCCATTCTTTAAGGAAGATGACATTTAAGCAATGACCTAAAGGAGTAAAGAGGAATAAATCATGTAGAATTATTATGTCCCTTTAGTGTGATAGAGTAGAGGTATAGGGTGACTGGCTTATATTTTAATAGGAAACTAGTTGGGAGGCAATTAATATAGTGTAGGTGAAAACAAAGAGAGTCACTTAGATCAGAAAAAGGAGTGGGGAGGAAAGGAAAATTAGAGGTTTGGAGAGGAGAGGAAGGGAGGGAGAGGATGGCAGGAGACAGGAAAAGTTCGTTTCGAGGCCAAGATTTCACTGTTTAACCCTGGCTATCCATAAGTGCATGATTCTCCTGCCTTAGCCTCTCAGGTGCTAGAATTAAAGGCTTTGTCCACCATGCCTAGCTAGTTGATATACTTTGAAAGAAGTAACACATGGAGTAAGAGTGAGAGAAGTTAAGTAAAAGAGGCAGGATTTGACTTTTGTGATTTGAGGAATGAATTGTGAAATTCCATTTATTGAAATAAAGAACAGTGAAGAAAAGATAGACATAGTGATTTAAATTAGGGCTTTTACTTCAGTCACAGAAATGTGAACTGCCTTGGAGCTCAGAGAAAATGTCTGCAGAATTTCTGAATCATTGATATTAATTAAAATCTAAGACAAATGATGGGATCACCAAGCTCTTAGCTAGAATTAATGTCTATTTATTGGTTTTACTGGCCCATGTTGTTTTTTTTTCCCTAACCCACTTTTTAAAAGGTAGGTAGTTTCTAGAAATTATCCCCTCTGCTTACTCATAAAGAATGGAAGGAATCCCAATGAATCAGAACCTTGACCTGAACAGAAAATATCATTAGTTGACCATCCTCAAATTTTGCCTTGATGTGAATTTTCCTAAGTACCTCCTTGCTGGAAACTGTTTGCACTGGAGGTAAGTGTGAAAGGGGAGGTTGTGGGAATGATGGGTTGAGGGCTTCCTAAACCTTTCTCAGACCTCAGAAGTGGTTTGATTCTGAGGAAGAGAAGGTTCAGGCTGGTTCTTCTTTCCTTGAACCAGTTCATAGAGCCCTAAATTTGACCTGCTTTCCTCAAACTGGGAATCAGAAATCCCTTTTCTCTTCTGTTTTTCTGCTGCAGAAATTCCCAACATTCCCATTTTGTGGGCTCCAGAAAGGGGTAAGCGAAGACTTCAATCCCAGCCAATCATTTCCAGATTAATACTTTTTAGTGTTTGGTTTATTTTATCATCATAAAAAATGCTTGGACCCATTTTTCCCATCTATTTAATTTCCTTGTGGATTGTTACGTATCTATCTATGTTCTAGGGTCATTCTGTATCCCTGGGCAATAGACTTCAGATCCATCTGCTGTTTCCATTTGTGTGCTATTCTCTTGTGGATTTTCATTCGCACTTTATGAATTATTTCCTAGATGGAGACACCCAATTCAGGGACTGTTTTCACTGCTCAGTCTCATCTTCTCCTGAATGGTGTTTTGTTCCCCTGCTGACAACTTGTCATTACCTTCCTCTACTGCTTCTGATGGTCTGCCATTGCTTCTCTGCTGTCCTGTCTTCCTGCTTGATTGCTTTTGGATTTTCTCTTCTTTTTGCCTAATTTCATCTGCTGGACAATTTGTGTTCTCCACTCATTGGTGCTTTACCCATTAGCAAATGGCCTGGTCCCTCCATATCCACCTGCTATTCTAGCATTTTAGACTGCCCAGCATTGTTTATCTGCCCCTCTACCATTCTCCAATACTGTGGCCTACTAAGTTCTCCATCTGCCTGCCTGATTTTGCCCTGTCCATTATGCTTATAATATATTGTAAGTAGGTACAGATTATTTAGTACTTCTGCTCCAAATGCCTTGTGCCACTGGATTGGACTGCTGACTCGGTTGCCTGACTATTGCCTCATCTTCCTATTTGCTCCCATTGGCTGCACCATTATTTTATTTGAGTCATGGCTTTCATCTCCGTTGAATTTGTGACTTGCTGGTTTGTTCCTACTGCCTCCTTTATAGTTATCTGCATCTAATGAATCACTGGCATTGTTCCCCAGTTGTCTCTAAGACTGATCAGAAATTACTTCCAAGGAAAATTTTGCCTGTGTATTGTCCAAACATGTCTTAAAAATAGGAAAATGCTTTGTTATTTAACAGCCCAGTTCTGTTTACTCCTAAACTGATTTAAAATTCAACTACCACCTGTTATTTTTGCTTTTTAATACAAACCATCATTCTTCTCTTTTTTTAAGGATATTTTTTAAAAATGCATCATCCTTGCCTCAGTTATCTTTCAACATCATGTTATAGGTATTGTTTTCTTGTGTGGGGGATCTTTCATTAATTTTTCCATGTTCAAAATTTATTTCTTAATTTATTTTACCTAATTTCTCAAAGATTTCTACAAAACAATTGAATTTTATCTTTTAAGTAAGATCAGAAGAATTTTTGAAACTTTAAAAGTATTAATTATCTTTTTTTGTTTCTTCGTAATTCAGATAGTGTAGCTTTCAGTTTTGCTCTCCTTTTTCTTTGGAGAATATAATTTCTTAGTCTCCCTGGTGATTTAGAGATCCTTTAGTGTATCCATCTTTCCCTTCTTTATAACTTCTTTTCTTGTGCGTGGGTGAAGATTTGAAATTTACATTTTTCAATTCTTTACAAAGTGCTTGGCATCCAAAAATATTTTGTGTTGTGAATTTTGTAGTAGTATGTTGACATAAAAAACCAAATATGACAATCAGAGAATTTTGTAGAATTTGCAAGTCTAAGAAGAGATATAACATGGGGTGTTTACAAGTGCATGTACATGTGTATGTGTAAATTTTACATGTCCTTTATACATACAGTATCATTATGCTTGAAATGTGAAAAATTATGTGTTCATATTCAATTTTATTAAAACAAATGTGATAGAGGAAAACCTTAAAAGAAAGAGATAACATTAGAGACTATGGAAAAAGTATCCATAGGGTATTTTTAAGATTTCTGCGTTATTAAAGGAAATTAGTGTGAAGGAAAAGGTCACTTTAGGGATGCCAAAACGGTGCTTTCTGGTGCATTCCTTAATCCTAGCTTTTGAGAGGCAGAGGCAGATCTGTGAGTTCGAAGCAAGTCTGCTCTACATAATGAGTTCCCAGGCCAGGCTAAGAGAAAGCCACATAATGAGACCCTGTCTCAAAAAAAGGGAAAAAATGAAAACAAATAAGCAAAGGAAAAAAAACAGAAGAAGCATATTGTTTAAAATTTATCATTTAAGTATGAAAATCATTGGTATTAGTATTTTTCATTGCCATTTATACAATCATTACCATTGTTTGTTGCAGAATCATCCAAAATAAGAAATACATATATATATAAGTATAAAAACATATACTGTTATATTTATTTATATGAACACTAAAATTCCCAATATCCCATCTCTAGACTACGGCAAATTTTATTTTATATTTTATCAATTCGGCTATTCTATGTACTTCATCTAAATGGAAACACACATTTTTTTGTCATCTGTTTTATTTCACTTAACATAATGTTCTTAAGGTTCCATTCTTCTTTTCCATCTTTTGTATATGCCAAACTGTATCAGTTTAGGTGTAGTCACTTGGGTTGTGTCTGCTTTCTGACTATTAACAACATTGCTTCTGTGAATATTGGTGTACAATATTTTTTCCACAATTCCTTTGGTTCTACCACCAGAAGTATGCGTAGGAAGAAATTAATAGCAAAGAGGTCAGGGAAATTACATATCAAACACAAAAAGTAGTTAAGTCCAGGATACTGGATACTGTGGTATTAAAAGAAGAAATAAACTTTTGGACAAGCTTTAAAATGCCATGTTTAAGATTTTAAAGTTTCTATATTCTATCAATAAAAGAATGAAGTTACACAGGTCTTGAGTGCTTTAGATACAGCAAGAATAATTCTAAAGAAGATTAAAAGTTTGTTTTTTTTAAACAAGAGAATGGTGTATTTCAAATCAAGTAATATAAGTGGACCTTTAAGAGAGGGAGTTATTTGAAAGAGAAGGTTTCAGTGAAGGTCACAGATGAGGAAACACAGTTGTATTTAGAGCAGCCATCATTTTAACTCATCTTTCATCCTGGACAACAAATGTACTTACAAAGACCTTGCTAAAACAGCTCTAAGATTATTGATTTCAACCCTTTGTGTATGTATAACACAGTGCGAGCAAAATCTAATATTTTTCTTCTACTGAAAAATTTTTTTCAAACATAATATATTCTGATTACAGTTTCCCCTCCCTCTACTTCTTTCAGTTTCTTTCCCCCCAACTTCTCTACCATCCAAATCCTCCCACTTTCTTTCTCTTACTAGAAAATAAACATGCTTCTAAGGGCTAATAAGGTAGAACAAAACTAACGCATTGGAATAGTACAAAACAAACAGAAGGAAAGGAACACAAAAAAAGGCACAAGAAACAGATATAGATTTAGAGACAGTAACCTCCAATGATCTCATTGAGTTTGTTTTCTGTTGGCCATTAACTTCTGGGTGTGCTGCTTGCCCTTAAATGTAGTTTGTTTCCACCACTGAAATTCCCTTGGAATAAATTTTCATTCGCAAATGGGTATCAATTAGAGATTGATTCTGGGTTATAGATGGGGACACATGTTCCCTTCTTTTAGCTCTAGGACTCCTTCTGGTACAGACCTGTGCAGACCCTGTGCATGCTGCCTCGGTGAGTTCTTAGAAGTGTTGATTCTGTTGATGCCAAGTCTAATTCTATACCATAGTGCCAAGACCTAAAGAAATTAAGTTAGAGATAGATAGTCTTTGTCTTCAAAGTTTTAGAACTGGAAGATTTAAAATAATTATTTATAAGGATAAAAATATTTTGAAAAACAAAATAGTATGTTTCACTTATATTTAGACTTTGTTGGGGTTAATTTTGTTTTTCTACCCTTTATCAACTAAGTCTCCTTAATTAAGTAACACAGAAAACAGATTGGTTTCAAGGAGAAGAAAAAAATTTAACAACCAATTGCATTTTTAGTATCATCTACTGCATTTTTAATTTTTTCTTATAATTCTGATTCTTGAAGAAAAATGTTCAAAGTCAGAACGTTTCCATGTAAAGTAATCATTTCACTTCTCTAAGCCTCACTGATTCAGAAAGAAGAATGCCTTCTGGACTGAGGAGATGGCTCAGTAGGTAAAGGACATGAGTTTGAATCATCAACACCCACATAAAAGCTTGATGTGATAAATGTTGTTTTACTATAACCCCAGTGGTGAGGGTCCAGAAGCATGTTGATTACTGCAGGTTACTGGCTAGCCTACCCACCCTAAAGTGAATGCTTCAGGTTCAGTAAGAGATTTTGTCTCAAAACATTGAACAGTGGTAGAAGATATCCAAAGTTTTCCCTGGCCTCTATACATGCTGATAGACAAGCTGTAATACTTACTCAAAAGACCTGTAAGGTTGAACAGTAAAAAATGTGCCCTGATTATTAATTTTTGTATCCTGCCACTTAAAGTGTTCATGAGCTGTAGGAGTTTCAAGGTGGAATTTTTAGGTCACTTACAGATTATCACATCATTTGCAAATAGAGATACTCTGGAAGTCTCTTTAATTTTAAGTTTCTTTTCTTTTGGGGGGTTTTGTTGTTTTGTTTTGTTTTAGTTATCAAGACAGGGTTTTTCTGTGTAACAGTTCTGATTGTACTGGAAACTAACTCACTTTGTAGACCAGGTTGACCTTAAGATCCATCTGCCTCTGTCTCCTGAATGCTGGAATTAAAGGCGTGCACCACCACTGCATGTCTTCAGTCTTTTTAATTTTATAGCTAATCAAATCATAACAGATTAGATATTTTATTGTTGACTATAAGTAGGTGGCATAATTCAAAGTGAGTTATACTAACTGGACAGTAGAAGAATAAATAGTAGATTAATAGCTAATATTCAGGAAATTGTGCTTAAATATAATTTCAAGCACAGTAAGAAATCTTTCACTCTCACTCTACTGTGCCCTCTTATTCTAGTAGTTGGTGACACCTTTTAAGAGTCTCTCATCATTTAAAACTTGCTTGAATTCCTGATGTGAAAAAGTTCAGACATATTCATTAGCTTTTATTATGTGTTTAATAAACTAGTCATGTAAACTTGGGATCTATTTCTCCTCTTTGTATTAATGTGTACTCAAACTTGAATTCTGCTTTTTTTTTTAAAAAAAACTCTAGTAGAATAATTTTTAATCACCTGTGTTTTCATCTTTCTGATTGTCATACTAATGTTTTTATTGTAGTAATATAGGTATAGAGAGATCAGAATTTCCTTGTCAGGAGAAAAACACTAAAATGGAATTTACATCCATATTTAGCATATTTTAGCATTAATAAATTAGTGTAAAAGATTATTTTTGTATTCACTCAGAAAATCACTTTTTAAACAGAGAAGACAGTGCTAATATGTATATATATATATATATATATATATATATATATATATATTAGAAATGTAAGACTAATAGTTTTATCTGCAGTGATTATTCTGTTTTCTTGTGATCTTTGAACTCCCATTTTAATTTTAAAGAAACTGAAAGCACTGTTGTATGTTTTCTTTGTGTGATAGTCAATCTATGCTAATATTTCATCCTTATAAAGTATCAAAATCTTTTATATTTCATTTTAAAATAATCCTCCCAATTCTTTAAAGTTGGTATATTCTTTTGAATAACTATTCTCTGACAAACTAGTAATTATGTAATTTTTCTTCCTCCCCATTTCTCTACCAAGTAGTATTCCAGGATATTTAGGATCTTGCAAACAAGATTACAATGTAGCCTTCCTTCTGTGAGCATTTAATAGTACGAGATTAACCCATCCTTTTTTTGGTGTATAGCAATTAATAGTAACAGGCACTAGTAAACAATTCCTATATCTCCTGATATCTTAGTCCCTTTTTCATATATTTATACAGACACACACAAGCACACAAGCACACACACACACATTTCTATATGTTAGTAGTGATATAAAAAAAACTAACTGTGGCTTAAAAAAAAAGTCAGACTGGTAATAAAGAGACCATTAAAAGATAGTAAATCAGGACAGCATGACGCCTCAGCGGATAAAGACATTTACCACCAAGCCTGAGATCCCAGAGTTGCACGGAATGACATAATGGAAGAGGAGAATCAACTCCCACAAGTTGTTCATTAAACTCATTTTGGATGCCGTGAAATGTGTGCCCCGCACATACAATGACACACAAATAAATAGAATAATAACTTTTAAAAGATAGTAAGCATCCTCAAATTGAAGAATTGGAACACAGCTACTGTATTTCTATTTAGCGGCTATTTGGCAGGCTTCAAATTGATACAAGTTTTCTAGTTAGGTATCTGGTTATTTATAAATGCAAAGTAACCATAACTTTATTTTGCTTTAGAATGCTGTTTAGTAATTAAATTTTTACTGAGTATTTCACAGAGTATATAATGCATTCTAATATTCTCACTGAGAACTTTCTGCACCCCATAAGCCTCTCCACTGATGGAATAATACAGATCAGATCAAGTCAAACCGAATTAGAAAAAGCCCTGTTTTAAATGGATACCAGGTTCCCAGATGGCTTTCTAGCCCCCCAGGGAGGAAACATAAAAAGAAGACCTGAAAACCACGTGCTTGTTTTCTGGGGGATGCTTAAAATACAGGAGGAATTATTGTTTGAAGGGCTCTGAGATGCAGTAGGGTTTGGAGAGAGATGAGGGAGGGGGCTTGGGGTGGAGTTTCCACCTGAACATTCCAGACTCTTTGGATATATGAATGCTAGGGGCTGTGGTGAAACTTCCATCCAAACTTTACAGACTCTTGGATATATGGATGCCAGGGGCTTGGGTGAGGCTTACACCTCAACATTCCAGACTCTTTGGATATATGAATGCCAGGGGCTGGCGTGAAGCTTCCATCCAACCACTTACCATCCTCCTTAAAGTCCTCCCTCCCTTGCCAACCCCTCTTATTAGTATAGATCCCTGTCTCATATTCTTGTCTTTGTTTTGCTTTGTTATCCACTGCAGTTAGCCAGGTGTCATTTGTGTGGCCATGGGTTTGGAATTCTCCACTGGAACTTAGTGAGCTTGCCGGTGGGTACAGGATGACAGCGACTCCTCCAGCCTTCCTTTGCAGAATGCTTTTTAATCTAACATAGTATTGTATACTTACAAAAATTAAGATTATTTTCTGTTTTTATCAGCTGGATCTAACACTCCTGAGATCTGATTCTTCAAATGCTTAGGAATTAAATTTCTCTAGCTGCTTAATATCTGTAATACTGTATTGCATGTATAAATACTTGCACGGCATAGGTATCAGTTTTCTTTAAAATGTCTTAGAAACTAAAAGAAATTTTCTCCTGTACTTTTTTCTCCTCTATTGCCATCTGATCAAAAATAAGACATTTTGTGAAAGAGATAAAAGGTATTTAGATGTTTCTCAAAAATGGTAGTTAACTTCAAAGTTAGGTGATCAACCACCTGTAGGAAAAACTGATTTTATGAACAGGTTTGTTATTAAATTTCTTATTTCTATGTTAAAGTCAGGTTATTAGGGGTGTTATGTCTCAAACCCAGACTAGAAGACTAAATGAGGTGCTTATTAACATATCAAAGCAGACTCTGGCAGGCCATTCTCCCTTGGTCCCTACCTGCTATTGGATCCTCTTGCCTGGCATGCCCACCCTAAATTCTAGCTCAGGGACTGTACTAGGCCTTCTTTTCTGCTAGCTTCTCTGTTCTGTATATAACCCAGTCATTTTGGTTATGTGGTCCTTTTGGTCTCTTGGCTGCCATTCCTGGTTATCTGCTCCCCCCTCTTCCCTATCCTCATGGAGCCCGGCTCAGCTGGCTGGGTATGTTTACTCTGAACTCTCCCATGTCTCTGTTTCTTCTGTCTCCATCTTCTCCCTTATATTTATAATAAAACTAAGACTCTTAGGAGTAGTCATGTCCTTTTTTTTTCATTCAAGGGGCACAGCATCTTACATATTACACAATTCTTGTATTGTGAGATAGGTATTAAATATGATTTAATTATAAATTATTCCAACATTTAGAGACTCTCAAGGTGTTCTCTGACCGCCATATATGTGTTTTAAAAGCATACCCTCATCTCCTCTCCCCTTATACCCTCTCCCATGATCCCATACTCCCAGTTTACTCAGGAGATCTTGTGTTTTTCTACTTGCCATGTAGATTTGATCCATGTATGTCTCTCTTAGGGTCCTCTTGTTGTTTAGGTTCTCTGTTCCATAAGTATGATAGAATCACCTGAAAATTGTTTGAAATAACAATTCTGATAAACTATCCATTCATTATGAATTGAAGTATATGAGAGTGAAGCCCAAGAAATCTATAATATAGCAAGGTTTCTAGAACATTCTGATGCACATTAAAGTTTGAGAACTGTTAACCCTAACCACATTTCACCTTGATGACATAACAAAGTTATCAACAGCCATTGTCTAGTGTGTCTTTGTGGTTTATGGTTATTTACTCACATGGCATTGTAGTAATCATTACTAGATTTTGTATTAAATCTATCTAGTCAAGTAACAAGCATGTGAATACAAGTAAAATTTTTTCGGACTCTTAATAAGAGTGATGTATCTACATTAAACAAGTAAAAGCACTACACTAAAAGTTTTTCATGAAGTCATGTTGCATACGAAAGATTTCCACAATAACCAAGAATGGAGTATAACAAAGGTTTATTTATTTGGGGATAAACTCACAATAAGGGTAGAGAGCCACATTCTTCTGTGTGTGCTGGGAAATGGAACCAAATCCAGCAGTCAAGAGGCCTGTGCATGCTTTTCATCTGCATTTATAGTACAAGAGACACGCCCAAAGTGGGCCGGTATATTAAAGACTATTGGCTGAAGGTGTTCCCACAGCACCTCCCCCTTTTGTCTAAATAAGAGATTCTAAACCTAATACAAAACAATGTACAAAGAATAAATATTAAGTCTTGTCCAGGGAAAAGAAGAGGCAAAAACTTACATAAAAATTAGAATTACAGCCAGCATGAACAACATCAAACAAAAAACATATGTTAAATGTTTCAACAGTTATCCTTTCCTAAGGAGTCTAAGTTTTATATTAAAAATGGCTTGGCTAAGTCATGAGAGGAAAGTAACTATGACTCTTTAGTCTTCAACACCATCAAAGACCTGAGAAGGGAAATAATATTACCTGAATAAACAGGAAGTGCAATCAAGCAACTTCCAAAAGGTGCAAGAAATAAAAAGGACAACTGGCTACCTGGGCAATCAACCAAAGACTCATTTGCAGTGTTGGGGCAACCAACTTAGCTAAGGCCTAGAGTAACTGACAGACCATTTCCTGAGGCAGGAAAATTTGAAAAACCATCTTGGCAAGGTTTAGCAGTCTTTTTGCTTGTATCTCGCTTGTTCAGTCTGGACACGGTACTTTTTGTCAGTAGTCGAGGCAGGGGACAGTTCTTTGCCCAAAGACCAGTTTTGCCAAGAAGAAAACAAGCTCCAAGTGGAGTGTCTTTGGTGCCCAACATTCTCTAAGGAATAGATTGGTCCTGCCAGGAGCAATCATGCTTCATGTCAACAGAATTATAAGGCATTTAAATCCATATTCTACAGTTCTTTAAAGTTTTTGAAAATTACTTATCTATGTGGAATACAATCTCTATGCATGTAAAGAACCTGATTAGTCTTTTGTCATATAAGTATGACAAATATGGATGACTACTGACCTGTAATTCTTAATACCTATGTAACTTAAAGACTAAGGCTTCCTATTAAAAGATTAAACACTCTTTAAACAAATGTGCAGCAAATAAGGACAATGACCTCAAAATGTAAACAACATATAAGTATCTTAATTAGAGGTAGAAATATATAGTGCTAAAATTGCATCTTAAGAGGAGATAGAAACATGTATACATACAATATGACAAAATACATACAATATTTACAAAATAATGTAAACAGAAATGGGGCATATTCAATACAACAAATGTAATTTGAACTTGTGTCAATATACTATAATCTATACCAATGTAAATTATAAATAATAGCTCACAAGTAATCTCACTATTGTTTATTATTATGTAAATCTACATCAGAGTCGCTTT
Source organism: Microtus pennsylvanicus (assembly GCF_037038515.1). NCBI lineage: Eukaryota > Metazoa > Chordata > Mammalia > Rodentia > Cricetidae > Microtus > Microtus pennsylvanicus. Next base: position 37,150,100 of record NC_134592.1, on the reverse strand, counting down.
ACATTTGCACGTATTGGATTTAGTTATTATGTATTATTCTATTAGTATTAAAAGTCGTTTGTTTTTATCAACAACTTTTTATAATTAATGTTCCAGTAAAGTTTAAAGGTGAGCATGAATTTCATCAACAGTTCTCAATTGTTTATGATACACTTTCTCAGGTTATAAAAATTAGCAATCTTAGAAAGGTATTTTTAACTTTAATGTTGTCCTCAAAAAAATAAAGGAAGGCATTCATGCTTTCCACTATACCACCAACATGTAAAGAATAAAGGAAATGGTCAGTTTTTCATGGCGAATTAAAATTTCATTGTTAGGAATATATTTGAAGTCTGAACATGATGCCATATGCCTGCAACCCTGCATTTAGAAGGCTGGGGCATAGGATTTTAAGGCTGCTTGGGCCACATAGCGTGTTGCCTGCTAGCCTGAGCTACATAACAAAACCTTGTCCAAAACGATTCAAGCAGAAAAAAATATATATAAAAATTTAGAAATTTAATTTAAATACCTTGTTCAAAGAAAGTGGGTACGACTATTTTAAAGCATTATCTGAAATCAAAATTCTAATTTCTACTATATTTTTTTAAGGAAAAAAGAATTTGCTAATCAAATTAAGAGTATATGATTACCAAAGTTTGAAATAGTACAATAATATAATTATGTAAATAATCTCAAAGTTTTAATAACATCTTTTTAGCATTGAGAACAGTTTATATATACACATTAGCAGACACAGATGGTTCTTCCTATGTTTTACTACTATGCATAATTAAAGGTGTTTTCTTACAACCATTCTTCTGTTTGGGTTTTCTAGTGCCTTAGAGTACTTTGTCTTGTTTTATTCTGTTTGGTTTTATTCTCTTATCTTATGCCTTCTTGTACTTTTCCATTTATGACTATAGAGCTTGCACCAGCTCTTGCTCTGTTTGTTTGGGTTTTTTTTTGTTTTTTTTTTTGTTTGTTTGGTTTTTTTTTGTCTTTCCAATCCACAACTTACTTTGCTTTTTACTCCTAAAGATCAAAGTCTCCCTTTTCTTCAATAACCAGTGCTCTTACATTTGTGTTATTGTTATAAATTTTATATGTTCATTTCTGCTTCTCAACTACTGGTTATAAGTGTGTATGGTTTCCTATTATCTCTGTTAATCTATCTGATACAATCAAAACTATTCGGTTGTACATTGAACTGGAAAACAGTGACAGAAAACACTTAACTTTGCATGAGTCCCTGGTGTATATTAGGTAATGTATTTATGACTTCTCACTCTCATCATCCTTTTAAGAGGTCATGGTATATCTTATTCTTAAATATATGGAAGTTTACAAAGCTTAAATTTTTTCTTCTCAAATCTAGATAACTGTATATATTTATTTCTGTGATCTACTAATGTTTGTTGAGAATATGTTAGGTGTTACTCACTGTACAGTGTGATGCAATAGATCCAACCCCTTCTCTTAGACAGTATCTCTGTAGCAGCATTGTATAACTTTACAGATATTGAAGTTTTTGCCATAACAGTCATTTTAAAAAGAGAAAATAACCCAGAATAGATTATAATGTTATATGGAAAAGATGCATTTTAAAGTTAAAATTAAAGATATAAGAAAGATTATGTTGGTAACTTATTTAAGTCCTGAAAACATATTATCGTGTCTTGACCTATAAGAATCTCATGGTCTGCTCCCAGCCTTCCCCCAGCTCATCATGATTCATGCCATAATAATTTAAAAGCAAACTAACAATGCAGAAACTATTCAGTCTTAAGATCAGAAATTTTCCCTGCAGGACCGCTTAAAGAAAATCACGGTATAATGTGAAAATACCTCAGATACTCTATCATATAAATAGAAATTTCACTGAGAGATTTGTTTATGTCCAATGGTGGACCACAAAAGTAATTTCTAATAAAATAATTCTCTGGAAACTAAAGTGAGACATTTCAGGTAGAATTCAGTGTTCTGGCAAAATTCATGATATAGTCTAGAGAATCTATAAAAATTGACAAACTATCTCTTTCATTCAATTTTCACATTTTTTGTTAACTGTAGGCCTTCAGCTTATACACTAAGTTTATTTAATTCATCACTGAACCATCACATTCTTTGAATACTACAAACACATCGTAGACTCCTAATAAGTAATGTTTCTCAAGTAGATAAATTTATATATTAGTCTCTATTTTAGATTAAATATGCCCACGTGACAATTTTTTGCTATTTCCCTACTTGTCCTTAAAATGTGCTTTTCTTCTTGGGATACATAATCTTTATGTGTTTCTCGTTATTGTTTCTGTTCCTAGAAGAAAATACTGGAGATTGAATTTTTAAAAGAAAAAGAAGTTCATTTATTTCAGTTTTGGAAACTGAAAAGTCCAAAATAAAGGGGAACGGCTGTCTTCAGAAGCGATTATATGGCAAGCTGACTCTATATAATTGCTTCCCTTAGGAACTGACTCCAGGAGACCAGCATTAGTTAACATTGCCACACCAAGGTCCAAGCTATTAAAATGAATCTTTGGGAGATTTGGCATTTAAATCCATTCATGTTAAGCACTATTTGTGTGATGACTTTTTACAGTGGGAAATAAAGTGTTAATTCTGCTAAAGAGGTCTTTTTATATTATGCTCAATTTCCCTTTGCTTGATTGTTAGGACTTTAGATTTTTGGTTTCCTGAGACGTTGTAAACTTTAGCAGAAGTTTATGACTGAAGTAATGTTTTCTATCAAAAGGCCCCAAACTTACATTGGATAGGTTGGCTTCAGATAATGAAGACTGAAGTTGACAGCTCATCATTTCTCAACTTTGGACTTAAATAGTAGCAACTCATTTAAAAACTTTGGAGTAAAAATTTTTTTTCAGCTAGGCAGTGGTGGCACACACCTTTAATCCTAGTTCTTGGGAGGTAGAATCAGCCAGATCTCTATGAGATCGAGGCAAGCCTGGTAAGTTCCAGGATAGCCAGGGTTACACAGAGAAACCTTGTCTTGAAGAAAAAAAAAATCTTTTCTATGGTGCCCTCAAATTAAAGCAGACTTCATTAAGAAGCAGCTATTGTTAAACATTAGACTATCCTAAGTGCAGTAGACCAGGAGATTTATCAGTTCAGGGAATCCTATATTTTATATGCATATTAGGCACAAATTAGCATGTATATCCTAAAAATTACGTTATCAGTTAGTATCTGGAACATATTTTATTTGCTTTAACTGTTTTGTCAAGATGTCAACTTTTGCTCAGAAGAAAACAATTGGCCAGAGATGCGGCCTTAGCCGTCACTCACTGCTGCTGAACTGTCACAGGTACAGCCTGTGTCACTGTTCCATCATTATTTATATTTTGTTTGCTTTTCCTCATACTGAAATTATCAATTTTTCAAATTTTACTTCTTGGTCACTTCCAATTGTAACTTCATTTATGGAAACATTGCTAGAAATGTATTAAGTCATGTGTTTTATTCCTAATTTTAGCATAAAATTTACCTTTACCATTAAATACAATGTGCAATCATAGTTCATATTCTGTAATTTAAGTGTGTGCCCCTTCAAAAATATCAATGTCTTACAAATTAAAGGTTTGAGGCAACACTATGCAAAACAAGAATATTAATGCCATTTTTCCATTATATGCTCACCTCATGTCTCTGTGCTGCACTAGTAATTTTCCCAATAGTCTAAACTTATTATTTTTATATCTGTTGATCAATCAACAACCAACAAGCTGAGGCTAGAGTCTTCTTTTGGAATGTAGTTATAATTTCCTGAAGGTTCAGATGATCACTAGCATACTTTTGAAACACTGTATTTCATTATCGTTACTTTTTAAGATATGATAGGATATAATTAATATACTACAGGATAATGTAAACAACTTTTATATGCACTCAGAAACCAAAAAGTTCATATGATTTGCTTTATTGTTTTATTGACTTAACATTGTTTGTCTGAAACCAAACCTGAAATATATCTAAGAAATGCTTGTATGTTAGAAAATGTAGTTTTCCTGTCTCCTTCCTTAACTTAGTCCTGGTTTAACTACCCTTCATCTTAATAATGGTGGATCATAACTATTAGTATAAGAAATGCTATCACTTTTCTTTTTTTCAAAATCTAATGGCTAATTTGTGTTGAAAGTAGAAAATATAAATTTTTTCTTCTAGCTTGTTTATGGCAAAGCTGATTTTTCTCTCTTTAATCATGTTATAAAATTATAGAATTAGGAGGAATGTATTTTAGAAATCATTTTTATTTCAATAGCAATAGGCAAGCTGTCAGCTGGGTGGTGGTGGTACATGCCTTTAATCTCAGCACTTGGGAGGTAGATGCAGGTGGATCTCTGAGTTCAAGGCCAGCATGGTCTACAAGTGCGAGTTCCAGGACAGGAACCAAAGCTACAGATAAATCCTGTCTTTAAAAAAGAAGAAGAAGAACGATAGGCAAGCTGTGGGTGTTGGGGTGCCACAGCTCACACTGCAGCACCTACTTTAGCATGTGCAGGGCCTTGGCTTCCATCCTCAGTTCCACAAAACAAAACCCTAAGAGCCACCAAAAGTAATGCCCAGCTTAATCTGACATTTTCTTTTTTCAAATTCAGTTATCAGACATGAGTTTTCTATGAAATGCTTTGCAACCTGAGAAAAAGAATAAGCTGGGATTGGTAACATTCTCTGGGTTTTCCTAATCATTAACTTATGTTCAGTGATCCTGAAAAATGGAGCCGGCTGGCTTTAAAAATCTAAATGGTTGAGGAACTACAAAATATGTTTTATCTTGAAGTGGAATTTACTATTCTGCCTTTCTACTTTTTTGGCTAATTCACTCAGTCTGCTATTTAATCTTTAATTACAGGCCACAAAAGAAGTAATAGAACGGGAAGCGCCAGGGATGGCCCTGGCCATGCTGATGGGATCACTTAATGTTACACCTCTGGGCATGCTCTCTAGGTAAGAAAGCCACCCACAAATTGCAAAGAAAGTGAACTCCTGACTACAAATCAGCACACTAGAACAATGAATCTAAGAGAGTTTAGTCACAAAGCTTAAGTTTATCCCTTCTTATTCAGAGTTAGACATCTTAGTATTCTCTGTAGCTAAATCTCAACCAATCTTCACCCCCTTTTTTTTTTTGGTTTTGTTTTTGTTAAACTTCTAGAGATTGTTTTAACATTGTTGAAAGCCATCAGTCCTAATGCTTAAGAGTTGAGTTCATCAAAATTTAAAGTTGCTCTTTTTGTGATTATTTATAATCACCATTGATATTCATTAATTGTAACTAGCTGCTAGTTTAATACAATGAACCTACACATTTTATTAAAAATCACTTATTCTCATATATAGGCACTTTGATTTGAATTTATAAAGAGGTATATTTATGTGTGGTCATAGAAAGATAATCTCTGAGTAATTTAGTATATTTATATTGCTCTAAGGAATCAGTATATTATTATACTAAATTAGTATATTTAAAACAATTTTTTGTTGGCATAGATGGTAGCATCTATATTTGATCTGGTGGTTTCTTACTATTTTAGTAAATCTTAAATTACTAGAAATGAAAATAGTATATATCATTTAAAATAAAACTTAATTTAGTCAGGATTCTTTTAATTACTTTTGGACATTAGACATTTAATGTCATGGTAGCCCAAAATACACAACTTTATAAGGTCCTAATTTATAATCACGTATTCTGTGTGAAATATGAATATAAAATGCTAAGCTACCAATTTAATTAATATATAAATGTTATTCAAATGGCTTTCCTGTTACTTGAATTAAGTTTATAGTTCATTGGTGGCAGTCATTGGAGGTTTAGCTATAAATAAATCAACAATTATTATATTCTCTATACTCTCATAAATATGTACAGTTTATAATGTTTAATAAGTGACAAAGAAATTATAATAATATGAGAGATTTTATATAGATAAAATTAATCTTCTTTGAGAATTTTATACATACTTTAATCCTGTTCTTCCACCAACTCTTCCTGTGTCCATAACATTTACCACACAGTATTGGGTCTTTTTCTTTTCACCCTCATCAAGGCCAATGTGTACTGCATAAATATTCTTAAGTATGTGGCCTACTGCTGGAACAAACATACTAGTTTTATCAGGGCCTACATTCTTAGGAAAAAGCAAATATTTCCCTTGCAACAGCTAAAAATTATCAGTAGCACTTCAAGTAGGGGTGGAATTTCATGTCCAACTCCTCTTTCCACATTTGGATTTTATTTGGCTCAAATTTGCCCGGGTCTTCTGCTTGCTGTCTTACCACCATGAGTTCATATTGCAAAATGCCCTGCTATGTCCCGAACACACTGTCTCCTGGTAGATATCCACTGCCTCTGGCTTATACATCTTTCCATTCTGTCTTTGTCAATGATCCCTGAGCAGGCTGAACTTTCTTCCGTCTCTTGTTTTCTGCTTTTTGGCCAGTTGTGGGTCTCTGTGTTGATCATAATCTAATGGAAATAAACATTCTCTGATAAAGTTTGAGAGAGTTCTTAATCTATGGATTTAATAATATATCACTCGGAGTTGGTTTAATCCTGTGTCTACTTAACAAATTATTTAAATAGTTTCTCTCCTTGCATTATATCATCTATCTTGTCTTAGGTTTCTGGCCCCAAAATGGTGCCAGGTATATGGATTTTGTCTTGTGGATCAGTCCTTCAGTCCTATCAGAAAGTGGTTAGTTACTCCCCCATGACATTATTGCCATGGTTGCACGAATGGGCACTTATCTTGCCAGGCTAGGCATTATTGTAGTTCATAGGTATCACAGCTCAAGAAGATCAATGGTTACTTTCTCCTCCAGTAACTTGCATAGTACCATCTAGTATTATAAAAGTTATTTAGTAGAACTGAGCCTTCCTGATGTGCCAACTTGATTCTATCAAGTTCTGTAGCTCAGGCATGTGATATCTTCAACATTAGGGTCATACTATCTGAAGGTAACCATGAGTATTGGCAATGGACTATGATACCTGGTGGTTTCTGGAACCTCACTGGCCAACAACTCTAAAAAAAATTATCCCGTTTCTGGGATTTGATTTTTTTTTTAATTTTTTTATTGATAAAAGGAGAATAAAGAAAAGAAAAAAAAAACACAAATTTCCACCTCCTCCCAGCCTCCCATTTCCCTCCCCTCCTCCTACTCTTCTCCCCCTCCTCCCAATCTTCTCCCCCTCCTCCCACCTCTCTCCCCTTCCCCCCACTCCTCTCCCCCTCTTTTTCCAGTCCAAAGAGCTGTCAGGGTTCCCTGCCCTGTGGTAAGTCCTAGGTCCTCCCCCCTCCATCCATATCTAGGAAGGTGAACATCCAGACTGGCTAGGCTCCCACCAAGCCAGCACATTACGTAGGATCAAAACCGCGTGCCATTGTCCTTGGCGTCTCATCAGCCCTCATTGTTCGCCATATTCCGAGAGTCCAGTTTTATGGGATTTGATTTTTTATATGTTAATCTGTCGCCCCATTATAGGGTAACTTCTACAGATGTAGGTGCCCATTATTTTGGGGGTTGTTTCCCTGTACCAGTTTCAGTCTCTTCACCATGATGGCTCCTGATATGCAAACTTAATCTAGTATTAATGAATATTCCAAGGTTCTTTAGAATCTATTCTTGATGTGTTTCTCAGAATATGTCTATGACACATCTTTACATTAATGGATGTTACCCCCTTTTCAGTTATCATTTCAAATAAATATTTTTCCTTCAATTCTAAAGTTTCCACTTAGGTATTTTTGACTTTTTTTTTTTTGCTATTTTTTTTGTCATTTGCAGATGATTAGATTAGCTATGTAGAACTTATTTTGCTGACAGTTCTGATGTATGGCTCTCTTTGGGGTTGTTGCCAGTGGATTTTTTTTCCCATAAGAAATGAATAAATTTGGGCTGGAGAGATGGCTCAGTGGTTAAGAGCATTGCCTGCTCTTCCAGAAGTCCTGACTTCCATTCCCAGCAACCACAAGGTGGCTCCAAACCATCTGTAATGAGATCTGGCGCCCTCCTCTGGCATGTGGATATATGTGGAGGCAGAAAGTTGTATACATAATAAATAAATAAATCTTTAAAAAAAAAAGAAGTGAATAAATTTTTCTGGTTCTATCAATGCCGAGTAATTTTGGGTAGTATCCTGATCATTTTGAATATTTTATTCTAAGTAAAATATTTTTGCCATTTTAAATCTCTGGATAATGTTTATAATTTTAATAACCAACCTGTTTGAGTGTTGATCCAAGCATCTTTGCTGTACTATGGTGGTTTGAATATATGTCCTCCATATTCTGGACATTCGAATACTTGATTCTCAGATGACACTGTCTAGGGAAGTTTAGAAGATGTGCCTTGTTGGAGGAAATATGGGGCTGTGGGTGGACTATTGTAGTTTTTCCTGTTTTCTACACCTGATATTCTCCTTCCGTCTCTTGGATTGGTGGTGCTCGGGTCTGTAGTTCCTGTTCACTTACCTAGATTGTTCATCTCCAGGATTCCCTCAGTTCACAGTTTCTTTATTGCTTCTCTCTCAATTTTCTGGCCTTGAATAGTTTTATTTATTACTTTCACCTATTTGTTTTTTCTTGACTTTCAGAAATGTATTAATTTACTCCACTGTTTGTTTTCTTCTCCCCTAGGATCCCCCTCCTCTTTTTTAATTTTTTATGTGAATTGTTATTATTCTTGCCTTTATATCTGTGTGAGGGTGTGGAATCCCCTGGAACTGAAGCTAAAACAGCTGTGAACTGTGATGTGGGTCCTCTGGAAGAGTAGTCAGTGATGTCAACAACTGCGCATCTCTCCAGCTCCTTTCCTGGATTTCTTTAAGGGGTTTATTTGTCTCTCCTTTAAGGACTCTATCATCTTCTTCAAGTTGGCTTAAAGCTGTTTTCTTGTGCTCCAGCTGTCTTGGAATATTAACAACTTGTTGTAATAAAACAGTTGTGCACTGCTGGTGACAAATTGACCTAGTTGTTGCTGATTATGTTCTTACACTAGCATCTAAGTATCTGGGTTAGAAATAAATATAGGTCTAGGAGCTGATTTTTACATTTTTGTTTTTGTTAGATAGGAGTTGTTTTTTATTGTTTTTTTTGTTTTGTTTTTTGCTTGTTTGTTTTCCCCTTGGTTTCTGTTTCCTCTTTGGTCTTCTGGTCTTTGTAGTCTGTATTTCTGGCAACCTACATCACCTCTGGTCTCCAGATAGGAGTTTCCGTCAGAGTTGGGGACTGGACTTGTGATAGCTTGTGTGCCCTTTTGATTCAGAAAGGGAATCTCTGTTCTGATTGGTGTGACCTGCCTGCACTTGAACATTGAGTCCCCCCAACTAACACACCTGTGTAGTGGCAGTGACACAGCAATGAGTGTAGGTGGTGGGGTGGTGTCAGCATCTTGGGTCTTTTAGCTCTGAACTGAGGGTGTTTTTGAGGTGAGGTATTCCAAGGGCAGGTGGGTCTCTTACTTTTTCTGACGGGCATATTCTGTTCCTGAGAAATGTATGTCTGCCCTTGTAGGGACAAGCACATGTCAGGAGGGAGTCTAAAATGGAATGTCAATGGCTTAGGTCTCTTGGCTCTGAACCAAACCAAGGAAATGTGAGGGTTCAGATGACAGATGGGGTCTTGCTCTGTGCCATACCTTCCTGATATCATAGTTTTATACCATGATGGTCATGGATGTTTATTTCTCTGGAACCATAAATCCTTCTATAATTTGCCTGCTCATAATGTATTTATTGTTACTGCAATAGGAAAATAACTAAGAATTATACTGTCAAGTTCTGCCAAAACAGAAGTTTTCATGAATTCACATAATATTCAAGCAGAGGTGTTTGTGTGTGTGAATGTATACATCATACTTATGTTTTAAAAGTCTATCATATACTTCTTGAAGCCCTGCATATATGTGTGAATATATGTGCATATATTCACAGTTCACAGTAGAGCCCGGAATTTTTTCTAGTTCATACATATTATTAAACATTATATACTTTCTGTGTCTGTACTCCAGGAGGTTTTCCATACTCTCCAATTTCCAGGGGCCCTCATTCCCACTTAAATCTGTGTGAAAGAAAAGTATATTTCTTACATAATATTATTTTTTTTTTGCTTTATGTATTTCTTTGCAACTATAACACCCTTGGGGCAAAGGAGTAAAAAAATTGAGAAGATATTCTTCCCACCTCAGCTCTTCAAACAGTAGAAAGCCCTTTCCCATTTCTACTTGAAAAAAAAATGGCCTTTTTTTTTTTTCAAAACGGGGACATGTTTTATTGAGGGCACAAACCTTTAATCCCAACACTCAGGAGTCAGAGGCAGGTGGATCTCTGTGAGTTCGAGAGCAGCCTGATCTACAGAGTGAGATCCAGGACACCCAGGGCTATACAGAAAAACCCATCTCAATAAACAGAAAACAAACAAAATGTTAAAGAGATAAAATGAACTAAACTTATATTTTTGTATCAGTGAGTCAAGATGCTTTAATATAACTTTTGCAATATTAAAGTATCATGGGTTATTTTAAGTAATTTACATTAATAGTACTACCAGCTTTAATTTTCTCTTAACCAAAGCTAGATACATTTAGTTTATAAAAAGCAGTACAGAGGCAACAAAAGACAGGAGACTCTGGTGTAACTCTTAGATAATTTATAAGCCTATTCCAATGTTTGCCACTCTCAGGGTAAGTTTTAACTGATAAATGTTATGACTAATTTTGATTTTGAGAAAATCAACAAAATAGATAAACCTTTATCTAAACTAACCAAAAGGCAGAGAAAGAGTATCCAAATTAACAAAATCAGAAATGAACAGAACAACAAACAGAGGTAATCCAGAGAATCATCAGTTCATATTTCGAAAACCTGTACTCCACAAAATTGGAAAACTTAAAGAAAATGGACAATTTTCTGGAAAAATATTACTTACCAAATTTAAATCAAGACCAGATAAGCAAATTAAATAGACCCATATCTGCTAAAGAAATAGAAACTAAAGTATCAGCACAACATTGAAAATATTTTTTGAAACCAGAAATAAATATTGAGAGTGCAATAACTGAGCTAAACATTTAAATTTAGAGATTCAGAAGTAGTTTTGAGCACATATAAACAATATTGTTGACCTTGAGAATTCTGAGGAACAGAAAGGTGAGTATCTATGGAACACCATTCAGCAGATGTTATATGAGTTCTAGAAGGAAAAGGGAGATGGAGGTAGAGCTAAATGTTTATTTTATAAAACATGAATGTGCAAATCCAACACATTCAATGAATTTCCAATAGGCTAACTTTCAAGAATCTCACACTAAAATGCATTAGAATCAACATATCTTAAGACAAAAAAGAAAAAGGTTCTGAAAGCTGACTACCTCAGTAAAGTAAGTGTGTGTGTGTGTCTTTGTCTCTCTGTGTGTGTTTGGTTTTGTTTTTTGAGACAAGATAGCATATAATCTAGGTTAGCTTCTCTCAAATTCTTGGTCCTCCTGCTTCTTCTGTTCTCCATGTGCTGTGATTATAGATGTGAAAAACCACATCTGGTGAAAATAACTTCTTTCTTTAATGAAACACAGGATTATTAAATATGATGACACGTGACTATTATGTGAGTGCTTGGGAGACAGAGACAGGAGGAAAGAAGAAAAGGAAAAAAGCAAACACAAGCTAGAATATCTATGAAAGGAATATTAACTCTATATCAGCAGCCTTTAAAATAGATGCTAATTGTACAGTGATTCTTGCTTTTCAGTGGGTGAGAGACTTTAATGTCTATATTGACAGGTTCCTCTCTCTCTCTTCATGTCTACAGTTTCTCTGTTTCTACCCTGCCTCAATACTATTGAATACTATAAAAACATGGCATTAGATATATGTCAACACTCGTAATCTTGTAATGTTATATCACAAAAAATTTTAATAGACACAAACTAACAGATACAGGAAAGGAATGCAGGTTCTACTAAGAGAATCTAAATGCTTTGTGAAATAAATGAAAACCAAATAGAAAAGAGGGGGAAGGGCCTAACTTTAAAAAATGTTGAGATTATAATATAATTATAGTTCATTATAGTTTTATCTTTCCCTTTCCCTGTCTCCAAAACTTCACATATAAGCTTCTCTGCATACCTTCAAATTCATGGCCTCTTTTTTCAAGTAATTGTTATTACACACATATATGTATTTACATATGCATATATATTCCTAAATATTAGTCTGTGTAATGTTGCTTTTATGTATAGTTTCAGGGCTTACCATTTTGCACTAGGCAATCAGTTAGTGTACTCTTCCGCTGGAGAAGACTACCTTTCCCACTCTGACTTTCTTCCTTCCTTTCTTCCTTTCTCCTTTCCTTTCTTTCTTTTTGTTGTTGTTGTCATTGTTGTTGGGTTTTTTTTTTTCAGAACAGGGTTTCTCAGTTGCTATGGAGCCAGTCCTGGAACTAGCTCTTGTAGACCAGGCTGGCCTCGAACTCACAGAGATCTGCCTGCCTCTGCCCCTCTTCCCCCCGAGTGCTGAAATTAAAGGCATGCGCCACCACTGCCCAACCACTCTGGCTTTCTTCTCTTGCCTGTAGTTATTTGTTAGGATTGAGGCTTCATGACTTTTTCATTTCAGTTTAGCATGTTCATTAGTGTTATCACATTTGAATGGTGATGTTGGTGAGACCTTATTGGTGTAGCTTCTGATATTACAAGGAGATACAGTCTCACAAAAATTCCCTTTTCCTCTGACTCTTAACAGTTTTTCCACATCCTCTTCCACAGTGTCCCCTGAGTCTGGGTGTGGTAGTATAGTGTCAATGCATCCTTTGGAACTGGGCCTCACAATGCTATGTTTTGATTGGGTATAATTTTCTGTAATGGTCTCCATCTGTTGCAAAAAGTTTCCATGATGTAGTGTGAGGACTACCATTATCTGGAAATAAGGACAAATATCTATAGATTGTTGTTAGAAATTGTGCTGGTTTGGTAAATTAGTGGTTGTAGGTTCTCTTTCAATCACCATGATTTCACTAGCACTGAGTATGTAGCAAGGTTTCTATTAAAAGGCATAGTGTTTCTTTTGTTGAGCAAATTTTAAATTCATTTAGAGGGCTATTTGTTGGTTACCCCAAGGATATATGTGCCACTATTACACGCATGGAGTTATATTGTGTTATTGATGTGGGTCATAGGAGTCATAGCTGGGTAGGACTGGTTAGGATTGCCTTTCTCATTTGTAAACTTTCATGGTGCCGTTTGCTTCCTATGTGTTCACTTCTGAGGATTTGGAGCCAAGAGCCTCCAATAATTGCTAGGTATGATAATCACATTTTGAGATATTTCTTAGCCATTTTGGTTTTTTTTTCTTTTGAAAATTCTCTATTCATCACAGGCCCATTTGTTGAATGGTTGTTTGTTTGCTCCTTGTGTTTTTATTCTTTGTTTATTTTGAGGATTAAACCCCTATTAGATATATAGCTAGCAAAGATTCTGTGGATCTTCCTCTTTACCCAGTTGATTTTTTATTTTCTTTTGCCGTGCAGAGGTTGCTTTTTTATTATTTTGTTTTATTATTTGGTTTGCTTTGGCTTTTTTTTATTTCATGAGGCTCTACTTTTAAATTGCTGGCCTTAATTCTTGGGCAGATGGGTTCTTATTCAGGAGGTCCTTTCCTTCATTTTTATCATATAAGCTACCACTATGTTTTTCTCTAGCAGTTTCAGGGGTTAAGTCTTTGATGCATTCGGGGTTAGTTTTTGTACAAGATTATAGATATAGATCTAATTTTATTCTTCTGCATGTGGTTATCTAGTTTTTCCAACACCATTTGTTAAAGATTTTTTTCCTCCTGTGTCTGTTTTTGGTGTCTTTGTCAAATATTAAGTGGTTGAAATGATATGTTCTCATGTTTTTCTTTGACTTTTTTTCATTGGTCTATATTTCTGTTTATACTACTGAATTTTTTTAAAGTTAATCTCATATCCAGCCACATTGCTGAAAGTATTTATCAGCTGTAGGAATTCCGTGGTAGAATTTTTGGGGTTGCTTATACTGTCATATTATCTGCAAATAATTATACTTGCCTTTTTCTTTTCTAATTTGTGTCCCCTTGATCTCTGTTAGTTGTCTTATTGCTCTAGCCAGAACTTCAAGTACTATGTTGAATAGAAAAGGAAGAGAGTGGCTAGCCTTGTCTTGTTCCTGAGAGTAGAATTGCTTAGAATTTCTCTCCATGTTATTTGTTGTTGGCTATTGACTTACTGTAAACTGCCTTTATTATGTTTAGGTATGTCCCTTTTATCCCCAACCTCTCCAAGACTTTTCATGAAGACTTTTATCATGAAGGGTTTTGTCAAAGGCTTTTTCAGCATCTAATGAAATGATTGTGTGATTTTATTTTTTTTTCTTTCAGTTTGTTTATATGGTAGATTTCACTGAATGATTATCATATATTTAACCATCCTGTATCTCTGGGATAAAGCCTACTTGATCATGGCTGATGATCTTTTTGATTTGTTCTTAGACCTAGTTTGCAAGTATTTTGTTGAGAATTTTTGCATCTATGTTCACAGAAGAAATCAGTCTGTACTTCTCTTTGTTGCATCTTTGTATAGTTTGGGTATCAATTTGGATATCCTTGTGTAGTTTGGATGTGTTTATGTAACCTCATAAAATGAATTTGACATTGTTCCTTCTGTATCTATTATGTGGAATAATTTGAGGAGTATTGGTAGAATTCTGCACAAAAAAAAAATCTGGCACTGGGCTTTTTTTTCTTTTCTCTTCTTTTTTTTAGTTGGAAGACTGCTTCTATTTCCTTAAGGGTTGTATGTCTGTTTAAGTTGTTTATCTAATCTTGATGTAACTTAGGTAAGGGGTATCTATTGAGAAAATTATCCCTTTCTTTCAGATTTTACAGTTTCGTAAAATATAGATTTTTAAATTATGAACTAATGATTATTTGGATTTTCTAGGTGTCTGTTGTTATCTCCTCCTTTTCATTTCTGATTTTGTTTATTTGAATATTCTTTCTTAGTCATTTAGTTATTTTGGATAAGGGCTTGTGTTGCAGGAGGGCCGCTTGTGTGTTCCCAGTTGCTTAGCCCCAAAATAACCACACAGAAACTGTATTAATTAAATCACTGCTTGGCCCATTAGCTCTAGCTTCTTATTGGCTAACTCTTACATATTAATTTAACCCATTTTTATTAATCTGTGTATTGCCACATGGCATAATGTGTGGTTTAAGCTTTAGTAATTTTACTTTTACAAACATGTGTGCCCTTGTGTATGGGGCATAGATGTTAAGAATTGGCACATCATCTTGGTAGATTTTTCCTTATTTGAGTTTGAAGTATCTTTCCCCATCTCTTAATTAATTTTGGTTTGAAGTCTATCTTGTTAGATATTATTAGAATGGCTACACCAGCTTGCTTCTTAGGTCCATTTTCTTGGTAAACCTCTTTCCAACCTTTACTTTGAGATAATGTCTGTTGGATGTTGAGGTGTGTTTCTTGTATACAGCTGAAGGAAGGATCTTGTTTTTGCATCCATTTTGTTAGTCTGTGTCTTTTTATTGGGTAATTGACTCCATTGATATTGAGAGTTATCAATGACCAATGCTTATTAATTCCTCTCATTGTGTTGGTGGTGGTGGCAGTGTAGCGCTGTGTGTGTGTGTGTGTGTGTGTGTGTGTGTGTGTGTGTGTGTTTCCCTTTTTACAGTTTTGCTGGTGTGGGATTTATTTCCTTGTAGTTTCATGGATAAAATTAACCTCTTTAGATTGGCGTTTTCCTTCTAGTACCTTCTATATGACTGGATTTGTTACTATATATTGTTTAATTTTGACTTTATCATGGAATATCTTGTTTTCTTTCTCTATGGTGATTAAAAGTTTTGCTTTATGACATCTATCTGTCCAAGCCCTTCTGGGTTATAGAGTGTTCCTTGAGAAGTCAGGTATTATTCTAATAGGTCTGCCTTTCTATGTTACTTGGGCTTTTTCCCTTGCAGCTTTTAATATTCTTTCTTTGTTCTATATGTTTAGTGTTCTGATTATTTGGTGAGTGGACTTTCTTTTCTGGTCCAATCTATTTAGTGTTTTGTGTGCTTCTTGTATATTTTTAGGCATTTCTTTCTTTAGGTTGAGAAATTTTTTTCCTATGATTTTGTTACAAATATTTTCTGGGATTTTTGAGCTAGGATTGTTTTTCTTCTTTTCCTATTATCCTTAGGTTTGATCTCTTGGCAGAGTCCCAGATTTCCTGGATGTTTTGTGTCAAGAATTTTTCAGATTTAACATTTTCTATTCTTCTATTGTATCTTTTTTTAAAAATTGATTTTTATTGAGCTCTACATTTTTCTCTTCTCCCCTCCCGTTCAACCCTCTCCCAAGGTCCCCGTGCTTGCAATTTACTCAGGAGATCTTGTCTTTTTCTACTTCCCATGTAGATTAGATCTATGTAAGTCTCTCTTAGGGTCCTCATTGTTGTCTAGGTTCTCTAGGATTGTGATTTGTCAGCTGGTTTCTTTGCTTTATGTTTTAAAACCACTTATGAGTGAGTACATATGATAATTGCCTTTCTGGATCTGGGTTACCTCACTTAAAATGATGTTTTCTAGCTCCATCCATTTGCCTGCAAAATTCAAGATGTCATTATTTTTTTTTCTGCTGAGTAGTACTCCAATGTGCAAATATACCACACTTTCCTTATTCATTCTTCGTTCGTGTGTGTGTGTGTGTGTGTGTGTCTGTGTCTGTGTCTGTGTCTGTGCGTGTGAGTGAGTTGTGGTGTGGTCAGGTCATCCTGTTGTTTATTTTTAGTAGTGTGGTTTTTGTTCTCAGTGTGTTTTGTATTTTAATAATAATGTCTTTGTATTTCTTTTCACAGTCTCTCTGCTATGCTCATTCATCTCTTCAACCCAAAATAATGCTTCTTGTATTTTCCTTAGGTTTTGTGTGTCGTGGAAAATTTTTCTTCCTCCTTCAGTCATGGCAGATGGTTGTGCTGGATACAGTATTTTAGTCTTGTGATAGCTGTCCTTTTAGCACTTAGAATGCATTACTCGAGATTCTTCTGGCCTTCAAAGTTTCCATTGAAAAATCAGCTCTTATTCTTTTGGGTTTTTCTTTGTATGTGACTTGCATTATTTTCCCCTAAAGCTTTCAGCACACATCTTTATTATGTATTATTTGTTTTAACTATGATATGTCATAGGGACTTTCCAGTCTTTTCTCTTTTTTGTTCTGTGTGCTTCTTGGATTTATATGGGTTTGTCAATTTTTAGGTTGAGGAAATTTTCTTCTATGATCTTGTTGAAAGTTTGATCTATGCCAATGAGTTGGTATTCTTCTCATCCATACTTATAAGTAAAAGGTTTGTTTATTTCTCCTGTGGTTTCACATTTCCTATGCATTCGTTTTCGTTTTGAATTTGTCATATTCCTTGCTTATGTAGTCTAGATATTCTTAAAATTTGTATCTTTGCAATCAAGATGTGCTTGATGTGTTCTACATCTACTTGATATCTTTCTTTTGAGTTTTCTATTTATTTATTTTGGTTGGTTTTTGTTTTGTTTTGTGTTTCAAGACAGGGTTTCTCTGTGTAACACTCTTGGCTGTTCTGGAACTCATTTAAAACCAGGCTGGCCTCAAACTCACAGAGTTCCACAAATCTATAAATCCCCCTCTGTCAAATTTAAGAAAGTGAAAACAGGATAGAAATCAAAGCTGACTATCTAGAGGGAAAATAAAGGATACTGATTAGATACTGGAAAATAAACATCAGAATGTAAACAAAAAATATCAAATCAATTTATGTTTAATATATTATATGGGACTTACTTTTCTTTATATTATAAACCTACTTTAAGTTTATTTTAAAATATTCTTGAAATGGTAGTGCTTGGTAATACTGAAAAGAATCCATTATTGGCCCTCAATGCCTTAAGAATGCATTCTAGTCCTGTATAGTGGTTTTCTGCCTTCCACTATCTAATGCCAGTGTACTTTTTTCAGAGAAGATGGGTCAAGTACTTATTTGGTTAATGTTTACTAAGTACTTGATTATTATATTCAACAAATATCTTGCTCCTTTTAAAACTTAATTTTGAAGCCAAGTCTCAGCTTCAGCTAATAATTACCTGGGACTATGGAAGTCCTTGTCTCCTTCTAAGGTTTTATTTAAAATAATCAGTTGAGGTTTTATCCCGATAGTGCGCTATGGATGGAAAATATCTGCTAACAATCTTTGGAAGTCATTAAGAGTCTGCACTCAATCTCTCCTAATTTGCACCTTTTGAAGTCTTTTTTTTTATAAACCTGTCTTATAGTCTAAATATTTAATAGAATATCCTCCTATTTTTCAGAAGCAATTTGTAATGTCCAACAAGGCAAAATTTTCTTTACTTCTTCAAACATGCTTTGTAAAGTTTTTACATTTTAGTCATATAGCAAAATGTTGTCCATGTAATGGTAACCTATAGAGTCAGGAATTTGCTTCCATATCATTTCCAGTGGTTAACTTACAAAATATCTGCACACGGTTGGGCTACTTAAAATTTCTTGTGGGAGGACCTTCCATTGATAGCTCTTAGCAGACTGAGAATTATTATATGTAGGCACTGTGAATGCCAATTTTTCTCTGTGTTTTTCTTGTAAAGGTATAATGAAGAAACAATCTTTTAAACTGTAAGAGGCTATCTGTGGATAATCGAGAAGCAAAGGAATGTCATACTGTAGAGAACCCATTGGCTGAATCACCTTATTAATAGCTCTTATATCTGTTACCATTCTCCATTTTCCAGATTTCTTTTTAACAAAAAAATACAGGAGAATTCCAAGAGCTGTTTGATTCTTCAATATGCTGAGCATTTAGTTGCTGCTGACCAGCTGTTCTAAAGCCTACAGTTTCTTTATTGTTAAAGGCCATTGCTTAAGCCATACAGGTTTGTCTGTCAGCCATTTTAAAGGTAGGGTTGTTGGTGCCTTTGAAATATCAGCAGCTGTTGTGTCCTGTTCTTCTTCAGCCTAAATGGTCAGTGCCTGTTCTGCATAAAACCATCTATTATTTTTTTCCAGAAACATGTTAATTTATGGTTTGTTTCTAAGATTAGGAGAATGTTAGTCTGAGTATTTAATTCCTAAAACAAATCACGTCCCTACAAATTCATTGCTCTGTTAGCCACATATGGTTTTAATATTCCTCTCTGTCCTTCTGGCACTATACATTTGACCAGTTTCACACTCTGCTTTACCTGAGATAAAGTTCCAACCACTAAAAACTGAAGATTTACATTCTGAATAAGCCAATTTGGATGCCAAGATTCTGATGAAATAATTGTTACATCTGTACCTGTGTCTATCAGACCTTCAATTATAACGCCACTTTTTTGTATTTTTAATTTTGAACTCTATTCATTTATAGAAGTTTGCCAAAAATACTTGTTTTATGGTTTCTCCTGATTTTTTTTTTTTTGTTCTCTATTCCTTAATCGCTCTGGAAAGGAGTTTCCTCCACAATGCAGGAAACTATTGAATCAGATTTGGCATAGTGGCCTGTGAGAGGACCTTCATGGAGTTTCCCAAAGGGAAAAGATTAGCTTGAATATTCCTTGTTGGCCATATTCATTAGTCCGAAATATTCCTTGTTGGCCTGTATTCATTAGTCCGTTGCCTGTCTTTGTCACACCTTCTGCATAATCCAGAAAGGAGGAACATTCTGAATGGATTATTCTTAGAAAGAACATTGTTTCTACGAATGCCCTGTTTACAATCCCTTTTTTGATGACCTTGTTTGCCACATTATAACATTTGACATTTTAGTTTTTCCTCAAACCTCTGGAAATCACATCTCCTATCCATGCATCATTATGGCCATGAGATTCAGTATTAATTGTCTCGAATCTTCCTCCAAAGGTGCTGACCTCACCTTTAATGGCCTAATTATCCTTTTGCATAGAGAACTTACATTTTCAAAATCCAGAGATTCAATTATTACTCGTCTTGCTTCTGAATTTGGTATCATTCTATTTATTTCTGAAGCCAATCTCTGAAAGAAGTCCATAAAGGCTTCCTTTGGCCCCCATATAACTTTAGTAAATGACTCAATTTTCTTCCCTGTTTCTCCAATTATGTCCCAAGCATTCAAAGCTGCTAGGCAGCATAAATCCAGGGTGTGGTCACCATTTACAGCCTGCCTTTCTTTAGTAGCATAGTCTTCTCCAAGAATTTGATCTTCAGAGATATCTCTACCTCTAGCTTTACTTTGTTATTTAATAATCTTAGATTCTTATCTGAAGCACATATCCATTGTAACTGTGGACCTGGCTCTAAAACTCCTTTAACTAATTCTATCCAGTCTTTGGTCATATGTTCTATTACAAACTGACCACCATTTTAACATTTGCTTTACAAAAGGAGATTTCATGCCATATGAGACTGTTGCTTCCTTGAATCTTCTTAACTCTAACATTGGCACAGGAGTTTAGTTAGCTGTAACAGAGCCTCTGCCATTTGGCAATTCCTGTAAGGTTACTGGATATATTATGGTTGGTTTTTTGAAAACCTTAGGCTGTTTCTCTCTAATCTTAAAATGCTATGTTGGAATTGCCTCTCCATTAAATTCCTCTTTCTGGATTTGATTATCTCTGTGATCTGTTATTAGGTTTTTTTAAGGCCTCTTATTTTAGCACTCAGATTAACCAACTTTTTTAGGTATAAGACCAAAATGTTATCAAATGTTTACAATTGACATTATATAAATCCCATCTAAATTAGATCCTCTCATTTATTCATTCCTTTTTCAAAGTATCTGGCATATTATCATACAGAAACCCAAATTCCTCCATTGTAATGGTTTTTCCCATTTTTTTAATGTGGGGGGGGGAACTCTCTCTTTTAACTAATTCCTCCCCTTTAAGAATTCCCAATTCTCTTACCAAATCTACCAACGATGTTGATGAAGATGTGAGGCTCATAGCTGTCACATAGAACAGAAAAGTCTGAGTGGATTTCAAGACAACTACCTAGTTTGCCAGCACCCTGAATGGGGGCTTAAGGGAGAGCGAGAGCGAGCGAGCGAGCGAGAGAGAGAGAGAGAGAGAGAGAGAGAGAGAGAGAGACAGAGAGAGAGGACGCTGTCTGAAAAAACACAGGGGATGGTTTGGGGTGGGGGTGGGGGAGTGGCGCACACTGGCCAGTCTAGGCCCAGTGAGTCCTGTGGTGTTTGGAGCCCGGGTGCATCTGGAGTTCCAGTGTTATCTGGAGACTGTTTTAGGGAGGCCACAACAAAACAATCCCAAACTTACCCAGATGAAGAAGGATGCTTAAAAGAAATACCACACTAGCTCAGAATTGAGAAATAGATGGCTATTTATTTAGGGATAGACTCACAAAATCAGAATCCTCTGCTGGAACAGAGATCAGAAACTGAAATCCACAACTGGAAAAATAGGCTGGAAGCATCCTCTACATCAGCATATATAGTGTAAGAGGCCACACCCCAGTGGGCAGGTAACCACTGGCTGTAAGACTTCCTACAGCACCAGAGGCTTGGGAAAAAAAGAAAAGAAAACCTTGCCAGGTCGGGCCAGAGCCACATGTGCAACTCTGGCTTATGCTGGTGGCTTTTTTGTGAATTTGTATCCCAAATGTTGGGCTTCAAATGTAGTATGATTAATAGAAACCCAGACACAAACACTGGGATGTAGTGCTCAAGTTGTGGGGACCCCAAGAAGACCACCAGAGACACAAACTCACTGTATTGCAAAAGCAAGGTTTAATTCTGCAAATCACTATAGGCATCTTGGCTTGCACAGCAGCACAGCGGGGGGCCAGAGGAGGTGTCCTACTGTTCTTAGACAGGGTTTATAAAGGCAAAAATAAAAGATCACAAATCTATTGTTATGGGCATAAGGGATACATACAGCTTATGATTGGCTCTCTGATTGGCTCCAGTCTAGGGAACTTCCCGCTCTGCTGATAGCCACCTTGGAGCCTAGCACAAAATAGAGTTGTTTTGGGCCCTTCAGGGGTTCAACCTGAAGATCAGAAAAGCAGAGCAGCTAAGAAACTCAAGAGCTCTTACCTCTTTGAAATCTTCAGGGTGCCAGGGAGTGAGCGCCCATCTCATCCCACCTTACATTCTCTCCAGTTCTAAGATTAAAGGTGTGCACTACCACTGGCCAACCTCTTTGGCTAACTAGTGTGACTGCTGGAATTGAAGCTTTGTGCCACCACTGCCTCGCCTGTATGGCTGACTAGTGTGGCTGCTTTGCCCTCTGATTTTCAAGCAAGCTTTATTTATTTAAATGCAAATGAATTAACACTACAGTTTCCCACTTAAACACCTAAACTCCTGGTTTTCCTTGACTCTTCCCCAAACCCTTTTTATCTGTTGAAGTATATCCTTTGTTAAAAACCACTCAAGTCTGTTTCTTCTGTAAAGTTTCTTACTTATGCCCTCACTTAGAGATATAATGCTCTTATTTTATACTTTTGAGGTCAGGCCCACCTTGAACTCAAAGAGATACCCCTGGCCTCTGCCTCCCACTGCTGGGGTTAAAGGTATTTGCTACCTCACTATCTCACCCAGCAGCAATAGCGTCTTAAGGAAGGATTTCTGTTTTTCCTCTAAAGAGTTTATCCTCTAGTAAGTTAGATATGCTCCATATAAAGACCATACGTCCAAAACTATGGTCTTGAAGAGTTGTGTTTTGTTTTGTTTTTAAAGGGACACAAAGTTGGGTGGGGAATTAGGTTTTTGAAGTGTTGAGATGTAGTATGATCAAAGTATATTGTAAGAAATCTCAAAGAACTAATACAAAGATTAGGAAATACAGTTTTTAGTTAAAGAATGTATTCCAAATGTAGTTAGCTAAAGGATGATTAATAAACATCTTCAAATGTGTGGAAGGCTTTAAGTAAATGTTAATAAATTTTCCCATCCAGATTCTAAGACAAGAAAAATAAAATATATGACAGCTGTAGATTATTCAAAATTCTTATTTATAAATTATTTAAAGTAGCATAATTTTATTTTCAAAGATAAAATTAAAATGTGACCATAGCAAAATGTAGCCAGATAGTGAGTTATTTTTAATTTCATTTTACATTCCTACCACAGTTTTCCTTCCTACCACTCCTCTCGCCCCACCAGCCCACTTCCCATTCACTTCCCCCAACAGGCAAGGGCTCTAGTGGGTTATCAACAAAGTCTGGCACATTAAATGAGCAAGGGAGGTCAAGATCATGATGGAGAAATTTACAGAGACAGCTGAACTAAGGTTGTGGAAAATCATGAACTCTACACCACCAACTGTGGAGGCTCCATGGGACCTAACTAGACCCTCTGTATGTGGGAGACAGTGGTCAAACTTGGACTATCTGAGAAGCCCCTGAGAGTAGGACCAGGATCCTGGTGCATGAGATAGCTTGTAGGAGCCCATTCCCTAAAATGGGATGCTATGCCCACCCTTAATGCAGGGAAGAGGGGCTTGGTTCTGCCCCAACTTAATGTGCCAGAATTCTAATTCTTTAATAATTAAAATATACTCCATAAATATATGAAATTGTCAGTGAACAATTTTAAAGAAAACTTCGAAAAGAGAAAGATAACTCAGGCCTTCCATTCTTCACTCAATTTTCTAGTACCTTCTACTTTTATGTATTGTTTCTAGCCAGCCTATTTACACTTGAAATTGAAGTTCAGTGAAAACAGGGACTATGAACTTGAAGAAGAGTGGGGAGGTTATCTGGGGGAAGGGCAAAAAGGAAGAAAGGGGAGGGAGAGGTATATAATTAAATTATAATATCAAAAATACACTTTTTAAAAAAGAAATTTACAAGGTTCTCCCAAAGCGCTTTCTATGTTAAAAGACCTGTAACTATCAATGATTCTGTTTATGACTAAGCCCTGTTGCCTTTCCCCCACAGCAATACATATGTGAAAATCTGTTTTACTTCACTTTCTACACTTGTTGAAAAGTTAAAGCACAAATCTAAACCTCACTCAGCTCTTGAATGCCAATTTAGACTATTTAACATCACTATTACTATATTAGGCATTTTAATGCAGTTTGTCCTTCAACAACTGCAATTTGAAAAGCTAAACTTAAACAAAAAGGCAGTATTGTTAGGGTCACAGTCCTTTAAAATAGCTACTTTATTCTGATTTCATGTTCAGTTCTTTTTTTAATCCACTGTACTAACCACTATTATAAAAATACTGCTCAGAATGTCCAATTTGTATAACAATTGATAATCTACTGTAACTTTTTTCCTATAA
This sequence comes from Microtus pennsylvanicus, assembly GCF_037038515.1. Classification (NCBI taxonomy): domain Eukaryota; kingdom Metazoa; phylum Chordata; class Mammalia; order Rodentia; family Cricetidae; genus Microtus; species Microtus pennsylvanicus. The sequence continues at coordinate 37,125,833 of NC_134592.1, read as the reverse complement.
TACGTGTTTTTACGTAAAGCAATATGATTGGCCTTTGTTGAATATTTGTTTCAATTCATTATTCAATTCTCTTTCTCTTTCTTTTCAGACCAGTGTGTGGAATAAGGGGAAAAACTCTGATAATTAACCTACCTGGTAGCAAGAAAGGATCTCAGGTAAGCATTCTCTATGTTATATGGTTTAATAAATGAACTCTTAACCAACCAACTCTGAGAGTACACAACCAACAAGCTGTACACACCAAAATAGCTGCTCACTGCTAACACTACTCAAGAGATTCCCAAAAAGCACCCTCAAATTATGTATTTCATTAGGAAGTACATGAAAACTCACCGAACACTTCATATACTTACAGTTATTGTTTATAGAAGGAAAGGATACATTTTGAGCCAAGAGAAGTGCATCAGAGTTTAGTAAACATACCTGATACAGAGCTTCCATTGTCCTCTTCCTGTGTATTCATGAATTTGTTACTTTCCTGTGACTGCAACAATCTACATGGAATATTGCCAATCAGAACCTCATTTGAACTGTTGTGTTTGTTGTTTTCATGTTTGTTCATTCTAGCTCGTTCGTCATATAGTGTCCACATGGCTTTATTTAAGTCCTTATCCCTTTAGTTTTCAACATCTTTCAGAGGCAAAGCAATATCAAAGTAGATCCAAACCTGCATTGTAATTTATATTGTTAGGAGATCTCATTGCCCAAGTTGTCTGGCAAAAAAAGAATACTCTGTCATTACAGTCTTATATCCTAGAAGTCCCCTTTCTAGTAGCTAAAGGCAAGGCTAGACTCTTTCTGTATGATAATTAATTCTGCACTATGGAATGGTATGCTCTGACTTTTGGCTAAGGCTTTTTACCAATTAACATTGCTCATAATTGTATTCACTTTTTCATTTATATTACTGAACACATCAATATTATCAGTGAGAATATGCCTAATTTGCAAGTAGCAACATGAAATATGGTTAGATCTAGAGAATTGAGTAATCTACCTTTAAACACATTATGTGTATTTTCATATTTTAATTGTAATTTACTTATTTTCCTCCTTGATCTCTTCTTCTTTGTACAATGTGATACATTCATACAGCACTGTATAACAGAAATAAGATGAAACAACTTCCAGTTGTTTGCTGTCCAATCATGTTTCTGTTGGTATTACACTTTAAGGTAGATTTTAATTCACTTTCCAAATATATTTGACCAAGAATATCAATACTCCTGTAGGATTAATAATCCTAATATTGCAGCATATTTGTTGGAGGAGGGGCCACTTGTTCTTTCCTGGCACCTAGCTAACTTACACGCAAAATAATCACACTGAAACTGTACTAATAAAACACTGCTTGGCCCATTAACTCTAGCTTCTTATTGGCTAACTTTTACACGTTAATTTAAGCCATTTCTATTAATCTGTGTGTTGCCATGTAGCAGTGACTTACTGGCAAAGTTTTGGCATGTCTGACTCTGGCCACAGCTCCATGGCATCTCCCTCTCTGCCTTCTCTCAGCATTCCATCCAATTTTCCCCGCCTAGCTCTGTTTTCCTATAACTCTGCTATAGGCCCAAAGCAGTTCCTTTATTCATTAGCCAATAAAAGCAACACATAGACAGAAGGATATCCCACACCACATATCTAATGTAGGAATAGTACAACTAAAAAGTAAAGTTCAAGGACAGTGAATTAAAACAAAGTCAGACATTCATTATGCTACTTGTTTTGAGTGTGCTACATCTTTGGAGACATAAAGTTTAATCACTATGCTGATTCACATTACCAATAGTAGTTTTGGGCTAACCTTTTATTTTGAAGCAGGGCATTGTCATCTACAAATTCATGTTCAAGACCACACAATCACTTAAAAAAAGTTTTCAGGTCGTTTTGGCTTTGTATTTAGCTACATATATAGCTATCATATAGCTGTCCTCAACCACATAGAACTTGCACTCAGTCCATTCCTATTCATATGATATAGTCACACAGATAAAGAGCTAGTGGACTATCTTTCCAATTAGGCAGTATAGTATTATTCTAGCAAATCTAACTTATCCAGATGTGGTAAGGGCAAAAGCAAACATCAGGAATTCTGACAAAAAAATTAAACATATATTTAACATCTTCTTGCTTAGAAATCATCCCCTAGCTGGGCAGTGGTGGCACACGCCTTTAATCCCAGCACTCGGGAGGCAGAGGCAGGCGGATCTCTGTGAGTTCGAGGCCAGCCTGGTCTACAAGAGCTAGTTCCAGGACAGGAACCAAAAGCTACGGAGATACCCTGTCACAAATCCAAAAAAAAAAAGAAAAAAGAAAAAAGAAATCATCTCCTATTCTGCCACCCACAGTTGTATTATTACTGTGACCACTGTGTCAGATTGGTGGGGGGAAAGTTTAGGTGTCATGGGGGAAGGGGTACATTTGTAAGGGAGAATATTTACATGTGGGTGTCTTTGTCCAAGTGCCCCTTTCCTAAAAAGTGAAGAAACCCAACTAGTAGGCACCTTCCTTGTTCACCTACCCTCCTATATTGAATGTGATGAGACACTCATCACCACCCCCCAACCAGTGAGAAAACAAAAATTTGAAGTGCCCATTTCATTTTCTAAAGATGAAAATGCTAAAACCTATTTGTATCCTCAGGAATTACCAGTATCAGTTTTATTTTGATAGTTATATATAGAACTTTCCCTCCTCAGAATATTTCCCATGTCTTCCTTTGGTTTCTGACTTATTTTTTGGCAGATAAAACAGTATTGTTGACATTTTATGTCTCAGAGGGTGCAAGACAAATGAATCTTAACTTGGCACTTCTTGCTTTGCTGTAGCTATGTAGTGTCAACTTACCTCTTAGACCCATGTAACCAATTCGAGCATCCAATTGGATGTGATTCCAGGCAATTTCTAATCCTAGGAGGAAGTTCTTTGGATGGACAGTGACATATTTTACTTTAATACACACCCTTAAATTCCCAGAATGACTTCAAAACACCCCATACATCTGTGTCTTCAATAGATCAGTTTTTCATTGCTTTTCCCTGAACATATAGCCATAGGACATTGAGCACTGCTCCTGAGCTAGAAAACTAAATATGAAAGTATAGCTGAGAGATAGTATAGAAGTTATGCTAACAAATCACAAGCCCTAGGAACATCATGTATTTCAAACATATGAATTATTTGTTTTCATCTTCCTCAGCCACCGGCAAAGTTGAAGCATTCCAAAAGATGAGCTTCACTAGTGAGTTTAACTTGGTGTGATTTCTAAACCTACATAGTAATTCACTAGGATTCACAGAACTCACTTAAGGGTCTTAAAGTTATTTTTTACACAGGAAGGTGATGTGGACTAAAATTAAGAAGGGAAAAGTCACAGAGCAAAAAATAGAGGTACCTAGCCAACAAAGAGCTTTCCTTGTTTATTCTCCCTTGGGACCATGCATGTGTTACCATCCTGTCCTAGACACATGACAGTATACATGCAGAACATTGCCGATGAGGAGTCCCAACATGAGCCTTTGGTATGCATAGTTTTCAGCTTAACTAGTAATCAAAGATCCCAGGAAATAAAGACATTTTTTATCAATCCTGACATTTTAATGTCTGGATATAGCCTCCTAGAAGCTGAAGGAAAATATCAAACCTCTGTTTTATCAAGATTACGTTCTTTAATATACTGTTTAAACAGTAAGCAATTGAGATCTATAAAGACAGTGAAAAATTAGGCATTCTTCAAGTATGCCATTAATGTTCCATTCTTGTTTTAAGATATTTCTTTACCTTTCAGACTTTATTAAGGTGTTGTTTTAATGTGAAAGAGAAAGACTTCCATCTATTCCTAAGATACAATTAGCTCAGTATTCTAATTATAAGTCCTTGCCTGGTGTCTTTTGGGGATGCATTATAGATATTAATGGCATGTGAAGAAAATATTAATTTGAATTCTATTCACAACTTTTACAATTTTATTTTTATTTTTTGCTTATTCCATAGTGCTTTTGTCATAACTACACTGGTATATATTATGATAGTAGAATTTCCGATCTGAACAATAACAAAAAAAATTGGTCCTTAATGTGACGTGTTAGACCCAAGTCTTGCACTAGCAAGCAGTTTGAAAATTCTCTTGCTTTTCATATCTTTTATATATAGAGCATATGTAAATACATAGTTGTATCAAAATTGTACTTTAAAAGCATAGTATGCATTCATGTAAGGATTCATCTAACGGCCATAACCTCTAACATATGGAAAGTGTTATATGATGTGATTGCTTCATATTTTACATTAAAAAGATGTGTCAAATATGACTTATTCTTGATATGGATAGAAATACAAGTCCAAAATTATAATCAATTTGATTGCTACCATTTTGTCTATTAAAAAGCATGACTTTTATTTCTTGTTTTGTCTTTGTGGGCAGGAATGCTTTCAGTTCATACTGCCAGCTCTACCTCATGCCATTGACCTTTTACGTGATGCCATTGTAAAAGTAAAGGAGGTGCATGATGAACTTGAAGACTTACCTTCCCCACCACCTCCTCTTTCTCCACCTCCTACAACTAGCCCCCATAAACAGACAGAAGACAAAGGGGTTCAGTGTGAAGAAGAGGAAGAAGAAAAGAAAGACAGTGGTGTAGCTTCAACAGAAGATAGTTCCTCATCACATATAACTGCAGCAGCCATTGCTGCAAAGGTAGGTCTGCTGAGAGAGACGGAGTTCTGACTTACCCATGGGGAAAGTACTGATTTCATCCTCTTTCCATTTCATCCTTCCATAAGTTTAATGTTTTTGAGAGCATCCTAAAAATAGAGCTGGAATATCCATTAAAATTTGTCAATGTGTTCTCTGTCCTGGTACAGATTCTGTGTAAGCATTGAAGTTAGTTTGTGTTCTAAGGCACTAATGATATGCCAATTACCTAATGAAGTTATAGCTATATTGATAAACAATGTGATTTTTAAGGAACTCTTTAAAGTTGCCATTTTATTATATACAATGATTATGTATTTCGGACATCAAAACTCCACATATTTTTAAAGAAACAGAAAACAAAGTTAAAAGACCTCAGATGACTCTTGAAATTAGTTGGAAAAGAATATTTTAAAAATTTTGCCTGGTATGGAGGTATAGGAAACCTCCACTATTCCAGGGTCAAGATGATCACATTACCACAAAATAAATTTTAAAGACAAGTCTTTGAAGAGGCTTTTGAATTTTCCCCAATTACATATTTATTCAGTTATTGTCAAACACAATTTATCTTAGTGGTATAGAGAAGAAATTAATATATTCTCCTTTAACCTAATAAAGTAATTGAAATATTAGGATAATACCAAAGTTTGCGGATTTTCTTCATAAGGGTCTAGAAATCAATGAAGTACTATGAGCTGAGTAAATTTGAATGAACTTAATGCTACATGTTCAGCATAATTAACATAATTTATATTATTATTCATGCCTAGCTTTTTCCAGCTGCTCTGTTTTAATTTCTTTAGAAAGTAGCATATCACTTTTAGTAATGATAATCATTCATTGGTTAATATTATACAGATTAAAAATTTAATTACTCTATGAAATAATTTGAAGATCACATAGATATTTTTACTCTGACCATAGGAAAATAAATCTGTTTTAATTTTTAAAAAGTATTTGTTCTTGTTTTAAAGAAACAATGTAAGAGAATCATTACTTTGTTACTGTTTTGCTAGCATTTAGGGTATTACAGGTTTTCTATAGTACTGAACAATAATCAGGAGTTATACTGCTGTGGAAACTTTGATTTTCAGTCAATGTCTGAAAATATTTAATAAAATCATCTTTTTCAGCCTTACATATTTTCTTGGTACTACTTTATTAGTAAATGCTGCCAATAGCAATTTTCTAGTCTATAAGGACTTTAAATATGTCTTAGTTCTGAATTGTTTATTAAAAATAAACAGATTAGAATCACATAGAAATCCTTCTCATGTCCATTAGATAATTAGTATGTAGTTCCTTCATTGAACACTTCCAGATTCTGTCTGTAGACCCTTCAATAATCCATTAAATTTTAACCATACTATTAAAACTAAAGTTGGATTTTCTTTAGTTGAACCAATTATTAGAATAGGTTCATTTTAAAATTATTGAATGTTCTTTCTTTCTACTTTTAATTAAAAGGATAAGCCCTTTTAATTGTTGTTAATTAATTGATGTTCTTTTAAAACATCAATTTTGTTTGTAAAAGAAAACACAACATACAAAATCAAAGCTGATTTTGTCACTTTGAATTTTAAAAAATTTGGCATTTCATTGTTCATTTGTGTTCACTTTTTTTTCTTTTGGTCATTTTGCTTATGTAATTTCATGCTTTTTCTCTCACTGTATTCATAATTGTTATATGTTATACATTAGAAGCATCCATTGTACACCAACCCTGCTGTTTTCATGGCACATCATGGACAGCCCATCCCTGGTATCATCAGTTATTCCTATGATGCAACAGGCAGTACAGATAAACGGGTAAGACAATGAGTTTTGAATAATAATTTTGCAAATATTTATCATACTTCCTTTATTTGGAGGTGGGCTATAACATAGTAAATGAGTTATTTTATTCTGAAAAATCTTCATGGTTACTAAGCATACCACATTAAGGAATTTAATATATTCTTTGTGCCTAAATTTCTCTGCACTTATTAAAACTCTATCATGTTTAACAGTGAACTTTCATCACATGACTTTCAAAAATTTCTCTGCTCAAGAAGTCTGGGGTTTTTTTGTTGTGTTTTTTTTTTTCTCTTTTACTGAATACTTTTAACTAAGTATTAGTTAATTAGAAAGCGTCATAGGAGGGTTGCATTGTGTCTTAACACCTAGAAAGCTTAATCAAACTAATATTTAATTTGTGATAGCTTTTTACTTTCATGAACTTGCATCTCATTTTGTTTTTCTTCACTGTGTTCTCATTGCAACCACGGAGAGCTCAATCTGCAACTTCCATGATAATTAATCGTTAGAAGCAGGCACCTAAGGATACATAACTACTTTACTAAAATAGCAAAGAAAATTGGACTTAAAATTAATATTCTTAAATACAAATCATTTAATAGCAATAATTGAGATCATGGCTAGAAAATTATTAAAAATCTATTTCAATTCATTCTGGGCATCTGAAATAAAGGGGAGCAAAAACAGAAGATGAAAACTAATTCATCAAGTGAAATTTGACTTTATGTGCTTAGGAATTGCATATATGTATATAATTGTCTTTTGGAAGATAACACTATCAAATTATAATTTAAGATTTTCATTTCATGATGCATATTTAGTTGAAAATAAAATTGGGTTAGTCAAAAGACACATAGCAAATTTAAATTGTAATTAGTATGAATATTCGTGAATGTTTTTTAGCAATGCCAAATTTGAAGGGTTTCTTTTTGTATTCATATCTTATAATGTTATAATAACCATTATAGAAAACATTCTGAGCTTTTAAAATAAAGTCATTGCAAAATCCTTCATTCATAAACAAGATTATAGGCTACCATAGTCTAATAATATCAGATTAGATCCTCAAAAATGATTTGAGGGCTGTAGAAATGGATAAGCAGTTAAGGGCATGTTCCAGAGGACATGAGTTTACTTCCCAACACTGATGTTAGATAGCTCACAACAGCTCTTATTTTGCTCCAGGTGGATCCAAGTCTTCTGACCCCTGTGGGCCCTTGAACTTATGTGCAAATATCTACGAACAGATACAAACAAACATAATGTGAAAAATGATGAAAACATAATATGCAATCTCTTAATTATTTGAATAACATTATCTTTAGTTCTTGTGAGGATTTACTGCCATCATTTCAGGTGCATATGAAAGAAGGTAATTATCACATACAATAGCCATAAGTTATGGTGACTAATTTTCTAGAGGTGCTAATGTGAAAATAGCTCCAAAATGGTATAAGTGGATGTCTTCATTGTAGGATGCAGGAACCTTATTTATTTAAGGATTTAATATTCCTTTGTAAGTAGTAGAAGTATTGATCATTTTGTCACTTTACAGGTATTTATTTTTCAGTTAAACTTTTTATTCCTTTTGGTAAATGATGAGGCCTTTATCAAAGCATTTAATACTTTTATTCTTTATACTGGCCTCTGTATAAAGAGTGAAAAAAGGAGAAAGAGGTAACAGTCAATAAAGTACCTTTAATATTCTTGGTGCTTCTTAATGCAAATGCAAATAGATTGTTACAGGCCATATAGAATTTGAAACTATGCAGAGTTGCAGTTATTATTACTACTTTACTTTCCCAAGTAATTTTGTTCTACTTAACTTCCAAAAGAGAAACTTTTGAATGCACTGACATTTCAGCAGTTACCAGTTACCTGATTGCTACTTATTGTCAAAAATTTTGACTAACTGCTGAGCAGGCATTTCCTACATCCTCTTCCTAATACTACACCACATACATCACATAGTTTGAGTAAGTTGGCTAATATAACCACCATTTTAATTTCATTTAACCACAGTTATTACTTCTGGTAACATAATTCAAGCTTTAGTTCTCAGCTCCAACTTTATTTGAATTACTGAGCCACAAATTCTGTTTAAATATAAATTGGAAGGAAGAAATATGCATCCTAAGAAGTGCCATCTTGGGACTATGAAAACAAGTCCTGCCATAATGAGATAAATTATAAAAAAGAAATTAAGAAATAAAGGTTTAAGGTTCTCTACACATTGTTTTTACCACTCCCTCAACTCATTCTTTTAAACTATAGCTACCTCTCAGTTTTATTAGGTAAGTTCTTTTTGTCTTAAAACTAATTGAAATAAAGGTGCTATCTCTAACCAAAAAAAAAAAAAATTTCATCAGTATCCAGAAATACATAGGCCTCATTAAGATAAGATTTAAAAATAATAAAAATAAAACAAAGATAAGATTAAAAATTATTCCTTTTATTTCATAAAGCATATTAAGTAAGGTTCCCTGAAGTTTCATACTTGGGTGAGAAACCTAATTCAAGAGAATAAAGTGTAATTTATATTAAATAGGTGAGGAACAAAGAGAAAATAATAAATCTACTCTTTGATGTTTAACCCAGAGATGAAATGTCGTGTTGTGTATTGAAAATAACTGCTGGGTTTCATAGTCAAAGTCATAAGGACAAGTAAACCTTGATCTCAAGACAAAAAAGGAAAGTTTCTTCAGAGATACTTTCAGAGATAAGAGATTTCATCTCACTAATGAAAATTAAATGTTTTGGAGAAGTTTAGAACAATGACGAGGCCTCTATGCTCTCCCCATGAATCTTACGATACATGTACACAAAACTAAATACATGTGAAGGCTATCAAGGAAACTGGTGTTGTGGGGGAATGACTTCCATATAATTTAGATAGGGCAGTATGGATTAAAGAGGAAGTGGTTCTGTTGGAACCTAGGCTAGAAAGTGAAGAGGAGTTAGTCTAAAAGTGTGGGTTATTATGTTTCATTTTGTTTTGCTTTTAGTGTACCTGTAGAAACTCTTAGGTTTAGAGGCATTTTCAAGAATATAGATGATGTGCTTTGCTAATACTCACCCCACCTACCTCTCTTATCCCACCCTTTGCTACCCTTTATTTCTTTTCCCACCCCTTTGAGTCTACCTTTTACATTTATGTCTTAAATTCTACAAATGAGAAAAACCATGTTTGTTTTCTTTTTTTCCAGTCTTACTCAATTTGGTTAATATACTAATCTGCAGTTCCATCCATTTTCTTACAAATCACTTAATTGGCTCTGTGTCTTAACAAAATTTGAATATGTATGTTGTATATGTCTGTATGTATAAACCTCATTTGTCTATACATCTATTGGTGGGCACCCAGAAAGTGGCTCCTGTGGACACGGCCATGCCAAAAATAGAAACAAGACTGTTTTCAATACAGATTATTTCTGATTCTTCTGGGTAATGAGCCAAAGTTATATAGCTTGATCATAAGATAGTTCTATTTTTCATTTTTAAGAAATTTTTGTAGTTATTTGAACTAATATATGTTTCCAAGAGCATTGTATAAGGGTTTTTTTTCATTCTTAATATCACATTCTTATGTGGTTTCTGTTAATTTTCTCTCTGATATTCTAACTGTAGTATGGTAAAATCTCATAGTTTTGTCTCTGATGAATAAAAGTATTGAGCATATTTCCAAAATTTGTTGGTCATCTGTACTCTTTATTTGAAAAGTGTTCATTTTATCTTTACTTTTTATTTGTTGCTTTAATGTTTTATTCTTTTTGTTCTGTATACTGTATATTAATTAATCCATTACCAAGTAAGTAGCTGGCAAAATTCGGTTTCTGTAAGTTTTTTTTTCGTTCTTATAATTGTCTTCAGTGCTGTGAAACAGCTTTTTATTTGATGCAATCCCACTTGCTAAATATTGCTCTTATTTCCTGAATTTTCCTGTTTAGAAAGCCATTCTCTATGGCTTTTATTGTGTGTGTGTATATGTGTGTGTGAGTGTATATATATATATACATATATATATATAGTATTCTGCCTGCATGTACACCTGCAGGCCAGAAGAAGGCACCAGGTCTCATTACAGATGGTTGTGAGCCACCATGTGGATGCTGGGAATTGAACTCAGGACCTCTGGAAGAAGATCCTATGTGCTTAACCACTGAGCCATCTCTCCAGCCCCCCATTCTCTATGTTTATATCTTGAAACTTTTTTCTAGTAATTCCACAGTTTCAGTTATTACCATAAGATCTCCATACATCTTGTTTTGGTTTTTGTACAAGGTGAGACAGAAATCTAGTTTCACCTCATATTTCTGGTCATTCTGCTTTACAACCACTACTTGTTAAAGAGAATGCCTTTTCTCCAGTGTGTTTTTGCCATCCTTGTGGAGAAATCAGTTGGCTTTTGCTCTTCCTTTGGTCTGTGTTCTGTTTTTGAGAGAGTGCCATATTGTTTCATGACTATGGCTTTATAATAATGAGTCAAATATTTTGATGCTTTTACAAAAACATTGCAAGTTTTGTTCAGGGTTGCTGTAAGTATTCTGAGTATTTTGTGTTTCTATCTAAACTTCTGATTTTTTTTTCAATTTCCAGGAAGAATGCTATAAGAATTTTGATGGAGATTTTACTTAAGTTTGCTTTTAGTAATATAACCACTTTAAAATTAATTCCACTGGCCCATATACATGGGAGATCTTAAAATTAATTCCATCAGTACATATACGTGGTGAATTGCAGAAGTCTTTCATATCTTGAATTAGACTGATGTCTGATTTGTTCATTTGATCTCTTCCTTTTATCTTATGTTTTTGTTGTTTGCAGCTGTTAAGAACATGGTTCTTTCTTTACTTCTCTGTTGTTGTGCAGGCAACTACTTGATTCATATGTTGATCCTACAGCTTTTCGCTTTTCTGCTTTACCAAATGCAGGAGAGGAATAAATACTGTTTCACATCCAGATCCATCCTATTAGTCTGTGTCTTTTTATTATGGAATTGAGTGTGATGATATTGAGAGTCCTGTTATTTTGTTATTATGGTATGGGGCTCCTTTCCATCTTTGGATTTACTGGCCTGGGAATATCTGTTCCTTGTGTTTTCTAAGGTATGGTTAACGTTTTCAGGTTGGAGTTTTCTAACACATTTTTAGAAATCGAGTGGTAGATAGATACTGTTCAATTTTGGTTTTATTTTTAGAGCATTTTAAACTATTGTTGATAGTTTTGTTAGGTTGGAATCTCTGGGCAAGAATCTGTGATCTGTGAGTTTGAAGAACATCTATCCAGCCCTTTCTAGTTTTCAGATTCTTCATGAAGAAATCAGATGGTATCCTGTTGTATCTGCCTTTATGTTCCTTGATCTTTTGGCCTTTTCCCCCTTTTAGCCTTTACTATTCTTTCTTTGTTCTGTTGGTGGTAGTGGTGGTGGTGGTAGTAGTAGTAGTCAGGGGGAATTTCTTTTTTTTTTTTTTTTTTTTTTTTTTTTTTATTGATAAAAGGAGGATAAAGAAAAGAAAAAAAAAAAAAACAAATTTCCACCTCCTCCCACCAGCCTCCCATTTCCCTCCCCCTCCTCCCACTCTTCTCCCCCTCCTCCCACTCTTCTCCCCCTCCTCCCACCCCTCTCCCCTTCCCCCCACTCCTCTCCCCCTCCCTTTCCAGTCCAAAGAGCTGTCAGGGTTCCCTGCCCTGTGGCACGTCCTAGGTCCTCCCCCCTCCATCCATATCTAGGAAGGTGAACATCCAGACTGGCTAGACTCCCACCAAGCCAGCACATTGCATAGGATCAAAACCGCGTGCCATTGTCCTTGGCGTCTCATCAGCCCTCATTGTTCGCCATGTTCCGAGAGGTCAGGGGGAATTTCTTTTCTGGTCCTGTTTATTTGGTGCTCTGTGTGTTTCTTGTATCTTAATAGGCATCTTCTTCATTAGGTTAGGAAAATTTTCTTATATGGTTTTTGTTGAAGCTATTTCCTGTGCCTGCAACCTGGTTTCTTCATGTTCTATTCTTATTATCCTTAGATTTGGTGTTTTCATGGTATCCCAGATTTCCTGGATGTTTTATGCCTGAAAGTTTTTAGATTTAATGTTTTCTTTGACTGATGTATTTCATTTCTTATACCTTGTCTCCGGTTGCTGAGATTCTATCTTCCATGTCTTAGATTCTGTTGGTAAGGTGTGCCTCTGAGATTTTGTTTGACTTCATAAATTTTTCTTATCCCTATTACTTAAGTTTATGATTTCATTAGTGATTCTATTATTACCTTCTTAAACTATTTTTATTATTTCATTCCACTGTTTGTATTTTCATGGACTTCTCTAAGGGATTTATTTGTTTCTTCTTAAAGGTCCTTGACCATATTCATATTTACTAATTTGAAATCATTGTCTTATGCTTCAGCTATATTGAGTATCTAAGGGCCTACTGGAATAGGGTCACTGGTTTCTGGTCAAAGTTCATTGCCTTATCTGTTCAGTGCATTTTTGCCCTGGTGTCTAGAAATCTGGGATATGGTGATCAGGGTTTTTCAAGATGCTAATATTTGTTTTTGTCTTTATTGAGTGGATGTTTTGTTCTGTGGTTACTGTTGTTTTCTTAGGATCTGACATGTGTTTTGGTGGTGTGGTCCCTGAAATAGAGTGCATCTGCATATGGTGGGTGGCAGAGGAATAGAGGTGTCCTAAGAGACAAGTTTGAGAGGGACTTTGGGAAAGAGCTAAGAAGTTCCTGTCTACACCAAGAGGCCAGATGCCCCAAGGAGTTAGAGGTGCAGAGGAGATGCTCCTAAAAATAGATTGCAGTAGGACAAAGGATGTGTCTGAAGAGACAGGGATGAAAGGACTAGGTAGATTCTGGATCAGTACCAAGAGCTGGAGTGATTGGGGTTGAGGTGGGAGGAAGGGCACCTGCAAGCATGCTTCTGCTACATGGTTAAGATGGAGAGATCATAATGGAAGACAGGAAGAATAGTACATATTGCCTACCTAAGTCCCAGGCAGGTATAGCCTCTCTGAGAGAGAATGTTTCTAGGTATCAGCAGCTGACACAAGGAATGGGCTAAAAGGGAGAATTGAGTGGGTCTATGGGAAAGAGCTAAGCTGGGTCCCCATTAAGAGGCAGGAGTGCCCAGGGAGCTGAGGTGTGGTGAGAGGAAGGCTATCTGAAAGCCAACTGCTACTAGAGGGACCATACTGAAGGGCAGGAAGGATAGTGAAAATTGCCTACCTGACTCCCAGCCTAGTGGCCTCTCAAGATCCCAAGTAGAAAGTATTTCTAGATATTTACAGCCTCAAGTTCCTATTCTTAAACTGGTACTCTGTCTCTAATACTCTAGCACAAAATAACTAAATTATTCATAGTCTAAAGTAATAAATTTGATAACATAAATATATTTTAAATTATTTACATTATTTTTCATTTTTTAGAACAGTCTTATCTGTCTTCACTGTATTCATAGATATAACTTAATAACTAACATTTATTAAATATTTACTATTTCAAACTGCTAAACAGTTTATGTATATTTTCTTGCTTAAACATCAAAATAATCCAAGAAGCAAGATGCTATAATTATCCTCATTTTTTAGATAAAGAAAATGTTGCTGGAAATGATTTATTCATCAGGGTCCTAGCAGAAGTGATAGAACACACTAAATAAGTAATTGAGATTTTTAATAAGGGCAGACATATCTGGAATGAATTTAGAGAAATCAGGAAGGCATTGTGAATTTTTGTGGAATAAATAAGAAAAATACCCTTACTGGTTCTAGCTGAATTTTGACAAAAGGGACCCTGACAATTCCAGGAACTCTATTGCCATACAGAGAAAGAGCTATATATATTTGAGCAGAACTATGGTTTGTAGTTGAAAGATACATCTAACCTCTGATGAACTGAGAGGAATAAATACCAAACCTTATTCTCCTCTAATCCTTGTCCCATGCTAGGCCCTGACATCTAGAAGAACCCAACTGGAAGTCAAAGAAGACAAAATAGCTAGTTGATGATGTGCAGAAAGGCCAGTTAGAAGCCCAGAGGATGAAATGTTAGAAAATGAAATTTTAAAATATAGGAGTATCTTGCTCAGGAATTCAAACTATTAAATGACAAAGCCAGTTATTGAGTAGCATATATTTCCTTCTAACCACAGCGCTGGACTACTTGTCACTAAAGTGTTCCATAATATATTATTTGTCAGAAAAAAATGTAAAATATAAATGTCTGAATCAAATATTACATGTGCTTATATATAAGTGACACTAACTGTATGAGTGCTCATCAGCAAAGAACGACAAAAATCAAAAACCAGAAAGATGTGAGTGCTAATTTTATATGCTGTGGCCTTTTCATAATGTTAAACTATAGTCATTCTTGTTTAGATTCCAGATTCCATCATTTCTCGTGGTGTTCAGGTGCTCCCACGAGACACAGCCTCCCTCAGCACTACTCCTTCAGAATCGCCCCGTGCTCAGGCTACATCTCGCCTCTCTACAGCTTCTTGTCCAACACCAAAAGTAAGTGCAGATCCTTGCATCTTACCTTTCTCTAGTATAAATTCTGAGAAAACTAACAAATGTTCCCCTGCTTGTCAAGTTTGGATTGCATGCAAAATCGTAGTAAAAGTGGATGGAATACATGATAGCTACCACCTCTTGTTTCATAGATTATCTTATTAGGATAGTAGACACTTCATACAATATATCTGCTCCTACGTCATGGGCAAAAATGCCATGTTATATAATTTGTGTTTCTTTGTGGTAGACCTATTATTTTTTTTAGGAAATTTAGCAATGTGGGTGTAAAATTAAATTATTCTGAGGATAAATGTATTTTTAGTATAATCAGCAATATTAACAAAATACTATGACAAATGGGTTTTTTTTTCCTTTTAAACTTCAGGCTTGCATACCTACCTTCTCTACTATCATTCTGAAAAATTTTTCAAACAGACTCGACTTGGAATGTTGCTGCCTATTATTTGGAAACAAAACTAAATTTGTTAGAAAGAAAGTTTTAATGCCAACCTTTGGGAGGGGGATAGTTTCAAAGTTTTTATTTTTTACATCTGTCTCTGAATTGTGGTGGAGGCAAGATCAGACACTGTTTACCACCTCCTATTTTGTGTGTAAGACAAAGTACTGAACAAGCTTGAGTCCTGTTACATTCACCTCTGGAAAAATCATTCACCTGTTCTTTCAGGTTCCACTTGTGAAGAAACATAGTTATCAGAGATTACTTTCTTGTTTAATGAGATATTGTGTTGGATATCAAGCTATATACTAAATTTGTCCTAAGAATCTTAACAGTTTTTCAATCTGTCCTTTTTCTCTATCACCAGATTTAAAAGCAAGTATAGCTTTCTCCCTTAATTTTGACTTTTCTATCAGTTTTGTGAGTTATAATTTCATTAGACTAGAAACTGTCTCTAAATTATTGATGTTATAGTGAGCTTTGTTTTAAAGTTTATGACAGATAATACCCTTAGGAAAATCTTCATGATGTTGCTGTTACATTTGTATATCATTGTATTTAGATAGGAGTCAAAATAAGTAACAAATAATGTTATCATTAAAAATTGAGGTTATAAATCTTCAAAGAAGAAAAACTATAAATGTTTTCATTATTGTGCAAGTTTTCTTAATTTTCTGTTCAAATATGTTGATTTTTTTAAAGCATGTCTTCCCTACACCCATGCTACTCATCCCTGAGTTAAATTTCAAGACCATAGATAGACTTTGGCACTTAACTCTGTTCTGAATGAAGTGCTTATCTTAATTCTGCATCATTAAATTCAGGACAGAAAGGAAGATGAAAAGGAATGTTTTTCAAGTTTCTAACTTAAGATAAAGGGTTGATATCAGTTTAACAGTATTAATATAAAAGAAAAATAACTAATTTTCAAGGATTCTTTGAGGAACAATATTACAGTTTGATCTGAACATGTTCAATATGAGGTATTTGTGAAGTAAGCAAAGAGTGCTGTTTTGTGTAGAACTGAAGGCACATTTTTAATTTGCCATTCCTGTGTTTACTGCCTTTTGGTTGTAATGTTTATAAAATAGTGCATATTAGTCAACTCCATAGAAATCATCTATGTTTCAGATTAAGCATGAAATGTGTCATATACAGAAATAATGTGCAAACAATGTTTCTTTGTATCAGAAATACCATGCAGTCTTGAATGATCAGCTTTAGAAAGAGCTCTTGACCCTGGCAATAGATGTGGATTCTAGTGCTTACTTTTCTCCTTAAAAGCCTCACTACATTAAACAAGATGCTTAATGTTTTCTGAGTCTTGTGTCTGTTTTGAGACTTGGTTTCCTAGTTGTAAGAAAGGAATAATGAGCTAATAGACAGTATTTACTGCCCTTAAAAGCAAAATAGGCTACTACAAATTATAATCAAGTACAATTAAATGTTATGGTTCATCAACAGGAGTGCAAAATATTTGGAAAATTATCTTTTGATGCATTCAAATGATTGTGGAAACATAAATGAAAGATTTTTGGATATAACTCAATAGTAGAAGATTTGACTAAGATGTTCAAGACCTTGAGGTCGTCCACCCCTAGCACTGGGTAAACAAAACAGCCATGGTAGCACACATTTGTAATCCATACTAAAGAGGATATGACAGGATGACTTTGAGTTCAAGACCAACCTAGGCTACATAGCAATAACATCTCAAAAATTAAATAAAAATAACAATAAATCAAACAATTTTATACAGTTTTGGTTGTTTGTTTCTGCAAATTTTAATAGTGAATAATATTTAAGAGGACACATTGTCCATACATAATGAGGACTCAATTCTCCAAGTAATGGCAGTATCAAACATTAACATTGTATGTGATTGTACGTGTGTGTGTTGCGTATTATATCTTTGATTTAGTTTTGATCCTTTAGGATTTTCCATCTATGAAAACAAATTCTCTGTGTAAAATATACTGTTTTGGTTTTGCTATAGTTGTTGTTCACTCTACATGGTCCAATGATGACAGTCAAATATTAAAATATAACCATTGTCCATCAAATAATTCTCTCCAGTGAATATTTATTTGGTGGAATAATGTAATTTTTTTCATCAGGACAGTATTTTCTTTTGTATCAGATATTTTCTTATGATGAATTCTTACTGGAATGAATGCCACTCCTTTTGCTTTGTGGCAAAGCAGAAAAATTTAAGAACAAATTTTTTCCTTTTTTTGTCTTTTATTACCCATAAATAAAATAGTGCATATGTCAAAGAAATGAAAATGGTAAATTGATTTTAAAGAAATGTATGCAATGTATAACACACTCAAGTTCTACCATGATGATGTTCTTCCAAAAAGGATTTGATAAAAGAATGTCTTTAACAGAAACCTTCTCTTCTTAAATGAATATGATTTACAACTTAGCTCAGTGCTGATTTTCAGTTATGACGAACAACAAGAAACCAAAAGAGGGGAAGATGAAGTAGAAAATAATGACAAGACTAAAAGATGGGGAAAATACAACATCAATGTATTCACAAGAGAATATTTTAAGGAATAATTTTGTTATCTTTTCCTTTTCCAAGTATCTGAATTTTCCATTGCCTTGTAAAGTAGATTGTAGTAATGTATTCCCTTGTGCTATAAAATTTAGAAGATAATTTTATATATAGCTGAATAAAATTTATGAAATTGTTTAAAAGAATATAATTGAAATATTTTCATGAAAGCCATATTACTTTACTATATTAGTACCTAATCTTACATTCAAACAAAATGCAGAATTAGGACCTCTTTTATGTTCATGTTATTTGAGCAAAATCATTTACACTAGTCAGGCTAGAGAGAAATGAGCTGAGACAGGAACTCGCACTCTTTTAGTTTGAGAATTTCTTCGAGGTAAGAGCTCTCTAGTGTCTTGATTGCTTTGCTTTTCTGATCTTCACTTTGAGCTCCAATATCTGTCTCTGGGTTTTTGTTATTCGTGATATATAACTCATCCTAAAATTCTTTAATCATTTGAAGATCTCCATCTCAGAGTTGCAGAAATACATTTTCTAAAGTTCTGAATTCTGTTTACGAGCTAGTATTTTGCAAATACATAAATAAACAAAAAAAATTGGGGAGGCAGCAAATGTTTTCACTTGCTTTTGAAAAATAGGCTTACTGTTTATTTATCTATTTTATAGATTTCTAATTTCTCAATAAACTTACTTTGTTAATTGTCCCTTGATCCTTTCTAGTAAGAATTATGTTCTCTGTATATATATATAAAAAAAAAGCTAGTTGGGTTTTGTTTTGTTTCTTTGTTTTGAGATTGCAGCGTCCTTTGCCATATAACAAAAGTATTTATTTTATACCTTCAGTTTTATCAAAATCAAGAATGAAGACATAATTTGTTTAATTAAATTAATATTAACTGTTTCATTGAGGACAATATTAAATGAAACTAGATTTTAAAAAGCATATATCAGTACATATTATTCAATAACTATCCTGTTTGGACTCACTTGCTCAGTTTATACTGTTAATCCACCATTGCTTTTATGCCATCAATGCAAATGTCAGTGTTGGAGAAGCAAATAATGCTTTAATGTTGTTAGTAAAATTGGCCCTGTGAACTATTAAAAGGATTTCAGGAAATCTCCCTGGATCTAAGCTAGTAGTAGCAATGGTATTATGAAATAGCTAAACTGGCATGTTTCTAGAAAATATTCTGGGTTGAAATAATGAATGTTGAATATTATTTCTTCCATATTTTTATAGATGATTTAAAGTTACATCCTCAGCCAAAGAGATAAAATCTTTCTTTTTCTTTTTTGTAAATGACTATAAGTACTTTCTTCTGTATATATAATTCATCCTGACTCTGAATTTCAGACTGGTTATTGGTCAAGGAACAATTACTTCTTTGTAATTCAGACTGAGAGCTGCCTTCATAAAGACTTTTAAAGGTCAAAGGACCATAATAATAATTTTCAAAAAGCAGCACTTTCTTTTATTTTTAGTGTGATGCTACTGCTGCAGTTGGGTAAAACCCATGTTTCCCAAGATATCCTGAAAACTAGTTGACATTCACTAGACCCTCTTTAAGTCATAACCTAACAGTTGGCACATTGTATTATTATGGTTTGACTAAGGAAGGAAGGAAAAGAGCCAAAGAAAAATATTGAGAAAATTCAAATAAAAAATACAAAATTTCATTATATCGTAAAATAAATAATACTGATATTGCTAGACTAGAACAGATGCATATTAGTATTCAGTGGACATTCTTTCAACACTCCAGACTATTTTTAATAATTCATATTAAATGCCTGATATCTATAGATATTTTAAAACTGATTTGTAATTTATATGTGTGCACGTTTTGTCTTTATGTATGTATGTACACCATATATGTGCCCGGTACCCACGGAGATCAGAGGAGTATATCAGATTCCCTGGAACTGGAGTTGTGGATATTTTGGAACCACCACATGAGTTCTGGGTATCAAATCCAGGTCCTTGGGAAAAGGAACAAGTCCTCTTAACCACTGAGCAGGCTCCCCAGCCTACTCTCTGTATATATTTGTACTTAGTTTGTTTTCTAGCTGATTATTGTTCAGCTTATTCATCTTTCTAAAGACATAGATTGGGTTCTTTTTGTTTTGTTTCATTTTTGTGAAGTTTTTTTTGTTATTTTTTTGCTTTGATTTGTTTTTGCTATTTCCCCTAGTTTAATATCGAAACAGAGTTTGGAGATTTAAAAGATGGTCTTTTATTTTCTTCCTTATAAGTTAGACATTACTCAGTTAGTAGAATTAGGCATGTTTTGATAAGTCAATTAACAATGTAATAATATATGTATATGTGTGTGTATATATATACACATATGTGTGTGTGTGTGTATATATATATATATATATATATATGCATGTTTGTATGTTTGGTTAGTTGGTTGGTTGGTTTTTTTTTCAAGACAGGGTTTCTCTGTGTAGCCCTAGAACTCACTCTGTACACTAGACTGGCCTCAAACTCAGAGAACCACCTGCCTCACAAGTGCCAGTATTAGGGGTGGGAGCTACCACACCTGGCTGTAATAATATATTTTAATCTACTTTTTGTGTCATTTTCAATTCTTCTGTTTCACAGAATTTTACATTAATTTATTTCTTCATTTGCCTCAATGTCTGCTGAGCGTTATATGTGATGGTAATCTCTGTTCCTGATGGCCAGCTTGGCAGTATCCTCCATTTCCTTATAACATTTAATGCTCATAGAACTACAGTTATCACTAAACCTAAGTGTCAGTCATACTGAGTACCAATCTAAATTTAACTGTCAGGAATTTTTTTTTTTTTGACAAGATTTTGCCAGGGATCCCAGGCTGGATTTGAAATTGAGGTCCTCCTTCCTCAGTCCCCTAGATACTTTAATTATGTGTTGTATACTTCACACTTGTCTGTTACTACTCTTAGTTTTCTTTTCATGGTGACAAAGTACCTGACAGTTTTCAGCATCTCTGGAAACATGGGACCTTCACTGAATTACGCGTTCCTACCCTTCATTGCAATGGGCTCTTGGAGCCTCTGGGTAGGGATTCCAAATGTGCCACACAACCAGCTCTCATCAGCCTGTTTTTGGAATGCTGAAACAGATTGTAGAACACCTACTGAATCAACGATGCCAAGTTCTCCTGAAAATATGAAAGATGCCGTTAGCCAACCACCTCTTATCACAGCAGGAGTGGCTTCAGGGCACCTTCAAAGCTAAACCTGAAAAAATATTTTCCCATATGATTCCATTTATTCACAGTACTCTGGATGCTCCATCTTCTCAAGGACTGTCCTCTAAAATGAATATTTAAAAAAGTTTGCACGTTTACATCCTGGAATCTTTGATAAGTTGGGTTTTGAAGGCGGGGCACTTTTCCTGTTATCATAGTACCAGGTTAAATGAACTCTAGCAAAATTTCCCATAGAATCTTTGTTTCCCTCTGATACTTCATGAGCCTAGTTTCACTGTCCATATTTCTGTCAGCTTTCTCGTCTTCCTTTTTTCCACCAAAATAGCCTACGTAGTTGCCACAGTTCCAACAACTCTAACCATACTACCTCGTGCAACAGGCCATGTTTGTCACCTCCCATCCTCAGTACCAAACACCTGATGAAAGCTATTTAACTGACAGGATTTTTCCTGACTCGGAGTATCAAGAAATCATGATGGGCAAGGCATGGTAGCTAGAAAGCCATTCATGATAGGAATCACCTACAGCATGGTGGATATAAAAACAAAGAACTTGGGTGAGAAACAGGGGTGATCTATGTGTTAGCCAATAAGAAGCTAGAGCTAATGGACCAAGCAGTGATTTAATTAATACAGTTTCTGTGTGATTATTTCGGGGCTAAGCAACCAGGAACCAACAAGCAGCCTTCTACCAACAGCTTTGGCCCTCAAGGACTGCCTCATAGTGACTCACCACCCTGAAATAAGAAGTTTCAAATCAGATTTGATACCTAGAAAGATACATTTTTAAAAAAGTAGAAATAATTGGGCATATAATTGACAGCTTTATACTTAAACAAACTATAAATGTCCTTGTCTCCTTTTTTTTAACTTTAAAGAAGGAATGTATGACAGTTGTGGTGGTCCATACCCAAAATCCCAGTATTTGGGAGATAAACACATGAGTATCCGGGTTGAGACCAACCGGAACTATATAATGAATTCATCCAGTAGAGCTACCTAGTTCCCAGTCTACATGGTAAGACTATCTCTGTAAACAAACAAGCAAATAAACAAAGAAGTAATATGCATGTTTACTTTAGAAATTCATCCAAAAATAATTCATATTAAATGTCCTTCATAAGAAAAATACTGCTTCTGGGGGTGCCTTTGATCCCAGAATTCGCAGGCAAAGCAGGTGGATCTCTGAGTTCAAGGATAGATCTACATAGAAACAGTCAAGGCTACATTGGGAGACCTTTTCTCAAAAAAAAGAAAGAAAAGAAAAAGAAAGAAAGAAAGAAAGAAAGAAAGAAAGAAAGAAAGAAAGAAAGAAAGAAAGAAAGAAAGAGAGGAAGGAAGGGAAAAAAACTTAAAGTTTGTTATGCTTCATTCTATAAATTTGCTTCCTGTACATTCAAATATCTTATCATAATATATAGTCATTAATAATACAAGTTTTAGAATCTGACATACCTGACAAGTGACCATTATCAACTCTTGCATATTGCTTTGAAATGAAGGATATTTAAAAGTGTTTATACTTTTGTTTGTTTTGTTTTGTTTTTTGGGTTTTTTTTTTTTTTTTTTTTGGTTTTTTGAGACAGGGTTTCTCTGTAGCTTTTGGTACCTGTCCTGGAACTAGCTCTTGTAGACCAGGCTGGCCTCGAACTCCCAGAGATCCGCCTGCCTCTGCCTCCCGAGTGCTGGGATTAAAGGCGTGAGCCACCACCGCCCGGCTGTTTGTTTTGTTTTTATTTTGTTTTTTAAGACAGGGTTTCTCTGTGAGACAATCCTGACTCTCCTGGAACTCACTCGGTAGACCAGGCTGGTCTCGAACTGCCTCTGTCTCCAAGTGCCAAACTAGGGATTTGAACTTTTATGAAGTGGAGCCTTTAATGGGCAAGGTCTGGACCTCACAGCACCTTTCCTGGTATCTTAGTACCAAATTTTTTTTCCAGAATATAACACAATTGGACTCTAGCACAGTTAATTCTCCATAGTCATGTTAATGCCTTCAGAAATTACTTAATCTCTGTACCTTTATAATATATAAACTGAATCTATAATGATATTTGCCTCAAAGGGTGTTTTATTTATTTATTTGTTTGTTTGTTTGTTTGTTTAAGATTTCTGCCTCCTCCCCGCCACCGCCTCCCATTTTCCTCCCCCTCCCCCAATCAAGTCCCCCTCACTCATCAGCCCTAAGGGCAATCAGGGGTCCCTGCCCTGTGGGAAGTCCAAGGACCACCCACCTCCTTCCAGGTCTAGTAAGGTGAGCATCCAAACTGCCTATGCTCTCAAAGGGTGTTTTAAAAACTTTAAAACTGATTATAAAATCCTGTGCAGAGTGTTTAAAATATGTTAACCGTTATTAATAAACTATGCCATGTTCTTCACCTAGTAATGTGAACATTTTTCTGTCATGTACAATTTATTATATATATTTTACGCAATTTTATTACTAGTTCATATTTTAATTAACACATTTTTTTACCAGTTTATAATTTTGTTATGTCTTTTGTTTTTGATTTTTGATTATATAAAAATTGTTCAGGGTGATCTCCTGAAAGTTGTTTTGTAGATTTCTCATAAAGAAACGTGTGTTAATTTGAGGTTTATTGAAAGTATATGCAGAGCCTTTAAACATGATTCCAATAATTCACATTAATACCCAGATTAGTTCATTACATCTTTATTAATTCATTTTAATGAACTATTATAAAAGCTATTTATTTAGCATTTGCCTTTAACTAAGTCATTGACAACATTTAAAATTATAGACTGAAAGTTGGTTGAAAAGACAACATCTAGTAGGTAAGATTATTGCACTGAGACACCAAATACTGAAAATAAGTCCTAACCTGCAACTTTATAACTTTCTGAGAACCAATGGAGTTTATTTTCTTTATCTGTAACATGAAGGTTTTAAATGGGATTGCCTTTTCAGGTCTGTTGATCATAATGCTTCAGCCTAGTTCTTTTTTCAACTGAATAAATGTTTATGCTCTTTTAGTTCTTCTTAATTTCCAATTAATATAATGAAACTTGGGTTTGTTTATTTAAACTTTTGTACTCTATACTAATAATAAAATTTTAGATTCTCAGCTGAAAATATATTTACTTACTATTTCATTTAGGTTAAGTTTATATCTTTTAAATAGAATTTTTAATTCTCTAGGGTACCCCCTAGAATTTTCTGTGAATTAAAAGATAGGGAAATGATAGGGAATTAGAAATAAAAGAAATAGTAAAATTATAAATGAAAGACTTTAGCTTCAGAAAGTATCTTTGACTTCTTAATGTATTTTTAAAATATTCCTTTGATGTATAAATACAGTAAAAAAATGTTCCATATAATTAGGCATTGTGGCGCATGCAAATTGTCAGAAAACTTAGGATTAAAAAATGCCTTGTAGCATTAATACTGCAATTCAAACTGAATCAATACCAAGTCCCTCTGGTGATTTTATTATAATATATCTCAATGAAACCACTCTTAGAACTTCATATTATAGAATGATAAATATTCTAAAATTAGATATTTTGTAGCCCAAATTTCAGAATTATCAACTACTCATTCTGTTTTTTTAGCATTTTCTATTCTTTTTATTGAGCTACATATTTTTCTCAGCTCCCTTCCCTTTCTCCACCGTCCCTTTCTTTTTTTTTTTATTAAAAATTCCCACCTCCTCCCTGCCTCCCATTTCCCTCCCCTCCTCCTGCTCCCTTCCCCCTCCCTCTCCAGTCCAAAGAGCAGTCAGGGTTCCCTGCCCTGTGGGAAGTCGAAGGTCCTCCCCCCTCCATCCAGGTCTAGGAAGGTGAGCATCCAAACAGGCTAGGCTCCCACAAAGCCAGTTCTTGCAGTAGGATCAAAACCCCGGGCCATTGTCCTTAGCTTCTCAGCAGCCCTCATTGTCCACCATATTCAGAGAGTCCGGTTTTATCCCATGCTTTTTCAGTCCCAGTCCAGCTGGCCTTGGTGAGCTCCCATTAGATCAGCACCACCATCTCAGTGGGTGGGTGCGCCCCTCGGGGTCCTGACTTCCTTGCTCATATTCTCCCTCCTTCTGTTCCTCATTTGGACCTTGGGAGCTCAGCCCGATGCTCCAATGTGGATCTCTGTCTCTATTTCCATCCATCGCCAGATGAAGGTTCTATGGTGATATGCAAGATATTCATCAGTATGGCTATAGTACCAGGCCATTTCAGGCTCCCTCTCCTCAGCATGCACAAGGAACTAGCTGGGGACATCTCTCTGGACCCCTGGGAGAATAAAGGAAGGGTGGATATGGGAGCAGGGAAGTATATATCTTAATTAAGGGAGCCATTTTAGGGTTGGCAAGAGACTTGACTCATTCTATTTTTCTTGAAAAGAAGACTCTGATTGAGAGATTCAGTCAGTGAAAATTTTAGTGCAAGCCATACTTCAGCCACCACATTATGAGCTGAGGTGCAGCGATAATACAATTGATTTGAAGTAAAACTATCACAACAAATCTGATTAGTCTTTTTCTGGAGCCCTTATAATTATGCAAAAGAAAATAAGATGACTGAAAATCAAGAAGAGACGTTATAAAAAACAAATTCATGCAGTAAAGACACATGAATAAAAAGCATATCCTCACTAGAAATCCTTCTCAAAACTTGAAGCAATACAGATATTGCCATAAAGTTTATTACTGCTTTAAATTATTATTTAAATTATATACTACAATAGCATTGCCATGAGAATATGAAGTGTATTGTCTATATAATGTGCACATAAAGAGTCAAGGAGGGGGGACAGAGAGAGAATCCAAAATTTTTGTTTAACCAATTACCTCATTCCTAGAAATTTATAAAAAGAGTCAAAGGAGCCAGATTGAATATCTGTAACCCAAAAAACAGAAGTCTAAAATACTAAAAAAATAAGAAATATTTTATGTGATTGACATTCCATAAGTTACAGATTTCAGAGCATTTTGGATTTCTCGATGAGAGATATTTAACCAAGTATCTATGCAGATGTTCAATATTCTTAAAATTTTCCAAACTTTTAAGTACTTCTATTCCCAAGCATTTTGGAAAATGTTTAGTCAACCTCTATAAATATTGTGCAGTTTAACCTCTCTCAAGAACTAGCTTCATAGAAAAGTAGAATAAAAGAAGCTAACAAGGTGAGACTTTTTTTTTCACTGTTGCAAAGAATTATTTCCTTGAGAAGACATTAAAAAATGTCTACCAGCTCCTTAGAAGGTCACAACAACAATCCAAGGTATGATTCCTCCAAAGTTCAAGCTAGGGACCAAAGAGTTTGCTGCGCATTCTTACAGAGCACGGATAAACAGTTGTTTATATTAGTGTGGGTGACCCCAAAGCAGCAACACTGCAAAGTCTTCATCAGCATGCTGGTGTGTTCCCTGCAACTACACAGATGGAGTCTTCTTCTGTTCACCTTCCCCAGTACCTTCGAAGACCCCATAGGCCACAATTAGATCAGAATTGCACACTAATGGCTAGGAAGAATGGCTGGAAAGTCAGGCGAGGGTTCAATGACAGTCCCTATGCCCTCCTTTGAGGAAATGTCAGCAGTTCATTGACCTTATCATGTTGGGCTCTTGGAAGCAGGCAAGGTGAGACTTTTTTAATTAATTTATTTTTTACATATCAATCCCAGTTCCCCCTCCCTCCTCTCTTTCGGCTCCCCACTTCCCATCCGCTCCTCAGAGAGGTTAAGGCCTCTGATGGGAAGTCAACTAAGACTGTCCCCTCTTTGAGGCAGGACCAAGGTCCTACCCCCCAAACACCCTGTACTGGGCTGAGCAAGTTATCTCTTCATAGAGAATGGGCTCCACAAAGTCAATTCATGCACTAGAGTAGTTCCTGGTCCCACTGCCTGTGGCCCCATGTACTGCCTTAGCCACACCATTGAAGGTGAGACTCCTAACATTATGATGAAAAGTAAGTTCCTAAAGCTACTCTGCTATGATTTCTCTTTCTCATTAAAAGATAAATATTTGAACTAACTATAAAATTTGACTAGAATAAATTAAAACATCTAGTTTTAATATCTGTTGATTTCATGCTGAAGTGGCAGCTCACTCAGGAAAGCATTTGTCTTGTAAGGATAAAGACCTCAGTTTGATCTCCAGATCTCGAATTTGAAAACAGAAAAAAGCCAGCGCTTTGTTGTATACACTTGAAGTCAAATTACTGGGGTGGCAGTGGCATGTAGATCTCTGGGCTTGCTGGGCAGGTAGACTTCCCTATTTGCTGATCTCCAGGGCAGTGGAGGACTCTGACTCAACACAAAAAGTGTGTGACACCTGGAGAACAGCACCTCTGGTTGTGCTGTGGCCTTCACATACACCCATGCACACATCAACATTCATATACACACTGTCTACTAATTTCACTTTTCCTGTTCTTTGAGCTCTTTTCTTCATAAGTTATTATTATCTGTTTCGAGAGTCACAAAAAATATTCACATGAAACTTAAATTGCAAAAGCACTTCTTTGAGAACTGTGTTAATTCTCTAAAGGCCTTTTACCATAATAACTTCTAAGACTGTGATCATAAAATTGTATCAAGCACTGATAATTTATTAATGAAAAAAGGTCATAAATTTGAAAGAGAGTAAGGAAGGGTATATAGGAGGGTTGGGAAGAGGAAGAGAATAGAGAAATGATGTAATTATAATATCAAAAATAAAAGAAAAATAAAAAGCTTACATACCATCCCTGTAATCTATGTAAATCTCCCCTATTAACTTCCAATATCAAATAACGCCGGACATGCAGATTTCTGTGCTCATACCTGAATTTGTAATGGAAGCAATTTAGAAAACATTAGTCTATAAATATAGTAGAAGCTTAAATTTGTTGCATAAAGCCGGGTGTCATGTCACATACCTATAATCCTAGCATTCAGAAGGTTGAGGCAGGAGGTTTGTAAGTTGGAAACCAGATTAGGCTGTGCAGCAGGTTCCAGCCCATACTGGACTACACAGCAAGATCCTGTCACAAACAAACTGTCATAACATACATGGAAAAATATATAGTCATATGCACATCCATCCTTTTATAAGCACCTTTTTTACATCCCTCTGTATTAACATGCCTATTAAATAACTTTAAACTGTTAAGTAACAGCAATCAAGAACTGTGAAGCCCTTGAAATAGACACCTCATGTTGTCTGACTTAATTTAATTTTAATATTTTTAGACAAAAATTACAATCACTTGAGCTTCTAAATGTTTTTAGAAAGCAATGTGTAAGTCATTATGTTCTATATTTTTATAGGAAACTGCAAAGAGTATCTTTATAATCCAGG
Organism: Microtus pennsylvanicus; assembly: GCF_037038515.1. Classification (NCBI taxonomy): domain Eukaryota; kingdom Metazoa; phylum Chordata; class Mammalia; order Rodentia; family Cricetidae; genus Microtus; species Microtus pennsylvanicus. The sequence continues at coordinate 37,097,342 of NC_134592.1, read as the reverse complement.
TACTGTTAATTTCCATTTGACATGGAAAACAATCTCTGGTGATTGATGGTCTTTGAGGTAAAAGAATGGAAAGAGAATTAGTAGATGCTGGGAACTGAATTCATTCTTTGTAGGGGGTTCTTTTAAGTTATTTCTAAATTTTCCAATTCTCTTTCACAAAGAAAAGTAAGAATTTATTATTTATCTTTTTGCCAAAACAGCTGATGCTGAATAATTTGTAAAAACTGTTCATTTCAATTATTGATACAATATTTGTGTATAAAGATGCTGTTGATTGTTATGGGGGTTTGTGAAGGGCATTTGTTTGTTTGTTTGTTTGTTTATCAAAATAGGAGTTTCATTTTTCCAGTATTTCCCAGTAACCTATATATGGTACTCTGAGATACCTTAATAGAAATCTATACTCTCCTTTCAGGGAAGAAAATTTTGTAATATTGTCTGATACATTATTTTCCTAAGGACTTTAACACCTGGGTTTGTCATCATTCATCTCATGCTATCTACCACCACAGGAATGAGCCTCACAATTAACTTGATCCGTGCTGATTAGAATTGAGACTACTGCAAGTAAAATCCGGAACTGAGTGTAAAATCACTTGGTCTGAATCTTGCTTACAAGGAGAGTGAGTGAGTGAGTGAGTGAGTGAGTGAGTGAGTGAGTGAGTGAGTGAGTGAGTGTGAGAAAGAGAGAGAGAGAGAGAGAGAGAGAGAGAGAGAGAGAGAGAGAGAGAGAGAGAATCCCTTGTACCTCTCAGTATCGCCTTCAATTGGTGAGATTCCCCTGGTTTCTCCAGCCTCTTTAGAACTCGTATTATATGTACACACCACCACACCAGGCTTTATTTCCCTGTTTTCTCTTTAAGAAACTTTAGATGAAATAAGAAAAAGCTTTAAAGAGTTAATATATCTTGGATTGGTCTGGCATTAAAATTTTCTGATTGGCAGCATAATTGTTTAATTGGGAATCATGTCACCAGTAAGAATGATGCTTGTTGGTACTGATCTTTCCACTTAAAGAACACTCATGTTTCTTGTCATACCATTGATGTTTTCTGATATTACAATAGAATAGACATTTAAACACTGAAAGAGAAAACGTGCATAGGTATATTTGTAATTCTTTGTTTTTTGTAAGCTAAATGCAAATGTAACACTACTCCAGATACTGCTTCATCAGAAGTCCCCAAGATAACCAAAAGTAAGTGCCAATTTCCTCCTCTCAGGAATAGTGCCATACCAGAAACTGAATTCTAGAGATCTATTTACAGAGCATGTCATATAGCATCTGGGTTAGTTAACTCCTTGAACTTATAAGAGGAGCCTGAGTCAATTGATGAATTGCATGTACTGCTTACTAATGTGTAGAAAAAATTTAAGTTCACTTTTTCTTTATTCTGTCTTTTTTACCCATCTTCCCTCATTGTAGCAAATTAGACGGCCGGATGAAAGCAAAGGAGTTGCTAGTAGAGTTGGATCCCTCAAAGTAAATATGTTTCTAACATTTTTTGGCAAGATTTTGTCTATAGCCTACACTTCTTCCTTTTTGGAGGGTGGAGGGAGGAAGGGGGCTTTTTTCCATTTTCCACCATCCCATTTTTTATTTTAATATTTTTATTGGCTGTTGGGTCATATTATTTTTGTTTTGTTTTCAGCTACACATAGAGCAACCAGCTGAAGGCAAGCTGCCAAATAACTAGCTTTGAAAGGCACCACAAACAAGAAAGGGCAACTGCCTCATTACGTGTGCCTGTGATTTGGGGCTCTAGAGTAAACCGTTCCTCTGACTGATGTCAATGGTTATGTGCTAAAATTCCTCTTAAATAGAAACTAATACATTCTCAGAATGTCACCTCCCTTTTAACCTATTTTATAAAAGGCATTGAATCTTATTTTAGTGTTTTTACCAGATTAATTCATTCCATAGTAAAAATTACTGTGAGTTAATAACATATATTGAATATATATCATGTAAAGAACTTAGAAGAAATGCTTTATGATGCCAGTATAATGGACCCCCATGCACAGCTTTTAGTGTTAAAGCACTCTTAGTACTTCTCTTTTTTTTAGCCTTTAAAAGTTGTTGTAATATTAGGCAAAAACATATATTAAAATATTTACCCACTTTGTACATAATCTTCTAATATACAGTTAAGGTTTCTGATTTTCTGATCCTATTTGTTAATGTCTAAATGTCACTTGCTCGATATATATTGAGCACTTGGTACTTTTATCATTTATTTAGTCATAATGAAAAGCTAAAAAAAATTTTATCACTGACTACTTTTAATGATACTCTCATAAATACAAATTAGAAAATTGTTAACTATAAAATAGGCAAAATTAAACTTAACCATTGTTTTACATCTCAATCCCAAATATCCTCACAGCAGTAACAACTCTTAAAATTAGTCAAACTGCAAGATAATTCAGTGCCCGAGATGTCATATAATTCACTAACTATATTAAAGTCTAATTAACTCAATCATTTCAGATTTCTCCATAGCTCCAATTCACTTCCACTTAAGAGTTTTTTTAAAAAGACAAATTTTTGTACTCTTTCCTCCTCCTTGATTCTTCTGCCTTCTTAGTTTTGCCTTTTTGTTGATTGTGAGTATGTGCAAACATGAATGCACATGGATGAACCTGTGTTTGTATGTCTGTGTTCTTTATTAAGAAAAGCCATGCTCTTTGTTTCTTAACACTGGCTTTTAGTAGCTAGCCTTTACATCTAAAAGTTACCTCTGTAGAGGATGGCACATGGTGATGTGCGCCAGTTTCAGAAATTAGGGTACTTAGCAGTATTCGGTCAATAGAATGTAGTGATGAACCAATAGCGTTCCTCGCTGTATCATACTTAAAGAGACAGTAAGTCTGTGGTGGTGTACAGTACTGATTAGGACACAAGATACAATACAAGTCTAATAATAACTGATAGTGAACTGAACTTAAGCGTCCGTCTATAACTGCAGTACCTGATATAAATAAATTTACATGTATGAGTGAATGTGAGTGTAACTGAAGTTCAGTTCTGAGATTATATATATATATATATATATATAATCTAAAAGTTATATGTATCTTTAAAAGTTTTTATACTTGCTTAAGAATAAAACTCTCATTTTATAGTTCAGTCAGCTTGTTTCAATATGGATACAGCCTTAGATTGAAAATTGTGCTTGCGGGGGAAGGCAAATTTCCTGGTCTTTAACATGTTTATGCTGTATAGCTATCAAGTAGAAAATCTTAGAATGAATCTCCAGGACATTATAAAAGTAGTTATTATATATACTTAACTATTTTGGTGAAAAAAAATGTTTGAACAAAATAAAATATTGGCTTACAAGTCACAAGTTTGTTGAAAATGTTATATTCTTATGTTATAGAAAAATCTGCGGTATTTTGAAATGTTTGCCGAGGGCAGTCAGAGTGTATAGTACTATGAACTTGTTTTAAAAGGAAAAATGAAAAGAAAACAAGTTGCCTTTCCAGTTCCTGTTGTGACATTTACATGGACCTCCATGAAAAGCTGGAGGAGCTCTGAGATCACCAAGATGTCAATGTGACAGGGTACTCTCTCAGAGTAGTGTATGGTTTCACTCATTTCCTGAAACTCTGCTGACAGGTATTCCCAGTCTGACTGCTTTATCCTCTCATCTCCAGCTTCTCAGTTTCCTGTCTCTTATCCCTTTCTTTCTTATTTAGCTGTGGTATCATACTCAGGTTTATAAAAATAAAGATTAAATTGGATGTATAAAAAACTAGTAGGCTACACAACTAATATTACAGTTGATTTAGTAAAATTTGGGCCCTGATATAAAGTAAGAACTTTTCAGAATCAATGCAACCATAATGTTGTAATTTTCTAAAGACCTCTTCATTGGCATCTGTTTAGCACTTCTTCGCTTGACTATGTATTTTGCCTATTATTGAGCATGTCAGCAATATTGTAAATTATTGACTGGACCTAAAAAGTAAAGACTTGGTGATTCAGTTTTAGTTTTCAGGGAAAATTATGAATGTTTAATTGTCATATATTATCTGACCAGTAGATACACATGTTCAGATTTTTAATAGACCTCTCTAAACTCAGATACCTTTGGAATAATTATGTCATATTTTGTGTAGAAAGAAATTTAGCAGCAAGCAGCTTTTCCAAGAATGGTTTACTCTAGCATCTTGTAAATACTTGAGTATAGGCCCATATTACACAAGACATCTTTTGAAAGAGAACACCAACATAGAGCCTCTTGACATCGTACTGCAGCGTATATCCAGAAACTAGAAACTATTTTTATAATATAGTTTCCTCTAAATACGTCTTTTCAAAAGGTAATCATTTTCAAAATGGATATACAAATATGACAATAAAATTAAATTGTTGTACTAAATAGCTTGTCTCTGACCTTCCCTTTCTAGGACTTCAAAAAAGTTTTTATGAATCTAACTCATGGATTTATTTCTCCTGAGATTATTGCCTTTCATCTAATTCATACTGCTATATTTATTTTGCCATAAAAATAAAGTAAAAGTTAATTATCTTATATCTCAGCTTATTTTTAAAAGTATCCTGTATATTATATGTATTTATATTACATACATTTCTGATTATTAAAGTAAAAATCATTTTACTAATTTTAGTCACTAACTTGTGAAAACTAAACAGAAAGAAATTAATATGTCTCATTGTTCTACTTCCTTCTTTGAGCAAGACCTTCTTTTCTATGTGTATTAGGAATTCATTTTTCTCCTAAACTTTTAAAAAATATTTTAGAGTGTTTTGTTGTAAACATTGTATTTTTATGTTTATTACCTTATTATATCTTAGTAAAGGTAACATTCTAGGTCATATTGAATTGACTCTCTGTACTCACCTAAAATCCCATGTCTTTCAAAGGAAATTTAAATCAAGTGAGATAGATACCCTGACACGATCAAGCAATACAATTGTACTTTAATATTTAGCTCTTAGTAATATAAAAAATGTCTGCATTGAGTCCATTAACTGATACTGAGCAGGGACACACTATTGGAGCATTAGTCCTTAGATGAGTAAGCAGCCAGTAGACCTTACTAAGTAGACAATATGTTTATATAGAGTTCCTTTCTACAGGCACATATTAGTGTCTGTCAGTCCTCATACATAAAACATTTTTTGAGCCACCTGTATCTCCTGTTTGATAAGCTGGCATTTACATTAATAATTTGCATTTGCTTACCACTTGTTTATAGTAATTATATTAAAATCCTAACTCTTGCAGGAGATGATCAGTCATAAATATGGCCAGTCTTTAATAATGATAACAGTAATTTAATCTTAGGAATATTATCCAAAATGGTCTAATTGTAGTAATTTTCACATTATTAGAATTCTCTTAATGGGAAAAACTTATTCCTGAAATTTTATTTTTAATGAAAATAAGAAAGCTCTATTTTATCTTATGCTTTAAATAAGAAGATACAATTTTGAAATATTATAATGACTAAAATATTTGAGGTATTCATATCTGTAGGGTGTTTAATGCTCACTGTGGAATTGCCGCTCTCAAAACTGTCTTTAAGCCTGGCAGTGGTGGTGCACACCTCTAACTACAGCACTCAGGAGGCAGAGGCAAGTGAGTTGCAGGACAGCCAGGGATACACAGAGAAACTCCATTCTGAAAAACAAACAAAAACAAATTAACTTTAATATAAGACACTAATGATACCTCTGCTTGAAATAGTAAAAAAGAGGCAAAATTCTCAAACTGTTTTAAATAGAATAAGTATGCAAAGATTTTCTTAGAACTATGATTTTGCTATGGAAAATTTAATGCACAAAGTTGAAAGTGTATTACTTTTCCTAATATATAAAGTTAACCATATTTTAGAAACTACCTCAAAGCATAAGTGACAGTGGTAGTTTTATCCCAAACCAGTAAGGCAATAAACTTAAAAAGTTCAAAAAATTGGTTTTTTAATGATAGGGGAAAGAGTTTATGTGACCTTTAATTCAATAAATGCTTGATGAATACCTACTATATTTTGTTATAGATGCTAGAATTATATTAAATAGCAAATATAGTGAGGTTGTTTCTGATTTTTCCACTTTATCATCCTTTCCAATTCCCTTAATTTTGTATTCTGAAACCTCATACAGAACTTGTGACTAGAAAATGCATTGGTAACTGTTTCAGTTCCAATGGCATAGTGAAAATTAATGTAGGACAAGGCAACAAAATGTATCATGTTGGCATCACAACTAAGAAATTAGAGCAAACCAAAGCAGCACCAATTCCAAGTCATAAAGCTCAGCCTGGAGTGACAGAACTGTAGTGCTGATCACTCAGGAGCCTGAAGCAGGAGGATCACCGGAGCTCAGTGACAGTAAGGGACGGATTTGATCATGAAGATTAAACATAGCTTTAGGTATAAAATGACTATATTAAGAAACAGTAATAAAATAGCTGTTTTAAAAGTTGGTGAAGCTGTATTTGCTGGCACACGGCTGAAGTCTTAGCATGGCTAAAGAAGAAGGACTACATATAGAAACCAACCTGGGCTACATAGTCAGTTCTAACCCAGCCTGAACCAGATAGCCAGACTCTATATCTGAAACATAGGGGAGGGAGAGACAAACACAGAGAAATCAATGACTAAAAACAATGGTTAAAAGTAAATGTGGAAAAAGGATATATATAATATTTTATGGTGTTGCTGACATATGTATTGAGAATGGGTTGTTCATTAATACTGAAAATTAAATAAGAAGGAATATCAGATTACTTAAACTAGCTCTCCTGTCATCTTTACTGAATAATATAAAGATGTACAGTAGATATTCAAACCAATGAAGATCAATGTGGAATCATAGGGAAAAAAAATGTTTGTTATTCTGCTTTCTCCCTAATTGAGCATCTTCTCAGCAAGTCCATACCACAACCTGTATGAATAAGGATATCATATCATCTCTATAATTATACTTTTTTTTGAAAATTAGGAGGAAGTGGATTTTGATGTTTCTTTGTTTTTTAATTATGAGTTTCTCTTTCAAATGACTTAAGTCTTGAGATATGTTCCCTTGTCAGGCTGTTTTCTTATTTATATGCCAAATTTGTTGGTGATAAAGCCATGTAAACCTTCCGAGACCCTTAATATTCTACCATTTCCTCTTTAACAGTGTTTTCTTTTCTCCACTGCACAACCAGGCTCGGCTTCCGTCGTGCTCATCCACCTATAGTGTGTCTGAGGTATATTTTGCACGTGTCCTTTTACATGGTCAATAACATGCTCGCACTCACCCCCCTTTTTTTTTGCCTTAATTTATTTTGCCTTGCTCTTTGCCGTTGGCTGAAAGGGGTGAGGGTATCAGTGGGGAAAAGCCACCAGTTTTAGGGAAATTTTCTATACTACACTCTTGTCAAAATTTCTTGGCTTCCAGTACTCATGTATTACACTGAAATAGCTAACACACAAATAGCCAAATTGATTGTTATTGCTACCTTCCTCCATAATAATTTCTCTGAACCAGGTAATTTATTTTTAAGCTTGAATTGTCTAAAGAAAAAGAATCTACTTTGAGCATACATGTATCTGTTACTGATACTGAAAATTTGAATTCAGTTAGTGAGAATCCCTTCCCATTATCCAAACACATAGGAAACCTTCCAGAATTGACCATTGAAAGGGAAATTGTGAGAAAAAGCAAATTATTTCATTCATGTGTATTTAAAACTAAAGATTCCTTTCCTCTTTAAAAATCTTTAAAAATTATATTCAGGTGGTGGGTGAGACGTGCCTTTAATCCCAGCATTCTAGAGGCAGAGACAAGTGGATCTTTGAGTTCAAGGTCAGGCTGGTCTACAAAGCCAGTTCCAGGGCAGCCAGTGCTACACAAAGAAACCCAGCCTTGCAAACAAAAAGAAGTAGGATTGCTTAGTTCCCCTGTTACTTGTGCTTTTCTTAAGATTCTTATCGTACAAGAGACTATATTAATTGTGAGAATTATGCTCTTTTATGAAATATGTAATATAAAATTAGACCTGTGTTCTTGTCTTCTTAGGATTTAATTTTTCCCTTTCTGTTGTACTAAACAATAGCACACATAATTTTCTCATTTCTGAAAAGTAAATTTCCAAAATATTACTAACATACTTTGACTATATCATGGGCTAAGTCTGGATTCCAAAGCAGGAGCAAAGTTGAACAGATGTAAAGAAAAAAATTTAACTCTAAAGAAAAGAAAGTGAATAGCATATGAAATTTCAGATGTCAGTTTTTATTGCATAGCATATTTACCCATATTTATATAACTCCAATAATTATTTTCAGACCAGTATTGTCAGTATAATTCTGATCACAAGAATATTATACATGATGCAGTTCCTTTTAAAATGACACTCTCTAAAATAACAGTTTATTTGTGCAGAAAAACAAATTAGCATCTTTAGATTTTAAATTTTAGAAAGTCCTAATAAAGTTTAATTTATTGGGACAATAAAGTACAGCAATCCTATTTAATTTTTATTTACTAAGTGACAATTGTCAATGACTTTTTTTCTTATAACTGACTTTATACAGATAGATAACTTTTCTCAGCCAAGAAAGAATTTCTTCATTATTCACAAACTTGGTTATATTAAAAACAAAGAGAATTTAGATAACTCTTAAATAACTCAGGAAACCTGTCATGAAAATAATACAAAGCTTTGAAACTCCCAATAAGAAAGATTACTGAACTACAAGGCCATCTATATTCTTCATTTGACTTTTTCTTTGTCATTTTGGTGTTTTAATGAGCAAATATGCTTGAAACATAATGGTGATGGCTTTAGCATAAACATGGTGGCCATGTACTGTGCCACTATCATCATCATGAATGAGGTCTCATCAAAAGCTGGGGGAGTTTTAATTATGATCATGATCTTCAATCCGTACAAAATATTTCTTGGAAGTAAATATTCATGTCAATATCTATGGAAGATTTAGGCCCCCAAATTTATCTTAGAAGTGATGTCCTTACTGGGGATCTTGGTTATTTACATCCATGAAAATCTTTGAAAAATCATTTTGGAACAGTAATTACTAAAAGGCAAATTAACTATGTGTCAACAAGGACTTTTTGAAAACATAGGTGTGTATCATACCATCATTACATTTTTCATAGGCCCTTTTCTTAATACCACAGGCATGATTTCCAGTATAACAAATATATAACACATTTTCTGCCACTTCATCTAGGCAGTTCTCCATTTCTCATGAGAGGGTATACCATTGACATCATCTTCAATCACAGCCTGCATCATCCATCAGGGTCTAACTTTCTCTGTGACAGAGGTGTGCAGAAGGACTCTCTGGTTTGAATGTAGAACTGGCTTTGGCGACCTGTGTGTGCAGTGGCATTTGCTCTGTGACATTTGGCTCTTACAGGAACTTGAACTCTATGTGGGTTTGTGACATGTGGGCCTCCTTAATGGTCATAAAGTACGTTTCTCACTTGTCGTTTGTGATAGGGTTTCTCTATTCTTCTCTGCCATCCTTCTGTCATCTCTCTGAAACATTTCTGTGTTAATATTCAATCCAATAAATTTAAGATAAAGTAGAAATCTAATATTCATGATGTTCATATGCACAAAAGGTGTCTTCTATGATTGTTTCCTTTATTCTAAAGCTGGTAGCTGTTTCATAAACGTTAAATAAACTTTTCAGGAATGTTCTCACGTAACACTTTTTAAATGGAAACCTCTTTTAGGACGACTATAAACTGTAGTGTTTATTTTATAGCAGAATTATGTAAGTAGCCAGACCTTCCATCGCTCAATATAATTGTCTCCCTACAATGATATCATCTTCACTTTACCTCTATTTCTGAAGAAACGGTGTCTAACTCCTGATATGGCACTTGACTTTGAAGCTGTATAGACAACTCTCTTGTATGCCATTCATTAAGATTAAATTATTAAATGTTGCTCAAAAGATCCTATCCCTGAGTTGTAAAGAACAAGGTAGTCTATAACCTCATGTGGCTAAATCTGCTTGACAAATATGATTCCATGGCCCCTTTGTTTAAAGTAAATAAATAAAATATACCCCAAAAAAGGGAGAACTAATTTCTAAATTTCTGATACTCAAAATTTTCAGCATTGTTTTTGTTGTTTTTCCTTTTTTAAAAGATTATTTCAGAACTGGAGAAATAGCCTAACAATTAAGAGCACTTGCTACTCTTTCAGAGGACACAAGTTTGATTCTAAGCATTCATACTAGACTATTGAGACCACTTGTACCTCCAGCTCCAGGGAATCTGACAGCCTCTTCCAACACACACACCCTCTTCCAACACCACACACACAGGCATGTACACACACATACATGCACATGCAAAAAAGAATTTTTTTAAAATACTGCTTCAGAGTTTCCTTATTTTAAACAAAAGTCAAATAAGTACTGTCTCCTGGTAGAAATGGTTTTCATTATGATCTATTTAAGAAACAGCAATATACCAGGTGTGGTAGCTCACATCTTTAGTCCCAGCACTCAGAAGTCAAAGGGAAGTGAATCTCTGTGAGTTCAAGGCCACCCTAGTCTGTATAATGAGTTCTAAGACAGCCAAAGTTGCACAGTAAGATGCTGTCTCAAAAATATAAAAAGGTAATATATAATTGAAGTAAATATTTGATTATATCAGAATAACACACAGCATATAAAAATAAACATAAATATTTAACTTATTTTGCTTTTATAGTCCAGATTGAACTCTTTAAAACCCTCTTTAATGTGCCAGATTTGTCCATAGTAAAGCTGGTTTAGTTTGTTGGAAACTTAGAAGCTCATTACTTTCTTGTTGAGTAGACAAAGACTGGAATTTAATGATATGTCTATTTAATGCTTGACAACTTAAAGCTACTTAAATCCTAGCATGGTAGGTGTCCTTTGAATTCTAACACATGTCCCATAAAACCTGTTACCTTCCAGATAATTCTGTAGAATTCTATCTCTTCTTATGAGGAGTTTAAGGACATATAATTTAGTTAGGTAAAATAAATTGAGAAAGGGGAAGATGCCATTCACAGATCTTAGTAGTAACCCTAGAAACTGGAAGGTTCTAAGTATGGTTGAAGCTGTCTTTAGCCTTTGAGGGAGAGTGATACTATCAGAGATGAATGTCTCTATTCTTTTCAAACCCATGTTTTGCACATTTTATTTTTCTAATATTCTCTAGAAAACAACTCTTCTCCATTTGAATAGGATATTGGACTATTCAGTTTTAATACTGAATATCATAGAAGAATTGTTTCAGTCCTGGGCAAACCAGAACAATCAGCTGTTCACTCCCTGTTATTACTCCAGTAAAGGTGAACATTCTTATGTCTATGTTCCTTTCTTCTTGCTTTTTTTGTGTAATTTCTATTACTTGTCTGTCAGAAATGCCTCCTCCACTTTATAGCTCAGGTATAGCTCAGGTTCATTCTCTTCCAGAGCCTCATCTAACAATTTGTTTGCCATTCACTCAAGGGAATTTCACTTGTACTTAAAGTCTTACCTTATATTACTTTTTCTTCTACAAATCTGTTTTTTTTTCTCTATTCTGTACATCTTGATCTCCTAGTCTGTCTTCACATGTGTCTACTGTGGCAATATGTGACACTACTGAAAATTCAGAGCAGAAACTTGATAGTTATTTCTCCCATATGACTAATGAAAATCCAACAGATTTTGCCTCTTCCCCCTGCCCCCCAGAACCTGTACCTCATTCTTTAGAACGACCTTTAGTGATGTATTTGGGTTTCTTGTCTGAATCGGTAGATTAGTCTCCAGGTTAGATCCCTTCCTATCATTGTCTGTTCTGCAAAAAAAAAAAAAAAAAAAGCCATCTTCACCTTGTTCACCATAGTTAACAAGTTAAAATGTTGATGTAACTGTACCGTTCCTCTTTAAAAATCAGTCATAGCTTCCATGACCTCTAGAAAGTGCCCTGTACCCACCAAATCAACCTTTCCTTTTATTATACCCTGTTCATAGACTAAACTTACTTTCAACCATACCTAAAATTTCCCAGTTGAAAGGGCCACTAACATCTATCAATTGCTTCTTCTTTTTCCTCCAACTAATGCCAAGTTATATTACCCTACTACATTATACATCCTTAAAAATGTGTCCATAGGAATAGATTGAGTCCTCTTATAGCTTTCAAAATGAATCATGGGCTAACAATTTCAGTTACTTTAAGCAACACCCCACTGCCCCCATCGTCACCCCCCCAAAAAAAGGCCTGTTCAATCAGTCCACCTCTAGGAAGCCTTTCCTGATGATGTGCCCCATTCCAGTCTGAGCTGCTAGAGATCAAGGGTGACTCCTTTACTCTATACCTATTTTAAAATTTTAAGTCGTTTTAGAAAAAACAGTAGATGTGGTTTGATGAATGTGACTTATTCCCTAACTTATTTGTAATGCTATACACTCCACTAATAAGTTATAAAAGTAGGTTAAGTAAAGACATTGACTTAACTTCTTTTGGGGGGTTTTTGGCATACAATAAACACTTAAGAAATATTATGTCTTTATCATGAGTTACAACAGTCTCAAATACCTTATTGTCTGTTAGTGTCAAATATCCCTAAGATTTATATACATTTTTAATTCACTATAACATATGTTAATTTAGGTTGGTAGCATTCCCATTTTGGGGGGTAGCTGAAATAATAGCTATATTTTTTATCTTTTCAACCATAATTCTTTATTGACCTTGGATATTGTGGGCAAGGAATCTCAGAAACTGTAGAATTGGTCTTCCTACCCTAATGCAAACCAGCACTAGCTGGCAAGCAGTATAAGCAGAAAAGAAGTTTGATTAATATATACATTTCTACTTACTCTGTTTAAGTTGCTCCTTTCAATTATTGAAAGAATTGACATCAAAATTTTTTACTTCTCAGTGGAATGTCCACCATTTTCTGTTATATTTCTTTATAACCACAGTCAACATTTTGTCTTCATTTTTCCTTCTCTTACTAAATCCGTTGTGTTTTCTATCAGGAAGTAATGTCAATGCTATTTGTGCAACTTCTATAAATTGCAGAATTTTAAATATCCTGAGCAACTCATGTTCTTATTTTCTTTATATGTTCCTATAGATTTACTGGCAGCATGGGTTTACTATTAACTCCTAGTACAATTTTTTTAGAATCCACAAAAGTATCTTCTTGATTTGTTGTAGTATATTTTTGTTTGTTTATTTCACACAAAGTGTGCATTTGGGTACAATAAAATGTACAACCTAGATTTCACTTCAGTAAGTAACATTATTACTTTTCCCTAGTCATCTTTTTTATTTTCACATCATTTCCTTCTAATCCAGGTGTATTAATTAATTTTCTTGTTGCTATGATAAATATCTGTCTAAAATAACTTCAGTAAAGAAGAATTTATTGGGGCTGACCATTCAAAGTGTTATGATGTGGCATAATAAAGAAAGTGTAACTGAGGAAACAGTCTGCAGCTGTGGCAGCAGCTTGCTAACATCTGGGTTGTTCACAAGCAGAAACCAAACCAGAAGGGCTTCCTTTATGTCTCAAGACCTAGTCCCCCAATAAACCCATTTCTTCCAGTTAAGCCCAGTCTCTTAAAGGTTTTGCCAACTTGCTAGCTGGGGACCAGGTGGCTGAATACTTGAGTCTGGGATAGGAGACATTTCACATTTAAACTATAGCATTAGTGTTATTTTCATTTAAACCATACAACACAGAAGTAATTTGTGTAGATGTTTCTTACATTCTTGAAAAGATGGTTCACTCTAGATTTCTAAAAGAAGTTTTTAATCATTTCATACAATGAATGTTAGTGCTTTGAGGGCTTAATTCTCTTCCATAATTGAGAAGATGCAGGAAAAAAAATTATGTAGGTCCCTTAAACAGCATTTATTGTATAAAGTCGTGCCTTTTTTCTTTAGGAATTATCCTTATTGACTTTTAGAATCTTCAGTGAGCTAAGGCCAGAATTGCCTATGTTTACATATATTTAGAATGAGAGAGAGAGAGAGAGAGAGAGAGAGAGAGAGAGAGAGAGAGAGAGAGAGAGAGAGAGAATATGTTTTTTTTCAGGGTTTTAAAACTTTGCATCTATCTTTTTTGAGTGAATGTGGGAAAAAAAACTATTTTAATTAGCTGCTTACCATATTATAAAAATGTTCGTTCTTTGGGTTTTAATAGCCTTGCTCATAGTTTTAAAGTAAATTTGCCAGAATTAATTTGTCCTAGTTTTTAATTTTTTAATTGGGGCTAGAGCAAGAGCTTGGGCACAAGTACCTTAGTTTGTGTCCACGGCCCCTGTGGAAAGCCAGACTTTGTGGTGTGGCATGTCTGTTATCAGAAAGCAGCAGAGACAGGCGTATCCCTGAGGCTAGTTTCCCAGTCTGCCTAGCAAACTCAGTGAGGACTGAGAAAGAAACCTGACATCCACCTCTACCCTTCCGTGCACACATTTTGAGTTTTAATTTGGAGCTAAATTTGAATCCTAACCTGGGACTCAAAACCCCAGCCCTTACTAGCTCTGTTGTGTTAACTTCTCTACAGCTATTATTTGTACTATTTCACACAGTATAAAATAATATACCATTTATCCTTGTAAAATTTTAATGATAGAACTTTTTAATATGGTAAAAATTAAACAACTTAATGCTGAAGACTTAAGAGTGTCTACTGCTCTTAAAGAAAACCAGAGCTGTATTCTCCAACCTACATTGGGTAGTTTATACCAGTCCAGCTCTAGGGTACCCTACACATACTCTACGGACACCTGCTCTCCCATGCTTATATCCGCACATAGTTATGTGACTTATACACAGTTTTAAAAGTAGATAAATCTTTTTAAAAACTGAACAGCTGAATACATCTGTGCATTAACTAATATTTAGATTTAATCAATAACTATTTTATCTATTTATAGTAAAGACACTAAGTTACTTTTAGCTCAAAATAATTCATTCAGATTTGTTGCCTGATAATTTGTCACATGATGAAGTGTTTTATATATAGTAACTAGAAATAATATATATATATATTAAATAGAATCTGATTGAAAGATTAATTGTTAGTCTGGGGATATAGCTCAGTAAGTAAAATGTTTACTCATCATGTATAAAGCCCTGAGTAGTTCAGTCCTAACACATAAGCAAGGTGTGGTTTTGAGGTGCCTGTGGTTCCATCACTCTTGTGGCAGGAAAATAAGAAGTTCTCTCTCTCTCTCTCTCTCTCTCTCTCTCTCTCTCTCTCTCTCTCTCTCTCTCTCTCTCTCTCTCTCCGGTCTTCTCCTACTGGTCCCTCTCCCCTCTCTGTTCTCCTCTCCCCCCATACTCTGACTGTCCCCACCCCATCCCCACTTCTGTCTCTCTGGTCTTTTTGTTTTCTGTCTTCTGTTTCTTCCTTCCCTCTCTTTCTTCCTCCCTCCCTTGCCCCCTTAGTTTATTTGAAAGACCAAGTGTTATCACTTTCCTTATCAACTTGACCTAACATGGTCAGTACTTGTACCATCCCTTACTACTTTTCTCTAATCATTGTTAAGTAAATAAAATAAGATTATGTGAACATCTATTTACTTTACTTTCATTCTTTGATTTAACTAGCTTATTTGTTTGGTTTTTCTGTAATCTTTTTCCCAAAACTTTTTCTCAAATATTCTGTTTAGGTTATTTATGTATACATACTTCTTCTAAACGATGACTATTATAAATATATAGTATTATTTATTATCATTTTTATATTGCCTTTGAATTGCATTATATGTGAGACTTTATGGGAGTCACCATAATTAAGGCAAGAAGATTCTCATGAAGATGACTTTTAAAATAGTACCAGATTCTAAGCTGCTTTTCAACAGTTCATATTATCCTTGATGAGGAGAGATGATTATCATTGAACTATATGTGTGAAAATGTCATGAATAAACTCTTGTTTTTAAGTTTTCATATAATGTTTTATTGATTCTTGAATGATTTCTTACAATGTATTTGGATTATATTCACCCCAACTCCTCCCAGATTCACCTCACACCACACCACCTACAACCAACTAGATGTCCTTGTTAATGCTCTTTGACTTTCATTGTTACATGTATACATAAAAACTTATATATAAATATTATATATATGTAAATATATATATAAAACATGCTGAGTACATTTAGTTTTGTTCATGTGTATATGTTCTAGGACTGACTGACCCCTTGGTGTTGGATAATAATTTAAGGGATTCATCCCCTGGAAGGTTTATTCTCCCTCTCTCAGCAATCATTAATTGACTATAGCTCATGATCTATGGATGCAGCCTTGGAAGATTTTCCCTATCCTCAATGGCATGTCAGCTGGTATTGTTCCTGAAACCTAATATTTTATATAAATAATATATTCAGTTTTTATTTTCTTAAGTTCATAGAACTCTTAGAAAGTTGGAATGCCCTCATAGTTTATCTGAATCAAGAGTTAAACAGACATATGGATTGAGGTAGGAACTGGTTTGCTATTTGTTACACTATTTTGGGGAAATGTGTTTTAATTTCTAGTAGAATCCAGCCTTCTCAAGTTTTAAATGGTAATAGGATGGATTTTTTTTACTCTGACAGCTCCTTTTTCTTTATAATACTCATTTTAGAAGGTAAAGAGAGAAGGAAACAAAATATAAAATGAGGATTTCTACCATCATAACAAACTTAATTTTTGTTAGATGAAATATAAACTGGATTGAGTTTACGCCTACAGTTAACACACTGTATAGTGTGGCATTATAGATGTTTCTTCATAGTACATGCTTTTAAAAATCTTTTTGTATTCTTTTATCAATTGCTACTTATTAAATAGCTAATATCACTAGTACCTTGTAAACAAGCCTTGTAAGTCTTGGAGACAACTGAGAAAAGTAAAACAAATACATGACTAACTTGAAGAAGTACTGATTCTGGCCAGACCTGAAAGCATGTAGTCAAACATAGTTTCCACCACTGTCTTTGTCTTTGCCCCAATTTATCCATCTCTAAAATAAAAATGAATGAACTTGTAAGTTATACAGAAGTTTTCTTCTCATGAAATCACTGAAAGTAGAAGGAATTCATACAAAAGCCAATTTATTATTCATATGGTGAGCAAGATTTTTTTTTCCAAGACAGGGTTTATCTGTGCAACAGCCCTAGCTGCCTTGGAACTATCTCTGCAGACCAGGCTGACCTCAAACTCACAGAGATCCACCTGCCTCTGCCTCCCAAGTGCTGGAATTAAAGGCATGTATCACCACTACGCAGCTATGAGTAGGAAATTTAATCTTCTTAAAACATTATGGTATAATTTTCAAAGAGTTGGATCATGATTTTCATCTTACAGGATTTATTTCCTACAAAAAAGAATTAACCAGACGGCTAGATGTACATAAAATATAGTGATAGAAGGAATTCTTCCCCCAACCCAAAAACTCTTTAAGTGTCTTTAAACAAACTGACAGCAGAGAGATAAACAGAAAGAACATAGATATTGATTAACATTCACAGGAGTATACAAATAATGGAAGACAGCCAATGTCTGAAACTTACACATTCTTCATAGGGGTAATGGGAGAAGGAGACTACAGATAATTTTTGACAATAGTAAATAATTTTGTAAAGAGGAATGTCTTCACCAGAAGCTAAGTAACAAGTCTTGAACAAGATTCTCTGGGCCCTTAGGGAAGTAGCAACAATTTGGAAAAGTGAGAGAATCTGCACAATAATAACAAAGGTTGTTTTATACAAAGTGATGTTGCTCTTCAGACAGTTTACTTAGTGTAAGTAGCTGGAGAACTTTCAGTCTTCTTTCCTATGAGTTATTTCCCCTTGGTTACTGAGGGTTTTGGGTGGGGGGTATCCAAAATACTGAGGTGTTTTTGAAAACCTCCTTTTAGTCTGGTGTGGAATTTAGAGTCCAAGCTCTGCCCCATACTCAGGATTGCAAATGAGAGGATTAGAAAAAAACCTTGATTCTAAGGAGCATTTAAAGTATGCCAGTTTCATTTCATTCCAAATACTTAGCATGGCAAAGTGTCAAATTTTGAAGTATTATTCTTTTTTTTTTCAGAGTGAGGTTGGATATTTATTTAGTGGGTTATGAAATGGACGGGGAAAGGGGAGAAGGGAAGAAGTGGAAAGAAGGGAGAGAGACAGAAACTGCCTCTTCAGTAGAGAGTTGGAAAAGCAAGGAGCTCAGACTAGAAGCAGGAGGAAGATCCACCTGCCTCTGATGTAGATGGGTGAGGGAGTGGGCGGGACTTGTCTCTTAAAGGGACAGGACAGGCCATTACATTCCCTCGTGTATTATTCTTAAGCTCATACAAAAAAAAAACATGTTTTAAGGTTAAAAGTCTAATTGATTTTGATATCGTAAATGAATGTTAAACTTGAAATTGATTGTGACTTTATATGGTTGTTTATGCCTTGAATTGTGCAAAGGCCATGATAAATCAGAAGTATTTATTAATTATTTTTCCTGCAGTGTAGATATTGTCCTATTAAATATGTAGAGAATATTATAAAAAATAAATACAGACCCAGGTGTGATGGCACACATCTTTAATCCCATTACTTGGAGGCAGAGGCAGGTGAAACTCTGAGTTTGAGGCCAGCCTGGTCTACAGAGTAAGTTCCAGGATAGCCAGGGTCACACAGAGAAACTCTATGTCAAAACAAAATCAAATATGAAATTCCACTTAATAATTTTCTAAATTATTGTCATATTAAAAAACAATAATCTAAAATTTAAAGTTATTTTTTGAGTTAGAGCCAAAAAAAATTAAAAGTCAGGGTGGAGGTATGGCTCGTGGTTAGCAGCGCTTGCTACTGCTCTTCCAGAGGACCTGAGTTTGGTTCCCAGCACCCATATTAGACAACTCCCAACCACTAGTAACTTCAACTCCAGGGGATCCAATGTTTCTGACCGATAGGAACCTGCACTAGCATGCACATAATTAAAAATAAAATAAATTTATATGTTTTGATGTCTATAAAAAAACTTAACCATTTGGCTTGATAAAATAGTTGTGAGGGATTATTTTAAAATTCATCAAAATACTGTTCAGTCCCGAAAAGGCTTTGCTAAATACAAATATTCCTGGAGCAGATTAAGGTGTTTGGCCTAATATGTAACTTAACATTTCTCGATACTTCTTTATGACACATATTTCTATTAAGGACAGTATCTAGATTGTATAGTATTTAGATAGTATCTATTTTCTACAATTGTTAGTAAGGCTTATTTAATTAATTTTTCAAATATAGACAGCTTTGCATAGAGACAAAGGTAAAGCATGTTACTACTCTTTAAAACACAACTTAAGGAAATGCAGTTCTTTACCCTTTATAATCTTTCTTCAGTTTTGCCTAATTACTATTTAATACATTTGACTTCCTAAGAGACCCTAAAGAAAGTGGGTGTGAGTCCAGTGGACATCCAGGTCATAATTATCCACATCTAGTAATAGAGTTTTTGACAATGAATTTTTCTCTTTTTGTAAGTCCACACATTTGAATCTAAGTACATAATTTTGAGTCCTTTGGGGACCGTTTTAACCATGCTGAATCTTTCCTTAGCCTCTTCTGTTAACCTAACAAATGGCTTACTGTCTCTTACAACTGTGCCTTTCGCCTCTGTGGATTAATCTTTATTCCTAAGTATACTTTACCAGTTATTCAAGATGTGCTCTTATCTACTTGAGGAAAGACTTTCAATTTTTATTTCACTTAATAATAAAAATAGAAAGATAATATGTTTTCTGTGTTGTAATCTGTCCCTAGAAATAAACTAAGGAAGGTATAAATATAAAAATCTGTGATGATGTCTGAAACATTAACTTTGAAAAACCTTACATAGTTACATGTATATGATGCCAGAATAATTTTGGATGTGGTTTTATCATCGTGCTGGTTTCTCAGCCTAGATAATTTGGTAAATCAGACTCTCATTACTTTTCAATGGCATATAAGTAACTATGAATTGATTGATAAATTAAAACCATATACATTCTTTGAGGTATCATTTATGAATCTTAATTTTAAACTGTATTAATAATCATTAGAGAAAGCAAAAGGTTATTTAGCATAGTAAGAGTTATATGAAATTATTATAATGCACCAATTGTTGGATTTGAAGTATAGCTGAGAAGAATATATAAATATATATATACACACACACAACTTGGAGGAGAGAGAAATACTATATGCTAGCATCAGGTGTTTTGCATTTCAAGGGGAAAAGAATGAAAAAGAGGATGGAAGGAATGTGTTGTAAAGAGACAAAAGAAGGAATATAGAGTGGAAATATTGAAGGAAGGAAACTAGTTGTAGCTTTTGTTCCTTTTACTGCCTCAGTACTTGAATAGGTCTCTTGTTCTAACTCCCATTACACAGTTAAAAAGCAGAAGCAATAATTTCTGGATCAGAGTGAAATTTTAAAAACCTTAATGGCTTTTTTAATAAACTGACACACATGCCCAAAACACAGAATAGAATCCAAAGTCATATGAGCTGTTTATAGCCATAGTTTTCAATAATAATAATAATTTTCCTCAATCTGTTGCTGCGTCTTTCTCAGGATACGAAAAGAAAGGACTATTTCTGATATTTTTTATGCTGTTCTGCATTTAGTGTTGCCTAGAGTCATATAAAGCCAGCTTACTATTTTTTTCTCTCTCTCTCTTTGGCTACTCACTACTAACAACAGTTAAGCCCAATTTTTTTTTTTTTGCTACTATGTCTAAGGGCCCTTGCTGAGAAGTATAACTTGAATAAAGCATGGTTCTTGGGAGATGCTTCTATGTACACATGAACTAAAAGAAAGAAACACTATTGTGTTTAACTCTGTACTGAACTGCATTATAAGTTTCTATGATGCTTGACAAAAAAGGAAATTTTCAAATAAAAGCAGTACAAATAATCTAAAGTTAGATGCTACCAAGTTTGTCCCTGGTACTACTGCTTTGTGAGAATAGTCATTCCCCAAATCATGTATTTTTGCTAAAGAGTGGGAAAGACAAAAGGAAATGCTAGTGAGACCTGGAAGTAATTATTTAAGGAAATGTTGGATAAGTTATTGTTTATATACTGAAGTACATATTTGGTTGAAGTCATTTGAATCAAAATAAGGCTTATTTTAGTAGCATTTGGATAATATTTCACAGTAATATCATCCAAATTGAAATACATCGGCCATATAACTCTGTACCCATGACAGTTTCAAAGTAGTCAATAAACCTCATAATTGCCCTCAATACTGTAAACATTTATTAGGAGTATTGTTTTATGGTCAAGTGATTAACATCCTTTAGAGCTCTATTGAGCATTCATCTTAATTCATATATACATTTTTACTAGAAAATAAGCCAAATTTCTTTTTTTCCAGGTAGAGAGAAAAAAATCTTTCCTTTTATTTGCCCTTTCTCATTAATTTTATTTTTTAGAACATGGGAATCAAGGATGTAATTGGAGAACTAATTTTTATATTCCTGAATCATTTTCTAGACTGTGAGTTACTAAGCTTTTCTTAATTTTACCAAAAGAAAAAAAATGCTGTAAAGAAAATCAAGTATAGTAATTGAACCATATAACTTTAAGAATCTTTGATGAAGCAAACAAAACTTTTAATGAGTAGAAGGTTACAGTCATTTCTATATCCTTGATTATTTTCTTTTCCAAAACCTCGCCAAATTATCAGTTTAAATCGATGTTTTAAAAGTTCAAGATACATAGACAAACTAAAATAATCTGAGATTATTTACTCAGTTATTGATACCGTTGGACAGGAGTCTTTATAGCTATAAGCTAAATGCATTGGCATTGTGTTTCTTTTTAGAATAAAGAGTATATAAAGGTATTTAGATGATATCAAATTCTGTTAGGAAAAACATAAGCTGAAAGGTTTATTGAAAGTGGCAGTCTATTTAAATGTTCTTTCATTGGCCACTTCCCTCTTCTGTTCCCATTTTTAATTAAATGTTTCAAATACATGATATAACACATGACAAATTTGCATTCCCACCAGCAATGGATGAGGGTACCCCTTCCTCCACAGCCTCTCCAGCAAAGGCTATCATTGGTGTTTTTGATTTTAGCCATTCTGACAGGTGTAAGATGATATCTCAAAGTTGTTTTGATTTACATTTCCCTTATCGCTAAGGAGGTTGAGCATGACCTTAAGTGTCTTTTGGCCATTTGAACTTCTTCTGTTGAGAATTCTCTGTTCAGTTCAGTGCCCCATTTTTTAATTGAGTTAATTAGCATTTTAAAGTCTAGTTTCTTGAGTTCTTTATATATTTTGGAGATCAGACCTTTGTCTGTTGCCGGGTTGGTGAAGATCTTCTCCCAGTCAGTGGGTTGCCTTTTTGTCTTAGTGACAGTGTCCTTTGCTTTACAGAAGCTTCTCAGTTTTAGTAGGTCCCATTTATTCAATGTTGCCCTTAATGTCTGTGCTGCTGGGGTTATACATAGGAAGTGGTCTCCTGTGCCCATATGTTGTAGAGTATATCCGACTTTCTTTTTTATCAGGTTCAGTTTGTTCAGACTGATATTGAGGTCTTTAATCCATTTGGACTTGAGTTTTGTGCATGGTGATAGATATGGGTCTATTTTCATTCTTCTACAGGTTGACATCCAGTTGTGCCAGCACCATTTGTTGAAGATGCTTTCTTTCTTCCATTGTATACTTTTAGCTCCTTTATCGAAAATCAGGTGTTCATAGGTTTGTGGGTTAAAACCCGGGTCTTCTATTCGATTCCATTGGTCAACTTCTCTGTTTTTATGCCAATACCAAGCTGTTTTCAATACTGTAGCTCTGTAATAGAGTTTGAAGTCAGGGATGGTAATGCCTCCAGAAGTTCTTTTATTGTATAAGATTGTTTTGGCTATCCTGGGTTTTTGGTTTTTCCATATAAAGTTGATTATTGTCCTCTCAAGGTCTGTGAAGAATTTTGATGGGATTTTGATGGGGATTGCATTGAATCTATAGATTGCTTTTGGGAGAATTGCCATTTTTACTATGTTGATCCTCCCAATTCAAGAGCAAGGGAGATCCTTTCATTTTCTGGTGTCCTCTTCAATATCTTTCTTCAAAGACTTAAAGTTCTTGTCAAATAGATCTTTCACTTCCTTGGTCAGAGTTACCCCAAGATATTTATGCTATTTGTGGCTATCGTGAAAGGGATGCTTTTCTGATTTCCCAGACTGCCCACAGGGCAGGGAACCCTGACTGCTCTTTGGACTGGAGTGGGAGGGGGAGGGGAGAGGGATATGGGGAGTGGGGGAAGGGGGAGGGGAAAGGGAGGTGGGGAGGAGGCAGAAATTTTTAAATAAAAAAATATATAAATAAAAATGCTGAATTTAAAAAGAACAATTAAATTTAGTATTGTGGTATCAGTAATAAAAATGTTTGAGGAAATTAGATATAAATTATTATAAAGAAAGAGAATTATTTTATGAGCTATCAATGTTAATCCATTTAAGCATGAATTTATTCATAATAATAGCATTTGATTGTAGTATGAGTGTTCAAATGAGTCAAAGGGAAGACAAAGAAGTCAGAAACTACATATTATTGTACAAACTAGGCTTATATTACTCTAAATTTTTAAATATGTGAACCTGACATTGTAATTTATATTTGTCAAAAATTATTTTCATGGCTACTTTTAAGCAGAGTATGTATACTTATAAGATCTAAGTATTTTGGTATATAATATTAACAGAGATGCTTTTTTATACTGTGTTTGAAATTTACATATGTAATTTTTTTAGTCACTTTATTTACTTTAAAAATATTAGCTATGGATATTCTTATATCTCACACTTATTAATGTTAAGTTTGTTATGCTGTTTAATGCTTGAATAAATTTCTGTAACAATTTAAATATCTTTTAAAATTAGGTACTTTGGGCTCAATTTTATTATAAATGTCAGTAAGATTGACAGAAAATTCTGAAGTGTGTTTAAGTAAAATTCACGTTAAGGAAGTACAGGTATTTGAAACAGAAAGTAATAATTAGATAAACTTAACTAACAATTAAACTCTAACCAAACTATGTTAACAGCTGAGTGGAAAAGTCAAGGTTGTAATTTATAATAAGCAAATTATTGTGAATATAGTTCAAAATTATATTTCTCCTGTATAATAACAATTAAACTGAGAACATGTCTTAATTGGTAAAATAAATAAAACATGACAAAAAGACATGTGCTACTCATTTAGACTTCTTCAATACTGGCGTAGACCTCATAACCTTTTGCATGCTTGGCTCTACAACTGAGATTGACATCTGCCCTTATATCCTTTTTATCAGAAATTTCTTCTTTTATCTTTCTGAAATACCAAATATTTCCCAAAAGACATGTTTAATCTCATATTGCTGGAACTTTGAAGTCTTAACACCTGTGCCTTTCTGTCTCCAATCTTTGGCCATCTGACCAATTACAAGTCTTATTTGTAAACAGTCCTAGGCAGAATGAATTGAGAAGTATAGTTCTGTTGCCTCAACTTTGGTAGTTGGCATACTATAGCATAGCTATCATCATCATTATCCTAGTTATTATCATTAAAGCAATACATATTTATCCTTTACTAAATTTCAGGGATAGCGCCAAATGTTGTGCTTCAGTTTGTTTAACTCTCAAAATAAACTCATGAGATGGTAACTCAAGACACTCCTTGATCCTTACATGACACTTGGAGTTCCCTCTGCCTTGTTAGTTCTTCCCCTAGATAGTCATCTGTCTGCCTCATCTCTAAAGTGATGTTGACTCAGAAGGCATCTTTGTCCACTGTCTTACTCAGTGTTCTATTGATGAAAAGAGATGCCATAACCATGGCAACTCTTATAAATGAAAACATTTAATTGGAGCTGACTTACAGTTTCAGATGTTTAGTTCATTATCATGGGGAAAAGCATGGTTGCATGCACAAAGACATGGTGCTAGAGAGGTAGCTTAGAGTTCTGTGTCCACACTGGCAGGTAGCTAGGGAGAGAGAGACTCGGGGCCTGGCTTGGGCTTCTGAACCCTAAAACCCACCCCCAGTGGCACACTTCCTCCAAGAAAGCCACATCTGCTCCAACAAGCCTACAACCTAATAATGCCACTCCCATGTGACTAAGCATTCAAATATATGAGCCTACATTTCTAAAGTGCTCTTATTCTCTGCCCTTATAAGTTCCAGCATAGCAAGGTCTTTTTAGGTCTTAGTCTTGTTTTACTCCCTGCCAAAAACTGTTGTTCAATAAGTGAATACTATATTATCCATGTGAATTAGTGCTTTAGCATTCTATCTTAGAGCTATGGCTGATCAGAAAAGCATCTTTCCTTGGACCTACAGAATACACTAAGATGAAATTCACTCACATCTAAAATAATCCAATCTTGCTCATCCTGAGACTGAGTTATAAACGTGAACCCTCACAAGCATGAGAAGAGAACCAGCAGTAGATGAAGTAAACTCTAATTTTGCTAGATAATGAATGGAAGTGTGATAAAACAGCTCAAACTACACACAAACCTATATTTAACAATACTGCAGAAAAAGGAATGTCCATTTTCTTACTTAACCAGATTTTCTTTTTCTAACATAAGGCGTGTATAATGAAGCTTTACCCAAAAGTGTATTGTCAGGACTATGCCAAACATTTGTTTTTCCCATAGGAAATGCTATATTCATTTTCATTCTGACTTTCCCTTGACTGTATCTTATTAAGCTACAGTTAATTATTCAAAGTGAATTTTCAAAGAACTTGAATAAAAAAGAAAACTACATAAGGTGTGATGAGGGTGGGAGAAATAGCCTTTCTGTTTCTTTGGCGGGAAGAGCTCACCAATGTTCTCCAAATCTTCAGCCTATAGGCCGATAGTATCTGGCAGACTTTTCAGTGAAGCAGGAAATTTGAAAGACTGTCCACCTATATTGGCAGTTTGTCAGTCACTTTGCTCTGTGTCCTGCAGAATGTCTGAAAGTTTTTTCTGTGAAGCAGGAACCCCGAAGAACCATTTCGCCTTGTTTTTACAAAGTTTAGTGGTCATTCTCCTGTGTAGTCCTGCATGTTCAGTTTTTATAGTATACGATCAGTCCACGCAAGAGCAGTTTCTTGCCCAAATGGCTAGCCTTGCCATATTGAGAGCAAACCCCATGAGGAGCTTCTTCAATGTCTATCATCTTGAAATAATTGGTTCACTGTCAAGAAAAGTCCTTAAAACATTTTAAATGCCATACTCCGTAGGTCTTTGAAGTGTTTAAAGATTACCTATTCAGCTAAAATATATCTGTCATATCTAGAAAACCTAACTAATGTAACTATAAGCTTGACTAATATAGATGACTATTAATTTGTATTTTAAATATACATTGCATTTTTAAATATCTGCATAAATATAACTTAAACAAGAGTAAACATATACATATAGTAAAACAAAATTGACCTTAAATTTGTATCAATAAACCAAAATCCATATCAATGCAAACTATTTTGAGATTGACAGCTGTGTTTGGGATTATAGATTTAATAATCTACCTTTAGCATTTCTATATTATATCCCCCTTTTTTCTTAAGAAAGAGATTGACTATGACCATTAATCATTTATAGCCAACCACCTTTAAATGAAAACAAACATTTGTAAACACTATTTTAGGAATTTGGGCATAGTTTTCTATACTACTTTTTGCTGATTGAGGACCATGGTAATCCTATGGGGATCCTGAGAAAATAGAATTTTGGTTAAATCTTGGCTGTAGTGGTCTTTGAGGCTGCATAGCCTCTGCCAGTTGTGTTGAAGCTGTTTTGGATGTTGCTCCCATTGATGAACTCTCGGGATCTTATTTGATCAAACCATGTTAGCCTGGAAGGAATCCACAGAATCTCATCTTCTGTGGAAACAAAAGCAGAACCTCTTTTCTCAAACAACATATCCTTAGACACAAATTTTGAAGATACCTTTATGTTGGTTTAGTTTAGCAATCCCACAATGAAATGTCTTTCTGCAGTTATCTTATTAACAGTTAAAAATTCAAAGAAAACACAATAGTATACATAATTCAGGCGGTCTGTATTTTCTATCTTTTAGTGCCTTTTTATATTACTTTTACTGTCTCTTTATAAAGATTCGGTTTTATTTTTTAAACTATTTCTTTCTATAACTGCCTGTACCCATTTCCTTCTTTCTTAAGCCTACATATATTTTTTAAACATTCTGTGACCCAATTAGAGTCTTTTGTCTGAATTATTTCTTTTTCTTTTTATCTGGATGTGACTTTATTGCATATCTGTTATCCTTTTCTGACTGGGAGAGTTTTTAAAATGCTAAGCGAGCATGGCTAGGTCCAATGCAGCAGCTGTGGCTCTCAGGCTTCACCCCACATATACTATTATTTTTGACTTTCTAACATGGCAGAGATATGTTCACCATCAACTCTAGGAGCCATGCTCAATTTCCTAGCACCTCCATACCTCCACTAAGCAGCTTGTAGCATGCTGCCCACAAACCTTTTTTGTCTGTATGAGTAAAAGCTAAAGCCACTAAAATAAAGACAAGTTACCTTACAAAATAATTATTAACCTGAATATTGAGATACAATGTCATAAATACTCAGAAATCCTTACTCATCAAATTTTTCATTGGTGCCATAATATATAATATAATTAGTATTTTTATGCTATGATCAACATTAAAATTCTAAGAATAAAGCTTGGGAGATAAATCAGTGAATAAATACTTGTGGGGTAGCTCTAAGGATCTGAAAACAGATCCCCAGTGCCTGTGTAAAGCCAGACACAAGTCTCTAATTCCAAAACTCCTACAGCAAGATGGAACAGAGAGATAGGAAAATCTCCAGATGCTTGCAGGCCAGCTAGCCTGGCATATATAGCAGCAAACAACAAGAGACCCTGTCTCAACCAAGACAAGACAGAAACCAATACCTTGGGTTTCCTCTGATCTCCATGAGCACACTATGATACATATGTGAATATATGCATCAATATTAAAATGAAATAAATTGCTCAGAACAACAAATCAGAAATGTTGATAGCAAGGGGAGACCAGTCTGAGATTTGCAGTTACTATAAGTCATTGAGAATTTCTTGAGTTTAGAATTAAACTATCTAGGAACAACTTAAAAATATTCCTCATTAATAAAATACATATTTCCTTAAGTCATGTACATTTTCTTATTTGGTTTTTATTCATAATGATGTTCTATATGTGCTATAATACTAATGTGTTCTTTTTAATAACAGAAAAACTCATCAGATTATTTATAAGCAAATATCAATCAGCTTTGGCTTTCTGTAGTGATCACTATTCACTTTACCATCTATGGAGCCTGCAACATGTCCAAATTCATTCAGAAGTCAATCCTGGGGGGAAAAAAAAACAACTCTTGATTGAAACGTTGGATGTAAGCAAGTTCAGTGAAATTTAAGATGATAAAATTGTTATTACAGGGGCTGGAGAGATAGCTCAGTGGTTAAGAGCACTGCCTACTCTTCCAGAGGTCCTGAGTTTAATTCCCAGCAACCACATGGTGGCTCACAACCATCTGTAATGAGATCTGGCGCCCTCTTCTGGGGTGCGGGCATACAAGGAGGCAGAATGTTGTATACATAATAAATAAATAATAAATCTTTTAAAAAATTGTTATTACATTGAGAAATTTACAGATTGTCCCCTGAAAACAATTTATAAACATTTTTACATATAAAAATTACTCTGTGCCTATAGAAATTTATATATAGCTGATAGATAGTATTCTCGCTTTACATATTTAATCAGCAAATGACTTAGACTTCAGGGATTTAGTTATGGATGCATGTGAGTTCGTGCATGTGCACACACATGTTTGCATTTGTGTGTGAGAGAGAGAAAGAGTTTGCCTGTGATTATATAATTTTAAGTGTGATGACTGTTAAGTGAGTATACCATTTAATTCACCATTTAAACAAGAAGTAAAAAAATGTGAGGGAGAAATTTTTAATTTTGAGGGAGATATATATATATATATACATATATATATATATATTCTTAGACCAACCATTTTATTTTGTGTTTCTCGTTAGGAATGTTAAATGGGCAGTTGGTTAATTCAATGGCCAATTGTGTATGTACACAAGTGTGTGTGTGTGTGTGTGTGTGTGTGTGTGTGTGTGTGTGTATCCGTGTATGTGTGCATGCCAATGTGTGTGTACATTTTTTAAAGTACTCCTTTTATATAGTATCTGATAAGGAGCAAAGAATGGGGACTGGAAAGTTGACTCAGAAGCTAAGAGCACTTGGTGCTCTTCCAGAGTACCTGAGTTTGGTTTGCAACATCAATATCCATTGGCTTACAGCCAACTATAAGTATACAGTAGGGCATCCAACACCTCTTCAAGCATTTGTAGGCACAAGACACATTGACTGTACACACCAAAAACACACATATAGACATAAACAAGTTTTTTAGATCTTTAATGATAATGATAGTAGAAATTTTTCTTAGAATCACCAGATTCTACACGTAAAAAAAGGCTGATCTATTCTAGTGATCTTTTTTGCCTTTCTTCTGCCACCATTTCCCTTGGGAATCTGTCAAAGCATACAGATTTCCTTGCAGGAAAAAAAAAAGTGTATTTAAAGTAGCAAAGAAGAGCAAATGGAAATCTTAAAATATTTTTTAAATTACTATGATATAATAATGCCTCTTTAAATTCATTAAATATTAAATTTTTGGACTAAGTTTAGTAACTGTCATAACTTGAAAGTATGTTGAACATCAGTGATATTTTAAGATGCCACACCATGAAGAAAGAGATTCTTACTTTGTGGTTTCTTGTCATACCACATACTGTCAACTCATAATGAAAGGAGACAGATACAGGTTACTAAATAGAAAGATTTATAATTTTATTTCTTTATCCAAGAGAATGGACCCCTGACTTTTCAAAATGTTTTAGAGTTCTTAAAAATCACATTGACTTCACTTAAATCTCCAGAAGCATCTTAATTTTATAGGTACAGAAATTATGACCCATAGAGAGAAGATAAATTGGCTAAAGACATCCAACAAAGAA
The DNA here is from genome assembly GCF_037038515.1 of Microtus pennsylvanicus. NCBI lineage: Eukaryota > Metazoa > Chordata > Mammalia > Rodentia > Cricetidae > Microtus > Microtus pennsylvanicus. The sequence goes on along the minus strand of NC_134592.1, from coordinate 37,067,285 downwards.
CTGGATTAATCCTTACACAACTAATTTCAGGCTTTCCTTCAACATTTTTATGAAGCTTTAATTTAAAAAAAAAACTTACAATCTCTTGTCATTTGGGTGATGGCATGAGCTGTTGGAAATTTTAATTCTCGTGTGCTTCAGAGTACCAACATACAACCTATAAACTGAAAATCTGTATCAGAGCACTAACAGATTTTCATGTTAACTAACATACATTATTCTAATTACTTTTTGTTTATTTTGTGTGTAAGGAAATCAAAAGCTCCAAATGATAAATGTCCAACATCAAAGAACTAGGAAAAGGAAACCATTAAACTTCAATTAATGTTTCTCTTTATTCTACTGCCTCTCATGTCTTAAAGAAACCGAAAATCTTTGTGTTCTTCAGTTGAATATGTTATACTTCCACAAATCTAATTAAATACAAATAATTACAAAGGAGAGAGGGGAACCATACAAATAAAATCTTTAATGAACAGGTACTATTTTAAGATTTTCAGTAAGGATTGGCCAGAACTTTCCAAAGTGTCATAGCCATATGGTCACATGTAAAAATGAGGCCATATAATCAGCCCTGAAATAGTCTAAATTAGTTCGAAGAAATGCTTTCCTTGTGTTTTGGTCTTTTAGATGTATCGGCGTAAAATAAATGCAATGCAGATATTAAAGAATATTTACCACTTTAATGAAAAACTTACAGAACCGAAGTTCCAGCATAGTACAGGAGGTAGGAAGGAAAAAAGGGCCGAGCTGCCTCCCTGCTTGCCCATTTATTGGCAGGCATTCGCCCGAGGCAAACCCCGCCCCCTAAAGGGGCTGTCTTAACCCTACATTTAGACATCAGACAAGCTTCTGATCTAAATGCTCTTCATCCTTTAAGATTCATCTTAGATTATATCAACTATGAAAAATATTTCCCAAATTCTTTAATCACAAATAATATTTTCTTCCTTTAAATTCCTCGGAGCTAGTGAGGAAAGTGTAATGACAGAGGGCGGATAGTCCCAGAGTATGTTCCAGCTGTCAGTGAATCTGCTACCTTAGCAACTATTGGTAGTCGCTTCTCTCTTTATAGCTTCAAATTTGTAATACATTTCATTCCTTTGAGCCCCACAAAAATCTTCATATTTCCCATAGGAAAACTAAGATTATAGGAGAACCTGCCACCTAAAATGCTAAAGCCACACTACAGGAAAAGTCAAACTATTCTGTCCTGTTAAGAATAAAATGAAAAAGTATATTACCTGATCACAGTCACAGATCTGCTCACTAAATTGGGATATCATCCATGAATTAAAAATTCATGTCACAAAAAAAGAACAAACCAGATGGAGCTAAGTAATGCCATTCATAACAGAAACAAAGGGGTTTTGTCTTTTTTTTCTGATAAGTTGTTGTAACCCTACTACTGACAAGAACAGCCCATATTTTAAGTAATATTTGATGACAGCAAAGTCCATATAAAATTTAGTTTCTACATGGATAAACATTTTTGTTTTTAAGCAATATAAAAAAAATTAAATTGTATCTTTCCAAACAAGATAAATTCTTGGATTATATAGTTAAGAAAATATGCAGAATTTTAATTTTGAATTTAAAGTGTGATTACTGTCCAGTTATTAGTCATGCAAAAATTTAAAATGATTTTCTTTATATTCATCAAAGAAAATGATTATTTTCTTTTTGCTTTTGACCCCATTTGAACAACTGCTCAGAATTTTTTTCATGGGAGCCATGTTTGTAGCATTTCTAATGAAAGAATATCAATGAGCCTGGTGAGAAGCAACGGAATTAGTTTTGTGAGGTTGGATTAATATTTATATACAATCAATTATGATCCTTATTTTAATATTTTCATCCTAAGATTGTTATGCACCTATCCTTGGAATGGTTTTGATTTAGTTTCTTGTAGTCCCTCTGCCCCTGTCTGTGAAGTGTAGAAGGAAAGAGATCTTTGTTGTTTGCACTTCCTTATACTCCCACTAACTAGCTGTACACATCTGGCTTCCATTGGAGAGCCCCTGACATCGCAGGGAACGGTGATCAAAATTCCACACTCTAGCTTCAAGCTGGGGGCTCGTAGCTACGCAGCATTGAAAGGGAATCTTTTCCTGGCTTCTTTAAAATGAGCATGGTGATGGGATGGTTTAAGGGAAGAACACCTCTCAAATCACATGACCACTGCTGTGCTTTCGTGTGTCCTGCTTTCTTCATAACAGCTTGGCACTACATTCTTTCCTTGTATTGTTAGTGGACCTTTTTTGTATGTATGAATGAGCTGGGAGCTGGGGACATAAATGAATGGTTATACATTATGCATGCATCTTTCACCATTAGAGTGATGTGCCTTCCCTTAATGTATCACAAATTATATTCATATTTAACTTCTGTGTCCTGAGTGATTGAGCTGTTTCTGTTTCTCCCTTTTTGGTGTGAGATTTGTATGTTATTGATATGTTTTGACATTTACACCTTCAGTTGTTCATGTTACATTAAATGTAAGCTAAAATTTTCTCCCGAAAGAGTTAGCTTTCCATGTTGGACTGGAAAAGTCTTCATTTCTGTGTAGCATTTCATGTTATTATAACCTATGGCTTTCAATTGTACCTCCTATAATGAAGAGCTGACTTTAAACCCTGTGCTATTCTTATAATGACCTAAGTGTAAGGTAAGTAATTTATCTGTCTCTAGAGATTGTGGCTGCTTGTTAAAATTTTTCTCAGCTTTTTAAAAAGGCATTTTGCTTTTGCTCCTTACCATTTATTGTGTGTTGTCCTTCTTTTCTTTCTGTTTCATATCTTAAGATTTATTAATAAGCAATGTGATCTTAAGCAAAAATTCTATTTCACATGTAAACACATGTCTAAATATATTATTTGATGTCTTGTATCTTGATGAGTTAGTGGATACCTGTGTCTTCAGTAAGTCTCCTTTATTTTCTTTTCCTCCATTTACTTTAATAAATACACTGTTCTTACATTGTTCTAGTCTTAATTCCCGTGGAAGGGAGAATCATTCATCTATGCTATAAAACCAGCCAGCTGTTAATTGCAACAAAATAACATAGTTAATTGCAATAAAATAAAATATTTTAATAATAAAATTATAGGTATTATAATATTATACCTTCCATTTAACCATTCATTTTCTTCCCTTAGAATGTAATCCCATAATCTCAGAGTAATTAATTTTCGCATTTGCCTTTTTCCCTGCTTTTTAAACTAGTAACAAAATAAAATGAAATAAAGCTTGATACTCAACTTGATACTCCTTTAAAATTAAATTTTATTATATTATGTTATATAAAAACCTTATTATTAAGATTTTATTAAAAAATAAATACTATAAATATGACATTATATAGCTTAGTCATTCCATACATACATTAACAGTAAATTTTTTTAAAATTACTTTCTTTGAGGTTTTTTTTTAGATAAATACTTTCAAAATCACTAAATAAAATCTTATAATCCCCAATTTAATCTGGTTCAACAGCCAATGTAACATAAATGGGAAAAAATTTCACTACTTTTGGCAATTTGCAAGCCTTGATAAAGGGTTCTATTTCAGAGAACTGAATTGGTTTCGTTCTCCAAATGTCTCCTCTAGAGCTGTTTGAAATTTGTGGTTCCAAACGAAGGTATAAAAAGGCAATATGGGTTTCTTTATACGTATTATAAACAGTTGTGGGGTTTTGTTAATTTTTAAGCCATTTAGAAAAGCAGGAAAGATGTAGGATGTTTTTGTTTGCTTTGGTTTGGTTAGAAAATACCAGGGAGTTCTTTACTACCATTCCCATTATATACATTATCAGATGTATATAATAGACTTTGTGTAAATTTGTTGGAACATTTTATGAGACAATTTGAACTACTCATCTGAACTGCACTGTTCATTGTAAATTTCTTGTTTCTATCCATACACTAGCTCCACTCTAGATTGGAAGGGCTTAAAGATGAACTCTGGAGGAATAGAGGCTACGACTTAAGAGTAACTATTACTGACCAAAGGAGCTACTTTCCACTCGCAAACATTGCTTTGCGCGATGGGTTTGGCTCCTTCACGTCTTGTTTCACATCCTGTTGAAGACTTTCTTGACTTCCATTTGACTTCTTTGAGCTGTTTTGTCTTTCAACATTTCCTCTTTCTTTTCCTTCTTTCTCCCAGATTTTCTTTCCATGCTTTTAGCGTTCTCTTGTGTTGAGTCACTTTTTCAAATGTAGTATCTCTCTTTATTAAGCTTGTCTATTAATTTGTCTGTTGGTGTGTGTTTCTTTTCTATGTTAGACTGTAGTAGTAGAATTACACTTGTTTTCATTCCATGGTATGCAAATTGCTTATTTATTTTGCATAAAGTTCATTATTTACACTTATCTTCTTGGATATGAATTTTTCAATAAGAAATAGTAGAGCATTCTCCATTTATACACTGTCCCCCTTATGTAAGCCTATGCTTTATTATTTTTATCTTCCACATTTAATTCCTCAGTCTCCCTTTCTGCTTTTTCTTTTCTTTGTTCTCATATTTTCTTCCATGTCTTATTTTATTTAAGTCACTAATTCCTTTCTCATTTGGTCCAGAATTGTTCTTCGATAAGACTTGTAAATAAAAGAATTTATAAATTTCTTTTTCTGGATTAGTGTCATTGTACTATACCAAAAAATACTTAAGCAGTCTGGGCCAAAAGAAAAGAACTAACATTTTTTTTTAATTGTTTGTTCATTTTGCTGTGTGTATGCGCGTGTGCATGGTGCCCGTGTGTGTGTGTGTGTGTGTGTGTGTGTGTGTGTGTGTGTGTGTGTCTTTACATTATTTGCTTTGGTTTTTGCTGATTGTTTGCCTTTGTCTGCTCATTTTTATTATTATTTCTTTAAACATTAACAATTTGCTTTTTTCAGGGAAGGACAGCCATAACCTACCCTAAGTTACAACATTCCTTTCATAAACTGTTTCATATATCTTTAGACTGTGTTAAGCTATAGAAAGTTCTTTGTTGTGTATATATCCATCTGGGGCAAGCTGCTGTGGAGTGGGAGGAAGAGGTGTGGGCCTTGAATAAAGTTATATCTAAAATTAATAGCAGTACCATTTAGCATGGCCATTGAATACAGCCATTTGGCAAATTTCAAAAGAAATATGCTACTTTAACCTTCATTTTTCAATGAAAGCATAAAGAACCCCTAATTGACAAATTATATGCACACTTAAACTGGCTAATAAAGGAGTTGAATTTAACTCATTTCCACTAGAAAAATCTTTCATAGCCAGTATTATAAGAAGTTATTATAATCAGTATTACAAAAGTTATTACCATCAAAGGTAAATATTACAGATAAGAATTTTTATTTTCTCCTTGTTAGCACATATATAATAAAAATCATTACAATAGAATATTCAATTTTAATTTCACTTTGATTTTGTTATTATTAAAGTACAGACATACAAAATATTTTAGATTAAGGATTAATATTCAAAACTGAATATACAGTATTGAATTTCTTTCATATATAGTCATCCTTCAATAACTGTAATAAGTTCTTATCAAGACCTCCATACATCCAAATCCAAAAGATATTCAATTCTCATGTAATAAAATGGCATATACTATTTACATACAGCCTAAGTACATCCAACCATATACTCTACTCTATATTGTTTCTAGCTTAATAGGCAAGTGCTCTACCATTGAGCCACATCTGCAACCCTCATCTCTATTTATTACTATTTTATAACCTAATGCAATATGAATGCTATGTAAATAATTGCTGTATTGTATTCCATGAGGAATAATGACAAGGAAATAAAGATCACATGTGCAGTACAGATATAGTTGGTAGTGCTGGTGTTTTGTGTTGGTTTTCTCTCCTCCTTTTTTTCTTTTCCTTTTGATCCACAGTGTGTTGAATCTGCAGATATGAAACCCACAGACATGGAGGGCCACCTGGACTGATCTCAAATACACATAAATTGCTTTGAGTATTATCTTTGTCCAATTTATAATATTGTACCTTAAATATTTTTCTGGAACTCATTCTTTTTTAAGTAAAAATGAATTAAATATATCTGAAAAATGTAATAAACTTTTACTAACATGTTGTGATAGCCAAGATAAATAAAACCTTTTCTCCAAATCCTCAGGAGCTTGCCCATTAAGCATACTTATCTTACAGTCCATATTATAAGCCCTAAATTACTGAGTCTGTGCTCTTTCTGCAGGTCCAGTCCAGGTGCAGCAGCAAGGAGAACATTCTCAGAGCCAGTAAGTAGTCACCATTCCAGGTAGGCTACCAACTATGTACACTGTGGCTCAACAGAATAGAGAGCTAAAGAATGATGAAAAAAATGAAGATGAGCAATGATGAAAGTTTATATCAAGAATATGAATTTTATAAAATCCACCATCTGATAATTTTCTTAATATCAATATAAGTAAATGTCTCCCCAAATCTAATTATTTTTGCAAGCTGAATGGAATTTGATGCCTTTAACTTAAGGTGAAAGTGAGCTCCTCTGTGACCTTAAGGTGAAGAATCTTCCCCTTTAATAGTCTCATTGCACAAATGATTTAATGACCGACTACATAAAAATAACTCTAATGTAAGTTCATGAACGCCAGAGAGGGAGAAGCAAGCTGGGCATACATGATTGTACCTTCAGCACTTAAGGATGAAGCAGGAAGATCCTAAGCTTTGGGCCAGCCTGTGCTATATCATGATACCACGTTTCAAAAGTGGGTTGGTGTGGGTAGGTAATAAACAATAATTTTGTCAATATGATTTCCAAAAGATTTTACTTTCACAGGCAAAATGTTACAGAACATTGTTCCTGGTCCAAGAATAGAAAATCCTTAAGCTCTCTTTTGGTTTGAGCACTACAATGTTAAACTTTGTATATTCATTTCCTTGTTTTATAAAAATAAACTGTGAATAGGTTTTTTAAAAAAAACTAGTATCTTTAAAAAAAAACTAGTATTCTTAAAGTGAAATCCTGTTGAAAATTTTCCCATTAAAGCTTTGAGATCCTCCAGAGAAAATTGCTGCATAGTGTTAATTGTTTTATTATTTTTCTGTCTCTTAAAAATTTGATGACATCATTCAATCTTTTTCCTATTGGTTTTCAGTAGATGTACAGAATGAGCAGAATTAAATAGGTTTGCTAGATGCCCACATTAATGGGAGTTTATACTGTAGCAGAATGTCAGTGTTATTTAGCAATCAAGGCATACTTGGAGGGCTAGAGAGACAGCTCGATGAGGGGGAAAAAGCAAGTCATAGCCATATGCACAGCTATTCCCAGCACTGTGAGGAATGGAGACTAGAGGATTCTGGAGCTTGCTCAAGTATCTACCCAGGATAACGATGATGGGGAGAAGGCACGCTCCAGGTTCAAGGAGAATCTATTAAAGCAGGACACCCAGTGTCTACAAATGGCCTTTGCACACACACATATATGTACACATCACCACACACATATGTTCCCAACACATACACAAAGCCATAACTGTTTACTAGTAATATTCACTACAGAAACTTAAGCAGAAGAATTGAGAGTTAGAAATCAACCTAGGACATAGAATTTGAAAAAAGTGGGGCATATTTGAGAACTTCTAATAGGTTAGTGTGTGTATATGTTTATTTTATATGAGTATTCTACTTATTAGAATATTTCTATTTCTGTGTTATGAATCTGTTAACTTCGCTTAAAACCCTTGAGTATTTGTTTGATCATGATGTTTAGAGAATACTACAAAAAAAAAATAAGTTCAGGGCTGGATTGGATACGATCAGTGGTAGAATGCTTCACTATTATTCATGAGGCCCCAAGTTTAATCTCCAGCACTGCAAAATAAATTAATTAATTAATTTAAACAAGGGGCTGGAGAGTGAAGAGCACTGGCTGTTCTTCTAAAGGACAGGTTTAAATCCCAGGACACATGTGGCAGCTCACACTGTCTGTAACTCTAGTTCCAGGGGATCTAACACCTCCTGCAGACAAATATATAAATTAAATGAAAAGAATACTTTAAAAAATTAAAAACAAAAATTTTAAATAAAAATAAATTTAAATTAGAGCAGATGTGTAGAAATCATATCTTCACAACTTTCCAAAATAAGTGACTCTGAGCGAGCCTTTTATAATGAGATATAAAATCTTATACACACTAAGACCTAAGTTTGAAAAACCTATGGGTCAGACATGATAGTTCGCTAAAATTAAGCAAAATAGACAAATGAACTTTAAATTTGTACTTTATGATCTATAGTGCATAGTTTCCACCAATTTGTAGTCCTGAAATTATAGGCCACTGAGAGTAATTATGGTGATTAGAAACAAAAAAAATACTTTTTGAGGACAAATTCCCTTGAACTTTGTCTTCTATCTATCACAGACTACATTTCAGTTACCATCTTACTGTACTAGTGGCTTATAATGAGTTTATATAGACATCATGGTTGCCCAAGTATTCTTTATTATTTTATTTGGATAAATAGTCATATAGATGGGCCTTGTGACTTTTCAGGTCCATGTGGAGCCCAAGCAATATCATAACTTCATAATTTTGTGATTTCTCTAAGTTTGTGTTCTTTCATCTTATTTCCATGCCAATAACTCGTGTTCATACCCATGGCCTCACCCAAGTTCAGCACTCTATTCTTTCTCTAGGTTCAATTTTTTTTATGATGAGGTGTGTTTCTGTGTATGTGTGTGTCTGTGTGTCTTATCTGTGTGAGAACATTAATGTCATGCCATAGGTGTGGCGATCAGAAGACAACTCTTGGGAGTCATTTCTCTTGTTCCATCATGTTAATCCCGAGAATCAAACTCAGGTCTTCAGTCTTGGCTGCATGTACTTTACCCACTGAACCATCTTGATGGCCTGTTTCTCTGAACTTAACTACAATATTCCTATTCCTTATATAGACTGCTCTTATATTCCCAATCTTTTCTTTTACCATGTAGTACCATATGGCAATTATATAGAAGCTATTAATGGTTACTCATTCTCTCAATACTAAATACTGCCTCCATTTCTATTTTTTTTTATTGAGAAAAAAAAACAAATTTCCACCTCCTCCCAGCCTCCCATTTCCCTCCCCCTCCTCCCACCCTTCTCCCTCTCCTCCCACCCTTCTCCCCCTCCCCCCACTCCTTTCCCCCTCCCTCTCCAGTCCAAAGAACAGTCAGGGTTTTCTGCCCTGTGGTAAGTCCTAGGTCCTCCCCCCTCCGTCCATATCTAAGAAGGTGAACATCCAAACTGGCTAGGCTCCCACAAAGCCAGCACATTACGTAGGATCAAAACCCCGTGCCATTGTCCTTTGCGTCTCATCAGCCCTCATTGTTCGCCATGTTCAGAGAGTCCAGTTTTATCCCATGCTTTTTCAGTCACAGTCCAGCTGGCCTTGGTGAGCTCCCAATAGATCAGCTCCACTGTCTCAGTGGGTGGGTGCACCCCTCGTGGTCCCGACTTCTTTGCTCATGTTCTCCCTCCTTCTGCTCCTCACTGGGACCTTGGGAGCTCAGTCCATTGCTCCAGTGTGGGTCTCTGTCTCTATCTCCATCCATCACCAGATGAAAGTTCTATGATGATATGCAAGATATTCGTCAGTATTGCTCTAGGCTAGGGTCATTTCAGGTTCCCTATCCTCAGCTGCCCAAGGAGCTAACTGGGGACATCGCCCTGGGCACCTGGGAGCCCCTCTAGGGTCAGGTCTCTTGCCAACCCTAAAGTGGCTCCCTTAACTAAGAATTGTGGTTCCGTGCTCCCTGTCCAACCTTCCTTTATCCCAATCTTCCTGTTTCCCCAAGGCCCCACCTCCTTCCCTTCTAACTTTTCTCTCCCCATCTCCCCTTACCCCCGTCCCACCCCACCCCCAAGATCCCAATTTTCTCCCCGGCAATTTTGTCTACTTCCCTTAGCCAAGAGGATAACTATATGTTTTTCCTTGGGTTCCCCTTCTTACTTAGCTTCTTTAGATTCACCTATTCTAGACTCTGTGACCCTTATTTATGGCTAGAAACCAATTATGAGTGAGTACATCCCATGTTCATCTTTTTGGGTCTGGGATACCTCACTCAGGATAGTGTTTTCTATTTCCATCCATTTGCATGCAAAATTCGAGAAGTCATTGTTTTTTACCGCAGCGTAGTACTCTAGTGTGTATATATTCCATACTTTCTTCATCCATTCTTCCATTGAAGGGCATCTAGGTTGTTTCCAGGTTCTGGCTATTACAAATAATACTGCTATGAACATAGTTGAACAAATGCTTTTGTCATATGATAGGGCATCTCTTGGATAGAGTGGTATTGCTGGGTCCAGGGGTAGGTTGATCCCGAATTTCCTGAGAAACCGAAACACTGACTTCCACAGTGGTTGCACAAGATTGCATTCCCACCAGCAATGGCTGAGGGTACCCCTTCCTCCACAGCCTCTCCAGCAAAGGCTATCCTTGGTGTTTTTGACTTTAGCCATTCTGACAGGTGTAAGATGATATCTCAAAGTTGTTTTGATTTGCATTTCCCTGATTGCTAAGAAAGTTGAGCATGACCTTAAGTGTCTTTTGGCCATTTGAACTTCTTCTGTTGAGAATTCTCTGTTCAGTTCAGTGCCCCATTTTTTTTTATTTTTTTTATTGATAAAAGAAGAATAAAGAAAAAAAAACAAATTTCCACCTCCTCCCAGCCTCCCATTTCCCTCCCCCTCCTCCCACTCCTCTCCCCCTCCTCCCACTCTTCTCCCCCTCCTCCCACCCCTCTCCCCCTCCCCCCACTCCTTTCCCCCTCCCTCTCCAGTCCAAAGAGCAGTCAGGGTTCCCTGCCCTGTGGTAAGTCCTAGGTCCTCCCCCCTCCGTACATATCTAGGAAGGTGAACATCCAAACTGGCTAGGCTCCCACCAAGCCAGCAGATTGCGTAGGATCAAAACTGCGTGCCATTGTCCTTGGCGTCTCATCAGCCCTCATTGTTCGTCATGTTCAGAGAGTCCAGTTTTATCCCATGCTTTTTTTGGTAACAGTCCAGCTGGCCTTGGTGAGCTCCCAGTAGATCAGCTCCACTGTCTCAGTGGGTGGGTGCACCCCTCGTGGTCCCGACTTCTTTGCTCATGTTCTCCCTCCTTCTGCTCCTCATTGGGACCTTGGGAGCTCAGTCCATTGCTCCAGTGTGGGTCTCTGTCTCTATCTCCATCCATCACCAGATGAAAGTTCTAGGATGATATGCAAGATATTCGTCAGCATTGCGCCAGGATAGGGTCATTTCAGGTTCCCTATCCTCAGCTGCCCAAGGAGCTAACTGGGGACCTCAGCTTGGGCACCTGGGAGCCCCTCTAGGGTTAATTCTCCTGCTCACCCTAAAGTGGGTCCCTTAACTAAGAATTGTGGTTCCGTGCTCCCCTATCCAACCTTCCTTTATCCCGATCCTCCTGTTTCCCCAAGGCCCCACCTCCTTCCCTTCTCCCTTTTCTCTCCCCATCTCCCCTTACCCCCGTCCCACCCCACCCCCAAGATCCCACTTTTCTCCCCGGCAATTTTGTCTACTTCCCTTAGCCAAGAGGATAACTATATGTTTTTCCTTGTGTTCACCTTCTTACTTAGCTTCTTTAGGTTCGCCAATTGTAGACTTCGTGACCCCTATTTATGGCTAGAAACCAATTATGAGTGAGTACATCCCATGTTCATCTTTTTGGGTCTGGGATACCTCACTCAGGATAGTGTTTTCTATTTCCATCCATTTGCATGCAAAATTCGAGAAGTCATTGTTTTTTACCGCAGCGTAGTACTCTAGTGTGTATATATTCCATACTTTCTTCATCCATTCTTCCATTGAAGGGCATCTAGGTTGTTTCCAGGTTCCGGCTATCACAAATAATACTGCTATGAACATAGTTGAACAAATGCTTTTGACATGTGATAGAGCATCTCTTGGGTAAATTCCCAAGAGTGGTATTGCTGGGTCCAGGGGTAGGTTGATCCCAAATTTCCTGAGAAACCGAAACATTGACTTCCACAGTGGTTGCACAAGATTGCATTCCCACCAGCAATGGATGAGGGTACCCCTTCCTCCACAGCCTCTCCAGCAAAGGCTATCATTGGTGTTTTTGACTTTAGCCATTCTGACAGGTGTAAGATGATATCTCAAAGTTGTTTTGATTTGCATTTCCCTGATTGCTAAGGAAGTTGAGCATGACCTTAAGTGTCTTTTGGCCATTTGAACTTCTTCTGTTGAGAATTCTCTGTTCAGTTCAGTGCCCCATTTTTTAATTGGGTTAATTAGCATTTTAAAGTCTAGTTTCTTGAGTTCTCTATATATTTTGGAGATCAGACCTTTGTCTGTTGTGGGGTTGGTGAAGATCTTCTCCCAGTCAGTAGGTTGCCTTTGTGTCTTAGTGACAGTGTCCTTTGCTTTACAGAAGCTTCTCAGTTTTAGTAGGTCCCATTTATTCAATGTTGCCCTTAATGTCTGTGCTTCTGGGGTTATACATAGGAAGCGTTCACCTGTGCCCATCTGTTGTAGGGTATTTCCCACTTTCTCTTCTATCATTTTCAGTGTGTTCAGGCTGATATTGAGGTCTTTAATCCATTTGGACTTGAGTTTTGTGCACGGTGATAGATATGGGTCTATTTTCATTCTTCTACAGGTTGACATCCAGTTGTGCCAGCACCATTTGTTGAAGATGCTTTCTTTCTTCCATTGTATACTTTTAGCTCCTTTATCGAAAATCAGGTGTTCATAGGTTTGTGGGTTAAAATCCGGGTCTTCTATACGATTCCATTTGTCAACTTCTCTGTTTTTATGCCAGTACCACACTGTTTTCATTACTGTAGGTCTGTAATAGAGTTTGAAGTCAGGGATGGTAATGCCTCCAGAAGATCCTTTATTGTATAGGATTGTTTTCTGCCTCCATTTCTTTTCAATTTTTTCCATGTATAAACAATCTACCGTGTGTGCATAAGCCATCTACCATTTGTTAGGATTCTTTTGTTACACCTCTGAGTTTCCCTTAGTGAGGGTGACTAATCCTTCTGTGTACCCCTAATTAATCATTAATCAAGGAAATGTTCCTGTAGACTTTTCTACAGCCCAATCTGATGACATTTTCTCCCTTGTTTTTTAGAATTATTTATTATGTATACAGTATTCTGTCTGCATGTATGCCTGCATGCCAGAAAAGGGCACCAGATCCCATTATAGATGGTTGTGAGCCACCATGTTATTGCTGGGAATTGAACTCAGGACCTCTTGAAGAGCAGTCAAATGCTCCTAACCTCTGAGCCATCTTTCCATCCCCTGATGACATTTTCTCAATTGAGGTTCCCTCTTCCCAGATGACTCCACCTTTGCAAGGTTTTGCAGCTAAAGCTGAGTCAGGAAGCCTCTCCCAAATGAGAGTGCATGCTTGCCTCTAGCAAGCAGAGCAGACCTGAGAAATTGCTGCTACCAAAGAAACATGCGTAATGCTGTTATTTTGCATCTAGAATTTTTCCCAAGCTGTCTCAGGCTTTATGTGGATGCAGTTGTCCACATGTTGGCACCATTTGTAACATGAGGGCCTGCTTTGTTGACCTGGCCATCCAGCTAGCTTAGCCCCGAAATAATCACACAGAACTGTATTCATTAAAACACTGCTTGGCCCATTAGCTCAGGCTTCTTATTAACTCTTATAGCTTATATTAACCTATTATTCTTATCCATGTTAGCCAAATGACTCAGTACCTTTTTTAGCGGGGCAGGTCACATCCTGCTTCTTCTGTGTCCGGTCAAGACTGCAGAGGAATGGGCTTCCTTCTTCCCAGAATACTCCTGTTCTCATTGCCCTGCCTCTACTTCCTGTCTGGTTGTCCCACCTATACTTCCTGCCTGGCTATTGGCCAATCAGTGTTTATTTAAAACATAATTGACAAAATACAGAATTGTCCTGCACCACTCTGGCTTATTCATAACTAGATCTTTCAACTTAAATTAAGCCATAATTGTTGTCTATGTTTAGTTACATGGCTTGGTACCTTTTCTTAGTAAGGCATTCTCATGTTGCTTCCTCTGACTTGGTGACTGACTTTCTGCCTTTTCTCTTCCCAGAATTCTCTTAGTATAGTTGCCATGCCTATAATTCCTATGTATATTCAAAAATCTTATTTCTAAAGCATTCCAAAATCATGAACTAATCCAAAAGCATAATGCCAGGGCATGTATTAAGTTAAATTAAATGGCATATCTTACTGACAAACTCTAATAAACTCTAATGTACTCCATAACTTTTGCTATCTGGGTAGATTTTGCCTTAGACAAAGGATCACATTCTTTGCTTTTGTATTTTGATTTTCAAGACAGGGTTTTTCTTTAACATCCCTAACTGTCCTAGAACTTCTTTCGTAGACCAGGCTGGCCTCAAACTCACAAAGATTCATCTGCCTCTGCCTCCTGGGAGTGCTGTAATTAAAGGTGTATTTCCCATCAAGTTTCTTTTGTTATATATTTTATAACAGTGATACAGAAACTCTATGAATGCAGTAGAGAGCTTTGAGATAGTGAATGAGTGCATAAGAGTACTTGCTGTATATGCACAAGGACCTGCATTTGAGAGCTCAGCACCTACCTTAAAAAATAAAAAAGCTGGCCATGGACCTCAATTCTGGGGGCACAGATAGCTGAATCCAAGGTGCTAGCTGGCTAACTAGCCTAGACAAAACAGGGAGCTTCTAGTTCAGTGGATAAACCCTGTCTTAAAAGAATGATGCAAGGAACAGTAGAGAAAATTACTTAAGGTCCTCTTATGTCATCACATGTGTGAGTGGACTAACACCACTACACACACATGGTGTACACCATATACATACCATACAAACAAAAAAGGGGGAACAATAAATATATAGTCGCAGTCTTAGAGTTATCCCCCTTTAATTCACAACAAAAGGTTATCCATGGTAGTAGAGTCATTGGGAAGATGGAGTCCTTCAGATCCTGATTACGGGCTGGTAAGGGCTAAAAGAATATTGCAGGAAACATCTGGACTATAACACCCAGTAATACAATTTATTTAAGATGTTTCTTCAGAGCAATTAAAATTAAAACTTCCAACACGTTATATTTTTGGAATTTTGTTTCCTTTTTGTTCTAAGGTATTTCTCAAATAAATTTGTTCATATCAAAACGTTTGTTATGTGGCCATTGTAATTCTCAATTACTCTTGGTAAAATTTTACAGTTTGAATCTAAGGATACACAGGTTTCAGTTTCAGCAAATGTATTTTTAAGAATCAGAAACAGGTGGTTACTCTCAGGCCATTCTAGCAAAGCGGATCTGTTCCGCCTTCCACATAAGCAGTAAGTAGTATGAAGGCTGCACAGCTGCAGAAGGCTGATGTTTGCTTCACTCTCTCATGTAGTCTTCATAGCATCGTTGGGCAGAGGCCAAGCTTCCCGCTCATTTCTGGCCTGATTTCTCCGTGTCTTATAAGCATATCCTGTGGTGTCTTCATCCAGTTTTAGAGAGCAATTAAGACCTCAAGGACCTCCTTGACAAACAACTCATGAAGGTAGTGGTCTAACCCTGGCACTGGAACTTTTACTTAATAACCTATGGCTTCTGGGAGCAGTGAACACCCACAAACAGTACTTCTGTTAAATTCATTTTTATTACTTTTTTTATTAACTTATAAAATACCAGGGTTTTTTAATAGCTCTATTGTACATTCTTAATTATGACTGACCCTCCTCACACCTACTCCTCTCCCCCATCTCCATGCCTCCATCCCCACTTAAACCTTTCTTTCCCATTATTCTCCATTTCACTTTCACATCATCTGTGTTTTACGATCCTTAAATCCCAAAAGATTTTCCCTCTCTCGTGGGCCTTTTCCTACTTTTTTGGCTTCTACAGACTCATACTCACACACAGAGAACCTAGACAGCAGTCAGGACCCTAAGAGTCCCCATGGATCTAATCTACATGGGAAGTAGAAATCTTCTTGTAGATTCTTTCTATTGAATTTTTTATAGTCATTATGTTTTTTTTTTTTTTTTTTGGTTCCAGAATTTCATGCTTAGGTTTTTTTTCCTATGATTTTCTATTTCCTTGTTACACTTCTCAGTTTGCTTTTGTATTGTTTTTCTGGTTTCATTGTCTATATGCATTATTCTTTAGCTCATTTAAACTTCCTCCAAACTATCCATTTTTTTTTCAAAAATTCATACGTTTTCATTTTTTGGCTATTGACTACTAGAATATTACTGTTTCTTTAGTGGTAGTGTTTCTTTGACTTTTGTTTTTGTTTTGCTTTGGACATAAAAAATAGTCATGTGGCTGGGCAGCAGTGGCACATGCCTTTAATCCCAGCACTCAAGAAGCAGAGGCAGGCAGATCTCTGAGACCACTCTGATCTACAAAGTGAGTTTCAGGACAGCCAGGGGGAAAATAGTCATGTGTTTCAGACTTTACAGGTTGGTTTTGGAGAGGAAAGACCCCATCTGTGGTAATATGAGGGTACAAGCTCCATAGAGAATGGCAGCCCCACCTCCAGTAAGGGCAGAGCCTTTTACATTATCTGCTGAGATCAGCATTAGCAAAGATTTTGTAAGTGCTCCCCAGCCAAGCTGTGAGTGTCTACAGCAATGGGGAAAGTTATTGGAGTAATTGATGATAAAAGTCTCCTGAATCATCCTGGTCTCTTTTCTCCCATAGAGGATGTCACAGCCTTCCTGAGGGGTTCCTTTTAGTCCCAAGTCAGTCTCATAGGAATCCTCGTGGTAGCAGTGGCACTGTGTCTGATACACAGTGGCCAGGCTGTGGAACACTAGTATACATGGAAAAACCTCAGCTTTTGAGTACAAGCTAGAGCCAGCACCATGCCCAGGGAGCAGGTGCCCCATCTGAAACACTGGAGTACCAATGCTTTGGGGGCCACCTGGGAAATGTGGAGTACAACATGGGCACACACAGAGCTATAGAGCTCTTAAGCATCCATACTGCTACAGCAGTGGCTCCACTGCCCTAGGCACTGGTGATGAAGGAGAAGCTTCAGAGCAGAGTATGCACGGGATTGGAGGAAGAGGGATTTTACACATCTGTATCAGCACAACAAATGTCTCCTCCATTGCCACAGTCATTGTTGGTAAGCTGCCTTGGTGATAAACCTCCCAGGAACTTCTACAAAGTAGGTAACTGGGAAGACTGCTCTCCATAGCTCTCACTCTCCTTTGTTCCTAGTTTTCTTCAGATGTCTCAGGTATGCAAATTGTCACAGTAATCCTTTCTGTGTAGTGATTTCTTCCTTCTTGCTCCACTGTATGGCATTGGTTTATTAAATGAACTATTCAGCCTTCCTCGAACAATCTATGTTCAGGTGTTAGTTGTGGGGGAATCAAAGCATTAGTGCTATTATCTTTAGTAATTTTTCCGCAAAGTTTATGAAATAAATAATAAAATTACTTACAACTTTTATGTTCCTAAGTATTTCCTGTATTAATAAAGTTATGTTGACAAAACTGGAAAATGCAAAAGAACATTTTTTTTAGATAAGTACCATATACCAAAGCTAAACCAAGAACAGGTGAACGATCTAAATAGACCTGTTAGTCGCGAAGAATAAGAAACTGTTAACAAAAATCTCCCTTCCAAAAAAAGCCCAGGACCAGATGGTTTCAATGCAGAATTCTACCAGAACTTCCAAGAAGAGCTAATACCTATACTCCTTAATGTATTTCACAATATAGAAACAGAAGAGTCATTGCCAAATTCCTTTTATGAAGCTACAGTTACCCTGATACCAAAACCACACAAAGACCCAACCAAGAAAGAGAATTACAGGCCTATCTCACTCATGAATATCGAAGCAAAAATTCTCAATAAAATACTGGCAAACCGAATCCAAGAACACATTAGAAAAATTATCCATTGTGATCAAGTAGGCTTCATCCCAGAGATGCAGGGCTGGTTCAACATACGCAAATCTATCAATGTAATCCACCATATAAATAAACTGAAAGAAAAAAACATATGATCATTTCATTAGATGCTGAAAAAGCATTCGACAAAATTCAACATCCATTTATGATAAAGGTCTTGGAGAGATTAAGGATATTATAAGGGTCATACCTAAATATAATAAAAACTATTTACAGCAAGCAGACAGCTAACATTAAACAGAGAAAAACTCAAAGCCATCCCACTAAAATCAGGAACACGACAAGGATGTCCACTCTCTCCATACCTCTTCAATATAGTGCTTGAAGTTATAGGCAATAGCAATAAGACAACATAAGGGGATCAAGGGGATTCGTATTGGAAAGGAAGGAGTTAAGCTTTTGTTATTTGCAGATGATATGATAGTATACATAAGCGACCCCAAAAACTCTACCAAAGATCTCCTACAGCTGATAAACACCTTTAGTAATGTGGCAGGATATAAGATCAACTCCAAAAAATCAGTTGCCTTCCTATACACTAAGGATAAGGAAGCAGAGAGGAAAATCAGAGAAGCATCACCTTTCACGATAGCCACAAATAGCATA
The DNA here is from genome assembly GCF_037038515.1 of Microtus pennsylvanicus. Taxonomy (NCBI): domain Eukaryota; kingdom Metazoa; phylum Chordata; class Mammalia; order Rodentia; family Cricetidae; genus Microtus; species Microtus pennsylvanicus. Next base: position 37,048,780 of record NC_134592.1, on the reverse strand, counting down.
AAATATCTTGGGGTAACTCTGACCAAGGAAGTGAAAGATCTATTTGACAAGAACTTTAAGTCTTTGAAGAAAGAAATTGAAGAGGACACCAGAAAATGAAAGGATCTCCCTTGCTCTTGGATTGGGAGGATCAACATAGTAAAAATGGCAATTCTCCCAAAAGCAATGTATAGATTCAATGCAATTCCCGTCAAAATTCTTCACAGATCTGGAGAAGACAATAATCAACTTTATATGGAAAAACCAAAAACCCAGGATAGCCAAAACAATCTTAAACAATAAAGGGTTGTCTGGAGGCATTACCATCCCTGACTTCAAACTCTGTTACAGAGCTACAGTATTGAAAACAGCTTGGTATTGGCATAAAAACAGAGAAGTCGACCAATGGAATCAAATAGAAGACCCGAGTTTTAACCCACAAACCTAGGAACACCTGATTTTCGATAAAGGAGCAAAAAGTATACAATGGAAAAAAGAGAGCATCTTCAACAAATTGTGCTGGCAAAACTGGATGTCAATCTGTAGAAGAATGAAAATAGATCCATATCTATCACAATGCACAAAACTCAAGTCCAAATGGATTAAAGACCTCAATATCAGTCTGAACACACTGAACCTGATAGAAGAGAAAGTGGGAAGTACCCTACAACACATGGGCACAGGAAACCACTTCCTACGTATAACCCCAGCAGCACCGACATTAAGGGCATCGTTGAATAAGGGACCTCCTGAGACTGAGAAGCTTCCCAAACCACTGCTTTCTGTCTTACCTGACTGGTACTGACAGGTAACTGGTGGACTTTGGTTGCTTGAAGGACACTGAGAAGATCCTGCAGCTTATTACAGCATCAAAGAGCCTGCAGTTTTGCAGGTAATTATCACAGAAATCAGCAAACAATAAGCTATTAAAAAAAAAGAAGAGAAGGAGGAAAAGAAATCTAAATGTTCTTAACTGAAAACTTACTTGCAAAGGCCCAGAAAAGATACGCCCCCACAAAAGCAGGCCTTAGGCCTTAGGCCAGAATCTCTAGCCAGCTTGATTGGACAAGGATATTCTGCTGTAGAAAGCCAGTCTGTAAAGAGTGGGAAGTGTGACTATTTTCTCAAATGCATAAAACAGGAGAAGAGGAAGAATCACAGAGCCTACTAAGCAAATGGAAACATGACTCAATCGAAGGACAAAATAAATCAGAATACAACCAAGAATATTAGTATGTGACAGAATCCAAGATAATTATTTTTAAAAGCTTGGTGATCTAAAAAAAAAGTAGCAATTTTAAATTTTTAAAAAAGTACATGAACAAAATTAGAATATCAATAAAGACTTAAACTATATAAAAACAAGTTTTAGAGCTGAAGAAATAGTAACTGAATTGAAATTTTTTTTCTAAAGGTTTAGTAGCAGATTTGATCAAGCAAATCAATATACACAAAGATACAGGTCATTTGAAATTCTGGAATTAAAAAAACAAAGTAAAACAAATCAGAAGACTTTATGGTATGTCATCAATTTAAACGTGTGTGTAGAAAAGAGAGGAAGACAGAGAAGAAAAGGAAAGAATAGAGAGAAACAAAGTAAAGAAGAGATGGAGGAGATAGAATTTATTTGAAGAAATATTGACCAAAAACATCCCAAATCTAAATAAAGAAATGCACATGCAAGTACATTAAGCTCAAAGAGCAAAAGCTAGGATAAATCCAAAGAGGCACACATCGAGACATGCTATTTTCAAATTGTCCTAAGCCATGAACAATGCAAAACCTGAAAAGGAACAAGAACAAATTCATCACATTCAAAGGAGTACCCATAAAAATTGATGTCATCCAGGTGGTGGTGGCGCACAACTTTAATCCCAGCACACCAGAGGCAGGTGGATCTCAGTGAGTTCAAGGCCAGCCTAGTCTACAAGAGCTAGTTCTAGGACAAGTTCCAGGGCTACAGAGAACTTCTATCTCAATAAATAAATAAATAAATAAATAAATAAATAAATAAATAAAATAAAGCCAGAATGAAAAACGAAAAGAATTGACATCATTAGTTATATTAGGAGATCTTTACAGACCAGAACTTTTTTCAGATATTTTTTTATCCAGTAAAACCACCCTTCAAAAACAGAAGAGAAATGAAGATTTCCACAGCCAAACAAAAGCTTAGGGAAGCTTATAAAAAATGCTAAATAAAGTACTTCAAGTTGAAATAAGATGACACTGGACTGCAGCATGAAAGCATACAGAAATAGAAGTCCAAAAATACGGAAATATAACTCGTGGGAACAGGTTAATATATTGTCTGATATTGAATACTGTACTGCTTTAATGATGGAGTTAATAGTACTTTTAATTTGGGGGTTGTGGAAATCGCTACACAGTGAAGAACACACTAACTGCTTTCCAGAAAACCTGGTTCAGTTCTCAGCACTCATATGGCGGCTCAAAACCTATATCAAATTTTAGTGCCAGAGATCTGACATCCTCTGGCCTCTGCAAGTACAAGGTGCACACGTGGTACACAGACTTCAGGCTGGCAAAACACTTGTACAAAAATACTTTTTAAGTACTTTATTTTGGCAAAAAAAAAACCATAAAAGCACAAGATATAATTATGAAATATGTTAGCAGATAAACAGTATTGAAATGTCATATGTATTATGAAAACCATAATCAGGTAGGAAGATGTAAGAGTAGGAGAAACCCAGTTTTGGGCCTATTATTAACAAATGTCTATTAGCTTTTTGGTATGTTGGTTGGTTGGTTGGTTGGTTGGTAGTTGTTTTTTAAGACAAGGTTAGTTGTAGTGTACAGCTCAGACTGGCCTGATGTATAATCCAAGTGCTAGAATTACAGTTATGTCATCATACCCAGTGCAACTAGCTTTTAAAAATCAAATTTTTGTAATTCTGGTAAAAAAAAATGAACACTAAATTTATTGACTACGTTAACATTCGAAGTTTTATATAGTGTTTATTTGTCTATATAACCATTTTTTATCAATATACTCTAGACTATGCCATGTGTTCAGCATCCTTGGTCCTAGACTATGCTATCTCCATAGCATCTTTAGTCCTAGGCTATACTATCTCCACAGCATTTTTAGTCCTCGACTATGCTATCTCCACAGCATCTTTGGTCATAGGCTATAGTATCCCCACAGCATCTTTGGTCCTAGGCTACACTATGTACTCAACATCTTTGGTCCTATGCTATATTATCTCCACATCATCTTTGGTCCTAGGTTATACTATGTGTTCAATATCTTTGGTCCTTAACTATACTTATATGCACCGCATCTTGATAGTAAGACAGTTTTTCTCCTTGAAAATCTAGTTAGGAAAAGACACATATAAATAAATACAAACTGGAGGGTTTTTTTCTTAATGCAATATTCAAAGAAAATAATAAGGAATGTTTTATAATACCTCTAAGTACAGGGAAAATGTGTGAACATTTTTTGCTTCATAACAGAGGTACTACTCAAGAAAAATGTTACAAGACTATCATAATGAATTTCTGCATGCTTTTCATCCAGACTTCTCAGATATCGATACTTTGCCACAGTTAAGTGTTGCCACATTTATCTGTGCATGCTAATATGCACATGCTTTACCATATTACATGTGAATAAAATTCAGACATGATGCCTCTTTAGCCGCTACTTCAGCGTGCATTTGAAGTAGGGGTAAATGAGGTTTGTGAGAAGAAATAAGACGTTCTCTTACATAACCTCAGAACAATTATGAAAATCAAGAAATTAACAGTACCATAATACTATTATATAATCTGATTCCAATTAAATTTTGCCAGTTTTTCTAATAATGTTCTTTACAGCAAATGGGGAAAGAATAATTCTTTTGTTCTGATCTGGGATTCAACCCCGACTCATGCATTTCATTTAACAGTGATGTCCCTTTAGACTCCTTTAAGCTAGAACAATTATTCATGTTTTTCTTTGTCTCTCATGGCCTCAATATTTTTGAAGAGCATGGGTCTGTTATTTTATATAATGACCTTCAATTTTAATTTTTCTGATGTTTCAAAGTGATTTAATTACTATGCAATTTGTTGGGAATACTTCAAATAAGATGTTGTGTCCCTCACAATATATCAATCATGTCAGTGAGGCCTTTATGTAAATTTCATTACTACTACTTATTATCACTAGATAGTAGGTTTTTCACTAAGAAATAATGTTTTGACTTTGTATTTTATAAGTACCTCATGGTGATATATTTTAACCTGTATAAATTCCTTGTTCTTCATTAGGCTTTTCCCTTCTAGTTTTAGTATCTATTAATAATTTTTGTCTGAAGCAGCTATTAGCATAATGATTGCCAATACAGGCTTTTCTAATTCCACTTATTTTATCTGTTGTAAGTTTGTTAATAAGGAAGAATTCTTAAATAATTTCTTTATTTACATTACTGTCCATGAATTATTTTCATTTAGTTAAATAAATCTGTTGATTTTTGCCATAACTTTATACCAAGTTTAGTAAAAAAGGAGCCTTGCAGGCTTGCTCTAAGATCTTTTTCCCTATGTTCTTTCTTTATTGAAAAAACGTTGTGAGGGAAGAATAGTAATTTCCCATAGAAACAAACAAGCAAACAAAATAATGAGAGAAAAATTAATCCAGGCTGATCGAACATTTCATACTACAGCTAGAAAATATAAAATGATACTGTGTGTTTACTTATCTACAATATTGCCAGTTTTATAAGCAATGCAGCAATGAGTGCGAAGCTGAAAAAGAAGAAAGAAAAAAATGTATACACTATCATAAAGAATTGAAATTGTATCCTATGAATGATAGTGAATCATTGATGTAAGTTACAGAGCTGACATTTTGTGCCAACAGTGCCTTGTGTTATGTAATTGATGCATAGGCCTCTCTCTACTGTTTTCCTTTAGTATTTGTTATTCAGCCCTAGAAAATAAGCAGTCTTTCCATCCATGTTTTCAATGTCAGTAATGCTGTGATATGCATTGCCTTTAATATTCATGTAGGAAACTTATAAAGTCATGAAATTCAAAACAGCATAAGAAATTCTTATTTTTAAGATGCCCTGTATTACCTGTTCACTTACCCAGATTTTCGATTTTCAGAATTACCTCAATGTATGTTTTCTAGACTTCCAGTAGATGGATTGAGACTCCAATCCAGCCACATAAACTTTGACCTATCATTTGCCCTGCCTACCAGATATGCTGGGGTAAAGGTGGTGCAAAAATTATAGGGGTGGTCAATGTTGGGCTATATAGACACTAACATAGATTTTGATGTAAGTGAAATTTAAAGTCTTTGAGAGTTGTAAGTTAGTATGTTGCAACTTAGGAGCACATAGCTGTGTGGTAAATAAACTGCAGTGGAACAGGGATAGAATCAGGAGAACAGTTTAGAGGCTCTTCAATCACCAGAACATAAATGATGGGAGTGGTAAGTAGCTACCAGATTCTAGGTATCTTTTAAAGGGAGTTTAGTTAGCGCTCTGACAAAAGGAGAAGAATCAGGATGTCTCCATTGCTTTGCCCAGTTATTAAACTGGTAAAATGAATAGTTGAGAACTGCGAGAGAAATGAAACACACTATGGGTGGTAATGGAAATTAGAGATTTAAGAGCTTAATTCTGGAAATTTTAGGTTTGAGTTGTCTATTGAATATTTAAATAAATGATAGATGATTACTAGCCTGGAAAAATACATTATCTACCAACTCTTAGGTAATATACAAATATGAAGTTGGGGGTAGAGGTTGAGAATAAAGATATTTATTTATGATATTAATGCCAAAGGACAAAGTAAGATTACATAAGAGTGGATAGCTACATATAATCTTCCGTGACTTTTTACAGGAAAAAGAACAGTTCCAATGAATCTTAGATAAATTCATTTTGCTAACTAGTTCATTAAATATCTAAAGGTCAGTACAATAGTTGGAGATATGAATCCTAAAGCCAGAACTAACTAGAATTTTATCCTAGCTCTTTTGTTACCATCTGTGTGACTAAGCAAAGGTATCAGTCCTATGTAGACTGAGGCCGTTCAAATGTTTCCCAGATTCCCAGATACAAAATGAGCACTCAGAAACTGTATTAATTACAGCACCAGTTGACCAATAGCTTAATCATATTTCTAAATAGCTATTACATCTTAAATTAACCCATTCCTATTAGTTTGTATTTTACCATGAGGCTCATGGTTTACCAGTAAGGTTCTGGCTGGTGGCTCTCATCTTTCTCCTTCAGTGGCTAGAAGGTATCTCTCTGACTCCACCTTCTTTCTCCCAGCATTCAGTTTAGTTTTCCCACCTAGCTCTATTCTGCCCTGCTACAGGCGCCAAAAGCTTCTTTATTAACCAACGACAACAATAAAACATATTCACAATGTACAGAGAGGAATCCCACATCACCTCCCCTTTTCTGTCTAATTAAAAAGGAAAGTTTTAATTTTAACACAGTAAAATAACATATAACAAAACAGTTATCAAGCAAGAATTATAGTTACAATATTTATATCTACTTTACCTTTTATCATAACTAAGGAAATCTATAATTATAACTATCTACTCTTCAACTCCATCTAAGACCCCAGAAGGATATACTATTACCTAAGTTAACAGGAAGTGCATTGTAAGCAACTTCCAAAACTCTAGAACTGACAGATACATCTTGCTGCCTGGTCAGTTATCCAGAGTTCTTCTGTAACATTACAGCATCCATATTCAGCCTACAGACCCATAGTATCTGGCAGACTTTTTCTTTTTTTTTTTTTGTTTCCGTTTTTTTTAATTGAAAAAAAATTTCTGCCTCCTCCCAGCCTCCCATTTCCCTCCCCCTCCTCCCACCCCTCTTCCCCTCCCCCCACTCCTCTCCCCCTCCCTCTCCAGTCCGAAGAGCAATCAGGGTTCCCTGCCCTGTGGAAAGTCCAAGGTCCTTCCCCCTCCATCCAGTTCTAGGAAGGTGAACATCGAAACTGGCTAGGCTCCCACAAAGCCAGAACATGAAGTAGGAACAAAACCCCATACCATTGTCCTTGGCTTCTCATCAGCCCTCATTGTTCGCCATGTTCAGAGAGTCCGGTTCTATCCCATGCTTTTTCAGTCACAGTCCAGCTGGCTTTGGTGAGCTCACAATAGATTAGCCCCACTGTCTCAGAGGGTGGGTGCACCTCTTTTTATTTTATTGAGCTATACATTTTTCACAGCTTCCCTTCCTGCCTCTCCCCTTCCCTTAAACTCCCTCCCATGGTCTCCATGCTCCCAATTTACTCAGAATATCGTGATATATTTGACTACTTCCCATGTAGTTTAGACCCATGAATGTCTCTTTTAGGGTCTTCATTGTTGTCTAGGTTCTCTTGGATTGTGATTTGTAGGCTGGTTTTCTTTGCTTTATGTTTAAAAACCACTTATGAGTGAGTACATATGATAATTGTCTTTCTGGTCCTGAGTTACCTCACTCAATAAAATGTTTTCTAGCTTCATTTATTTGCCCCCAAATTTCAAGATGTCATTTTTTTCTGCTGTGTAGTACTCCATTGTGTAAATATACCACACTTTCCTTATCCATTCTTCAGTCAAGGGAAATTTAGGTTGTTTCCAGGTTCAGGCTATGACAAACAATGCTGCTGTGAACATAATTGAGCACATGTCCTTGTGGTACGATTGAGCATCCTTTGGGTATATACCCAAAAGTGGTATTGCAGGGTCTTGAGGAAGGTTGTTTCCTAATTTTCTGAGAAATTGCCATACTGATATCCACTCCCACCTGCAATGCAGCAGTGTTCCCTTTACCCCCCAACCTCTCCAGCATAAGTTGTCATTATTGTTTTTGATCTTGGCCATTCTTACAGGTGTAAGATGGAATCTCAGAGTTGTTTTGATTTGCATTTCTCTGATGACTAAGGATGTTGAACATTTCCTTAAGTGTCTTTCAGCCATTTTAGATTCCTCTGCTGAGTTCTATATTTAAGTCTGTACTCCATTTTTTTATTGGATTATTTGTTCATTTGATGACCAATTTTTTGAGTTCTTTATATATTTTGGAGATCAGACCTCTGTCAGATAGGGGGTTGGTGAAGATCTTTTCACATTATGTAGGCTGTCATTTTGTCTTGTTAACCATGTCCTTTGCTTTACAGAAGCTTTTCAGTTTCAGGAGGTCCCGTTGATTAATTGTTTCTCTCTGTGTCAGTGCTGCTGGGATTATATTCAGGAAGTGGTCTCCTGTCTGACTGACTTTTTCATGAAGCAGGAAATTTGAAGATCTGTTTTGCATTGTAATGGCAAAGTTCATCAGTTTCTTTCTTCTATGTCTTACAGAATGTCTGGTAGACTCTTTCATGAAGCAGGAACCGTGAAGGACTGTCTCACTTTCTTTAGGCAACTTCAGCAGTCATTTTTCTGTGCGTCTTGCATGTCCACTTCATACAGCATACCATCAAGCAGTCCAGGCAAGAGCAGTTCTTGCCCTAATGGCTAACAAACTCCATAAGGAGCCTCTTTGATACCCATCATCCTCTTGAAGTAAATTGGTACTTTTTATTACCAGAAGCATACATGTCTCAGTGTCAAGAAAAGTCTAAGTTCTTAAAATATTTTAAATGCCATATTCCGTAGATCTTTGAAGTGTTGAAGATTGTCAATCTAACTGAAATGTATCTCTGTACATCTAGGAAGCCTAATGAACATGACTTCATGCTTGACTATTATGATCTATTAATCTATATTTCTTAATTATACATTATATTTTTAATGAGCTTCACAAACAATACCTTAATCAAGAGCAGAAATATACATATAACAAAATTGGCCTTAAATTTATATCAATAAATTAAGATCCATAACAGTGCAAAGCATTCATCTCTATAGTGGACCTATCTAAGCTTCTTTCCTCGGCTGTAGAAAACCAGTAACAAAACCTTTCTATGATATGGAATTAGTAGTTCATCTAGAATAGTCACTTGACCCATAGTGAACATTCAGTGGACAGCCAGTATTATTAAATTTCACAAAGTTTTAACATATTTTAATTTCATTTAATGTTCTACAGTCAGAAACAAGAGAAATACTGTTTGACAGGGACACAGAGATTAGAAGTTTGGGTGCTTAAAGTCATTCTTACTTGTTTATGAGTGTTTCAGTGTCTTATTCTCAGTCGATTGTCTCCTGTTTAGGTCACAGTGCTGTAGATATCACCAAGGTGGCTCGAAGACATCGCATGTCTCCTTTTCCTCTGACATCTATGGACAAAGCCTTCATTACAGTCCTGGAGATGACTCCGGTGCTTGGTACAGAAATCATCAATTACCGAGGTACTGCCATATCTATCTTTGTCTTCCAAGAAAGACCAATGCAGCATGAGTGTACCAGTTCCTACAAGAGGGTGCTTACTCACCACCACCCGTATCAGAGTCTTTCTTCTGCTCCTCTTCTCTATTAAACTATCATCAACTTAATAATCAGATAGCTTTTGCTTCATAAAAATATTAAGGGGCCATCTGTTTTTTATTCTAAATACCAGAATTCTAACCTAAAGATGGGGCTGTCGGCACTGAATCAGAAAAATAAGACAATTCTGAGTTCTTTTGATGACTTTTCTATTAGGAGTTGAAAATAACTAATATCTTATAACCATGTGTTGTAGAAAATTCATGCAGACCATTTCTGTCTTAATTTTCCAGCTTTATAAAGGTACAAAAACACTCTACATGTCCAGAAAACTACAGTTTACATTTTGATAGTTTGGAACTAGTAATATGTGGCATGACACTATCTTAGAATGGTGAGTGCAGAAGCAAGCTGTAGTTCCTAGTCAGCCACATAGCGATTATCATATTGCGGAGCTGTGATATAAACTAGATTAGATTAGATAGCAAATGCTTTCTCTCTCTCTTTTTGTAAGATCCTACTATATGGCCTAGGCTGTCTTTCAATCTTTAATTTTCCAGCAAAAGCCTCCTGGGTGATAAGATTACAGGCATATGCCACCATACCCCCATTTAGATGCATATTTTTAATTAATGATATTTTCAATTTACAAATATTTATTAGGATATAACATAAGTAGAGAAATCTCTATAGCTAAAAATAACCCAATTTATCCATGGATTATAAAATAATCACTGATTTATTTTCTGTTCTACCTAGCTTCTTCTTCTTTTTTCTCTTAGTTGTAGTGTATTTGGAAAAGTTTATGAAAAGATAATGAAAATGTAGTTGTCTTAGCTTTCAGTCACTATAACAAAATATCTGACATAATTAATTTATAGAGAAAAATGTCTGGTCTTTTTTTGTTTTTTATCTTTGGTGGTGGGGGTGGTGGTGGTGGTAATGGTGCTGGTGGTCTTTTGAAACAGTGTCAGTGTATACCTGGCTGGACTGGAACTCACTTTGGAGACCAGGCTGACCTTGAATTCACCTCCTGCGTACTGGGATTAAAGGTGTACACCATCATGCCCAGTTTTCTTTCTTTAAGAAGAAGTTCTAATTTATGCCCTGTGACTTTGAGCCTTTAATGAGGCATCACATCATAGTGACAGAACAAACAACTTACCTCATGAACCAGAAAACAAAAAGTGAGAAGGAAAGGAAGAGGCCAGAGTCCCATAATCCTCTCATGAACATACCTTCCCTGGGGACTAAAGTATCCTACAAGGCCTCTGCTCTGGAAGGTACATAACATCTCCTAACAGTGCCACCCTGGGTACACTTGGGCCTTTTGGGAACATTCAACATTAACTCTATAGCAGTGTTGTTCCCACACTGTAGTAAGTTTCTAATCAATGTCCATTTCTAATAACCTGAGAAATTGTATTTTGACATTGAGTTCCAGCAGACTAAGCTCCTGAGCACTTCTGTTAATATACTTATGATCACGCCCACCTCCCCAAAAGTTATACTTGATATTTTCTAAGTGAAATATAGTTCTTAGTTATTTTTATGAAGACAGAAACAACACAAAATAATTTAAGTTTTGGGTGATAGTTCCATCAGGAAATACTTACTATACAAGCATGAAGATATGTGTTCAATTCCCAAGACTCATGTAAAAAGCCAAGCATGTTAGCGTGTGCTTGTAAACCCAGTGTTGGGGAGATGCAGACACTCCCCTAAGACTCACTTGCCATCCACCTTACCCTATTTGGTGAACTTGGAGTCCTTATGAGCAACCCTGTCTCAAAAAACAAGGTAGATGGTTTATGGGGAATACCATCCAACATTATCCTCTTGCCTCCAAACACACGTGCACATTCACACATATAAATAATTGTCTAAGTAAAGAATTTTATTCATAAACCCTTAAAACTGGCATATTTAAACTGCAATGAACATTAGAGAATAGTTATACAACATCCTAATTTTTCTGCCCGAAAACTCAGACTCAAGAACAGAAAAGGTATTAAAACTTTGTTACATAATAGATCTCCTGGTCCAACATTAAAATATCTTTAATAATGGTAGCTGGCATAACAGATGATGTTAAAGACCTAAAATTAGTGAAATAGTAGGTGCCATGTGTAAGCTCCTTTTTCCTGGTCCTCTTTAGACAACAATAGAGTTTAAGCAGCTTCCACTTACCCTACTCCTTTTACTCACGTTCCTTTAGGCTTAAAGGTTTTCTGTTGTTTTCGTTTCGCTCTCTGGTAAAGGAAATGAAAGTTAGGAAATTCACTAGAGTAAAGAAATTGTCAGAAATCATGTAATTCAGAAATCAGCATTAATGAAATTATTTACTGTTAAATACAGAATATTCAGTTGTTTATTGATATCAATGTGAACCAAGATACATTTAGAAAATACAAATGTAAACTTAAATTATTAAAAATTTTAATACATTTATAACAAGACTTAATTATTATCAGTTCTGCTCTCTTGTAATTTCAAAGGCCTTTACCTTAACATTGGTTTCTTAGAAAAATCAATGGCTCAGCGGTTAAGAGCGTTGCCTGCTCTTCCAAAGGTCCTGAGTTCAATTCCCAGCAACCACATGGTGGCTCACAACCATCTGTAATGAGGACTGGTGCCCTCTTCTGGCCTTCAGACATACACACAGACAGAATATTGTATAAATAATAAATAAATATTAAAAAAAAAGAAAAATCAAATTATGTGTTCCAATTCACATTTACACAGAAATCTCAGGAAAAAGATTTGGAAGTGACCATTTTGTTTTCCACCAGGAGAAAAGTACTTCCCCTCATGTGCTTTCTCCTCTTCATTTCTTCACCAAGGCAGATAGGTCAGCCTCAGTTAATAACCTGCCTGAGTGCCAAGTGTTTCAGAGATAATGGATCAAACACAATCATTTTTAATACCCAAGAGTATTATAATTTTACCTAGACATTTTAGTTAGGTGTTACTCAGTTTCTTCAGCAAGTATAGACCTCAAACTAAGACTCTGTTAAGTTGGGTGCTGCCTAAAGTCATATGTAAGGAGAGATGACTTGCCGTTGAGGGCAGAGCAAAGTCAGCAAGCTCCTCTTCTCCTTATTGGCTCTTTTGTAAGCTTGCCTTCTTTTGTCAATTCATTTACAAGCATTGTTTTCCCCTTTTCATATTTTATATATTTATTTTGTAACATTTTATATAGTTCAGTAATTCAAGTGCTGTCTATAAGTTATAAGTCTATAAGTTGTTATCTGTTGTCACTGCCCAGATTTTACTTAAACTACGAATTTTAGCACTGTATTCATATATATCTCTTATTATAAGGTTTCATGACAGATTTTATTTTTCCCACCTTTCTAGCAGTACTTTTCCTTCTACAGCCTCTTGCATACATTCCTGATCGCCATCCCATTGCCACTGTTTTTGTTTGTTTGTTTGTTAGGTTTTTGGGGGGTTATTTTGGTCTTTACTAACTTTGTGGATTATTCTTTCTGGTTTTTTTGGTTTGGGTTGGTTGTTTGTTTACTTGCTTGCTTGCTTGAAGACAGGGTTTCTCTTTTTAACATCCCTTGGCTGTCCTAGAACTTACAGCAGATCCACCTGCCTCTGCCTCCCAGGTGCTGCTATTAAAGGCGCACACTACCACAGCCCAGCATCTTTGTGGATTATTGTAAAAAGTTCCTTCCAGTTCACAATCACTCCAGTCTGTTCTCCAGTTTGATGAGAATAATCTGTTCAAACAGAGATTGTGTTTTTAAAACTCCCTTCGTAGAATTTCTCTTTTTTTAAGCAATGACATTGTCTACCAGACTGATTCATTTTTTAGTAGTAAATTTTTTTTTTGTTGTTTGACCGTTTCATGGATGTATTAAATGCTCCCCAGTTATTTTTCCTCCTACCCTCCTTAACAAATCTGATAGGTTTTGTTTTCATTATCATTCCTCGTGGATTTTTTTGATTTTTTTCTCTGATATCCTAGGTGACCTACTGTTCACTCAAATATGTATTATTCTCCAAGAATCTTGTGATATCTGTAGTTTTGTTATTGTTTTCAAATTTTATTCTATTATGATGATGATGTTATTGTTGAAACTTGATTTGTTTGCTATCATATGATTGATTTTAGAGAACATTCCCAGTGCTACTGAGAAAAATGTGTATTCCCTGTCTGTTGGTTTGAATATTCTGTTTTATCAAGTCTAGTTGATCCATAATATATTTTAGCTCTGACGTTTCTTTGCTTTAGTTCAGAAGACCTATCTAAATATGAGAATAGAAAATTGAAAACCCCTGCTATTATTGTGTCAGAACCTATGTGGTCTTCTATGCCATGCAGTGTTTGTGTTATGAAATTAGGGGCTTCTTTTGAGTTTCTTCTAATGAGTCTTTGTTTAAAGTCTACTTTATCAGCATAAATATAACTAAATCTGCTTGTCTTTGTTTTCTATCTGTTTATAATTCCTTTTCCATATGAGTTTTGAGGGTTTGTTGAATTTTGCTTGCATTTTACTGTGCATTTACTTTGAATAATGTTCTGTCAAGGTTTTGAATAGATTCCCTTAATCAATGCATTGGTTTGTTTCAATATCCTGCGTGATCATTATTTTTTTTAAAAAGCAAGACTCTGATTTCTTTCTCAGGATTTGCAGTTATCTCTGTAGTTCTGGATACTCCCAGGAGAACTGGCCAGTTGTGGATGGGTGGTCACTGTGTTGTCACTGCATTATAATCTTTGTATTTCTTTATTGTGTTTTACATGTCCATTGGATTGCATTTGTCTTTTCATTTTGACTTCCCCTTCTGAGTCTATTGGGATATTTTGTTCTCTGGAAATATATCTGCTTGATTCTCAGCAGTGGGAACTGGTGAAATTTGGTGTCAGTAGTCAAATGGGGTAACTAAGGTGGTCTTGTTTTGACTGTGCCATCAAGACCAAGGATAGGATTGTACACTAAGCACCAAGGCACGAATAAAGTAAAACTCTTAGTCACCCCTTCAAATCAGTGAACCTGATTGGAACAGAATACCAAATATCAGACCAACTAAAGTCAGAATTACAGGTCCAAAGTAACCCATTGAACCACAATAGTATGGTCTGGATTCTGAAGTGACAATTAGAACCTCAGAAGTTGGAACCACAATGCCACATTGACTCTAAAGATCATGGTAACTAAAGCTTCCATTTTCAAGGGACCCTGGGAACACTAAAGGGGAAACACATATATCTAAGTCTCGACTGCCAGTATATTCCGTTTTCACTTAGAACAGTGCTACCTACTTACAAACAACTCCTTGCATAGTGGTTTGTCTGGTCTTTGCTTGTAACTTTTCTCTTTTTTTTTCTACAAATGCGGTCAACTGAAATCTTTCCCTTTAGATGCATTTATTATTTCAGTCCATGAACCACACTATACCTCTAAAATGTGTACAGCTCACTATATTCTTAGGTTTCTGCATCCTAATATAGCCATTATCTTTATTCTCCTTCCTGCATTCCTCTACTATTAACATAGCATCATGAACATTCAGAAAAAAACTGTGATTCATGTCCTAGGCAGGACAAAGTGAGTTTGCATGAAATGTCATCCTGGTACAATCCCTACTCCCTTTCCTCCCGAAAAGACTCTCTGAGCTCAGAGCAGTGCATGTCTGTGGATCTCTGCCTCTGCTTCCATCAGTTACTGGATCTTGGATAACAGCTTATGTTGAAGAGGAGTAAGGGGAACATTCCTCCACTCCTGGGGGGGAGTGCAAACTGGAACAGCCACTTTGGAAATGAGTGTGGTGGTTTCTTAGAAAATTGACCATCAATCTACCTCAAAATTCAGCTATAACAATTTTAGGCATATACCCAAAGGATGCACAATTGTACCACAAGACACTTGTTCAACTATGTTCATAGCAGCATTATTCATAATAGCCAGAACCTGGAAATAACCTAGATGACCTCAATTGAAGAATGACTAAGGAAAATGTGGTACACTTATACAATGGAATACTTCTCAATTATAAAATATGATGACCTCATGAAATTTGCAGGCACATGGATGGAACTAGAAAAAGCCATTCATAGTGAGGTAACCCAGACCCAGAAAGACAAACTTTTTGTATAATTTTCTTTCCACCAAAGTTTGACCAACCTCACCTCCTCAGATGTAAGTGTGACCCATTTACCAGTAACATCTTATTAACCTAACCAGGGTTCAGCAGGATTTCTATTATTTAGTGCAAAAGGTGATTAGTGGCTATTGATTGAAGCATTTTTCTGTGAGCTCAAAAACAGTTTAGAAACTTTTAAAAACTATTGTGATTTTATAGCTATATAAGTGATATTTTTCAACTATCATATATAAAATGACTATTAATGCATAAATAAACTGGTGATAAAATAAACCTCATATTTATGATATAAACCATACCACTTTAACTTGCTTACCATACTGGCAAGTTATGAGCATCTTTAGATGTGAAACTACAAATGCACACCTTACTAGCACTTTGAATAAGCTAGATGTTTATTTCATAAGCACAGAAACTTTGTGTTCTTCCATAAACATGACTTAAGTATTAACCACAAATTCATTATTGTGCTTGTATTTTCCAGTGGATATCTTTACTCTAAATCCTTCAGTTTTTCAAAGCCTATACATATGAATATTTAAATAAGATCTACAGTGAACCAAAATTTTGTCTAATCTTTCAATGGAAGAAGTGGAAAACAAATTATATTAAAATAGCCACAAGATCATTGAATATATGAAATGTTTTATTGTCTAATAATCAGTTGTAAGTATGTTAAACTTACTTTAAAAGCTATTTAAAATTATATAGAGACTCAAATCTATACATGATTGCCCTTTTCTGGTAGCTGTCGGTCCTTGGTCTTGATATTATGTCTACCAATGGTCATTTGGCCAAGTAAGTATATATGTCAAGACTGTCTTCTCAGCTGTGAGTGAGCACAGTATATCAATAGTCTCTCACACACATTAGGTATAACCGTGGTTTTTAAATGATACAATTTCAGGGGCTATCACAAAAGACATCAGCAAACTTTTCAAATGATCAGTTAGCATATAAAATAATGAATTCTATTGTGGCAGTATATACATATATATTATGTATATACTATTGTACTTTGCTCATATTCCCATCAACCAACCTTTGCCCACTGGCCCCATCTTCCTGTTCCCTGTTTCCCTGAGCTTTCATATATTTTAGATGTATATTGTTCAGTCTAGAGTCCACATATAAGAGAAAGCATATGATAATTGGTCTCACCCTACCATTGGATCCTCTTGTCTTCTTCTGGCCTCTTTCTTGCCTTTAAACCCCTTCTTTCTTTCAATAGTCACTTTTATTTTCATAGAATAAATATATTGAGGGTGTATTTTTAATCTTGATTCCACATGTAAGAAAAATATGCAATATTTGCCTTTCTGTGTCTGGATATTTAAAGCAGCTCACTTAACCTGTTGATATTCAATTCTTTTCAGTTGAATATAAACATCTAAAAATGATGTAATTTCTTTTTTAATAAAAAAATGGAGCTTAATAAAACTCCATTTTGTTTACATACTATAATTTCTTTATGTTTTTATCTGTTAATGAACATCTAAACTGGTTCTATATTAGGCTAATGTAATAGTGCTGCAGTGAACTGGTATGCAAGCATTCCCACTGATGTGCTCACCTCAGCAACAGTAACAAAGCTGGATCACATGTTAGACTTTAAGGAAGATGGTGATTTCCATGGTTGCTGCATCACTTTACACTTGCACCCCTCCTTCTTACCAACATTTGTTCCGTGTGTTCCTGGGGATGGCCATTCTGACTGAGGTGACATAGGACCTCTGAGTAATTTTAATTTTTTGTTTATTTCTCTTGCCCATTTATTGATGGATTGTTTCTTTTGGTATTTAATATTTTTAGTTCTTTGTGTATTATATGCATTGATCTGATGTCATCTATATAGCTGAGGAAGATTTTCTTCCATTCTATAGACCATCTCATCAGTCTGCTGATGTTTCCTTTCTTTTGAAGATTTTTAATTTCTTCAGCTTCAGGACAAGAAAGATTATTCAGTAGTTAAGAGTGTTTGCTGCTCTTCCAGAGAACCCAAATTTAATTGACAGGACACACATCAGACAGCTCACAACCTCCTGTAACTACTGTTCCAGAGGATCCAGTGCCCTCTGCAGACCTACACAGGCACCTGGACACAGGTGGCATACACTCACATTAATTCACATGCATTCACAGAAATAAAAATAAAATAACTGTATGCAGTCCCATTTATGAATTATTTCTCTTATTTCTAAATTTGGAGTCTTACTCAAAAGTCTTTGCCTATGCCTTTTATCTCAAGATTCAAGGCTTTCATTAAGGTCTTTGATCTATTTTGATTTGAATTTTAGACAGTGTGAGAAAGAACCATCTAATTTTGTTATTCTAAATATGGATATCCAGTTTTCCCAATACCTTTTACATGAAGAAGCTATCTTTTTCTCCACTATATATTTTTAGCAACTTCGTAAGAAAAGGGGAGGGGAGATGGCTATAGTTGTTAGTAAGTTTATTTTGGAGCTCTTTGTTCTGTTCCGTCAGTTATTTATCTATATTTGCACCAATACAATACTGTTTACAACATGGCTTCATAGCATAATTTGAAATCAGGTATTGTGAATCCTCCAGCATTGTTCTTGCCTAACATGCTTTGTCTATTGAAGTTTGTTGTAGTGGCAGTGGTGGTGGCTTTGGTTTTCTCTGGGGTTTGTTTGTTTGTTTGTTTGTTTGTTTGTTTGTTTGTTTTAGGGGGTTGATTTGGGTGTGTAATTTCATGTGACATTTAGAATTGTTTTTCTGTTTTCATTAAAAATAACATTGTGATACAGATGGGAACTGCATTGAATCTGCAATACAGTCATTCATTTTCTATTCCTGAGCTGAGGGGTCTTCCCATCTTCTCATGTCTTTTCAGTTTCTATGTTCACTGTTTTAAGTTTTTCCTTGTAGAGGCCTTCCAACTCCTGGGTAGTTTTATTTCTAGGAATTTTATGCTAAAATATAGACAATTTTCTTGATGTACTTCTCAGGAAGCTGATTATTGGTATAGAAAAACTATTTTTAATGTTGATTGTTTTGTTTTTTTACTACTTTGCTGAAGTTGTTTGAAGTTGTGACTAGCAGAGGATTGGGTTTGGGTTCCCAGCATCCAGATCCTCAATTCCGGGGGAACTAATAGGCAGGAACATGGTACAGAGCAAAACTTTCATGCACATAAAGTAAAATAAGTGAATCCTTAAAATGTATAAAAAATAAAGCACTAGTACTCGGGCAACTAAGATATTTGTTATTCAGTTATCAGGTGGAAAATTGAATCAGATATGAGTTTCCTGTTAAAACCTAAGAAGACTACTCTGTTTTTGTAGGCAGTCACCCTGCCTTTGTCTTCTTCTAGCGCAAGTGAGCTTATCCCAGAAAGCAGATTGTTAGAGCATATGCTAATTCATTTTTTTTAATTCACTTACGTTTTAAGTCACTGTGAGATCTGCAGATGTCTGTATCAAGTCTTTCAAACAGCCTAATAAGTGCTAAGTCCCTGACTTCTAGGACCCTGTTCCATGCTGAAATGTTGCCTGGCTTCATCTTGCGCATGTCTCCCACAGCTGCTGTAGTTGTGTCAGCACCCTTGTTGTATGCAGAAACAATCTGCCTGAAGCTCTCCAGCCTCTGCCTCTTTGTTCTGCCTCCTCTTCCATGATATCCCTGAGCTTTATGAGGAGGACTTATGATATAGATGTCCCATTTATGGTTGAGTACAGAACTTATTCTCTGTACTTTGGCCAATACATATTACTGGATTTTGGGAGGATTAAGTGATACTTAGTGCATGATACTACTTAGTAACTTAAAAATGTTGGTAAACATTTATTAGCTATCAATGGACTTGCTAATGGCCAGCTTCCAAAAAAATATGCAATCCTTGTGATAACTTTGCTTATTGGCCATTATTAATTAATATTTAAGATCCCAGCAAAGACATTCTCTTAGTATATAAATTGATATAGATTATAAGGAGCCACTTCTGGAGGTTAATTATGATCCTGGCTCAATATTACTGACTACCTATATCTTCTGGTTCATTTAGGAGCTGACATTATAGCAAGGCTTGGTGACACATGCATATATAGTCCTACCATTCAGAGGAGAAGCAGGGGAAAGTGAGTTCAAGTGCAGTCTGGGCTATATGGGAAAACACTGTACCTCCCTACTCGCCACCCCTACCTCCAAAAGAAAAAAGTATGTGTGAATAGAATTCACCTATGGTCTCACCACTTATCCTTGTCTTGAAAGTATAGATCCAGAAGAGATTCAACTCCTGGACATATATGAAGCTAAAATCTACCCATTTCTCCCTTCAAAGTCAAGGTTCAATGATCTATAGTAAGAGCTAGTATCTCTGTGAATTAGAGTTAAAAAGTTAAAAAAAAAAATCTGTACTTCTGGGCCCTTCATGGCTAAAGTCAAACCCCAGTGGAAACAATGGATGTTATAAAGTATGAGAATGCCTGTGTCAATCAAATCCTGTTACTCGTCTTGATTTTATTCTCACTAAAGAATTTAGGGAACCAGGTAATGGCAGTGCATGCCTTTAATCCCAACTCCAGTTGAGAGGAGGTGGATTTCTGAGTTTTAGTCCAGCCTGGTCTACAGAGAGAGTTCCAGGAAAGCCAGAACTACATAGGAAAATCCTGTCTCAAACAAAACAAACAAACAAACAAAAAACAATTAGGGAGTTGCTCATGAATCCATTTGAATTATACCATGCATTATTGATACGCTTCTTGACATTCAATCACTTGAGTTAATGAAACCAAAACCAAAGGTTAACATTCGAATGAAGTGATTTGGAAGCTCCTTACTTTTCTTACCTTTATCCTTTCAGAACAGAAAAGAAAGCTTATGCTTGTAAGAATGACATGTTTTAATGTATTAAAGCTACAACTTAGAGCTGTTGGGAAGAAAAAAACTGTAACAGTAACTAAAAGACATAACTAACATTTTAAAGTAACAACCTTTATGTTTTCATGTAGATCATAATATTTATATATATTTGTATGATAATTAGTTAAAATTATATAGTGCATGTACCATTTTACATGTTTTAAAATATATCTTTTAAATAATTTTTCATTTGTTCATGAATATTCTTCATAAATGTTACTTTAGTCACATATTTAATCTTAAGAATAATGTCACTGTTTATTTAAATATATTATTGATCTTTTGCTTTCTTTCTATATTTACTAATATAAGCAATTTGAAATAAAGATCTATATGAAAATAAATTTAATTCTTAAGATACAATACTAGAAGGGAAATTTTAGGCCAGTGAATATGAAAATGTTTAAATTGTTTTTCCTTTTTGAAGAATATCATATTTGAGTTCCCAGAGAGTTAATGATGTATCTTCTGAATACATCTTTTCTGACTGTATATACCAATTTGCATTTCGATAATTTCTGTAACCATCACTAGAAGTTGACCATATGTGATTCTTAGGAACTAGGATGCATCGCTTCTTTCTGTCTGCTGTTCCTTGGGATGGCAATCCAAAGGTCTGCCTGAGCCCATTTACAAGATATGGCACAAGCGCTGTGCCTGTCTGTGTATGACTGATTGCTTACCCACTAACTCCATTGTTTGTATTTCTTCTTTTCTTCCAGATGGAATGGGGCGAGTCCTTGCTCAAGATGTATATGCAAAAGACAACCTACCCCCATTCCCAGCATCAGTAAAGGATGGCTATGCTGTTCGAGGTAAATATGTTAGTTTTCTTAAGTGTCTTCAGACTTATATATTTTTCCACATTTTTGCCATAATCCATATACCTGATTACTTTTATATCTATTCTCAATTAATTGTCACCAGTAAACTTGCTAATATTTTTGACACAATCTTGATTAGTGCTCTGTAGTCAAAGTATTATATAGACCTATAAAAATTATTCATTAAAAATATGTCAAATTAAAAACACCATTATTTGTCTGGGGATGTGGCTCAGAGAAACTGCCTAGCATGTACAAGGCCCTAGGTTCTCTGAAACCACAAAAACAAAAAATACTGTTACTATAGCATCTACTTTTAGCCTCTTCACATACCAGAAAGCAGACAGCCTAGTGCTGGATTTCTTCCATATTTGCTAGTTGAAAACATCTAAATGGTCCCAGGAAAAATGAACTGATAAAACACAGGGTTTAAATATGAAAGTCTGTTCCCTTGTTTCAAACTTAAACATCAGTAAAGGGTGATGAAATGCAGGCATGACTGTAACCTCTAGTTCTCTCTGGAAGAAGCCATAATTCAGAGTCAGAGTCCAGAACCCAAGATTGTAATAACAGCTCACACCCTCAGGGTTGCCTAAAATTGTCTAAAACTTAAAAACAAATGCTAAATAACAGTTGCATGCCTAAAATCTGATCTAATAACCCAGAATTAAAAAATGTAGCTAAATTGCTTTAAAATTCTGATTTGATTTTTTTTACTTTATTTTTCTGTGCATAATATGGTATCTTACAATAGGCATACACTGTGATATGATTCCATTGAGATAACTAGCATGTGAATTATCTCACATAATGTAATGAAAATACCCAACATCTATCTTAGCAATTTTCAAAAAACAATACATTGGCTGGGCAGTGGTGGCATACATCTTTTAATCCCAGCACTTGGGAGGCAAAAGCAGGTGGGTCCTTGGGATTTGAAGACGAACCTGGTCTACACAGTAAGTTTCAGAACAGCCAGGGATGTTACACAGAGAAACCCTACCTCAAAAAAAAAAAAAACCCACAACATTATTTTTTGTTATTGGTTATTAACTCAAATAAAAAAATAGTCTAAAAATATTTCCCGGCTTTCAGGGTTATTTAAAATACAGTTCTTTTTTATTTTGTTTTTAATTTTTTTCCATACAATATATTTTGATCACGTTTTCTCCTCCCCTAACTCTTCCCAGTTTCTACCCACCTCCCTAACTACCCAACTTGTGTTCTTTTACTCTCAAAAAAAAAAAAATTGCTCAAAAAAAAAACCAAACGACTAATAAGACACAAATGATGAAACAAAAGGCCACCAAGAAGCCATTGAGTTTGTTGTGCATTGGCCAACTACTCTGGGCATAGGGCCTTCGCTGTAGTAGAGTGGACATACCTAGTGACACTCCACTGGAGAAAGCTGATACTCCCTCTGTCAGTGGGTACATTGCAGTTATCTTCTTGGTTTGTGTTTACTTTCTTGTGTGCTGGCGTTCTATCTGACTTGAATTAGTGTAAGTTTTGTGCATTCCCTGTGAGTTTATATGTACATCAGCCTTGTTGTGTCTGGAGATATTCATCCTCTCTGGCTCTTACAATCTTTCTGCCACATCTTCTGCAGAGTCCCCTGAGCCCTGAGGGGAGGGATTTGATAAAGACATCACATTTGGTCTTCAGGTCATCTAAATCTTTCACCTTTTACCTACATGTTTTTTGAGATTAAAAGGACAATAAATCAGTATTCCAAGAATTCTCAGAAGTTTTGAAATTACTATTTTTGGATGAAGTTATTTTTTATTCTTTTTTATTATTAAATGTTTTTTTATAATTATTATTATTAAAATTTTCCACCTCCTACCTTCTTCCCATTTCCATCCCCCATCCCTCCACTTCCCATACCCCTCCCTCTCCAGTCCAAACAGCAGTCAGGGTTCCCTGCCCTGTGGGAAGTCCAAGGTCCTCCCCCCTCCATCCAGGTCTAGGAAGGTGCACATCCAAACAGACTAGGCTCCCACAAAGCCCGTCCATGCAGTAGAATCAAAACCCAGTGCCATTGTCTTTGGCTTCTCAGTCAGCCCTCATTGACCGCCACATTCAGAGAGTCAGGTTTGATCACATGCTCCATCAGTCCCAGTCCAGTGTTGATGGTTGGCATAATGTTTTAATTTTCACTAATAGAGTCCCAAAAAAAAATCTATCTTTAATATTTATCACTAGATTAGATTGTCTCTGAAATTGGTAAAGCATAAATAACTTTTTGGCACATGTATTTTATTCCAAATTTATCTTAGTGTACTGTTTATGAAAATGAATATTGTCCAAAAAGAAAATTATTTATCTTTATGATTGCTTCATGGGTTCTTCTTATTACTTATTCCCATTTAAAAGGCACATTCTTTTTCAGTCTCTTTATAGCCATCCAGAATTAGTATAAAATGACATTAGATTTTTATTTATGGAGTAAAACAGAGAAATGCAGGAGGTGAAATAAAATATTAGCAGTATGAAAGTGTTTTTTACATTCTTGGGTATAAAGCAGGCAAGAGTGAAAAAATAAATTATCTGAAGCAGAGCTAGTCTCAAGAGAGAATATTTCTCTGATGTTTACATGAGGTAGCAACAGCTGAGGAAAAGAAACTATTGCTCATAGCTTTTTTTGTAGCTAACCCACATGAGCCATAGAAGAGCCTCTCTACTACTATAGAATCTGTTCAAGACATTTTGCATGAAATCACAATTGTATGTCCTATTTATTCTTTTAAGATTGCTTGTTTTAGTTATCTCACCAATAAAAACCCCAGATAATATCCCACAGTATAGAATGTTCAAGAAATTATCTAGCAACTGCTGAGTCATGTTATTCCTGCTGACAAACTGTTGTTGCTGGTTCTCTATAATATATAAAAAGATGCAGCACATAATGCAACCATGGTGTGTGGGCAGCCTCTAAGGAGGGACACTGATAAACATTCTAATGGAAGCAAGAACTGTCTTCGGAAGGCAACGAGGCGTGTTCTTACAACCATGCTAAATTTTTCAAATCCTTACCTTTGTAATTCAGAAAAAATAGACAGACACACACACACACACACACACACACACACACACACACACACACCACCGTTATTCTTGAGGAAGTTGTGGCTTCCTAACCCTTTTTCCTGAGTCCCACTCTCCCCACTCCCTTTATTCTCCCCTTTCTCTGCTTTTTGCCTAAGACTTTCCAATAACAACTAGTCACCCTGGTGAGCACTGCTAACTCTATAAGTGTAAAGAAGTTTCTGGCTTGTTCTAGTCTCTGAATTTCATTCAGAAACATGTGGAATAAAACCCCAAAGCAGTTGGTGGAACACTTACCACCACCTGGAAAAGAATACAAATTGTCTTCTACTTAACTATCCTCACTCTATGCTTCCTGCTATTCATTGGAAAGGGCGGCATATTTTTAAATTGTAAACAATTATCTGTGATTTAATCACCAAGTATAATTGCCATATGAATCCTTTTATCACAACCTTGTTGCTATCTCTTCTCACCTCCCTCTGTCCTGTCTGCATTTTAGTATAGAAATAAATGCTGTTGTCCTGTGCCTATCATCAGTCTTAATAGTGTTTCTTAAGCAAAGCAAATTGTTAATCCCTCTGTCTTATCCCTTCTCAAAGCTATTTCCTAGAACCTCTGAAAGCTGTGCTGTTTATACAGGCTTCAGTTTATGTGATACTAATATGGCAATGATGGTTTATTATTGATAATAAAATAATTACTAACAATATTGCAGGAGACTTAAGAAATATACAGTAGGAAAATCAAATGAAGGCTATTGCTACAACTAATGATCTAGGGATGATCATTTTCTATATAATGCCACAGTAACTAGTTAGTTGTTTGCTGGTATCAATTTTATATTAAATGACATAACCAGAGATCCTCAAATAAAAGAATAACAAAAATAAGATGTTTTCTGAGCATTAAGAAAGCAGAGAGGATCCAGATATGGTTGATCCTGGCTATAATCCTAGCACAAGAGAGGCTGAGACAGGATCATTGATGAGTTCAAGCACAGCCTGGGTTATATAGTGAGTTACAGGCCAGCTTTGGCTACAGAGTGATACTCCAAAAAAAGAGGTGATGGGTGGAGGGGGATAGAAAAGAGGAGGAGGAAAGTAAAGGAAGGTGGATATTAAAGAGCACACCCTCTACTACAGAGTGAGCTCCTATAAAAGATAGGCAAAATTAAGAAAGGAAAGAATAAAATGAGTCCGTATTTATCCTTTAAAATATAAGATGTTTAGTTGTTACTGTTATTGCAAATATAATTAAATATTCATATATAATAATTATAATATGTTATCTTTTCAAAACCCCTTGCTATATCAATGACATGGAAGTAACAGTAGTGATCATAAAACTCATTAGATAGGCCTTGCATTGCCAGGAGTATTGATCTGACACCCAAATAATAATGTATCAGGAAAAGATGGTATTCTCTAGGAATTTTTTTCTCAATCATTACCTAATTATATGTATCAGGCACTAGAGAAGGAATGGATGAGATTAAACAAACAAAAAAAAAGTTGTTTACTTGCTTCCTTGCTTGCTTGCTTGCTTGCTTGATTTGGTTTGGTTTGGTTTTTTGAGACAGGGTTTCTCTGTATAGCCCTGGCTGCCCTAGAACCAACTCTGTAAACCAGGTTGGCCTAGAACCCAGAGATTTGCCTGCCTCCTGAGTACTAGAGCTAAAGGTGTTGCCACCACCACACAGCTAAAAAGTTTGTTTCTTCATTTTTGTTCCAATTCTGGATTTCTTTTTTCTGTTTAAGAAGAAGTGACTTTAAGAGCTGGGGGAAAAGTTCAGTAGGTAAACGTGCTTGTGAACCAAGGTCTCAGGAATCTTGCATGAGTGTCTTTAATACCAAAGCTTCTACAGGAGATGGGAGGAAGAAAGAGAAGCTCAAGGATCAACTAGTACACCATATATGGCCAGAAAATGACAGAGACACTGTCTTAAATAAGAGGCTAAGAAAGGTTATCCTCTGACATCCACATTTGCACTGTGGCACACATGTGCTTACATTTGAACACACAAATGCACAATCATGCTCAAAACATTTTTAAGCAATTTTGCCTACATGTGGTACATGTCTATAATCTCAGAAAGTAGAAAGCAAATGTAGGAGAATTGCCCCAAATTCAAGCCCAGGTTGATCTGCATAGCACATCCCCACCCTTCTAGGGCCAAATCCTGTCTCAAAAAAAAATTAAATAAATACTGTTCATTCCTAAAAATAAAGATAAGTAGCCAAAAATAGGAGTGTGACTCAGTATTAGAGCACTTGCCTGGTATTGCAAGTCCCTAGTTCCAGCACTGATGTGCTAAGTAGAAAATATGATGCAGTAAGCTTGTTTATTCCAGCTCATTGATAGCATTATTTCTAATCCATTAATTTTCTTATTTTATTTTAAATAAATAAGAAAATGTTAAGTTAAAAAAGTCACAAGAAATTGGAGAAATTTGAATGTGCAAACTGATGTGTTTATATATCCATGGATGTGTACTTATTATTAAGTACATGGGTAAGGTCATGTCATTTGGAAGGATAAGCCAAATGAGCATCATGTTAGAAAGCACAAGTATGGAAAGGATGGCATCGTATGAAGTGATGCCAAGAAAGCATACAAATAGATCCACTTCTGCTGATGCTTGGAATCTATTGGATCAAACTAGTAATAGAAAGGCCTTTGTCTACTTTAGGAAATCAGAAATGCATTCAACTTTCCTGAACATAGTTTTAATGAAGTCTTTGAATGTCAATACTAGGTTCTCCTTCCTTACTCTAAGTCCATGCTGATATTTATTCTTGGCTCTATTCCATCTCACAGCTGCTGATGGTCCAGGAGATCGTTTCATCATTGGGGAATCCCAAGCTGGTGAACAGGTGAGATTCAGAAGCCTGAAAGACACTGCAGATGTCTACTTCACAGACTTTGAGCATTCAATTCTAAGTATCCAGTATCAGCATTGTGGAAGTCTTAAAGAAGTATGAGTCAGAAGACTATCCAAGGGATAAAAGAAAGATCCCATGTGAACCACAACAATAAAAATTACTTAAAGAACCTATATCTTTCAATATATGGTACAATGAATAATTTTGTTACATCTTCCACAGGCATACATTATAGCCATTTTCTAGCCCTATGATTGAGTGCTTCTTCTTCCTACAAATTTTGATTTTCTGGCTAGAACTACAAGTACCTCTGTTGACAGAGGTGTCTGTCCCGCCCGGTCCTGCAGCCGTTCACTCCCAAAGAAACAAACAAAAGCCTACATTAATTATAAATTGATTGACCTATTAGCTCAGGCTTTTTATTAACTCTTATAACTTATATTAACCCATAATTCTTATCTGTGTTAGCCACATGACTTGGTATCTTTTATCAGCGAGGCATTCTCATCTTGCTTCCTCTGTGTCTGGATGATGACTGCAAACTGACCATTTCCTCTTCCCAGAATTCTCCTGTTCTTGTCACCCTGCCTATACTTCCTGCCTGGCTACTGGCCAATCAGCATTTTATTAAAATAATACAGGTGACAGGATACAAGACCATTGTCCCACAGCACTCCCCCTCCCTTTTTTTTCAAAACAAGAACTCTGAATCTAATGTCCTTTGTTTAGCTTTTTTCTGACCATTATCCATCATAACTTTTAACCAACATTCTAAACAAAGACAAACATCCATAATCCATTTTTGGGGAATGTAGGCATAGTTCTCTAGGCTAGTTCCTACTGATTGGGGACATTGATAATCTTATGGGGACCTAAAGGAAATTTTGAATTATGGTCAAGTCCTGACTGGAATATTCTGTGAGGCTTGATCATTTTAGCCAGCAGTCTTGAAACTGTTCTGGATATAGAATTTAGACATCTGGGCCATCCGCTTCTGTCAGAGATTTCTCAGATGGTGTTCCTTGATCAAACCTGATTTTTCTTAGCCCAGAATGAATCCATGCCCTCTCATTTCCTATGGAAACAAAAGCAAAACCTCTTCTCCAAAGTGACATACCCTTGACTTAAATTTTGAAGTCAAGGCATTTTCAAAATATACATGTTGGATTAATCCAGCAGCATTTATAACCAAATGTTTTTAGCAGCTTTTGCTTTTTCCTCAGCCATCAAACAATGTAAAGACAACACAATAACATACAGTATCCAGATTCTCTGTATTTTTCATCTTTACATGGCTTTATTTTATTTTTAATTTTTGGCTTTTTGAGACAGGATTTCTCTGTGTATTTTTGGCTGTCCTGGCACTCACTCTGTAATTCAGGCTGTTCATCTGCCTCCACCTCCCAAGTGCTGGGATTAAAGGGGTGTGTACCACTACACCTTGAACTCACAGAGAAGCATCTGCTTCTGCCTCCCAAGTATTGCAATTAAAGGTGTGTGCCACCACTTTCTTTCTTTTTTATTTTAAGGACTTTATCCTTTTTCTTTTCTCTCCCAAACCTATATATATGCCTGGTCACCCTGCCTATACTTCCTGCCTAGCTACTGATCCATCAGCATTTTATTAAAATAATAAAAGTAGCAGGATACAAGACCATTATTCCACAGCATACCTCATTGTTTGGGTTTTAAATAAGCACCCCAGGGTGGCTACTGTTGGCATCATCCTTCTACACATTACATTAACCTCTGTCTATTTAAGTACTTATAAACCAAGAATAGTCCATAGAGATCAGTCTTCTGGGCCAGAGCAGAGCTTACAGATCAATAGTGTATCTGCAGAGGCAACCAAAAATAAATTTTTGCCTTGGTATAACTTAAATTCTGGAATATATAATAAATTTAATATTTTACCTAGAGTGTTTAGGAGTTCAAAGATTATTAGCAGGCGGATCTCTGCGAGTTTGAGGCCAGCCTGGTCTACAAAAGAACTAAAAGATGTTTCATTGTTTCTTAAAAATGATCTATCCTGTGAAGATTATCCTGTAACTAAATAACCACCTCTCTTTTATGTTTGTACTTCCAGCCAACTCAGACAGTGATGCCAGGACAAGTGATGCGGGTTACAACAGGTGCTCCAATCCCCTGCGGTGCTGATGCAGTAGTGCAAGTGGAAGATACCGAACTTATCAGGGAATCAGATGATGTATGTCACTACCAGGCTCCTGTGGCATTGTTAGATTCTTCAGTGCTCATAAAATTAACCTGGGCTTTGGGGTGTATGAATGGTGTTATTTTGGTTTAGGGATCTTACACTATAATATGTAGGGCTCCAGTACATAAACTGCCTTAAAGAAAGAAAATCTTTTGGCATGAAGAGACTTTTATGCTATTGTTATTAACATGAGAATTTTCACATGCAAACAAGGAATTACTTCACAATACAAGAATAGTGATGTTAACATTAGGTTGAGATATCTTCTTGTCATTGAGACTCACTTCTGATTATGTGTGAAGGTGTTCTTAGAACATGAATTTAGGGAGGAAGTGTAAATTTTTGAAGGGAAAAAATTTTAAAAATTCAAGATGAAAAAAGAATGAATTTAATATAAAGAACTTTAACAGAGAACATTTGAGCAAGTTCTTGAATCAAATGACCCTTTCACCACTGATTTTCTGGTCAAAAAAAAAAACCTGTTTCATCAAATAGAAGCCTGGAAATGTTGACTTTGTGTCGATTCCCTCTGCATTGTCTTAAAGGACATTTACAGGATCTAAATAGGCCATTGTCTCAATGGAACTAACAGCAATTATTAAAACCAGACTACTAGAGCTTCTCTTGGCTATGTTTCTATTGCTGAGATAAACACCATGCAGAAGCAGCTTGCAAAGGGGCTTATTTCAGCTTAGAGGTCATGGTCCTTCTGTATTAAGGCAGCACTCAAGTCAGGAACCTGGAGACAGGAACTGAAGCAGAGGCCGTGGAGGAACACTGTATGCTGGCTTGCTCAACCTGCTTGCTCCACATGCCCGGGGTGGCAGCACCCCCAGTAAGCTGGGCCCTCCTACATCATCATTAATCAAGAAAATACTTCACAAGCATGCCTATAGATGGAAGCATTTTAGCAGTTGAGGTTTTTTCCTTCCAAGGTCACCCAGGCTTAGGTCAAATTGACAGAAACATTAGCAGCACAGGCTGGTGATAGTTAATTGGTTAAAAGTACTTCTAGTTCTTGCAGAGGTCCCAAGATTGGTTCCCAGCACACACATGGTGACTCACAATTGTCTATAACTCCAGTTTCCAACACTGTGTTCTGAGCATGAGCACCAGGTCCACACATGGTACATATACATACATGCAGGCAAAGCACTCCTGCACATAGTTTTAAAAAAAAAAATCAGACTATTAAGAATAAAACTAGGAACATTTTACTTCTTTACAGTTTTAATGACTGGTAGTTATACACATTTTGTGAAGCTTGAGGAATCATATTTTGAAATAGATTAAAAATAATATATATTCTTACTTTTGTTTTTCACAATAGGATTTCTCTGTGTAGCCCTGGCTGTCCTGGAACTAGCTCTGTAGACCAGGCTGGCCTCAAACTCAAAGATCCACCTGCCTCTGCCTTCCAAGTGCTGGGATTAAAGGCGTGCACCACCACCCAGCATAAAAATCATATATAGTCTTGTATAGATTAAGTAAATAGTAATTACAACCATGCTAAGAAATGACCACCTTCCTTGGTCGGGAGATTATCTTCCCTCATGTATAAAATTCAACTTTTGGCATAAAGATCTCATTGCCTTCCCTTAAAACTGTTCAAGCAGAGATTTATTAACATCGGAGAAGCCTACAAAGAATTGAAATCCAGAACACACACATCCTCCAACTATAAGATGGCAAGACACAATTCCAGTATCACAATATTATTTACAATCCATGAATGTAAAATTGATGGTTATCATGAAGTTACAGAAATCTACTGCCATGCTGTAAGCCCTTCACTGAAATTAGGATGTACTTTTTAAACTATGAAAATTGGACTAAATAGTTATTTATTGGCACCAAACCTAATTTTTCAGGAGTCTCTTTAAAAGTTCACACTATTTTTTCAAATAGTCTGCTAATGGGTGTCTGCCCCTCTGCATTTGTGTATATTCTGGGCTTGTCTGATGATAAAAGTATCTGAGATGCTCATTCTTATTGATCAGAAATTCTATTAGACTGTTATTTGAAATTATATGACCTGCTCTAATTATAGGGTACTGAAGAACTTGAAGTGCGAATTCTGGTGCAGGCTCGGCCAGGCCAAGATATCCGGTAAGTTCATCAATACAGAATGGATAGCTCCCTGTGTTTCTACATGATCATAAACTCAGGAGAGCATGATTATTGTAAACCCACACCAAAGTCAATTAGCCATTTTTTCTTAAGCAAAATGAATTTTCTGAATTTTATATCCCGTGTCTATCCTGCCTCTAAAATGAAAATAGTAAAGATGAATAAAATTATCAAACTCAACATTAAGAAACAATGAAGTTATAAATATATGTACCAACAGTTAACTTGTAGCTGATCCAAAATTACTCTGTCCCAACCCCTAGATTATCCAGAAATTGGAATAGAGATAATCAGGCATTTATACAAGCAGCTGATAGTAACACCCTCCTCAACCACCCTTAATAATTTAATAATTTGCTGTACCTTGCATGTAAAGATGAGGTTTCTCTCTTACATGAAATATTACGCATAGTTTCAATTATTTTTGTCACACTAGAAAGTGTTTACACAAATTCCATCAGTTTTCCCAGCATACCTTTGTAACAAAGCTATGTTTCTCCCAGTATTATGGCAGGAGGCTAAGGTGCCTTAGATATGGACCAACTTAAGGTGTCTACATGAAAATCACTCCAACCTTATTAACATCATTCTCCTTATCACAGAGTTACCAGCTACAGACCTCTGTTCATGCTGCTAGATAAATCTTTGCCTTGTATCAAAGAAAGTTTGAAATTAGTAATTTTAACTACAATACAATAAAAGAAAAATATAAAGTAACTTTCAGATGTAACATTCTTGTTTAGCAATCTTAAATATAATTCCTATTCTTTCTTTTATAGTGTGATATAACTTTAAAAACTTAGAATTTTTAGAATCTCTTCATTATTGGACTCCTGACTCATTTCTGAACTTTTCTCCCTGATTATCTCCTCTCACTAATACTAAAGTTTCCCTCTGAGTTGAGAAAATGTTGATCTTAGCCCTAATGCGTATGTTTCTGCTTTAAATTTCAGACCCATCGGCCATGACATTAAAAGAGGGGAGTGTGTTTTGGCCAAAGGAACCCATATGGGCCCTTCAGAGATTGGTCTCCTTGCAACTGTGGGTGTTACAGAGGTTGAAGTTAATAAGTTTCCAGTGGTTGCTGTCATGTCAACAGGGAATGAGGTAAATAAAAAGGCAAATAAAATAAAGGGTAGAACTTATAAGATAAAACCCTTCATGACATGTTTTCTATCAAATGGAATGTTGTAAATTATGGATATCAACAATTGAACTACATTTCTGAGAAATAATAAGTTGACCTTGGCATAGTTCAGATGCAAAAGATAAAACTAGAAATTACATGTTAAGAAGTTGTTCCCTTCCATTTTTAGAATGAAATATTATAGCCAATGTCATTTCCTCGCTCTTATATAAATAAACAATGTTAACTGAAAGCTATAGATAGTAAACTGTCGAAGCACAGTGCTTAGTCTGTGGAAACATGGTTTGTGTATATTGTCATGATGGCAGTAAGTGAATGAAATAGGGAACATGGCTAGCCTGTCTTGTTAAAATCTAGGTGAATTTTAGTCACCAGAGGAGTTTGATATTCTCTTAGTATTTGGTTTGGTCTGAGGGCTTGTTTGGGTCTCAAGTGCAGTAACTCTAGTGGTATGCTATTCAGAATGGATCTACATGTCATATCAGCCTCACTTGGAAAGGAGATGATAATCAATCTTTTTCTGAGAACCCTTGAAAACCTTCCTGACTACTTTCTTGCACAGGCTGTTAAAATGTCCAGCAGCTCTATAGTCATGTTGGGAATGTGAAAGGATGAATATTCTAGAAACACAATTAAACAAGCAAAACCTACCAAGATTTTTAGCAATTTCTTTGGACTATACTACTAAAGAGTAACAAGACTGGGGGAAAAAGCTTTGTTATAAAAGTAACCTTTCATTAGCATTATTTTTCATTTATTAAGTCTTTAGGAAGGGTATATCTATGATCTGTATACTTCTTTTAGTCAAATCAAAAGAACCGAATTGGATTTTTTTTTTTTATTCTGCTAAAGGGAAGCTAAGTCTACATTCTAGATGTTCTTAGGTACAAATGCTCCAGCCATCCCTAAAAACTATTACTGACCTGAAACAAATGTTCTTTTCATTCTGATAGGATAGAGATGGCTTTAATAATCCTGTGTCTAACTGGCACCATGTTTAGCAGCAGAGAAATGTCTGCTGCTAATTTTATAATCTCTGTGTTGCTGTTGCCCCCATCCATACTCAAAATTAGCTACTTTTATTATGACTGTGTTCTAGTTCAGCAGATGTTTTCTATGTGCTAAGCATTGTAAAGCAAATCAGTGGTATAAGAAAAATGAAACATAATATCTCTTCTGAAGGCTTGGAGTGCTTAGATATTAGAAACAATAACAACTACCAAAAAAACCTCTATTTACAAAGAGGCAGAAAGAAGTTGCACTATCTGTTAACATGACAAGGCTATCATGTGTCCAGTCACAGTGCAAGCTCCTCTTAAGTATTAGTTCTGGATTTCATTGAGATGTATGTCTGATGCCCACTCTCTCTTTTAAATTAACTTTTTAAGTTAGCATGCAAAATGTTTGTTTCATTGTAGCATTTTCATAGTATACCATTATGCTTGGTTTTCTTTCAGACCCCTTGCCACTGTCCTTCCCTGTGTAGGTTGTCCCCCTATTGCTCATTCTCTCCCCAAATAGTCTTGCCTTCTGCTTTCATGTCAAATGTATTTCATTTCCTTAACCCCACTTCATATCTTTCCCTTCCTTCTCATGGTCCTCTTCCTCCTTTAATGACTCCCCCCCCCACACACACACACACACGTGTGTGTACATATATTTGCAACATACGAGGGAAATACTGTTTTTTTTCTTTCTGGACCTGGCCTTTTTTACTTAGCATAATATTCCTTGTCCCATCCACTTTACTGCACATATCAGGATTTCTTTTTTTGTAAAGATACGTTAATTAGCTTACAGAGAAAAGTGTTGTGTACTGCTTTCACTCTTTATACATTTGGTCGATCCCATGCTTGTTGCTGCTCCCACAAGCTCCCTGGCCCTCCTTTCCCCACTATACTCATTTTATTCTTTTATTCTTCCTCCTTCTACTTTATTCTCTTGTGTTCTTTCCCCTTCTCTCTAAAAGTTTTTTTTTATATTCTCATGGACTTCTTTATAGTTTCCTAGCCTTTACTTTTATTTATTAACCACCTAGAGAAACATATTTATGTCTGAAAAAAATCTTGCTTATGTGCCACATTTCCTTTGCCCGTTGATGGGCATGTAAGCTGTCTCCATTTCTTAGCTGTTATGAATAGTGCAGCAGCAGCAACTGTGCAGGTATGTTCATGGTGTTCTAACTTAGTCCTTCAGATAAAGTGGTAGAGCTGGATCACATAGCTCTATTTTCAATCTTTTTGAAGAGCCTGCACACTGATTTCCACGGTATCTTCACCAGTTACTACCCCAGAAACAGTAAATAAGTGTTCTTTCCTCCATCCTTGCCAGCAGATGTTGACATTTGTTTTCTTGATGGTACCATTCAGACCGGTGAGATGGAATCTCATAACCATTAAAATTTGCATTTCTCTGTGTAAACCTTTTGTATCTAATGTGATACCATATGGATGCATTCAGATAGAGACAAGCAAGACAATTGCTTTAGGAAACCTAAAGAAGATCACCCAAAAGGCTAGAGAGATTGCCACCATTAGAGATCCTCCAGAGGACCCAGTTTATTTCCCAACAGGCACACAGTAGCTCCCAATGATTTATAACTCCAGTTCCAGGGAATCCAGTGCCCTCTTCTAAGCCTCCACAAGTATTGCATGCACATGGTTCACAGATATACATGCAGGCAAAACACCCATACATATAAAATAAAGAATAAATAAATTTAAGAATGTCACACAAAATATCTCTGTAGCTATTTAAAGCCTGCCCAATATTTTGTGAAGCTATAATCTTATTAATGATGGGGGAATTATGGAAAAATTAAGGAAATAGAATTATTAACTGTCTCAATATATGGTTTAGATATTTATCTTAATTATACAGGTTAAAATTTAGGCAGTACTATTTAGTGATCATAACTATACATTCTTAACCTCTATCATTTTGTAGTGTGTGTGTGTGTGTGTGTGTGTGTGTGTGTGTGTTATCCACACTCAGATTCCAAACTGGTCGAGCATTTGTCTTGCATGTGTGAACCCCATGGACATCCAGGCCATGTGTGGTGGTACATGCCTGTAATCCCAGTACTTGGGAGGCATAGGTGGGAAAACTGGCACAAGTTTGAGACTGACCTGATCTGTGGAATGAGTTCCAGGACAGCTAATAATAATCTCTCTTAAATTTAATAATCTGAGAAATATATTGGACAGTAAATATCATCAAACAGGGTACCATCAGACACTGATAGCTTTCTTATTCAGGAAAACAATGCTCTTAACAATCCTCATAACCTTCTATATCTACACTGTTCATTCTGCAAGTGACAGCTCAGGTATAAAAAAAAATAAGACTCATACTAAGAAATGCAGGAGTCACTCTTGCTTAGAAACTTCACGTTCTATGTAGAAATCAATATATTTTTATAATCTTGGGCAGCCTCTAAGATATGCCTATAAAGTAAATATCTAGTATAAGTGTGACCCTACATAGGAACCCACTAGATATGTATGGTACCTTGTGGTCCATGTGCATGGTACCAGAAATCACCTTTTTCATGGGAGGAGTAAGACTACCCTGGGCTGCATGAGACCCTGTCTCAAAAACAAAGTACAACAATAAAAGAAATGCTGCCTAGTAACAAAGCTGACATTTAATCTTTAACAATCCATGGGAACAGAACTAGAGAATGCACTGTCCATAGAAAATTAGAAATCAGTAATAAAATAGGCTAAATGTCAGTTTGCTTTTTTATTAATCACCATGAAGTGGCTATTTTAAACAATATCAGTGATAAAAACAGTCTTTTGGTGGGGGAATATATATATATATTCAATATATATATTCGACATACATTATATACCTATAAGAAAACATTGAAATAAATTTTAAAATCCCTCTCTCTAGTAGTGCACTACTACTCCCAACCCCTCCCCACTTACTCTGCTACTAATGCCAGGCAGTGTTCTGATACAGCAGGTCTGTGACAGACAAGAAAGATAAATTCCCTATTCATACACAGTTGAGATTCTAACTGGAAAGTAGTCAGTAAGCAAATAGTGATAATGGCACAAAAAGAAATAGGGGTAAAATGATAAAGAATGCCCATCGACACTAATGTGTGCTGAAACTTATCCAATACCAGCCCTGCAATTGCAATTAGAGTGAAAGCCTGGAAACTAAATGTCCTGGGCTCTCTTGCAAACTATTGTCTAGATACTAGTTTTTTGGGCTTTTAGATAGAATCCCACTATGTAGATCCCACTGACCTCAAATTTATAGCCCTCCTGCCTCCGCAGCATGAGTGCTAGGTTTTCATGCATGGACCACACTAAGCCTCTACTTGGGTTTTGCTGTTTGGATGCATTCACATGGCATAAAAGGTAGAAAGAAGGTGAAAGTATTAGGAGATGCCCAACTATTAGACTCATCACTTTCCAACAGCCTTGAACACAGTGGCAGATTTCTGCAGTCACTAGTCTTTAGTACACTGTTTTCTCTGTTTACTCTGCCTCTAAGTTTTGTAATACATTTACAACCAATGCCTTGTCTTTAAAAGTCTTCTCCCACCTCCTTTATTTGAAATACCTAGATGAGTTTTATTGTCTTGTTTGGACCTGACTGGTCTTCTGATGTAGATAGGGTGATTAGGGTTGCCTGCTGAAGTAAAATGTGGCATCCGCAGTTCATGCCACACGAGGGAAGTTTATGCTAGACAGGTGAACAATGAAGGAAGTCCCTAAGGTAGACTACATATTATCATACAGAGGAACAGCAAGGTCTATGTATCAATAAGAAAAGTAAAAGAGGTGTAAAGGAGAAAATGTTGTTGGAGAGGTGACAGAACCTATACCACTTTAATGTCAATGCCCAACTTGGAACAGTAGAAAAATAGCTTAGAACAGATTCAATGCAATGCCCATCAAAATCTCAGCAAAATTCTTCAAAGACCTGGAAAAAATGGTACTCAACTTCATATGGAAAAGCAAAAAACCCAGGATAGCCAAAACAATCCTGTACAATAAAAGAACTTCTGGAGGCATCACAATCCCTGACTTCAAATTCTACTACAGAGCTACAGTACTGAAAACAGCCTGGTATTGGCATAAGAACAGACAGGAGGACCAATGGAATCGATTAGAAGACCTGGATATCAATCCACACATCTTTGAACACCTGATTTTTGACAAAGAAACAAAAAATATCAAATGGAAAAAAGAAAGCATATTTAACAAGTGGTGCTGGCATGATTGGATATCAACATGTAGAAGAATGAAGATAGACCCATGCCTATTACCATGCGCAAAACTCAAGTCCAAATGGATCAAAGACCTCAACATAAAGCCAACCACACTGAACCTTATAAAAGAAAGAAAGAACACTTAAATGCATTGGCACTGGAGACCACTTCCTAAATATAACCCCAGCAGCACAGACACTGAGAGAAACAATTAATCAATGGGACCTCCTGAAACTGAAAAGCTTCTGTAAAGCAAAGGGCACAGTCAACAAGACAAAAACAACAGCCTACAGAATGGGAAAAGATCTTCACTGACCGCACATCAGACAGAGGTCTGATCTCTAAAATATACAAAGAACTCAAGAAATTGGCCACCAAAAGAACACATAATCCAATTTTTTAAAAAAAAAATGGAGTACAGACCTAAACAGAGAACTCTCAGCAGAGAAATCTAAAATGGCTGAAAGACACTTAAGGAAATGTTCAACATCCTTAGTCATCAGAGAAATGCAAATCAAAACAACTCTGAGATTCCATCTTACACCTGTAAGAATGGCCAAGATCAAAAACAATGATGACAACTTATGGAGAGGTTGTGGAGAAAAGGGAACACTCCTGCATTGCTGGTGGGAATGCAAGCTGGTACAACCCCTTTGGTTGTCAGTGTGGCGATTTCTCAGAAAATTAGGAAACAACCTTTCTTAAGACCCAGTAATACCACTTTTGGGTATATATCACAAGGATGCTCAATCGTGCCACAAGGACATGTGCTCAACTATGTTCATAGCAACATTGTTTGTCATAGTCAGAAACTGAAAACAACCTAAATGCCCTTTGACAGAAGAATGGATAAGGAAAGTGTGGTACATTTACACAATGGAGTACTACACAAAAGAAAAAAATAATGCATCTTGAATTTTGCTGGAAATTGGATGGAGCTAGAAAACATTATTTTGAGTGAGATAACCAAGACACAGAAAGACAAATATCACATGTACTTACTCATAGGTGGTTTTTAAACATAAAGCAAAGAAAGCCAGTCTACAAACCACAATCCCAGAGAACAACAATGAGGACACTAAGAGAGACTTATATAGATCTAGCTACATTGAAGGTAGAAAGTAGAAAAAGACAAGACAACAATGAGGACACTAAGAGAGACTTACATAGATCTATCTACATAGGAAGTAGAAAGTAGAAAAAGACAAGATCTCCTGAGTAAGTTGGGAGCATGGGGACCTTGGGAGAGGGCTGAAGGTGGGAAGGGAGAGACAGGAAGGGGAGCAGAGAAAAATGTAGAGTTCAATAAAAATCAAAAAAAAAAAGAAATCTAACTTAGAGTATAAGTGAGTAGAATGAGTCTAAGGCATTAACTGTATTCTGTTAAGTGCTATAGCATTGGAGGGACAAAGGGAAAAGGTAAGCTATGAGACGTACTGAGAAAATTACAGTGAACTGCACTGGAGAGATGGTGTACCATACCAGACCCATGATATATTTTGAAGATAAAACTGGCAGATCTTGATAAGTAATTTAAAGCAAAATATCAGGACATATAGGGACTCCAGATGAGCTCTAAGTTGTTACCTAAGCAAGCCTAAGGATAGCTGTTTAGCCAACTACAGAAAGCTGCTAGTCAGCATAAATTGGGACTTCTGTTTTGAACATGTTACGATTAAGGTATCTATTAGAAGTTTTACTACAAATATTTAAAGAAAGCTTTGAAATGAAGATACACATCAAAAGTTACCAGGTACTTTACCAACTGGTATCTCCCTAGACCATAAACCAATTATGTTTAAAAGCTGTAAATGTTCCTCTTTATTGTCTTGTCTTACCTTATAGCCAAGTAGCCAACTTTACTTAACTTTACTTTTTTTCAGAGCAATAAGTAAAAGGTATTTCAATAAAAATATATTCTATTAGAATTTATAATCTCTGTGTGTGAGCGTGTGTGTGTGCGCGCGCGTGTATAAAGAGAGACAGAGAAATCTGTTGATCTGGATGATGTGGATATTCTAGGGTATTCATATATCATCAGTTAGAGCTAGAGAAACTAAATTTTTTTAGAAATGGAGACAGAAGAATGAAGGTGTGTAAAATAGCTGCTTTCAAGAAAGATGAAAACAGTCACTGACCACTACAAAAAAATACAGCCTTCCCCTTACACAGAAGTCTTAGGTGCAGGCAAAGCCATTTAAGTGTATGAGAAAGTGAGTCTTTGGCACATGATGGAATCATTAAGACCATAGTATTAAATCTCTAAAGAACAAAAATAGAGGGAGGTCTCTTAGGTAAAATAAATGAATTTGTCATTTAGGCAAATTAAGACAGATACTCTCTTCATGAGGATTTAACAAAAGAACTTTTTTACCTTTCAAGATTTTCTTTTGAAGTTTTACATAACAATAAAAATGCTAATCATTGAATATCTAAAATTATATTTCTTTTTGTTCTTAAAGTATTTTGTGTGAATATTATAGTCATGTTAAAAGTACTCCAAGTACTGTATTTGTCCTTAATGAAAGCATGCCTTTTATAAAGATAAATACAAGACCATCTACAAGTAGTTCATTATTTGTTGAATTCATTGTCTAAACATAAAAATTGAATTCTCAACATTGAACCCTAAAAATTACCAGTCAGAACGAATAAAGAAGAAATCTCATTCCAGTCCAGTTCCTTAAATAAACTAAATGGTTTATAGATTAATAAAAAAAAGCTTAGAAACATAAGTATAGCCAATTGGAAGATAAGATGCTTATTAGAATCAAATAAATACCCTAACAGCTCTTCACCAAAGGAAAAAAAATTAGCACATATCTGATCAAATAACCAAAATGCCCCAAGAACCTGACTTTTTGACAAAGAAAATAACTTTGAGAACTCAACCAATAAATATCATAATTCAAAGTAAGTGAACTTATCACCATAGAGATCCTCTGTATTAGTTACTTTTCTGTTGCTGTGACAAAACGCCATGACCAAATGGAATTTGAGGAAGAAAGGTGTTTTGTTTTGTTTTGTTTTGTTGGTTTTGGTTTTGGTTTTTTTTTTTTTATTGAAAAAAAATTTCTGACTCCTCCCAGCCTCCCATTTCCCTCCCCCTCCTCTCACTCCTCTCCCCCTCCTCTCACTCCTCTCCCCCTCCTCTCACTCCTCTCCCCCTCCCTCTCCAGTCTGAAGAGCAGTCAGGGTTCCCTGCCCTGTGGAAAGTCCAAAGTCCTCCCCCCTCCGTCCTGGTCTAGGAAGGTGAACATCCAAACTGGATAGGCTCCCACAAAGCCAGAACATGAAGTAGGATCAAAACCCAGTGCCATTGTCCTTGACTTTTAGCAGCCCTCATTGTTCGCCATGTTCAGAGAGTCCGGTTTTATCCCATGCTTTCTCAGTCACAGTCCAGCTGGCCTTTGTGAGCTCCCAATAGGTCAGCCCCACTGTCTCAGTTGGTGGGTGCACCCCTCGTGGTCCTGACTTCTTTGCTCATGTTCGCCCTCCTTCTGCTCCTCATTGGGACATTGGGAGCTCAGTCTGGTGCTTTAGTGTGGGTCTCTGTCTCTATCTCCATCCATCGCCAGATGAAGGTTCTATGGTGATAGGCAAGATATTCATCAGTATGGCTATAGGATAGGGTCATTTCAGGTTCCCTATCCTCAGCTGCCCCAGGAACTAACTGGGGACATCGCCCTGGGCACCTGGGAGCCCCTCTAGGTCCAAGTCTCTTGCCAACCCTAAGATGGCTCCCTTAATTAAGATATGTGCTTCCCTGCTCCCCTATCCAACCTTCCTTTTTCCCAATCATCCCATTTCCCCAAGTTTCCCCCATCCTCCTCTTCTCCCTTTTCTCTCCCCATCTCCCCTTACCCCCCTCCCACCCCACCCCCAAGATCTCAATTTTTTGCCCGGCAATCTTGTCTACTTCCCATAACCCGGAGGATAGCTATATGTTTTTCTTTGGGTTCACCTTCTTATTTAGCCTCTTTAGGATATCAAATTATAGACTGACTGACCTTTATTTATGGCTAGAAACCAATTATGAGTGAGTATATCCCATGTTCATCTTTTTGGGTCTGGGTTACCTCACTCAGGATAGTGTTTTCTATTTCCATCCATTTGCATGCAAAATTCGAGAAGTCATTGTTTTTTTACCACTGAGTAGTACTCTAATGTGTATATATTCCACACTTTCTTCATCCATTCTTCCATTGAAGGACATTTAGGTTGTTTCCAGGTTCTGGCTATTACAAATAATGCTGCTATGAACATAGTTGAACAAATGCCCTTGTCATATGATCGGGCATCTCTTGGGTATATTCCCAAGAGTGGCATTGCTGGGTCCAGGGATAGGTTGATCCCGAATTTCCTGAGAAACCGCCACACTGCTTTCCAAAGTGGTTGCACAAGTTTGCATTCCCACAAGCAATGGATGAGGGTACCCCTTCCTCCACAACCTCTCCAGCAAAGGCTATCATTGGTGTTTTTGATTTTAGCCATTCTGACAGGTGTAAGATGATATCTCAAAATTGTTTTGATTTGCATTTCCCTGATCGCTAAGGAGGTTGAGCATGACCTTAAGTGTCTTTTGGCCATTTGAACTTCTTCTGTTGAGAATTCTCTGTTCAGATCAGTGCCCCATTTTTTAACTGGGTTAATTAGCATTTTAAAGTCTAGTTTCTTGAGTTCTTTATATATTTTGGAGATCAGACCTTTGTCTGTTGCGGGGTTGGTAAAGATCTTTCCCAGTCAGTGGGTTGCCTTTTTGTCTTAGTGACAGTG
The DNA here is from genome assembly GCF_037038515.1 of Microtus pennsylvanicus. Lineage (NCBI taxonomy): Eukaryota > Metazoa > Chordata > Mammalia > Rodentia > Cricetidae > Microtus > Microtus pennsylvanicus. The sequence goes on along the minus strand of NC_134592.1, from coordinate 37,006,133 downwards.
TCCTTTGCTTTACAGAAGCTTCTCAGTTTCAGTAGGTCCCATTTATTCAATGTTGCCCTTAATGTCTGTGCTGCTGGGGTTATACCTAGGAAGTGATCGCCTGTGGCCATATGTTGTAGGGTACTTCCTGCTTTCTTTCAGGTTCAGTGTGTTCAGATTGATATTGAGGTCTTTGATCCATTTGGACTTGAGTTTTGTGCACGGTGATAGATAAGGGTCTATTTTCATTCTTCTACAGGTTGACATCCAGTTGTGCCAGCACCATTTGTTGAAGATGCCTTCTTTCTTCCATTGTATACTTTTAGCTCCTTTATCGAAAATCAGGTGTTCATAGGTTTGTGGGTTAAAATTTGGGTCTTCTATACAATTCCATTGGTCGACTTCTCTGCTTTTATGCCAATACCACACTGTTTTCATTACTGTAGCTCTGTAAAAAAGTTTGAAGTCAGGGATGGTAATACCTCCAGAAGTTCCTTTATTGTATAAGATTGTTTTGGCTATCCTGGGTTTTTGTTTTTCCATATAAAGTTGATTATTGTCTTCTCCAGATCTGTGAAGAATTTTGATGGGACCTTGATGGGGATTGCATTGAATCTATAAATTGCCTTTGGTAGAATTGCCATTTTTACTATGTTGATCCTCCCAATCCAAGAGCAAGGGAGATCCTTCCATTTTCTGGTGTCCTCTTCAATTTCTTTCTTCAATGCCTTAAAGTTCTTGTCAAATAGATCTTTCACTTCCTTGGTTAGAGTTACCCCAAGATATTTTATGCTGTTTGTGGCTATCGTGAAAGGTGATGCTTCTCTGATTTCCCTCTCTGCTTCCATATCCTTTGTGTATAGGAGGGCGACTGAATTTTTGGAGTTGATCTTGTATCCGGCCACATTACTAAAGGTGTTTATCAGCTGCAGGAGTTCTTTGGTGGAGTTTCGGGGTCGCTTATGTACACTATCATATCATCTGCAAATAATGAAAGTTTAACTTCTTCCTTTCCAATTCGAATCCCCTTGATCCCCTTTTGTTGTCTTATTGCTATTGCTAAAACTTCAAGCACTATATTGAAGAGGTATGGAGAGAGTGGACAGCCTTGTCGTGTTCCTGATTTTAGTGGGATGGCTTTGAGTTTCTCTCCGTTTAGTTTGATGTTAGCTGTTGGTTTACTGTAAATAGCTTTTATTGTATTTAGGTATGACCCTTGTATCCCTAATCTCTCCAAGACTTTTATCATAAAGAGATAATGAATTTTGTCAAAAGCTTTTTCAGCATCTAATGAAATGATCATATGGTTTTTTTCTTTCAGTTTATTTATATGATGGATTACATTGATAGATTTGCGTATGTTGAACCAGCCCTGCATCTCTGGGATGAAGCCTACTTGTTCATAATGGATAATTTTTCTAATGTGTTCTTGGATACGATTTGCCAGTATTTTGTTGAGGATTTTTGCGTCGATGTTCATGAGTGAGATTGGCCTGTAATTCTCTTTCTTGGTGGAGTCTTTGTGTGGTTTTGGTATCAGAGTAACTGTAGCTTCTTCTGACAAGTACATTACAGGGTAGCTATAATAAAATCATTTTATAAATGAGTTTGAGTAATTTGCTTTTAATGTAAATTCAAAGGTGTTCCTACTGTACTGACTAAGCTGACTACTTATTGAAACAGCCTAATATAAAATAAATTTTCCTGATGGACACTCCTGGTACATATTAACTCAGAGAAATGGAATTGTGGGTGGATGTAGTTAAATATTCCTTGTTTAAGTTTGTATCTTGGACACAAAATAGCTGTTCCTTTCAAAAAAGTTTTTCTTTAATACTCTTGATTCCACTTCAGAAAATATACCAGAAAGCTTGAAAGAGAAAAAGTAAAAAGTGGTTCTCTTCAGAATTGAGAATATCAGATATTCTCATTGTCAGGTAAATTGGAAGAGGGCTGGAAAGCTGGCTCAGTGACTAAGATCGCTAGCTGCTCTTCCTGAGGACTCGTTTGACTCCCAGCACCCACACAGCAGCTCACAGATATCGCTAAGTCCAATTCCAGGGAATCCAGTACTCTCTTCTGGCTTCAGTAGGCACCAAGAACATGATGGTGCATAGACATACATGCAAACAAAGCACCCATATACATAAAGGATATTTTAAGATGAATCGGAAGATAGTATTGCCAGACCAAAGATAATTTCATAATAATCAGTTTCTAGGAAAGCCCAGTTTCTCCTTGACATTATTGCCAAACTATAGCCAAACCTAGTATGAAATTTGACCCACTCAGCTACCATTCTCATTTACTTACAAAATCTATTCAAACTTCTTTAAGCATATAACTTCTACATGCCACGTGCTGTCATAGATCTCAAAATGCTAAACGTATTGACATCTAATTACTTCCATTAGAATAGGCAACATTACCTAAGAAAATAATTAGTGATGGTTTTTTGGCTTTGTAGCTGCTCAATCCTGAAGATGACCTCTTACCAGGAAAGATTCGAGACAGCAATCGGTCAACACTTCTAGCAACAATTCAGGAACATGGTTATCCCACAATCAACCTGGGAATTGTGGGAGACAAGTAAGTATAGATTTTTTCAAAAGTAGTTATCCTGAAATATGAATATTTAGATTATTAGAGTAGATGGAGTTGGTGCTAAAGAGAACAACATGATTTTTATTGGTCACATTCTTCAGAAGCCTAAGAACTGTAGAGGTGCATATGAACTTAAATATTTTCTTAGAATGGGTTTTATAAAAAGAAAAATACTTTTGCTTTGATGTGCTGTGTTAAATTGAGATATGTTTTTCATGTAGTTGTCTTTATCCAAGTAGAAATAAGGGTGATGATGTCATTGTTTTTCACACTTTTATTTCAAGAAAGACTTTGGAAACACAGGTGAGAAGCCTGAGAGAAACCGTAAAAACTATACCTGATTGTTTGACATTTAAGCACAGTCATTTTCCATGGGCTTATACATTGATTTTGTATCCTTATGTAACCCAAATTTCTTCCAGTTTCACCTATTTAACTGCAAAGGAGATGCAGTAACTATACCTGCCCATCCTTAAGAACACATTGCCTTTACCTAACAAATCAGTTCAGATCTTCAGTACATTCTCTAAATGTTTCTGTCAGTTTCCAGTGGTGTGTCCCATCATTTAAAAAATAAAAAGTCTCTATTTTCTGAGCATCCCACTACTCAACAACACTGCTACTTAACCCTTTCACAAGGCACAAATTCCTGTTCTCTAAAAGCATCACTGCTTTAATAATAATTAAACATTGACCTGGTGAAGATAAAACTAGACTCTCTGGAGTGATGGATACCAGGTACCTGACACCCATACCACTGTCTTCCTTATCACTAGCTCGTCACTGGAGAAAGCTCATCATGCGTTGATCCTTTCTTTGATATGGGTGCTTTAGAAGAAGCTCTGCCCTATCATTTTACAAAGTATATTCTAGTAGGTATACTATCAACCCATCCTAGATGGAAGGTGGGCACAGTCCAAACCTTAGACATCGACATTGTACGGGGAACTTTTTAAAGTTCTTCTTTCCCGAATTGTGTGGTGTGTGTGTGTGTGTGTCTATGAACTTATTTCCTTTTAAAAATCCACACTGTTTGTGTTCATCTGGCTTTTTAAAGGCTATAGCTCATTGCCAGTATGCAAGTCACCTAGTACCAGAGACCCACCTCCTAGGAAGGGAGTGAGAAGAGCTTCACAGCAGGGGAAAGATACCCAATTCTTTGGATTTGGGCCAAGCAGTAATCTGTCCTTTAATATAAATTTCAAGCACCTAAAACTAATATTGACACAGACATATAAAGAACACAAAAAAAAAAGCAACTTCTGAGAAAAGAAGTGATAGATTTAAGAGTTTTATCTGCCCAAAGATAAAATGAGCAGACCTCAAACTCCAGGTGACAAACTCAGCAGATTCAGTCTTAGTACTCACTAAAGAGTGGTGCTGCCCTTACTATAAAGTGCATTAATGAACTCTTTAAGATGTGTAAAGGTTAAAAGAGCCTTTTAATTAATATTGTTAAATGTCTTAGCCATAAATTGCACTCCCCTGGCCCATAATTCTGTCCATTGTCATTTTTATTGTTGCACTTTTTAGTGCTGGTATGGTTTGATGATATTTTTAATGGGATGTATGTTTGCACATGTGCACGCATGTGCTATGTAGCACAGGCAAACTTCCCATTTCCAATACCATAAGTGTCCGGGCCATAGCAGCCAGCTTTGGGATTTTTGACTTTGGTTTTGGTTCTCTATTTTAAGGTAATTAGGTACTTGTTATAATATATTACTGACATTATCTTACTTATAAAGACCATAACACCTTTAAAAGGCTCTTTTTAAAATAAAACTTTTTAAAAAGCTGGTTTGTGGAAAAGGAATGAATTGTCCTTTGTTAGGAGACTTAGAGGCTCCTGGCTGATGAGATCCTGAAGTGGGAGAGCAATTAGGAAAAATAACTTCAAGACCATGGTAGGGCCCTCCAGGGACAGAGACCTTTCATTTATTCAGATCCCAAGAACAAAGAGAATTTCAGGGTGGAAGGGTAAAGTTCCATATCATAGTAACCTAGTAAATGTGCCAGAAGTCACAGGCACTGAAAGTAAAGTTATAATTTGAGTTTGTTTCCAGCTGCAAGGAGGGATCCTACAAGAACACTGCAGAATACCTCTTGCTTTCTCAACTCTGCCGCAGAGAGCTATGGAAGCAGGGGAGACTGAGGGGGGAGCCGGGAGATAGGAGAGCGTCTGTGACCTAACACTGATGTTTAATTGTATAAAGTCCTTACTAAATTTGTGATAGGCATTTCCTGGTAACAGTAATGTTGATATTTAACCTCAAAGCATACACTGAAAACAGCAAAATGAACAAACTATAAAACCCATATAAGCAATTAAGAGAAATGTGTCACTTTGTAGTGTATATCCTTCTATTTGGTAGCAATACCTTATATAAAACTGAGAAAAGGGTTGTTTAAGTGACTGTTGCTAATACAGACTTTTTCACTCTTAGAGTGCTGTATTAAAGAAGCCCAGAATGAATGGTTTAGAACTCAGAAGTGGAATGTGGGAGGAAAGAATTTAATGCTATTCTAATGGAAATCTGCACTGGGAATTTAGCAAGGGAAACAAGGTACATAACTGTACAGCTATTGATATTCTATGTAGGTTGCCTCTTCATTCTTTTTGCTGTGTATTCCCTTTTCTAATGAAAGCAAATATTGTTATACAAGAACCTCTGAGAGGATCTCAGCATGGAAACAAGTTGGCATGGGAGGAACCCCAGATGAGAAACAGCTCAGGAATGCATTTGAGCACAGCACCATGCTAAGCTATGAGAGATAAGGGTATAAAGTAGTCCTCGTATCCTTGCCATTTAGAAGGCTTGAGTGTGGTTTTTAGGTTCTCTATGATTATACTTTCCAGCTCTTGTTCTTTTTTTGTTTGTTTGTTTTGTTGGTTGGTTTGGTTTGGTTTTTTGTTTCTTTGTTTGTTTTTGTTTTTCAAGACAGGGTTTCTCTGTAGCTTTGGAGCCTGTCCTGGACTAGCTCTTTCAGACCAGGTTGGCCTCGAACTCACAGAGATCCTCCTGCCTCTTTCTCCCAAGTGCTGGGATTAAAGGTGTGCGCCACCACCACCTGGCTCAGCTCTTGTCCTTGTTATTTACCTTGATTTTTACAATGAATATAAACTGGAAGAGTAAGTTATAACTTTTTAAATTGAGCTTAAGTTCACCACGTGTATTTATTTATTTATTTATTTATATCTGTATGGATGTTTAGCCTGCATGTATGTCTGTACAGCATGTATGCCTAGCACTGTAGAGGCCAAAGAGGGCATCACATCCCTACTTGTGAGCTTCCATGTGAGTGCTAGGAACCAAACCTGAATCTTCCAGAAAAGCAGCCAGTGCTCTTAACTGTGGAGCCATTTCTTCAGCCTATAAAGTTTGCTTTTGTGTGTGTGTGTACCTTTTGTTTAAAAAATTATGATGAGTTAATAAGTGAGAATTATAAGAGGAAGACTTCAAATACCTGAGAGTTAACTTTATTTTTTGAATGTTCATTTAGAAATAATAAGTTTATATTAAAATACATTTCCTCTATTCTTCTCACACTGTATAAAGTACCATACATTGGCATTTCTGGGGTTTTGTTTTGCTTTCTTCTTTTAAAAGTCTAATTTTGAAACCCAGAGATGTTAAGGAATTTATCTGACATTATAAAACTAGTTAGTGCAGAGGCAGAAATAAAACCTAAATTTCTTGAGATTAATAATGATTTTGCTATGATTTTGAAGACATGTAATAAAAATATGTCAGAAGAGTTGTAGCATCTCTAAGCTTAGGTAGTCAGAACAAGTTTTATAAAGAATTTGAAGGATTAATAGAATCTAGCTAGGAAAAGATGATAGGTTAATCCAAATAAGAAACATAAAATTTGCAGTAATAGGCCAGACTAATTAGAACAAAAGGTTGGGTTGGAAGAATACACATAAATTTGGTAAATATTTGAGGTTGGGTTTTCAGGCAAGGCAGAGTTGCCCATATCAACTGAATTTGAAGCTTTTTCTAACAGACGAAGTTATATAATAAGTCATTATTTTAGAAAACAGTTGACTGCATGGACTAATGACTGAGGGAGACTTTGGTCAGTCACCAGGAAACACGTGCTGTATATAGGTATAATGAATCAGCTGAAGTGGGCTAATACCTCATCTTTGTAACTGTATAAAGTGAGACCATGACTACTCTAAGGTGTGTCTGGGGGAAAATTTTTTTATTATTATTGTGGAGATGAGGGAGAGAACAGCCAGAAGCAGGGATAGAAAGTAGTAGACTGAACATGTCCAGCAGACTGGTATTAGTCATAAGAGGAGAGAGTATGGGAGAATGAGAGAGGAAGAGAAAAAAGCAACCAAGAGAGGGGCAAAAGAGGGAGAAAGAGAGAGGAAGACTAAAGAGAGAGCATAGCTGAAATAGCAGTTATAGGAATGAGAAGCTGGAAGGTGAGGCTTCCGAGCCAGAGCAGTTTAGGGTAAGGAAGGAGATAAGGAAAGCTAGGTACTTGTGATATACTGAGGAAGCCTGGAGGCCAGCATGTACTTTTGTATGCCAGTGGGTGCCCAGAGAGCCATTTGTCCCTTCTGACAGTGAAAAGGAAATGGTAGAGAGGAATGGGGAGTGTGGAGTTTCCGTTGTACTCATCACTAACTGACTTCTAGGTGACCCTAAGCTGCTGGTTCATGGGTCACAGAAAGTAGCAATAATACGTTAAATTCAATGAGTGCACTGTGAGCTTTAAATAAATTGTTAATGAAAATACAGAAGAGAGAGAGAGAGAGAGAGAGAGAGAGAGAGAGAGAGAGAGAGAGAGAGAGAAAGAGAGAGAGAGAGAGAGAGAGATCTTAGCACTGAGGAATTATAGCCTAATAATAAAAATACTTCCAAACATTCCAGCTCTGAAACTCAGATTTCAAAAGTAGAAATCATAGAGATTGTTCATAGCACAGAATAGTACCATCGCTACCAGTGTTGATTCCTCTTTATTTGGACAACACCTTATTGAAATAGTATGTTTAAAAAACACACACACAGGGCTGGAGAGATGGCTCAGAGGTTAAGAGCATTGCGTGCTCTTCCAAAGGTCCTGAGTTCAATTCCCAACAACCACATGGTGGCTCACAACCATCCGTAATGGGGTCTGCAGGTATACAACAGACAGAATATTGTATACATAATAAATAAATAAATATTTTAAAAACACACACACAGCTGTTAGGTCTTTTTATCGCAGTATTATATCCTGCAATTTCCCTCACCTTATTCTCCATTTGCAATCTCTGCTTTCTTGGCTTTTGAAGCTCCTCCTCCTATGGTTCACTCTCCTAATACATGTTTTCCTATGGCTCTCCCTTGGCTTTTTAGCCTCATTCCAAACATCATTGACTCCGAAATCCTGTCTTCTCTTCTAGAATATGAAACTAGTCAAGCTGAGACAAAACAGATGGCCTATTTTTTGTTTGTTCCCATGGCTGGTTTAGTAACCAATCAGCCTGCTTATCCTACTAGGCAACATGCGTCCCATCAGTGCCTGTAATACAGAATTGTGGCCAAAGCATAGTTAAAATATTGGTCATTTAGGTATATGTGATTTTCAGCTTTTGTATTTTCTATCTGTTTTCCTCGTAAAAGTGCTATCATGTATAGCCTAAACACAGTAAAGGATTTGTTATATTGAATCAATGTGTGAACTTTCCCAACAAATAGTAGTAAACTTCATGAATAATGAGACAGAGTATGTGCTGGTAGTCACTATGTCCACAGCAATTGGTGAGGGTACATCTCTTGGTTTAGACAGTCCAGCCATCTTTTCCTATACTGTCTTCACTTTCCATGCAACCTACAAACTTCTGTCTATAACTATTTAGAAGAATTTTACAAAGTACCATCAAGTTTAGGAAGCTGCTCTCTGAGGCCTAAATAGACAATCTTATACATTTACCTCTGAATATAATAAGCAGTAAACATGATTCAAATGCACAGATTCTACTGCAGAAAAAGAAATTAAAGTTCAGGGCTGGAGAACTGGTTCAATGGTTAAGAGTACTTACAAAGTGCCCAGGTTTGGTTCCTAATGAAAGGATAAAAAAAGAAAGCAAAGTGGGTATCTTGAGCCCTCCAAGGTTCGTGACTAAGCAAACATGCCAGGTGCAACAGAATTAGTGCAAGAGGTTTATTGGGAGAGGGTGTTGGGGTTCAACCTCAGTGGGTTCATACGTTTCAGGGTAGGGATATGTGGATTAGAAATGTTAGACAGAAAGAAAACAGGTACAAAAGAAAAGACAGAGATACAGGATGGAGTCCGGGGGACAACCCTGTGAATACTAAATCTGCCCACATTTATTTCTCATAGGCTTTATATACCCCAATCCAAAAGAGGAGGAGGAAGACAAAACACTTATTTACCATGACACAAGGAACAAAGTAATCACATTCTCAATACCCAAAACATCAAGTAAACACACCCTAGGTCAAAACGTCTTGTCTGTAGCCATATCCTGGGGCCAACCTCCTATTATAACCTTGAAGGAGCAAGAATAGGCCTGAACTCTCTGACCTTTGGTCAAGGTGGAGCAAATCCACATCTGTGGGCTTCCACAGAAGGGGGAGAGTAAAAGAGCGAAAGGCTGAGTCAGAGTGGGGACATGAAAGAGAAAAGTAGACAGGGAGACCAGGGGAAAAGTCAGAGGCAAGAGAGCGAGCTGTGCCTGGTAGGCAGCTTAAAGGGGTACACTGTTGTACTCCATTCTGTAGTATGGAGGGGGAGCGGGGTCCCTTTTGTGCTGTCCCACCCAACTAGCTTAGCCCCCGAAATAATCACACAGAAATTATATTAATTAAATTACTGCCTGGCCCATTATATCTAGCCCCCTTCTTGGCTAACTCTCATATCCTGATCTAACCCATTTCCACCAATCTGTATATCACCACGAGGTCGTGGCTTAATGGGACAGATTCTAACCAGCATCAGTCTCTGGCAGAAGAACCATGGCGTCTGCCTGACTCTGCTCTTCTTTCCCAGCATTCAGTTCTGTCTACTCTGCCTACCGAAGCACTGCCCAATCAAAAGGCCAAGGCAGTTTCTTAATAACCAATGTAAGCAACACAAATACAGAAGGACCTCCTACACCAGTGCACGTGTTATATTGCTGATGGTGGAAAGGCCCCTGGCAACAGCTGATGGGATAATTGCTTCTGTGGCAGAGGCAGGCTGCTGCCAGGCTGGAATTAACACCTAGCATCCATGTGGAGGCTCACAGCAGGCTCCAATCCCAGGGGATCCAAAGCTCTCATTTGGCATTCTTATGCCCCAGGGGCATGCACAGTGCAAATACATGCATACAGGCAAAAAAACTCATGCACCTAAAATAAACAAATTCCTTTTAATTTAAAATAAAAATCAGGCCGGGTGTTGGTGGTACACGCCTTTAATTCCAGCACTCAGGAAGTAGAGGCAGGCCATCTCTGTGAGTTCAAGGCCAGCCTGGTCTACAGAACAAGTTCCAGAACAGGCTCCAAAAGCTACAGAGAAACCCTGTCTCAATAAAACAAGAGAGGGGGGGTATTAATTGAGTTCATATCATTCCTAAAGCTGATTTTAACTATTATACTGTTTGTACCTCAGTTTAAGACACAACCCAGTAACACAGCTTCCTAACTACTGACTTGGACCTTTCAAGACTTGAATTTTTCCCTATAATTAAGTAAAATTGTCCCCCATTCTGGAAAAAGAATGCTTCATAGAAGCCTGCCACACTCAAATCCTGCTTGCTTGCTTAGCTCTGTTGTAGGGCTGCTGTTTGGATTTCAACCTTGCAGCTGCTAATTTATAAAGCTCCCATTTCACATTAAAGCACAATGTGGAAGATTAACAAGTACTAAGATAGCAAATTGGATTCTTATAAAACTGACACATTTCACAGAAATGATCAAGATAGACTTCATAGTACAGTGATTACATGAGCAAAGCCCAGTGTCTTACAGCTTCCAATTTGTGAACCCAACAGTTCTAACTTCTTAGTGTTTCCCTAATGTTCTTAAAATGGGACTTGTCTAATTAGCAAAGGGAGTTTAGATCTCAGTTTAATTGGTTCTTCTTTATCAACTGCCTACTTCTTATGAAATGAACTCAAAATGTAGTTTTAAATTTTGAATCAACAGATTTTTTTTGTCATTTATTGGAATTTTTCATTTTTCTCTTCACTAACAAAGAATATTCTTCACATTTTATCAAACATGCTTTTAATTAAAAGACAGTCTTCTCACTCTCCATGGGAGACTTCTGTAGTGGCTATTGCTGTTGTCTTTCTGAATCCTTAAGCCTTGTTATAGTTGATGTTCTATTTCAAGGAACAATGTCTAGGTAGGACTATAGCTAGAAATTTTGACCATTCTAAGATATTATTGATGGGAAGATTTTTATTATAGATATGAGTAAGAATACAGAGACATCCGAAAGAGGCCAGATCAGGAAGAGACAGCAGTAGACTAAACAGGATTAAGCTATGAGAGGAGAGGGGGTTGGAGAAGACGACAGAGAGAGCAAAGAGTATGTGGCCTAAATAGGCTTATGTGGGAATGAGAAGCTGGGGAAGGAAAGCCCATGAACTGGAGATGTTAACAGTTGGGGTGGGGTGAGAAGAGCCAGGATGCCAGCATGGACTCTGTAACAGATATTTGAGAAGCTGAGAGAGCCTGCAGGCCAGCATGCATTTTGGTATGCCAATAGGCACCACAGTTAGCCATTTTCTGGTGCTTTTGGACCTGACACTTCCCGAATCTCACAAACTTTCCTAATGACCCTCAACCCAGTTCTGATTATTATGTCTCACTCATGTATTTCATTTCTTAATATATTTTCATTTTAATCACTATATTTTAATTCAGTCAATAATATCACTACTTATTTACTGTCTTAATTTTTGACAGAGTCTTACTATGTAGTTGTGGCTGGGCTGGCTATTGGGTTATTAGCAAATTATGTTCTTATAAAACTGGACCATTTTGCAGACATTATCAGGATAGACTAAGCTGTGTGTGTAGACCAGGCTAGCCTCAAACTCACAGAGATTCACCTACCTATCTTTAAAGTGCTGAGATTAAAGGCATGCACCTTTAACCAATTGTACTCTTCCTGGGGAAGACCACCTCTTCCACTCCCATCTTTATTCAGTTGCCTGTAGTTCTTTGTTTAAAATTGAGGACTTGTGAACTTCACTTTGGCATGTTCCTTGGTATCATCCTTGTTCATCTCACATTTGGTGAGACTTGATGAGTGTAGCTTCTGATAGTAGGAGACACAATCTCAGAGCAAAATCTCTGATGTTCTGGCTCTTGGAATCTTTCTGCCACCTCTTCTACAATGTTCCCTGAGCCATAGATGTAGGAGTGTTGTGTATGCTTTGGTACTGAACTCTACAACTCTGCATTTTGATTTGTTTTTCTGTAATGGTCTCCATCAGCTGCAAAGAAAAGTTTCCTTAATGAGGGGTGAAGATTATACTTATCTGTGGGTATAAGAACAAATATTTATAAATTGTTGTTGGAGATTATAATGACTTGGTAACAAGTGATTGTAGATTATTCTCCAATAACTGTGAATTCACTAGCACTGAGTAATAAGCTAAGTTTCTATTATCACTCATGATTTCCCTCTTGTTGAATAGGTCTTAAGTCCAAATAGAGAGAGCTGTTGGTTACAGTCAAGGTATGTGTGTCACTATTGCCCTCTTTGGGTTATCAAGACATGCTGGTCATTGATGTGGTTCATAGGTGCCATAGCTAGGTAGGTCTATTGGTTACCTCCCTCCTTTGGAACATTACATGGTTGCTTAGGTACTATGAAAGTTAGTTCTGGGAGTGGGCATTCAGTTCAGTTCCTGCTCAGTTATCACTGGATCCTGTTTCTGAAATGCATGGTATCTTAAACAATAGGGACTATACCTTCTACCTTTGGGGGCAACCACAGGCAACATCAATAGGCTGTATATTTGGGGAGTTTTTTGGATAGCCTTGACCAACAACTCAAAAGAGGGCTTCTCATGCATGAAATTAGTGTTTTATTAGGTGGTCTTTGGATCTTGGAGGAAGCACCATCAAACCAGATGAAAAAAGCTCACTAAAGCTATATACAAATATTTTCATTAAAGCTATATATGTATATTTATATACAGAATTATGTATATTATAGTGGGGGTAATGTTTTGGGGGGGTTTCTCTTGTTTGTTTTGGTTTTTCAAGAAAGGGTTTCTCTGGCTGTCCTGGAACTTACTCTGCAGACCATGCTGGCTCCAAACACACAAAGATTCACCTTCCTCTGCCTCCCGAATGCTGAGATTAAAGGCATACCCCACCACCATCTGGCACGGATTTTGTTGTTTTGTTTTGTCTTCTAAGGTAGTTAATAGTATGCTTCCTTGTGACTTTTTTCAAATGTCCTTGTTATTATTTTATTTCTCCCTTTTCCCATTTCCCCTAGCATACTGTGAGTCACCTTTACCCTCCCCACCTTCTCTTTTTATTTCCCTTCCCCTTCCTCAGGGGCACCCCCTTTTCCATTATAAGCATTTTGAAATTTATAAATCCTGAACTTGGACAACAGCTCTGTCTTGGTCTTGAATTTTGCAGCAGACTTCATAGTAAAGCAAAAATAATTTGCTGCTACTCAGGGCTATAATCATTTATAACAAAGACAACTTTGAGCAAATTTGAAGCAAAGGCATTTTAATGAAGCATGCATCCTCTGAAATCAGATTTGTTGGTTAGCAGAACAAAAGCTTGGCATATTCTCTAGACAGTATATTCTTCCTTCACAAAAACTTACTAATCCATATAGTCTTCTTAAAGTCACATTAATTCACTGGTAGGTGTATTTTGAGATACAGTTCACTTACACCTTTTTTTAACCTTTCCTTTTAAATCAATCTCTCCATAATAGCTTTAGATTTAAACAATTATATTGATATTATAGCAAATAATGTAGTCTGAGAAAGAAAAAATACTATATAATATTTAGGACCATAAATCGCATGTTTTTTTAGATAGAACTAAGGAAAGGAAAGCCTGATTTTTGTGATTCTTTAATAAAGGATTTAGAACTAAAAGAAAGTGATACTGATGTTGGTCACCATCTCCAAAGTTGAAGGTGAATGTCATAACTGTAACTGTACATAAAAGAAAAGATCCCCCCACTACCATTTAAGTCAAATATGTGAATGATCCTGATGTTCATAAAGATGATGGCTTAAGGGGTAAAGTGCTTGCCAAACAAGCATGAAAACTTGAAGTCTTAGCTCCAGAAACCAGGTACAAGTTGAACAGGCATGGTGACACTTGTGATCCCATCAGACTATCTGCAAGGCAAAATATAGAATAGGCAATCATTGAGCTCTGGGTTTAATTGAGAGAGCTTCTCCATATAAAGAATGAGAGTGATGGAGGCACCCTGTGTCAATTTAAGGTCTCCATACTCAGCATGCATTCATGCTCATGCATATTCCCACACACTTGCAAATATGCATGCCTACATAGGCATTCCAACACATATTATATGAGAAAATAGTAAATAGTTGTTGTTTATACAATTTTCAATATTCTCATAGACTCAGAATATCTCTCTCTCTCTCTCTCTCTCTCTCTCTCTCTCTCTCTCTCTCTCTCTCTCCTCTCTTGTTTGTTTTGGGGTTGGGTGTGTGTGTGTGTGTTTTGAGACAGGCTTTCTTTGTGAAGCCTTGGCTGTCCTGGAACTCACTCTGTAGACCAGGCTAGCCTCAAACTCAGAGATTACCTGTCTCTGCCTCCCAAGTGCTAGATTAAAGGTGTGTGCCAACCATGCTCAGCTGACTCAGAATATCTTAGAACTAAAAGGAACCTCTAATGTTACCCAGTCCAGTAACTTTCACTCAATGGAGAATGTTAAGGAAAAGTTAAGGAAAATATCTTCCAGCTAGTCATCATGTTTTGGTTTTGATTATTTTAGTAAAAATAATCTTTCTGATGAGGCAGTACATTTTCCTTTTAGATATTATTACAGTGTGCATGTATTTCCATGACACTGAGCTGAATCTCTGTTTCTTCTAAAATAAGCCACTTCCATTTTCTATATAATGGCCTTCTAGATATTTGAATGCCCAGTCCTAGTTCACATTACTTATTTTCCTCTCAAAGAGTCATTTATCATCATAAAAATATTAAATGGGTGTTCTCTTTCATTCTCGGACATTATTATTTGCTGTAATATCATTATAATTGTTTATTCCCAGAGACTGATTTAAAACCAAGATTAATCTGACACATTTACTGAATGCCTACCATGCACCCAGATTTGGCAGGGCAGCCACTGAGTCTGGATGAAAAAGAACTTGTGACAGGGCAGTTAGTTCTATATGCTGTCATCCTTCTCCATCCAGCTCTCACCGCAGCTTGTGACCTCTAATGCTCCTTTCTTGTTTTAACTGATGTTAGCATTGCCCTGCCTGCAGTTTTGCTTATTTATGTTTGCCTTGTGAAATTCTGTCTGCCGTTATTTTCAGTCTTTGATCTCTAGAAGTATTTTCCTTATAATTAACAATAAAATAGAGTTTGAGGTTCAAACTGAAAGTACTATCTTGCATATGCTTGAAATGTTATTATTCTGTTTGCTTTAGTAGAGTTTGCATAAATGATTACCAGGATTTTTTTTTTGCTTCCATCTTAACTTTTGTTACTATTTATATAATTTTATTGTCTTTTTCTGGCTCTGTTGTTGCTTGGCTCCAGTTACCATTTGCTCTTTTATCCTTTACTATTTTGGAAGTTAGTACCCTTTGTTGTTTTCCTTCCATATAGTGATCCTCAAAGACAAATGCATTCTTACTGTCATAGAAAAAGGGGACACTGAATGCCTCCTGCAAACATTCTCATTTACTGCATGCACACATATGCCAGTCAGATGAGAACCTTAGGATACTTTTACTCTCTTAATCTTTAGGTAATGCTGAGAGCTGTTTCATTAAATGCATTAAATTTCATAATTTACCAAATTTTCTTACAGTAAATTTCTGTAACTTAATATTTAACAATAAAATATAGTTCTCAAATTTATCAGTCATCATCCATTTCAGTTTAGCTATGTATTTTTAGACACGAAGCCTCTCTTCTACTTTATTTACTGTAACGTTTCCAGAATATTACTTATGGTTTATTAGCTAATATTTGTATTTTTATTTCTTTTCATCCCAACTAGTCAATGACAGCTGGCTTAGTGTAAGATCTAGCATTGCATACCTTTTTCTCAGAGATATAATAATGCTTATTTATTGTTTTCTATTTTAGGGTTTTATAGCAAACAGGTCTAAGGCCAAAGTATTTTTCCTTTCTTAGTAATTATTTCTTTCTGTCTGAATATTTGTGAGATTTTAAAATTATCCTTGAAATTACCAAATTTTTACTAGAACTTGCTTAGGTCTATGTTTTTTCATCAGTTCTAAATAGACTTGGTAAGCCTTTTAAATTTCTATGCCCATTATTTTCAGAGTAAATTAAATGTTTCTCTTTTTCCACTCTCTGTTCATTTTCCTTATAATAAGATCCCTTTTGTCTTTGTGTCAGCATCTTGTTCTGTTCTCTAAGTTTCTTGTTATTTCTTCCATGGCTTCTTTCTTTGTACACATTTATAGAATGTCTAGAGCTATTTATACCACTTAATCTTCTAGGCCACAAACTGAGTCTTTAACAAAGAGTATTCTTATCTTCATCTCTAAATTTTAACTTTTAAAAATAATAGGTTCTATGTGTTTGTCTGTGCAGTTGTTCTTGTGGAAAGAGTTCAGTGTGTTACAAATGCTGGCTTGAAATTCACTCTGTAACTCGGAGTAGTCTAGGTCTCTCAATGGTCCAATCTTAGCCTCCCTAGTTGTGGGATTATAGGCATATGCCATCAATCTTGATTATTTCATTGGGTTTTGTCAGTTTAGCATGGGAGTTTTGTTTGCTTTTTTACAGTGCTGGGCCTTGGACATAATAGGCAAGTACTCTACTACTAAACTACACTTCCCTGCCATGTTTATTGTTTTAAAACACCTTTTTATTGTTGTAATTGAATAACAATTAGTGTTTTGTAAATTGTCACCATTATTGTTGTTAACACTGTCTAGTCTCCCAGCAATTTTATTTCCCTGGGAACTCTTCTCAATGTTGCATTTACCCATCTGCTACCTATTTGTGACTTATTGTATTTGGTATCACTATTCTGTGTTTTCTTTTGTTCTTCTAAGGGTCCTCTTTGTACTCAGGACTCAGGAAATTTCTAGCGCAATTTGGAACTGATAGACATGAAAGTGATGTAGGAAAGAGGACACAGGGGACACAGGCTCTGAAACCTGAACACTTGAATTGGCAGAGCACCAACAGCAATCTGTACCAGTCTTCTGCACTGAACAACTTCTGTGTCTCCTCACTATCTAGCTGTAAAGAATGGTGGTCCCCAGTATTTTGAGATAGGGAAGTCTTGATATTTGAAATAGATGCCTGGGTAAGTTTTAAAGTGCTACATTTTACACCTGAACTGGATTCCAGCTAGCTCAAGTGCTTAGAACCAGTGTGAATGGGTGTGACTTGAGGTCATTGTCCTCATGTTAGAGAGAATGAGGAGCACCCTCACCCACACACATACACAAAGTGTTATTTTTGTAGGTTCATCTAAGTAATGAGTTTTTATCTAAAACTATATTCTAGACTTCAAGGTAAAAGGCCTTCAGTTAATGGCTCTACTTTCTGTCATCTGGTACATACAATCTTATGAATGTAAAGTAACTCTTTTGGAATGTTTTTTGTTTGGTTGGTTTTTGTGTTTGTGTTTGTTTTCAAGGAAGTTGTCATGTAACAATGGTACTCTAAAAGAACAGTGAATAGGTACTCAGTAATTTAAGAGAAAATGGGTAGAAAGTGAGCAAATATAAATGAATATTTAGAATTATTCTTAAAGGATAAGCAATAATCATACAAATTTTACTGAAACTAGTTGTTCATGAAGGAGATTTTAAAATATGTATCTGAGGCCAGGCACTAGTGGTACACACCTTTAATCCCAGCACTTGGAAGGCAGAGGCAGGTGGATTTCTGAGGCCAGCTTGGTGCACAAAGCAAGGGCTACACAGAGAAACACTGTCTTAGAAAGAAAAAAACAAAAAATGTGTCTGTTTGAGAAAAGGGAAATTGGACAATTAAACTGCTTAATAAAACAGTGCCTATAGTGCCAATAGTGGGAAAATATTTCACATGATTTGAGTATAATTTTTCCCTTCATCAGTATTTGGAGAATAGGATAGAAGATCAGACAGGACCTCACTCTAGCTCAGAGTACCCTAGAACTTGAAACAGTTTTGCTTCAGCCCCACAAGTGCTGGGATTACAGGCATAAACCATTACACTAGACCCTTCAATATCTGTCATATTCAAATGAGATTTATATATTTAGATAAATAATGACAGCTTTCATCTGAAGATATGTGATAGGAATTTATGGTCATTTAAAATAATCACTTAAAAATGAAAACATGACCTTGAATATCTCACTATGTCTGTCAATCTCAGTACCCCCTCCTATCCTGCCTACCTGTATTTTGAAATTAACTCATAGGGGTAAAAATATATTGGTTTATTTTGAAACATGAGCATTATTATCACTAATTTTATTTCTCAAGTATCAGTTGATTATACATAGGGAATTTTATCTTAAATATCAGGTCAGATTATGTTTTGCAATTTCACTATCTTAGTTATGGTTTCTAATGCTGTGACAAGACAATGTGACCACAGCACTCAGGAGGCAGAGGCAGGTGGATCTCTGTGAGTTTGAGGCCAGTCTGGTCTATCAAGGGAGTTCCAGGAAACCCAAGACTACACAGAGAAACCCTGTCTCAAAAAATAAATGGGGGCGGGGGACTTAAGATTGGCAAAATTAATGTTTCCTTGTATCAAGACAAAATTGTGTTTTGTTGATGTTCACCTGAACTACATTCTTTATGGTGCTGTTATTTCCACCACTTAACAGAATAACTTGCTGTCCTTTTACATAAAATCAAAATCAAACTGAAAAGGACTAATGAGATCTGTTTAAAATACTTAGTTCAATGCAATCCCTCTTCCATGTTCACCTAACTATTAACTTTAAAATCTATTTTACAGATTTTTTTTTTGGAATTTTGGATTAGTTTTGACCATGGATTCTGCCTTCAGTGAACATGAGTACTATTGTACATCTAACTGAAGAGTTGTAAATGTTCCCTATATTGCTTGAAAGAGCATCCCACAAAGCACTTTGCAAGTTTTTATTTTCATCCCTTCTGCTTAGGAGGTTTGCTTCTGAGATCCAGAACAACCCCCAAGTTGTTCTATGATTCAAGGAAAATGACCTGCCTTGCCATTGTCACCTTTCCCGTAAACTACATGAATGTATTTAAATCCCAATTTAAGATTGTCTCCAAAATTTAAAATAAG
This sequence comes from Microtus pennsylvanicus, assembly GCF_037038515.1. Classification (NCBI taxonomy): domain Eukaryota; kingdom Metazoa; phylum Chordata; class Mammalia; order Rodentia; family Cricetidae; genus Microtus; species Microtus pennsylvanicus. The sequence continues at coordinate 36,987,078 of NC_134592.1, read as the reverse complement.
AAATCCCTGGCAGGGGGCTGGAGAGATTGCTCAGTGGTTAAGAGCATTGCCTGCTCTTCCAAAGGTCCTAAGTTCAATTCCCAGCAACCACATGGTGGCTCACAACCATCCGTAATGAGATCTGGTGCCCTCTTCTGGCTTGCAGGCATACATGGAGGCTAACTCTGTACATAATAAATAATTAAATCTTAGAAAGAAAGAAAGAAAGAAAGAAAGAAAGAAAGAAAGAAAGAAAGAAAGAAAGAAAGAAAGAAAGAAAGAAAGAGAAAGAAATCCCTGGCATCCTAAAATTGTTCTTTGCCAGAATTTTAGATAAATAACATCTGACCTTTCTTAGTGTTTTATACATTGTAGCATTCAATATCTGAACAGCTTCATTATCGCCACTTTACAGATAGAAAACTGAAGCCAAAGGGGTTTAGGAACTAACTCTTCTAAGGTTTAACATTTAGCAAGTAGCAGCACCAGAATTTAAGCTCAGGCAGTCTCAATTCATCTGGCGTCACTAACATTCTTTTCCCCTCCCTTATCAAGTAGTTCATTAAGGTAACAGGATATCTAGTTTTACAGACATTAGAGATTTGGGAAATACATTCAGTCACAGTAAAAGATAACTTTATAGTCAACAAATGTTTACTCCAGTGATCTTAAGCAAAGGAAGAATTTATGGGAGGTTATAGAGTTAGCTCGTGGAACTCAAGAGAAAGAATAGTTGAGGCTCTAGAAGGACTAAGGGCCAGCGCTAGAAAAATCAGAAGCCAGGTTTACCCTCTTTTCAGATGTCTGTATTAGATCTCCATGACAGACAGACAGAAGGTAAACAAACACTGCTATCTTCCACAAGTAAGAAGTTCTCAGAAAACGAGAGTGTGAGCAGGATATAAAGTACCCCTGCACCCTAGACCTTGGATACAGACATATATACCACGAGGGTCCTGTCCTTCTCTGCCAAACAGGAATGTGCCTAGCCTCAATCCCCAGTTTTCATACTGTCCTATTATTCATATAACCTTACATCTTTTTTTCTAGCCTTTCTTTTCTGAATAAAAACCTTTTGACTCTTCATAGTCCTTGGAATTCCCCTTTTACTTCCTATTTGTTAGACTCTGTATTTTTAAGCTTGAGGGAACCTCTAAAATTATCTTACCCCACCTCATCATTTCTCTAGCCAAGCCGTGGACCATACTGATCTCAAGATCCCACAGGTTTAATTATTCATCCAGGCTCTGGCCAGTCCCCTTCTGTCTGTCAGAATCCAGCCCAGTTTTCAAGGCTCCAAGTCACTTAAAAATTCTTTGTTCACTTGTTGTTTGGGTTTGTTTTTTGAGAAAGAATCTTCTGTGCGTCCCAAGCTGGCCTCAAACTTAGAGTCATCTGCCTGCTGGTGCTTCATGAATACTGGGATAACAGGCATGAACCACCACACCTGACTTTCTCTAAAGAGTGTTATGTGATCCTGACAACACCTAGGGTGACTAACTAAACTTGCATGCCCAGGAATTCCAGGGACATGTGAGTTTCAGTACACAGGACATTTTAGGCAGACAAATTCTTAAGACATCCTACAGCCCACATTGTCTCCTCATATACTGCATTGTTTGGACAGAAAGCCCTGTGAAAGTGCCAGGAGCCAGTACTTCAGCATTTTACACAAAGTCCTTTCCACATCACTACTTACACTCTTCATTGTAGAGACCCATTGGATTCCAGTTCACACAGAACACATTATTATACTCACAATAATGCAAACTCAGAGGATTTGTAGTGTTTAGTTTTCAGTTAGCACTACACAGTCCCTTTTTATGTTAACATAGTTGTCTTTATTTTTCCAGCCCAGATGACTTACTCAATGCCTTGAATGAGGGTATCAGCCGTGCTGATGTCATCATCACCTCAGGAGGTGTATCGATGGGGGAAAAGGTAAGACTCGTGAGATCTAGTCACTTTAGTGTTTTTACTATAGACCACTGCTGAGCTGTGCTTCTCTGATAGAACACTCTGACCCTAAGCAACACAGAGAAAGGATTTAGTAACTTACCCTTCCAGGTCCATCATTCAGGGAAGTGGGGACAGGAACTCAAGTAGAAGCTTAAAGCAGAAACCATGAGCTTGCAGGCTTACTTACAGGCCACCTATCCAGAAAATAATGCCACCTTGTGGGTGGGCCCCCAAAATCAACTAATAATGAAGACAGTTCCTCACAGAAATGCCCACAGATCAACCTGATAAAGACAATTGAGCCTCTTTTTTTTTTTTTTTTTTTTTTTTTGATTTTCAAGACAGGACTTCTCTGTAGCTTTTGGTTCCTGTCCTGGAACTAGATCTTGTAGACCAGGCTGGCCTTGAACTCACAGAGATCTGCCTGCCTCTGCCTCCCGAGTGCTGGGATTAAAGGTGTACACCAACACCACCACCCGGCTGAGCCTCATTTTTCAGATGATTCTAGGCTGTGTCAAGTTGACAGTTAATACTAACTAGAACAGATACACATCTATTATTCATGAGAGCCCCACAAAGCTGAAAACATGAAGGTTTTAGAAAGTGCTGATCTTTCTTTATTAAAAAACTAAAATAAAAAATAAAAACTCAGTCAGGGTGCCTAAATGAGGAGAAGCCTAGAGGAAAATCCCACAAATTGTAGAATGTGTTTTGCTCTTTCCTTGTAGACATTTGTTTTTCACTTACTTTTACAGCATTAGGACTTCCTATATGTTTTACATTTATGCCCAAGATAAAGATCTACAATTCTAAAATTTGAACATGACCTCCCAGATGAAACCATCTCACCCACCATATTTTCTTATATTTTTGTTTATTTATTATTTATTTTATATCCCAACCACAGCCTCTCCTCCCACTCCCTACCCTCACCTCCCTCTGCCCACACCCCCACCCAGTCCACTCCTCCTCTGTATTTCTCAGAAAGGAGCAGGCCTCCCACGGGCATCAGCAAAGGATGACATACCAAGTTGCCATAAGATCAAGAACCTCCCCCTGTATTCAGGCTGGACAAGGTAATCCAGCATGAGGAATAGGTTCCTAAGAGCCATCCAATACATTAGAGACAGCCCTGCTCCCATTGCCATGAGTCCCAGAAAAAGGCTGAAACATGATTAATAAAAACTCAGAGAAATTGAGGTTCAATCTGAAGATCAGAAAAGCAAAATATCCAATCACTGGCTCTTATGTTGACCTCAGTCCAAAAATGGTGATCCTGTCTCCAGAAATCTCAGAATGAGAGTGTGTTTGAGAGCTGTCTCCTACCATTTTAATCTTCTCTAGGGCTGGGATTAAAGGCATGCATTGCCTGGTTTCTAGAACCTACTGTGGATACTGGGATTAAAAGTGTGTGTTACCACTGCCTGGTTTGTAAGGCTGACCATTGGGGCTCTTTTACTCTCTGATCTTCAGGCAAGCTGTATTTACTAAAATACAATTGAAATGCCACTACAGTAGTACAAGCTACACAACTGTCACATTTATACAGAGGGCCTAGATCAACCCTATGCAGGCTCCCTGGTTGTTGGTTCAGACTCTGTTTTTGTTTTTGCTTATATTTTTCAAGACAGGGTTTCTCTGTAGCTTTGGCACCTCTTCTGGTGGTTCAGACTCTGTATGTTCCCATGAACCAGGCTAGTCATTTCTGTGGTTTTTTCCTATGGTGTCTCTGACCCCCCCACCCTGCCTCCTACAATTCCTCCTTCCTCTCAACAGGTCTCCTGGAGCTCAAGTGGGCTCTGGGTCTCTGGACCCACCTCCACCACCTTCATCAGGATGAAGGCTCTCTGGTGTAAACCTGGGTAGTTACCAATCCAATCACAAGGGATGGCCACATCAGGCTATGCATCTATGGCTGCCAGGGGTCTTAGCTGGAGTCATTCTTGTAGACTGTTGGAAGTTTCCCTTGCCTCAGACTTCTACTCGACTCATTAAAGCCCCCCTTTCCAGTCATCTTTCTCAACACTCTCCCCCTCCGCCCACCCCGCAAAATTCCCATGCCCACCCGCCCCCAGTCCAACTAGGAGATCACCTCTATTGAGCCTCCTTGTTACCTAGGGTAACAAGGGTCTGTGAATTATAGCATGGTTATTCTTTACAGTTAATATCCCACTTATAAGTGAGTACATTCTATTTTCGTCATTCAGTGACTGGGTTATCTCAGGATAATTTTTTTTAGTTCTATCCATTTGCTTTCAAATTTCCTGATGTCATTATTTTAAACAGCTGAGTAATATTCCATTATGTAACTATACCACATTTTCTTTATTCATTCTTCAGTTGAGGGACATCTAGGTTGTTTCCAGGTTCTGGCTATTATGAATAATGCTGCTGTGAACATAGCTCAGCAAATGTCCTTGTGGTATGATTGAGCATCTTTTGGGTCTATGCCCAAGAGTGTTATTTCTGGGTCTTGAGATAGATCAATTCCCAATTTTCTGAGAAACCACCATATTGATTTCCAAGGTGGCTGTACAAGTTTACTCTGCCACCAGCAATGGACGCATGCTCCCCTTGTTCCACATCCTCTCCAACATGAGCTCTCACTTGTGTTTTTGATCTTAGCAATCTGACAGGTGTAAGATAAACTCAGAGTCATTTTGATTTGCATTTCCCTTATGGCTAAGATTAATGGAACATTCTTTTTAAAAAAATATATTTATTTATTTATGTATGTATGTATGTATGTATGCAATGTTGTCTGTATGCCTGCAGGCCGGAAGAGGGCACTAGACCTCATTACAGATGGTTGTGAGCCACCATGTAGTTGCTGGGAATTGAACTCAGGACCTTTGGAAGAGCAGGCAATGCTTTTAACCACTGAGCCATCTCTCCAGCCCCAATGGAATATTTCTTTCAGTGTTTCTCGGCCATTTGAGATTCTTCTGTTGACAATTCTCTATTTAGGTCAGCATCCTTTTTTTTTTTTTTTTGATTTTTCGAGACAGGGTTTCTCCATAGCTTTTAGCTCCTGTCCTGGAACTAGCTCTTGTAGACTAGGCTGGCCTCGAACTCACAGAGATCCTCCTGCCTCTGCCTCCCAAGTGCTCAGATTAAAGGCATGCGCCACCACCGCCCGGCAGCATTCATTTTTTTTAAATTGGATTACTTGTTTTTTTGATGTCTAATTTCTTGAGTTCTTTATATATTTTAGAGATCATCCCTCTATCAGATGTGGGGTTGATGAAGATCTTTTCCCATTCTGCCATTTTGTCCATTGACAGTGCTTTTGCCTTACAGGAGCTTTTCATTTTCATGAGGTCCCATTTATTAATTGTCATCTCGGTGTCTGTGCTACTGGTGTTCTATTCAGGAAGTTGTCTCCTATGCCCATGCGTTCAAGGCTGCTTCCCACTTTCTCGTCTATCAGCCTCAGTGTAACTGGATTTATATTGAAGTCTTTAATATACTTGGACCTGAGTTTTCTGTAGGAAGATAGATATGGATCCATTTGCGTTCTTCTGCATGTCGACATTCAGTTATGCCAGCACCATTTGTTGAAGATGCTTTCTTCATTTTATAGTTTTAGCTTCTTTGTTAAAAACCAAGTGTCCATGGGTGTGTGGGTTTATGTCTGAGTCTTCGATTCAATTCCATTGATCAATGTGTCTGTTTTTATGCCAATACCATAATGTTCTTAATACTCTGTAGTTGATCTTGAAATCAAGGATAGTGATGCCTCCAGCAGTTCTTTAATTGTACAGGAGTGGTTTAGCTATCCTGTATTTTTTGTTCTTCCATATGTAGTTGATTATTGTTCTTTCAAGATCTTTAAAGAATTCTGTTAGAATTTTGATGGGGATCATACTGAATCTGTAGATTGCTTTTGGTAAGATTTTTACTATGTTAATCCTACTGATCCATGAGCATAGAAGATCTTTCCATATTCTGATATATTCTTCAATTTCTTTCTTTAAAGACTTAAGTTCTTGTCATACAGGTCTTTTACTTGCTTGGTTAGAGTTACCCCAAGATATTTTATATTGTTTTTATCATAAGAGAGTTGTTTCCCTGGTTTCTTTCTCAGCCCTTTTATCATTTGTATATAAGACAGCTACTGATTTTTTTTTTTAGTTAATCTTATATCAAGCCACTTTGCTAAAAGTGTTTATCAGCTGTAGAAGTTCCCTGGTAGAATTTTTGGGACCCTTGTGTATACTATCAAATCATCTGCAGATAGTGAAAGCTTGACTTTTTCCTTTCTAATTTGTATACCCTTAATCTCCTTAATATCTAGCTAGAACTTCGAGTACTAAATTGAATAGATATGGAAAGAGTGAACAGTCTTGTCTTTTTCCTGATTTTAGTGGAATTGCTTGAGTTTCTCCCTGTTTAATTTTTTGTTGGCTGTCAGCTTGGTGTATATTGCTTTTTATAATATAATTATATTACATTTAGATATGTTCCTTGTATCATTGATCTCTCCAAGACTTTTATCATGAAGGAGTGTTGGGTTTTATCAAAGGCTTTTTTCAGCATCTAATGAGATGATCATGTGGATTTTTTCTTTTAGTTTGTTTATATTGTAGATTACATTGACAGGTTTTTGTATGTTGAACCATCATCACTGCATCTCTGGGTAAGTCCACTTGATCACTGTGGATGATCTTTTTGATGTGTTCTTAGATTTAGTTTGCCAGTATTTTATTGAGTATTTTTGCATCCATGCTCATGAAGGAAATTGGTCCGTAATTTTCTTCCTTTGTTGACTATTTGCGTGGTTTGGTTGAGTATTTGTGTGGTTTGGTTATCAGGGTAACTGTAGCTTCGTAAAAAGAATTTGGCAGTATTCCTTCTATTTCTGTTGTATGGACTAATTTGAGGAGTACTGGTATTAGCTCTTCTTTGAAAGTCTGGTGTAATTCTGCACTGAAACCATCTGATTCTGGGCTTTTCTTGGTTGGGAGAATTTTACTGACTGCTTTTATTTCCTTAGGAGTTATAGATCTTTTTAAATTGTTTATATGATCTTGGTTTAATTTTGGTATGTGGTATTTATCAAGAAATTTGTCCATTTTTTTAGATTTTTCAATTTTGTGAAATACAGGTTTTTGAAGTATGACCTGATGATTTTCTGGATTTCCTCAGTGTCTGTTGTTATGTTCCCCTTTTTGTTTCAGATTTTGTCAATTTGAATATTCTGTCACTGCCTTTTAGTTATTTTGAATAAGGGTTTGTCTATCTTGTTGATTTTTCTCAAAGAATGAACTGTTTCATTGATTCTTTATATTGTGCTTTTTTGTTTCTATTTTGTTGATTTCAGTCCTCAGTTTGATTATTTCTTGTCGTCTGCTTCTTCTGGGTGAGTTTGCTTTTATTCTATAGCTTTCAGGTGTGCTGTTAAGTTGCTAGTGTGCGATTTCTCCTAATTCTTCATGAAGGCACTTAGTGCTTTGAACTTTCCTCTTAACACCACTTTCAGTATGTCCCATATGTTTGGGTATGTGGTGCATGCATTTTCATTGAATTCTAGGAAGTCATTAATTTCCTTATTTCTTCCTTGACTCAGTGGTGGTTCAGTTAAGAGTTGTTCAGTTTCCATGAGTTTGTAAGCTTTCTGTAGTTTGTGTTATTGTTGAACCCCAACTTTAATCCATGGAAATCTGATAACATATAGAGATTATTCCAGGTGTGTGTGTGTGTGTGTGTGTGTGTGTGTGTGTGTGTGTGTGTGTGTGTGTGTGTGAAGATTTGCCTTGTGACCAAGTATGTGGTCAGTTTTAGAGAAGGTCCCATGATGTGCTGAGAAGACAGTATATTCTTTGATGTTTGGGTGAAAAATTCTATAGATATCTGTTAGCTCCATTTGAGTCATAATATGTTAATTCCATTATTTCTCTGTTTAGTTGCTGTCTGGATGACCTACTTGTCCATTGGTATGAATGGGGTGTTGAAGTCTCCCACTATTAATGTATGGGGCTCACTGTGTGATTTGACATGGGTTCCCTTGTATTTGGGACATAGATGTTCAGAATCGAGACATCATCTTAGTGTATTTTTCCTTTGATGTACATGAAATGTCATTCTCCATCTCTTTTGATTAATTTTGGTTTCAAATCTATTTTGTTAGATATTAGCATAGCTACACCAGCCTGTTGCTTTGGTTCATTTGATTGGAAAATCTTTTTTCCAACTCTTTACTCTTGAGTTAATATCTGTCTTTGATATTGAGGTGTGTTTCTTGTATGCAGCAGAAGGGTGAATCCTGTTTTCTTATCCGTTCTGTTAGCCTGGGTCTTTTTATTAGTGAATTGAGTCCATTGATATTGAGAGATAGTAATGACCAGTGATTGTTAATTAATTCCTACTGTTTTTTGGTGGTGGTGGTGTTGCCCACCATATTTTCTAAACTTTACCAAATTCTTAAGCTTCCCCTCCTGACAAGAAGAACAAAGAATGAGGATTCCTTTTGCCCTTATTTATGCAAATTATCATAAAAGAAAAGTGTAGAGCTCAATAAAAAATTTCAAAAGATAATTGCAATGAAAAAATATATAAGTATGTATGATTTTAGATGACTAAGTATTTTGCACATAGTATATCTTAGTCCTATATAAGTGTCAGATTAAGCATTGTAGTATCACTAAGCTTGTATGTCTGAATGAAATGTTGGCGTACAATTATTGGACCCATTGAATAATGTTATTAAAGTAAAATATTCGTTACTATAATAATCAAATCTATTTTGTCTCAGAAGTATTTTAGAAATGTTTTGCCAGTCTATCCCTTACTAAATTTTCTTATATATCATAGTAATAACTTAAATTTAAAAATTGTAGTAATAACATAGTTTTATCAAAATTCATATTTTCCTCATTTTTCTGGGGCAAGGTTTCATGTAACCAGGCTAGCCTTGTACTTGCTACATAAGTAAGGATAGCCTTGGATTTTTGGTCCTTCTACTTCCAACTCTAGAGTGAGATAGACATGTGCTAAAATGCCTGGTTGTAAAATTCATATTTTCTAGGAGCTAGACTATAGATGATATATATAGTTACATATAAGATCTTGAACCCTGCCCCCTTCAGCTATGAGGTGGCCTAAATCTGCCTCTGGTCTATGAATTCTGTTGTCTCTGAGAACAAATTCAGTAACCTGAACAGAAAATACTGCATTTCCATTCACAAACTTTGGTTTTAAACTCTTTGGGAACAGAATTTCAGTTTCCAAAGACCAAAGAAGAAAAAGAATCTCAACCTAAGACTGTGATTTCAGATTATATCTAGAAGGAAGGTGATAATAGTGCATATAGTTGTACTTGCTGCACATAAATAGCTTTGTAAGTCTGTCTTCAAAGTCTCCCAGAAGCTTTTAGTACCAGATAAAGCAGACATATTGTAAAATCCAAAGGCTGGGTTTGGAGTCTGTACTGTGGGGGTGCTTTAAGAAATGATTTGCAGCATGTTTTCATTATCAAGTTGTTCTTAGTATCAAAAGAGCACAGCCTAAAGTCAGGATTGTTTGATGCATAATGTATTTCCAGGGATTTTTTTACACTAAGAATTTTTTTTAGTTACTAAGGAGCTAATTGTGGGATAATGCCACTAGGCGGACCTAAGGTTTGCCTTTTCTAGTACCTCTAGAGAGGCAAAAACTTATAACACACACAGTCTTGGCATAAGTATGAACACTTCTGAATCTAATCTATTAGTGCTAACAAAGATGTCAGCTTTTTAGGATTTTATTTAGAAGAAAACAAAGCTAATAAAATTAAGCACACTGATTTTGTTTACTATCTCCCTGTCAAGATCCTTACACTAGACTTTTAATTCATCCTTTTCAGATAAGGGTATCCCAAAGTTTACCTGATCATTGTCCTTATCTCCTTGAGCTGGAGCTGGTACTGGAATTGCTAGGATCTGGAGCCTGGGCCCTGGCAGCCCTAACAATCAAGGTTCAGTCACCTGTCTTCAGTAAGCTAGTTAAAGAGACAAGCACTGGTGAAAAGCAGAAAAAGGAGATTTACACAGTATGACCACACTGAGACTAATCAGGTCCAGTAACCTCCCAACCCAAAGTCTGTCTTCAAGACCTTGACTTGAAGTTCAAGTAAGCGTAACTAAGAGTTCATCATCAAGGTGTGGCCCTGCCCATCACTGACTCATTATTGATTTAATTCTAGTCTCTTCTGCAGGGTGGTCTGGCAAGTTGTCAGGACTGTGTGAAATCTCTTTGGGGGAAACAATTTCATAAAAGTTTGATCAACCAGGTGTGGCATATACTTCTAATCCTAACTTTTTGAGACTAAAGCAGGAAAACTGTGACTTTGAGACAAGCCTGAGAAGTGTTGGTGAATGTTTCCTCTGGTGATAAAATTACAAAGATTTTATCTATCAAATCTGTAGAGAGCTCCTGTAAAGCAAACTGTGTTAGTCACTTTTTACCTCTTTCATAAAAGCTTGATACAAACAGTGTAGGGGAGGGGCTTTATTACAGCTGTTGTTTTAGAGGTTTCAGTTCTTCCTGTCAAAAAAGTCCTGATGGAACAGAGCAGCTGACAGCAGGGTGCCAGGAAGCAGAGAAGTGTCTGCACCACTGAGCCTGCTCCTTTTCCTTTTATTCTCTCAGATGATATTCAACTTCAAATCACAGTTCTTCTCACTTAGCCAATCCTTTGTGGAAATAACCTCATAGATACTGCCCAAATTTTTAACTAAGCTCCTAGGCATTTATCAGTCCAATCAAATTGGTGTAAACATCACAGTTGTTGATATATTTGTGTTAATGCCAATTTTAGGAATCTAACCTAGGGCTACCTGAGCATCTCTTCTCAAACAGGCAGCTCCTTCTATGAAACTCTTAAAAGAACAGCCCTTCAAACAAGCCCAACTGTTTTTACTACCTCTTCTCATATGATTCAAGAACCAACCTGTGGTTTTCTAGAGGCCCCCTAGGAACTTTGGAGATAATTTTAAATATAAATGTATTCTAAAATTTTCTTTCTCTTAAATTTAAGACTGAATTTTAGAAGGCTAAAAAGTTACCAATAAGTTATTTTTCAAGCCAACAACAAAAAATACTTGAAAAATGAGTACAGGGGCTGTAGAGGATTCTCTGTGTGTATTAGAGAAATGACTACTCTTCAGACGGTCCAGGTTTGTTCACAGCGCCTCATGGTGATGGACAAAAGTCTATAACTATAATTCCAGAGACCTTCATGCCCTCTTCTGGCCTCCACAGGCACCAGGAACACAAATATATATGCAAGCAAGACATTCACACACTAGATAGATAGATAGATAGATAGATAGATAGATAGATAGATAGATAGATAGATAGATAGATAGATAGATAGATCTTTTTAATATACTTATAAATAACATGTTTGGGACGTGTTTTGCTCACTCCCAAGTAAGGGGAATTTGTCCTTTGTTGTGTTTCTTTAACCAGAAACAAAATAAGTATAAATCCAAACAGAAAAATATTACTTAACATCAAAGATGCAGTGGGTGGGGGAGGGGCTCAATCAATAAGGTTCTTGTAACACAGGCATGAGGACCTCAACTCAGATCTCCAGAGCACAAGGGAAAGTGCAGCGGCATACACTGTAATTCCAGAGCTGTAGAGCAAAGGCAGGAGGATAGGAATCCCACATCCGTGAGTTCCAGGGTCAGTGATAAATCCCACTTAAAAACTAAGGTGGAAGCCAGGCAGTGGTGGTGCACACCTTTAATCCCAGCAGTCAGGAGGCAAAAGCAGATAGATCTCTGTGAGTCCAAGCCATTCTGGTCTACAGATCGAGTTCCAGGACAGCCAGGGCTACATAAAGAAACCTTGTCTCGAAAAAAAATTTAAAATAATAATAATAATGACAAGGTGGAAAGGGGCCAGTAATGTGGCTCACCATGTAAGAATGCTTGCTTCTAAGACTAATGACCCTAGTTTGAGTCCCAGAACATACATGGTGGAAGAAAAGAACCAATTCCCTTGAGTTGGCCTCTGACCTGCCCTTAGCATGATCACACACACACATGCACATGTGTGCACCCACCCCTTCCTCACTCTTTTTCAAGAATTCTCTTAAAAGATGGAGAGCAATTGAGGGAGATATCTAAGTCCACCTCTGGCATCCACACACATGTAAGTTCATTAAGATTGAGTTAACTAAAATGTAATTACTAAGGCTTTGTTTAGGCATGGTTTATAAAACAAGACAAATGAAAGTCACTTCTAAAGTTCTGACCTCTCTATAGCATATAAAAATAAGCAAATTACATTCTTAAAAATTTGTTAATTTAAAACTATACTTAGCAATCAATAATTTAGTATTACATCTTACATAAAAATTATCTTAAGTATCTAACAATTATTTACTAGTTAACTATCAGTTAAAGATTTTAACTTATTTAGTAACCTTGAAAAGTTACTTTCAAAATGACATAATTCACTCTCTTTCCTCAACATTTCGCATGCCTGCATCCCTCTTGTTCTGCAGGGCTTAGTCACCACCCCTTCTATAACAGCCTTTCCTAATTCTCTAGCCCACTTCCTAGTATTCTCTCACACAGTGCCTGATTGTTCCTTTGTAGCATGTACCACAAATGGCATTTATTTTGTTAATCTACTTTTGAAGAATTGTTTTCATCTAGTAAAAATACATAATATAGTTTCCTTGTTTCAAGGCCATGTCTGGCCATTATATCCTCAGCACAAAGAATTCTTGATACTTAATAAGCATTTGGAAGCATTTGCTGAAACCGAGTATAGTAGCAGCTGCCTGTAATTCCACCACTGGGAGGCTGAGGCAGGACCTTGAATTCAAAGCCAGTCTGGGCTGCATAAATAGATAACAGGACCTTGTCTCAAAAAGGAAAAAAATCACAAATCCCCAAGGATTGTTGGAGCAGGAGGTGTTGGCACAAAAGACCAAGAAGCCAAGTATAAAAGAGTAACTGAGAAGCTAATGAAGCAAACAAATTTTTCATAATTCTTTAAAAGTCAAGGTTTATTTGGGCATGGTGGTACACACCTTTAACCCAGCACTTGGGAAGCAGAGGCAGATGAATCTCTTAGTTCCAGATGTACCTGGTCTGTATAGCAAGTTCCTTAACAGCCAGGGCTACATGGTGAGACCCTGTCTCAAAAAAGAAAGGAAGGAAGGAAAGAAAGAAAAGCATTCAAAATTTTCCCTAGAGGAGAGTATCTGGAAAATATCTCAGACTTTAGTTTAAAACCTTGAAGAAGGGCAGTGCTCTAAAGCCACAAACAAAACATAGGCCTTTAAAGGAACTGAAACCCAGTATAAAATTATTTCAGTCCCTGGATAAGGAGAATAATCTGAATTTACCTCAACTGGTTGCTAAAAGAAAACAAATCTTTTCTGGAGGAATATATCATGATCCAGAGCTTTCTAGCAAAATGACTTAAAATTGAGAGAAGAAAATTTTATAAAAGAGCTTTAGAAGTGTTACTGATATTTTATATTATCTCACTTAAATCTTTAAAAGCTGTTATACAGTGAAGAAAAAGTAACAATAATGAGAACTTCAGAAATAGAAGTCCACAAAAGAGTTTAGGAAAACAATAAAAATATGGAAGAGGGTGATATAAATATGGTAAAGAATCTTAACATTGATAGATAAAATTTAGGAAGAAAAAGTGAGCATAAACTATACTTTAGAAATATTGGCAGAGGTAGGTGTGTGTGTGTGTGTGTGTGTGTGTGTGTGTGTGTGTGTACATGCTTGCACTCCATCTCTTTTGTTTGTTTTTAGGTAAGGTTTTTCACTGAACCTGGAGCTTCCCCCCCCCCCCCCAGTTTAACTAGGTTGACTGGCCAGCAAGCTCCAAGGATCTACCTGCCTCCCCAGAGCTAGAATTAGAAGCATGTACCACTAAGCCTGGTGGTGCTGGGAATACTAAGATAGTCCCTCAAGCTTGCATAGCAACCAGTTCACTGCCTGAACCATACTCCAGCCCTAACAAAGATTTTTCAAAACTTGTTTAAAAAAAAGGAAAGAAAAGAAAAAGAAAGGAAGGAAGGAAGAAAAAGAAAAGCCAGCCAGTAGATTCTCTACTAATCAAAAGTAGGATAACCAGAAAGAAACCACACTTGAGTAATCCTGGCAAAACTACTGAAAACCAGTAACAATGAGCAATGTCACCAGAGCGCTTTGCCTCAAAAGTGAAAATTAAATTAACAGAGATTATTTAGACATACATGATAGAACCCAGAACACAATCAAATAGCATAGCATTTCCAAAATTCAAAAAAAATGTACTGCCAATAGAGAACTTAAATCCAGAAAAATATCCCTTTGAAGAAAAATATCACTTTGAAATTAGGTAAGGTTAAGAGATGTCTAATCGATCAGTGTTTACCATGTAGGTATAAAGACTGACTGAGGAGACAAAGGATTGTAAAAGTGCTAGAAGATACAGGACTCTTTGATGTGACATTTATCAATAAAACTCAAGGCTTTGTCCTAAACACCGAGAATATGCTGAAGTACTAGAAAGTGAGTTGGAGCTGGGTGGTGGTTTACTCCTTTGATCCTAGCACTCAGGAGGCAAAAGCAGGTGGATCTCTGCGAGCTTGAGACTAGCCTGGTCTACAGAGCAAGTTTTAGTACAGCCAGCCAGTGCTACTCAGAGAAACCCTGTCTGGAGATGACACGCCCTGAAAAAGAATGGAAGGAAAACAGGAAGAGAGTGAGTTGGTCTGACACCTCGCACTCCTGCACGGATGAGTACAGGCCATCAATAGAATGTGGTCGGCCTACCAGGAGCTGGCACAGCTTCCCCAGAAAAACCATCAGTTGCCTAGAGTTTCTCAGTTAGCGGTGGACTCTTGAATCTACCCCCACTTGTGCACTGGTCCCTGAGCCTTAGGAAGGTCCACCTGTTGCTGAGCACTCCTCTGCACTTTGGCCAGCTGTGAGATGCTGCATTAACCACTGTTACTGCACAAAGAAACCTCTCTAATGAGGCCTGGTGGTTGCACTAACCTACCAGTAATATGAAGTTAGAGGACAGTTTAATACTACGTTCATTTGGCAGAATAATAATAGTAGGTTCATCCTGGGGCGGATAAGCTCCCCAGCCATGGTTGTTAGCCAGATTCATCATACCAGGAATGTGTTTCCTCCACTTAGACATGGCTTAGATCTAATCAGAAAACAATTAGTTACCCTAACATTTGTACCACTGTTGTGACCGTGAGCACATCTTGCCACACCAAATACAACTTCCTAAGACTTCTTTATTAATGGTCTCTCTTGGTCATAGAATTTTATCTCAGAGACAAAACCCATCAAGTAAAAACATTTCTATGGTTATTCTAGTTATCATCTTGTTTCCTCTACCAGATTATAATTTTCTTTATGTTTTTAAGACAGTGTTACTATCTAGCCCAGGCTGGCCTTGAACATGTGATTCTCCCATCTCTTCCTCCCAAGTACTGGGATTACAGGTATTATGCATCACCTCTGGCTCTAAATGTACCTTCTAGGGAGGCAGGAAAATATCTCTTTTATTTGAGTAATATTCCCTTGAGCCTCAACTGATACTCTACATACACAAAGCACCCCAAAAATAATTATTAGATGAGTAAATGAGTGAATGAGGAATGATTAGTTGAGTTAAGCAAAACAACTTCATAAAAATAGCAAAGATGTTCCTCTCAGTCATAAATCAATTTTATTTCCATTACTGTGTTAAAAGTCGGATATTAAAATGTCTGAAAATAAAGTAACTGTTTTTCTTGTTTGCAGGACTATCTCAAGCAGGTGCTGGACATTGATCTTCATGCGCAGATCCATTTTGGCAGGGTTTTTATGAAGCCAGGGTATGAAAATAATTTATATAATATTTTAGGTTATTTGGATTGCTTTAACTAATTAAGTTTTAAAGGCTTTGTTTTTACAGTTTTTATTATGGGTTACTCATTTTAATAAAGAAAATATTTTAGTACTAGAATTCTTTTCATATGTTCAGTTCAGTTTGAAATAAGATTTTATTTTATGAATCCATGAGTTTCGTATAAGCAAAGCAAAGCAATTTTCTAACTTTGATTCCTT
Organism: Microtus pennsylvanicus; assembly: GCF_037038515.1. Classification (NCBI taxonomy): domain Eukaryota; kingdom Metazoa; phylum Chordata; class Mammalia; order Rodentia; family Cricetidae; genus Microtus; species Microtus pennsylvanicus. The sequence goes on along the minus strand of NC_134592.1, from coordinate 36,971,062 downwards.
TTTAATTACCATGTCTAGTACCCTTCCCTCTTTTTTCCCTACACCTTCATTCTTTTTAAAAATAGTTTAGCATGAAATTTCTAAAATATACAGGGAAGTAGAAAAACAATGAGCCCAAACACATGCCTATGACTGAAGTCATTACTACCAGCATGCAGTTATATCTGCTTTATCAATTCCCCAACCTCTTTTTGGGGAGATGAAGCTAGATTGTTTTAAAGCTAACTCGAAACAGCATGTTATTTTCTTAAATCAGAAGAACAAGAAGACTGACCTATATAAATACAATAATATTGTCTTATCTAAAAAATAAATAATTTTCATATAACTTAATATCATAATCAGTATCAAAGTCTCCTAAATGTCAAGAGAAAGAATGCTTTTTAATAGGTGTTATAATTCAGGATCCAATCAAATCCACATATTTTTCACTTAGTGATTAAATCTCTAACCTTTTGCTGTTAGATTTGGGTTGGTGGGGTGGTAGTGATGGTGGTGGTGGTGGTGGTGGTGGTGGTGGTGGTGGTGGTGGTGGTGGTGGTGGTGGTGGTGGTGGTGGTAGTGGTAGTTATCTTGGTGTGTTTTGGTTTTGTTTTTTATTTCTGCCACTGACTTGTTGGAGAAACTGGATCACTTTTCCTGTCAAGCAGGCAGAATGATTCTTCCTTGACTTGTTACTGAACATGTTTCTCTAGGCTAGGTCCAGACTCAACTGCTTCACATAAATACTTCATAATGGTTTTTAACATTGCTTCCCATCCTTTCCAAGAAGAAAATAAAATAGTCATACAGGAAGATTTTCACATTTCCTAAAAGCTAGTAACTCCCAAGAAGGACCCGCTGGGAGAAGGTCCTGCAGGCTGTAAATCCTCAAAGAATGCCCGATGATAGCAGTGTTAATAAAACACACTTGGTCTTCAAGCAAGACGCTGCCCTCTTAGAGTACCTGTTCATACCTCAGTGTGTGGAAGAGTGTTTTGGCACATGTTCAGGATGTCACAGAAAGCAATCATGATGCTTTAATTTAGGATTATACTATGACAGGGACTCATGAACCATGAGAAAGAGTGACATGGAGCTTACCATTGTTGTAAGCTGTGGGAAATAAAGTAGGTTTTGAACCCAGTTCCCCAAAGTCAAGTAACATCATGTTCTAACATCCTCAAGATTTTTTTTTAATACCAGTTTCAGTTCTAGGACAAAGATTAGGCTTTACCTTCATAATTTAACTTCATTTAGTACAAAGCTAAGATTGATGTAACCCTAAAAGGGCTAGAAGAATGGATCAGCCATTAAGGGCACACTGTTCTTGCAGAAGACCTTGGGTTCCCAGCACCTACATGGCAGCTCACAACCATCTGTAACTCTGGTTCCAGGAGAATCCAACACCTTCTTCTGGCCTCTGCAGACACAGGCATGAGCATGGTGCATGTCATATATGCAGACAAAACACTCATATACATAAAACAAATCTTCAAAGAAAATTAGCCCTGGGCTGGAGAAATGCCTCAGCAGTTAAGAGCACTGCTCCTTCTTCCCAAGGTCTCGAGTTCAATTCCCAGCAACCATATGGTGGTTCACAACCATCTGTAATGAGATCTGGTGCCCTCTTCTGGCCTGCAGGCAGACATATAGGCAGAACATTGTACACATAATAAATAAATAAATCTTTTTTAAAAAAAAGAAAAAGAAGCCGGGCGGTGGTGGCGCACGCCTTTAATCCCAGCACTCGGGAGGCAGAGGCAGGCGGATCTCTGTGAGTTCGAGACCAGCCTGATCTACAGAGCTAGTTCCAGGACAGGCTCCAAAACGCCACAGAGAAACCCTGTCTCGAAAAACCAAAAAAAAAAAAAGAAAGAAAATTAGCCCTATGGTGTTCTCCTCAATTTTATAGGATTCTTTGCAGTATATCTCTGTTCATGGCTATTGAACATGCTCCCAATCTATCTATTACTAGAAAAAAAAACCCTTTTGGTTTTGAAACTATGAGATTTGGATCATTTTATTAAGAATAACATTTGGGGCCAGCAAGCTCGCTTAGTGGGTAAAAGTACTTACCAACAAACCTGAGGCCCAGAGTTCAATCACTAGAACCCATATAAGAGAAAGAAAGAGAAAGAACTGCATCCTGCAGCTGTCCTCTGACATGCACATACACAAGCACCAAATAAGTCAATAACAGCCTAGCGTATGCTGTTGTTGTATGCTGAACTTTCCCTGTCCCTTGGCAGCAGTGATTTGATTAGAGACAGAAGACATCCCAAAAGCTTATCAGTGTGCTTCTCACTAATGTCAAACATAGATTTGATTTTTGCCTTTGTAGGGAAGGAAATTGATATAACTTGTTTTCAGCTGTGGAAAATTATATCTGTGATGTTAAGTACAGCTTGTGATGGTGATTTTATACTCACTAGTTCATTCTAACCACTCTCAACTTTAGTAGTGCTTCAGTTCCTCCTGTTTCTTCCTCTCCCCTAAAATCCTTCACTTTGGGACCTCAATCAGTATATAAATTTGGTTAATTCTAATTTCAGAATAATCAGTATGTGTTAGATTCCAAGAAAATGGCTTTACAGAGCTAACACACTTCCAGCAGCCAGACCCTTGTGATAGTAATGCCCGAGGTTAAAGTGTTCTGTTGTAAGTACAATCTTTTTTAAGTGAGTACCTTGGAAGAAATTACGTCTTTAGGATGTAAAGAAAATTTATTTAAAGTGCCCTTATACTTGATATTCCCTTTAAGTATGCTACTTTGCTATTAAAGAGTGGTTTGAAAAAAGTTGTCTTCCTTTAACTGGCCAGAATCCTACACGTAGCTAAATGTAAAAAGAATTTAGAAGTAGTTTGTTCTACTTGCTGGTGGAACAAAAAGAAACAGAAAATCAAATAAGTTAGCTTTGCCCTTTCCACAGACAGCACTTTCCAGATACAATTATGACAATTATATCTTTGATTTTAAAGAAAAAGATACTCAGGCAACTGGGGAGATGGCTCAGTCAGTGAACTGCTTGCCACGCAGAATGGTGACCTGAGCTGAGATTTCAGTACCACATCAAACATTGGCAGGAAGCAGACAGGAGAATGCCAGTCACTGAGCTACAGGTTAGTGAGAGCCTGCCTCAAAAAGTAGGTGAAGAGCATAGAAGAAGACTCTTACTGCCAATCTCTGACCTCCACACGCGCACACACACACACACACACACACACACACTGGGCGGAGAAGAGGAGGAGGGAGGAAAGGATGGAGGGAGACAGGGGGAGAGAGAGATCTTAAAAATATAAAGAAAAAATACTTAGTCAGATATTGCCAAGCTCTGCCATGGGTCATCTATAGCAAGTGTAGTTGTTCTCAGAAATGTTTATGGGATCTTACTTTTGTCAAACAGTAATAATCATTGCTGAGTTGCCTACCTATAATCTAACCTTGTTCTATTACATAGCAAAGAATCAGGGAGTAAGAAAAAACAGAAGTCCCAAAGTCCAAGTACTAACTCTATTATAGATTATCCTATGCTGACTTTTTCCAATATGAATCTTAAAGTTAAAATGACCTTGGTTCAAAATATTTATTTTTATAAAATCTTAGTAGCTAAGTAAGATTGAGCCAAATTTTTAATATCTCCTAGATTCAGCTTTCACATCTACCAGATACTATGACAAATGTCATCTTTTGCTGTTGCAGTGAGACTTATATAAAATGAGTGTGATGCATAAATATTAACCTTAAATAATAGTAATTGATGCTGGTATTATTGATGGTACAACTCTACAAGTATGGAATAACCTAAGTGAGAAGCACAGGAACACAGCAATTTGAAATTCCACTTTATAGAACAGCCAGTGTTCTTATGATCCGAATCTGACATCACTGTATTATAACAGATTAATGCAGCTATAACTCTTCCAGAATTGCTACTGCTACTATATCGTAGTATAGTGTAATGAGCAAATGAGCTGGATTTTTTGTTATTTTTTGTTTGGTTGGTTGGTTGTTTGGTTGTTTGGTTGGTTGGTTGGTTGGTTGGTTGGTTGGTTGGTTGGTTGGGTTTATTTGGTTTAGTTTGCTTTGTGGTTTTTTGGTTTTGGTCTTTTGAGACAGGGTCTGGCTATCCTGGAATTCACTTTGTAGACCAGGCTTGGTGCAGGAGAATTGTCTGTATTCTGATTCTGTCCTGCTGCTTGTCCAGGCAGGAAATATAGGCGGGAAAACCAGACAGGAAGTAGAAATGATGTAATGAGAACAGGAGAATTCTGGGAAGGAGGAAGTTGATTCCTCCCACTCCTGCCCAGACCACCGAAGCAGCAGGATGTGATCTGCCCCACTTAAAAAAGGTAGTGATCCACATGGCTAACATAGATCAGAAAAATGGGTTAATCAAGATGTGAGAGTTAGCCAGTGAGAGGCTAGAGCTAATGGGCCAATCAGCTTATAATTTATGGAGACCTGTGTGTGGTTTTCTTTGGGGCTAAATAGTTGTGGGGTACCAGGTGGGACAAAAACCCCAACAAACAAGCCAGGCCCGTTCATGTTACACAGGCTGGCCTTGAACTCAAAGATTCACTTGCCTCTGCCTCCTAAGTGCAGGGCTTAAAGTTGTGAGCCACCACTGCCTGGCTGAATGATCTGTTTATAAAGATCAATCTAAGAAGCCAGTGAGGTAAAGGCAACAAAAGTCAACAAAATCTCTAACTAAAATACTATAAACATCATTGAGTAGAGGGATGGGGGCATTTGAAAACATCAGAATTTGGAATATGTACCTATGGCACTGAGAAGGGGGAAAAATGTGAGGTAAAGAAAATTGGGAGTGGAGTTGGAGAGATAGCTCAGCAGTTAAGACCACTGACTGCTCTTCCAGAGGACCCAGCTTCAATTCCCAGCACCCACATGGCAGCTCACAACTGCCTCTAACTCCAGTTCTAGGAAATCTGGTACCCTCACACAGACATGCAGGGAAAACATCAGTGCACATAAAAATAAAGTTTTTAAAAAAAAAAAGAAAGAAAATTGGGAGTTTGGATACTTGAAAACAGATGACCTAAAGCAAGTGACTTCAAAGTAGGAAGGGTTAAAGGCAACAGAAGAGTTTCCTATGGTAAGTGAATCACTCAGTAAGAAAATTAGAGCACTGGCTTTACCTTTTCTGTTACTTAGCAATCACAAACAAGTGTGCTTTTTTTTCTAGCTTGCCAACAACATTTGCAACTTTGGATATTGATGGTGTAAGAAAAATTATTTTTGCACTACCAGGTAAGAATCGTTAAAATTGTTTTCTCGATTTTCTAGAAAAATGACGAAAAAAAATAGGTTTCTCAGATGGCCAATCTCTAGTCAACATCACTTGATTTATAATCTGAATAGTCTTACTAATTGACAAACTACTTACCTTTTCTGATGCTAGTTCTTCACCTATAAAACAGGACTAACACCTAGTCCAACCAGAATGTTCTTCCAGGACACAGTCCTCAGCTAAGATGATATCCAAATATAAGGGATATATACATATATACATTCTAATTAGATCTCACAACTAGACGTAGTACCAAACATGAAACTTCTAGATCACATATAGCCAGGAATGGCAATACATATCTGTAATCTCAGCACTCAGGTGGCTGAGACAGGAATATCATGAAATGAGGCCAGCCTGGGCTACATAGCATGATCTTATGTGTATGCAAACAAGGACAACTGTGCTTCTGGTCTTGGTGATTAGGGAAAGGAGGCAGAGCTGCTGATCCTGGTATGCCTCAGCCCGCGTTCACATGTCACCTGTCTGACATCAGCATTACCCCCTAACTCCCATTCAAGCAGAAACTTGAATGTTCAGACTGTAGAAAACCAAGGTAGTCCAGTTTCTAAGAATTTGTTAATTCGGTTTTTATTACTTGCAGCCATGCATCTTAAGTCTTTGTGAATCTTGATCAATTTTAAAGCAGTTTAGAACTTTACGTATCTACTTGTTATTTTTTTTTAAACTATCCTTTAATTATAATTCCAACTCTGGTGAGGCTGAGGCAGGAGGATCACCACAGGTTCAAGGCCAGCCTTGGCTATAAAGACCTAGTCTTAAAACTTAAAATCCTGTAATAATTCTGCTCAAATCCCCATTTTGTTAACACCAATTCTTAAGAAAAGTAACTACTTATCCTTTCAGACTCACAAATCTTACGGGATTTGACAATTTATTTGCTTTTTATATTAAGTGGATCCTAGAATTATTAAAAGAAAAGAAACAGGCAGAAGAATTTTAAATCTTAATGTTTTAAACCCTATTCATTCCATAAGCATAAAAATAGACTTGTGTCATTCAGAAAATACTAAGACGAAATATAAGTAAAGCAACCTTAAATATCTGTGGCATACAGCTAAACCTAAGACCTCTAATATTCCCTCAGATACTCTGAAAACTAATCTATAAAAAATGAGCTGTTCTTCCTAGCTTCATTCTGTCTACTGAAAGAGACTGCTTTATCCATATGCACAATTTAATATATGGATTAGACTGTTTGATACTAGAACAAAGATCACTATTGTGGAAACCCATTCTTGATGATATATGAATGTTCCACAGAAACTACAAAATTAAAAGCTCTCTTCAAATCACTGTTTCTATTTGAAACACCTTCCATTGCTCCTGGATGAACCAAAAGAGGGCAGCAACAACTCACATGTCCTGATCCTACCTAGAGCAAAGGTATTCCTCTGATAAGGACTTTCAGTTTCCAGAGTGTATTTCTGCTTTCTTGAAGACCATATACTTAAAGATTTTCACCAATCTTAACGAGTTATAGCCAGTGTAAGAGTTTTACATATTATAATTTTTAACTTTTTAAAATTACATGTTCACTGTAAAAACATGGAAATTGGGACTGTCAAAATGGCTCAGTGCATTAGGCACCTGCAACCAAGGCTGCAAACCTGAATTCAAAGCCTTGGACACATATGGTAGAGAGAGAACCAACTTCTACAAGTTGGCCTGTGACCTTCACATGTGTGTTATGGCACATATACACAATAAAATAAATAAAAATGAATTAAATTAAAAATTAAGCCTTTGAGCCAGGCAGTAGTGGCATATGCCTTTAATCCCAGCACTCAGGAAACAGGTGATCTCTGTGAGTTTGAGGACAGCCTGGACTACAGAGCAAGTTCTAGGATGGCCAGATCTAACCAGAGAAACCTTGTCTTGAAAAACCAAAATGAAAAAAAGAATAAAATTAAACCCTCTTTATAAAAACTTAGATAAGATAGATAACAACAAAGAAATGTTATTCATTGTCATAACTACTATGCAGAAACAGTCACAATTTACTAATTTTTATCTTTAGAAGCAATTGTGAATGCTTTTTTTTCCTTCTGATTTCTTTCCCAGCACATTCATTACAGTACATGGAAAGTATAGAACTTTGTATCCTACTTTGCTGAATTTACCAGGTCTAGGGGTTTTCAGGTGGATCCTTAGGATCATATCACCTATAAAACAAGATAACTTGATTCCATCTTTTCTTCTTCAGTCTGCACTTTTCTTCTTCTCGCTTGCCTCTGTTCTAGCTAAGACTTCTATGTACTACAATGAGTAAGAGTGGACACCTTGCCTCATTCTGGAGTTAAGGACATACTTTTAGCTTTATCCCTTTTACTTAATGTTGGTTATAAATTTGCCACATACTGGCTTATTGTCCTTCTTCCTAGTTTTCTCATGGCTTTTCTCACAATGTCTAAGTCTTTGTTAGAGGCCTTTTCTGTATGTATCTAGTTAAACAGTCACTAGAATGCAAGTTTTCCCCATTCCTCAGTGGTCCTCCAAACTTTACTAGGAACTGCTTTCATTAACAATTTTATTATTTTGGATTTTCTTATTTTCTGGTTAGCTGGCTAAGAGTTTGAAAACTATATTTGTATTATTGAAGTATCGGTTTTTTAAAAAAATGGATTCTTTCTTTGTTTTTTTTTTTTTAGTCTTGATTCTGGGTCTGGTTTGTTCTTATCCTAAGGCATTGATAAATACTGAGTTCTTTGAGAACACTTTGATAGATAGATAGATAGATAGATAGATAGATAGATAGATAGATAGATAGATAGATAGATAGATATATGCCCTTATATCTATAAATATCCTCCTCAGAGGTACTCTTGTTGTATTCTAAAGGTCTATAAATTTACATTTTCGCTGGATGGTGGTGGTACATGCCTTTAATCCCAAATACTATTTTCTCTATATGCAGAATCCAGATTTTAAAAATGAAAGACTTTAAAGAAGAGATGCTGTTTTTCAAGATGAAGGGAAACGCCAGTAATGGGGAGGGAGAGAAGAGGACAGTGATGAGGGAAAACCAAACATAAAATGTATGCATGAAAATGTCCTCATTCATCCCAATTAGTGTAAATATGCTGATCAAGGGTAAAAATCCCTCCTTAGCTCCTGGTATAAGAAAACTGAAGGTGCGGTTTTATCTGGTAACTGGATAGCCTGGCCCTTGTCTGTTACTTTGAGGACAGAATTAGCAGCACTTAAGGAAAAGGAACAGCTGGTTCCCCACTACCAATGCCAACCAACATCATCACATACAACCGTATAATAGAAATGGGTTTTAGAACTAGAATGGACCTGAAGAGTCATGTCATCTTTACTGGAGAGAAAAATGAAGTTTTGTGGGTGAGTTTAGTCAGATTCATAAGAGTTGGTAGTGTAATCCCTGCATCTGGGAGGCTGAGTTTGCCTTAAATGCAAGGGCAGTCTGAATGCTCAGAGACTGTATCAAAACAAAATAACATTTGGGGCTTGCAATGTTGTCTAGCTTGAGTACAAACTGGGCTTTAGCTAAGGACACCACACAAACAACAGAAATCTCTTCTTTGTAGATTGTTCTTTCATAGCCACCCTTCCTTTTGAAGTGCAAGGCACATCTAGAAGTCCTTCTCCTGGAGAGGAGTGATGGATCCCTGATATTGCCATAGTCCACTCCAGCTGCTCCACTGCCATAAGTGGACCCCAGGGTGGACAGTGGAAATATGGGAACTTGTTTCTCAATTCTAAGGCCATTGCTGATCTCTGATGTCTCTCTGCTCTGCAGTCAGCTGCCTTCTGAGCCCCATGGCCTTGCCTCTGACACACATACTTCTGCCACCTCTTCTGTTTTCTACAAGGACACCAGCTCTACATTGGGCCAATCCTATGTCCTCTCTGAGGTTTTGTCACCATGGCCCTGTTCCTCAGATACACTGAGAACTGAGCTTCCTAGTGGGAGTTGAAGGTGCAGTTCACACCATAATCTTATTCATCTTGAATCTTTTACAGCTTGAGTTGTTTGGTACCATATTTTAAATTTAAAGATATGTCTGAATAAAAATAGTTATACATAAAGTTTCATGTCTATATTTTCTTTTACTTGTATCATATTGCTACAGTAGAAATACTTTAAAAATAACAGAAGCTATATTAAAAGATTTTTAATTTATTAAAATTGAGTAAGTACGCAGTAGGAGGGTATGTGTGCTTTATATGAAAGCAGCTCAGGGTTCAATGTCTACCTCTTCACCCACAACCTTCTGTGCACACACAAATGCTCATACACCAAGGTTAGCAATGGCTTGCAGTGCAAGGCTCTCAGGAAAGCAGAAATGGTGTCTAAAAACTGAGTATCAGACCTCTTTGTATTTCATGGAAAACCAAAAGGTTCGGGTCTTACCCTCTGCAGCATGTGTTTAAGTGTCCCTCTATTCTATCATTCTGTTGGATTCAGAAGAAGAATAGATGAATGACTGGTCACTTCTGTCACTTTCTATCACAGCTGACCATATACACAGATATAATTACCTGACAGATTTATGTGATGTAATATAAATAACTGTTTGATTGACTTTCAGGGAATCCTGTATCAGCTGTGGTCACCTGCAACCTCTTTGTTGTACCTGCACTGAGAAAGATGCAGGGTATCTTGGATCCTCGGCCAACCATCATCAAAGCCAGGGTAATGTTTCCTAATGACCAGAAACAAAAATGGAAGCTTAGTAAAAACAATTACTAACTGCCTAAAACAGATACCTAGAATTTCATATTCATTTTCTCATAAATGTATTAATAGTCTCTCCTTTGTGATGAAATGTGGGAGAAAAAAATTTACTTTTATTTCCATCCAACATAAAGAGAGATGGCTCAGAAGTAAAAAATAATGGCTGTTCTATAATAGGACCTAGGTTCAATTCCCACAACTGTGTATAACTCCAGTCCTAGGGATCTGACCCCTCTTCTGGCCTTCTCCTCAGGCAATGTACATGCAATGGCATACAGACATATACCGGCAAAAAACCCATACACCTAAAAATAAATACAGGGTCTTAAAGTTTAAAAGCACTTAAAAGAATGCAGAGATCAAGTCTGCAAACATTTAGTGGGCCCTAAGAACCAGTCAGCAAACAGCCTGCACCACACACTAGACGTAAACCTGCTCCTTTGTATGTGCTTGCTCTTCAAAAAATTCAAAAAGGGCAAAGGACTAAAAGACTATGGCACTTCAGGAGAAGGCGAAAGTACTGTTCAACACAGCATTAGTCAGACAAGGGCTATAACTATAATAAGAGTCCCTTTCTCTAGCCACACTACTAATTTACTACTAAATTACTACTCAACCAAGTATACATTTTCTGTGTTACTAATGACTTTCTTGACATCATAGCCTATAGAACCAAGCTATTACTTTTCAAAAGTTTTAAAGTAATTTACATATGACACAATTCTTTGCTTAGTTGACCAGAAGAATGTGAAACACAGAAGAGGGTCTGAAGAGATGAGTCAGTGGTTAAGAGCATTGGCTGTTCTTCCAGAGGACATGTTCTTCAATTCCCAGCAACTCATAACTGCCTGGACCTCCAGTTCAGGGGATCAACACTTTCACACAGACAAAAAACAAATGTACATGAAATAAAAATATGTTATTTTTAAAAATAAATAACTAAAACACAAAAGAAGAAATAGTAATAAAATATTATTCCAGATACACAATATAAAAAACGCCTAAGACAACTGACAGGATGGCTCAGCAGATAAAGGCTCGTGCTGCCAAGCCTGACATCCAGAGTCCAATCCCTGGGACACCCACATGGTGGAAAAAACTGACTTCCTGAATGCTGTCCTCTGACACCAACATGTAGCTGTGGCATTTGCACGTGCACACGGACACATATACATAAAATTAAAATGTTTTTGAAAATCTAGGCCATCGTCAGCTTTAACATTTATACTTCTATTACTGGGAATCTGTGAATAAAAGAAGATAAGAGCATCTTTCCCTAAAATCATTTAAAATCAATTAGCAGGGCATAGTGTTCTGTCTACCAAATCATCCCACCCCCAAGTAGAGCTTCCTTTCAGGTTCACAAGGAAATACTCTTAGAATTGTTAGCATAGTCAGAAACAGAGATGGAGGGAGAGGAAGGAAGAAAGGAGGACAGGAAGGAAAGCGAGTATGAACAGATTTATTATCAGATCAAAAAGTCAAAGTTCTAATAGATTTACACAGTCAACCCAGTAATGGAGAATTTACTATCTTCACAGTTGCTGAGCTGAGGAAGCAGGGAAAATCCACATTGCTGTAAGAGACACATGGTTTATCCAATACTGCAAAGCTCTCAGGAATCCTCACATTTATTTTATTTTAATATCTACTATCTCTTCCTTAAAACTGGCCGCAAAACAGCCATGTAAGCGGTTCCTGCAATTTAGCACTGGAGAACACAGAGACAGAGAAATTAAGAGAAAAGCACAAAATAATTTAGGAGCAATAGGCAGCTATGCTACCAGCAAGGGTTACATAAGCAACATAAAAAGTCTTTTCCTTGTATATTGAAAATTATCCTATAAATGGGTAGGTGAGGAATTCCTACCACATACTAAATCTACAATGAATATTGATGGATGGATGGGTGTTGAATTTGTTGGTTAGATCTACTGCTTTTCCTCTCAAAATTAAGATACTGCTTCCATTTCTCATTTCCTAGGTCCAGGATCACTTCAACCCATACAATCTGTCCTTTCCCGCATTATGAACACCGTCTTCTTGCATTCTTTCTTTACAATAGCAATCAACCTCTAAGCTTCCTGGATTGGAAACAAGATGGAAATGACAGCAATGTAGAAAAACAAGGATATTATCTATCCAGGCTCACTGTATTCTCTGTAATTCTGAAAAATGATTAGGTGACAAAATTAAATTTCTTTGCCTCTTTATGCTATAGTTGTCATGTGACGTAAAACTGGACCCGCGCCCAGAGTACCACCGGTGTATACTGACTTGGCATCACCAAGAACCACTGCCCTGGGCCCAGAGTACAGGTCAGTCATTCACACCTCAACACCCAGGGATGCCTGTGCACTCTTCTGAAAAACAAACCACAAATAACAGCTATGCCAATCATGTCTTTTCCTTGGCGATAATAAAATGAATAATTGTTCTACACTTCTCTTTTTGAAAGGTTAGATGAAATAAGTTATTCTTATACATTGTTTCCCTATTTCACTGAGCCATGTTTTCTAGATAAACATTTGAAATATACAAGTAGAATTACAGATTTTGATCTATTTGGTCAAGCAGCCCTCTGAACATGACTGGTGGACAGGAAAGGAGAACACAGTAGCTGTTATCCTGAAATGTGAGGGAAAAGTCAAATTTATAATATGATATTTGTGGACCCTATTATACCCTAGGCACTGATAAATTTTCAGGATAAAGCCATGTTGATAACTCTGAAGCATAGCACTCTCAACTCTCAACCTTTGTCCCCATATTTTCTAGTCGTATTTTGCCCAAGTTTGATGCAGCCCCACAGAAACTGTTACCTTTAAACAGAGGCCCTGTATCAGCTGCAGACAAGAGTGATTCACAAGCCTTTGTCATCACAGAGGTCTGCATGCAAGTTGGCCACCAGCCTAATTAGCAGGACCTTAGGCAGCGTACCTGCAACCTTTGGCATCTTGTAAGAGTTAAATAAGAGAGTTCATAAAATGACCATAAAGCACCTAAATGGTAGCTGCTGTCATTGCTGTCCTTAAGTTTCTAAAAGGATTTATTTTTATACAAATACAAGTTTACCCTGATGTGAGAATTTCTGTGGCATTTTGAGTGGCTATAAACAACTATTTTATTCAATAAAAACATCTAATATTTGTTTTTAAAGTTTTGCTGAGAAGGTAAAGGATCTAGAACATACATTTCACCTGGAAAAGGTACTGGGAAGACTGATCATCTCTCTCCTTGGAGCCCTGCACTCCATTTGCTGGCCTCTCCACGTGTACTTCCTGATGTCTGTGCTGCAGTAATTAGAGTATTTCATTCCAGGTAATCAGATGAGCAGTCGTCTGATGAGCATGCGCAGCGCCAATGGATTATTGATGCTACCTCCAAAGACAGAGCAGTACGTGGAACTCCACAAGGGCGAGGTGGTGGATGTCATGGTCATTGGACGGCTATGATGGTCACCAACAGGAGAAAGCTTTGATGCATGTCCACATATCATTGACTGTATCCTGTAATATGCAACGGCACAGCTAGTTTTTCTGATCTGGATAAAAGTTGATCTGTATAGTCAACATCTTGAACTATATTTCAGATGAACTTAAATACCTTTTAAAGAAAAAACACACCTAAGAATAAATCTTAACAGACAATTCTATTCTGATTATATCAAAGCAAAATTTTCCTTTCTTGCAAATTGCTTTGTGTGTTCAATGCTAGGTCTGATAGCGATAGCTTTTAGTAGACAGCGGTAGGTGCCTGCAGAACTTGTGTTTTTCTCATCTTTAAATACAACTACTTATGCTCTTAATCAAGGCTGTCTGCTTATTTATACTAGTGTAGGCAACACTGGGGTTTCCCTTCTTAGTATGCTTCATAACTGCTTTACAGAGAGCTTCTGCTTGTTCTTTATCATGTATCTCGTGTTTATGTGCACTGTGCCAAAAGAGGAGTGACTGCGCGGAGGCCCGCCCTGCCGCGAGAACCGTCCCTGCTGAGCACCCGGGGACGCTCTCACCCTAGCAGCCTCTGGCACCGCACTCGCAGGCGGTAACTGGATACTTTTTATTTGAACAAACAAACCGGGGGAAAATGCTTCCTTAAGTGCTGACAGCCTTTTTAACCAACACATTTAAAATTGTACAGAACACAAATAAAATAAAATCAAAGACTGATCTTGTACAGATATTAGTGTTACCAGCATTCATGTGGAAATCAAGAGCAAAAACAAATAATGTTAAACAACTCTGTACCATAACATTTTCTGTAATGATACTGAAACTTAATGAATAAAAAAAAATCCTTGATCATTATTTAAAAATGCGTGTGCTGGCCTTGTTATTTAGAAAGAGAAGATTATTACTCCATCCTGACCAAACTTTGCCTAAGTAAAATAATTCTTAAGATGGCCTGCCAAGGCTCATCGTAAGGGAGATGTAAACTAGGGACTGACAGCACTGGGGTCTGTTAGTAAGACATCTGCCCATTTTCTGCTTTTCTGATGATGGCCGGATAAACAGCAAGCATCGCTAAAGGAAAGATACTTTATTACTTAGAAAAAAATACCTCTTAGCTACCAACTTTGGATATGTACAGTTCTTTGAAGAGAAGGAAAAACTAAGTTATGAATCAAAACCTTAGACGAGTGCCTGGAATTTTTGTTTTCTTTTGTTTCTTGAGGCAGGGTCCCACAATATAGCTCTGGTTGTCCGGGGACAAGACTCAACTGCCTCTGCCACCCAAGTGACAGGATTAAGGGGTGTGCGTCAGCACAGATGACATTAGAAATGTTTTAAATCCCGTTTGGAAGAAGATAGAAATGTGGAGGTATGGTCCCTTTGAAAGCATGCTCTAGGATGACTCCCCCCTCCACCTCCCAACTTTTTTTTGTTTGGTTTGGTTTTTCGAGACAGGGTTTCTCTGTGTAGCTCTGGCTGGCCTAGAACTTGCCCTGTAGACCAGGCTGGCCTCAGACTCAGAGATCACTTGTCTCTGCCTCCTGAGTGCTGGGATTAAAGGTGTGTGCCACTGCTGCCTAGCTAGGATATTTCTTTTTTTTTTTTACATTTTCCAATAATTTTTTTTTTATGTACGAATTTTTTAATACATTCTTTTCTGGTTTTACATAGCTATCCCTGTTCCCACTCCCTCCTCTCCTCATTCCCTACCCTTCCCCCATCCACTCCTCAGAAAGGTTAAGGCTTGCCATGGGTAGTTTTTTTTTAATTTATTTATTTATTAAAGATTTCTGTCTCTTCCCCGCCACCACCTCCCATTTCCCTCCCCCTCCCCCAATTAAGTCCGCCCCCAGCCCGAAAAGCAATCAGGGTTCCCTGTCCTGTGGGAAGTCCAAGGAACCCCCACCTCCATCCAGGTCTAGTAAGTTGAGCATCCAAACTGCCTAGGCTCCCACAAAGCCAGTACGTGCAGTAGGATCAGAAACCCATTGCCATTGTTCTTGAGTTCTCAGTAGTCCTCATTGTTCGCTATGTTCAGAGAGTCCGGTTTTATCCCAGGCTTTTCCAGACCCAGGCCAGCTGGTCTTGGTGAGTTCCCAGTAGAACATCCCCATTGTCTCAGTGTGTGGGTGCACCCCTTGCGGTCCTGAGTTCCTTGCTCGTGCTCTCTTTCTCCTTCTTAACAAAGTCTGACACATCACTTCTAGTCAGGACCAAGGCCCTCTCCCATATCTATGCTGAGCAAGGTGTCCCTCCAAAAAGAATGTGCACCTAGATACCAGTTCAAGCACTAGGGATACGTTCTGGTCCCACTTCCAGTGGCTCCATAGACTGCCCAAGCCTCACATCTGTCTCCCACATTCAGTGGGCCTACTTTGGTCCTATGCAGGTTCCCCCGCTATCAGTCCAGAGCCAATGAGCTCATACTAGCTCAGTCAGATGTCTCTGTGAGTATCCTCATCATGGTCTTGACCCTATTGCTCATGTTATCACCCTTCCCTCTTTTGGCCCAGTGCTTTGCTGTGGATCTCTATCTGCTTCCGTCAGTTGCTAGATGAAGGTTCTATGAAGGCAGTCATTAATCTAATTATAGGGGAAGACCAGTTTAGGCATCTTCTCCCCTGTTGCTTGGAGTCTTAGCTGGGGTCATCCTTGTGGATTCCTGGGAATTTCCCTAGTGCCATGTTTCTTGCTAGCCCCATAATGGTTCCCTCTATCAAGACATCTCTTTCCTTTCTCTTCTTCCCTGTCCTTCCCTCTTCTTGAGCATACCATTCCCTCATATTCTCCACCTCCCTCCCCTTCTCCCATCTCCCTCCCCTTCCACCCTCCTTCCTCTCTTCCCCCCACCCCACAAACTCCCAATTTTCTCACGAATTCTCGTCTGTTTCCCCTTCCCAGTGGGATCCATGTATGTCTCTCTTAGGGTTCTCCTTGTTTCCTAGCTTCCTTAGGATCATGGACAATAGACTGGTTATCCTTTGCTTTATGTCTAATACCCACTTATGAGTGTACATAGGATATTTCTTTTAACAAAAACTTCCAAGATATTTTTCAATTGATATTACAGGAAGGCCCTATATTCTAGAATATGCTTAGTAAAACAGACTAAGAAACAAAGTAACACATTACAATGGCAAAACTTGTACTTTTAAGGACATTTGCTATTGGGAGCTTAAAGTGGAATGTTCTATTCTGTGTGTGCAGCTGAAGAGTTAATAGAGATCAATGAAAACACATAGTTCTTCACATTCACTTAAGAAATGAGCAACTACTATGTGTGGGGATACAAAATATGCCATACCGCTACTTACAGAAACGAAGAAAGCGAAGCAGCTGCACCTGTGCTCTACCAGAGAGAAGACAAGCTGTGCGAGGAACTGGACTGTATCTTTCATAATGCACGACAGAGTGTGCAAACTGTGACCTATACCATAATACAGTCTTAGCTCCAGAGCTCCAGAGCTCATGCAGTGTAGGCCTCAGTAAATGGGTGCAAGGAAGCATTAAATAGCACTTACTGCATGCCAGGCATTGTTCCAAGCACTGTTTACTGTCACAACACCCATGATTCATGTTTCGGATGGAGAAACCAGGACAGAAGTCACACAGCTAGCACAGAACAAGGTTCAAAGCTGGAACCACTGCTCAAGTCCACTGAACTGTGGAAACAGGTTGATATAAGATTGGGGTGGAGGGGCTGGAGAGATGGCTCAGAGGTTAAGAGCATTGCCTGCTCTTCCAAAGGTCCTGAGTTCAATTCCCAGCAACCACATGGTGGCTCACAACCATCTTAATGGGGTCTAGTGGCCTCTTCTGGCCTGCAGGCATATACACAGACAGAATATTGTATACATAATAAATAAGTAAATATTATTTTTAAAAAAAAGATCGGGGTGGAGTGGGGAGAGGTCACATCTGGAAGACTCAGACTGTAAAGTTCTTGAATACTAAGTGAAGGCACCTGGATTTATTCCAGGGACAAAACTGTTGGAAAGTCTTGACCAAGGACTTGTACAAGTTCTAGAGAGGAAGCCAAAGCAAGAAGGAATGAACCCAAGTCTCCAGGCAGAAAATGTTAGACAGCTAATGAGAAAATCAAGACAGTATATCCCATGGAAAAGCATTTAGAAGTTCTGGTTAGGAATTCAAAACGTACAGACTAGATACAACTCATGAGCTCATTCACATAAATGACCAGCGAGGATGAGTTAATAATAAGCCAAGCAGGCAGGGCCTCAGCGTATTGGTTGAAGACAGACAGGAGCACAGCATCTCTCAAACCAAGACAGAATCTCAAGGAAAGAGAACTGACTGCCAGATGCAAAAGAAATAACAAAAATGAGATCCCAAGAATCTGCATGAAATTGGAAAAAAAGAATGCTTATTAAGTAGGCAGTCATTTATGAGCTATGAGCAGAATTTCAATAGCGACACTGAAAATAAGAGTCATTAAAAACATAAATTGAATATCAAGGCTTTGGAGCCTATGTATGAGAAGACATGCGACTTCAAACTGATGACCTGTGAGAGCAGGTAAGAGAGTAAGAAACAGAGCTTTGGGTGCTCAAAATTCTAACAGTTTTCTAAATGGAGGAAGAAAATGAAAGAAGGGCTGGATTTTAAGGACCCTAGCAGCCAAATCAAACTGGAAAAGAAAAGACATTTTTCTCTGAGAATTAGAAAATGGGAAAGATATGACATTTGAACAGGCTTCAGGGGAGTTTGAAAGTTACAGAGCTATAAAATGGTTCCGCTTTCGTCTGTTTATCTACTTGCCTATGTCATTTAATTTATTCACATTTATTTTACAGAAACTATCTAAAAATTAAGCATATGCACTATATTCAAGTTTTCTTTGTCTTGCTAATCTAAACTTAAAGTCTAGACAATACTTTCAGATTCTTATAGCTGTACAATAGTTAACCAGACTTGGGGGCTCTATGCTTTGATTTTGTAAACCATATCACACAATGAAAAATGGAACATAGACAGATTGTTTTCCAGGTAAATGTTGTTAAGTGATGTTGCAAGTGGATTCTCTGGATGACTTTCATTTTTAAATTCTTGGCTAACAAACAGACTTTGCAGTTCTAACTAATTACCAACTCGTGATCTTCAAGAAACATTACCAAGGTAAGCATTATCACCCTCAGTTATAGAAAGTAGAGGTGCATTCCACACAGAATCAAAGCAGACTGTTCTGTTATTCCACTGATGATTGTTCTAGAACTAAACAAAATATTGTATTCTAATATAGCTTAAAAGTAAGTGTTGGGTTTTAAACCTGGGACAAATGACTGAGGTGCCTATTTAACATATGAAAGCAGACCTACCCACCAGGTTCTTCAGCCAATCCCTCAATCCCTACCTGTTATGGGGTTCTCCTGGCTGGCATACCCCCGCTCCTTACTCTCCAGTCCAGGGGACTGGGCTCCTGTTCCCCATATAACCCAGACATTTTGTACCTCTTTGTACCTTTGGGCCTCCTGGCTACAGCACCTGGTCCCTGCTACCCTCTCTCTCTCTCCCCTCCCCCTTTCCCCACATGGCACAACTAAGCCTGATCATGCCCACTCGGGACTCCCAGATGCCCCTCCCTCTACCAATGCTCTCCCTCTTACCTTCCTCCTCCTCCATACTTAGGAGCAGTCATGTCCTTTCCTTTTTTTTCTCATTTTCATTTAGTAAATACTGTACTTGACTTTCTTGAGAGAATTACATTGCTACAGAATCCACTGATAAAGTAGCCTAAAGCTTAAGAATTTAATAAATTGCTCAATTCTGGACTTTTTCTTTGTTTTCCTTTGTCTTTGTTTTGTCCATTTCTTTTTAAAACGCAGCCTTGCTGGGTAGCCCTGACTAGCTAGCTGGCTGGGCACTTAGTATTAAATCAGTCTAGCCTCAAGCTTGCGATAATCCTCCTGCTTCTGCCTCTGAGCACTAGAATTACAAGTGTGTGCCACCATACCTGGCTCATGTATATAATCTTTTAAAATAATTCAGTTCATTGAAGAAACATCAACTGAGTTCATTCAAGATGTCAGGCTCCGTTGTAGGCACCAAGGATATGAGAATTAATGAGCCATTCCTGATAATCCGTAACAAGGCAACGTATAAGACAGAAAAAAAGTATACATACTGTTAGTGTAGTCCTAAATCAGGTTCTGCAGTACAGTCAAGACGCAGACATTTTATGAAAGGCAGAAATCACTGTTGGTAATCCCACAGGGAGACAGTAGGAGAGGAAAGCACAAAAGAGACAGGTGTCAGAGCTAAGGGCAAGAGGAAGCAACTGCAAATCCTAGGGTTGGGGGTAGCTTCTAGAGAGCCTAAGGGGTCAGATTTAGAAACTGGACTCTTTACAGGGCTCAGTACTCCAGGGAGAGAATCCCCCATAGCTGCAGGGTTGGAAGTGCAAGAGGTTAGAATAAAATAAAATACCAAATAATACAGACCGTTGCCGTTGTCATGGTGACAGAAACAAGGCAACAGGAAAGAACCCAGTCCCTTCTCCCTCCTACTGATTCCCAAGTTGCTTCTAGTCTAATGCCACCGATTGTGAAGTCTAACAAAGGCAGCTGGAGAAAGCAGTGGAGTTTGCAGAGCTCCAGCCCACCACAGGGTGTAGCCAAGTTAGATTTGGAGCTGAGGGGTTTATTCACCTAAGGCCAGACCAAGAATTCTCCAAACAGGTGACAACTGAGCTGATTTTTGAAAAATGAAAATGACCCCCACATGAGAAGGTGGGGGAGGAGCATCTCAGACAGGGAAGGGCAAAAAGAATGAAACTTCAGGAAGAAAACCCTCAATGCAAGAGGGATGGGGGAGAATTCTGAAATACAGACGACATGGCGCTGACTGCCTCAGTGTAAAGCTTGGGGGTTAGTACTCCATCATCTCCTGCCTGGGGCAGGTATCGCCAGGGGCTCCTGTGAAAACCCTGCCGGTTTCAGAAAGAAAGACAGGTAGACACCAACTGAATGCAAGGCATCAGACTAAACAAAGGTCTCTGCAAACGAACAGTGCATTCCCACCCCCATACCTGTTCCTCTATTCCTATTTTGTTCCCTAGTGAGAGGCGCCAGCGTGCACCCAGTATTGCAGAGCCGAAACCTGAGTCATCCTGCTTCTTTCTCTGCCCCCACACATCCATTGAGTCACCAAATTCTGACACTGTTCACAGCTCCCAAACAACCCCTCCTTTTCTTCCCTCCTCCAGGGCCTTGGTCTCAGCTTGCAGAACTGCTCTCCTCAAATCTTTCTTTGACATGGCTATTGGAGTGACCAAACCAGACTATAAGATCTCTCTATACAGACTTCCTTACAGGGAAACCTGTGCTGCCCATGGTCCCAGGGCTCAGCTAAAGCATTCAAAGCTCTCTGCAACACTTCCCCAACTTCAGGGTTCTTCCTCTGACACACCAGACTATTTTGCAAGCAGTTGCTCCCTCAAATCCAAGTCATTTGATGCCTCCTGCCCTTGCTCAGGCTGACTGCTCTTTGAATAACTCTCGTGGAGATGTGTGACTCAGTGGCAGAGCACTGAGTCTTCCATGCACAAGGCCCTGGATTTGCTCTCCTGCACCACAAACAAAGGAAAGGGGTAAAGCAAAATGCAAACCTTTACCTTAGGCATTACCTCTTCCGAAAACACCCCTAAAGCATCACATTGGACAAAGTGCCCCTTGCCCGTGTTCCCAGAGTCCTTCGGGCACCATTCAGAAGAGAAAATCTGCATCACAGTGAATTCTCACATGCCACTTTTGATGGTAAGTTCTTTCAGGGCAGATTCTGATCATCTTGCAGCCAAGCATGAGTTGGCACCTTCCGTAGCCAGTGCTCAACACTAAATTGACCAATAGAACTAACACTGTACAGCTTCACCAGGAGCCAGCGTCAGAACATAGAAATCTTCCTACCTCAAGCTTAGAACACAGTAGAGAGGGCTTCATGCGGAGGCCCATCTTAGGAAGGGCAAAGACAGAACGAACAGGTCAAGTATCTTTCTTTGACCAAGTGCTTCAAATCCAGACTTATACAAAGTCATAAATATGTTTTGTGCATGTTGAAACATTCATATCTAAAGGTAAATATTCAAATCATACTATTCATATTTTTCTCTAGATATACTTTAACCTCAAAAGATATGAAATTAATACCAAAGGGTTTCATTCAGCTGCTTCAAAATTAATGTCATCAACAGTGAGGAAGTCAGATCTATGCAAGACTTTCCTGAACAGGATCATTGGTAAGTGGTGATCATGAAGTACATAAACCTTGTGAGGAATAGATGTATACTAGAGCAGTGAGGGGAATGTGTCCATCAGAGCCAGGCAGGGTAGCACATCCCTGTAGTCACAGCACTATGGAGGCTGAGGCAACAAATTGCTGCAAGTGTGAGGCCCACCTGGACTCCATAGCAAGATCCTATTGGGAAAAATTACCCATCCAAGAATGGCACTCAACATTTAAAAAAAATGCAAAAATAACAGGGCACCCGCTTGGGCCTCTGTGGAGTCTGCTTTTTTTCTGAAAATTGCTAGTTAGATGGCATCTCAGCTCCCAGAGCCTGTGCCCTGACACATTCTGAGCATGGCCCTCCCCTCTGCTTCTAGAGAGGCTTCCTGATGCCAACACATCCACACCTGGTCTCCAGGGTCCAGTTACTGTTGTCATCGTAGCATCCCTCAGACACTTCATGTTTGTTCTGAGCAAACACAATACTCTTTGGACCCTGCCAAAATCAAGCACTTGAATCTTGAACATAGAACATAGGGACCCAAGTGACGTGAATTCACCCAGGCAGTGGCTCCTCTCGTAGCCCATATATCCAGCTAGCATCCTTCTGTGTGCTTCATCCTCACTAGCAGCAAAGAAGGTACCGAGACAACTGTTATCTCCAGCATGTGACCAAAACATTAAAGTGTGATGGGATGCAGAGACTCTCCCAGAGTGCAAGGACAAATAATTTCATCATGTTCTCACGACAGAGGGGGATGGTGTGTGTTTATTCATTCATCCAACAATTACTGAGATCCCACTTAGTGTGTGGAAAGAGTACAGCAGATGGAGATACGAAGTCAAAATAATGAGGCTGTGCAGCTGGTCCTCAGCTGGTTCTAAGCACTGTTGCTCTGTAAGAATGTTATCTTTGTTTGAAGCTTTGGGGGTGTTTTTTGTTTCTCAGTTTTGCTTTAGTGGGGATGAGAATGGTTTTGGTTTGTTTAGTGGTTTGGTCTATATTGCTTTCATTTTGCTTTGTTTTGTAGGGCTGGCTTCAAACTTACTGTGTAGCCTGGGCTGGCTTCAAGCTCCTTGCAGTCCTCCTTCCTCTGCCTCGTAAGTGCGGGAATTACAGGTATGAGCCTCCAAGCACACTTGAAGCTTGAAGCTTTTTCTTCACAGATGCTCAAAATGCCTTCAAGGTTCTGAAAACCAGAATAGAGGGCAATGGAATGATACATTATCAACTGAAGGATAAATGATGATAATTTTTATTATATCTTTTCCAGTCATACTATCATCAGGATGGTTTTCACCTCCAAAAAGCCTCAGAGCTTCCTCTGGCCAGGCTGGGCTTCTCGGGAATGCCAGCACTAGACATCGTCTCTGGGGTTGGCTGGTCTCTGGGTCGCTCCTTCCCAGTGCCCTTCTTCCTTCAGAGCTATGTCAGCACATTGTGATGCAGGGGTAGTAGAACAATGCCAGGCAGTTCTACTTCACCCAGTGCTCAGCTGGCTGTCCAGTACACAGAAACACCTTCTGCTAAAGAAATGTGAAGAGAGAAGCAGACGTGTGCTACTTGGAAACCATTCTCCTGTTCAACACCTGGGAGATTCTGGTGACCTCTTTCAGCATTGCTTCTACGTAAGTTTGTGTTGGTCACAGCAGCCTGGATGTGAGCCTGAAGAAGAGGGGAATGGATGGTTTGATTAATATCTGAGGCATGAGGGCCTTTCTTCCCATCTTCCTCTTTTCCCTGGTTTCATTTTTTTGTACCTTAACTAGAACATATTTTTTTAAAAAATCATTTTTGAGACCTAATAGTTGGCGACTGAACTTCTTTTACTTAAAATTAATCTCACTGGGCCTGTGGAGATAGCTTAGTTGATACAGCAGGAGCTGAGTCCAGGGAGTCCCTAGAACACACATCTTAGTAAGATGGGGGCGGCAGTACCTGTTTATAATCTTAGCACTGGGAAGATGGAGATGCATGGAACCCTGGGACTCACTGGCCAGTAACCTCACCTGCCAGGCAAGTGCTGAGCCACCGGAAACTTTGTCTCCCCAAAAGAGTGAATGGCATCTGAAGAACAACCAAGATTGTCCTCTGGCGCATGCATGTGCGTGCACACACACACAGACACACACGCCCGCGCACTTGTATACACAGTAAACACATACAACCCTCACTGACAGTTTAAATCTGAAATGAAAGCATGCTTTCTGGGTTGCTTTTAAACTTGAGTTTTAAATCACCATCCCAGTGACTGGGAAAAGAAGAGATTGATTCATTAGAAGACTCACTTGTAATTATTCAAGTGGAAGGGGGGATCCACAGGGTCTGATGTTCAGAGCTGAAAGGGGAGCACCAGAGAGAAAAGAGGAGCCCACTGCAGTCAGAACTTCTCAACCAAAATTGCAGACTAGAACTGTGATGAGCCTGGCCTCAAAAGATGCCTCGTAGTGCATTGACCATGACAGGCTGAATTGGCTAATGCACACATACAGTCCCAGCTCCTCGAGAGGCCACAGTTGGACAGTCGAGAGTTCAAGGCCGTCAGGTAGCATCAAGAGAAGTTTTAATGAGTGAAAGGCAAAGGCTACCATGCAGAAGCTATTGTGTAATTATATATGTAAATAGCACAATAAGAGAAAAAGATCACAGGGAAATATGCATGTCAGGTCTATAGAATTCTTTCAACTTTGCTATGCATGAAGATTAATTTTTAAATACTGGAGAGAAAAGAACACATTGGAAATGGTGAATAGAAAGTGTTTAAAGACATTAAGTATCTGTGGGCATCTTCCTGTATTAGGCAGTCAGAAAACCCAAGTAAAACGCACTTCCCTTCCACACTGGTGCCTGAGCCTCTCGCACTCCCTCTGCACTGTTCCATTAACGCCCACGCTGCCACTTTTCCAAATGTTCTGGCTGATTGCATTTCCTCCTAGGAACACGGCATCGGCACAGCACAAACACATGCCCTGCCTGTTCATCCTGTCCTTAACCCCTCTGAGCTCCGTCATCCTCAGCGGTGGACCCTGTATGACAAAGCTGAGGCGGCTCTGCCCTGGCTGGAGACACTATTGTCCTGGTTACATGACTGGCAATGGTTTCTGGCCTGTAATTGGATTTAACATGGAACCTCTTTTATTAAATATATCCAACAATGCTTTTCTGCTGAAAATTCCACTGCAGTTCTGTGGAAAACTACAGCCTTACTAGCAGAGCTGCTGAAGGAATCTCTATTCAGCTGAAACTGGGAAACAGAGATGTGAGGGGGAAGTTCTGGGTCGGAGAAAGACAAAGACTGTGGCGTAGTGGGTCTCAACCTGGGAGTCGAGACCCTTTTGTCAAACCTCTAGCTCCAAAAATATTCGCATTACAATTCATAACAGTAGCAAAATTACAGTTATGAAGTAGCAACAAAAATAATTTAATGGTTGGGGGTCCCCACAACGTGAAGAGCTGTATTAAAGGGTCTCAGCATTAGGAAGGATGAGACCTCATTAGAGGATTCGCTAGTAACAGAGGGGTTAGGGAGTGGATTTCTTCACAGTGCTGCAGTGCTGCAGACGCCCTAGACTTCAATACTGTTCTGTTTCTTACCTGTTTGGTGCGATGCACAGGGCATTAGGTAGGCCTAGGAAAAGTCATAAACTGTTAGAAAATATAAACTATAGTTGAGAAAATCCACAATTTGGGGTTTTGGTTTTGGTTGGAGTTAGAGTTTTTTGAGACAGTTTTGTGCAGCCCAGGCTGACCTCAAATTTGTTATGTGATTGAGGATGGCATTATATTCCAGATTCTCCTGCCTCGCTTGCCAAGTGCTGGCGTTACGGGCATGCACACCACACATAGCAGACACAACTCTAGAAGAACATATTGTAACAATGTGTCTGCACACCCATGAAGCTTGCTTCTGTTCTAGTCACACATTACTTAACACAAATCTATTAGAGCTACATTTTATCTACATAATCAGTTCAGGAGATTAGGAAAGCAGAGAGACCATCCCTCAAAAACAGGAACAAAATAAAGGTAAAATTATTATGGAATCAAACTGTCTTTAACATTTAATCCCACACAAACTGGAACTGTTCAGAAGGAGTTTTTGGCTGGTGTAACAGAGTCTCGCTGTCGTCCAGCTCCCAGATACTCATGCTCCTCTGCGCCCACCTCAGCGGTGCTGGGGTTACAGCCCCACATCCGCTACGAAACAAAATCTACAGCGCGTGGAAAGGCTACGGCGGAGCTGTTGGGCTTCTCGTGCAAGGAAGCAGAACAGAGCACAGCAAAGGTAGGGGAGAGGCACCCTGAACCCATCTGCTTCTCTTCAAGAGGAAACCACTTCTTAGTCGTCAGTATAACCACTAGGCACAATTATGTTGGGAACATCTTCAAAGAGATTATGATGCTCCAAACAGCTCCTCTCTGCGATTGGTAACTGCTATTTTTTAATACTTAATGTTATTGGGAAATTTTAATATGTATATATAATTAAGTAAAGACCTATTTGCAAAACTGGAGTCCAAAATCTTGCTACATCTCCAGGTATTGAGAGTGGACATAGTAAATAATCAATTAAGTGGTTTAATGAACCATTGGTAGTGTTCACTGGTATTGGGGAGGGGTCCAAAATTTTCTTCACAGACCATCCTCTGCCATCTTATTAGAATCACTGAAGAGAGGCAGATGCAGGTTGCAGATAATATCAAATCAGTTAGCAATAACACTAGTCAAAATATTAGCTGGGGAAATGACTTGGTAGTTAAGAGCTGTTATTGCTCTTGCAGAGGACCTGGGTTCAGTTGCCAGGACTCACAACCCCAGCTCCAGGGGACCCAATGCCTTTTTATAGGCATCAGACATGCACATGGCGTATATGCATACACGTAGACATAACTCTCATATACATAAAAATCTAAATTTTTAATTGTATTAAAAATCATACTAGGGATGCTTGAAAAAATAGAGAACCATATTTACCTAAAAATATATACAATACATATGTATGTGTAGTGTATATGTGTGTGTGGTAAATGAAGCCATGTCATGCAAGATGATAATGCATCCCAGAACAACTATGGACTAACAAAACCCACAATACTGGGTCTGAAAACTTCCTTACCAGTTGTTGGTCTGGGGAGCCCAAGATTCTCTTAAAATAATATAGACAATTGTTGTTGCCCTTGGTTACCTCCCAAAAGTTGAAGGTGAGTCCCTATTGCTGAAGGCACTTTGGATACAGGACACAGAGGATTCGAGCTGGACCTGACCCAAAAGCCCCGCTGAGGATGAGCTTTCATAGTGCCAGAAGGTTCTATGCATGAAAAGGAAAGCAAGCAATAGTGTTACACCGCTGTGATGTCTCTGAGCCACAGATAGCCCTAGAGGCTCAACAGTGGCACTAATGTCTAGGTGGAAGTCAACAGCTGATCAACAGAAAGGAAATCATGACTGATATTGGGAAGAGCGAATTCCCTCAGGCTAGTGAAGCTGTGGATCTTCAAGGAGAACCTACACCTGCTACTTTCCTAAATGAGCGTGAGTCTTAACTGCCTTGTCAATGCTCATTCTTATATCCTCAGGTCAGTGTATCACACGCCTCATCCAGCAAGTTGTTTTTTATCAGTAGATGGAGACCATTACAGAAAACCACAACTGGTCAAGATGAGAGAAGGACTGGCCATGGGGAGTTGATCCTCACCTCAATTAATACAACTGCAACAAAACCTTTACTCCTCATGATCAGGGTACATCATGCAAGAAAGAGTAAAAACAACACAAGAACCAGAAGACCAGGAAATCTGCTGTCATAGGATCCATGAGATTGTGTCTTCCTAATGACAGTGAAGCCACACCCATGAAACCTCAATAACATAGCTTTTTCTAACGAGACACAAACAATGACAATACTGGTGCACATGCCAATCTGCTTGTGGGAAATTTCATGGGGCCCCACCCCTAGATGAAGAGCTACAGGCAATTAACAACTTCTCAGAGAGGGAGACTTAGTCTTCCCCAGGGATGAGTACCCTATTTTGTTATCCAATACCATGTGGTTAGTCCTAAAATCACAAATATACAAGCAACACTTAAACGAACTCAACGGTTGCATTTATATATTTATTCATATATTTGTAGTTCATTTTCATGTAACAATAATAAATAAAAAGACACTAGTTTGAGAGAGAGTGAGGGGACATGGGAGGGGCTGGAGGGAGGAGGAGGAAATCATATAATTACATTGTAATTAAGAATAAGCCAGGAGGTGGTGGCACATATCTTTAATCCCAACATTTGGGAGGCAGAAGCAGGCAGATCTCTGTGAGTTTGAGGCCAGCCTGGTTTACAGAGAAAGTTCCAGAACAGCCAGGGCTGTTATGCTGAAGAAACCCTGTCTCAGAAAAAAGAAAGAAAGAAAGAAAGAAAGAAAGAAAGAAAGAAAGAAAGAAAGAAAGAAAGAAAGAAAGAAAGAAAAAAATGAAAATTTAAAAATCCACTCAAAATTCAATCTACTAACCCAAAAGTAAGTATCAAAGTAATTTCAGCACTAACTTTCATCAAAAAAAAAAAAAAGAACCACTTCATGTCAAAGATGATAAACGAGACTGGCACATTTTCTGCTCTTTAGCTGAACTCACTTTTGTTTGAAGACCCAAGAAAGATGAAGAAGGGCAAGACTCATTCAAGGTTGTCTCCCAGTCCTTCTCTCTTCTCTCTCTATGGCCTGAATCCCTAGATACCTAGATACACCCATCTCTCAAGTGGGATTGTTTTCTAAAATTATTTTTCATTTTTACTTTAGGGGTGTGTGTGTGTGTGTGTGTGTGTGTGTGTGTGTGTGTGTGTGTTAGATGCACGTGGGTGTATGGATGCCTATGCCTGTTTTTGCTTGCAGAGTTTAGAGAAGAGGCCAGGTGTCTTCCTCTATTTCTCTTTGCCTTATCCTTTAAGATAGGGTTTCACTGAAGTAGAAGCTTGCCATTGTGCCTAGACTGACTAGCCAGCAAGTTCTGAAGATCTTCCTGTCTCTACTCCAGCTCTGAGGTTATAATTATGCACCGCCATGGCCAGCTTTTTACATAGGTGCTAGGGAGTGTATAACAAGGACACTTACCCATCAAATCCATCTACACAGCCTCTGATCTTAATTTAAGGGTATCATAGAGGCTACAGTGACTGCACTGGAAAGAGACATTCCTGGTCCTAATGGCCATGTGGCATCTACTGTTTAGTAAGTATCTACAAAAAGAAGATGTACTTCTAACAAGTAATGTTTTCACTTTCTTGGAGTGATTTTGTTTCAAAGATGTGTACTCTGACATCAAGCTCTGAATGATCAAGAATTGAGTGCTTTATTTATTCAAGTCTAAGATATTATAAAATACTATGAGCCACTACAAAAAAAAAGAAAAAAGAAAAATGGACTTATACTACCCAATGCTTACTTTGAATTTTTCTAACCCATTAACTATTTTTTGCTCTTTCGTGCTATCATCTGCACATTTAAAATGTTTTATTTAAAATGGTACATGCATGTGTATGTGTGTGTGTGTGCATATGTGTGAATACACACCTGCCAAGGTGTGCATGTGTTGTAAGAGGCTACTTGTTTGTTTCCGGCTGCTCAGCCCCGAAATAATCACATAGAACCCTTACTATTTGCAATACTGTTTGGCCAAGAGCTTAATCGTATTTCTGGCTAATTCATATCTTAAATTAACCCATCTCCATTAATCTGTGTATTGCCACATGGCTGTGGCTTACCAGCAAAGTTTTGGCATCTCTGTCTCTAATGGCGGCTCCATGGCTTCTCCCTGACTCTGCCTTCTTTCTTCCAACATTCAGTTTAGTTTTCCCTGCCTAGATAAGTTCTGCCTTGCTATAGGCCAAAGCAATTTTTTTATTCATTAACCAATAAAAGCAACACATAGACAGAAGGACCTCCCACACCATTTCCTCCTTTCTGTTTAAATAAAAAAGGAAGGTTTTAACTTTAACATAGTAAAATTACATATAACAAAATAGGTATCAAGAAAGAATTACAGTTACAATATTTATATATACTTTATCTTTTATCAAAGCTAAGGAAAACTATAACTACAACTATCTATTCTTCAACTCCATCAAAGACTCCAGAAGGATATAATATTACCTAAGTAAATAGGAAGTGCATTGTAAGCAACTTTTAAAACTCTAGAATTGACTAAGACATCTTGATGCCGGGTTGGTAATCTAAAGTTCTTCTGTATTGCTAGAGCATCCATCTTCAGCCTACAGGTCCATAGTGTCAGGCAGACTTTTCCATGAAGCAGGAAATTTCAAAGACAGTTCTGCCTATATTGGCAGTTTGTCAGTAACTTTCTTCTGTATCCTGCAGAATGTCTGGCAAACTCTTTCATGAAGCAGGAACCCTAAAGGATTGTCTCACCTTTGGGCAAATTCTGCAGTCATTTTGCTGTGGGTCCTGCATGTCCAGTTCATACAGCACAACATCAAGCAGTCCTAAGTCCTTAAAACTTTTAAATGCCATATTCTGAAGGTCTCAGAAAGATTTGAAAATACCTATCTAACTGAAATATATCTCTATATATCTACAAAACCTAGCTAACATGACTATGGGCTTGAACTATTATAGATGACTCTATTAACCTATACTTCTTAATTATATATTACATTTTTAAATGAGCTGCACAAACACAATACTTTAATCAAGAGCAGAAATATACATATAACAAAATTGACCTTAAATTTGTATCAATAAAGCAAGAGCATAACAATGCATATCTTTATATTATATCCCCCTTTAAATGTAAACAAACATTTATAGACAATATTTGGGAATATGGGCATAGTACTCTCTAAACTGCTTCCTGCTTTTTGTTGGGCAAAGTATTTTTAGGAGTGTTCACGATGACTTTTCGGGGGGGGGGGGGTTGGTAAGCAGCTTGATCACAGCAGCCCTATTAAATGTAATTTTTCTGTGTTGAAGTTAAAACCTTCCTTTTATTTAAACAGAAAAGGGGAGGTGATGTGGGATGCCCCCCCCCCGTATGCTGTGAATACCATTGGTTAATAAAGAAGCTGTTTTGGGCCTGTGATAGGGTAGAGCCAAACTAGGCAGGGAAAGCTAGGCTGAATGCTGGGAGAAAAAGGGCGGAGTTTGGGAAAAGCCATGGTACCACTGCCGGAGACAGACATGCTGAAACTTTGTCAGTAAGCCACGGCCATGTGGCGATACACTGATTAATGGAGATAAGTTAGTTTAGGATATAAGAGTTAGCTGGAAATATGCTTAAGCTATTGGTCAAACAGTATTGGAAATAACATCATTTCTGCATGGTTATTTCAGGAGTCTGGGCAGCCAGGAAACAAACAAGTGGCCTCCTATTACACACATGCATGTGGGATTAGAAGATAACTTGCAGGTGCCTGTAGTAATAGGAGTGGCTGGGCTGCGTCCCCAACACCCCAGCCGTCTGCTCGGATAGCTTTTGCCCCGAAATAACAACACACAAACTGTATTCATTTAATCACTGCTTGGCCCATTTCTATCTAGGCTAATTCTCACATATTAATTTAGCCCATTTCTAATCATCTGTGTAGCGCCCCTAGGTGCGCTTACCGGGAAGATTCCAGCCTCTGTCCATCCTGGGTCGGAGCTTCATAGTGTGCGGCTGCCTGAGAGCTGGGAGCATGGCGTCTCGCTGAGGCGTCTGCTCCGGAGAGGAGAGCTGTCGAGTCTGACTTCACTTCCTCTTCCTCTCAGCGTTTTGTTCTGTTTACTCCTCCCACCTATCTTCTAACCAATGAAATGGGCCAAGGCAGTTCCTTTATTAGCCAATGACCTTCCTCCATCAGGTGCCAATTCTCTCTTTCAACCATGTGGGTTGTAGGAATCAACTCGGTCATCATTGTCTATAACAACTGATCTGCCTCACTTACTCTGAGACCTTCCAGATGTCTGATATCAGTTCTGTTACTTTTGTGCTGGGCTTTCTTAATGTTAACAGAAGGTGACATTAATAGCTTCAAGTAACCACAGGAACACAGTTTCAATAGCAGTGAAGTACAACCTAACAGCATAATCTGTATTACTTTCTTCACCTTGTTACCTTATAGCTTCCTTGGGCGCAGAACTTGTTACCTTATAGCTTCCTTGGGCACAGAACTTGTTACCTTATAGCTTCCTTGGGCAAAAAACTTGTTACCTTATAGCTTCCTTGGGCACAGAACTTGTTACCTTATAGCTTCCTTGGGCACAGAACTTGTTACCTTATAGCTTCCTTGGGCATAGAAGCAGTTTCAGACCAATTGCTAGTTTGGGTCCAATCATATATGACCATGATGAGGTGGCCAGGAAGTACTTACTACACAAGCATGAAGACCTGATCCCAGAACACATGCAAAAAGCCAGGTGCAGTGGCATGTACCTATAATCCCAGTGTCATGGATCCAAATAAGAAGATCCTAATGCTTGCTGGCCAGATGGTGTAGCTAAATCAATAAACTCCACTGCCAGTGAGAAACCCTGCTGCACATGCATACCTTCTCACACATACATGAACACATACATAAGCACATATGCACACACATGCAGTGACCACAGTGAATGAGAATCTGTTGCAGCTGCTGGATTCAAATAGCCCATTCTGATGATGCCCAGACAGGGTAGTTGTCATGGAGCAAAGACGCTCACCATTCATGGCGGATGGAGAAGGAAAAAGAGAAGAAGAAAGAGAAAGGACCCCTAGGACAAGCTATAGCTCCCTAACACATTCCCTGTGATCTCCTCCATCTACTTGGCCCAACTTCTGAAAGTTGCCACCACTTCCCAGGGATGCTATCAAGTTATAAATCCACGTTGATTGCATTGAAGCTCTCGTGGTCCAAAGTTTAAGCCTATGGTCCTACCGAGGGCACTTAACATCCAAACCATAAAACCCATCTGGCACAGTTACAAGACTTTAAAGCTTAGACTTCAACATATGAAATAGAAGGTATAGAAATGAAGTTAGCTTCCTCTGTATAATATCTTATTTTCTGTATTTGTTTCTCTCACAAAAGCTTCATCATGAAAAGGAGGAAACTCAAACTGAAGTGAGTTGCAAACTTCATTTCCAACACGGGATTGTGACTCAGCCCTGAGGTAAGATTTGACCATCTACAAGATGGTCCTTGTAGATGAGACCATGGACAGTTGCATGGTCACATTTGCTCCTGACCTTTCCTCCTCCTGTCCTCTCCCCCTCCCTCTTCTACCTATGACTCTCTATGAGCTCTTGTCTTCCTTTCTCCTGAAGACTCCATGTGCCAAGATGCATGTACGATGATGAAGTTTACAATCTTTATTATATCTATGTATGCGCATGGGAGGCAGCGACAACTAGCAGGAGTTGACTCTCCCACCGTGTGGGTTCTGAGGATGAAATCAGGCTGCCAGCCTTTGCCCACTGAGCTGTCTCACCAGCCTTGACCATCTCTTCTAGATTGGAGGCATGGGAAGAGACATGAGAGCCTAAGCTGATAGGTGGAGACAGCTAAGCCAAGGGGACTGCTCTGCCTTCCTTAGGCCTTATTTGCATCCTCCCCTCTTCTCCAACCTCTCTCTGTCTCACCAATGCATCAGGAGCAAACTGTTTAGGAAGAGAAGGAAACAGGAAGGAAAGAGATGTTTTCTGTGTTCCTTGCTCCTGTTCTCCTTTCTTCCCATCATCCCAAGCTCTCTCACTGTTGCCAGATCCCACACCTAGCTTTCCAAGCACAAAAGGACAGGGTTGGGCAACAGCCATGAGCTCCTCGAGTCAGGATAAAGGGGATCTGAATCCTAGTTTATTAGGTAGAAACTGTGTGATGATCGCAAAGTTACTTTTCCATTCTCAGCCTTAGCTGTGGTGTCTATGAGCATAGCCCAAATTAAATAACTAAATGAGATAGGGCATGCAAAATCTTTATTGCTTACCCCATAGAAGCACTAGTGTATAAATTATTATTTCTTGTCATCTCTATTTTAAGTGATGATGATGGTTGTCTTTGCTTTTTGTTTCTCATTGTTTTTCACAGTTTAGCTTCTAAGGACGGATGTGCTGGGGCCATTTCTCAGTAGTTAACTTCTAAGGACGGATGTGCTGGTGCCATTTCTCAGTAGTTAACTTCGACAGGCTATTTCAGTCTTCCCATCTCTTCACTCTCTTGCTCATCTTGACTGATTTTATCCTCTCTGTGAACATATTTTAAGAAACTACAAAGGGAGCCACAGAGTTGCTAACAGTAGAAAGCCTGGCAGGGAAAACCGTGCTAAGAAAGGGAATTGCACAGCTTGCCCAAGGCCATGCGCTTGTGAGAGGCACAACCCTGACAGGAGGTGCGGAGACATGCTTAGGATTTACTGTTCTTCTTGGACTCTGGAGGAACACAAGGACCAACTGTAGCTGTGACTTACACTGCCTTAATGATCAGTAAAGGTTAGTATCTTTTAGTTTTTGACCTTTTGCGTATATTCTTACAGAAATAAGATTACAATCTCTTGAATGTATGTACATAAATTTGGGGGTTCTGTTTCTTCCCTTCCTACAATCATTGCTGATAGACAAAGGGTGAAATCAGTAGCGTAGACACATTGTTTCCTGCTGAAGCTGTCTTCAGAGAAGGAGAACATGAGTTATGTAGCAGGGAATAGACTGTCCTTGATTAGATAGTTATCCCATTTATCTCCCTAACAAAGGCTAAGGCTCAGTCATGTGTGAGGTGTTTAATGTACTTTTCACATCCTTACCCAAAAGGACATGAGATCCCACCATGATTAATTTATGGGGAAAATAGAAAATAATGGTTTCAGGGAGAAGGCATATGTTAAAAAGTCTCCTTACCTTCCTTCCCACACTAGTAAGGATTGCCAGTCACACACCCGTTCCTCTTTATGACTGCTGTTTGTACTATCAGACAACTTTTGTGTTTGATTGCTAACTGTCTGCCACCCCCCAAAGTATAAATTCCTGGTGTATATGTGCCTACATTGCCTGGCGTGGAGTCAAGCATATCACAGATATGATAAAAACTTACTCAGTAATAACTAAAGGATGCAGTGTAGCTGTGTCCTTCTTTGCGGATTCATGCGTTTGTTCTCTGTTCTCTCGCTTTTCTGATGTTCCATGTCAGCATGATGGAGAAGAACAAGCAGTCAGAGAATGACGAAGATCCTGTCTGGATCCCACAGGCTTTCCGTCTAGGGCATCTTAAGAATGTGCTGGACGGGGGAGAGTATGCCCCTTTTATAACCCCTCCCATACTGGAGAGCAATTTTATTCAGGTAAATGACTCTTGCACTCTCAATCAAGTCCTGTCACTTCCAGATTTCATTTTCTCAAAGACAGTGAAATGTTGAAAAGAGAAATCTTTTTAGTGGCTTGAGGGCACAGTGTGATATTAAGGGGGACAGATTTGTGACTTTTAAAAAGCCTGAAAACTTAGTGTTACAGGAAAATGTTCCAAACAAACTCGAAGGTGAGAATTCTGTCCAAATTCTACCATGCTAACCAAATTGTCATGCTAACATAATCTTGTTACACAAAATGATGTTTAGAACATGCTATCACAGGAAGGTATCCAGATAATTTCTTTCTTAGAGTTTTAATTTTTAAAACTGTATATTTTAAGTATGTGAGTGGCTTGCCTGCATGTGTTTGTACACCATGTATACGCCTATAGATGGTTGTGAGCCAGCATGTAGATGCTGGTGATTGAACCCAGGTTCTCTGTAAGAGGAGCAAGGCCTTACAGCTGAGCTGTTCTCTAGCCCCTAGACCTATATTTTAAAGACAAACGACTGAGGCTGAAGAGGAGCTCAATGGTAGAGCCCTGGTCTAGCATGCACAAGACCCTGGGGTCAGTCCCTAGTGACCAAGTAAGTAGACAACAATCTGGGGAGTGCTAAGAATTAAAATAAGTCTTATATGTTGGTCCTGAAAGGGCAATATAACTGTCAGATAGCGTCAGAGACAAGAGTTCTTTCTTGTAAGAATGTGCCAGCATCCTGAATGAAGCTGCAGAGCACCTGGGAGTTGGCTGGGCTTTCCTCTCAACACTCAACATTAGGCTCTCAAGCAAAGATATGGGCTCAGCAATGTGAACCATGCCTGTCCCTCACAGAAATGTCATGATTGTCTGCTGCTGAACACAGAGCCAACACCTTCAGCTGATCCCACAGAGTATAACAAGGAAGGTGACAGACACTTCAAAAATAAGGAGAGTTCATTCTTCATAAGTGTGGAGGAGTAGCGTGACATCTCTGTGTCCAACGTACCACGGGGAAGAGCGGAGTCTCCAGAACATGTTTCAATGCTGCCCTAGACACACGATCCCCAGGAACACATGATGTCATAATTTAATGTTTTTGGCATTCGGTTACTTCCTCCTGCTAATCTCTTTCCCCTTTATTCCTGAACCTTTTTCATACTATCTCTTGTGCACTCTAACCACACAACCCTGGCCCCACACGAGGAAGGGGGAGTTTATGATCTACATATCAGCCACAGTCCCACATAACTGCATTCACACTCTCCAAGATGCCCAGTTTTTCCTAGTTAGTCATTGGCAGCAAGCTACCAAAATTCCTGACTCTGGAGGTTCAAGTGAGGGGGGAAAGGCAAGCATCTTAGAAAGCACCAGAGTGCTTGCTCACTTGAACTAACTGCTACATGTGTGCTAACACATCACCAACTTCATTCCTAAGTCAATACCCCAGTCACATAATCCATATACCCTGAAGTACTTATAGTTACCTTAGTCGCTAGCTCTGGTCCTCCCTAGGAGACTCCACAGGCCAGAGATGTGGCTATTCATTCTGCTATCTCCAAATCATGAACAAGTCAAGGAATGGAGGTACCATGGCTCATTTCCCCTGTTCTCTGGCCTCACTTACACTGCTCTAGCAAGCAAGGGTGCTAAATCTATGCCTTTTATCAAGAAACTCCTTTCCTGTTCTCTGCTTTCAGGTCAATAGGAGAGGTGAGTCGATTTATCTGCATAACCGAGCAAACTGGGTGACCATCGGCATCTGTTCTTCCAATCCCGTCCTGAAGACCCCCAATGTGATGCTGTTGGCACATCTGACACCAGAGGCTAGAAAAGAATCAGAACCGCTCTTTAAACGCCTCCTGTCATCTTCCTCCACAGACAAGCTGGTGCTCACCAGGTGAGTCACGGGACAGGAGGACAGCAGTCTCTCAGAGAACACCATAGCCCCTCCGAGCTGAAAGTAGAGATGCTGACGGCTAGGGTTCCAAAAGAGCCGTCAGGCGCATTACTTTCTCAGATGATGCAGGGGTGTCTATAAGAGCATCCAGGGGAAAAAATGGTTCATGACAACTGACAATTAAGTTTAAAAAAAAAAGAAAAGAAAAACCTAAAGTAATAAGGACTAAAACCAGCAGCCTCTCAAGAGCTTGCTCTTCCTCCCCACAGTGACCTCACATCCATCAGAATTTGTCTGGCCTCATCTTGTCTATGATCTTGATCAAGTAGCTTAATTTTGGCCTCATGTTTAGACAATTTTATCACTGTATACTTACTGTACAAATAATGAGTTTCATTATAATGTTTCCATACGTGTGCATTAAGTACCTTGACCATATCCATCCTTCTTTACCCTCCCTTGGCCCCCAACCCCATCTCATCGGGCTTCTTCTTCATCTCATATAGTCTCCTTTTACTTTCATGTCTTTTATGTCTGTGTAATTGTATGTGTGGGGGTGCACATGCATGTGTGTGTGTGTGCACATGGTGCATGTGTGTCTTGTGTATATGAGGAGGTCAGAGGACACCCTCAGGTGTCAGTCATCAACTCCCCTGCGAGAGACAGCATCTCTCTTGTTCACTGCTGTGTACTCCGGACTAGCTAGTGCAGAAGCTTCCAACAATCTTCCCATCTCCACCTCCCACTCCCCAGTAAGGCCAGCTAGGATTACAGATGCTTGGACTGAGTTTCAAAGTCCAAAACCAGGCCATCAGGTTCACACAGCAAGTGTTTTATTGCCCCACCTTTTTAAACATCCAGAGTCCTCATGAGAGAGGGCATGATACTTCTGACTTCCTAAACCTGGCTTACTTCACCTAATGCCATCTCTAGTTTTAGACGCTTTCCTGCAGATATCATCTCATTATTCTTTATGGATGAATAAAGCTTGAGTGTGTGTGTCTGCGCACGCGCGTGTGTGTATGTGTGTGTGTGTGTGTGTGTGCGCGCGTGTGTGTGTACGTGTGTGTGTGTGTGTGTGTATTTATCTATCTATCTATCTGTTCATACTCCCTGGTCTAATTCCATAACTTGCCTGTTGTGACCAGCGCCCTGGAAACCAGGAGTAAGCAGGTATACCTGCTGTGACCAGTGCCCTAGAAACCAGGAGTAAGCAGGTATACCTGTTGCATGACGCCTTAGATTCCACTGGACGAGCACAACCAGGAATGACATTGCTGAATCATGTGAGAGTTCAAGTTTTATCTCTTTGAGGAGCCTCCATGCTGACTGGTTACCATAGCAGCTACACTAAGTTACACTCCTACCAGTAGTACACAATGCCTTCCGTATTCTCCCTGTATCGCTGCCAGCACCTGTTGTTTGTCTTAGTGATAGAAACCATTCTGACTGGAATAATATTAAATCTCAATGTAGCTTTTATTTGAATTCACAGATGTGTAAACCTCATCTTCTAATATATTTAGTGTGTGTGTGTGTGTGTGTGTGTGTGTGTGTGTGTGTGTGCGGGCAGTGCATCCACAGTCCAATATTAGGAGACAAGTTTGTGGAATTAGCCTGTCCTTTTCCATATGGGTCCAAGGGATTGAACTTAGGTCATCAAGCTTGGCTGTGGGTACCTTTACCTAGTTAAAGCCATCTCACCAGCCCTCAGCCTCAACTTTTCAGGATTAATGAGGATGGGCAGCTCCTCGTGATAAACAAAGTTCTTGTCACTTAGTAAAATCAGGCATGGTTAAGATGAGATGGCTGTTAGGAGCTCCCACCCTCAGCTATCTGGGACACAAGGCCATTGACGGTCTCATTCTCCGAGCCGGTAAATCCTTTATAGGTCTTCAGATGACATTCCACTTGCGTTTGTTTTTAGGTTTCTCCCTCTGCAGTTTGTGACTCTTTCTGTGCACAGTGCTAAGAACATGCGACTCAAAGTTAAGCTGATAAGTGGCCGAGCCTACTATTTACAGCTCTGTGCTCCTGTATATAAACAGGATATCGTATTTTCCCAGTGGGTGGACCTCATCACCCTCTTGAACCAGGAGAAAGCCAGAACTTCCAAAGTATCCGAGGTCTCCAGCCTCTCAGAAATCACAAACAGCACAGACATCACAGGCTCGATGGACATCATGGACATTACGGCCTTTGCAGAGCTGCAGGCTGTGCACTCCCACACTCGCATCTACTCCGCTTCCGTCACTCAAAGTGCAGACTTCTCAGAATTTACAGATGTTACCGATATCACTGATGTCACTGATGTCACCGATATCCCAGAAACTGGGGCCACAGACGCTCCAGATATAAAAATCATCACAGAGGTCACGGAAGTCATAGAAGACAAAGAGGCCCCGAATGTCTCAGAGGTCACAGTAGTATTTGAAAACGACGACATAATAAAGGCCAAGGAAGAGGAAAAGGTATGTGTTGTAGGGACTTCCATTCTTTGGTGACCAAGCACAAGAGCTGTGGCCAAGTTCTCAGTCAACACTGATGATGAAAACGCTGTGGAGCCAACTCTGAGTACCATGGTTTCAACAAGTGATAAAATATTCCCTGAACTAGTGACCATCCCGGTATCAGACTTACTCCAGTACCGGGAAACAGTAGTGTGACACAGAGAACTTCAGGGCCAGGATCAGAAGACCAGGGTTAGAATCTTAGCTTTTGGGTATCCCATTTATGACCGACTAAATTGCTGAACCTATACAACCTAAAATGAGAATATTAATATAATCTAATGGCTATTTATGATTTGAGTATGAGGATGGGCTGAGGCTCCAATAAGAAAAGGTGAGGACAGAAATCAGAAAATAAAATAATTAAAGATCAGGGAGTACAGGAAGAAAAAAGACACAGAACTATAAAAGTCACTCGCAAGCTGAGTGCCACATTAGGAAATGGGGACCTCAACTTTGAAGTAAGGAACTGAGCATCTTACATATCAATATAGTGGGCTGACGAGATGGCTCAGCAACAGAGAGCACTTCCTGCTCTTCCAGGGGACCCCAGATCCTAGCACCCACATCCTCAGCTCACAACTGCCTACAATTCCACCTCCAGATGTGATACCCTTTTAACCTCCACAGGCACCTGCACACATGTGGCATGCACTTATGCTTGCACACACACACACACACACACATGTGCACACACACATGTGCACACACACATGTGCACGCACACACACAAATAAAAGTAAAATTTTTAAAAACATCAATCTGGTGATGTGATAGATTGTAGAGATCAGCTTGAAGACAACTAGTGAAAAATCTCAACTAGATCCACGGTATAAAAGGGGTTATGATTGAGGACAGACATCTCACAAGAGAAATATAGGAGGAAAAGTTAAAAATCCCTCTTCCCATCTTTCTACGTCCTTAGTCTCTGTGCTGTGAAACAAGTAAGGTGTGTTGCTCCCTACCGGCTGTGCAGAGGTATACCAGATGATCAGCATCTTTTTCCTCTTCTAAAGTCTCCTCCCTGATTTAACCCACGTAACTGGCTGTGCACAGAGTGAAGACAGTGAATGGTAGAAAGGAATGGTAAGGTGAGCACTGGGAGATATCTGCAGGATGGGTGAGGACTGGCCACACATTCTTGAAATGATTGTGAACCAAGAACCTCAAAGATATTAGACCCAGGGCTGGAGAGGTGGCTCAGTAGTTAAGAACACTGGTTGCTTTTCCAGATGACCGAGGTTCAAATCCCAGCACCCACATGGCCGCTCACAATTGTGAGTTCAGTTCCAGGATCCAATACTCTCAGACATACATAATGCATACCCTTTAATAGGAACGAGAAGTTTAGCTACAAAGATGTGAATCATGGGTTGGGGCTATGGTTCAGTGATACTATATGTGCTTGGTGCACACAAGGCCCTGAGTTCAGGCACTACACACACACAAGGAAGATGTTAATCATCGCATATCCACACCATGCCTATAACAGCAAAGTAATGAAAGCATGAGAACAGCCTAACCCAGCGGTTCTCAACCTTCCTAGTATTGCTACCCTTTAATGTGATTCCTCATGTTGTGGTGACCCCTAGCCACAAATTATTTTTGTTGTTACTTCATAACTGTAATTTTGCTAGTTATGAATTGTAATGTCAATATTTGATATGTAAGATAGCTGATATATGATCCCAGTGAAAAAGTTGGTTTGTCCCTGAGGGGTCACACCACACAGGTTAAGAAACTCCTGCCAAGAAGAGCCAAACAAACTTGGAACTCCCAAGGGCAAGTTCACAGTCCTCTGTTTGGTGCTCCCAAAGTACATCAAGATTATAGCAAAACTCTATTAGACAAATCAGTGTTGTATACTTGTTAAAATTATTCAAAAGCATTTCTTGGCCTGAAAAGATGTTCATAATTGACTTAAAAAAACGGAAGACTAGCCGAGTGGTGGTGGCGCTTTAATCCCAGCACTCGGGAGGCAGAGGGAGGCGGATCTCTGTGAGTTGGAGGCCAGCCTGGTCTACGAGAGCTAGTTCCAGGACAGGAACCAAAAGCTACAGAGAAGCCCTGTCTCGAAAAATCAAAAAAAAAAAAAAAAAACCAAAACAAAAAAAAAAAACCGGAAGACTATAGTCTCTAAGATATAAGAGTGCATGGATATATAGACACTAAAAGAAAAAATAGGGCTGGGAGATGGATGGCTCAGTTAGTAAACTGCTTGCTGCACAAGCATGCAGACCTAGGTTTGATGCCCAGCTCCTACATGAAAGCCTGGGCATGGGGGCACACACTTGAAATCCCAGCACTGAAGAGCCAGTCTGGCCTAGACAGTGAGCCTCAAGTCCCACTGAGAAACATTGTTTCAAAACATAAGATAGAGGGGTAGACGGAAGAAGCCCATGTGGACTTTTGACCTCCACAAGCACATACACACACATGCACCACACATACAGACGTACATAAGAAACAACATAAACTGTGAAAAACAGTTTGTCTCTATGTTGAGGAAATATGCGCAGATTGTACCTTATTTGCTTTTCTGAATTTTGTTTCCTATTCTACAGGTAAGTACTTTTAAAATAGGAAATATTCAAATAGTTTTCCACAGTTTCTAATGACAGGTACAAAATTCTGATGATAATTACACAGAGCTGGTGGCAAAAGCCTGTAACAGAAGCTTGAGAGTTCAAGGCCTGCATGGACCGCAGGATGAGTTCCAGGACAGCCTGAGAACTTGGTGAGACCTCATCCCAAAATTAAAAGTAGGAAAAAGGATAGGGATACAAGTCAGTGGTACAAAGCACTGGTACATTGTGCATATGGCCTGAGATTAGAACCTCCATGTAATAATAATAAATATAAAATGTTAGACTAGAAATATAGATGATAACTTCAAAATGACCTCAAAGCAGACCTATGCAAAATCCATGATGAAAGTAGGATGGAGATTGTGTGCCAGAGAACCATTATTTCTGCACAGGGCCACCACACAAGGGAACATTTCCTAACTTTCACTTCATTCCTCAGAGGATTCTTTTTTAATGTGTATGGATGTTTTGCTTGCATGCATGTTCATACACCACATGTGTGCAGTGCCTGCAGAGGCCAGAAGAGAGTGCTGGATCTCCAGGGACTGGAGTTACAGGCAGTTGTGAGTCATATGTGGATGCTGGGAATTGAACCTGGGTCCTCTGGAAGAGCAGCTGGCCTTTCTTAAGCAGACTCTCCTTACAGAACCTTGAATAGTTTATACTAAATAGAAATGGCTGCCACTGTAAGAAAGAAATGGAGTTCTCTTCAGGAAATAAGATCACTGCATTACTCCTAGGACATGCTTTGGGTTGGGCTTTTGTCTGTTGTTTTTTGAGACAAGGTCTTGCTATTATAGCCCAGACTGTCCTTGAATTTGCAACCCTCCAGCCTCAGTTTCCCCTGTGCTGGAACTGCAGATATGTGCCACTGGGCCCAAGAGGACTAGAATGGACAGGTGGTGGTCATGGAGGAAGAAGAGCAGACATGAAGACTGTTAGAGACAAAGGGATAGAGTTTGCTGACTGATTGCACTGAGGCCCACATGAGACATTCTAATACGGTCACTGAGAGACTTGGACCAGTGGTATGTGATGGGAAGACCATTAAAAACAGAGGAGTGGTTTCAGGGAATTGCATTTTAGATTAGGCTGTAGATCTCGAAAATCAAAATTATTATAATTATGAGCCCCAACCTCCCATAACCTATGAGATGCTCCTAAGAGCAACCTGACTGAGGTAGAATGCAAGGTATTCCTAGAAAACCTTCTTTACCTCCTAATTCAAAGATGGGTGTCATGACTACACACTAATCATCTTATGTGATGGGGGCACTGGTGCATGGCACTCGGAACTGAATGTACTGCATTAGGCTGCAGCGGAGCCTGCCACGGTTCCCATGGCACCAGCCTCCACACCAGCCCAGGCTTTTTTCCATAGCCGGGAAAGACCATGACTTATTCCCTGTCCCTGGACCTGTGAACACTCAATAAGAATGAATAAAATGACTAGAAACTGC
Source organism: Microtus pennsylvanicus (assembly GCF_037038515.1). Lineage (NCBI taxonomy): Eukaryota > Metazoa > Chordata > Mammalia > Rodentia > Cricetidae > Microtus > Microtus pennsylvanicus. The sequence continues at coordinate 36,927,606 of NC_134592.1, read as the reverse complement.
TCCCTAAACAGTCTGTTTCTGCATGATGTCCTTCCTTAACTGATTTGCTATTGCTTGTCATTTCCCAAAGGAAAATGTCCTGAGGCATGGGTGTCTACGAGACATGAAAAATAAGAATGAGTTCAAAGATGCCTCCAAACATGTCACCATCTCAGACCTAACACTCACTTTCCAAGGCGAAAGATGTTTCCAGACTACTTTGACTCCTATAAAAAGCGAGGAAAATATATCCATAGAAACGGGTGATAAAGCCTTGGAAGAAAAGTTGACTGATCTTCCAAATGCGCGTCTCAAGGCTACAGAATCCAGGTCAGTGTCATGGGCAATCTAGGGTGTACCCTATGTACACACCTATTCTTGCTCCCTGAAACTCGGGCATGTCTCTGAAGGGTCTCAGACACAGTGTGACAGAGAGATGGCACAGGCACCCCTTAGCCATCCACATTTGGGTCAGCCTTGGCTAATTTTTATTTCCACATCAGCTTTTTATGTTGCTCGGTTGGTATTCCGACTATTGGTCGAATGCCAAAAGCACACATTTTAGGAAATACAGAGAAGCACAGGGCCCACGTTTTAGAGCTGTAGTGTTAACTTCTAGAAAGATTGTGGGTATTTTTATCACTGTGCATATCTACATTTTTTTTCTACAGAGTCTCTATACATCTCTTACCCATCTCTGTATTTCCAATAATATGAAAGACTTTTAATTATTTTAATACTTCTACTGAAAAGCTGATTGCAGGCTGAATGTGAATGAATATGATCATGGTATAAAGGTACAAGTTAATACAATCATTCTAGGGTAACCCTTCACAAGAACTTGGATCTAACCCTAATCTTAGACTGGGTGGCCCATACCTGTAGTCCCAGCCAGCCCTGCGGCTAAGGCTGGAGAGTCCCTTCAGCCCATGAGTTCTAAACCAGCCTGGAAAGCATAGTTAGACCCTACCTTAAGTAGACAACTTAGTAAAAATAAGAATGAGGAATGCAATTAGGTCTACCTTTTAAATAAATATATTTAAAGGAGGATTTGGAGGGAAGTTCAGTGGTGGACTACTTGCTTAGCGCACACAAGGCCCTGGGCTTGGTCCTCAGCACAGGGCGGGGGAAGAAATTATATGTACTGTACACACATAAACAGGATAAGAAAAATTAACTTAGGAATGAAAGCAACTAGAATTTATTAAGTAATTTGAAGTGCTAAAGAGATTCGTTGCTTTATCAAAAAGAACAAAGTAATAAGCTATTGAAATAGCTAATTTTTGAAAACCTAAGTGTCACACTGCCAGGCGGTGGTGATGCATGCTTTTAGTCCCAGCACTCGGGAGGCAGGCGGATCTCTGGGAGCTCGAGGGCAGCCTGGTCGACAGAGCAAGTTCCAGGACAGCCAGGGCTACATAGAGAAACACTGTCTTGAAAACCAAAACTATTAAATATATACATTTTTTTAAAACTTGGATATGTCTTGAAAATCTGTCTAAAAAAACAAAACTTGGAGACAATAAATTAATGATGTTTAATAAAAATGTAAAGTAGAAAACTTAAACAATCAGAAATTAAGAACTTGAAAAAACAGGAGTTATCAAAGTTCTTGTTAAAGGTAAAAAGGCACTTTCTAAATTTTAATGGACAGGGGGCTGGAGAGATGGCTCAGTGCTTAAGAGCATTGCCTGCTCTTCCAAAGGTCCTGAGTTCAATTCCCAGCAACCACATGGTGGCTCACAACCATCTCTAATGAGGTCTGGTGCCCTCTTCTGGCCTGCAGGCATACACACAGACAGAATATTGTATACATAATAAATAAATAAATATTTAAAATAAATAAATAAATAAATTTTAATGGACAGTTTTATTTTAACTATGAATTTTCTTTGGTTTATGCCATTTTGATTGCAAAATTATAAAAATATATTTTATTTCTTAAAACTTTAGTTTGCTTTTTCTAAACCAGACAAAACAACAGAATAAAGATCATTCTGAGTTATCCTCCTTGTGACAGTAAAGTTCTTAGATTTCTAACGTCTTAGAATCTTGGAAGGCAAATGAAGCAAGTTTAGCATAAAACTGAGGAAACTTAATGTTAGTCACACAATCACAGAGCAGAATGGTCATGATAGTTTGTCCTCACTGGAAAATTTATATTCTTTTTTTTTTTTTTTTTTGATTTTTCGAGACAGGGTTTCTCCGTAGCTTTTTGGTTCCTGTCCTGGAACTAGCTCTCGTAGACCAGGCTGGCCTCGAACTCACAGAGATCCGCCTGCCTCTGCCTCCTGAGTGCTGGGATTAAAGGCATGCGCTACCACCGCCCGGCAAAACAGAAAACATCTATTTAATAGTGAGCTTCCCGGTATCATGATAAAGCTATTTACTTCAAAGCATAGCCAATTTGTTTTTGTTTTGACCAGCCCAGGCTGATCTCAAATTCACTATTTAGCTCATGCTGGTCTTGAACTTATGATCTTTCTATGTCAACCCTACATGTTAGGACCACAAGCAACACCCACTAAGGTCAGCAAGATGGCTCAGCAAATAAAAGTGCTAGCTGGCCAAGCCTGATAGCTTGAGTTAGATTACCAGAATCAATGGCAAAAACCTGACAATGATCGCTGACCTACACACACATACACAGCGGCACAAGTGTGCCCACACTCACACAGACATCATACACTCTCACGCACGCATCATATACACACACAATAACAATAAAACTTAATTTAAAAAGTTACTTCTAGATGTGTTCTACTTAAATTTTAAAACAAATTAAGAATGTTTCCATTAATATATCTGTATACTCTATTAAAAGTTCTACCAATTGTAATAAAACAAAGGAATACAAAAAAAATGTAAAAACATTTTGAATTGCCAGGCATGGTAGTGCACACCTTTCATCCCTGCATGTGGGAAACAGACACAGGCAGATCCTGTGAGTAGGTAGGAAGCGTGTTCTATACAGGCTAGCCAGGGCTACCTAGGCAGACCTGTCCAGTGCCCTCTCTTAGACTATGAGGTGACCTGCGCTCGTGTGTACACAGGCCCTCTCCCCTCCCCCTCATACACGCAATTAAAAAATAAACAAAACAGATCGTTTTTTTAAAAAAAGAAAAGAAATATCTATCAATAGCTACAACAACTATCAATTCCTTTAATCATCAGTTCTGTTCCAGCCGTGGCCTCTTTCCACCCTGCTGTAATTAAACTCCATTGTATATTTGTCTTGGGAACTTTTCTCTCCTAGCTTGTGAGTCTTCCTCAGTTCTGTGTGTCTGCCTTTCCTGGTGAGCATCTTTTGTGTCCTACAGCACACAAAAGATGATTGACCCTTCTTCCGTGGCCATATGGATCACCTGCAGGTTTTATCTACAAAACACTACACTCCAGTAAATTACTTCCCTCTTTGGGTTGTTTCCTTGATGTATATTTCTACAGGTACAGGATAAGGATGAGTTGTGTGGATGGACAGTTGGCTGATTATCTGGTTGCTATAAAACTCCCCAGCATATATGGGAATAGCATGAATGAGACAGGCATTCGATAATCAGAAGTAACTGTTTGCACACGTACAGATGTAGAGGATACTTGTGGGGTCAGTTCCTTCCTTCCATCTTGTAGGCCCCAACGCCAAAATGAAGCCATCATGGTTGGTAGCAAGTGCTATAATAGGACCGAGCCATCTTGCAGGCCGAAAGCACACTTAAGGCGTATGCCTGTCTTGGAGTCAATTTACTATTTCTGTCTTGATAATTCAATTGGAAATTTTATGAATTTCCATCAGTTACTTAGAAAAATAATCCATTTTTCTTTTTCCATTGTGTAAAAATAGATTCAAATTGACCTGAGTTCAGAAGAAACATGGAAAAGCAAAAAGAAATGTTAGTCAAAGATCTATTCTATACAAACAAAAATCAGATGGAAAAGTAATAAATTATTTTTAGCACTAAAAAAAGTTAGAAGAAAAGAAAATTATATCGTTTCCCTAGTTACACAGAAGAGTTCATTTTGTTGTTGTTGTTCATATGTATATAAGCATTGTGTGTGTGTGTGTGTGTGTGTGTGTGTGTGTGTGCGCGCGCGCGCGCGCGTGTGTGTAACATGGTTTCCTGGCAGATATCTGTGATTATTAGGCAGCTTGGAACTGGCCCCTCAGAGCTTCACAGTTGATTCTGTCGTCTGCTCAAATGCTCTCTCTCCTCCCTGCTTCCGCCTTCCTCAACTCACTCGCATCAGCTCAGATTTACTCACCGCACATCCTAGCTGGCACACTATATTTCCTTTGTTTATGACCTGCCTCCTCCACTGGAATAGAGCACTTGATTAGTTTTTACTTAATGCATAAAAGGGGCCTGGGAAGCATTCCTGAGCAAATGAATCACACTTTGCCACTGAAAATTACTTTTGTTACTTCAAGAACAACAACAACAACAACAAAATGAACTCTCCTGTGTAACTAGGGGAATGATATAATTTTCTTTTCTTCTAACTTATTTTGTTTTATTTATTTATTTTTGGTTTTTCGAGACAGGGTTTCTCTGTGGCTTTGGAGCCTGTCCTGGAACTAGCTCTGTAGACCAGGCTGGTCTCGAACTCACAGAGATCCGCCTGCCTCTGCCTCCCGAGTGCTGGGATTAAAGGCGTGCACCACCATCACCCGGCCTCTAACTTATTTTAGTATTAAAAATAATTTATTACTTTTCCATCTGATTTTTGCTTGTATAGAATAGATCTTTGACTAACATTTCTTTTTGCTTTACCATGTTTCTTCTGAACTCAGGTCAATTAGAATCTATTTTATAAATGTTAAACTCTGTATTGATAATTTTGGGGGAAGGAGTGATAGGGATTGAACCAAGAGGCTCACATATAAACTCACAGGACACTTTACCACTGAGGGATACTTTCCATCTTGAAGACTTCACTTATAGGCCTCTTAGCACCTTTAATAAATACTTGAATTTTCTAATTTTTTAAATTGCATTTGTTTGTTTGTGTGTGGATAGAGGTGTGAGTGTATATTTTATAGCCAAAGGGAAAACTATCAACTCAAACTCCTCAAGAGTCTCCTTGTGGGAATTCTCCGACTAGGAGCTGGCTATACATACTTACGGTTCACTTTGGTTATTGTTATTTGTAAGCAGAGACTGCACATTCATTTCTTGGCTGCTCAAGCCAGAATAATCACACAGAAACTATATTAATTACAACACTGTTTGTCCCACAGCTTAGGTGTCTTTCTAGATAACTCTTATACCTTAAATTAACCCATTTCTATTAATCGATGTATCACCACGAGGCTGTGGACTACTGGTAAGATTCTGGTGTCCCTGACTCTGCCTTCTTTCTCCCTGCATACAGTTTAGTTTTCCTGCCTAGCTCTATTCTGCCCTGCCATAGGCCAAATCAGCTTCTTTATTAACCAATGGTAATAAAACATATTCCCATCAGCTATTATCATCCACAGGAATTTTCCTACTTCCTATTAGAGGTGAGAAACAACTAAAACAAATAAATGTCCTCCAGACCACTGATGCATTGTGTCTTACCACCCTACATAATGGGGACTGCATATGGGGTCTCCTAGCTGGGAAGCCCTCTGCCACTAAACTATAACCCTAACCTCTTACTATTTTTTTTTTATTTTTAGCACAAAGTCTCAATATGTAGCTCAGGTTGGTCTGGGACTTACTACAGAAAAGGCTACTGGTAAGCCTAGTATGCTAGAGGAAAAAGGAAACAAAATAAACAATAAACAGGAGAAAGATGTAATAAAGAAAGAAGAGAGAAACAGAAACCATTGGACAGACACAGAGAAGGAAGACAGGAATATAAGCTGCAGGACAGACTCAGGGCCAGAAGGTGTGGACAGAGCAATCACTCTATGTAGGTGTGGGCTTAAAAGAAAACCCTAGGATGTCTTCCTTCGATGATAAAAATGGAACCATCCAATTGAGCAGATTGGTCAGGCCCAGGCATTCTGAGTCACCCTTCTAATTTTATTCCATTCTCACAACACAATTATTCCCGGCCACTAATATTCTACAAACCCTATAAAATAAACACTAGCCTCATGAGGCAGCAACTCCTTTCTTTACCTTTTTCCATGAAAACCGTTGCATGCCTGGAGCAATTGATTGACAGGCTTTACTTTGTAGTGCAGCTCTCAATTTATAGAATAAAAAAGCAGTGAGAAGCACAGCCACTTCCCTGCCACACCCCAGTCTCCTCACTTACTTGACAAGTTATAATCAATGTGCCAATGCTGATACATTGTTATTAAATGGCTGAAGCTTACAGTTTATAACATAAAGATTCATACTTCATAGTATAAAGTTCTATGGGTTTCGATGAATGTATATAGCATTTGGCTTTTGTTATATTCACAAGAACCATTTCATTGCTCTAAATATTCCCTCGGCAGTAGATTATCTCTTTTTAAAAAATAGTTTTAATTCTGGGCATGTATGTGTGTGGGGGGGCTATGTACATGTGAGTGCAGTTGCCATGGAGGCCAGCCGAAGGCACTGGATCCTTGAAGCTGGAGTATTGTGAACTGAACTCGGGACCTCAGGAAGAGTAATATACTCTGCTGAGCCATCTCTCTGGTTCCCCATGTTAGTTCTTAATTGCTTTTTTTTTTCTACAGTTCAGGATATTGAACTTAAGGCCTTGTACATGTTAGGCAAGTACACTTAGTTGTTTTGTTCTGGTAGTTTTGTTTGTTGGTTCGTTTGGTTTGGTTTGGTTTGGTTTGGTTTGGTTTGGTTTGGTTTGAGACAGGGTCTCATTATGTAACCCTGGTGTGGTGGTTTGAATATAATTGACCCCCATAACCTCATAGGGAGGGAATTGGCACTATCAGGAGGTGTGGATTTGTTGGGAGTGAGTATGGTCCTGTTAGAGGAAGTGTGTCACTGTGGGGTGAACTTTGAGGTTTCCTATGCTCAGGATACCACCCAGTGTCTCAGTCAACTTCCTGTTGTCTGCAAGAAAGATGTAGCCCGCACCATATCTGCCTGCATGCCACCATGCTCCCTGCTTTGATGATAATGAACTGAATCTCTGAAATTGTAAGCGAGCCACCCCAACAAAATGCTTTAAAAAAAAAAAAAGAGTTGCTATAACCATGGTGTCTTTACACAGCAACATAAACCCTAAGAAACCTGGCTAGCTTGGAACTTGCTACACAGATCATGAAGGCTCTGAACAAAAGAGCGACACAACTATTTTTGTCTCTCAAGTACTGGACCAAGGCCTATATCACCACACTCAGCATTACTTTTGTTTTATTTTTAATGATTTTTACATTTTATTTATTCATTTAGTGGGGTTGGGGTGGGGAATGAATGTGTCAGGGTGCATGTGTGGAGGTCAGAGTACAGTTGGGAGAGTTGGTCGTATCCTCTGCCATGTGGGGTCTGGAGATCAAACTCAGGTTTTCGATTTAGCAGCAGGTGCCTTTGCCCTCTGAGACATCTCGCCAGCCCCCCCTTTTTTAATAATAAAATTTATAAAAATAACAGGATGAAAAGTTCTCAGTAGGTGATAGGTTATGTTAGTTCACTATATGATTGTTAGAAATTATATGAATTCCTATATAAGCAGCAAAATAATGGAATTTTAAAATACAAGAATATTGTAATTTAGCAAATTAAATTCCTTAAGACTTTGTCAGTTAGCTTCTTATACCATTAATCTAACTACTAGGAAGAAATAAGTAAGAAAATAAAAACAAAACTATATAATTCTCTTGAGGTCTGTCCACGGGAATATTTTTGGTACACCAACAGGCACCTTTTTGCTGCCTGTTTGCATCGGGAATATAATTAGTAGCTAGACTCTAATTTAAGAATGTTAATTATAAAAGAACAATGTACTATTTTAAGAGCAGAATGGAAGTCACCTAACCTTTATTCCAGGGGCATTTTCAGGATTTAACCAGAAAGGTGAGGTTGATGACTACATTCTATATGTTATTTTTGTTTGCTAAGACCATTCATTTCAGGAAGACTTTATAATCTATACTTGTTTGCTTTGGAATGCAAAAATGTTACGAAGACAAACATGGCTTTGCTGAGTATTATGCCTCTCTGGTCACTACTGTTTAAAATACAAAGTATGGCATTTATGAGATATGGGCAAGGATGAGGAACCAGGCTTTTCTCCGCTGTCACAGGAGGCCTTGAAGAATTTACACTCCTCACACAGAGAGAAAACAGTATCGCTGTGACCCTTTGCTTTGACCAGGATAATTGGCCTTATTTGCACCTGTTTTGTAATCCATTCTCTTGTATTGCCCAGCCTTCAATCTAAATCCTCAGACCTATTGGCACAAGCTATGTGGCTCCTTTTTGGCAAACTCCAGAGAAATACTACATTAAGTTTAGTTCCTGAGATCCACTGTAGAGCCTGAAGTGAATGCATTTGCAGGGCCCCTTGCATGAGTCATAACTGCCTCTACAATTATGTGGGCAGGGAAATCCAAAGGTAACTCCTCAACAGACTCTCATGCACCCCAAGACGGGGAGGCTGAGCAGTTGCAGGTGGAGATAACAGCAGACTTTATGCCATTACATGCCATCTGATTTTGTGGCCTTTACGAGTTGACTAACCTGTAAACACAGTCTTACCTTGGTATAATCACTAACAGTCTAGGCTTGCTAGGCACGGTTCATTACCATTTCCAAAGCATTTGAAAAATGACGAGTGATCTCAGACCCAGTCATTCTTTTCTAAATATTTGTGGTTGCGATGGCAACTCATTAAATTGATTGTTTATTTTTTTACAGGAGAACAAGAACTGACTCAGACACTATAGGTAAGGAACAAATTCCAAGACATGTTTTGTTGTGCTCTTAGAACGTTAGAACAAAGGGTTCCAGCTGCACTTTCTCATGCCTTCCCGTTCTAAACACTCTACCCTGGAGAGACCCTTCCAAGCCCATCTTCAGATTCTCCCAGGCGCCAGTCACTTTGACTTCCCAGTTCCGAGTCTAATCAGGCACAAACCACTCCAAGGAGAGCTCTACAGATGGAGTCCAGTCCACAGCAGTAACAGGGCAGATCTGGATGGGGAGCATTTTTGGTGAATTAAAAATCACTCAGCTCCTCTGCTGTCCTTTATGTCTTTAGCCTAACACTCACTGTGGAGGGACATTATTTAATGTTTGGATACAGGGCTTTCTTCTTAACACATTCCCATGTCTTAAGGAATCGTTAATTTGTAACAACAAACATTTGACGAGGAGGTTATCATATAGGAGAGGATATGGAAACCTTGCCCTTTGCCGACTGCAGACTCACCTCTAAGCCACTCTCTAACCTATGAGCCAGAAGAAGCCTCAGCTACCTCACACTCATAAAAAATATTATGGAAAGAACACAGATGAATATTTAACTTGATTTAAGTGAAAAGAAAAATAATACAAAAAACAGAATATTTGAAGACATTTGTGGTCATTCTTAAGAGTTAGTTCTATAAAAAAAGGAAAGAAAGGAAAAGAAGATAGGGTAGATATAACTTTCTTTAAAGATTTGCTTACTTTGTTATGTGTATGGGTGTTTTTTTTCTGCACGTATATATGTGCACCATGTGTGTGCCTGATACTGGGCAAGGTCAGAAGAGGGCAGCAGATGTCCTGGAACTGGAGTTACAGTTGTGATCCATCAAGTGAGTACTGAGAACTGGACCCAGGTCTTCTGAAAGAGCAGCCAGTGTTCTAAACCAATATAGCATAGAGTTTTACACAAATGAGACTTGTTTTTATAGCTTCTCATTGGGCTTCAGGATCCAAAACACCAGCTGAGCTTCATCTCAACCAGAACGTGGGTCTGCATTCTACTCTACAGTGTTGAGCCTGAGAACACTAGAGAGAAATGTGCTTCTATAAAGAAAATGCAAGATGAGGGCTGGAGAGATGGCTCAGTGTTAAGAATGTGTAGTACTCTTTTAGAGAATCCCACTTTGATTCCAGCTCACAACCGCCTCTGACTCAAGCTATAGGAGATCTCTGGCCTTCATGGCACCCACACATACATGGTCTTTACTTTCACAGACATGCACACGTATATACATGTGATTAAAAATAAATCTTTTATAAAAGAAAATGAAAGATCTCCCTTTTAGTTTGTAGAATTTTTACCCATCAACTACTACCGTAAACTGTATCTTATAAAGAAGCCAAACTAAAACTCCAGAGTTACCCAGTAAAAGTAAATACTGCCGTCTTTGTTTACTAAAGGCAAAGAGCTGTCTAATGGCAGCCCAACTGCTAAAAACATGACCAACTAGTCACTAAACACAGAGATAGACCTAGTGCTGTGTGTGAAGGAGTCGTTGGCCAGCTACAGATGGGTGTAGTCCATGCAGAGAACTAATATGTCTGCTGGTACAAACTCAACTGGTTTTGCAACTGCACAAGCATGTGATGCTTATGTATTCTATATGAAGAACATTGGCAGACTAGGGAGAGATTAGACAAAAATAGCAGGCAAGTTACCTGCCATAACACTATGTGTTAGCCAAAGAGAAGCCACTGAATGTCAGAGAAGTGGTGAAATTGCTGCTGTGTTTTAAAATGTTTCTCCACTGACTAAATCTCTGAGAATCTAGAGGATGTCAGGCAGGCACAAAGAGGCCAAGTAGGAAGATATTCTGTCAGTCAAGGTGGAGGGTGCCAAATGGTCTTGGACAGACAAGAAGTAGTGAGAATTGAAACAAGGGCAGGAAGAATTACTCACATGTTTTATACATATATACTTATACATATATAGTTAATATGTACTAACTATGATGGTGGGGTGACGATGATGATGACGATGATGATGATGGTTGACGGGATGCAGAGAGGCCAGGCACTAAAGGGCTGAAGCCTGAGGATATGTTTCAATCCCCAGCATCCACATAAAAAGCTAGGCATAGCAGTGCACACTAATCATCTCAGCACTATGCAGACTGGAGGATCTTGGGGGCCACAGATCAACTTAACTGAATCTGCAAGCCCCGGGTCTTGAGAAACCATGTCTCAAAATTCAAGGTGGAAAGGTCCTGAGGAGAACCCGAGGTTGTCCTCTGGCCTCCACATGCACGCAGGCGCACACACACGTACAGTACATGTACACCTACCATGCATGTGTGTGCTCACACAGACAATTATCCTCAGTCTACAAGTAGAAACAAGAGAGACAAGGAGCAAGAATGACAATTTGGGAGACTAGGACATATAAACCCATGAAACAATTTGAAGGGACCCAGAGAGAATATGGAGAAAGGCATCCAAACACTGATGTTGAGTGGAAGCCCCAGGCTTTAGTTCTGACAGTACTTTCTCCAATACATGAATATGACATTTATCTTGTCTCTGTGTGTATGGCTGGGTCCTTGGGCTGAGGGCATTTTAACAATTATTCTTAAAGCTGATAAGGTTGTGCTGCTGACAGAATTTCTGTAAGTCTAGCAGGCAGCTTGGAATGGGTGTCTTGGACACTCCAGAAACAGACACCACAAAGGAGTAGCAAAAGTCCACGTGGAGCTTGCTGAATCACAGGCATGGCACAATCTCCAATGCGCATTAACTATTTTCCCTGTTTGTTTTCTCTCACGTGCTTTCCCGTTTCTTCCTTCGTTCCTCTCCCGTGCCTCCCCATTTTTCTGTAGCCCTGTACAGTTTTTCAGTTTTCCCCCTGATTAGCATTTCCTTTCCCCTTTTCACCCTCCTCTAACCCATGGCTCCCCTTCCACACTCTTACCATTCACTGATACTTTTTAACCAAGAAAGCAAAGCCTACCCCCTAAACCATCCTAAACCCCCATTCTATTAAATTCAGGCTGGACAAAGACTAAAAATGTGTCTGTAATTCTAGTTTCTAGGTAATGCCAAATAATAAAGCTTTCCAAAGAAGGAAAATAATCTCCCGTGCGAAGCTTGTCTGACTCTCGGGTTCCCAGCTCCAGGCAGTGCTAGTGGAGGACAGAGACATCCAAATCATCCCCCCCACACACACACCTCTGCAGTGAGGGGGTTACTCTCTCTTCTTTCTGAACTCATTTTATGTAAAGTGGCACTTCAAACGGACGGTTTCTATCAGCAAGGCCGGGGAATGGCAGGGCAGATCCCAAGCTAGACCTGTCGCTCTGGACCCTCGTAGATCTCTCTTCTTTCTTAACTTTTCCTTTCTTGCCTTTCAAGAATCCACTCTTCTCAACTTTTTCTGATTTCTTTGTAGTGAGCCCAGATGGTAGGCTTCTCTATGATGCCTCAGACATCATAGAGAAACGAGACCAAAGACAAAGGTTCGAGAAGTGAGAGGGAAACCATATATGAAGTACTCACGTTTCCTTCCTACCCTACCTGCTTCTTTTTCATCTTCCTGTTCAATATGACAAACCAAGTTCTACGTGGCCATGCTCATTCCCTGCTTGTGAAACCTGAGCTGAAAGGAAAAGGGAGGGAATGCCCCTGAAGGGACCAGGTTTGTGAACCAACAGTGAGCTCCCCTGGACGGAACGAGGGCACTTGGCGAGGTAGTGAGGACATTGTTGGAATTGGAGACCCAAATTAAGTTTTCTCCTTGTGTGCCCTTTTCTCTCTTGTCTTTGGCCTTCCTTCTTTCCCACTTTTCCTCTAATGATATCTCTTCCACTTTCCCTCACTCTTGCTCCTCTTCTTTGCCGGCTCTTTCTCCTCATATCAAATCCTCTTCTAATTTCCTCAACTTTGTACCTCATCTGTCTCCCCCTTTCTCAGGGGAAATGCACATAAGACGAGTAACACAGAAAAAGTTACAATCGGTGAAAAAGCCTGTTGAATGACCGACCTAAAGGTGAGTTTTCAGTAAGACAAGACTCTGTAGATGTAAATGGTAGACATTTTAATAAGTTGACTCTTGACATGAATCTCATTACTTCTATTGTAGTAACAAAAGAGGCTAAGTTGCCAATAAAGAGGAAGAATAGAATGTGAGGGAGGTTTGCTGTGGCTTCTTCTCTAGACTCTAGGCTAGGTGGTGGTGTAGGAGGTCCTTCTGTATTTGTGTTTATTTCATTGGTTGAATAAAGAAGCTGCCTTGGCCTTTTGATAGGGCAGCCCTTAGGTGGGTGGAGTAGACAGAACAGAATTCTGGGAGGAAGAAAGCAGAGACAGAGAGCCGCCATGAATCTCCGGCCCAAGACGGACATAGGTTAGGATCTTTCCCAGTAAGCCACAGCCTCATGGTGCTACACAGATTTAATGGAAATGGGTTAATCAAGATGTGAGAATTAGCCAATAAAAGGCTAGAGCTAATGGGCCAGGCAGCAATGAATACAGTTTCTGTGATTATTTAGGGGATAAGCTTGCCGGGATCTGGGCAGGAACGCAGCCTGCTGTTCCCTTTACAACAAGGTGGCAACACCAGCAGGAGGCAGAACAGAGAGAGCACATACTTCTGCTACTCCATGGGAATTATTTCTCTCCTTATGCTATACTGGTCCCAGGGACTGAACTCGGGTCATCAGTCTTGCCAGCAGGCACCTTTACCTGAGCATCTTGTCTGTGCGTAGATCTTAAACTTTGAAAAACTTTATTATAAATAGTTTTATTATTTTTACTTTTAGAATTATTTCTATTTTTATTGGCATATGTTTTATGTGTATGAGTGTTTCACCTGCATGTATGCACTAAATGCATGCCTTTGGAGGTTGGATGAAGGCATCAAACTCCCTGGAACTGGAGTATTGTACAGTAGATAGTACTACATAATGTATAGTATAATTATAAGCCACCATACGGGTGCCAGGAACTGAACCCAGGTCCTGTGTGAGAGCAGCAAGTGGTCTTAACAACTAAGCTATCTTCCCAGTTCTAATTTTATCTTTTAACCACTCCTTTGTATTAATTTTTAGCCTTTAACTTAAGAGTAAAACCATTTAGGATTATATGTTAAGTACATATTTTGCATTTCAGACATTTGAAATAAACTGACTTTTGTGGTTTTTGTCAGATCAGTACAAACTACTAAACTAAAAACAAAACCCAACTCAGAAAAATTGCAGTCCCTTCAAGAGGAAAACAGCAATATCTTTTGTGTGGCAGGAATACAGGCTACTACTAATCACTCAGATGCAAATCCATGCCAATCTAATTCTAAAATCCTATTTTAAATGTGGATTTTTTTCTTTTGTAGATATGTATCTTTAAAAAAAACTAAAGAGCTATGAACATTATAAGGATTTCCATTTATAAGCTCGGTTTATACAGCATCTTTGATTTGGGCTCATTGGGAAAAGCTGTTCTTCTCTGGTCTGACTTTCATCACTGCTACAGTCCTACTCTGTTTCCTGCATTGGGTGTTTTGGGGTCACTGATGAAGCCTGTACTCTTCACATATCTGTGATCTAACTGAATACTTTGTGCTAAATAGTATTTATTGAGTCCATAATTTGTCAATACATGATATTAAGTGACAATTTACTGAGTGTCATTTCCAACCAGATTTTTAAGAAACTCCAATTAAAGGAAACCATAAGGCCCCACCCCATGGGCATAGAGCACTTGCCCATGCTGGTGAGTGCAAGGCCCTGACTTTAGTGTCCACATCCCCAGAGCCAAAGAGGAAAAGCCAGAAACTATAGACAATTTCTCTTTGAAGAATGGTTGTATTCTTTAAAGTTTCCACTTAAGGGATGGGCAGATGGCTCTGCAGTTCAGAGCACTTACTTGTCTTGCAGAGGACTTGAGTTCAGTTCCCTGCACCCACAACACAAGGCCATCTGTAACTTCAGTTCCAGGGGATCTGCCCTTCTGGCCTCCATGGGCACCAGACATGCATGCATGTATGTATCCGTACATATACATACATGCAGGCAAAACACTCATATACATTAAAAATACAGTTGTCGATTATGTCCTAAAGCCTGCTGGTTGCTCCACAGTAGGCTTCTCATGTACTATCTCAGCCAATCTGCACAGGAATGCAGAGAGGTCTGCTCTTTCCCGTGGTTACAGATGGTAAAGCAAAGCCTGGAAGATATTTGTTCAAGGTATACATAGAAAATGGTGGAAATAGCATTTGAACATGAGGAGCCCTATAGCCAAGCGAAAAGAAACCTGTAATTCACAAACTCGTATATATTTCCATTTAACAGTACTCCTTTAGGGAAAAGTCCTTTACCCGTTCTCTTGGCTCACTGCCCAGGGATTTGTCTTCCTTTACCTGCTGATCCACAGATGGAAAGAATTTGTTTTCCATCTCCACAGGAGGAAGAGGATCTCCATGAAATCAAGAAGAGGAGACAACTACTGGGGACGTGTTAAAATCTGAAGTACACATAAACACTTTGCAATTTGGAAGCGACTTCTCCTTATAATCTATTTCTTAGATATAGATTGTCTGTGACAAGTTAGGGAAGACAGTCTTAACTGTGACTGGTTATTACTAACAAGAGTTCTTCAAAAGACTGATATATAGGCACCTTAGCAAAGACTTCAGAAGATTCTTACAAAGCTAAGACATTCTTATCAGATGACCAAAGAGAAATGAAAAGCATGCTCATAACAAGACATAAGTTCAAGACAAGGCTTATACACAAATGAGCACACTGGTTTGTTCATAATAGAAAAACCTTGGAAACAATCCAACTGCCTATCAACAGATGAGTAGCTAAACAAATTGTGGTATGTCCATACAGCAATACCACTTGGCAACCAAAAGAAACAAACTAGTAATAAATACTTCAACACAGCAATCATAGAAACATGTTGAATAAAAGAAGTCAGGTAGTAAAAGAATACACGGTGTGATTTAAAAGATTTGGAAAACAACTCGTTTATGAGATAGGTCAGTGGCTCTCTGGGGCATGGTTGGCTAGGAAGGCAATGACTGGAAAGTGATACAGGGAACTTTTGGAAGACAGAAATATCCTATCTTTTGACTGGGGTTTTATATATACATATATTAATATTAATATATAAGATATTATATATATATATATATCTCATCAGTGTATATATTTTCCAATAAAATATTTTAAAGGGAACAAGTTTGATTTCATATTATATCTTTTGACAGTTGGTTTTTAAAATCAATATATAATTACACACTAAAACAATGAAGTTCTACAGTTTGGATCTTGAATGGCCCCCAAAGGCCCATCTACTGAAGACTAGGCTTCTGGCACTATTAGGAGGTAGCTGACTTTCAGACAGTGGGGTTTAGTGAAAGAAAATTAATTAGACCATTGCAAGTTGTGGAGGTTTGAATGAGAATGGGCCCCACAGGCTCATCTATTTGAATCCTTCGTCTCCAGCGGTGGAACTGTTTGGGAAGGGTTAGGTATGGCCCATTGGAGAAGGTGTGTCACTAGAGACCAACTTGAAGGTGTCAAAAGACCAAGTCATTCCCAGTTTGTTCTCTCTCTGTTTCTGCCTCCTGCTTGTATTGGATCAAACAGCTCTCAGCTACAGCTTCAGTATCATGCCAGGCTGCCTACTGCAGTGCTCCCTCCCATGATGATCATGAACTTTAACCCATGGAACCATAAGCCCAATTAAATACTTTCTTCGCTAAGTAGCCTTGACCATGGTGTTCGTCACAGCAATAGAAAATTAACTCAGATAGGGTGTGCCCTTTGAGAGACTATTGTGACTCTATTCCCTTCCTCCTTTGTTCTTTGTTTCCTAGTCACCAGGAAATGAGCATTTGCTTCACATCTCCTCATCTCAATGTATTGTCCTGCCACAGGCCTCAAGCAACCACAGACTGAAACCATGAGCCAAAGTTTATGTTTGTGTTTATTTTGTTATAGTGAAGGAAAGTGCACACGTGTGCACCTGCGCACATATAACCAGTGGTAGAACCTAGCATGCCTGAGGCCCTAAGACCACTCCCCAGCACCACTAAATAAAAAGATAGCATAGTTTTATTAGGCTTAAAAGGTAAAAGTACACCTACACCCAAACCTACTTGCTCTTAATGATGTCTCTCGCTGTACTGTCAGGGGTCTGTGACACAGAAAAAGTGCTTGCTTATCTGTTCACTCCTGCAATGCTGCCAGCATGGCAGGGAGGAAGGGGTCAATTCCCAGCCTGAGGTTTCAACTTGGAACACATTTCCCAACAGCCTGCTAGTGAAGAGCTACAGAAGCTATGCACTGTAGCACTATATGATAACCAAATGAGTTTTTACTGCTTTTCCTTTAGTTTTGAATTAGCGTAAGAATTTTTAACAGAGGGGATAGGGAGATGGCTCAATAGATAAGAGCAGTTACTGAAAATACTAGATCAGTTCTCAGCATCTACATGGTGGTTCAAAACTATCCATAATCGAGATACACCTACACCCAAACCTACTTGCTCTTAAGGGACCCAGGGACTTGAGGGACCCAGTATCTGCTTATGGTTTCTGCAGGCATCGGGCACACATGGGGTACACAGACATACATGTAGGAAAAACTTTCATATACATATTATCAATATATATTTATATTTGGTAGAGTTTATGTGGGAGTTTTACTGAAATAAAGGGAGTGGGGGAGGGAAGAGAGAAAGAGAGATATTGATACAGAAAGAATGAGGAAGAAGAGGAGAAGAGGCAAGGACCAGCCTGCCTCTTCAGAAGAGCAGTGGGAAAGAGCACAAAAATCTTTTTTGAAACCTCACCACAGGTGTGCATGGTAGTGAAGCCCTAGCATTCGGATCACTTGAGTCTAGGAATGTATTAGTACGGCGTAGAAAGATTCTGTCTCAAAAAAAGAGATTTATTCGGGGGACACTTATTCCTTTAACCATATCAACACATCAGAAATGTAGAACTTAGTAAACAGTCTCTACTGCTAAAAAACAAAACCAAACAATTTCTGAAGGAAAAACTGGGGCCAAAGGAACATACTGAAGCTATCTAGAGACTAAATCTGAAGACGGAGACAACTGAATTTTGAATTTGAAGGTTTAAATGCTTAATTGGACTTAGGATACTTTTTGAGAAAGTGCCATATCAAAAATGCTTAGCAATGGGTGTGATCCTGTCATGGAGTGTGCCATTTTCCTACATTACTCATGAGAAAGGAATGGTAAAGATTTTCTGCAAGACTCATAGTTGACAGCTGGGTGGAGTTGGCAGATGATGTAAGTTATTTACATGAATGTGGACAAAAGAAAAGATTGTGATAATGGTCTATATTATTTGATTTTTTTCTATATAATCCTAGTGGTTACTTGCTCAGAAGGGAGTAAAATATAAAATAATATTCCTCAGGACTGGGTGTACAATTTAGTGGTAAATTTTGTCTAGCAAATACAAGATATAAAAATAAATCAAACCAGATGACCAACCAATCACAAGTTCCAAATATGATCACAAATACTTGATATTTCCTTAAGGGCAGAGACTACTCCTTTCTCTTGACTATAGGAGAGATTTAGTGACTAGCTCCAGAGACTAAATCACAAAAAGGTCCATGGTTTCTGTTCTGGTTACTCTCCTGAATCCTTGGTTCTGGGGTGAGAAAGCTATTGCCACCCAAAGAGAAAGCTAAATGACCAGGAAATGGTGCCTGCAGTAAACAGCTATCAGAATGAGCCTTCTTGAAAGACACCCTTAGGTCTCAGTCATGCTTCCCGATGTCTCAGCTGCCACCCTGATTTATAACCTCAGGAGAAGCCAGTGAACTTGGTCCAGTTTCCTGACCCACACAAACGGAGAGATTACATTTGTGTACAATAGTGAGTCACAAATCTATCCCCAATTTTACTGCCAGAACTTGTCCTGTCTATATTTTACATGGACGCTTCAGATGCTTTATGAAATAATGCTATCTGTCCATGTCTTCATTACAGCAATTCATGCATTTTATCAAGATTTTGTGTGTATTCATTCATATATACACACATATAGAATCTAAAAGGAGGGGGAGGAGTAAGGCATCTATTCTCGGCTGTAGCCAAGTTGTTCTCCATCTCCGATGCCCTGACCTGAGATGAAAGGACTGAGAGACTGTTCTGCTTTCCTGTGTTTGCTTAAAATGTCCAAGAGGCCTAAAAGCTTTCTCTAAGTACTTGTTTAGTTAAGCCACGGCAGGAGCTACACATTGTTTACATCTACTTGATTTAGATAGATTAAAATCCCAAGCATGCTTTGAAACATACCTCCAAAAATTACTCTGGAAAGAGGAAAAGGTGCCCTTTTCCCCGGGGAGCAGGGGGGGCTCTAGGGATAAACAGTTCTACAGGGAACCACTTGGTTGTTCTTGGTCTCCCACTCCACCAACAGGCTTACCAGAACCTGGTGAGGGCCAATCCCTGCTGCATTCCTTCTGGGGTCTCTCACATGGGAAGGTTAGGACTTCCTGTGAGAAGTCTGTAAAGTCTACTATCACGTCCACTGCAGAGTTTTAACAAGTTCTAGGTAGGTTTGCTTCTTATACCTGAGTTGTAATTTCCACTGAAAATTCACGCTGTTAGCCTGACTTCCCCTAGTCTGTTTCACAACAGCAGAGCTGGCACAGCGACTGAAACTTCCCCCTGGACGCCCTTAGAGCTGTTATATTTTAGAAACAAGACAGCTCAGCTTGTCAGACACTTGTAGAAGCTCTGGAGCTAAAGCTAAGTGCAAGTCATTAGTCATCGATTCTGCCTTTGGAAGGGACTTTGGGTTGCTAATTCTTGACTATACCAATTAAATAAGGAATTATAGTAGTTATAGTAACCCACGAAGCATAGCAATGAGGTAAGAAAGTACAAATAGTTTTCTTTATTTGCCATGGTCTGCCCTATCCACCTCCTGCCACTTAGATGAAAGAAACAGGAGACAGAAGCACTCACCCCATGCAGAATTTTCTTTTTTTTTTTTTTCCAAGACAGGGTTTCTCTCTGTGGTTTTGGAGCCTGTCCTGGAACTAGCTCTTGTAGACCAGGCTGGTCTCGAACTCACAGAGATCCTCCTGCCTCTGCCTCCCGAGTGCTGGGATTAAAGGCATGCGCCACCACCGCCTGGCCAGAATTTTCTTAAGAAATGGGATAATCATAAGCTAAACACACGACAAAACTGAAGTTTGTCTCTGAACATCATCTCTATTTGACCTACTCATGTCTATGTCGTTCATTATCTATTCAGTAAATATTCATTAAGTCCTATCTATGTATCAGATACCATAACAGACATGTAGCAATCTAAAAATAGATAATGAGTAAAATAAAGTCTTTCTCTTTATAAAGCCTACTAGTGATGGTAAATAAGTATAATGAAAATAGAGTAGTGGGGATACAAACAGGGAGTACCAGGAGACAGCGGAGAATGGTTCTGTTTATCTAGTGTGGAGCAGGCTTCACTGAGAACATCTGAAAGGAGACCTAAATGAAGTAAAGCAGCCTTGTGGAGACTACTTCAAGCACAAGAAACATCAAATGCAAAGGCTTTGAAACAGAAGCTGCTGGAACAGGAGGAGCAACAGGAACAGCTCTGTGTTTGATGTAAAATGAGAAGGGGAAAGGGTAGGAAGAGCCGAGGTCAGGAAAATAAAGATCATACTGACCCAGAGAGTACTGAGCAGCAGGATGACTTGACTTCATCTTTGTTTAGCTTTCTGGCGGCTACACTAAGAAGAAAAATACTGATGGGAAGGAGGCTACTATAATCCAAGCATAGGATTGGTTTGGAGAACCATGGGATAATGGTTTGGAGTACACTGGAAACAGCAGGATTGGAACCTAGATAGCTTTTTCAAATAAATATATTTACTTATGTATTTGTGTATGTGCATGCTGCCCTTGCATATATGTGACAGTAAACATGTGGAAGTCAGGGGACAATTTTGTGGTACCTGGTTCTCTCCCTCTACCATATGCATTCCAGAGATCAAACTCAGGGTGTCAAGCTTGGTGGTAAACACCTTTACCCCTGAGTCATTTTCCTATGGGCTGAGTATAATGGATTTATTAAAATGCTGCAGGTCCCCCAGCGGTGGCAGTGGGCAGTGGGTCACAAGAGCAGCCAGTCCCAGGCAGGGACGGAAATGAGACCAAGCCACAGATCTCCGAGGGCGACTGGTCCTGGGCAGGGAGCCACGCAGTGGGCGAGAGACAGACGGATAAGCACACCATGCAGAGTGAGGTTGGATATTTATTTAGTGGGTTATGGAAGGGGAAGGGAGAAGGGGGGAAAGAGCAGAGAGGCAGAGAGAGAGGGGGAGAGAGGGGGGAATGGAAGCTGCTTCTTCGAGAGGGAGATGGAAAAGGAAGGAACTCAGGCTGGAAGCTGAAGATCAGCTTGCCTCAGCAGACAGGGGAGGGAGTGGGCGTGGCTTGTCTCTTGAAGAGACAGGATAGACCATTGCACTGAGTATTTTCTGAAGGTAGATATAAGAAAATCTCATGATGGATTTTATGTTCATGTGAAAGAACACCTGAACAAATAGGAACTAGACAAAATCATAATTTTCACATTAAATTTTTAATGCTTGTTAGAATTTCTACTGAAGATGCTGGGCTGTCAAGTGAGTATATGATTTGCAGGTTGGGTAGAACTCCATAGTACAGGTATATTTGTAGTTTATAAGTTGAGTGTGTTTAGATAGTATCTGAAGCCATAAGATCAGATGAAATCATCAAGAGAGTAAATAATAAAGAACATGATGATAGGACCAGGTACATAGCTCAATACTTTACAAAACAACAAAAAGCTCGGAGAAGAAAATAAAACATTTACCCCAGATGAAGTTCCAAACACACCACTGCCTAACATTAGCAAAGGAGCTAAGATTGGAAACGCAAAGCATGGGAAAATACTGGGTATTGCTTTTGTTGTTATTACCAGGGGAAATCGGGTTCCCTTTGGGATTCTTAGTCTCATTAATAAAAGAATTTAGAAATTGGCTCAAAGAGAGCTCAAGGAGAATTTTAGTGGCGTTAAAGGGAAAAGCAAGACACTGGTTAGCTGGAAATCCTTGTAGCCACCAGGAGCAGATGGGGAAAAATCCCACCTTCCAAGTTAGGTGTGGACCAGAGGTGGGTTTCTGAAGCAGGATGGGCTAGTGAGCCAGAGGAAAAGCATCTAGCCAGCTGTCTTTTGCTGCCTGCTCCCTCTTGTTTGTATTTTGGGGCTTTGTTTCACATAAATTCTATTCACAGGTGATGTCAGGCTAAAAAAGGTGTTCCAGTCTTCCCCCAGAAAACTTTCTTTCACGTGCTAATCTCCACGTAGCTTCTTTTGTTTCAACTCTCTTATCACATTCCTGCTGCAGGAGATGAGACCTAGAGTCTCACACCACCTAAGAAAGCTCCTAGCTGGGCATTGTTTTGGGTTTTTCTTATCTCTCTGCCTTTCCCAAGCTAGTGTTAACTTCTGGGTTCAAATAATCTCCTTTCCTTGGCTCCCCAAACAGCTGTGACCATAGGCCACACCACCATGCCAGACACAAAAGCTGTTTGAAGCACTCATGGAATTAAATTTCAATGAGAAATAAGTTAGCAGATAGAAGGTTCAGGTCATACATTACTCAGACCTATTCAGACATTCACATATTAGCATGAGCTAAAGTAATAGCTGATATTTTTCATGCAAATGAAACAAATTTGATTGGGAAATTGATGAGGAAAAAATGTAATTTTGCAAATCTCTTTTAAGGACAGTTGGCTTGCTTTTTTGAAATTCAGTCTTGAACATAGCATAGCTTCATCAAAAAATTTCAAAGTTCCAATTTTACCTACTTCCTCTCTCCAGAATAAAATGTCTCATGGAACATGCTTTATTTAGCTAAACATGCTTTATTCAGCTTGACATACGGCCACTAAGAAATGTCTAAACAAAAGTGTGATGAATGACTTACATCCTAAATATTGAACATCTTATACTGGGGTTATTTCTCATTTTTGTTCTAATAAATTCAGACTTCTATTCTCTGTGTACTTGTCATTCAAATTCAGACAACGGTTTATGTCTGTTGTGTTTAAAATATGAAGTGTTCCCCCAAAGGGTCATGTGGTAAAGATTTGGTCCCCAGATGGTTGGGGACAGTTAAGAGATGATTGGAGTTGTTAGGTTTTGAGCTAAGGGCTAATCAGGCCACACCTACCTGCCCTAAACTCTTTTCTTACCCATCTTTTAAAGGGAATGGGAAACTTCTTATCTAAAGCTTGTCTGTGAATCTATAACTCCCTAACAGACTCCCCAGGTGCCCTGATTCCAGGACAAAAGCAATATCCTAATTCGATTCCCACTTCCTGGAGGAAGTTTAAAGGCTCAGACTGTCAGACATCAGAGGGCCACTGGTATAGGGGTATACCTTAACTAAATGTGCTTTCATGGACATGACTTCCCCTACATGAGCACAGTCACTCATTCCCTCCCTGGAATGCAGGATCCCTCCCCTCCCAGCCACCAGAGAATCAAAGGCAGTCTAACTGCCAGAAGTACCATGACGATTCCCTCTTCCTCAGAGACCTAGGAGAAAAGACCCCACTCTGCCTCAGGAGCCCCAACAGTTCCTGCCACGCTGTCTGCCTATCTGTGGCTGAGAGCCTGACATCTCAGAGACCCTGCCAATGTGTTGTCTGTCCGCAGCATTAGTAGCTCTTTGATAAATCTCTCACCCAAAAGAACAATCTGCCTCAGTGTCCCTCTCAAATCCCAACCCCGAGACGAGGTCAGCTTCATCAGCGGATTAATGCATAGAATGGACAAGCTAGTTGAATAGGTTATTAGGAGGTAGGGCCTGTTTGGAAGAAGCCACTGGACATGTGCCTTTGAAGGGAATCCCTTCTTTCCAGGCTGGTCGCCCTCTCTCTTGCTCCGCCTTCTGTCCTGCATGATGTGAGCTGCTTTCCTCTAATACACGGTCCCACATCCGTGAGTATGGACCCAAAAGCCAGGGCAATAAATCGTCATGGACATAAACTTTGAGCCCAGACAAGCCGTTTCCTGTGTTTCTCAGACACTGTAAGACAGGGGTGAAAAGGGACTAATGCAAATGTCTATTTTTTATTTTAAATTTAATTGATGAAAACGGCATATATTTGTGATATATAACATGTTTTCAAAAATGCATATATTTATAGACTGGTTAAGCTGAGCTAATTAACATTTCCTCATATGCTTTTTTTTGGGTGAGAACCTTAACATTTACTGTTTTCAAGCATGCCACAAATGATGAACTATGGACACTATTTGTACAGTAGATCTCTCACGCTTACTCCTCCAGTCTAACAGATTTTGTAGCCTTTGATTCCTCCCTACTTCCCCACTATTGTAGATATTATGACTGCAGTTTATTCTCTGTCCCCAGCCCTACCCCCAGTTAGTTAGTAAAGCTCCTCTTGAGAAGAAACTTTGTTTTTTTGGTTTTTTTTTTGTTCCTTACTTCCATCAGCCATGATTTCTTACTGTCAGTCTTCCCCCTACTGTGAACTGCTCCAGGACAGAGGCTAGCAGTTGCTTCAGTTCCTATAGCACAATGCTTGCTGCATTGGAGTGTTCAATTACTTCTTACTGAAGAGTGAACATTAGTTAAAGACAATTCATTGAACAATACTGACCTGAACTGAATGAACTGATGCTAATTATAGACAGTGGAACTGTTTAATATTCTTAGTTTAGAAACAAATTTGTTTTTACAACTTCTTTGTTTTTTGTTTTACGACAATGAATTGGTGTTTTACTCAGTGAACATTCTGCTTTTAACTTATATTATATATAGTTCATACAATTAAAAATGAGTAAGGAAGGCAGGCAGTGGTGGTGCACACCTTTAATCCCAGGACTCGGGAGGCAGAGGCAGATAGATCGCTGTGAGTTCGAGGCCAGCCTGATCTACAAGTTAGAGCTGTTACACAGAGAAATCCTGACTATGGATGTACATGGTTTCTTTGCTTCCTACCGCTAGGAAAGCTAAGGATTTCAGGTTCAAGGCCAGCCTTGGCTATATATTGAGAGTCTGTTTCAGGAAAAGAAAAAAAAAAAGTGTTTAGGCAACTAAGTCAGTTATTAAACCTCTTTTTCTAGTAAAAAAGTAACATATAATATCCATGGTTAAGAATTTCAAAGATAATGATAAAACTGAAGAATCTTGGAATCTGAGGTGTAGGATTTTAGACTTTCACAATTGGCTAAAATACAATGTTAATGTGTTCCCGCAAATTTAAAATAGCATGGCATTTTACTAATCTAACATACTGGCAGATGATACAAGCATATATTAAGACGAAGGAGGAGGAAGGGTATTTGCTATGGTTGTTCTCCTTCTTACACTAGATTTTATAGTTTGACTTTCTTCATCCATAATGTTCAGTTTCAGATCTGCCAGGGTGACCCAGCAGATGGATAGTTTTTCAGAGAAGGATGAACAGTTCTTCAAACAGGACGTTTAAATACATGATCGACTACCTCGTTTATTCCATTTTGGGAAGAATGCTATATTGCCTTAACTCCCATGCCATCCATTAGAAACCACCTGCAGAAGCTACCAGCACGAAATCGGAAACAAAAACTACCTTACATTACGAATGAGAAAATTTCAACCCAGGAAGGCTCGTCCCACATCACATCCTAGAACTCCAGTCACTTTGCCTGAAACTTTGATACTTTCCACTCTTCCGGCTACTCCTTTAATGCACACGAGACCAGTAATTAGTGTGATGTGGGGGTTCTGGAAAAAGTTCTATTCACCAAAGAATAGATTTCCTATTTTCCATAATCTCATTTTTTTAAAAAAAAATGAAACTACCTTTAGGAGGTAAAGGAATACAGTTTGTTCGTACTTTGCAGAGGTTGTGGGCGGCTGGGCGGCCAGGATGAACAAGCAGCTCCTTGCCACACTCTGAGAGCAGCAGTCTATTATTTCACACTGATTGTGGTCATCATGTTATCAGAGTGGAGCCTGCAACAGTTCCCTAAACATCCAGGGAAGCTGGACAAGGTACCTAGCAGGGGGGTCATTTAGGAGGAAATGTTTCGGAAAACTGCCTGGACCAGGCTATTGGAAGGCATGAAAAAGGATACACTCTAGGGGGCTGGAAAGATAAGTGGGTAAGAGCATTGGGCACTCTTGTAAAGAACCTGGCTCAGTTCCTAGCACCAGCTGTCTATAACCCGAATGTCAGGGAATCCAAAGATCTCTCCCAGCCTTACCAAGCACCAGACAAGGAGGTGGTGCATTACATAAATGGAGGCAAACACTCAAACAATTATAAATACATCTTTGTAAAAAAAAAAAGAACACTATGTAGAGTAACCTTTTGCATGAAAAGCTATACCAGTGGTCCAACCCTCAGGCAATGTCTGTAAGCATCGCTATCAAGGGTGGAAAGGGAGGTGTGCCTGGGCATCTCTAGTGGACAGAAACCACGGAGTGGCTCCATAACAAGAGTAAACTAGCCGAAATGTCAATATTTCCGAGAGAAACAAAAAAAAAAAACGTTTTGGGAACTAGAGGCTTTGTTACTCTGTGTTTTATGTACTTAAAAATGTAGGGGAAAATGTCAGTACGCACTAACCTTTCGTGTACGGCTATCCGTTCCCAGGAATTTGGAGACAACGGTTTACTTGCAGTTCACAAATTCTCACTTCTTTTTGAAGACTGTGAGCTAAGAGAGTTCAGTTACATAAATTTGGAAGTTGTCCATCTGTACTCAGCGTCCACTGAGGAATGTTCAAGAGAACGAATGCGGTCTTTCGTGGTAACAGAGTTCTGTCCTTGGTTCTGTCTTACTAAACACTAATGAACAGAATGCAAATAAGATTTGAGGTTGACGATTCAGGAAGGGCTCCAAAAAAGATGTTGAGCACCTGAACTGACGGTGTGCTTAATTCCTGCTTAATTCCGAGAAGGACATGGTGTTGTTCCCTGAGGACACTAAAAGCCTAAACGGTGAAAAGGGTAAGTTTGTGAACAGACGGGAGGGGCCTGGGGATATTGGGAAGGATGCTAAAAAGCCACGGTGGGAGGAAATCAACTCGCATACAAGAAGGCATTAAGGGAGAGTTGTCTATGACTTGTGCCCCTGAAGAAAACTCAACAGGCTGAAGCAATGGATTTTGGTTCAACAGAAGAGGTTTCTGCCCAGAACATAGTCTGTCTGCTCCAAATCCAGTTCCTCATGAACTCGCTTTCCTAGCACTTTTGGCGCCCACCCTTTCCAGACCGTGGCATAGGCACGTCCTGACAGCATGGTCTCGCACTGGGTACAGACTGGCCTATGCAACTCCAGATCCTCTCCGGAGAATTCTGTGACAACAGCGGAGGCCCTGGGCATCAGTCCCGGTTTTCAGAAAGGAGTCGTCTGCAGGATCAGGCAATTCTGTGGGACCTGATTCAAACACAACCAGGTGTTTGCGTCATTTTTTTAAGGGAGTGTCAGCATTTCTGTCGTGCCTGACACGACAAGAGGAATCTCTTCAGGGGGAATCTGGTTTTCCTCAGCGAGGAGGTGGGCTGAGGGAACTCCGCAGTCCGGGCGAGCGCTTTGGAGTTCGAGGCGCGGGAGTGCGCGCGGCCGAGAGCCCGGAGCCCAGAGCGGACCAATGAGCGAGCTCTCTCCCCGGAGCCGGCTCCGGATTGGGCGATCCGGTCCAGCCTCTCTCCGAGCCGTGGGCGGGTTGCGCCGGGAACGGCCTGGGATAGGCGCGCCCGCTGCGCCAGGGTCCCGGGGGCGCGTGCGCGGTCTCGCGTCAGCCGCGGGGGCCGGTCTCGCGCTGTCTCGAGGAGGAGTTGCTGGCGACGGCGGCGACGGAGGAGGCTGGCGGTGGGGAGGGGGCGGGGACTCCGGGATTCCGAGGTCGTGGGGGGGCGATCTGGAGTTTCTGGATTCTTTATCCCACGTCTTGAGGCGTCCCGCCCGAGGGTTGTCGCCCGGGCCGCGCCGAGGAGCGACCAGGGCGAGCGGATCGGCCGCCACCGGGGCGCGGAGGTAAGGGGCGGACCCGCGGCCGCGGGGCTGCGGCGGTCTTGATCAACAGGTCCCCGGGAGCGCGGCGGGGGAGGGGCGGCGGGGCTTGTACCCCCACTCTCCGACCCGCCGCACCGCGATGGAGACCCAAGCTGAGCCCCGACTCAGTGGTGCCAGCCCCAGCTTTTGTCCCCCGGAGGATCGCTGTCCGCGCGGTGTCGGTCCCCCCCTGGGCCGGGGACGCAGCTCGGCGCGGTGGCGGGCCACCCGGACGGAGTTACGGGGGGCGCGGCAGGGAGTCGCCTCGTCGCGGCCAGGCCCGGAGTCCCCAGTCCCGGGGACCAACCCCCCCTTTCCCGGGCGGGTGGCGGAACCAGCCGGGGAACCACTTTCCCGGGGAAGACGGAATGCAGCCAGCGTTCCTGTGCCTGAGTCAGCTCCTGGTGTTCTGCTACTCATTGCGTTCTTCAGATAAACAGTTCCTGCTTCCTTGTGTCCGCTGCTGAAGAAAACCCGGTGTCCATAGTGCTTTCTTAAGCTTCCAGGGAGGTTGTTAAGTTGAACTTTGGAGCCTGTAAAATGGTCGGTCGCAAGTCACTTTCAATGAAAGCCGCCTGGACAGATCTTTACTGCAAATTATGTAACTTACTAAGGATAGCTCACCTCTGTCCAGCTGATTGACACACGGTAATGTGTGTGGAATTTAGGTTTCGGTCGAAAAGTTTTCCAAGACCCTTTAAAATGAATGCAGTAGCTAGGAGGGTTTTTAGGAGTGTGTTAGAGTTTTAAGAATTTAGATTCGGAAAGCCAGTGTGCCAAGAATTCTAAAGTTTTGATTTAGCGGACAAGGTGAAAGGTATTTCTAGTTTAATAGGGCACTATCATGCTTTAATGATAGTATTCTAATTATCCTTTTAAATTATGTCAGAAATTAATAACCTGTTAAATTTTGCAACAGGAACAAATTATGTGATGTGTTGGTATCTTTGAAGTATAAGTATTTGTGGTAATGAAAATTAGTAAATACTCTTGAATATGAACTGTTTTATGGGCGTCCTGTGGACACGATTTCTTGTTTGAAGGGTCATGCTAAACGGTTGTATCAAGCTAACGTTAAAACTTTAAGAGCTTTATAGGTAAAACAGACAAAATATGAAGAGATTGACATTTTTTTTTAAATTGAGTAGATTTTTTTCATGAATAACTAAAGGTCCTCACCTTGAATTTGGCAAGTAAAGTTATACTCACAGTGCTTTAGAATGTTAAAGTAGATGAGAGAGTTAATAAACTCCACCTCAGGGTGATCCAAATCGGTATAGTAGCTTAGCTATCCATATCATCTTCTTAATTGTGTTTTTTTTAAATTATTTCAAATTATGCGTTTGGGGGTGGTATTTATACGGGAGTGACAATGGAAGCCAAAGGTATTGGATCCTCCCAGAGCTGGAGTTACAGGCTCTCATGAGCCACTGATTGTTGGTGCTGGGAAAGCAACTTGGGTCCTCTGCAAGAGCACTCCTAACTGCTGAGCCCTCCAGCCCCCTGTACTGTAGTCTGATTAAAAATCTCAGAAATTGGAGAGGTGGCCCAGCAGCTAAGAGCACTCACTGCTCCTGGGAAGAACCCATATGGCAGCTCACAACTGTAACTCCAGTTCTAGAGGATCTGACGCCTTCACACGGACATACATGCAGGCAAAACACTATTGCACTATAATAAAAATAATTAAGTCATTCAGCACACACACACACACACACACACACACACACACACACACACACACACACGACACTCCTATTCTCACCCTCAGATTCATTCTCCATAATTCCCTACCAGTGAAAACCAAAAGCCAAGCCTGTTCTCTGTTTTGTTTTGGAATCTCTAAAATCCTGCTGTTCTTTGTTTAAGATACTTTGGAAGCTAGAGTTCTCTTCTGTCGAGGTTTCTCCTGTAACATGTGCACAGCGTGTGTGGAGAGGTGGTTAAGGGCACTGACTGCTCTTCTGGAGGTCCTAGGTTCAGAGGACCTAGGATCAATTCTCAGCATGCACAGGGCAGCTCACAGCTGTCTGTAACTCCAGTTCTAGGGGACCTGAAACCCGTGGCAAAACACTAATGCACATAAAATAAAAACAAATGAAAAAGAATAAGCTCACATATTTGAAGATAATCTCCGTAAAGTCAGTTGATCACATATGTTAATCACGGCTACAGAATACCTTCACATGAGTGTCTGCACTCAGATTTGACCCAAGTAAGCCCTGTAAGCTTAACAAGTTATTTTACTGTCACAACAATCAAGACAAAAAATTCAAGCTGTTGTATGATAGGGCCTCTCTGCAGCATTGTTTGTAATAGCCAGAACCTGGAAACAACCTAGATGCCCTTCAACGGAAGAATGGATGAAGAAAGTATGGAATATATACATATTAGAGTATTACTCAGCAGTAAAAAACAAGGACTTTTTGAATTTTGCATACAAATGGATGGAAATAGAAAACACTATCCTGAGTGAGGTAAGCCAGACCCAAAAAGAGGAACATGGGATGTACTCACTCATATTTGGTTTCTAGCCATAAATAAAGGACATTGAGCTTATAATTCATGTTCCTAGAGAAGCTAAATAAGAAGGTGATCCAAAGACAAACACATAGGCATCCTCCTGAATATTAACCTTCATCAGGCGATGAAAGGAGACAAAGACAGAGACCCACATTGGAGCACCAGACAGAAATCTCAAGGTCCAAATCAGGAGCAGAAGGAGAGGGAGCACGAGCAAGGAACTCAGGACCGCGAGGGGTGCACCCACACAGTGAGACAATGGGGATGTTCTATCGGGAACTCACCAAGGCCAGCTGGACTGGGTCTGAAAAAGCATGGGATAAATCCGGACTCTCTGAACATAGCGGACAATGAGGACTACTGAGAACTCAAGAACAATGGCAATGGGTTTTTGATCCTACTGCACGTACTGGCTTTGGGGGAGCCTAGGCATTTTAGATGCTCACCTTACTAGACCTGGATAGAGGTGGGCGGTCCTTGGGCTTACCACAGGTCAGGGAACCCTGATTGCTCTTCGAACAGATGAGGAAGGGGGACGTGACCGGGGGAGGGGAAGGGAAATGGGAGGCGGTTGCAGGGAGGAGGCAGAAATCCTTAATAAATAAATAAATTTAAAAAAAAAATTCAAGCTGGTAGTATTTTGCCTGTACTGAATTTGTGATGTTATATACTTACTGAATTACAAGATCATTAGGTTGGAAGTAATCTTGTGTGTATAGTCTAACCTTTCCACCTTCCAGGGATGGGAAAGTGAGGTTCGTAGACAAGTGTTGAGGAGTGGTGGTGAGTTGGAACCGAATGCTGTGCGCTTGTCTTGGTATCCCACCTTAGGCAGTCCTCTACATTCCTGCCCCTTCTCCTCCCCAGGATCTTGCTTTGTATGTAGCCCTAGCTGGTGTAGAGCTGGTAGTATAACCCGGACTGGCCTCAAACTGACCCTCTTGCCTTAGACTCCCCAAGTGCTGGCATAACAGAGTGTGCCACCACACCCAGCTCCTCACTCTATCTAATTGCTAAATAAATCAGTCAGTTACTTTCTCCATATCATATAAATAGCTAGCAGGGCTGTCATTCCTCCACTGCCTGGGAGAATGCCTTTTTTTTCTTTTCTTTTTTATAACCACATCCTTATTCTGAAGAGTTTTTTTTTTAATATTTCAAACAATGCTTAATGAATATCCTTCTGTATGTCTCTGAAAAACAGTGTGGTTTCTCAAAATGTATACCACCAGTAAAGGGAACTGTTGATAACAGATGGATTTTCCACTTGACTGGTTACAAGAGCAAATGACTTTCGTTCCTGCATTTAGTATATGAGTTGAAGTGATTTCTCATCCTTACCCTCTATACCATCGTCATATTTTACATTTTTTGCCCATTTAGATGAGAAATTATCTATTTGTTTTTGTTCTTTTAAAAAGATTAAGGCTGGGAGGTGATAGTGCTCACCTTTAATCCCAGCACTCAGGAGGCAGAGACATGTGGATCTCCATGAGTTTAAGGCCAGCCTGGTTTATAAAGCGAGTTCCAGGACAGGCTCCAAAGCTATAGTGAAACCCTGTCTCAAAAAAATCAATCAAACAAACAAAGCTAAATAAATAAAGATTAAAATTTTATGTGTTGTCATAATCAACAAACAGAAAAGTTTTGTGTGCTGTCCGTTTTTTAAAGTCAGCCTTCTTCCAAACCTTTTACTCCTGGCAACTAATCTACTAATGATTTCCCTCCCTAGAATTTCTTTTTTCTTTCTTTTTCTTTTTTCTTTTTTTTGGTTTTTTTGAGACAGGGTTTCTCTGTAGCTTTGGAGCCTGTCTTGGAACTAGCTCTTGTAGACCAGGCTGGCCTCGAACTCACAGAGAACCACTCTGTCTCAGCCTCCCGAGTAATGGGATTAAAGCACCCTACTCCTATAATTTCTTTTTAAGATACCATTTCATTGTAATCATAGCAGTAGTGAGGGTTTTTTGTCATTTATTTGAAGTTTTTACATTTTATTCAGTTGTCTTGTGAAAGATCCATATACCTACTGCATCCATGTGTAGCACAAAGACGTGGAATCTTTGTTCTTTTGTGGGGGGAATTGTTGGAGATTTTGAGTGTTGTTAGAACCGGAGGTTCTCCTTCAGATGTCCCTTTGTCAGCACCAGCCTTGGTTTTCAGCCCACTCACTTTCTTCGTTCTGTTCCTGCTTCCTTTAGCTGTTTTGTCATTAGCGTTGTCTTCTTCTTTTCTCTTTTTGGTTTTTTGAGACAGGGTTTCTTTTCTCTGGGTACCCCTGGCTGTCCTGGAACTCTCTTTGTAGACCACGCTGGCCTCCAACTCTTGGAGATCAAGAGATCTGCTTGCCTCTGCTTCCCAAGTGCTTGGCTCAAAGGTGTGCGTCACCACTGCCCAGTGGTCTTTTTCTTCCTATACTGGCCATTTCTTACAAGTCTGTGTGAAGGTGTGGAATACTCCATGTATTTGCATACCATCCTTGTTAAGTGCCAGGCTAATTTCTATCTTGCCGGTATTGGTATCTTTGTGCTGAAGCAAGCATCGCCTCTGCTTTCCTTTCATTTAGCAAGATATATCTGAGATTCAGCCATGCTGAGCATGTCCACAGTTCCTTCCGGTTAATTGCTGAACACGGTGTTCTCTTGTATGAATGTACCACCACTTGTCTATCCATTCACCAGCTGAAGGACATTTAATCAGGCTCTTTGTGATTATAAAGTTGTCATAAGGGGCTGGAGAGATGGTTCAGTGGTTAAGAGCACTGGTTGTTCTTCCGTAGGACCCAGTTTCAATTCCCAGCATCCATATGGCAGCTCACAATTCCAGAGGATCTGATGCCCTTTCCTGGATTCTGCATGTACTGCATGCAATGCTATACATGCAGGCAAAACACGTAAATAAAATTTTTAAGAGTTGACATAAATCTGTGTGAATAGGTTTTCGTGAGTGTGTGTGAGCATGTTTTCCTTTCTTTAGGGTGGGTACTTACAAGTGGGGATCCTGGGTCACATGAGCAAATTGAGCTTAACTGTGTTTAAAATGAAACAAAACAATAGCAAGATCAAAACAAAAATCAGTCTTCAGTAGGCAAAACAATGGCCCTTGAAGATATTCTAATGATTAGAGTCTCTGAATATATTTGGTTACATGTCACTTTATTTTAGGTTGTTAATCAGTTCTCTTTAGTATATGGAGATTATTCAGGTGGGCCTAATTATCACTGGTCTTCAAAAGCAGAACGAGGAAGGATGGAGTCAGAAAAAAGTATGAAACAGTAGAAACAGCTTCTAGATGAAGAAAACTCGTGTGTTTGAAGACGGAAGAAAGGAAGCCCTAAGTAGAGGAGTGAGTTTGCTTTCCAGAAAGTAGAAAACGGAGTAGTCTTTGGCACCTGCAAAAAAAAGCAGCTCTGATAACATCTTAATTTTAGCCCAGCAGAACTGTGTCAGGCTTCTTTCTAACTTACAGACTTAAAAATTCTGAAGTATGTGTTGCTTTAAAGGCTGTTGTGTTTGTGGTACTTTGTTGCAACAGCCTGGGAACCTAGTGCACTTGTGAAAGTTTCTTCAAAGTAGCTGGACCAGCATGCATTCCTGGTAGGAATGTGTGAGAGTTCCTGCAGTTTTCCATCCTTGCCAGCACTTGGTATGATCAGTCTTTTTCACTCTAGCCATTCTGATAGGCATGCAATAGTATGTTGTATTTCTAAAATCTCAGTTCCCTAAAGTGACTAAATTCTTGACCCATTTTTATTTACTTATTTATTTTTAAATTTATTTACTTATTTATTTAAATTTATTTATTTATTTATTTTTTAAGGCATTGTCTTACTCTGTTGTTCAAATTGTCCTTGAAGTTCTGATCTTCCTGTCTCAGCCTCCCTAGTAGCTGGGGCCATTGCATGCACAACCTTGCCAGACTTATATTTTCTTATTGTTGAGTTTTTTTAAAAAAAATTATTTATTTTTATTTCATGTGCATTCGTGTTTTGCCTGCATATATAGTTTGTGTGAAGGTATTGGATCCCATGAAAGTGGAGTCAACAGGCAGCAATATGCTGCCATGTGGGTGCTAAGAATTGAACCTAGGCCCTCTGGAACCAAGCCTTACAGTGCTCTTAACTGCTGAGTTATCTCTCCAGCCCCTATGGAGGAGTGAGCTTGCTTTCCAGAAGGTAGAAAACGGAGTAGTCTTTGGCACCTGCAAAAAAAAGCAGCTCTGATAACATCTTAATTTTAGCCCAGCAGAACTGTGTCAGGCTTCTTTCTAACTTACAGACTTAAAAATTCTGAAGTATGTGTTGTTTTAAAGGCTGTTGTGTTTGTGGTACTTTGTTGCATACAGCCCCTATGGTTGAGGTTTGAGAGGCTCAGATAGAAGGCCTTGCTTATGCTAGGCATGTGCCTTGCTGCTGAGCTGCACCCCAGCCCAAGTTTTCATAGTTCTTTATAGTCTTTTTCTTTTGTCAGACAGTAATTTGCCAATATTTTTCTCATAATCTATTAACCTTTTCATCTTTTTTAAAAAAATTATTTATGTATATGAGTACTCTATCTGCATGCATGGCTTTATCCCAGAAGAGGGCTTCGGATCCACTATAGATGGTTGTTGGCACCATGTGGTTGCTGGGAGTTGAACTCGACCTCTGGAAGAACAGCCAGTGCTCTTAACCACTGAGCCATCTCTTCAGTCCAATCTTTTCATCTTAATAACTGTTTTTTGAAGTGTTGACATGGTAAGCATTGATAAAGCCCAAATGCACAATTGTTTATTTTGTGGATCTGAGCCTGCTGTTGTAGCTGAACAAGTCTGCCTTACCCAGACTCACTGAGAGTCTTCTTTACTTTTCCCACAAGTTAAATGCTGTTTTATTTCTCACTTAGATTGTGTTCCATTGCATTAATTTTTAATATAAAGTGAAAGATGAGCAAGTAATTCCATTTCTTTGTCTTGTTTATGACATTTGAAAGGGCTTCTTATTGAAATGCCCCATGTTTTTGTCAAAAAACGATACAATATTGATACATTCTATTGGTCTATTTGTCTTTTTACTAATAATACGTTGTCTTGATTATATATAACTAACATGTCTTAGCAAAAGGTACTGTGAATACTACACGTTTTCTTTTTCAGATTTGCTGTGGTTTAGTTCCCTTACCTTTATGTAACTCATAGGATCATGTTGTTAATTGCACAAAAATACCATGTTGTTATTTTGATTGGGATTGATTTATTTGTAGATCAACTTGGAATCTTAATGATACTGTCTTGTTATTTTCTTATTTACTTTTAATTTTATAATACTAATGATTGTAACTGGGGTCTTGAGCATTTGGGCAAAGTACTCTACCACTAAACTGTATGCCGAGCTTATGTCTAGTAATTTATAATACAGAATTTCTCATTTATTTTGGTCTTTGATTTTGTTCATGAGAGTTTACAGTTTTCAACATATAAATCCTACAGATTATTAGGTCTTTACCTAAGTATTTCAATCTTTTTGTTCTATTGTAGATGACAAGATGATAATTAGAATAGTTTCTAATTTATGATTAATATATAGAAATTCAATTAATTTGTAGAAGTTGTCTTTATAGTTTGTTTTTGTGCATCTTTTGAGATGTGGTTTCATTATATAACCCAGGCTGGTCTTGAACTCAAAAATTCTGCCTCAGCTTCTTAAGTACTGAGAATTATAGGCATGTATCATTGCACCAGTACCCCAAATCCCCCTTTTTTACATAGTGTTTTGCTTTTGATATCTAGACTGACCTTGAAATGCTGAGCTCAAATGATCCTCCTGCCTTGGTCTCCCAAGTAGCTGGGATTCTAAGTATTTGGTGGCATGCTTTGCAAACCAACTTTTTAAATTTTTTTAAGATTTATTTATCTTGTTTTATATGTATGAGTGCTTGGCTTGGGTGTATGTCTGTGCACCAAGTGCATACCATGTAAGGTCAGAAAAGATGATTAGATCCCCTGAAATTACCATGTAGGTGCTGGTTTACGTGTTAAGATTTCTTCGTGTGTACATGTGTGCTTATGCTTGTATCCATGTGTGTTAGAGGTCAACCTTTGGTGTTCTGCAGTACCTGTCCACCTTGTTTGTTGAGACTTCATCTCAGTGGCCTGGGGCACATTAGTCTAGGCTGACTGGCCACTGAGCCCAAGGATCTTATCTTCCAAGTACTGGGATTACAAGAACGAGCCCCGAGAGCTAGGTTTTTTTCATATGGAAATGAATTTACATCTTCATGCTTGCACAGCTAGTACTTTATCAGTTAAGCCATCTCCTCAC
The DNA here is from genome assembly GCF_037038515.1 of Microtus pennsylvanicus. NCBI lineage: Eukaryota > Metazoa > Chordata > Mammalia > Rodentia > Cricetidae > Microtus > Microtus pennsylvanicus. The sequence goes on along the minus strand of NC_134592.1, from coordinate 36,890,907 downwards.
TCCTGACTTAATTTCTTGATACAAAATGGAGTTTGCAGACTGAAGGACTCTTCTTTAAAATTACTAAGTGAACAAAGAAAATTTTATGTGTATCAGTATGTAATCAAACACTCTTCACACTGGATTTATTTAGACATGTTAAAATGGCTTTAGAAAGTGAGTTGTGGGGTTTTGTTGTTTCCTTGTGTTTTTCTTGTTTGTTTGCTGTTTTTTACACAGATGTTGATAGAAGTTTAGTTCCTAATAAAAATCCCTATCTCTTAATGAAATAATTAAATCGGTATACTCATTCCATGAAATAATATTTAGCAGTGAAAAGAAGCAGATCAGTATGTAGTATAACCTGGATGAATTTCCAGATACTGCTAAGTGGGGGAATCTCGAGAATTTTCTGTGTGGTTCCATTTACTTAATGTACCTGAAATGACAGAATTCAGAATGGATTTAGGGGCTACAGGAGGGATAGGGAATAGGTGTGACCCTCAAAGGACTATCTATGCCAAGGGTCTTTATGAAGACAGGGATCTTAGCCAACACTATGATGTGTATGTGGATATGATACTGCGCTGTAGTTGAAAAAGTTAGTAAAGAGCATATGAAATAGTAAACTGCATATGAATTTTAAAGTAAAAGTTCTAATTTAGGAAAAAAAATCCCAAAGTAAACAGAAAAGGGTCAAACAATAAGTATATATTACATACTTATATCTTGGAGATCTGGAATCTGAGAAATGCCTTGGAAGAAATTGTGTTCCCATAAAGGATGAGGCTTTCCAAGTAAGAATTTAAGGTAGATAAATAAATTTAGTGTGCACCCCTGAGAATTTCTGTAGGCACCGAGGAACCTCTGTTGTGGTTCTCTTGTTAGAGTGCAAAGGTAGTTGCCCAAGTGAACATGCTGTTAAAGTAAAACTATGGTTCGTGCATCACTCAATGACAGGGATATGATCTGAGAAATGGGATAGAAATGAGCCACTCTCCCCCAGATTGCATCACAGTCAGAATCAGTACACACCTAGTCCCATGTGTGAGTTGTCTCTTGGTTCCTTCATTATCACTACTTAGACCTTAGACTGAGAAATGGCAGAGTTCACATACATAAAAAGGTGTTGATGAAAACAGCCGGTGTTTGGCTTGACTTCCCTGTCATTACCACAGGTCAGTAAACTATTCAGAAGAGGAGACAGGACAGAACAAAATTATAATTATGCCCCATGTGAATATAGAGTAAATGAACTTGACCTATATAGTTTGAGGAAAAGCTTCTGTTGAAATTTCAGATGTAGTGGCTCATGCCTGTAATCCCAGCACTTGGGGGGTTGAGGCAGGAGAATTGCCTTTGAGGCCAGCCTGAGCCCCATAGTGATTTCTGGGACAACCTGAGCTACAGAGTGAACCTTGTTTCAAAAACCAAACACCCTCACACTCAGGAAGCAGTTTACTAGTGGAAACATTAGAAGCATAGGGGGTCAGATGCTCCTTTGAAGAGCTAAAAGAAGACTGGTGTAGTTGCAATGCAGAGAAATAAAACTTGAGAAGTATTAGTCTGAAAATCTTAATTCAGTCTATTGATAAGAAGTATAGAACTGTCCATTTAAGACAGTGAATTTTAAAGGTATAGTGAATATATATATTTTAAGTAGGAGTAGACTCTAAAATAATGATTAGAAGTAGAGTATAAATAGTAAAAACATTCCAGTCATATAATTTGTTACAGTATTCATGATATATATTATATATAATATGTTATATGTAATTTATATATAAATGGTTGACAGGATCTCACAATATTGCCCAGGCTAGCCTCAAACTCTGTTGTAGTTCAGCCTCATGACCACTGGGACTCAAGGTATGTATGTGCAGTTGGTGAATTTTATTTTGAACAAAGACAAAATTTAATTTGGAGTTTTTATTTATCATGAAAACTTAAGGACTTTAAAGAAACAAACAAAAGTCATTTACTTTTGTATATTAAAATGCCTGAGAAGTCATGTTCATTTGTGGGTTGGCTAGAGTAGATTGATTGCTTGATAGTGAGTACATTAAAAAAGTAAAGTGAAATAAAGCTCCAGGTTGTTTGATTTTGATCTTACTACCGTCACGAAACATGGACAAATGGAAAACTTACATCCTCATTAAATATATTCTGAATTGCAAAGCTTTTCATCTGTAAACTATAGGAGGTAGTTTAATTATAGAGATTAAGATTTCAGTAACATAATAATTGAGCTGCTTAAATGTTTGACATATGAATTCAGGCATTTGCCTTTTGTGTTTTTTTATGTTTATCATTCCTTTTTCAGTTAATAATTCTTTCAAAAACTCTAGACATAAAGACTTTGAGGCCTCTTAGGCTGTCCTTTGAACTCTTAAAACAGGGGTAGATTGCTTTCTGTAAATATTTTAAGCTTCATGGGCCATTTTGTCTGTGTTGTAGGTAAGCAACTCTGCTATTAGAGTGCAAAAGTAGTTACCCAAACAGCCATGACTACGTTCCAATAAAACTTTATGGTTTGTGCATCACTTACTGACAGATATATGTTCTGAGAAATGTGGTGTATCGTTAGATAACTTTATGCTGTGAACATGACAAAATGTGCTTACACAAATTAGGCATAGGTCGGTCACTCGATGAGACTCTTGATAAGAGTTTGTGCTGCCATTAGAACAGCGTACTGCTTCACAGTAAGCCTTTTTTATAAGTAGGAATAGACTCTAAGTAATGGTTAAAGTCTAGTATAGATAGTAAAACCTATCTGGTGCTATAATTTGTTGTCATTATCGAGTATACATGTTTCACATAATTGTACCTACTGTACTTTTATATGCATTAGGTTTTGTTTACACCAGCGTCAGCATGAATGTGATCCATTATAATCTTTTGGGATCAGTGTCTTAATGTAGTCTGTCTTGCCTGGAAAGTCTTTATACAGTGCATTACTGTACCTTAAAAACAAGGGTGTGCTTGATTTGTCCTCTGAGCTTTGCCTGCATACCTCTCCTTAAGTCAGAAAAACCCACCCCACCCCCAAAAATTAGTGGAGGAAATACAGACATCTTCCAGGGGTTGATTTTCTTTTTCTACCATGTTGGCCTCAGAGAGTGATCTCCATGTATTAGGCCTGGTCATTTTACCAGTTTGGTCTTGGGCATTTAAAATGGTTTTTTTTTTTTGGTCGTTATTTTTAAAATATGTATTTACCTTTTGTGTAGGTGTGTGTGCCCATGTGAATGCAGTGCCAGTAAACGAATGGGGCGGAAGAGAGGGTTGGATCGCCTAGAGCTGGACTTACAGGCACCGTGAGCTGGCATGGGTGCTGAGAACCGAAACTGGGTCTTCTGCAAGAGCAGGAAGTGTTCTAGCCTCTGAAACACTTCTCCAGCCCACCCTGCCATTTGGAGGAATTTTTGATATTACTGTTTACGATTTTCCTAGCCCAAGGTCATAAAAACACTCTCCTGTATTTCCTTACTTAAGAGTTGTGGTTTTATATTTAGGCTTGTGATTCATTTTTGGGTGAAATATTGCTGTAAAATATGAGATTCTATATCCATTTGTTGAAAAAATTTTTTTCTTCTCCATTTATTCCCTTGTCTCTTTTCTAGAAAAGTTGTATAATCTGTGAACATCTCTTTTTGAGCTCTTGCTTTCCACGTCCTGACTAATGGAGCTACTTAGAAGAGGTCTTCTGAGTTTTCTAGCGTTATTCTGTCTAAACATTGTTATGACTGATTTAGACTATTTATTTTGGAATAAGTTTGTTGACTTCTATAGTTATTTTTGTGTACATCTTGATAGGAATTATGCAGAGCCTGACTATTTAAGATTCCGTCCTCGGAGGTCTGTGAAAAGAAGATGGCTGTGAATATGGCTTAGTGGTGTGATGCTTGCCTTGCATTCCTGAGGGCCAGGGTCATTACCCACTATCACCAAACGTGACTATAATAAAATTCCCTTGATTTACTGTTGATTCCTCAGGGACTGTCTATACCCCTGCCATTAGCAGATTTTTTTTTTTTTTTGGTTTTTCGAGACAGGGTTTCTCTGTGGCTTTGGAGCCTGTCCTGGAACTAGTTCTTGTAGACCAGGCTGGTCTCGAACTCACAGAGATCCGCCTGCCTCTGCCTCCCGAGTGCTGGGATTAAAGGCGTGCGCCACCACCGCCCGGCCATTAGCAGATTTTTTAAAAAAGATTTATTTTATTTTGTGTGCATTGGTGTTTTGCCTGCATATATGTCTGTGTGACGATGCCAGATCCCTTGGAACTGGAGTTACAGTATGAGATGCCATGTCAGTGCTGGGAGTTGAACCCAGGTTCTCTGGAAGAGCAGCCAGTGCTCTTAACTGCTGAACTATCTCTCTAGCTCCCTGACAGATGCACTTAATATGTTATGCTAGAACAGTATTCAATAACTGTTTATATATTCTTTCTTTATAACAAATTTGTGGGCTTTTACTTTCTTTGTTGTTGTCAATTGTTATTCAACACAGGGTTTCTCTATATAATAGCCCAGGCTGTCCTGGAACTCACTTTGTAGACCAGACTGACCTCAACTCACACAGATCCACCTGCCTCTGCCTCCTAAGTGCTGGGATTAAAGGTGTGCACCACCACTGCCTAATAAAATATTTTTTAAAATGATTCACTTAATAGGAATTAATAGATGCTTAACAGTTAGCCAAAGGAAAGTTAGTAGGATTTTGGAGACTTAATAAAAATAATCACTTTTTTGAAAAAATTGTTCTTAATTCTTTTATGTGTATGGGTGTTTTGCTTGTATGTATATCTGTATACCTGTGTTGTGGAGGCTAGAGGAGGTTATTGGATCCCTGGAACTATAGTTACAAATGGTTGTAAACCACCCTATGGGTGCAGGAAATTAAATCTAGGTTTAATTCTTTCTCTGAAAGATCAGTCAGTACTTTTAACTACTTGAACATCTCTCTAGGTCCCCCAAAATAATGATTTTTTTTGCTTTATTTTTTATTGCCGTGAAACAATATAAATATATACAGTGACTAAATCACGTTGCCTTTTACTTTTCCCTAACTCTTAATTTAAGTGGTTCTCTTTGTTTCTATTCCTTAAATATTACCAGCTACATTTCCAAGTTTTTATCAGTATTCTTTCTTTTGCAAATGAGGAAATTGAGACTCAAATTATTTTATCCAAAGTCATTGTAAATGATAGCAAAGATGAGAATTCATTTAACCTTAAGTCCTAGTTTTTCTTTGTCTGTAGTGTAACCTGCTTACTTTTTGGTAAGATTAAAATAGTTTTGAAGAAAGCCATCTTCAACTTTACTTAGTGTTTAAAATATACTTGAATTAAATTAATCTTGAGCAGATTACTAATTAAGCTCAGCATGGGTAGAAACAATGTCCCTTTATCTAACCGTCCAGTGCTTAATGTGGCTATGATGTAATGTGAGTTGTGTTCGGTCTTTGTCCTCTGTCCTGGAGCAGAGCTTTCCAACCCCTTGGAATTTCCTTGGTGATAAGAGTGTCTTTTGTTGCAAAGAGGCCCTTCTTGCCTGGGCCCCTAAATAGCCTCGGATTGGGATTGATCAAGATCAAGGCATGATTAGAAGTTCTTCTGTACCTCTGAGGAGTTAAGATGACCTGGAGTCACCAGTGGACGATGATTAAATCAATCGCATTCTGGTTTGGTATGTGTATCGGTAATGCATGGTGCACCTGAAGAAGACACAGCACCAGTACCTTCACCTCCATGCTTTGCCCCGTACGTCTCCCCCATTTGGATATGCTGGAGTTGTATTCTTTTATGTAAATCAGAAATTGTATGCAAAGTGCCTTCTTGAGTTCCTGATTCATTCTAACAAGTTCTTGAAAATGGGGAGGGGATCATTGGAACCCATGGTTAATAAATAGCTTCACGGTTAGAAGTACAGTAGGCCCAGGACTTAAGGCTGGTGTCCAAAGTGGGGGCAGTCTTGAGATCTGCAGCATACTTTGGGTAGATGGAGGTAGATAGGAATGATGAAATTCTCAGTTGCTATCTGATGAATTGGAGAATCTTCAGGAATCTTCTCCAGGGCTGAGAAAAAGACCTACTTTGATGTTGGGTACTTTGATGTGGGGCCTGGAGAGACAGCTCAGTAGTGAAGAACACTTGCTGCTCTTGCAAAGGACCTGGGTTCAGTTTGCAGGACCCATGTGGTGGCTCACACTTCCAGGGAGCCTAAGCCTCCTGACTGACCTCCATGGGCACCAGGCATACGTGTGATCCACATACATGCATGCAGGAAAAACATTCATACACAAAATCTTAAAGAAGTATATTGTGAAAAACAGTTCAGAATGAAACACACTATGTGCTTAATCCCACTTTTACCATAGGCTTAAATGTTAACTTTGATTGTGAACTTAATATCAAAGTCTTTTCAATCCTAGTTACCTCTGATAAACTAAGAATTTGAAATTTAAAGCAATTGGTTCATTTTCCTTAACTTTGTGGGTATATCCATATAGAGGAACAGAGAGAGACTTCAGGTATTATTCCTTAGGAGTTGTCTATCTTAACTGTTTGAGACAATGTCTTTCCCTGGCCTGGGGCTCACCAAACCCATGAACCTGCCTGTCTCCACCCCTCCAGCATTGAAATTGCAAGTGCGCACTGCCAGTTCCTGCTTTTTACATGGGTTCTGTTGATCAGATTCAGGCCTTATGCTTATATACCAATAGACTGTGTTATATCCCTAGCGGCAAATTACATTTATTTTCGGTTGGCCAGAAATTTGAAGCAGAAAAGAGTCTGTCACTTTTAGAATTAATTTAGTCTACAGCAGTATAAACTTATACTGATGATTAGCTCTGCAGGTCCTTCCTGAGAGGAGTCACGGTGCATGCTCGCACTGACTTAAAGTTCTGTAGATGAGTCTATCTGTGACTCTGAGCAAGGTAACTGTTAATGTTGCCATGCCTCCGTATCTGTATAGTGGGAATGTTAGTGCCTAATCCAGTGGGTTTAAGTTAACTGAGATGGTGGTTGATTCATAATAGGTGGGGCTGTAGAGATGGCTCAGTGGTTAAAAGCACTGCCTGCTCTTCCAAAGGATCCGGGTTCAGTTCCCAGCACTCACATGGCAGTTCACAACTGTCCAAATTCAGTTGCAGAGGATTTGATACCCTTATACAGACATACATGTGCAGAACACCAATGCAAATGAAATATTTAAAAACACAAAAAATACACATAGTATTTGATATATATTAGGCACTCCATAAATGTTAGAGAAAATAAGAAGATAGAATGCAAACTAAATTTGTAATACTGAAGGGTGGTTGAGCTGAGCTATATTTAGATACATTTTAAAATTATTGCTGAGTTTTTATTTGGTTTATTTTGTTTGAAATAATCTTATTCTATATCCCCAGCTGTTTACTATGCATGCTAACCTCACACCTGTGCTTCTCCTGACTTAGCTTCCTGACTGCCATTGTTTAGACATATTGTAAATAGATTAGATAGTTATTAATAATTTGCTTTAGTAATTTTATGGGAGTATTTGAATTGATTGTCATAGTCCAAATCAATGATGAGATCATTGTAATTGTATCGAGGCCAGGCCTGTTATCTCTGTAGTAATAGTGAAAATTGGTAGGGAAGAACAGTTTGTTGCTCCACGTTAAACAATTCACTTATGCCATGAATTCAAATTCTATACAGCTTTTCTGTTTGACTCACAAACATCATTCTGAGTTTTTCCTTTTGATTATATTAATTACATACTTGTTCCCCTGTGCTAGGGATTGCACATGCTATGCAAACTCTTTAACAATAAGCTGTACTTATGGCTCTCTTCCCCCATCCCGCCTTCTGTTATTTCTTTATTAATTTTGTGGGGATAAACTTTTAACTATATAGCCTTAGTTGGCTTAGAACTCACTATGTAGACCAGGCTATCTTGAAACTCACAAAAATCAGCCTGCTTCTGCGTCCTGAGTGCTGAGAGTCAGGGTGGTTCATTCCATATATTTTTAAATGGAAGCTTGGAAAATGGTGTTTAAATAAATGGAAGTTTAAATGGTGTTTGGAAAAAGCTTTTGTTTAATTTTACCAGTATTAATGTGTTTGTATTAATGCTTTTTTAACCTCTGTTTAGTGAATCGTTGAGCTTTGTATTCTTTTCCTTTTATCCAAATTCTCTTAAGGACACTTTTTCCTGTAGTTCTGGTCAGCAGTTAACAGTCAACATTGTGTTGAGTTTCTGTGCTTATTTGATTTCTGTGGTAGATTTTAGGTTTCTTAAACATACGGGTGCAAAGAAGTAGAAGACTGCCACGAGTTAATGAGTAAGCTGCCTGCTGAGTCTCAAGCGCTCTGGCTGGCCACCTAAGACTGTCTCAGAACAGCTAAACCAGAGGACAAGGATTCTCCCTCAGTCATCTTTCTTGTCAGTGACTACACATTTTGTACCAACTGAGTACTTAGCATTCTTAAATAAAAGTGTAGCTAACCCCTTTAGCTAGAGGATCAACAGTGTAATCTTCTGTATTACCTGTGAAGAATGTTACTGACACCAGACACATTCTCTCTTTTTTAAGACTGCGTAGATTCAGAGCATTGTTTGTACCCTTGGCAGTACTGTGGCACCAAAATTCATTGTATTCTAGCTTGGTGACATGTGTTCTCCATCTTCCTTGTCAAGATTTTTTTTTTTTTGGGGGGGTTTGGTTTTTCAGGACAAGGTTTCTCTGTAGTTTGGAGCCTGTCCTGAAACTCCCTCTGTAGACCAGGCTGGCCTCAAACTCACAGAGATCCGCCTGCCTCTGTCTCCCAAGTACTGGGATTAAAGGCGTGCGCCACCACCCGGCCACTTGTCAAGATACTTTTTCTGTTCTTGTGACATGTCCTCACTTACAGTCTTGAAATGCTATTACTAATTCTTTAGTCTAACCTTACAGCTTAGTCTGGCTGTGCCTTTATTACCTTTCATTTTGGTTAATATTCCTGTCTTGGGAACTCTAAAATGGTTATTTGGTATTTCTTCATTTGACAGAGCAATACCCTCTTCCCCATTATTTTTAATTTGTGTAGCGGCCAGCCATCTAGATAGAGGTAATCATCTACTAAATTGTTGACCTTTGAAATGTTTTTCCTCTAGGAAGCTGTGAATCACTGTGTTAGAAGTTGAAATACCATGTAATGCAGTTTTAGAGACCTAAAACTTTATGTAAGAATATGTTAAAATGATGGATTGGAGGGAGTGGAGAGATTCTATAGTGAATACATTCAGAACAAAGCAGTAGCCAGGTGAGTTTAGTAACTAGAATTATCTGAATATTTGTCATTGTATTATATTACAAATTCTTTATTATTGTATATGCATATATGGTGTGTGTGTGTTTGTGTGTGTGTACTGTGGCATATATGCGGAGGTCAAAGGACAACTTAGTGTTATTGGTTCTCTCCTTCCACCACCCTTCAGGGATCAAATTCAGATGATCAGGCTTGTATGGCAAGTGCTTGTACCTGTTGAGCTATCTCTGTCCCTTGTTATTAATATGACAGCAGAATGCAGTCACAAGTTACCAACCTGACTTTTTCCCAGTTCGGGGACTCAAACCCAAAGCCGTGATTACACATAGGAAGAAATTGCTCTATCAGTATTCCACATCCCGAGTCTGATACATTTTAAAGTGTTGTGGCCCTTGAAAGTTAAACCTTCTATGCTTGTTTTTAAAAGTAATATTAGTTTTGAAATTATAAAGGCAACCGAGATTCAGTTCCTAGAACCCAGTGACTTAAAAAACTGTCTGTAACTAATTCCAAGGGATTCAGTGTCCTTTGGGTGCACCATGCGCGCGCGCGCGCGCGCGCGCGCGCACACACACACACACACACACACACACACATATTCAGGTAAAACATTCATTCACATGAAAATAAATCTTTTTAAAAAGTTGTATATGTTCTCCCAGTTTTGTTAATAACTTCATAAACTGTTTCTGCGTATTTACAGAAGTGCATGGCACACGAATGCTGTTTTGAAACTCGCTTTTTTCACAGAGCTTCCCCTTGTCATCTCATACAGAGCTTCATGCTAAAATACCCAAATTAAACAAAAGTAAAGATCTGGAGGTGTAGCCTAGGAGTAGTCCACCCAGGGAAGGAGGCAGAAAGAAAATCAACAGTGTCTTACATAGTATATCAAAATGATAACCCTCTCAATATGTATTAAATGTAAAAATAATGATAGTTTAAATCTTTTAAAATAACAGTTTTTGAAATCTAGTTTGTATTTTATACTTAGTACATCTCAATTAGATTAATAATTTTTCATTAATAGCATTGATATAACAATATTTTGGTTAGCAGAGGACCATGTATTAGATAGTGGTCCTGTAAGCTTATAATGGAGCTGGAAAAATTAATGTCACCTAGTGATACTACAACACTGCACAATTTCCTAATGCAGCAGTGTCGTCCCACAAGTGAGTGAATGACTGCTGCTGTGTAGCACGGACCATAAAACCCAGAGACAGATATTGGGGTTTCACCTGAAGATCGGAAAAGCAACGCAGCCACGCCACTAGAGAGCTCTTACCTCTGCAACATCTTCAGACTGAAAGAGAGAGTTCCTGTCTCATCCCCCCTTTTATTCTTCTCTAATGCTGGGATTAAAGGCTTGCACCCCCACCGCATGGCCTCTATGGCAAGTAGTGTGGCTGCTGGGATTAGAGGTGTGTGCCACCACTGCCTGGCTTTATGGCTGACTAGTGTGGCTGTTTTGCATTCTGGTCTTCAGGCAAACTTTATTTACTAAAACACAAATAAAATACCACTGCACTACAGGTTTATGTATTTGCTAAACTAAACTGTACTTTAATATTTTAGTCTGAGTTCCTTTATTTGCAAAAACACATTTACAGTAAAACAGTATGAGTCTTTTAATAGCATCAGCCTTAGGCATTGTATCCTTATTCTGTACTTTGATTGGATCAGATGTCCACATTGAATTGGCTTGAACTGAGCTCTTATGTCTTCTCTGATGTTTACATTGCAGTAATTTGCCTAATGATTTACTTCTTAGACCCTATCTCCCTATTGAGACATGACTGTGGTTCACTGCATTTAAATTTTATTAAACTCCAAGTTTAGAATAACATATCTTGAATATTTAAACATTTTATTATATCAGTTATTAAGTTTAAGTTAATTAAAATTGTTCTTCAGTTATTCTGGTCACACTTCAAGAGTTTGGTATTTACCTGTGGCAAATATAACTTAACTTATAAACAATATAACTTAAAGTTTAGTGATAACCCATTATATAGATTTTTTTCTGTAATTTAGTCATTCAATTTTCTATTGGCGAATTATTATCTCTTAAAGTTTGAATGTTACACTGGCTATCCTTATAGAGATACATTATATAGGAATGATTTCTAAATGAATTAATAAATCAGTTATTTTACATTTTAGTAGAAATTTCCCTTCAAAAATATTAAGTAGCATCAGCAATACATAAAGTCTATTTTGATATCTAATTCCCACCACTGAACATTATTGACAGTTATACCAACAATACAGAAACTGTAGGAAAAGCTGGGCGGCGGTGGCGCACGCCTTTAATCCCAGCACTCGGGAGGCAGAGGAAGGCGGATCTCTGTGAGTTTGAGGCCAGCCTGGTCTACAAGAGCTAGTTCCAGGACAGGAACCAAAGCTACGGAGAAACCCTGTCTCGAAAAATCCAAAAAAAAAAAAAGAAAAAAGAAACTATAGGAAAGTAAAGCGTTTTATTTATATCACTTTTTTAAAAATTAAGTTTTAAAAGATCTTTTTCTTTATGTGTATATTGTTTGTATAAATATATACCATGTGTATGCTGGTGCCCATGGAGGCCAGAAGAGGACATTGTATTCTTTAGAACTGTGGTTACAGGAATTTCCTGATGTGGGCACTGCTAATCTATCTTGGATCCCATGAAAGACCAAGAAGCACTCTTTTTCTTTTTCTTTTGTTTTTGTTTTTTTGTTTGTTTGTTTGTTTTTGCTTTTGTTTTTTCGAGACAGGGTTTCTCTGTGTAATTTTGGAGTTTGTCCTAGAACTCACTGTGTGTACCAGGCTGGCCTTGAACTTACAAAGATCTGCCTATTTCTGCCTCCTAAGTGATGGGAGTAAAGGCGTGCGCCACCACCGCCCAGCCACAAGAAGTAATCATAACCGCAAAACCACCCTTCTAGTCCCTCCTAATGTATTTTTTTAAGTTTGCAGTGTTAGGTTTTCATTTTCATACATACACTAGATACTTCCTTTGTTTGTAGTCTTGTTCATCCCCCTCTCTTACTACCTTCTCCCATCTCCAGTGCTTCCTTTCTACCTTTTCACTTACGTAGTTGGACAGAAAGGCTTGTTCTCACTGTAAATGTTTCCATGGAATGAACAACAAAAAGCCGAAAGTCACTGCAAGCTAAAACTGTAGTTTAGTGATGTATCTTTTTGACTGTTCAAGCCAACTCGAGCTGCCATGGGCAGTTACTCCCTTTCTTAACTTTGTGAATCCCTGGAGGCACATGAGTGGCCAGACTCCCCCGAGGACGTTCAACTGCCAGTTCCACTCACAGAACACTCTGTCCGCCCTAGCCGCTGGACCCTGCCCAAGCACTGAACTTGAATCCCACCAGTCTCCTCTGGAAAGCTTCACCCTGAAAGGTTCCTCTCCTACCCCCAAGAAACTCTGTATAAATCCTGCCTTCTGTTAGTTCCTTTCTGTTTCTCGCATGAGCAGAGGCAGCCACCCTCCTGGTTTTTTCTCTCCCAATAAATGTGAGGTTTGTTTTGAGGTGTGACTTTGGTATTCCTTCTTTCTGACTGCCAGGATACCTTTCCATCCAAGCTATGATACTTAGAGAGTTCTTGTTTAGAATATGTCAGGGAGTTCTTGGAAGAGGTTGTAAAGTCATTGGAAGCAAAGAAACAGAAGAATATCTCTAGGATGTGATCTACATTAGTACCAAGTCAATCAAAGTCTCAAAAATATATCCCTGTTTATCCTTTCTCAGGAAGCTTTCAGAGAACACTCAGAAAGAGGAGCAAAAGAAGGGAAAGGTGTAAGGAAAGTTCCCCAGGGTGAAGTAATGGCTCTGAGTGCTGTACACTCAAAGAAGATATTTCTATTAGAATACAAGCAGTAGATTGTAAAATGAAGCCCAGGAATAGGAGAAAATTTAATGAAAGTTCACAAAGAAGGAATGGTGAAACACCCCACGCATAGCAACAGCTGAAAGCCTGTTGACCATAGCTCTGAAGGAACAAAGGAGCTAGTTACCAGGACTTACCTACAATGTAGCAGTAGTAGTGCAGCCTTGAGAACTGTGACCTGAACGGAATGCAGCCCTTGTATATCCACAGGAGGAAGCTGGGGAAATAAAGAACCCAACTGTGCCTTGCTTGTTTCTAGTGGGGAATTATTATTGGCAGCGCTGTGGAGGATTGGAAGGCACAAAAACATAAGCTAATGAAGCCAGCCTTCTAGAACCTGGAGCAAATGGAAGAGACTGAGTGATAAGTGGATCTGAGCAGGAAAAAAAATCCTCAAAATAACCATGAGAGTAAACCTTTAAAAAAAGCTACTTCTGGGACAGGAGAGTTGGCCCAGTGGTTAGGAGTACTGTCCGCTCTTCCAGAGACCTGATTTGTATGTCAGCACCTATGTAGTGGTTCACAACTCTCTGTATCTCTAGCCATTGGGGATTTGATGACCTCTTTTGGCCTCTATAGGCCATGTATGCACATGGTATATATACACACATGCAAGGAAAGCACCCATATATACACAAAAAAATAGAATGAATTTTAAAATATTAAAAATATTGTCAGAAAAAGTAGGGATGTATTAGTGATTTCACTGAAAAGGGAAATATAACTTACGGGAAGAATGACTAAGAGTAGAGAGCTGATTCTCATCCATAGGTGGTGGTCAGGTAATGTCATGAAATGGCATGTATGTATACGTGTGATGTATGTATAAGCCTATTTCTGTACATGTTGCTAGAAATATAAAGATTAATTTACAGTGAAACAGTTGAAGGAATAAGATGAGACACTGAATTGTTTTGCTTTTTAAGTTTTCTGGAGTGTTGTGATATGCATATATATACACATATGTAATTGTGTCATATGATTGAATATACAACACAAAGTTGCAGATCAAAACTCTTGTATGTAATATAATTGTATGAAATGCTGCTGTCACCACACTGGTATCACTTCTTATGATGGTCATTAAAAAATTTGGAAGATATTTTTCTTTGGGCTATTAAATGTTTTGTGGTAGATATGGTTTCCTCTTCTCCCCTATCTTACTTTCTAGTTTGCTGTGGTGAAATACTTAGAGAAACTTAAACGAAAGTCTTATTTTTGGCTCACAGTTGAGCTTCCAGTCCTTTATTGTAGGAAAGTTATTAGCAGTAGGACCTTGAGGCAGCTGGTTACATTACATCAACAGTCGAGAAGCAGAAAGAACTGAATGTGCTCAGCTAAGCTTCCTCCATTTCATGTAATCAAGGACCAAAGCCCAGGGTATGATGCCTCCTGCAGTGGCTGAAGGCTCCCCTCAGTTAACCTGATCAAGATATTCCCCAGGTGTAAGCACAGAGACCAGTCTTTCAGGTGATTCTAAATCCTACCTAGTTGACAGTTGAGATCAACCATCACACTCCCGTATCTAATATTTAAATAGCTAACATTTAAATAGTCATTCAAATTTAATGCAGCGAGTATTGAGTTTCTAATATGAGCATACATGGATCTAGAAGAGTCAATGCCGGCAGACAGGAATTGCTATAGATTATTTGCATTCCAGTTAGAAAAATAAAGTACTTGCACATATGAATAGGTGAGCAGGTAGGACAGATTAAAGAAAAATTTTACTTATACTAGTATAATTCTTGTATGTATTTATCTGCATACGTGCTACTGAATGCATGTCAGAGGACAACTTGTAGGAGTTAGTTCTCTCCTTCCACCATGTGTGTTCTGGGGATGGAACTCCAGTTAGGTCAGGCTTGACAGAAAGTGCTTTACCCCTCACCCCAGCCGTCTGGGTGGCCTGCAGGTAGGACATACTAATGACAAGGTAAGTAGTATTTTAAAAAGTGCTTTAAAGCTTGATTTATAGGGGCTGAAGAAGTGGCTCGGTGGTTACGGGAACTAGAACTAGCAGCTTTTCCTAGAGGACCCAGGTTCAAGCCTTAGCAACCACACAGTGGCTCATGAACATGTGTAACTCCAGTTCCAGGGTATCTGATGCTCTCTTCAGACTCCATGAGCACTAGGTACACACTCAGTACATATGCATAATGCAGGCAAAGACTCATAAGTGTAAATCTTTTTTTAAAGACTTGATTATAATGGAGGTGGTAGAAGTACATTGTATACATGTATGAAGATGTCATAATGAAACCATTATTTTATAGAGTTCATAATTACTAATATAAAAAGGATGATATACTTGATCATTAAATTGTCCATTGAGCAGTACTGATAAGAATTTGATAAGGATAAGTACAAGAATAGGCATGGATGCATAAATTTGTGTGGTTTCAGACAGCTGCCTTGATATTAACTCCTTAATAACAAATAGTTTATGGCCAGGTGTGGTAGTGCACACCTTTAATCTCAGCACCCAGGAAGCAGAGGCAGGTGGACCTCAGGTCTATATTGCAAGTTCTAGGACAGCCAGAGTTACAGAGAGCCTGTCTGGAACAACAACAAGAACAAAGTTCATATTGTTTTGTTTTTCCCTTTATTAAAAAATGGTTTGATTGCTTCTAACTTTTATCATGGTCTAAATGGCATCCTGTTTGTGTTCTATGTTTATATAAAGTATATACACTCTTTGCTGGGAACTGAGGTCTGTGTATGGTAGTCATGAATGCTACTATTGGCTATACCCTTAGCTATACTTTAATTCTATGCATAAACTCTTTCTGTTTGCTATAGTTTTTACTTTAGTTCAATGTGAATGCAAGTAAAAATAATAGGCTGCCTTTTAAAAAGGGGTGTGGGGAATAGAGTTAAGTTACTCTTCTGAATACTTAACAGTCTGTTAGATGTTATTCTAATTCCTATCACTTTGGAAATATTTGTATTTTGTTAATATTTTTAGACCTTAAGGCTCTATGACCTGCCATTTCTATCTTCATTCTACCAGAATATATAGTTCTAGTCTTAGAAACAGTGTCCTTTGGAGACATACTAAAAAGTAACCATTTTTCCTTATTAGTTTAACTCCTCATTACTTCAAAGGAAACTATATATTCAGTGGAAGAAGAATGGTCATAACTTAACCCCATAGGCGTAACTTTGATAAACAGTAGGCTGTCCTTAAAATGAATTTTAGGTTTAAAGGCCATCTTACCGTTTGCTGGCAGGCCATGTTGATTTACTTATATGTAAAATTATGAATGAGGACCTTCATAGTAAGGCTGTCTCCCTCTCAAATAAAAGTAGTTCTGTCAAGCCAAAGATACTCATTCAGAAGATTAATTATTGATATGTAGCACAGCATATATATTCTTATTCTTTTGGAACATGTGCTAGTGATGCCTGAAGAAGTTGAATATAGTAAATACTAAGATGTTTTTGTTATATGTAAACATGCTTATAGTAAAGTTCAGTTCATAAATTAGGGACAGTAAAAAGTTAACAATAATAGTAAGATAAAACAATTATAACACAGCATGAAAGTCTAAAAGTTTTCCTTCCTCTGGTTTTCACTACTGTTCACTCTTGTTCACAGAGACTGGAAAACAGCCTGGAGCTCTATAATTGCCTGAGAGGACTATTGTATCCCACATCGTATGAGCTTATCAGATACAAATTAGACATTAACTCCATGACAGAGCTTGAAATCTGCTTGGTTTAATTGCTGAAATGCTTTACTAACATATCCGGATCCATTATTCATCTTTATAGTTTTAGGCATTCCTATATATGAAAAACGTTTTAAGCAATGAGTTATCACATGTTTCTCCAGTGTGTGTGGAGGCCATTAAGAAACCTGAATGTGTATCAGTTGTCACATGCATATATTCTTAAGTTGCCAAATTCTGCAATATGAGTAACATCCATTTGTTATAAATGATTAGGAAGCAGGCCTCGGGGATTTACTCCCTGATGAGATACAGGTAAATACTGTGAGCATATATCACATTGCTTCACAGTCTGATGCGCAATTCTGTTAATCCAAATAGTTTTCTTCAACTTTTACTGTTTTGTTGATGTAAAGCATGTGATTGCTGAGCAAGTTCAACCTGAGATAAAGGGACTAATTGAGTAAGTTTATTAGCTAAAGCATTTCCTTCAGCTGATGGACCAGGAAGATCTGAATGTGCTCTAATATGACACAGAAAGGATGGCAATTTTCTTTGATGAGTGGCATCTTGAATTTGCTGTAACAGTTTTGTGATTTGATTTATTACTGGTTCCAGTGCAGGCAACTGTTTCTATTACCTGAAGAGCTTTAAATATGTAGAGACTGTCAGTATATAAACCAATCTCCTGTGCTGAAAAAGCAACTATAGAAGTGCTTTCTTGAACATTTTAGAAAACAATGGATTAAACATGTGAGGATTTTTTCAATCACTCTCAGCATTTATAGGTATGTGAAAACCTATAATTCTTTAAAAATGCTTTGGAACATCATAAGTAAAAGTATTCCACTTAGTGTTTAGCTAGGAAACGTGGCTATTTTAACATACTTTTTAATGTATGAGAAATTTATTGAATTCTATTTGCTGTGTGGATGCCTCAATTTTGATTTTGTATTAGGAAATATTAGGTAATATTCCAGCGTTTAACTCCAAGTTCTTCAACTTTAGCATTTTGAATTAGATAATTTTTGTGTTGTGAGGCACTGGCCTGAGCATATTAAACATTCTTGCCTGAATGGCCTGTTTGCTTGTTTGCTTGTTTGTTTTGAGACAATGTCTCACTATGTATTCCAGGCTGGTCTGGAACTCACAGAGACTCATCTGCTTCTGTCTCTGAGCACTGGAAATAAAGGCATGCACAGCCATGTCCAACTAATAGCTTTCTTACAGTCAAAATTTGTGACTATAGGGGCTAGAGAGATGTCTCAGCAGTTAAGAGCATTGCCTGTTCTTCCAAAGGTCCTGAGTTCAATTCCCACAACCACGTCTGGTGCCCTCTTCTGGCTAACTGCATACTAAATAAATAAATAAATAAATAATCTTTAAATTTCCTCATAGTAGTGGGTATTGGGAGTCAGAATAATCACTGATTAGGACTGGAAGAGATGGTTGGCGCTTGGGAGTACTAGCTGCTCTTCCAGAGGACCTGTGTTTGATAAATACCCAGCACCCATGTGGCAGCTAACAACTGCCTATAACTCCAGTTCCAGGGAATCTAATGCCCTCTTCTGGTTTCCATGGATACTGTGTGCAGGTTATACATAGATATATATGGAGACAACACCTATTTAAAAGTTTAAAGATTTTTAAGAACTGGCATCCAAAATTGCTTTGGAAGAGCTGATATGATATCTGGTAATAATTTTAAAATGTATTATCATATATTAATTCATAAAATGATTTTTATTTTAATATTTTAAATTATAGTTTTGGTTAGCTGTTGTGGGAGCAGGTGACTATTTAAAGAGCATTAATTCTACCAGTCCATGAACATGGGATTTTTTTTTCATCTTCTAGAGTCTTTAGTTTCTTATTTTTTACATATATTTCATTGTTTAGCTCTTTTAAATCCTTGAGTTTACGCCTAGGTATTTTACTGCTACTACTAGTGTGACTGGGTTTCTTTTCCTCATTTCTTTCTTGACAATGTCCTTATATATATGTAAGAAATCTGTTGCATTTTGTATACTGATTTTTATGTCCTGCTTCTTGTATAGGTTTTAAAGTCTTTTGGCAGAATCTTTAGTGTACAATGTGGTAGAAGTATATTTAGAGCCATTTTACAAACTGGAAATTATATCCTAATCTCAAATAGAATTAATTAATTCATTATTTTATTTGTATATAATGTGTGCTAGTGCCTGTGAGTGCCGGGGAGGATGTCAGATCCGTTGGATCTGTAGTTACAGGTGGTTCTGGGCTGCCTGATGTGGGTGCTAGGAACTGAGCTTAGTCCCCTGCAAGAGCAGTTTGTGCTCTTAACAACTGAGTTAGCACTCGATTTCTTTTGAAGCTAAGTTAGCAATTCAAACAGCAAGTTGTAGTTTGTATTTTAACCTTTATTTTTGTTTTATTTTTGTGGGTGTGTTTCACTTGCATGTGTTTCTGGACACTCCATGCATACAGTGCCTATAGAAGTCAGAAGAGGGCATCTGTTCCCCTGTGACTAGAGTTGAGCTGGATGGGGTGCTGGAAATAGACCCTGTATCCTCTGCAGGAGTAGTCAGTACTTGTAACACACAGCCATCTATCAGCGATTTTTCCAGCCCCCAAACAACAGTTTTAAAAATATACTAACAATAATATCCAGCGATATTCTAATTTGATACTTAAGCTGAGGAATGATGGCAGGAAATTACTGCAAGTCTTGTTTTCCACAATGAAATTATCTTGTTTGTGCAAACAAAGTAGAAAATTGTGTATGTTATCTTTAGGCAGCTCCAGTTATGCCTGTTTTGAACATAGTCACTACCATGCATTTGTTTTGTGTGTGTGCGGGTGTCCACTGCAGATGTGTGGAGACCGGAGGAGAACATCAGATGTCCTGCGTTCTATAACTCTCCCTTATTCCTTTGGGATGAGTTTTTCACTGAACTTGGTTGTTTGTTTTTCTGTCACAGGGAACCTCCTCCATGCTCTCCATCACTAAAGCTACAGGCACATGCAGCCATCCGTAGCTTTTATGTAGGTGTCTGAGATCTGAAGTCAGGTGCTCTTTCTTATCTACTAAGTCATTGCCCCAGCCCAAGATGGAGGTTTTATCTCTCCTATTCTTTTTTCCTAAGAATTCACTGACTTTTGAGCAAACATAGGTAGTGTACAGAACAGCCTTGTTGGTGTTTCTTACCTGAGCAATGGGTATAGTTCAGTAACAGCGTTTATATAGTATATGCAAGTGTTGTGCTTGAACCCAGCTCCAATGAATAGCAATAAACACGGTGCAGAAATAAAGTAAAATTCAAGAACCAGCCATAGCATCTACAGCTCTAACAACACCAGGAATTGGGTGGGCATAATAGAAACTAAAAACTTTAAAGATGTAAAAAGGAAAGCAACAATTAACAGAAGAAAATGAAAAATGAAAAGAAAGTTGAATATTCAAAATGTGGAAAGGGAGAAAGCAGGAGAAAGAAGGTTGGAATTTTAGAAAGGGGAATGAAAGATGGGATGGACAAAAGAATTAAGAGAAGAGAAAAAGTGACAACAAAACCCAGAATAATAAACGTGTGTATAGTAAATATGTGTAGGAAAAAGGACCAGATAAAAGATTTTACTATTAGAAAAGTAACAACAAAACCCAGTGCAATGAGCATGTGTATATAATAGTGTGTGTATATATACATACATATGTAGTGAAATTATGAACTTATGTACCTATTAGTAAATACTAAAAGGGAATGAGAGGCAGGTTTTAACAACAACAACAAAAAATGTCTCTGCTTAAATGATTATGCAGGCAGAAGTGCCTGTTCTGCCTCTGCCAGTCTATACTTCTTTCTGTGTTTTGACTATAAGCTCCCTGGAAAAGGCTAAGACACATTCCATTTTTCTGTGTGTGTGGCCCACCACCGGGTCAGTAGGAGTGGTCAGCATCAGACATACAGTGCCTATAGATCTCTCACTGGAATGACTTTCAGTTTCCTTGTGGCTGACACCAAGTAGCATCAAACTCAGGTTTACTCGGAGCAGATAAACTTGATTTATTTCCAGGGCTGAGTTAACAGCGGAGCTCTGCTGAAGCCCTGGACCTCGGGCGCCCCTTTGAAGTCCAGGCAGGGCATTCCTTCTGTCCTCCGCCTCACTGTTTCCGTTCCCGGTCTCTGAGAAGCTGGACTGGGCCGCTGCCTCTTATCTGCCATATGTTCTTTCAGTTCTCTGATAACAGTTCCATGAGAATGAATTTTTTAAACACTACTGTTTACTTTAAATTATTAAATTTATAGTTTGTAATTGCATTTACTTTGGGGGCACAAAGTAACCACTCTGATTAATGAGTACAGAATGGACTGATCAAGCTAAATACACACGTCATCTCAAATACTTAAAGCTTCCCTCTGCCCCGTTTGTTGGCATGGGATCATCCACTATCACAACGTTGAAGGGTCTGTAGTGAAAGCATTTACAATGTATTATCTTAGCAATTCTGAAATGCACAATCCTTTACTGTCCACTGTGCTGTCTGGTATATGTCCTCCTGGTCTCCTGTAATCCCCTCCTCCTGTCCTCTTCCCTCTCTAACTGCCACCTATTCTTTGCTTCTTCCTAAATGTCTGTCTTTATTAATTTGAATCTAGGTGAGGACTTGGAGTGTTTGTCTTTAGTGCACAGCTCATGTCACTTGGCATACTGTTCTTTGATACTGTATTTATAAAAATGGCTAAAGTTTGTTTTTAAAAGATGAATGGTGTTGGCAGTAGTTTCTATCCTGCCTGGTCCCACAGCCGTTCTGTCCCAAAGAAACACACAGAAGTCTACATTATATAAACTGTTTAGCCTATTAACTCAGGTTTCTTCTTAACTCTTATAACTTACATTAACCCATAATTCTTGTCTGTCTTAGCCACATGACTTGGTAACTTTTACAGTGAAAGCATTCTCATCTTGCTTTCTCTGTGTCTGGCTGATGACTGCAGGCTCAGCCTTTCCTCTTCCCAGAATTCTCCTGTTCTCATCACCGCCCCCCCCCCCCCCCACTTCCTGCCTGGCTACTGGCCAATCAGCGTTTTATTAAAACAATACAAGTGACAGTAAAAGACCATTGTCCCACGGCAGAATGGTATTGTGTGTGTGTGTTCCATTTTCTCTTTTCTGTTCATCTCGTTTTAATTAAAAGTGTGTATATAATGCATGTGTGTGTACACATTTGCGTGTGTGAGCTGATGTGAGGTGTCTGCTGATGTGATATGAGGTGTTACTCCCTCCCCCGTTTTGTTTGAAGTAGTAACTCTCACTGACTGGCCATTGAACCCCTGTCTCTGCACCCTACCCCACCCACCCGAGCTGGAATACAGCCCTGTGAAGCAGTGCCTGGCCTTTGTGTGGGTGCTGAGGATTTGGTTTTTTTTTTATGATTTATTTACTTTTTATTTTATGTGCATTGGTGTGAAGGTGTCAGATCCCCTGGAACTGGATTTTCAGACAGTTGTAAGTTGCCATGTGGATGATGCTGGGAATTGAACCTGGGGCCTCTGGAAGAGCAGTCAGTGCTCCTAACCGCTGAGCCATCTCTCCAGCCTGGCCAGTCCTCATGCTTCCCTGCTAAGCACTTTACCTGTTGCATCATCTCTAGCCCTTAGGTGTGTTTTCTTGCATTTTTTTTTTTTTGGTGTAGAATTAGGCTCCTTACCCATTTTGGATACTCTCTCCTTTCTTGATGTGTGGTGTGCAGATGTTGTCTCCATCGGGAGGGGTCCGCTGACAGTTGTTTGCTTTGCTGTACCCACCGTTGTAGCTTGATAGTTTTTGTTTCTGTTGCCTGTGCTTTTAGATGAGTCCCTCAAAAAAACAAATAAAAACCTGTGACTAAGTGTATAATCCCCGCCTTCCAACCCGTGTTTAATTCTAATAACTTTGAGTTTCTGATCTTAATGTTTGTCTTTAACCCATTTTTGGTTTGATTTTTGTATATTATAAATATAGTGGTATTTTTCCTATCTACTTGTATCTACTGTATTTTATTTCTATGTCAAGGTAGTCATATGACTCAGAATCATAGGAGGAAAGAAGAAACTTGTAAGCTTACGTCTTTGAGTTCAGATGATTTTATATATAATTTTGTCCAGGAATGTAAAAACTGCCAAATCCTTGAACATTTATATCAGAAGATAAATAGATCTTCTAAACTGATTACTTCATCTTATTCCTATCCAACTGAGTGTCAAGAATCTTACTGTTTTCTGTCCTCAAAGGCTGAAGATTTTTATGGCTTTAAGATGTATGTTACCCTTGGGCCTCTTTTGAGATCTTTATTGGATTTTTACTTTGAACTTTTTTGGTTTTTTTGAGACTGAGTCTCAATTTGTTGCTGAGGCTCGCTGGTAATTCTCGCGTAGTCCAGGCTGGTCTGACTCAGGGATCCTCTTGCCTTAACTCTCGGAGTTTACAGGCATGAGCCTCGGTGCCCAGCACTTTTTTTTTTTTTTTTGGACTCTTGATCCTCTTGTGTCATATTCCAAGCACTAGAGTTATAACATGGCACTATGGTGCCCAGCTAAATATTTTTTTATGGAATTTCGCTTCCACTCCTTATAAGCTCACCTGGCATTGTGTGTCTAATATAGTTTTAACAATGTGCAAATAGCAATAACTCCTTTGAAATGCAATTATTTGGATGACAGTAAAGGTACTCTTATCTGAAACCTAAACTGTAGGATTTTAAAAATGACCTTGCAAGACTTGCCAGTGTATTCTACTAAAAAGGAAACACATTTTATTCGTACTTGGCCTTTTATTATAATAGTGTGCCGTTGAGCTAATTGAATTCAGCTTACTTCAGATGTTTAAAAGTATTTCTTTCCAAAAGCTTCCTGTGTTGGAGAGGGCCCAGTGGTTGAGCTTGTATTCCTCTTCCCAGTGCCATATCAGGTGGCTCACAGCTGCCACTAACTCCAGCTCCAGGGATCTGATGCCTCTGGCCTCCAGAAACTAGCACAAGTGTGCACGTACCCAAAAAAGATACAAATCACATCATTAAACATAATAAAAATATAGATCTTTAAAACAACATGAACAGTTCCTTTAACTCTGAAATGTATAAACTAGTTTTCCAGCCAGGAATAGTAATGCAAGCCTGTAGTTCCCGCACTTAGGATAAGGGAGTAGGATCAGGAGTTGCAAGTCTGCCTCAGTCACGTGTCGAAGTCTAGGCCAGCTCCACTACATTTAACCCTGTCTCAAAGCAAACAAAAAAAAAGGACTTTGTTTTCCACCTGAATATTGGATTGATTTTTGTTTAAAGTTGTGCCCTTTTTTTTAATTGAGTAATAATTTCTGAGTTGATAACTTGTATGACTAACCCAATTGTATTTTAATTTTGGCTTGTATTTACTTTGTTTTGGGTGCAGCTAGTTCCTTCTGTGATTTAGGGGGTCATTTATTTATTGTTCATTAGAAATTTGTGAAACTGAAAGTTAGGCATCAAGTTAAATATTTGTTGAATAAGTTGAGTCGTATGTTTAGGAGTGGATCCAGGGCTTGTGCTTGATAAATACTTGATCTACCATATTGAGCTACGTCCTCAGAAAGTTAATAGGGTCTTTATATGATGTGAATATAATCTTGTTTTCGGAATTTGAAGTGGTCTTTTAAAAGCTGTTTCTGCCCAGCGTTTGGCACACACCTATAAACCTATAAACTTGAGGTTAGAGATGAGATCAGGGGTTTAAGGTCATCAACTACTACTAGTGAATTGGACCAGCCTGAGCTACAGGAGTCAGTCTCTCTCTCTCTCTCTCTCACACACACACACACACACACACACACACACACAAACACAAACACACACTCATTCCTTTCCTTTGAGGCATAATTTACACATAACAATGCATCCCCTATTTATCTATCTATCTACTATCTATCTATCTATCTATCTATCTATCTATCTATCTATCTATCTATCTAGCATGTGTATGTAGGAGTAGGCTGCCGTTTGAACACAGGGTCTCATGCATACTTAGTAAGAATTCCAGACTGGGTTGTATCCCCGGCTCTAGAAGATGTCATTTTAAATGTACAATCGGGTTTTGTTTTCCTTTAAAATTGATGAATATGCAAAACTTACATTAAAATTTGATTCTAAGTGTTCAGTTTAGAATTTTAAAAATAGTTTATACAGGGCTGAAGAGAAGGCTCTGCAGGTAAAGGTACTTGCTGCTGAGCCCTATAAACCTGAGTTCCATCCTTGGCACCCCATGGTAGAAGGAGAGAACTGAATCCCATGAACTATCAAGTAAAGAGTCTCAGTTTCTCCACACTTTCCTTCAATGCTTATTATAGCTAGTCTTCTTAATTTTAATGTTTATATTGTTTTAGTT
This sequence comes from Microtus pennsylvanicus, assembly GCF_037038515.1. Lineage (NCBI taxonomy): Eukaryota > Metazoa > Chordata > Mammalia > Rodentia > Cricetidae > Microtus > Microtus pennsylvanicus. The sequence goes on along the minus strand of NC_134592.1, from coordinate 36,865,693 downwards.
TGGTTTTGGTTGCTGTGATTAAACAGTGACCAAAAACAAAAGTCAGCTTTAGAGGAAGCAAAGGTTCATTTTATCTTGTACTTTACAGCCCATCAATGAGGCAAGAACCCAGAGGCAGGAACTGAATTTAGGAGGAACACTGCTTGCTAGTTTGCTTTTTCAGTTTTACATAGATTTACTACCTTCCTTATAAAGCCCAAGCCCAACTGCCCAAAGGTGGAACTGCCCTGGGGCCCTCCCACATCGTTAACAATTGAACAAATGTCCCCACTGGCATGCCGAGTCCGGTCCTATTGACTCAGTTCCTCAGCTGAGGCTCCCCCTTTCCAGGTGTGTCAGGTATGCAACCAAGATACTCCATTGCAGTGTTTTTAATGTTATTTCATTGTGCTTTACTATTTTATGTCATTCACATGCCAACAGTTCACCCATTTCACACGTTCAGTTCGTTAACATATGACAGTTTGATTGGAAGTATCACCCTAACACCCCTTTATACAGAGTGTCTGAAATGTTTGGTTGGGGGCTTCACCTCACTCCCCTGGCATCCATCTTAAAATGTTGGGCCGAAAACTCCATTCTAAGCCCCTTCTCCTGGGAATGGTTGCAGTCCAGACTCCACCTCCAAGAAAGCCCGCCAAACGGTGACCCCTCCCCAGGGAAGGTCAAGACCACTCCCACAGGCTGTTTAAACTGCCCCCCAGAGAATGAACACTCAGTCTCCCTGTTTTCCCTGGTCTTTCAGTTCTCTGTTCCATTCTACACGTTTTCCTGGGGAGGGGACGGACAGGACTCTTTTCTAATTCAGTCTGATCTGGTTTGGTTTGGATTATTGCAGAGCGGTGGCAAAGGAAAAATACTTACCAATGACCACCACCCCCAATGATTTTTATCATTCCTTGAAGAAACCTATACACCTCAGTTACAATTCTCTTACCCACCTTCCCACCTAAATCCTAAGCAACTTGTTTCCTTTCTGTCTTATAGTCTTACCAGTTCTAGACAATAAATGGAATTGTTCAGTATGTAGGCATTTATAACCAGCTTTTTGGTGTGTGTGTATGTGTGTGTGTTTTGTATATATTATATATGTGCTTGTGTGGGTATTGTGTTCCTTAATCTCTCTTCACACACACTCCCTTCTTTTTTTTAAACAGTGTCTTTTCACTGAATTTGGAGCTCATTAATTTGGCTCATTATTGGCTGGCCAGTGAGCTCCAAGGATCCCCTTGTCTTAGTACTCCGCACACGCTGGCCTTAACAGACCTTTACCACCAGGCTCAGCATTTTACATTATGCTAATATATGACAACATTGGTTTTAATTGGTATCTGTTGGTGACTGGGATGACAGTGGTGAAGTGTGTGTGTGTGTGTGTGTGTGTGTGTGTGTGTGTGTGTGTGTGTATAAAACTATGACTTTGCAAAAAAAATATCCTAAGCATCTGCAAATTCACCTGTTACCATGCTTAACTACTCCTTGTTTCACTCCCCACAAAACACTGTAACACTTGGTTAGTTTCATACTTCTGCGCTTAGTTACTTATTTTCTTTTTCTGTTTTGCAGAATAAGAAAGCTAACCTGAATTTTGGGGAAAGAACAGAGTGAAGAAATAAGGATAGAAGACAAGGTTTACCGGTTTGCATAATGTAAGTTCTTTTCACTATTTTTGGCCTAAGTCCTGTATTAGCTGACAAAGCTGTTTCTATGGAAACAGAGTCCAGCCTCTTAAAATGTCAGAGGAATGCTGATCACTTAAAACGAGACTTTCCAGCTGCTAGAAAGAGAAGGAAAGATGGAGCGGGAGGGGGTAAGACTCTAGGTGGGTAGTGAACGTATGTTAAGTCTTTCTTTCCCATCTCTCTCTCAACCGAAAATTTAAGATTATATAAGAAAATTTATATATAAGTTTTCCTGATAACCTGCTTTGTTTCCGCTTTGGTACAAATGGTTGTTTCTTGGTATTGAGTTTAGGTTTCCTCCCTCTCTATCATTTGGTCATGTGAGTTCCATTTATCTACAACAGATCCTACTTTTGTATGGATGGTTGTGCATCAAAATACAGCACAAAGAACTGTGTCCTCTATTTTCCTTGTTTCTTGTCCCTCTGGTTTAGATGTCTGCATCCTCCTCACACTTAATGATACTCTAAGTTTAGTTTAACAGATATTTCTTGGACATTTCCTTTGTCACCTATGTGATGTTAGATCTTAGAGATGTAAAAATAATCATAGCCTGTTCTCTAATACATTTGGAATCTACTGAGAACCAGAGAAAAATAAGCATTTAATTTTTTTCTCGCTCTAAGCTGAACAGTTAGGAGAGATAACAAAAATAAAATGTTAAGTGGATTAATGATAGTTGTAGAAATCTGAGAATAAAGACTAGATCCATAATTACAAATTTAAAAATTAAGACTTTATTTTTGAAAATATATATTTTTAAAATTAAAATTAACCGTAACACTATAGTAACTCCTCCGCAAATTTCTGCTTACTTATAATGAAAACATTAAATAAGCTGCCTCCAGTTTAATTTATATCTTTTATAATGAACACAGAAAGCTTAAGGCTCACCTAATATAAATCCAGTAGCTCTAATTTTCTTGGAACTAATGGTAAATATGGTGCTTCTATATAGATCATGTACTTATAAATAAGAGACTTAAAGTTTGGAGGATAACCTGTCATTATAAAAATTCAGTTTTAGGGCTGGAGAGATGGCTCAGTGGTTAAGAGCATTGCCTGCTCTTCCAAAGGTCCTGAGTTCAATTCCCAGCAACCACATGATGGCTCACAACCATCTGTAATGAGACCCTCTTCTGGCCTGCAGGCATCCATATAGACAGACTATTGTATACATAATAAATAAATAAACGTTTAAAAAAAACAAAACAAAAAAATTCAGTTTTAGCGGCTCATGTAATTTGTATCTGTTGTTTTCCGGGTGGTTGGCCTTAGTGGCTCTCCTAGAGCCTGTGTTCATCTGTGTTAAGCAGTTTGTCTTTTCTCCTTTCTCACTGTAACGGCATCTGGAAGAAGACTGACTGGTACTAGGAATACTGTCTAAAAACCTGGATTTTACTCAGTCAGCATTGTACTCTAATCATATTTACTGAAGTGATGCTCAACTCAAGGAGGAGGTAGGCTCAGTATTGTAAATATTTTTAAAGCCTGTGAAGAAAAAGCTAATTAAATTTAATGTGTGGGTCTGCACACATAAACAGCCTGTATATTTATGCCTAAATGACTTGATGAAAAGCTAGTGACATTGAATAAAATGTTTTCTATTTAATTTATTTTGGAGGACTCTTAAGTTAGAATCAAATTAATACTAATAGTACATATATTTATTTTGTAATTTGTATACATTATCTTTTTTAAAGCTAAAAAAGTTCTGTGAGTAAATTTCCTAAGTGACGCTGTGGTTCAGCAGGAGCCACGCTGGGAAATACAGTAGAGCCCAAGTGAAAGCTCGGTGCTCTTGTCTGTGTGCTCCTTCTGCTGGAACTTTGTGTTTTTAATGCTACAGAAACTACTGTTTTCTTTAAATGAGTCCTTACAAGTTAATCTTAATTTTCCTTATAAAATTTCACCAGCTATAAAGACTAGCGTTCTACATAGTCTTTTCTAACTATGTAGTTTTGTCCTTAGGTAATTTCACTGATAAACCTTGTTTTTGGGCATCATCTTCATTTTAAAACCCCCTATAAAATTTTACCTAAAAATACTTTCTGTATTTCAAGTTAGCCATTAACATGGCTGTGCAATGCACCAAGTTGTAGTCAGTTGTTCGCACAGCCAGCTAATCCTGTGTGCCTTAATTAAGCATAAGGTTGAGATGTTTAAAGTGATTGTTGAAGTATCTTTAGCCCCAGAGCACCTATTCTCTACAAAGTTAATAGCCAAACCATTTTACTTTCTCACTCTGCTAAATGTTACAGTGAGTCACTTTTCTTAACCTGTAAATTGAATAGTTTGCTTCATATTCTTGAGAGACAACTTTTTAAAGAAATACCTTGATGTTCTCAACATTATCTGTAAAATGAAGGGAATGGTCTTAATCTGCACTGTAAACTATATTAAGAACTTAGTAGATATTTTCTATATTGTATAGAAATGGGAAATTGGCTATGTAAATTTTGTTTTTATATTGTAATTCTTATACTTTTCCCTCCATCTTTCCCCTTAGATTTCCCTCATGGATACATTTTCATAGCATTATTATGTGATATAAGAAGTTTTTTTTCTTTGAAGTAACATGGATTTTATACTACAGAATTAAGAGAATTGGCTGTATAGGAAAAATTGATATATTAAAAAGTGGTGCATGTTTATAGATAACCATGACAACATCGTATATGAATGGGCATGTAACAGAGGAATCAGCCACCGGAATAAAAAATCTTGATCTTACATCACCAGAGGAACATCAGAAGCACCGAGAGATGGCTGTTGACTGCCCTGGGGATCTGGGCACCAGGATGATGCCAGTGCGAAGAAGTGCACAGTTGGAGCGTATCCGACAGCAGCAGGAGGATATGAGACGTAGGCGTGAGGAAGAGGGGAAAAAGCAAGAACTTGATCTAAATTCTTCCATGAGACTTAAGAAACTAGCTCAAATTCCTCCAAAGACTGGAATAGATAACCCTATATTTGACACAGAAGAAGGAATTGTTTTAGAAAGTCCTCACTATGCTGTGAAAATATTAGGTAAGTAAAAATAGTACAGTATGTTTTGCTTTGGTTAATGTGTACTCTAACAAAAATATGTATGGGATGGACCAGATTTAAGAGAATATAAGTAATGCCAAGACTAAGATCAGTTCTTTATACTTAGAACGGAAGCACTGGTTTAAATATTGTTCTGGTGTGCTTTCCTTCACTATGATAATCATCACAGCAACTCATGGAGACAGTGATGTGCTTCGCATGCTCCAGTCTCAGTCATCGAGGAGGTCAGGGCTGCCTCCCGGTTTGCCTGCGACTTGCTTGCTCAGATTGCTTTTTCTGACTGCCCAGGGGTGGCTGTTCTTTCACAGACTTTTCCTGGGGAGACGCAATACATGTCTCTTCATCCCAGAGAAGGAGCCAGGACAGACCAAAGTAACGGTTCCACCAATGTCCAGTTTGCTAAGCCAATGCATTTTTTTGGGGGCGGGTGGTACTGATAAGACTATGGGTTACTTACAAGGAGTAAGGGTAATGTAAAAGCAGCTCAGCACCAGGAAGGCTACCTCATTGTGTGTAGCCCAAAACTGGAATCTTCACTCTCTCTGTGCAGCTGGTAGACAGCTTCATGGTCTGAATTTCTTTTTCAACCATTTTAGCTGGCCAGAGTCTCCCCTCTGCCCTCAGTTATTTACTTTTTTTCCCACTGCTGGGTAGGGCCCCTGAAGAATCAGATTCTGAGTTCCTGTTCTCCATGACATGTGTCCTTTTTACTTCCTGAGGCTCATGATCCTCCCCCTCCTTCCTAGAACAAACGTTTAAATTTGAAGGGAGTATTACAATTCTTACAAACATGCCATATGGTGGTATTGCCCACCGTGGCCTGGGCCCCCTCCCATCAGCCATGCCTATAGGCCAATGTGATAGAGACAGTTCCTCAACTTAGATTCTTCACAGATAAGTCTCGGTTTATGTCAAATTAATGAAAACCAGCACAACTGGCCCTTTGCCAGCATGATATACAAATACGTTACTATTAAACCTTAACCGTTCTTTTCTTGTCCCTAATGTATCATGTTAATATTAATATCACAGTATGAGACAATCTAACTTTTAAAAGTTCCATGGTCTTTTAAAAATTTCTGCAATTTAAAAGGCCAAATTCTTTTTCTTTTTTCTTTTTTTCTTTGAGACAGTGTTTCTCTGTAGCTTTGGAGCTTGTCCTGGAACTAGCTCTTGTAGACCAGGTTGGCCCTGAACTTACAGAGATCTGCCTGCCTCTACTTCCCAACTGCTGGGATTAAAGGTGTGTACTATCACCACCCGAAAAACCCAAATTCTTAAAAATCCAAAAATCTCTTAACCGTGTGCTCCTCTAAAACAAAACAAGAGGCTAGAGAGATAGCTCAGTTGCTAGGAGTACATATTGCTCTTCCTGAGTTCAATTCCCAGCATCCACATCAGGTGGCTTACAACTGCATATAACCCCCAGCTCCATGGGATCACATACCACTGACTTCTTTGAGTACTTACATTCATGTACATATCCATACACATGACTCAAATAGTAAAAATAAACCTTAAAAAATAAAAAAAAAACAAGTTATATACATTCTTATTTCAAAAGGGGAAGATCGTTGAACAGTTAAATCTAATCAAAGCGAAATCACAAATCCAGTAGTGTAAATGGCTCAGAGTCCACTGTCTGGGACTCAGTTATGATCTTCTAAGTACAAAAGGGCTTGGGCAGCTCAGCTTCTTAGCTCTGCCACCGGGAAAACGCACAGCTTGTGTCATAGGCTCAAGTTGATTAGACTCCACTCATGCTACTGTCCTTGGTGGTTATCCAACGGTATTGTCGTATCCAATGTTCAGTGGACGCTCCATCTTCACCAGTGGTCTCTCAAGTCCCCTCGGGGATTCCCATCCTGCCCGGGGTGCCAGGCCTCAGCCTGTCTTCCTGACCTCTTCAGTCCTGAAATTTAGTTGCCATCAAAAATCCCTTACCAAACTTCCACATTGCCAGTTTCATCTGCAGTCTTGAGATGCAGTCTTAGCTGGGACCACAGCTTCAGTGTGTTCACACAGAGAAAATATGCCAAAAAATTTCACCTCGGTGTTGCTGGTCTCTTGTTAATCACAGTTGATTTTCAGAGTCTGCTAACTGGTATCAGTTGTCCTATTGAAGCAAACATTTCACTTCAGTTACGCTGGTCTTTTAGAAATCACTGCTGATTCTTCAACCTGAGCAACCAGAAACCACAGATTGTTAATTTGAAAATAAAATAGAAACAACTCTAATAAATAAAATCTTTGAGAGCCTCTCAGCCTTCCCTTTCCTGGCTGGGCCTCCACTATTATGGTCTGACATGGCAGTGCTGCACTCCTGCCACTGCTCGCTGTCCTCGCTTGTTTCTGTTGCTATGGTAAACACAGCCACTGAGCGTGACTGGGGTAGAAGTGGATTTATTTGGCTTACATGTGCCAGTCATAGTTCATCATTGAGGGAAAGAACCATGGTGGAAAGCTACTCATTGGCATGATCCATGTGGCTTGCTCAACTTACTTTTTTATACAGCCCAGGACCACCTGCCTAGGAGTGGCACTGCCCACAATGGTCTGCACTCTCCCACATCAATCAATATTCAAGACATGCCCACGGGCCAGTCTGATTAGTTCCTCAACTGAGAAGTCTGTCTTCCCAAATGTGTCTAGTTCTATGTCAAGTTAACAAAGTCAACCAGCGCAAATGATCAGGTCCTACAGGCTTTATATGTAGAAAGCATTTCACAGGTGACCTGAAATTTTCATCTTTTATATTAACTCGAATTTTTTTGTCAGACTACTTAGAAGCAAAGTTAAATGATAATGGAAATAAGTCTTAAAATCTATTTTATATGACTGTCAGTAAGGCAGATAGGAACTGTTCATGTGGGATCAACTTATTATCTCTAAATTCTGTTGCCAGACAAAAGCTGAAAACCTGGACCTAGGATTTGATTTATATGCAAAAGAGTTCTGCGTCCAAAAAACATGAGAATATTAGGTTAAAAACCTTCTCATTAAAGAATTTCCTTAAGCCTTTTAATATTAGCTGGCAGTGTAGATGTAATGAGATTTATGAGTGATGATAGCTGCATATTCCCACACTTAGAATATTTAATCTGCATTTTATTCCTGCACACACCAACACTTAACCGAGCTGTGTTAGAAGTCAGTAGAAGTCATTCTGAGAAATGTTGCTTTATACGTGAATTTGTATTTTCTTTAAAGCCAGGTGCTGTTTCCTGTGGTTACTGTTTTTTAGGGCTGCTTTTTTTTTTGTCATTGTCATCATTCTGCCATTTCCATGCCTGTTGAGCCCTGCGTACCTTAGCAGACACCATTCCTCTAATAATCATGTTACGAAGGTTCGTCATCTCTATTTCAATGATGAAGGAAGTACCAGTATTAGTGCACACATGTAATCCTAGCCACCGGGAAACTAATGTGGGAAGATTCTGAGTTCCAGACCAGCTATGGTAAGACATGGTCTTAAACAGAACGACAAAAGACACATTGACTCTCAGTCACATAACACTTGCTTAAGACATCAAACTAATACTTAGGAGGGTCAAATTTGAATTCACCAGGTCTGGAGCTGACTGCAGCAAGTAGTGGTTTAAATAGAGAGTGATATCTAACCTGCACTTTGTGCCCCTGGCCAAAGCTCATGCTAACCCTAATTTGCCCATAAACATCTTATTTATCCTATATTTGTTCCTCCATGAGTCTTTTTATTTCCAATATGGAGCAGCTTCTATTCTATCTCATTTACTTTTCTTTGGTAATTTTCCCCCCAGACAGTATCTCTGTAGCTTTGGAGCCTGTCCTGGAACTAGCTCTCATAGACCAGGTTGGCCTCGAACTCACAGAGATCCGCCTGCCTCTGCCTCCCGAGTGCTGGGATTAAAGGCGTGCACCACCACTGCCCGGCTCTTCTTTGGTAATTTTTTTTAGAATACGTATTTCAGATGTTCATGCTTCTGTTTTAAAAAATCATAGATAATGTATGTTAGACTTCCGGGGCACCTTAAAGAGACAGAAGACAGAAAGAAATCGGTCTGACCTCAGCAGAAAGGACTGTTTGAAGCAGGGAAGGACAGACCTAGATGTGTGTAGATGGTGTTCTGCAAGAGGGAAGGGGACTTGGAGTTTGTGTAGGGTTTTGGGAATGGGAAGTTAGGTGCAACTTCAGGGACCTACATACAGTCTCTATACCTGCTGGAATTGTTTGTCTAGACAAGGCCATTTTATCTTGCCCTGAATTCTACCTTGTTCCTCCTACCAGGGGCTACCATGATTCAGCTTTTAGGATGCAGATGATAATGGTGGCTGAGTTAGGCAATGGTGGTGAGGGGACAGGGGCTGGAGTTTCATCATGGGGTGGGGGATTTTAGCTAGTCTTAGTGCAAAGGGAATCACCTTGGTCAGGGTCTGGCAGAGTTTGTTCAGGGTTTATTCCAACAGTGTGGTCAGAGATAGGGAAGTCTGCTGCAAATGTCATTACAATGAGAAAAGTATGTAATTAGTATATTTATATGAAAGAATTTTAATGTCTTCCTACCTGAGGGTTTGTTAGAATAGAAATACTTCATTTCCTATTTCTTCCTGCTTACCCTTCCTTTCTCATCTTCTCTCCCTTTCTTCACATTTCTCCCTCCCTCGTATTGTCTAGACTGATCTTGTTATTTGTTTAAAGTCTTAATGTGTTTTAAGATTACATTACTTAGAATCAGGCTGTTTACACATGTTTATAGATTAAGCCAGATCAGTTTAGGGAAAATGTAATGTTTTCTTTTCATACAGAAGGTAAAATAATTTCTAGTTTTATATTTGTTTTTTGATTTCTCATATCCTTTTTTCTCATAATATTGCTCAAATTGGTCTCACATTTTTGTGTTCAAGTTATCCTTCTGTCTTTAACCTTGCTAGTAAGTTTCCAGTCCTCATGTTTGTCTTCCTTATCCTCTTCCTTCCCCCACCACTAAGCAACATTCCCTACTTATTCCTCTTCCTGCTCACTTTTCTACAGGTTGAAAAGACAACTGTTCTTTTTTCAATTTATAATCTGCTGTGGTTTACATTAATACATTCATTGTGGCCTTTGAATGTAAAGCTGTTTAGAGTAAATTGAAATATATTGCCAGGTATATTGTCATTTATTTCTTGGAAGATTTAATAAATCATAATAAAACTCATAATTTTGTGTAGAAACTAAAAATTATTTGTAAAGAAGTGTAATAGTGTTTGCCAAATATTTTTCTCTGCTAATAATCTCCTAACACATCAGACTACAACAGAAATACTCCCTGAAAATTAAGTGTCTGCCTGTCAGTATTTTAATTAAACACACATGACAGGAGTTGACTTCAGCCTTCTTCACAGCCAGAAACAACAGTGTTGTTTCAAGTGAGGGAAGATGGGGCAACTGGTTTATTTCTGTGAGAAGACACCATCAGTTCCCACACGATACCTCATTTATCTGTGAGTAGACAAAATATTCCATAGGAATTTAAAATGTGACGAGAAAGTGTTTGTAAATTATGTAATGTATAGTAATAAATGTTTAAAAGTAGGATTAATACAGAAAATACTTAGAAGGGATAGATTGAAATTTTTTTAAGGCAGTCAGAATTCTATCAAAAATTAGAAAACAATGATTTGGAAGCTTAATTTTGAGTAAATAATACCGTTATAAGTTGATTTATTAAGATTTCCTTAATATTGACATACGTTCAAAACCTTGCCTTACTACAAATAAAGTGATTTGTTTTGTTCTCATTTATCATCAGAGCAAATTGTCTTGTAAGATAAATTCTGAAAACAGTGTAGATTAGAGTAGAAGGAGATGTAATCAAGTAGTTCTCAGCTGTTTCTAGGTTATGATTCTGCCTCTGTTTTATATTAACAGTTATGTAATTTGGGGCCAGAATTGTAAACAAATAGGCAGAATAATGGAAATAAGCTACAGAAAACTGCTTTCTGCTACATATGTGACTGTGTAATTGATACATCCTTGAAGTGGCGGCAGGAGAGGACACACACACACATACGGGGGACACACAGAGTGAGTTGTTTGTTAGTTTGATAGAGGAAACTCTTGAATTTTGTGGTTAAAACCTTCTCATTTATATCAGATATTTTAAAGTGAAGAAAAGAAAGAAGTGAAGAAAGTAAAGGTGGATAAAGGATAAAATAAAAGGGACGCCTCTCACACATTCCTGATATGAACTATCTTTTGATCAGTGTTTGGACCGATCATGAGGCTACAATTTTGTCCTACTGTAAAATTTCAGGGCCAATGAATCCTTTTTACATTGTCTTCCTTGTGATGTCACTTTCGCTGTCAAATGTTTGCCTGGCCTGCTGTAGGTACTTCTGAACACGCCTTATTGGCCATATCGCCATTGTCATTTATTTCTTCCTGCAAATGAACCAATGGAAAATAGGTTTATTTTAAGTGTCGAGACCATTTGAAAAGCTTCTGAGGCAATTGCTAAAATTAGAGCTTCAGTAAAGATTTAAGAATTCTTTGGAATATGTACACACTCCTATAAATTTTGTTTTTTCAACATAATTTTACTAAAAATAATTCAGTGCTACATCATTCAAACTTTTTTATACATACCTAAAATTTGATTTTACATTATTAAGTAATAGTAATTTTTAACTTTTTCCTGTCTTGCAAAGAATTGCTTTTTTTTTTTGCGGCATATTAAATGCTTAACAGGAGCAGGAGAGATGGCTCAGTGGTTAAGAACACTTACTGCACTTGCAGAGGGCCCACAATGGTGGGTGGGGTGTCTCTTTCCAGAGGATCTGATGCCTTCTGACCATCAGTGACTCCTGCATGCATGTGGTACACAAAACTCATACCCACACTTGATCTTAAGTAATTTTTGTTGTCACTTAATTGCTATTGACTTTGGAGAAGTTATTTATCTTTCTGAACCTTGGTATTAAGGTTTTCTTGAGGCTCAAATGGAAGATTGTATGTAAGCAAATGGTACACTTGTATTTGCAGATTGTTGTTATTGTTTCTGTTTGTTGCACTGTTAATAGCTTAACCAAAGCCTCCACATACTAGGCAAGCCAAGCAGTGTTGTTATGTAAAACTTTGTCTCTAGAGGTTTTTTTTTTTTAAGTTTAGCTTAATGAATAATTACTGTTCAGAATATATATGTTTCTGATTATTTTAAACAAATTCACACTGGTCTAGTCCACTAACAATAGAAGTTCAAAGATCTGAACTTTGTGTTCTTGAGTTTAAAATGAGAAACGAGAGCCAGTTAGGAGTGTAACTGCTTAGAGTGAACCAGGCTTTGGGATTGATCCCTGGGAATCTCAGTGCTGGAGTAAGTCTTTAGATTGTCTACTCATGACTAAGTGAAAGCACTAAGTAAAAATGAGATTAATTCACAGAACACAGCTCTCTCGTGCTGTGAAACAACCCTAGAGATGGAGTGCTTTAGTTCCTAGAGGTAATTTGAGCAATTACCCTAGTTCTGTTCCCAGTTCTAGTCAAAGACTGGGGACTGGAGAGGTGACTCAGCAGCTAAGAGAGCATAGGGCTCTTGCAAAGGACTCAAGCTCAGTTTCTCGCACCCACATGCCTGTAACTCCAGCTTCAGGGGACTCTGATGCTTCTGACCTTCACAAGCACAATCACAGCCACACAGAGAAGACATACATATAAATAAAAATAAATTTTAAAAAATGTTCCCAGATGCTTGCCCAGATTCTTAAGTATTTGAAAATAGACTCTTGCTTCCTATTACCTATTTTTGGTTTGTTAGTCTTTCAGAAAATCTTCTTATAAAGCCGAAATTGGCTTGGAACTCCCTATGTAGACCATGCTATGTTCTAACTGGGATGCTTCTGCCTCCCACTCTGAGCACTGGAACTATATGGTTGTGCCCTGATGCCCGATCATATTGCCTGTCTTATAGTCTTCAATCTGTTTTCTATTTTTAGGAGCTAGCTAAGACTAGAAAAAAGTCAGGAGGTGAATTTAAGGAGCTGTGTTTTTTTATTATATGCCAAAGCCAATATACTTGATTCCTGTTAGTATATGTAATCAGCATTTAAATCACATGAAATTTGATATGATAGTGGGAACTTAAAATGATTTCTACTGAGAATCAAGTAAAGAAGAACTAATTACACTGTAGCAGTGGGGGATTTAATCTAGATATGAAGAAATGCTTTATTAGGAAAGTTGTGACCCCCTGTAATTTATTACCAAAGCCAGACTTGCCATGCTACCTCTGCTGCGCAGTAGAGTATCACCCTCCTTGGCCTGTGTACCTCTCTGCCTCAGCGTTCCCTTTGGCTGCCTCCTGCTTGGCCCTCACAGTCTCTCTCACTAGCCCTGTGCTTCTTCCATCTGTTTTCCTCTGTACAAGATTCTTCTTTGTCCATTGCCCGTGTACAGTGAGGATGAAGGAAGTCTTATTCTGTCCTTTGTGTTATTTCTCTTTCGTCTCTGTCTTGGGTTTTGTTTTGCTTTGCTGTGTTTTAAGGTGCTAGAGATTGAGCTAGCCTAGTGGATCGTAAATGTTCTACGTGGGTGTACCCCACTGAGCACAGCCTAACCCCGTCTTCACCTTAATTTCAGAAGAACATGTCACATTTGACAGGACAGATTTGTACTGTCTAATTGGATGGTTTGAAACTCCTGACATTGTTTACTGTTAAAGAACTTACATAGATATACGTTATAGGTGCAACCATCAGAGAAGGGAGTATTTCTTTTTTCTCTTTCTTTCTTTCTTTTTTTTTTTTTGTTATTTTGTTTTTGTTTTTCGAGACAGGGTTTCTCTGTGTAGCTTTGATGCCTGCCCTGAAACTCGCTCTTGTAGACCATGCTGGCTTCAAACTCACAGAGATCCGCCTGCCTCTGCCTCCCAAGTGCTGGGATTCAAGAAGGGCAATAACTATGTAATTCAGCCAGATACTCATAGATTTCAGCCAGTAATGGTTGGTAATACCTGAGTTTCAGTGCAAGTGATCTCAGTTTCGTTTGGTAACATTGATTAACACAATGTATTTCTAGTTTTGGTGAAAATTTTTTAGTAATTAGAAAAAAACATGGAAACAAACATGATTGGGACTTGATAGACTTGAGTATTGGTGTAAAGAACACTACTTGGAACAAGTTTAAATTGGTCTTAAACCTAGTTGAAATTTGTAGGTATTTCTAGAATTAGTGTAGTTCTCATGTTTTCTCACTAATTGCTTTCATCTTTTTGACTTATTATTTTATGTATGTGTATTTTGCCTTCATGTATGTTCATTGCTTGTGTTTCTGGTTCCCATTGAGGCCAGAAGAGGGCATCTGATCACCTGGAACTGGACTTACAGATGGTTATGAGCTGCCATGTGGATGCTGGGAATTGAACCCCTGTCCTGGAAAAGCATCCAGTGCTCTTAACCATGAAGTCATCTCTCCAGCTCCTACTCTTATTCTTTTTTTTTTTTTTTTTTTTTTTGGGTTTTTTAAGACAGGGTTTCTCTGTAGCTTTGGTACCCGTCCCGGAACTAGCTCTTGTAGACCAGGCTGGCCTCGAACTCACAGAGATCCGCCTGCCTCTGCCTCCCGAGTGCTGGGATTAAAGGCGTGCGCCACCACTGCCCGGCCTCTTATTCTTGAATATACATAGATCCCATGTCAAAAGTGTCTTTAAGTTTCAGCTGTAATATTACTATTCTCTGGCTGCCTATACCTGTGGATCTTACCTTGTTCTCAAGCCCCCTGAGTGAAAGGCAGCTCTAGAGTGGTTTTTCCCTTTGAGTTATAAATTGCAGTTTTAACAACTTTAGAAATCAGTGTCGACAGACTTGCTAGACATGACCTTTCTTTAGGTCTCAGGTGCTATCAACAGCAGAAACCTACTAATTTCTTCAAATTTGAAAGCGACTGTCTCTTTTTAACTATCTACAAATTTCCTATTTATTGTCTGAACAATATGTAATTTGTTTGTTTTTGAGACAGGGTCTCTACTATGTAGCTCATCTTAGACGTTCTGTGTAGCACAAGACGGATAGTGGGGTTCAGCCTGAAGATCAGAAAAGCAAAACAGCCAGTCACTGGCTCTTACCTCAGTCCAAAATGGTGGCCCTGCCTCCGTGAATCCTCAGAATGAGGTTGACTAAGAGCTGTCTCTTCACGTCTTATATTCCTCTTTAGGACTGAAATTAAAGGCGTGCACCACTGCTGCCCAGTTTCTGTGGCAAACTAGTGTGGCTACTGGGATTAAAGGTGTGTGTCTGTAAGGCTGACCAGTGGGGCTCTTTTACTCTCAGATCTTCAGACAAGCTGTATTTGTTAAAATACAAATGAAATATCACTATACTTCTGGAATGTACTTTGTAGACCAGCCTGACCTCAAATTCAACAGAGAACTTGCCTTCAGCCTCTGGAGTGCTGAGACTAAAGGCATGTGCCACCATGCCTAGCCTCTGAATGTATCTTTTTAAAAAAATATTTATTTACTAAGTATACAGTAGTCTGTTTGCATATGTCCCTGCAGGCCAGAAGAGGGCACCATATTTCATTACAGATGGTTGTGAGCCACCGTGTGGTTGCTGGGAATTGAACTCAGGACCTTTGGAAGTGTAGCCAGTGCTCTTAACTTCTGAGCCATCTCTCAAGCCTTCCAAATGAATCTTAACTCTGCTAATCTTCCAAAGTAATGGTGCTGGTCTCAAGCATTCTCTCTCAGTCAGCATTCCTAGCCTAGGCATTTCCTCCTACATCCTGACTTGGCTTTCCCTGCTTATGACTACACCATCTGATTTACTTGAAAAAATATTTGCGTATTTTATTTTAAATCTGAAAATAAAAATAAAGGTGGCAGATAATTGCCGAGGAGGGGGTAGAATAGCAAAGCAAACATAAAAAAACGTATATATTAGGGGCTAGAGAGATGGCTCAGCAGCTTGGAGCACTTACTGTCAGTCCAAAGGACTCAGATTCAGTTCCCACCACCAAATAGTGTCTCACAGCAGTCTGTAGCTCCAGCTCCAGGGAATCAAATGCTCTTTTCTGGCTTCCGAAAGCATCAGGTACATACATGGTGCATAGACAAATATGTAGGTAAAATATCCATAATATAAAACACATAAAAATAAATACATCTTTTTAGAAAAAGTGATTAAGAAAACAGATATGAATAATAGTCCCAAATACATCATTTCTTACGGTATGCCTATGTCAGTGACCTTAAGTCAGTGGTTCTAATTCAGAAGATGGTCCATTATAGCCAACTTAATACTTTTACTATAGACCCTGAAATTGGGATTGTATTGTGGTAGAATTTCTTTAGTGTGTTTTTCAGGGGAGAGCAGATTTGTATATGTGTGTGTACATACATATGTGTGCTCATGGTGTGTGGAAGCCAGAGGTTGACATCCAGGGTCTTCTTCAATTGCTCCTTACTTCATTTTACTGAAGCAGGGTCTCTAACTAAACCTAGAGCTTGCCAAATCACCTAGTCTAGGTAGCCAGTTTGCCCCAGGAGCCTTGTCTCTCCTTCACAGGGCCAACTAGCAGTGGGTGCTGGGGACCAGAACTCTGGTCCTCATGTTTGTACAGCAAATACTTTATACTATGAGCCATCTTTAGTTATTGCTATAGATACCTTCAATTAAAAGCTATTATTCTAAAATAACAATGAAATTATATTCAGTATGTTACACTTAAGACTGCAGGAATATCAATATAATCAGTGAAATCCCAGTTATTATGGATAAATTAATTGAAAAAAGAAATGCAAATGATCATGTCTTCATATGTTCACCAAAGAATAGATCAGTAATCCTTCATTTAGTATGTTTTATTTTTTTTAAGATTTATTTATTTATTATGTGTGCAGCATTCCTTCCATGTGTGCCTGCATGCCAGAAGGGGGCTCCAAGGTCTCATTACAGATGGCTGTGAGCCACCATCTGGTTGCTGGGAATTGAACTCAGGACCTCTGGAAGAGCAGTCAGTGCTCTTAACCACTGAGCCATTTCTCCAGCCCCATTTAGTATGTTTTAAAGCAGGCACTTGTTGACAGAGGTTTCTGTCCGGTCTGGTCCTGCAGCCGTGCAGTTCCAAAGAAACACACATAGGTCTACGTTAATTATAAACTGGATGACCTATTAGCTCAGGCGTCTTAATAACTAACTTTTACATCTTAAATTAACCCATAATTTTTGTCTGTGTTAGCCCCATGGCTTGGTACTTTATATCAGTGAAGCATTCTCATCTTGATTCCTCTTCGTGTGGGTGCCGACTGCAGACTGAGCCTTTTCTCTTCCCCAGAATCTCCTTTTCTGGTCACCCTGCCTATACTTCCTGCCTGGCTACTGGCCAATCAGCGTTTTATTAAACCAATACAAGCGACAAATCTTTACAGGGTACAAGACCATTGTTCCACAGGCACTCACAGTCATTGCTTATAGCAATATGAGTTGGTACAGATCTGGGATGCGATGTGTATCTAAGTCTTAAGTATTTTTACTTCAGTAAGCTTACCCTAGGGGTTTATTCTAATAATTAGTATTTCAGTTACAAAATTTAACAGTGTCCCTATGTGATTGGATTTGCCCCCCCCCAAAAAAACTGGCAAAGCTACATAGTATGTAGGAATGCCAGTAATTATAGCAAATAGGTGAAAATATAGCTAATTTTTAAAAATATATTATTAGTATGTCATTCTTAAGTAGCTTTAGTGTACAGGAGAGATTTCCCAACAACTTTTTAGTCTTAAAAATAATTTCAGGCCAGCCTGGTCTATAGAGCTAGTTCCAGGACAGGAACCAAAAGCTACGGAGAAACCCTGTCTCGAAAAACCAAAAAAAAATAATAATAATAATAATAATAATTTCATAGCCGGGCGGTGGTGGCGCATGCCTTTAATCCCAGCACTTGGGAGGCAGAGGCAGGAGGATCTCTGTGAGTTCGAGGCCAGCCTGGTCTACAAGAGCTAGTTCCAGGACAGGAACCAAAAAAAGCTACGGAGAAACCCTGTCTCGAAAATCCAAAAAAAAAAAAAAAAAATTTCATTGTCCCTGGAATTGCAGAGACCCCACAGTTCCCTTCTTGACTGAGGTTGCTTATTAGTTTAAGTCCGCAGTGAAGCCTGAAGCTCCTCACTTGTCTCATTTCTCAGACAAACAGAAAGGTCACCTCTTAGAATTTGGTAGATTCATAAAATCCGTATTCTGATCTACTCTTGTAAATATAACAATTGTGTGTGCCTAAACTCTGGCTCACAAGTCTTATATAGCTCTGGAACAAGCTCCTAGGTCAGTATAGTTTTTCCCAGTTTTGATTCATTTTAAAATGTTGATAGCCATGTAACTTTCCATTGGGCTGTGTAGTTAATGAGGGGTTTGTGTGTGTGCTCACTCATACACAAGACAAAAACAAGGGCCACTGGGGCTATTTTGATTTGGGAGGGAAAGATAAGAACTTCAAGAATCAGCTGAAGTACTTTTGAAACCTGTTTCCAATTTACCTGGGAGGGTACAGGGACTTCCCACCAAGGCTGACAGCCTGAGTTCGGCCCACCTAAAGCAAGGCAAGAATTGATGCCTGCAAGTTGTCCTCTGACCTCCACACACATGCATCATACACACAAATACAAAATTAATGTAAATTTTAAAAATTTAACTGCTATTAAATGGTGGCATACAAGATGAGTGAGCGTTGGTAGCTTTAGAACTAACAAGAGTTCAGGCATTTCCCATGTGACTGTACATAACAGTGCCCACTATATTGTGTCTTTGCCATACTCATTTGCAAATTTAGTCTTCATCAAAAATCACAAAAGACTCGTTGTTTTAGAGAAATAAGAATGGAACATATGCCAAAAAATTGTGAATAATTTTGAGAGTCAAGACTTTTTAAAGGCTTTTAAAACATTGTCATTTTAATACTCTCCCCACGTGTGTGCGTGGGCGCCCATGCACACGAACACACAACCATGTTGGGGAACAGGGGGAAAACTACTAATAGTTCTTAAGCATTTGGGTCTAATCATCAGCTGGAACATGAGTGTGCTGTGTATGCTTACCAAAAGGTATAAAATGTGTGCTGTGTATGCATATCAGTAGGCATGGAAAACACACAGAGACCAGAAGTTTACACATTTTGAAAGACACACACACACACACACACACACACACATTTATTAGTTTTGTAGACAACAAAAGGAGTTGCTTGTGATGGCTAGCTTGTTTGTTTTGTCAACTTGGTACAAGCTAGTTATCTGAGAAGAGGGAACCTGAGTTGAGAAAATGCCCTCCATAAGACTGGCCTGTAAGCAGGTCTGTGGGGCATCTTCTTAAGTGGTGATCTATGTGGGAGTGGCCCAGCCACTCTGTGCTGAAGGACCTGGAGTGTGTAGGAAAGCAGGCTGAGCAAGGCATAGGGAGCAATCCAGTAAGCAGTGTTCCTCCATGGCGTCTGCCTCAATTCCTCCCTTCAGGTTCCTGCCCTTCTTACATTCCTGCCCTTCCCTCCCTCAGGTACAGATTGTTTCTTGGAAGTGTAACATGAAATAAGCCCTTTCCCTGCAGGTGGCATTTGATTCTGATACGTTATCAAAGCAGTAGAAGCCCTAAGGTGTTTGTAATATGAATACACTTCATTCTTCCTACTAAATCAGTTTTGCAAATAAACTTTTTAGTACCTGTTTCTAAAAATCATCTTGACAGACTCTCAGGCAAATTTATATGTAGCAATAACTATTTTAATAGTTATTAGTGCTTATAATAGTTAAAATGGAAGCATCCTAGATGTTGAAATTTAATGATTTTTCTAAGTTGTGCTTGAACTATGTAAAATATGATGGACCTACCTATTACTTGTAATATTCTTCTAAAAATAGTGATTTGGGAAAGCAGTTACACTTACTGTTAAATGAAAAAAGATGCTAAGAGGTGAAATTTTTCTAGATGGTTGAATTGTTGATATTTTTAATTTTAATTCTGTATTCCCTCATTTATTTTTATAGTAAGAATGCATTTTTTCTGATTAAAATGCTTTTTTGAGTAAATGTAAGTTATTATTATTTTATAGCTTTAACAGTTATGTAGTATTAGTAAAATAACAATGATTGACACTTAAAACTATGCAAACTAGTTTTACCCTAAAGACAAAATTTTACTGGTTTAAGAAATTTATCTTAAAATGTATTGAATTTAAGCTAAAACAACTAACTTGGGGACAACTTTCCTTTTCCTACCAGAAATTGAAGACTTGTTTTCCTCGCTTAAACATATCCAGCACACTTTGGTTGATTCCCAGAGCCAGGAGGATATCTCACTGCTTTTACAGCTCGTACAAAACAGAGATTTTCAGAATGCGTTCAAGATACACAATGCTGTCACAGTGCACATGAGCAAGGCCAGTCCCCCATTTCCTCTTATCTCCAATGTACAAGACCTTGTACAAGAGGTACGTGTCTGAACGTCTCGTTGGCATCCACCGGCTATTTATTAGTCAAAGCAGACTGACAAGGCTGAAGTCATTATTGTCTGAGGTAATTGATAATGGTCACCTGCTAAGAATTGTAATGGGAAATGAGAAAAAACTGCTGCATGCACTATTTTCAGAAAGTATTTATAACCTAGTTAATACTGATCTTGAAGAGTTAATTTATATATAAAATAAGTATAGAGAGTAACATATTTCAATTTTAATACACTTAGTATGGTTTTCTTTAACCATTATATATTATAAACTCAGATAAAATAATAATATTTAATAATCAGGAATTATAAATATAACTTTATTGACAATTTGGGGATTTTTTCTTATGAAAATAGTATGTTGCAGATCATCAATTTTTATTATTTTATGTGTGCATGTTTCACCTGCATGTATGTCTCTGTACCCTATGGTTGCACTGCCTATAGAGGCCAGAAGAGTGTGTCTGTTCCCCGGGGACTAGAGTTACAGATAGGAGTTACAGGAAGTTAATAGCTGTCGTGTGGATGCTGGCAGTTGAACCCAGGTCCCCCTGGAAGAGGAACCCATGCCCTAATTGCTGGCCATCTCTCCAGCTCATATTATCCAGTTCTACTGCTCTATAAATTTTCTTTTTTTATTATGTTGCTTTTAAAGTCTAGGTTCAGATGCTAGTTGATGGTCAGTGTTTAATATGTCCCCACGCATCTTTCACATTGGAGGTTTTAAACATTACAAATAAGCTCTGAT
Organism: Microtus pennsylvanicus; assembly: GCF_037038515.1. NCBI lineage: Eukaryota > Metazoa > Chordata > Mammalia > Rodentia > Cricetidae > Microtus > Microtus pennsylvanicus. The sequence continues at coordinate 36,844,768 of NC_134592.1, read as the reverse complement.
TTCAGAACATTATACAGTTTGTCGTTATTATAGAATTTCAGGTTGTTTTAATCTTACAAAAAATAATTCTGAAAACATCAAATAAATGTATTTAATTGAGTCCACAAAATATAGAAAAGGGGATGGGAATGAGTACTATTTCTAACGTATAGGCTACAGACTATACGTTAAGTTAGGAGATACTTTATATATGAGCATAGTTTCCCTAAGGGAGGTGTTTTCCTTGGTTGAAATGCCTAAGATGACAAAACTTTACATGCAGTGTAATAGGAAGATCTACTGTTGCCCAGGGCAGAGTGCCATATGGACCTGTTTATAGAAAGGAAGAACTGGCCATCTATCAGAGTTTCAAAGAGCTGTTGGACTCCTATTCTGTGAACTCAACTTTTACTGTTGAAATTAGTTGTATGATATTCTTTTCATTGAGGGAATTGTTAAGCACCAGGTATAGCTTGGTGTTCTAACCCTTGTCTACCATATATGAGGCCCTAGGTTCAGTCCATAGCATTGCAGGAAATAAAATTTTTTTAAATTAAAAATACCATTTCTATTCCATTTACTTAATTTTTTTGTTTGTTTAAGGTAACTTAAATGGTTTTGCTGGAAGTTTTTTAAAAAACATATTGAGGCAGGTGTGGTATCTCATAGCTTTAAATCCAGCACTCAAAGGCAGAGGCAAGTGGATATCTAGACCAGCCTGGTCTACAGAGTGAGTTCCAGAACTGCCAAGCTTACACAGAGAAACCCTGTCTCAAAAAGCAAAACAAAACAAGGTTTCTCTGTAGTTTTTTGGAATCTGTCCTGGAACTCACTCTGTTCGAGGCTGGCCTCAAACTCATAGAGATCCACCTACCTCTGCCTTCTGAGTGCTGGGATTAAAGATGGTGCCACCCCCGCCTAGCAAGATTACTGAGTACTCTATCTGTATGTATTCCTTTATGCCAGAAGAGGGCATCAGATCCCAGTATAGATGGTTGTGAGCCACCATGTGGTTGCTGAGAATTGAACTCAGGACCTGTGGAAGAGCAGTCAGTACTCTTAACCAGTGAGCTATCTTTCCAGCCCCAATTTACACTTTTTCAAAAGAAAAGATTGATAACTTTAATTTCATGGCATAAACTTTTGCTTATCTAAAAACATCTATGAGTAAAATGTAAGCCAACATATCAGGAAACAGAATTAATTTTTCTTTTTTTATTTTTCTTTATTTTGAAATACTGGGGGGGGGGGAGAGGGAGAGAGAGAGAGAGAGAGAGAGAGAGAGAGAGAGAGAGAGAGAGAGACTTCTGTTGTGGTAGCATGAGCACAGGATTGTGGGGAGACAGTATGGCATATATGGGAACCAGTGGTTTAATGGTGGACCCTAGGCATGAGTAAGATCAGGGCTGGAAAAGAGGCAAGAGGATCTTCCACTCCATCCTGTAAGTGACTAGGAAAGAGGCAGTGAGGATGACAGTGGTCATTTATAATTGAAAATCAGATCAAAATAGTTATTTAAGCCAGGCGGTGGTGGCGCACGCCTTTAATCCCAGCACTCGGGAGGCAGAGGCAGGCGGATCTCTGTGAGTTCGAGACCAGTCTGGTCTACAAGAGCTAGTTCCGGGACAGGCAACAAAGCTACAGAGAAACCCTGTCTCGAAAAACCAGATAGATAGATAGATAGATAGATAGATAGATAGATAGATAGATAGATAGATAGATAGATAGATAGTTAGTTATTTAATACTCTTACAAACAGTTTGAACAGGATGATTTCATGTTGGTAAAAGTAAGTATAGAGATAGCTTCCAGGTCTGATTATAGAGCTCGGGGCTAGAGTGCTTGCCTAGCATGTGTGAGGCCCAGGATTCAGTCCCATGGACTATACAGAAACAAACAAAAGGTTGCCCCTCTGTGTCACTGGTCTGCACATCTCAGAGTCAGCCTAGTTTTCTGAAAGAATTTAAATCTGTACTGAACACAAACAATACTACACAACTATTCTATTAGGTATCATTAGTAGGGGAAAAAAAGTATATGGATGGGAAAGCCTGCTAGTTACATGCAGATACTCTGCCTTTTTGTAGAAGAAACTCAAGTGACTTTGGACTTATGTAAGGGACAAGAGTTCCTGTAACTAATTCTGTGTCATACTAAGGAATAACTATATACATAGAGATTTCCTTCATGTGTGTATATGTCCAGTTTTATTGAGATAATTGTTAAAAATTGCTGTTTCGTGGTTGGCTCAGTGTAAATATCTATGTGTGCACCTATGAAATCTTCCACCTATCCACAAGTCACTAAAACATCCACCATCCGCAAAGCTTGCTCAAGGCCCTGGAGAGTAACTACCTCTTCTACTCTTTTGCCCCTTTTGTTATAAGCTAATCAGCTTCCTGCTTTACTAATTTGCCATTTATGAACATGTCAGATAAATAGACAATATTTGCTCTTTTGTTATTTTTCTTGTCAGTGTGGCTAAGTACCTGGTATGAAACAACTTAAATGGGGAGGATTTGTTTGGGCTCACAGGATTTGTGAGGTCATAGCTCATCCTGGTTGGAAAGGTGAGGCATTGGGGTAGCTCATTGGCAGTGGACTGTAGGACAGCTGGCTACATTGTCTTGGTGGTCAGAAACAGACTTAGATGCTGGAGACAGAGTTAGAACCTATAACGCATGCACACATAAACTCCGCGGTCCTTACCCTCTGTAACCTCACAAAGCAGCACCACCAGATGGGGAAAAGATGTGCAAAAATATGAGCAGGGGGGTGGGGGTCACTTCACATCAAACCATGACAGTGTCTGATTTCCTCTGCTTAGTGTAATCTTGAGGTTCATCTCTTCTGTGCTTTATCAAGCCCAACAGTTCACACATGGTAAGAACATTGCCATTCACTTGAGTTCCAGCCCCAGTAGTTAGTAATGTTTTGAGTAGTATTCTATTGTATGACTATCCCACAATGTGTTTGGTCACTTAAACCTGTTGAAATTGTTTCCTATTACTGGTTCAATTTAAATTTTTTTTAACATTTATTTGTTTATTGTGTGTGTGCGTGTACATGCTGTGTGTGAATGTAGAGATCAGAGCAGAACTTTGAGGAGTCAGTTCTCCTTCCTCCATGTGCATTCTGAGACTTGAACTTGTGTTGTCAGGTGTTGTCAGGTTGATGGCAAGTGCCTTTACCCACTGAACCAGCTTGCCAGCTTTCCGGTTACTGATCCTCAAATGTGAGGTGTAGTGGTGTCTTTTTAATATATTCTGATTATATGCTTTGGGAAGGGGACAGTAACATGTAAGAACAGTCCTTCAGTTTCTTCAGCTAATGATGTGTGTTGACGCTGGGTTTGGGAGCTTGCTGGTAGAGAAGGGAGTGTTTATCTAGTTTTCTTGTTTTGTTTTGTTTTAGTTTTTCAAGACAGGGTTTCCCTATGTAGCCCTAGCTCTCCTGGAACTCACTCTGTAGACCAGGCTGGCCTCAAACTCAGACATCTGCTTGCCTCTGCCTCCTGAGTGCTACAAATAAAGGCATGTGGCACCACTGCCCAACTTCTGGTTTTTTTTGTTTTGTGTTTTAAAGAAAGATTTCAGAGATGCTTAGGAACTGACTTAAAAGTAGAAACAGGCCAGGTGGTGGTGATGCACTCGGGGGAGGCAGAGACAGGCGGATCTTCTGTGAGTTCGAGACCAGCCTGGTCTACAAGAGCTAGTTCCAGGACAGGCTCCGAAGCTACAGAGAAACCCTGTCTCGAAAAACAAACAAACAAACAAATAAATAAAGAGTAGAAGCAGGAAAAAAGTGTTGTCTGTAGAATATTATTATTGGATTGATTTGTAGCTTTTATAAAGTCTTGATATATTTTTTTTTAATTCAAAACTGTCCTTCCCTCTCAGAGTTGCTTTCTCCAGCAGTTGAAAGGTGTTTTGGTCAAGGATTATAAATTTTTAATTAATAGTGTCGTTTTCATGAAGTTTCAAAAAAAAAGCGTTGTCTTGTAGTTTCTAGGTACCAAAACTAGGGGACAGAGTAGTTTCAGTACTTTGTTAGGCAGCATTGCACTGGTAGCCCTGGTCTACCCAGCACTCACAGGAATCCTCCTGCCTGCGGAGTGAGGGGATTAAAGCATACACCACTACACCCAGCACGATCACAGTATTTTAGGGTGTGTGTGTGTGTGTGTGTGTGTGTGTGTGTGTGTGTGTGTGTGTACATGTATGTATGTATGGGTGCTTGCAGGGACCAGAGGAAAACATCAGATCCCCTTGGTCTGGAGTTACAGGTGGTTGTGAGCTGCCTGCTATGGGTGCTGGGCATCAAACGCCAATCCTTTACAAGAACACAAGCACTCTTAACTGTGGAGCCACCTTTCCAGCTCTCCTCACTTCCTTGGTACGCTTGTTGTGGTAAAAATTGGTCCTCATCTTGTCATCTGAGGTTTAATTGGAGAATTGCTAATAAAATAGCCATAAGTGATATAGAATTCCTGTTTTAATCCTTGCTTACTCTTTAAATTTCACGAATAGTGATAATTTTGGTTTTGTAGTCCACATTGTTACAGTGTACCATTTGGAGAGGCTATGGGGTTCGGAGGTACACAGGCAGAAATGAGGCCTGAACAGTAAGAGCACACAGTGTAATCTTTGGGAGACAGTAGTATTCAGAGAAACATACCTGCCTCAATATTCATTGGTAAGAAATTGAAAATTGCAAATAAGTGGACTTCATTTTTAGTTCAAGTAACTAGAAGCCAAGAAAATAGGAAAGAATAATTAAATTTCCTAATAGGAAGAGTATAGCTGATTCTTTGAAAAGGATGGGAAAGTTGACACTACCTATGGTCACTTAAGCCATGCAGCAGTATTAGGAAAGATCACAATGCAGACACAGATTGAGGTCATTTAGTCAGCCTTTCAAGAGGTCAGCCTGCCTATAAAGACAGACACAGAGGCCCGAAAAACTTACCATAACTGTGGGAGTTTTCTCAAGAACACATTGTCCATTTTTCTTGTAAGTGTAGAACTTTAAATTGACATCTCAGATTTTTGTTTGTTTTGTTGTGTTGTGTTGTGTTTGTTTTACAGGGTTTCTCTGGATAGCTGTCCTGGAACTAGCGCTTGTAGACCAGGTGGCCAGGCTGGCTTTGAACTCACAGAGATCCACCTACCTCTGCCTACCTAGTGCTGGGATTAAAGGCGTGCGCCACCACTGCCCGGCAACATCTCTGATTTTTAATGTAGTTTTTAAAAACCTCTAAAGTAGCATGATAACTAACTGGCAGAGCATATCTTCTGTCTTAAAACCATTCATGTATTTTATGCTGTGTTGGGAGAAACGTTTGAAATGGAAATGGTTCATTTGCAGATGTAAATACCACATTTGGAGTATGCTTTCAGAAAAGTGTAATTTTTACTCATAGCAAAACTGAAAAGTCTGTGGGAGACGGTTTTTTATTCATATATTCCTTTAGTGTTCTCTTCACTATAAGTGCTTTTTTAAATTTTGATTCTCACTTAAAAATAAAAGTACTACATTACATAGATGCTATGTTTATATGTTAATTTCTATGAACCAAAAAAAATAATTTTTTTAAATTTCTTAGGTACAAACTGTTTTAAAGCCTGTCCATCAGAAGGAAGGACAAGAATTAACTGCTTTGTTAAATGCTCCACATATTCAGGTAGAGAAAGCACAAAACATTGTATATATTTCTAGCATTGGTGTTTGTAGTTCTTTCTGAAAAGTAATTGTTGGGTTATACGTTTTTATATGTAAAACTATCCTAATCATGTTTTTAAATAGATTATTTTAAAACTGGACAAAAAAATCCTTTTATGATTATCTGGCATTTTAAGCCTTTAAGGACTTGGTCATAATACTATGTGCATGAAGAAACTAAGTCTTACTACAGTCGTGTTCTTACTTAAAATACTGTGGGTTTCTTTGAAACAGGCACTTTTACTGGCCCATGATAAGGTTGCTGAGCAGGAAATGCAGCTAGAACCCATTACAGATGAGAGAGTGTATGAAAGTATCGGCCAGTATGGAGGAGAAACTGTAAAAATAGTTCGTATAGAAAAGGCTCGTGATATTCCATTGGTAAGTGTTCCCACGTCTGATCTGAGATTTTCTTCTATACAAAGATCTCATGTGGTACACAGTTGAAGATCCTGTTATGTTCCTGGAGAGTTTTCTCTTTGTGGGTTAATTTGTTGGAGTTCAAATATGCTCTTGCTCATAACCCTTATTTGGTTGAAAAATTAATTTTATTGCCTGTCTACTCACAATTTAGTGAAAATAAAAACTTATGAAATACTTATTGAGGGTCAAAGAGCAATGACTTACTCTTTACAGTGACAGCTGGAAAATATGATCTTTGGGAGCTAGGTAGGTGGCTTCACTGGAGCATGCTTGGTCCACAAGCATAAGCATTTGAAGGTTGCACCCCAGCCCCTCTGTGAAGAGCCAGCATGGTGGCACATGTCTGTGATCCCAGCTCTCTCAGCGACAAGCAGACTCCTGAAGCCTGGCAAACCACCAGCCTAGCCAAATCAGTCAGCTTCAGGTTTAGTGACCTTGTTTCCAAATATAAAAGTGATTGAGGACTTTTGCATTGCACACACATGCACACATACACACACAAATAGGGTAGTAAAAATTTTTTTAAAAAAAGAATGTATAAGCAGTTTATATAACTAGTTTCTTCCAGGAGATTAAAACGGAAAGTTATGACAATAATAATGTAAATTCTTCAAAATTAGGTGTTTTGTAAAAGATTTGTTCATTCACTGTGTGTATATGCTTGAGTGCACATATGTGGGACACATGAATGTGCCAGGAAAAGAAGTTGTAGCCCTTGGAACTGCAGTTAAAGGGGTTGGTGAGCCGCCCTGTGTGGTTGCTGGGAACAAAGCCCGGGTCCTTTGAAGGAACAGCAAGTGCTGTTAACCACCGAGCCCCAGAAAATAAGTTTTATCTTGTTTCTTACATTTCTAGATTTTGAGTATATTTTTTCACTGTTCTTCTGATTTGTATAATAAATATTAGTATTTACTACATTTTAATGTGAACTGACTGCTATAATTAACTTTCTCTTTTTTTTGTTTTTTGTTTTTTTGTTTTTTGTTTTTTTTTTTCAAGACAGGATTTCTCTGTAGCTTTGGATCCTGTCCAGTTGTTGTTGTTGTTGTTGTTGTTGTTGTTGTTGTTGTTGTTGTTTGGTTTCTCAAGACAGGGTTTCTGTGTGTAACAGTCCTAGCTGTCCTGGAACTAGCTTTTGTAGACCAGACTGGCCTCAAACTCAGAGATCTGCTTGCCTCTGCCTCCCAAGTGCTGGGATTTAAGATGTGCACCACCACCTCCTAGCTTGATTTTTATAATTAACCACATTGCTATTTACCCCTTAGTTGTATTTTAAGAAATTATTTATAATTAGTCCCTGTGTTTATTAGTTATGCCGAGATGTTTTCTAGCTCTTGAAATAGGATCCAGAAGAAAAGAATTATGATTTGATTTTCATGTCTTTAAACACTGAGTACATTTTTCTGTTATTATATGCATCAGAAATCTGTGTGATTTTAGAATTTTAATGAGAAAAGTATTTCTGAAACAGTGTTTTGGGGGAATGCTTTGCTTTCATGTGTAATTGTTAACTGTAGCCATGTGAGTGAATTTATTCTCAGATAAAGACTGGTCTTATTAGATTAAAAAATAGGATTTAAAAATGAAATGCTTAACAAAAATTACATTTTTATGTTTAAATTAGATGTTGGGTGTTTTTAGGGTGCCACGGTTCGTAATGAAATGGATTCTGTCATCATCAGCCGGATCGTGAAAGGCGGTGCCGCAGAGAAGAGTGGGCTCTTACATGAAGGAGACGAGGTTCTGGAGATCAACGGCATTGAGATTCGGGGGAAGGATGTCAATGAGGTTTTTGATTTATTGGTACGTTCAAGCTGTAGAATAATAATTGATTCATTTAAAAACCTACTTTGTTATTAAACTAGAAGGGATTATTTCAGATCACTTTTTCAATAACTGGTGAGTATGAGTATAAGATATTGTGGCCTAACTTTACAGTATTTGTCAATTTTCCTTATTTTATGCTTGGTTTTTGTTTTGTTTGTTTTTATTTACTTTGAGCCTTATTATATAATAGCTTTATTTTTTTTCCTTTTATTTTTTAAAGATTTATTTTTATTTTATGTGTGTCTAGACATCCAGTGAATGCCTGGTGAATTAAAATTCAGTTTCTTATTCTCACTAGCTACAGTTGAACAAGATTTATTTGTGTAGTTAATGGCTGTCATCTTGAGAGATAGCCGCAGCACATTTCTGTTGAGCAAATTCTGTTGGGCAATGCTAGCATAATCAGGTACTCACTTCTAATCACCCTTATAAAAAGAGTTTTTAAGATTTGCTTATGTATAAGTGTTTTGTTTACATGTATGTATATGTTCCATGTGATACATGCCTGGTATCTGAAAAAATCTGAAAAGGCCATGAGATCCCCTAGAGCTGGAGTTACAGATGGTTGTGAGCCTCCCTACGGATGCTGGGGATCAAACCCAAATTTTCTGCAAGATCAATGAGTGCTCTTAATTGATGAGTCATCCTCTCTCTTTCCTTGGTTTCATATGAAATTCTGGCTGTCCTGGAACTTACTATGTAGACTAGGCAGGCCTCAAACTCAGAGAGATGCACCTACCCGTACATCCTAAGTACTGGATTAAAGGCATTTGCCACCACGCTCAGAATAATTGTCTTTTGAGGATGGCTTTTGATCATATTATATAGATGTACAAATTATGACTTTTCTTTTTCCTTTTTGAAGATAAGGCCTCACTTTTAATCTAGGCTGAAGTAAAACTCATTATATAGTCTAGACTGACCTTTTTGGTGATTCTGTCCCATGTCCTCCTACGTGCTGGAATTACAAACATCAACCAGTACTCCAGAGACAAACAACATTTATATTCTTAATTATTTAGCATCAGTTATTACAGTAGTATGTCTACTACCTATTGATATCTATTGTAAAACCTAGAAAATATTGATATCCATATTTTCACAAAATTGAACTAGGATCATCCTGTTTAGGGAATTTAATCATAAGATCGTGGGATGATTTTCATAAAAATTTCTAAAGTAATTCAACCTTTCTGTTACAGTCTGACATGCATGGTACTTTGACATTTGTTCTGATCCCTAGTCAACAAATCAAGCCACCTCCTGCTAAAGAAACCGTAGTAAGTAAAGTTTAAATATTTATTGTTTATTGTTCCTTGACTTCTATCTACTTTTTGGTATTAGAAACTTCACTGAATATAGTGTGTTCAAGTAAAAACAGAGAAATTGAGTGATTTTTATCTAAATAAGTGTAAAATATACAACATACTTCAGTTGCAGAATTTTTATTATTTTTGACATTGCTGTTATCATTATATGGTTACAGTTGACTTTAGCTCAGTAACATATAGAAGGTACTTTTACAAAAATTTATCGCTCATTACTGTCATGTATTGCTACATGTTGAATATTTAACTTACCTCTATTAAATGATAGACTTGATTACTGTACAACACAGCAATTTCTATTATATTTATATATATCTCCAAGAGAATTGGAAACTTATATTCACAGAACAACTTGGACATGAATATTCATGCAAATATATAATAATAAATAAGAGCCAAAAAGTTTTTTAAAAAACTTAACAATTGCTTCCAGCAATCATCATAAAGTATACTTTATCTGTCTGTACACTGAGATATTATTTGATAAAAAGGATAAAGTGTGAGTATATGCTACAACAAAGAGGAGCTTGAAAAACTTACACCAATCAAAAGGTTCATTTATATACAATATCCAAAAACAGGTAAATCCATAAAAACAGAAATTTATCAGTGGTACCTTAGATGTGCTATTGGGGAATAGGGAGAGAACAGGAATAATCCCTCGTCAGTATTGAGTGTGGGAAAGTTAAAATAGTCTAACAATATTTATGGGTGGCCTGCCTCTGCATTTACTGAAACCCTAAACTGTGTAGCATATGAATTACATTAAATGTCTGTTTTCATATCAAGAATAGAAGGTTCTCTAGGGAACCCTCTTAGATAAACAGAACTCCACTTGCAAATTGGACAAAGTACCTTTACTGTATTTCCAAACAATACCCAATTAGAGAACCATAACTTCATCAGCATCTAAATCCTCACTTTATATCCTCTTTAGCCACTATTCACTTTGTCGTCCACCCCATGCCCAGCATCAACATTGTCCTCATTTCTGGAGACACTAGTTCCTTTGTATTTTATTTTTTATAAATGGATTACATAGATTTGAATAAAATATGGTAAGGATATTTTCCCAGTTGATCATCCTGATTTAGATAATTTAGTGTGTGGAACATGCTAGTTACGTCCACCTTTAAAAGAAACACTGAGCAAGTAAGGCACAGTTGCACTGATCATGAAGTCCACTGGCTATGACAGTCCCAGGGAAACTGACTCTCACATGGGACACTTACAGAAGGACCTACCTTTTCTCAAGTGGTTTAGAAGCTGCATACCTTACTGAGGATCACTGTTTTCACAGGTCAAGCTGTTTCTATTCTGCTTCCCTTGCCCTTGATGCCCTTTGTTAGCTGTTAACAGTAACCCAGTTTGAACATCCTTCTACCTTGTAGTTTAAAGAGATGTCAACAGATGAGCTTAAGCAAATCTACCCTAAAGTATTGTGACTTAACTAAATTACTTACCTAAATTTTAGTTCATTTCTCTGCACCACTGTAACACATAAGCTACATTGTGCTGGATATTTTGTTTTACCATTGTATGTATTCTTGGACTTATTTTTACCCTTCTTTCAGATCCATGTAAAAGCTCATTTTGATTATGATCCCTCGGATGACCCTTATGTTCCATGTCGAGAGTTAGGTCTGTCTTTTCAAAAAGGAGATATACTTCATGTGATCAGTCAAGAAGATCCAAATTGGTGGCAGGCCTATAGAGAGGGGGACGAAGACAATCAGCCTCTAGCTGGACTCGTTCCAGGTAAGAGACAAGATTGAAAGCGTTTGAAGGACTGAGGGCACAGCCCAGTGGTAGGACATGTACTTAACTGTGCAGAGGCATGCAACCATAATCCATAGCATCTCCTCTCCTAATTTATTTGAAGGCAGAGATCTGAGATGAAGGTTAGTCACCTTGAAAACCTCTTGCATTAATCCACTGAGAAAAAAGTGTTTTCTACTTATTTGCAACATTTGTAACAAAGGTAGAAATTAAATTATTATCACATATACATACATGAAAACAAAAGGAGAAATATAAATGCCAGTGAATATGTATGTTGACTGGTGTCTTGGAACTAGAAAATGATAAATAATACATATGATTAGATTGATAATCTGGGTCAAAATTTCAACATTTGCAGACTAGAGGTGATTTAGCAATTGAGTGCATACTGCTTTTTCAAATTACCCAAATTTGGTTCCCAGTATCTACATTGCACTCACCACACATAGACATAATTAAAAATAAACCTTTTTGTTAAAAGGGGCATTTGTAGGCTATATAGCTTAGCTGGAATTATTCTTGTGTTGGCAGAAGGGTTAGTAAGGCAGTGTGAAAAATTACTTCTAGTGTTTTTTTTCTTTGATTAAAAATATTTTTTTATCCTTTTATCTCAACTGTTTTCCTGTTTTTTTCTCTTGGTTACTCAGGGAAAAGCTTCCAGCAGCAACGAGAAGCCATGAAGCAAACCATAGAAGAGGATAAGGAGCCCGAAAAGTCAGGTTAGATACCAGAGTCCTGGGTTTTCATCTGCACCCATGCTGAATATACACACTAGAATTTTCAGTAGAGAAAGGTGTATGCATTGAGGGAGTAAGAGAAGAGGCAGAACTCATTATCTTTAGTTGTAGGAAAAATGAAAACATTAGACATCTGCCTACAGTGTGTAGTTAATAGAAAATGACAAAATCGTTGTGTCATATACGTGTTGTATCTTAGGTCAATATGAAATAGCATTGTTTAAGGACATAAATACTGTATAACTATTTTTGATTAATCAACAGGAAAACTGTGGTGTGCAAAGAAGAATAAAAAGAAGAGGAAAAAAGTTTTATATAACGCCAATAAAAATGATGGTAAGTTCTAATCTCAAGTATAGCAGGTGTTGTATCTATAACATCTGTAATAGTCAGTTGTTTCCTGTAAGGAGTGTAGCAGGAGTTGCATTTATAGCGTCTATAATAGTCCGTTTTTCCTGCAAGGTTTGGGTTTCTTTTTCTATTTAAGGTATTTGCAAAATTATTACTTGTTTCTAATAATTTTTTCAAAAAAAGTGAAATAAAATATGAAGTTTTTGTACAAATTGGTGGCAGGCCTATAGAGAGGGGGACGAAGACAATCAGCCTCTAGCTGGACTCGTTCCAGGTAAGAGACAAGATTGAAAGCATTTGAAGGACTGAGGGCACAGCCCAGTGGTAAGACATTCTAGTTCAAATATTAAAATTTCTGCTTAAATTGTTGCAACTAATTAAACAGTTGAGTTCAAAATTAAACAAATGTAGTCTGAGCTCCATTCAACTCTATGCTGGACACTACTAAGTCTCAAAAAACTCCCTCCCTCGTGGAACTTCCAGTGCCCCTTCCTGTCACAGGCTGTTAATGCTCGCCTTTGTTCTGACTTGCTAGCTTTAGGAAGGTTACTTCACTCCTTATAGTTTGTCTTTTGAGTCATGGTTCTGAGTTAAAGAATAAATAGTACAAGTATGGTTTATTTTTAACTTGTACCTACAGGAAAGCCTTCTAGCATTCTCAGACATACTGGTTGTGGTCACTGTATGCAGACATTTATCCATGTGTTCTGTCATTATATCTGATCATGATATAATGATCATAACCCGATAAAGGGAAGTCTTTATGAAAACAACACATTCTACCATGAGCTTATCCGCTAGCAGTCTCCTGTTACAGCAGGCACTGCACACTAGTTACTTCAAATTAGACAGGCTTACTTAGACACCTCAACACCTGTCTTCCCAGCACCTGGGAAGCTGAGGCAGCAGGAGCACAAGTTTGAAGCTAGCCTGGGCTACAGAGCTAGCTCCTACCTCAAAAACAAACACATAACACCACCGACAAAACTTAGTGATTTTATGTAAGAAAGTATATCTATGACATGGCATTAATTCTTTCTGAAATCCTTAACTCTTTCTTTCCCAAAGATTATGACAATGAAGAGATCTTAACATATGAGGAAATGTCACTTTACCATCAGCCAGCAAATAGAAAAAGACCTATCATATTGATTGGTCCACAGAACTGTGGCCAGAATGAACTGCGTCAGAGACTCATGAACAAAGAAAAAGACCGCTTTGCATCTGCAGTTCCTCGTAAGTTTGGACACATTCCTATTTTCCTGTGCTTTTCTCAGAATATTAACTACCCAGGGAAAAATGTTCATTTTATTGAAATAGTATTGCCAATGAAAGAGGAAATTTGCTCAACCAAACCTGTTGGCAAATTTTTACTGAAGGTAGTTCTTGAGGAATTAAAATGCTCCTAAGTGTATGGCACTAGGGGATTTTCTAAATCAAGTTTAGTTTAGACCCCTTGCCCTATTGCTAGGAAACCCAGTTCCTGACTCTTTAGACTCTTGTTGAAGATAGAAATTTAGACCTAATTTCTGAAAACAAATTTAAGATTACATATACCTTCTCTTTTTATTTTTTTTAAGATTTATTTATTATGTACACAATGTTCTGTCTACATATTTGCCTACATCCAGAAGAGGGCACCAGATTTCATTACAGATCTCATCACCATACAGTTGCTGGGAGTTGAACTCAGGACCTCTGAGTTCAATGCTCTTAACCACTGAGCCATCTCCTCAGCCCACAGTACCTACTCTTAATGAAAATAAACTTTAAGGAAAGGTGACTTTGCAGTGCTTTACAGCGTAAACAAAATGGATCACGCAGCTAAGGTTAACTATGAAGACAATGCAAATACTTTTTCTTCATGCCTCCATAGGAACAGTGCTAAGCACACAGGCTCTTAACATCTCCTTATTTCATAATCTGTGTTATAAAGTAAAAATTCTTCCTGGCTTCATCGTTTTCCACACTGATCCATATTTGTTAATAATTATTATTAAAGATTTATTTTATTTATCTGTATGTTGGGGGAGGTATGTACAGTTAGTGCACTTGCCTGCTGAGAGCAGAAGAGGCTTGCTTGTATCCTAGGGCTGTAGGCCACCTGATAGGAGTCTTGTTAGGACCTATTCCTCCGATCCATCCCTCCAGCCCCTTGTGTTTATTGTTTTTCTCTGGTTTTGTTTGCTTAGATACAACTCGGAACAGGCGAGACCACGAAGTAGCTGGTAGAGACTACCACTTTGTTTCTCGGCAAGCGTTTGAAGCAGATATAGCAGCTGGCAAGTTCATTGAACATGGTGAATTTGAGAAAAATTTGTATGGAACCAGCATAGATTCTGTACGACAAGTAATTAACTCTGGCAAAATATGTCTCTTAAGTCTTCGAACACAGGTAAAACTAGAACATTCTTTTAGAGTGTTGAACTTGGAGGGCATTTTGTAAAGTAATCTAGTAAAACCTGTATTTGGGCTGGGCGGTGGTAGCGCACACCTTTAATCCCAGTACTTGGGAGGCAGAGACAGGTGGATCTCTGAGTTCAAGGCTACTCTAGTCTACAAAGTGAGTTCCAGGACAGGTCCCAAAGCTACAGAAAAACTCTTCTCGATAAACCAAAAAAAAAAAAACAAAACAAAACATATATTTGGGTCCAAGAATGACAGATTATTTCAGTTCTCATATAATTTTCTACTCATTCTCTAAAGCAAATATGTAGCTAACTGTAGTAGGAGCTGCGGGCTGCATTCCTGCCACCCAGCTCTGGGCCGCCTGGCTAGCTTATGTCCCGAAATAACAACACACAAATTGTATTCATTTAAACGCTGCCTGGCCCATTAGTTTCAGCCTCTTAACCCATTTCTAATAATCTGTGTAGCACCCCAAGGTGCGCTTACCAGGAAGATTCTAGCCTACATCCATCCTGGGTCCGAGCTCCATCACATCTGCCCTGGAGAGCAGAGCTGTTGAGTCTGAGCTCACTTCCTCTTCCTCCCAGCATTCGGTTCTGTTTACTCCACCCACCTAAAGGCTGGGCCAAGGCAGTTTCTTTATTAGCCAATGACCTTCGTCCATCAGCTAACTCAGTCTCTTTCACTTTCAACACAAGCGCGCATTTTGTGTGTGTGTGTGTGTGTGTGTGTGTGTGTGTGTGTGTGTGTGTGTGTGAAGCTTAAAATAGGTACTGGCAATACATTAAGTCTCTAGAGCTACCTTTTCTGGTCTGACAAAAATTAGAAAATTCAAGGGTTATTCTTAGTTTTAAAGTCCATTATTTCAACAGCCCACAAATATCACAGTCAAGACTCAGAGTTTTCTGAGTAATAAAACCTTAGATTCACCTATTTGACAGAGTATTCCAAACTTAAAATTACTAGGCAATGTTTCTTAGATTTCTATTTTAAACATTACCTTTAGAAATTCGGGGTTTTAAGGATTGTGTTCGCTATGGAAATGATTTGCTTTTTATAAATGATTCAGCTTTAACATAGAACTTTAATTAATGTGGCTGAGTCTGTTGCTGCTATCAACTCAAGCCATAAAATTAGTGGGCAAGCTGGGCATGGTGGCATATGCCTTTAATCCCAGCAGTCAGGAGAAGGAGGCAGAGGCAGGCAGATTTCTCTGAGTTCAAGGCCAGCCTGGCCTACAAAGCAAGTTCCAGGACAGCTAGGGCTAGTATACAGAGAAATTCTGTCTCTAAAAACAAAGAAAAAAAATCAGTGCACATTAGGTGGATGTACATAGATAGACATTGACTCTTGAATGACTTCCTAAAGTAGTAATTTGTTTTTTGCTTGTTTGTTTTGGGTTTGGATTTTTAGAGGGCAGAGACATTGGGTTTGTGCTATTTCAATCATAAACATTTTATTTAAGGAAACTTTTTAATTTCTTTTGAGATTCTTTATTTGGATTAACAAACATTAACAAATAAGATTTCAAATAGTTTAGCATATTAGTGTCTCTTCACATGAGAAAGGGCATGTCTGCAATCCTGCCTGTTACCGTACTTCAGCTTAAGTGTGCACGGTGATGCAGCACTAGAAAGGGTGAGTCCCGAGTCTCACTGCATACAATCCTGCTTTGGGTTGGGTATGCTTGGCCTGGGGGCCAGAAGTTTTTCTCTGGTTTTGCTTTTTAGTATCTTCACCTAGAAAGGCAACTTCCTGGACTCTACTTCCTCAAAAATGATTTTTAATGTGGTTATTATAATCCACATGATTTATTATCATACAGTTGTAATCCCTTCAATATTTTTTACCTGTTTCAGTAAATAGAACAGTAGAATAACATATGTGAATTTATATTTATATACTTTTATAGGGAATGACGTTATGATGAAATGCTTAGAAACATTATAGACATCTTAACAATATATATTATTGAGAAATAATTCGATGATAGGAGTTATTTTAAAAGACCAAATATCTTTACAGTCTTTGAAGACCCTCCGGAATTCAGATTTGAAACCTTATATCATCTTCATTGCACCACCTTCACAAGAAAGACTTCGGGCATTGTTAGCCAAAGAGGGCAAGAATCCAAAGGTAAGCTTGTCACAGTGCTGTATCATTCCACTGACGTCAAGCAAGAACCCTCCCTCACCTAATCTCCTGGAGCTGAGAAACTGTATCAGCATCACCTCTGAAGCCGATTGTTCTTTCTGTATCTCTGTATCTTGCCCCAAAACTGCCACAGCTGCAGCTGGCTGAACCATGGCAGCTCTCCAAATCAGCTGCTGCTCATCCCCCTCAATCCCTGCTGCTGACCCCAGATCTATGAGGACCTCTGGAATTCTTTAAGTCTCCTTTAATTTCCATCAAGGTCTGACATGTCCAAGGTGCCTCCTCCCCACTCCAAAGGTCTCAGCAAATCCTTGGCAATCGTCCACATTTTCAGGGTTCCAGAATTTTTTTTTTATCTGAACTTTGGTTTTTTTTTTCCTTTCATTTTTGAACATGATCTGGAACAGAAAGGGAAAAAAAGTTTTTAATTATTTTCTGTCACTGCTGAATGTGTTGATGGAGTCCATGTATATGATTGTACATTTTCCTGATGAATGAGAATCTTCCCATGTGGGCATGTGAGCATGTGCTTCTGTGACGGCCTCAAGCCTTGTCATTCTTTAAAAGTTGGGTTGGTTTTGTATCCCTTTAGAATTATTTTTACTGTGTGTGTGTATGGGTGCATGTGTTCCATGATGGCTATCAAGGTCAGAGGGGGACCCTGTCTTGAAAACAGCATGCAAACATATCAATGCAAGTGGAATAAAAGGCAACCATACACAGCACCCTCTAGCCAGCAAGTGCAGAGGGTGTTTACAAGTGTGCATGGACAGTAAGAATGTATGATGGGTCCCCCTGCAGCCCTTGGTGGCTTGACACAATGCAGACCAGCCTTACAGTACATGATTTACAACTAGTGGGTAAACACAAATCTTAGTGTTACTTACTCAGTACCAAATGTAAATCATCAGTAAGCGTCTTGTAATCTCAGTTGTGGAATCTGTCCTGAATTGAAGGGGACTTGAGAGTAGATGGTATGAAGTGATGGATGATAGGTTTTGATGAGAGGTTAATTTTTTTTCAGCTCATAAAATTTTTAGGTAAAACATTTTATCTGAGTCATGGATTATAATTTGAACAAGAAATTCAGTTATAAGGTAGTAGATGATATAAAAGACAAAGTAATGCTTTAGTTTGTTAACAACTTATCCAAGTTTTGAGTAGACAGGTTTTATACAAATGTATACTGTTTGGATAATTGATAAATACTGTTGAACAAAGCATCTTGGGTACCCAGTCACAGATTTCAAAATGGAAATCAGATAGCTATGCGAGAGTCGCCATGCTTTTACTGTGTTTTCCTGTTGCTCCTGAGTGGAAGTCATTGTTTGGGCCTAATACAGTGAAGTGTGACTTCACCATTTGGTCTGAAGTTCAATTAGCCATCTTGATTGACAAGTGCGGTTTGGGTAGTTTCCATTTCTTGACCGTGAGCCTGATTTATTGTAAGGTTCTGGATAATTTTTACGTATAGCTTTGCCTCTGGCTTGTCTCCATTAAATATCATTTCCTTTACTCGGGATTTTAAAGTAGCTCGTCTTATATTGTTTCCCAAACCCTAGTGGGATATTCTTTTGCATCTTAAACTGTCCTTTGTAGGGCCAACCGGGGCCAGTCTTGGCAGCACACACCTTTAATTCCAGCACTCAGGAGGCAAAGGTAGGCAGATCTCTATGAGCTCCATACCTGCCTGGTTTACATAGGGATTTCCAGGACTACCAGAGCCATATAGAGAAAAATTGCATGGGGGGGGGAATTAAATAAAAAATAAAACTGTTCTTAGGAGAGCCCAGTGTGGTGGTATATACTTTCTATCCCTCACTAGAAGCAGGAAGGCCAAGAGTTCAAGGCCAGCCTGAGGATACGTAACCAGATCCTGTTTTAAAAAGAAAGGGAAAAAAAAGAAAAAACAGGAAGGAAAGAATCTTTTGTACAGAGTTTTAAAGTATATTAAGTAGAATATCTCCCCCAGCTGTTATTAAATCTTGGGCTGATACAAGATTGTCTTAGTAAGAGATTGCCACATTTGTTAGTATAATCAAGACAGGGTCTCAGTATGTAGCCCTGGGTGGTTTGGAACTTACCTGCCTCTGCCTCCTGAGTGCTGAGTTCAAAGGTGTGTGCCACCAGGCCCAACAGAAGCAAATGCTCCTGTGAAGAGTGTTTTAGAGGCACTTACTCTAATCAGAAAGTGGGACCTCATATTATACAAGACGTTACTATTATTTTTTAAATATTTGTTTATGTTTGTGTGTATGGGTGTTTTGCCTGCACTTACATCTGCATCACAGGCCTAAAATCCCCTGGGAGGTCAGAAGAGGGCAACAGTTACCGATAGTTATGAACTGTCGTGTGAGTGTTGGGAACCGAAACTGGGTCCTCTGCAAGAACAGTAGCGCTTTTAACTGCTGAGCCATCTTTCCAGCCCCCAGTGTTTGAAAATGAAAGTTTTTAGGGTCTTCAAACAGCAATTGTGAAGATACTGATACGAAGGTGGCCCAAGAGAAGAGTTGGAAAGGAACTCTGGGGTCTACAGAAGAAAACCATGTAGGGACACTCCTCAGTCATGCTGTATTGTGTGTGACCTCAGTTTTTATTTTTCCTTTGCAGCCTGAAGAGCTAAGGGAGATCATTGAGAAGACTAGAGAGATGGAACAAAACAATGGTCACTACTTTGACACTGCAATCGTGAACTCAGATCTTGACAAAGCCTACCAGGAGTTGCTCAGGCTCATTAACAAACTGGACACTGAACCTCAGTGGGTGCCATCCACTTGGCTAAGGTGAAGGAGACAGCTCTTTGATTCTGTGTCACCATGTTGAACTTCATTTGGCAAACCACCAACAGGAAGATGGCCTCAGTGCTGAGAATAAGGTAGAAGGAGGCAGAGTAAGCAGCTGGCCTCTCTGTAGATCTCTTACACTAGGAAAAAGGTCCCTTATGCAGTTTGTACACAACACTCTCATCTCCTGTGCATGGCTTTAGGGACCCTTGGCTTGTTTGGAGATTTCTTCAGAGCATTTCTGATTTATCCCGGTGAAACCTTTTGTTTTCACCTTCCTGACTCTTTGCCTCTCAGTCAGATGTCCATGAAGAAATTGGTATGTATATACATAATAATACTCCATGTCTCACAGAGTTATAAATATTAACATTATTTAACACTTAACTTAAATGACTGTGGAATTACTGGGAGAAGGAGCTGTGCTTCTGTGCATGGGAATAACAGTATTTTTAAACGACTGATTACGTCATCAGAAATATTTCTCTTAAAAAGGAAAAAAAAAGGTGCCGCTTTAGTTTGGAGCGACTTTTTAAGTTTAAATTTATTTGTATGTCTTTTCATTCTGAAAAAACATTCCATCGGAAATACCAACTTTGCTGGGCATAGCAGGACATGCCTTTTGATCCCATCACTCGGGAGGCCAAGGAGGGTCTCTAAATCCGAGACTAGTCTACAGAGTGAGTTCCAGGACAACCAGGGCTACACAAAGAAGCCCTGCCTCAAAAAAACAAAAAATAAGAAAAACCAACTTTTTAATTTGGACTTCGTGGATGAGAGTGCACACCCAGCAACCTCTAGTGCAGTTAAAAGTATAGAAAAGATGCTGACATTTTTAAAGATAGAATTTTCTAAATTCTTTTAGTAAATTGTGGTGATTTGATAGCCTTGATTCCTTTTTCTGATATGAGAGTTCATATAAACTGTGTTGACCATTGAGGTTTCTTCCTCGTGATGGAAATAGTTTTTTATTTCCATAGAAAGATAATAACACATTTGACAGTTTCTGCATTTTTATATCAGAGTACAGAATTTTATCTGACTGTACTATGTATGTATCAAACTGGAAATCTGCTGTACTGTATGCTGATATTTAATAGATTAATAAATAGCTGTCTTCGGCATTGGGATATAATTTTATGCACATATACACTGAGGGAACACTGTGACAACTAACTTAGAGATCAGAAGGAAGACTTAAAATTACTGAGAATTTTAGAAAAGGACACTGGAGGAAAGTCTATTTAAGCAAATACAGTCAAGGTTTGTCCTAACAAGGTCTACCTTGTGACTGAAATACAACAGCTTGCTACATCTCAAATGTTGATTTAAAAAAATCTTAAATAGGATTCTTGTACTGTTTCTACAGCTACAGCTTTAAAATGCAGCGTCTGTAAATCCAAATGGAAAGTTAACTTGTAGTCTTCTCAAGCGTTTAAGGAAAGTGTAATGTGTGACAATGTGAATGTCTTCACTTGTGTAGCTACAGCATTTCATGTCCCCAAAGCTAAACACTGGAATGATACTCAACTGTCACTTTGCACAGCAGTTGTTGTTATGTCTTGTCAGTGCCCTTCATGTGTCTGATCTCTCTTCTAGATAATCTTACGGAACAAATTAGAGTTTGTGATGTCTTATTATGTTCAATTTTTGCATGGCTTTTGTAGTTGGCTGGCAAGTGTGTCTACTTAGAAATATTTTTTAAAATAATTTTCCTTTGGAATAAAGGAACATTCTTGGGTTGAGGGAAGGAATGCTATTATACAGCCTTGAGTCTGAACACTCCCAGTTTACAGGAGGAAAAAGCCAAATCCACACCCTTGTCAGCACTGAAGGTCAATTTACTTAGCACTTAAAAGAAATCTTTTCAGTTTTCCTCCCTCCTCAGGAATGAGCGGCACTCTATGGTCAGTAGAGCTTTGTGATCTGCATACTGAGAATTCTGACTGACAGACACTTGGTGCACACCTGTAACCTTGGCTAGGTAGAGAAGGCTGGCCTGAGCTACGCGAAACAAGTGGGAGGGGGAGGAAAGAAAAAAAAAAGATGGTTGGATTTGAGTAAAGCTGTAAGTAGTGTCAGTGCCATTGGTGACAGTGGGGTTGTATGCTCTCAGCGCAAACACAGGACCTTCACGGGCAGAGCCACCGTGCATGCTTTTAGACTGATTTTCAAGATCAGTGAGATGCTATCGTTCTCTTTACTCATATCCGTAGATGGATAGTATATACTTATCCTCAACTTTTCTAAATCCTAGTGACTATGAATATACTAATGCTCAACAAAGTCCATAAACATAGTGAAAAGTTAAGCTATGCTAACTTTAAAAAAAAGCCTTATTATATATGTAATTGTACAGCATTAGGGCTAATTCGATTCCCTATCCCTCTGTGGTTCTGATTGGAAACTTCAGTGCTAGCTAGGGAAGCCTCAGGCAGTTACAGAGTGATACTGTGGCTGGCAGGAGCATGGCTCAGTTGGTAGAGTATTGCCCAGCACGCACAAAGCCCTGGCTAGACCCCCAGCACCGGGGGTTCATGGCTGTAGTCCCAGAGTTTGAAAAGTGGAAGCAGAAGGATCAGCAGCTACATCAGCCACATGGACCCTGTCTCAGAAAGAAAGTAGATAGTATCAGCTGATGACATATCCTCGGGAAATCCAAACAAGGAAGTACTGGCATTTCTTTAGTCTTCCTATGTCAGAACAAATTAGTATTTAGACTGGTCCAGGTTAGCTTTCTGTGAAAATCTAGGGTATGGATTGTTTTTCTTCCCTCGTGGCCTAAGGAGTAATTATTGACAAGGAATGATTTGAATGTAATTTTTGTGAGTGTGTGGAAACTATTAACCAGGGATTTATCCTGTATGAAGGTAATCACTCTGACATTAATTGATCTCCCTTTGTACTGTCTTGTTTCTCCACTGTTCTCTTGATGTCATACTGCACACTGTATTGTAAAAATAAAAAGTAAAACTATATTTAAAATCATAAAAGCCACTAAATACTTTTTTATTTTATTCCTATCCAAGGTTTGTATACATCCATTCCTCTTCCAAGGGTTTGTTGGAAGCAACACTGCTGGAATCTCTATACAAATTATAGTATAATTTGTCATGGGTTGTCCTTTAATGGCATAGTGGCCAGTCCTATTTCTTATTGGTTGGAACAAACAAGAAACTTTTATTTTTTTGAGACAAGGTCTCTCTACAGAGTCCTGGCTGTGCTGGAACTCACTTTGTAGATCAGGCTGGCCTCAAACTCACAGAGATCCGCCTGCCTCTGCCGGGATTAAAGGCGCGTGCTACCAGACCTAGCCTTTAAACCAAAACTATTGAAAATAGCCAACTCAGAGTTGAGGAAACAAAACTCTCAGAAGAGGTATATGATAGACTAACTTAGGGGAGGCCAGAGATTTGAGAGTATCTGAGTTGATGGCACATACTTCATTTCTCCTGCTGTTTATCTCCCGAAGATCACAAATCATAAACAAAAGTTTCATTGCATAGATTCAACCTGCCGTGCTCCAGCTTCCTTCTCTATTCCTGGCCTTTCCCCTTTGGGTCGGCTCACTCCTAGCCAAACTCAGCAACATTACCCACTATTTAATCTTGATTTTTTAATGTGAAGCAGCCATAAAGTCATCTCAAGTTTTAGCTGAACATGATGGTGAATGTCTACAATCCCAGCACTCAGGATTTCCAGACCACCCTGGAATATAATAAGACCCTATTTCCAGAGGAACTCACTTGTTGATCTGCAGACAGTTGAGGCAAGCCCAGTGAGTACCAGAGCTTTACCAATGCTACATGAGAAATCCAAATTCCTTTGGTTCAGTGCTTTCAAGTAAATAGATTTCCTTAAAAATAAAAGCACGAAATGTGGCGCTCTTCAAACTAAAAGCAAACCCGAGTGCTCGAGGAGTATGCCTCGGAAATCAAGACTCACTCTGACTCACGTTCATTCTACCTATATAAGCTGCTCGATTTCTCCATGTGCACAACTGAAACGGTACAGTTTACACCTCAGCAAGATACTGGGAAGATGATTGCAGAACAGTGTTACTCAGCTACTTGGCTACTGAACTGACTCCGAGCCTGGCATTTTCTCCTTAGGAGCCACATCTTGTTTCCTACAAATCAGCTCCTCCAAGACAGACTCTCTTGGTCTTAAATATGGAATTTTAAATATGGAAGAGATAAGAAGGATAAAAAGGATGTGGGCTGGGAGATTACTAAAAGGTTTGCCAAGAGTGTCTGAGTTCAATACCCTGCCAGGAACCCATGTTAAAAAAAAAAAAAAAAAGACAGTATGGTAGTGGATGCTTTTAAAACCAGCATGGAGAAACAGAGACAAGTCCCTGGGGCTTGCTAGCTTGCTAGTCTAGTCCACTTGGCAAGTCAGTGGGACTCTTCCAAAAAAACAAAAAAAACCCAGATGGTCCTAAGGAATAGCTCCTAAGTTTGTCCTCTGGCCTGCACATGCAAACATGCACATGCACACACCAAAGACGACAAAAAGTTAAGTGTGAACATCTGAAGGTAGGGTGAGTGAGAGGGCTCAGTGGATGGAGGTTCCTGACCCCAAGTCCCACAGCTGGAGTTCCATCCTGGGACCCACATGGTGAAAGGGAAAAACTGTGAACTGGGGCATACACACTCCTCCGCCTCTACACACCAATACACACAATAAACACACTCCTCCACCTCTACACACCAATACACACAATAAACACACGCTCCTCCACCTCTACACACCAATACACACAATAAACACACGCTCCTCCACCTCTACACACCAATACACACAATAAACACACGCTCCTCCGCCTCTACACATCTATACACAATAAACACACGCTCCTCCGCCTCTACACACCAATACACACAATAAACACACGCTCCTCCGCCTCTACACATCTATACACAATAAACACACGCTCCTCCGCCTCTACACACCAATACACACAATAAACACACGCTCCTCCACCTCTACACACCAATACACACAATAAACACACGCTCCTCCACCTCTACACACCAATACACACAATAAACACACGCTCCTCCGCCTCTACACATCTATACACAATAAACACACGCTCCTCCGCCTCTACACACCAATACACACAATAAACACACGCTCCTCCACCTCTACACACCAATACACACAATAAACACGCTCCTCCACCTCTACACACCAATACACAATAAACACACGCTCCTCCACCTCTACACACCAATACACACAATAAACACGCTCCTCCACCTCTACACACCAATACACAATAAACACACGCTCCTCCACCTCTACACACCAATACACACAATAAACACACGCTCCTCCACCTCTACACATCTACACACAATAAACACACGCTCCTCCACCTCTACACATCTACACACAATAAACACACGCTCCTCCACCTCTACACATCTATACACAATAAACACACGCTCCTCCACCTCTACACACCAATACACAATAAACACACGCTCCTCCACCTCTACACACCAATACACACAATAAACATCCTCCTCCACCTCTACACACCAATACACACAATAAACACGCTCCTCCACCTCTACACACCAATACACAATAAACACACGCTCCTCCACCTCTACACACCTATACACACAATAAACACACGCTCCTCCACCTCTACACACCAATACACACAATAAACATGCTCCTCCACCTCTACACACCAATACACACAATAAACACGCTCCTCCACCTCTACACACCAATACACAATAAACACACGCTCCTCCACCTCTACACATCTACACACAATAAACACACGCTCCTCCACCTCTACACATCTATACACAATAAACACACGCTCCTCCACCTCTACACACCAATACACAATAAACACACGCTCCTCCACCTCTACACACCAATACACACAATAAACACACGCTCCTCCGCCTCTACACATCTATACACAATAAACACACGCTCCTCCGCCTCTACGCACCTATACACAATAAACACGCTCCTCCGCCTCTACACATCTATACACAATAAACACACGCTCCTCCGCCTCTACACATCTATACACAATAAACACACGCTCCTCCACCTCTACACATCTATACACACAATAAACACACGCTCCTCCACCTCTACACACCTATACACAATAAACACACGCTCCTCCGCCTCTACACATCTATACACAATAAACACACGCTCCTCCGCCTCTACACACCAATACACACAATAAACACACGCTCCTCCGCCTCTACACATCTATACACACAATAAACACACGCTCCTCCACCTCTACACATCTATACACAATAAACACACGCTCCTCCACCTCTACACATCTATACACAATAAACACACGCTCCTCCACCTCTACACACCTATACACACAATAAACACGCTCCTCCACCTCTACACACCAATACACAATAAACACACGCTCCTCCACCTCTACACACCAATACACAATAAACACACGCTCCTCCACCTCTACACATCTATACACAATAAACACACGCTCCTCCATCTCTACACATCTATACACAATAAACACACGCTCCTCCGCCTCTACACACCTATACACAATAAACACACGCTCCTCCGCCTCTACACACCAATACACACAATAAACACGCTCCTCCACCTCTACACACCAATACACAATAAACACGCTCCTCCACCTCTACACACCTATACACACAATAAACACGCTCCTCCACCTCTACACACCAATACACAATAAACACACGCTCCTCCACCTCTACACACCTATACACACAATAAACACGCTCCTCCACCTCTACACACCTATACACACAATAAACACACGCTCCTCCACCTCTACACACCAATACACAATAAACACACGCTCCTCCACCTCTACACACCAATACACACAATAAACACACGCTCCTCCACCTCTACACATCTACACACAATAAACACACGCTCCTCCACCTCTACACACCTATACACAATAAACACACGCTCCTCCGCCTCTACACACCTATACACAATAAACACACGCTCCTCCACCTCTACACACCAATACACAATAAACACGCTCCTCCATCTCTACACATCTATACACAATAAACACACGCTCCTCCACCTCTACACACCAATACACAATAAACACACGCTCCTCCGCCTCTACACATCTATACACAATAAACACACGCTCCTCCGCCTCTACACACCAATACACACAATAAACACACGCTCCTCCGCCTCTACACATCTATACACACAACACACGCTCCTCCACCTCTACACACCAATACACAATAAACACACGCTCCTCCACCTCTACACACCAATACACACAATAAACACACGCTCCTCCGCCTCTACACACCAATACACACAATAAACACGCTCCTCCACCTCTACACACCAATACACAATAAACACGCTCCTCCACCTCTACACACCAATACACACAATAAACACACGCTCCTCCACCTCTACACATCTATACACAATAAACACACGCTCCTCCACCTCTACACATCTATACACAATAAACACACGCTCCTCCACCTCTACACACCAATACACACAATAAACACGCTCCTCCACCTCTACACACCAATACACACAATAAACACGCTCCTCCACCTCTACACACCAATACACAATAAACACGCTCCTCCACCTCTACACACCAATACACACAATAAACACACGCTCCTCCGCCTCTACACACCAATACACACAATAAACACACGCTCCTCCGCCTCTACACACCAATACACACAATAAACACACGCTCCTCCACCTCTACACATCTATACACAATAAACACACGCTCCTCCACCTCTACACATCTATACACAATAAACACACGCTCCTCCGCCTCTACACACCAATACACAATAAACACACGCTCCTCCACCTCAACACATCTATACACAATAAACACACGCTCCTCCACCTCTACACACCAATACACACAATAAACACGCTCCTCCACCTCTACACACCTATACACACAATAAACACACGCTCCTCCACCTCTACACATCTATACACACAATAAACACACGCTCCTCCACCTCTACACACCAATACACAATAAACACACGCTCCTCCGCCTCTACACACCTATACACAATAAACACACGCTCCTCCGCCTCTACACACCTATACACAATAAACACACGCTCCTCCGCCTCTACACATCTATACACAATAAACACACGCTCCTCCACCTCTACACATCTATACACAATAAACACACGCTCCTCCGCCTCTACACACCTATACACAATAAACACACGCTCATCCGCCTCTACACACCTATACACAATAAACACACGCTCCTCCACCTCTACACATGTATACACAATAAACACACGCTCCTCCGCCTCTACACACCTATACACAATAAACACACGCTCCTCCATCTCTACACATCTATACACACAATAAACACACGCTCCTCCGCCTCTACACATCTATACACAATAAACACACGCTCCTCCGCCTCTACACACCAATACACACAATAAACACACGCTCCTCCGCCTCTACACATCTATACACACAACACACGCTCCTCCACCTCTGCACATCTATACACAATAAACACACGCTCCTCCACCTCTACACATCTATACACAATAAACACACGCTCCTCCGCCTCTACACACCTATACACAATAAACACACGCTCCTCCGCCTCTACACACCTATACACAATAAACACACGCTCCTCCACCTCTACACACCAATACACAATAAACACACGCTCCTCCACCTCTACACACCTATACACAATAAATAAATACAGTTTTTATATAATTGAAGTTAGACTACTTGGGCTTAAATTCTGGACTCGTCATCATCATGCTCCAGCTTTTTCATTTTAAAAGCAATTACTCAAGCTCCCATGTGTCTCAATCTTTAGGCCATGGAATGAGCTAAAATACGTATTTTTGGACTGACGATGTGATTTATTGTAACTGGCAAATAGTCCTAAATGTTTACAAAATCATCTAATATCTTTAAAAGTCTACCCTGTGATAGCTATCAGATTATATTAACACTAGTGTCTCCCCTGTAACTAAGAACTATGTTGTATCCAGTAAGCCCAGAATGCCTGGAACTGGTTGCATTAAAGTCTGAGTAATGACAGACAGTCATGCCAAATCAAACAGTACTGAAAACTCAAGACACCCCCGGGTCTGCCCACTTTGTCATCTCATCTTCATAATGACAACAAACTGTTACTGCTTCTAAAACAGCAAAAAGTTATCTAGTTAGTTCAAAGTAGGAATTAGTATAGTTCTTAGATTGGGAGGGAAATATTATGAAACCTACTTAGCACTGGCAGTCACTTATTAGTACCCCAAAACGCAGTCCCTGTAGTAAATAAACCTAGCAACACACTCAGATAGGGAATAAGAAATGGCTCCTAGCTACAGGTCTTTGGTAAAAGCTATGAGTGGCAATAAGGTCACTGATCTGCACCAAGGATATAATCACTATTCTCAGTAAAAAGAAAAAGAAACAACATGTTTTTAAATCATTTTACTCTGTTCATAAGTCACATTTAAATGGGCAGAACTGCTTCCATTACAGACAGACTTATCGTGCAAAGAAAAATAGGCATAGAGCTAAGAAGACCACAGTAACACAACAGTGGCTGCGCAGCCTCAGCCAACAGTGTCAAGGTTTGCAAGTGGGTAGGAGCGAGGGCTGCTCACAGCCATTGGCCGAGACCACGAATGTTTGTTTGAACCAGTGAAGCTACTGTACAGAGGATCATGTGACACTTTCTCAGAGGAAAGTATGTAAGTTGCTGGGCAAGTTTTACAAATCTCATTCAACTGTGATAAGTGGTTGCTGAATTAGGATGCAGGAGAAATAGTCTCACGGGGCATCCTTAATCTTACAGCCAGGGGAATTCTTATGCCAAAATAAATACCCACACATACCAAACCTACACACTGAGTTAAAATGGAGTGGGTGCTGGGTCTGAGGGAGCAAAGGGGCCGTTACTCAAACAATAGGTCCTCGTCCTTCTCCTCGGCCAGCAGGTTGGCAGGCTCCATCACTTCTCCAGCTGCCCTCCGCTGCTCCAACTCCTTCTCAAATTTTTCCTTGATAATCTTTTTCTTCTCCTGTATTTTCTTTAACCTGCAAAAAGGGGACTGTCTTAATGCTCTTTCAGTGAAAAGGAACATGAATGTCTTCATTCAATAAACAATAAAAAAGGCAATAACCATGAGACCACTGGAAACATTCATCTTCTGTCATTTTTGCCATTTTAAAATGTTTGAGGGAAATATCTTTTAATATCTGATTGCAGACACCCTAGCCTACATTAAATAAAACCTAAAATCCATCCTGTAAAGGGCCAGATTCTGAGCATTCTGTTTTCAAAATTTTGGGTCACTATAACCCTGAACATGAATGATAACTACAATTCCATGTCACACTGAGCTGCTTCAAGATCTAAGACCAGCATGCTCCTCTAAACACTTCTCACCCACCCTCTTCTGCAAACTTAGAGCACGGCCCCTTTGTTTAATAGTTACTCCTACTGCTCTAGATTTCATAAACTGTGGGTGAACCTTTTTTCTCAGCACATATGGTGCTAGTTCTAGTGGTGTGATTCACTAGTTGGGAATGCCCAACTACTAGTACCTGCACATACTCAATGTGCAGTCAATTGGGTGGCTTGCTCAATTCATTTCTCATCTAAGGTTTTAGAAGGAGAGAGCAACCCCAATCACTCTTTGTGTTTTAAAGAATAATCTTACTAGTTTTTCTGAAAGGCATAAAGTTTTGGAGATGCCATGTTTGATCTATATGCAAAGCATGACACCGATCTTGGAAACATATTCATCCAACTCTGCAGTGGATATGCTAAGACCTGCAGATCTAAAACCATGTTTGTGTAGTATACCTCTTCGTGCATATCAACCCTTAGTGGCTAAGCTTTATATCTGTCCACTAAGGCAAATGTGATTAAAAACTGATAAAAGTTTAATATAAAAATTAAATATACTAAGGGAATAACAAGTCAAAAACTTTCACCTCTTTCCTTAAAGGAAACACAAGAACCACTACAAACATGACAACTGACAGCCACCAAGTGACTGGTGGCAGCTAGTGTAAGGGCGGGTGTGTTAGATGAAGTGAAGCCTCATCTGATAGCACAGCACCTCAATGGCTCATGCTACTTGGAAGAACATACAGTTGAAAACCTACATATTAGGTCTATAATTTAACATTTCTAGACTGCTGTTGACCACAGTAAACTGAAATGGAAAACCAAGATGCAGGCAGAGGGACCAGCTGTTACTATTTCTTCTTTCGGGTTTATTTTTTCAGAGTGTATATTCTGAGATAGCCCAGGCTAGCCTTAAGCTTACAGTCTTGCCTTCTGAGTTCGGGGATTATAAACAAGCACCACATGCCCAACATTTATTTCTTGTTCTCATTAACAGAATAAAATAAACTCTGATTATTCAAAAGAACATAAGTACATTAGTCATGGAGCAAACTGAGACTGTACTGTATGGAGAAAAAACAGTTAAGTGCCAGTTCAACAAACCTATAGAACTCTTCTCGCTCTCTCTCATCCAGCTCTGTGATGATATACGCAAGGGTGCGTTCAATCCGGGGAATGATAACTAGAGTTTAAAATATACATATGTGAGAACTTCAGTGCCCTCTCAGAAAATTACCAATATTCAGCTGTACAGTATTTATTTTCTAATTGTAGAAATAATGTGCACTTAATGCAGAGAACTTGGAAAACAAAAACACAAAAAATTAAAATGAGATGTAATCCAGCCAAATTAAACTATCTTGTAATTATTTTGGTATATACCTTCCAGCTATGTACAGATACCAATACTGGCCAAAACAAATCTAATGCTGATACTAAGTACACCTGAACAGGCAACAATAAGCCACAGACGTTACCTTAAATACACTAGAACACCATGGTTAAAAACCGAGAGGAGGGAATGCTGGGACCATTCTACATGTCACTCAGCTCGGCTTTACATACCATGTTCCTATTCTGTACTGTGAGCTATCTGAGGTTGAGAACTATAACATTACTCGTTTTGTTTTGATGGAAGTTCAATGAAACAAAGACTAACACTAAAATACAAGAACTGTGTTTCTGGGGTAATGGTGCAGCTCAGTGGTACAATTCTCGCCTGGCCTGTACTTGGGCACCACCACGTAATATGGCCAGACTTATTTTTAGATGAGATAATACTATCCGGGCACTGCTGCAGGAACTTCTGTGCTTCAGGCTTTGCTCCTCTCTTACCAAGGATGAATAAACATTTCTGTCATGGAAACTGAGTTGGTTCTTCAGCCAAGAAAATTGTTAAATAGTTGTATTTTTAAAATAATAGATAAAATATAGAAAATAAATGTAGCAAAATGAGACAATAGCCTAAAGGAGAGATTCGAAGATTTAATCTTCAAATTTAAATTTTTAAATCTTCAAATTTAAAAAAAAAAAAAAGCTAGGGCTGGAGAGATGGCTCAGTGGTTAAGAGCATTGCCTGCTCTCCCAAAAGTCCTGAGTTCAATTCCCGGCAACCACATGGTGGCTCACAACCATCTGTAAAGAGGTCTGGTGCCCTCTTCTGGCCTGCAGACATGCACACAGAATATAGTATACATAATAAACAAATAAATATTTTTTTAAAAAAAGCTATCATCCAATCAATGGATAGAACTTAAGAAAGCACTAGGGCTCGTGAGGCATAGAATTTCTACCTCACTAACTGCATGAGTGACCAGAGGTAGATGGCATTCTGAACCCTGCAACTCCCTCAGGATGCACCTGTGTGTGTTCATACTGGTGGGCACACGTCTCTCTCCCCTGGCAGGGGCACATCTCACCCCCCAGTCTGGATTGGGCCTGAGTCCTGGTAGCTGCCTATCAAGGGGCTGATGAACAAAGCACCTCCCAGCGGCTTTGACTCACCATGTTCGATGGCATTTACACGCCTGTTGGTTATCTTAATGGCTTCATCCAGGGTAACAAAGGAAGTCTAAAATCAAAGGACAAATTGATAGCAAGCACATGTCCATGACCAGTCATGCCTGTTCACTCGACCCCGCTCGGACTGCACGTACAGAAAACGTGGGGACCCAAAGACAACTCGCTTCTTTTCAGCCTGCCTTAGAAGCAGAAAATACCCACAAGATTTCTACAGAACAAGTGCTGCTTCCATGGAGAAGCATTCGCTCAGAACCCAGATGTGCAGAAACAGGCCACATCCATGGCCGTGTCATGGGCACTGACTCTAGTACTGCCCCTGCTGCTCTCGTCTAGCAGAGGGATCTGTGCCACTAGGCACGCGCAAAAGCCGGCGAGCAGCCGCCACCACAGCTCCCGGGGTCAGTCATTAGCTTGTGTCCCACGGCCTTATGAGCCGAGTGTGCTCCAGCACAAGCCCTGATGGTGCCCACGTGACTGTCGGAAGCCAGGCCAGAGAGGCCTCTGCGGGACGCACCTGCAGCGAAGCTAGTTCCACCAGTAATTCCACTGCTTTGGCATAATTCCTCTTCAGTTTAGCCAGCTGTTCCCCACCTCGGGCTAAACCAGTCAGTTCATAGCCTGAAAGAACCAGTCAGACAACATTTTTCGTTAGGGAGTAAATAATCCTCCATGAAATTCCCAAAAGGAAAATAATTGTGAATAATGACAAAGATGTAAAGACAATTCATTCCTATTAAATGCAAATGCCAAGCACAAAATACCCATTCCAGGCTCACACGAACAGGTGTCTACTCAACCAACATGGCACCAGTAACAGACCCTTAAGTCTAGCTTGATGAACAAATGAGTTTATTGGGCTTATGTTATAGGGCATGAATTAAGTATAAAAATGAGGTGACCCCAAATGTTGCCTCACAGGGAAGTCTAGCATGGTTAACTTCCCCGTAGCTGCACAGCTGAGCCCCCCTAGTTTTCCCTGCTTTATACACTCCAGCACCTCCAGAGGCCATGTGCAGATGGAACAGAATTCCCTCAGGGAACGACGAGAATCTCAGCTGAGGATCCCATGACCCTACCTTCTCTCCTGAAGAAGGTTAACAAGCCCATCTTAAGGGTCTCTTGCAGGTTACCACAGCTTCTCTGATTGAGACGGTAATGGCTGTATGCTTAGACAACAATGTTCTATAACATACTAAACAGCACTTGGGTTTTTATAAGGCTACTAGAGTAACCATAAGGAGAGAAGTGTGTGTGTGTGTGTGTGTGTGTGTGTGTGTGTGTGTGTTTGCTGGGTATACAATCAAAAACGAAACACGCTAGACAGCCTTTACCACCGAGTTACATAACCAGCCCTAGCGGGGAAACAGCCACTTCACAGGCGTGATAAGTTAGCTAACAGTGGTCAATGCCATTAGTGCAAGGGGCTTTCTGTACAGATTCTTCCTTTACGTGAGCCACCATTAACATTCTGCACAATTCAATGAACAAGTTCATGAAGAAAGAATATTTTTATATGGGAAAAGGTTAACTACATCACTCTGAGAAGACTAAACAGTGTTACTTATCCTCACAAATGCAGCCAGGTTAGGAAAGGAACAATTCCATAAAGCTTGGCGTGAGCTACAACCATCTAGGAAGATCCAGCCTTCAGAATGCATCACAAAATGTAAGATCTTATCAGACTTTTAAAAGACACAAACCGGAAATTATAAACAATTCAACATGCGTGCAGTTTAAGCAGAGGTCTAGTTAACACAGAGGTCTAGTTAGTGAATTGTTAATAAAAGACAAAGCCTCATCTTTTTAAATGGCAAGTGACCGCCAACTATATTTTTCAGTTAAAATTATACATCTGAAGATATCCACACTTACTGTCAGTTCCTTCATGGTAATGCTCAAACACTGGTAAAGTAACACCTGTTAAGTGAAAACAATGTATGGATTCACAAACTGGGCTTATTTCATTTTCTCCCACCCCTATGGTCTTAACATGCCATCAAGATGTTCTTATTTAGGAGAAATTAGGACACTAGCTCCAAATGTCACCATTACCCCTCCAGGGACTCTCGGGGCTGGTCAGTTACCTGCCACATTATCTTTCTTGGCACGGATCTTCACTTGTGCTTTATTTACATTTTGGATAACTGTGGTGCTGGAAAATAAGAAAGATTTGTTGAAGAAATAAATCAATAGGGGCCCACTGGATAGTTTCAGCATTGAAATCGGAGTAAGAAATCACATTATGTATTGGCAATCATCTTAATTCCAGCAAAGAAAACTCAACAGTGGCAGCAGAGGCCCTCAGAGAGTAAAGAACAAATAAGAGCTAAATCACTAGCCATAGGACAACCAAGTTTAGAGTATGTGGACGGCTTGGGTTACAGTCAGCACTGGACATGTGACTTTAGAGGGTGTGTTCCCAGCAGAAAACAGAGGAGAATGCTTTCCTTCCAGGTTTGCTGTGCAGTCGGCTAAGCCGCTATTCATAGTCTTTATCCTAACATTCTTCTGATGGTATCCAACTCACCATCTGCTACCAAAAAAAGAGTACTTCCCTATAAGCACATCAAATACACTCTACCAATGTTCCCCTTCTGCTGGGAAAGTAAAAACCCGATTATGTTATCCTACCAGCACTGGCAGATCGTAAGACCTGCCGCTCAGCTGGCCTCATGGCCCTCAGGTGTAAGCCCTTTCTGGCAGGAAAAGCTCCTACAGTAAGAAGGGCCCATGTCATGAAACAGGAAACTAAAAAGTGCAGAAAGCAACTTCCACGTCTGTCCCTAACTGGCCATGTACCCTCAGAAACACGTTCAGTCAAAATGGGAGTAACCACTTATCTCCAGATTTACTTAGAGAATCAGGAGGGAATAAATGGGCATAATCCATTTGCAAATCAGTATGTGTGCCTTGTCAAGCAATAATAACATGATAAAAGCCAAAAAGCTCTTGATTTTGAGTTAACAGATTCCATTTTCAAAAAATATACCCTAGAAACAAAAATATGTGTGCATGAAAATGCTCATAGTTCATTTCCTCATAGTTCAACAATCTAGGATTCAACTCAAAGACCTGGCCCTAGAAGAAAAGGTAATAAATGATATGACTTCTTAAGAGTGCAAACCTGGGAAACAGGAAAAAATGTTTAGGACACAATGGTAAATGAAAATGAGTTTCAAAATATCAAGTATTCTATATTTGCCACTTATAGGAAAGGAACATTTTGAAAGTAATAGGTTAAGGTTATAGTGTTAAAAATATTCCTATTACTGTATTCTTTGTCTTTAGTGTCCACATATTTTTTAATTAAAATGTTATGAAACTATGAACTTGAAAGCACTGTGGGTTTTTTCAAACACCCTGTTCTTACCTGAAATCTCCTGCTGTGAACTTGGCCTCAGCCAATGAAAAGGCAGCTTCTCTCATCACTTCACCCATCAGCATCTTAGTCTGAGAAAGAATTACCAACAACAACAAAATCATACCATAATTTAGTTCCTGAAATAGTATTTTATATAAAGTATCAGAATCAAAAACTGACTTAGTAATGAGAAAATATAAAGCTCAAGTTGTGGACAATTTTGATCATGGTCCTGACAATCTTAGAAAACCATGAGCTTTAAAATTAAAATAAACTCAGAAGGGTGGTAGTGGCACATGCTTTTAATAGAGAAGCAGAGGCAGACAGATCTCTGTGAATTCGAGGCCAACCTGGTCTACAAGTTTAGGACAGCTAGGGCTGTACAGAAACCCTGTCTCAAAAAAAAAAAAAAATTAAAATAAGCTCATAGCCAAACAGAAAACTGAATCTAGTGAGACTTGATTATTCTTGAATAAGTCCATGCTGATTTGCTCAAATTAATCTTCTAAATTCCCCTAGAGTCTAAAACTCCTTGGTATCCAGACTCCAGAGTACGGCTGAAAATGTAATGCTTGGGAATAGCCGATGATTTTTCTTTTAAGAGAAGAGAAACAGGGCCATATGGGTAGGAAATTAGCTGAATTAATTAAAAACCTGCTAAAATAAGGAAACATGTCTGGTGTGGGACAGATATTAAACAGAACAGAGGATTCAGAAACAAGCCCAGGTCTATGTGAGAATTTATTGTAATAAAAGACCATTCAACTGTACACCCATTCACAAAATGACAAACTTCTAACTTACAACATTTCTCCACCAAGACCCATCCCTAAAAAGGAGATAATACATATTCAAAAGAAGGACCCCCTCCATGTGTGTGTCAAGTGTATGCGTAGAGGGGTCCTGGTTGTCCTGCTCTATGACTCTACCTTATTTGATTGACACAGGGTCTCTTCTAATTGAATTTGGAGCCAGGCTAGCAGCCAACAAGCCCCAGCACCCCTACCCCAATTTATCCTCCCTGGAGTTACAGGCTCATGAGATCACACCCAGCTTTTTTTGTTTGTTTGTTTTTGTTTTTCGAGACAAGGGTTTCTCTGTGGCTTTGGAGCCTGTCCTGGAACTAGCTCTTGTAGACCAGACTGGCCTCAAACTCACAGAGATCTGCCTGCCTCTGCCTCCTGAGTGCTGGGATTAAAGGTGTGCGCCACCACCACCCAGTCACACCCAGCTTTTTGTGTGGTTCTAGGCATTTGAACTCAGGCCCTCTGGCCTCTGCGGGCACCTGCATTCACACACACACACACACACACACACACACACCCCTACACAGATATACACATATTTAAGACAATAAAAATAAATCTTAAAACACACAGCACTATGAGCAAGGTGTGGTGACATAATCCTGGCACCTAAGAGGTAGAGAGGAAGATAGTTTAAGATCATCCTTCATTACACGGCAACTTGAGATCTGCTCAGGTTACGTGAAACTGTTACAAGAAAACCAAAACAAAACAGAAAATTATAAACCAGGTGTGGTGTTCTGCACCTGTAGTCACAATTATTCAGATTAATTAAATCCAGAGAATTGCTTGAGCCCAACTGGACAAAAAAGTAAGACCCTCTCTCAAAACAGATAAATAGCTATAAAGCAACAAAATAGAACAATATTTTTCTAACCCTTTTAACCCCTTCTAAGCCTTATATAATTTAGACCTATAAGGAGTCCCAGGCACAGTGGTTCACACCGATTCCCAACTCTGGACGAAGGAAGCAGGAGGGCTGAAGTAATGGTCAGCCTCCAGCTGGCCGGTGAGACCCTGTCTGAAAACAGGCATGAAGAGGGGGAGAGAGAGGACTAAACTTCAAATTTAACAACATAAAAATTAAGGATTTTTAGTTGTTTTATTTATATTTTTAATTCAGGAACAGAGAGTATAGTTCAGTGGAAGAGCACTTGCCTAGCAACTGTAAGTTCATTGCTTTGAATCTAAGAGAGTCAAAAGATCTCAACTGTCCTTTAGTTTACAGATACGAAGAAAATATTTTTAGTATTTTATACATTTACCAGAATGTATGACTGTTTCCAAATGAAAAGAGAAGAAATTCACCAAGAGAATCAAATTATCAGCATACATGAAAAGTTGTACAAGTTCATACATAACTGAAAATAGCACATACTGAAGAAAACAACTTCAGCGCCACAGACGGGCAACACACACATCCTTAGTGCCCAGTGAGGAAGGAGGTAAGAAAACAAGCCCTCCTGTATAGCATTTTGTAAGAACATAAACTGGTATTAAGATCTTGGCAGTTACTTATAAAGAATTTCAATGACCACAGAAGACTGTGAAATTATTTTCTGGAACAATGTTAGCACTCACACACAGAGGAGTTACGCATGTCCTCCTCCCTAGGCACTGTTAAGACTAAACATTGGACAACATACCATTATTCCATTATCCACAAGGGAATACCATACAGGTATTATAAAAAATAAGACAGATTTATGTACTGATATAAAGTTGTTTGTGTTATGTCATGGAGTAGGGGAGTGGGGGAGCAAGTCAAAAATAGTACAACATTTAATACTATTGTTATCTTAAAAATCCACATGTATGCACATAGTACTCTGGGTACATACTTTCAGAGAGACAGCTTAGTGGGTAAAAAAGGACCTCAAGACTTGATCTTGACCCCATGTAAAAGCCAGAAGGGCTGGGCATGGTGGTGCACATCTTTAATTATAGAGCTCAGGAAGCAGAAGCAGGCAGATCTCTCTGAATTCAAGATCAGTCTGGTATACATCAAGAGTTCTAGGCCAGTCAGAATTACATAATGAGACCCTGTCTCAGAGGAGGAAAAAAAGGTGGCTCACATCTGTGATCCCAGCACTCCTATGAGACAATAGCGGAGCTAGAAGAATCATCTGGTCATCCAGTCTGGCATACATAGGTCAGCAGCAGAGACCAGGAGACATTGCCTCAACAAGGTGGAAGGGAAGAACCAACTCCTGATGCTGTCTTCTGACCTCCACACATGTGCTGTGACATGTGTGTGTGTATGCACATGTAAAATACAAAAAACAAATTCATATTTTAAAAGATTCTAAAACTAACTCAGAGAAATGAGAGATGGGATTCCTGGAGGTAAGAAAAGACCTAGCAAAAGAATCCTTAGTTTTGAGAATGATTGTGTATTGTTTCCACACTATTCTGTATAATTCACCACCATTTGCCCAAAATAACCACTCAACAAAACCTACTATGCACTGGCACTGTTTCAGGCACTGGAAATAGAAGACTGAAAAGACCATGTCCTTACTCTCTGGAAATTCAATTCTCTGTAGGAGCGAACCCATCAACCAAGAAAACATCATGGAGTAGAATGTGCTAGAATAAGAATAAAATGAGAAGTAACCCAAGCAGCCACTTCAGATTGGATGACCGGCAATGGCCTCTAGGAAGAGATCAGAATGGCCAGAGAAGACAGTCAAAAGAAGTTCTAGGAAGTAGGAAGCCAAATACAATGTCTTATGACTGTAATCCCAGCACTGAGAGACAGAGGCAGAAGAGCTGCCATGGGTTATCCTGGCCTACAGAATAAGACCCTTTCTCAATTTTAAAAGGACAAAGATAAAAGCATCTTAGTTCACAGAACAGAATGAAAAGGCCCTTGAAGGGGACATCAGGAAGAACACTCCACATGAGCTGAAGGAGGCAAGCGTGGCACATGTCAGATCAAGTGGCTCCGAGCACACGTGACGGAGTTTAGGTGTTACCATGACTTCTTTGCAACTTAAATCCTCCTGTGCACATGTGCCCGCAGTTCTCTATGACTGCACCTATTATAAAGGATTATTCTTTTTGAAAAGACAAGAATTGATTTAAATAATGTAAAGGAGAATTAGGAAGTAGATATTTCCCTCAGTGGTAAGGTGTGTATTAACATACATGAGGTCCTGTGCTCAACCCCCACCACCAGAAAGAGAGGTAGTAGAGGGAGAGAGGGAGGAAGGGACATGGAGGAAAGGAAATTTTAAGTGCCAAAAGCCATACTTGGTTTTCCTTAGACAGACATTGAATAGCTGCCCTGCTCTAAGCAAAGCTTACTCTACCTCTATTATCTTCTTCAGGATCTGTCGAAATCGAAGAGTTAAGGCATCAGATTTTTTCTTCAAGAGGTTTCGGCCTGTCTGTGCTCCTTTTAATCGGGCCTTCATGATGGTCTGAGCCCTATGAAAACAAAGCAAACACATTCATTGTCACCACTTAAAAGGCACAAGAAATACCTCCATAGCAGATTTATGTGCTATCTTCTGAGAACAAAGACGTGAATGTGCTCATTCCAATGCAAAGAACAGCTCTTCAGAGGACTCGCAGAAATTAGAAACAGCTTTCTTTAGGAAATGAGGCTTGGGAAAAACCTAAGCTTGCTTTGTTACCGCTACATTTTATGGTACATTCTACACTTTATCTACAATGATGCACTGTTTCTATTGTTCGCACGGGTTAAAGTGCTTCCCTGTCATAAACCAAGACCCTATTATCAGTTTGTATTCATTTTTAAATGTGTCCAGTAACAAAATGCATATATAAGACCCGGAAGTGGCCCACTAACCTAAAAGTGAAGCCTCCTAAGCTTATTGCATTTTTTCCTCATCAGAAATCCTAACACCAAAGTAAACTCAGTAATAGTGGAAAATGATATCGATGTTTTAGTGGTCACATGACAGATAAAATTTCATAGTGAAAAAAGGGGTTTGGGTAATATAATCTCTCAGAGGCTGCTCAGCCCAGGCACACAGCAAAATAGTATGTATTAGTGAATCTGTGGGCAAATCCTTTGATTACTAAAAACTTCCACTAGGAGGTTATGGTAATTCTACAAATGGAGAAAACCTTAGACATTAACTTTAGGAAAGTGGGGCTCAGAAAAGTAGAGCAACGTCCTGTCCCCACCGTTACTCATGAAAGAGCAAGCAGGCAGGAGTTTGAGCCAGATTTGATTCCAGTGACTTCCCAGACTTCACCAGGCCCCAGCTCCACACTGCCCCGCCCCCAAAGATGTAAAGTCGCTCTCCATCTGAAAGGCAGAGCAGTGGGCAAGCGCAGAGACCAGCCTAACCAGAGGTCTAATCCAGTGAAGCTGCTGCAGCTTCCAGTCTAAACAAGAGCCATCCACACCAATGTGTACACAGAACATTCTGCACTGTTGACACTAAATATCAGAGTTAAGATGCAAAAGATTGGATAAGGGACTGGGAAGATGAGTCAGTGTGTAAGAGCACTTGCTCTTCCAGCCCAAGGACCCGGTACCCAGGTTGACAGCCGGGCATGCCTGAATGTGCCTGTAATCCCAGCACTGGGAGACAGACAGACAGACAGACAAATCCTGAGAGCTCCCTCATCAGGAGCCTGATGTAGGAGGGTCTTTATCTATCTGTTGTTTCATTGGTTGATTAATAAAGAAAACTGCTTGGCCTGATAGGTCAGAACATAGGTAGGCGGGGAAGACAGAACAGAATGCTGGGAAGAAGGGAAGTGAGGCACATGCTATAGCTCTCCTCTCCAAGATGGACGCAGGTTAAGAATCTTCCTGGTAAGCCACCACCTCATGGTGCTACACTTATTAATAGGCAGAACGCAGACCGTGGCTACAGTAGTTCATTTCTACAGGAGTCTAGCCCAAACCACAAGCTTCCAGTGAGACTGTCTCAAGGCGAAATAGAGTAATAGAGGAAGACACCAAACATAGTGAGATTTCATTTGTTTTTTAATAAATACGGCTTGCCTGAAGTTCAGAGAGTAAAACAGT
Source organism: Microtus pennsylvanicus (assembly GCF_037038515.1). Classification (NCBI taxonomy): domain Eukaryota; kingdom Metazoa; phylum Chordata; class Mammalia; order Rodentia; family Cricetidae; genus Microtus; species Microtus pennsylvanicus. The sequence continues at coordinate 36,803,111 of NC_134592.1, read as the reverse complement.
CTCACTGATCAGCCTTACGGACCAGGCAGTGTTGACACACACCTTTAATCTCAGTAGTCACACTAGTTTGCCACAGAAACCGGGCGGTAGTGATTCACGCCTTTAATCCCAGCACTAGAGAGGAGTATAAAACAGGAGGAGACAGCTCTCAGACAGTCTCATTCTGAGATTCCTGGAGGCTGCCATTTTAGACTGAGGTAGAGGTAAGAGCCAGTGGCTGGCTGTTTTGCTTTTCTGGCCTTCAGGTTGAACACCAATCTCTGTCTCTGGGTTTTTATTAATTGTGGCACACCAGACATCCTGTTCTGACCTCCACAGGCACATGCACCCACAGACAGGCATGCAACATGTATGCACACATGCACGCATGCGCGCACACACACTCACTCACACACACACACACACACACACACACACACACACATACACACACAAGGAGTGGGGAGACAAAGTTGGATAAAATTTAGGTTGCTCCTAGCACTGCAGATTCCTGCAAATTTGGAGCTCATGGATGAACTGATGGATAAACTAAAACTCTAGACGACTGAACCTCTGTGAGTAGAAGTTTTCAGTTATTGAGACTCAAGAGTGACTAGAATTGGATACGGAGTGGTGAATGTCTGTAACCTCAGCACTTGGGAGGTAGAGGCGAGAAGACTGGAAGGGGAAGGTCAGCCTGGGCTATATAATGAGTTAGAGGCCACCCTGGGACACAAGACCAGGCCTGCAATTTTTTTTTTAAAGAGAAAGAAAAAAAAGAAAAGATAGAAAAAAAGGGTGACCCGTCTGAACATTTACAAGAACCAAGAATTCACCTGACTTCTATTAACTCTAAGGTTTTGTGCCCTCCCCCTCTCAAGCTTAAGACAGCGTCTTGTGTAGCCCAGGCTGGTTTCGAACCCCTCATCCTGGCTCTTCTTCTTGAGTACTGTGCTTCAGGCGTATGCCACCACACCCAGTTTTATGTGGTACTGGTGGCTGAAAGCCCCTGTATTGTGCACTTTGGCCAAGTGCTCCACCCTATGGCTGAGCCGCATCCCTAGGCCCTCCTTTGCTTCCACCTAAATTTGTTTCCTTTTCTTGGGTGATACCTGAATGAAAGCAATATTCCACAGGACAACAGCACCAAGTGTACGCAAGTGGAGCCACAATCAGTGCTGTGTGAGCTCGACCATGGCTGTTAAACCTGCTCCTTTCTGTTTCAGAGCTGCTCAGCCTTACAAAAAAAAAAGAAAGAAAGAAAGAAACAAGAAGTTTGACCTTCAGCTAAAACAGTGACTTTGTCTCCTACTGAATCAAAGACATCTGACTGTATGACAAAGAACCTGCTGTCAAACTGTGGGAAAAACATTTACTTCCCACACCTCACTTCCCCTGGACAGGCAAGCTGAGTGTTCTCAAGTAACAGCTGCTGCCTTCACTCCCCTCCCATTCTCCTTGCCCACAGAAGTCCATTTTCACCTCCTACTCCTAAATTAAAGGCTCCAAAGTAAAGCAAAAGCACACCGGCATTGTGACTAGTGATCAAACATGGCCAGACATTACTTAAAGCAGTGAGACGACGGGGGGCGAGGCCAAGGTCAGCCCCACTCTGGTTCCTGCAGACATGCCTGGGCATCTGAAAGAGGATGAATAAGACCAAGTGGAGCCCGAAGAGTGAGAATCACTAAGGGCTGAGTCCAGCCTGCGGCTGGGTCAGCTGCGCCTGCTCGCTGACCATCATACAAGGGAGGATTCCAGCCTCAGAGACACCGTCCTTCCGGATGATTACCTTTTATAAAAGGGCTCTCAGGCCCTGACACATGTGTGAGTTATACAAAAATATATTTCCAATTGGCGGGAGAATAAAAAACCTTTTTAAATAGGTGTTCTGTAGAAGAGAGGTCTAGGATCAGGTGTTAGCTAAAAACAAGTATTGAATTCTTCTGTCAGCTTTGAGCTTTGTTTGTTCCAGGCACGCTTGTTATTTTTACTTTTGAGGCGCTGGGGGATTCGACCAGGGCCTCGTGTATGCTAGGCAAGAGCTCTGCCACTGGGCTACTATAATTGCTATGAGGGGAAGACTGGGGTCGTCCTAGCCTTATGTTTCTGGCAGCCATGTTGGAATCTGGTGTCTCTCTCAGTAAGGTTTGGCTGGGGTTATTACACGCTGAGTTTTGACATCACCTTAAGGACGTCTCAATCTTTGTCTGTGGCAGGCAGTGCATTTCTCCACGACTAGCCTGTCTGTGCAGTTAGTACAACTTCAAAGTCAGCGAGGAGAAGGTGAAAAGGGGTTTTAAAAGAATAATTAAAGCTCTCTCATTCATTCAGAACTAGACACACCATGGCAGAGATGGACATTCAGTCAGGGAGGGAAGGCTGGGGGGACGGGGCTGGAGAGACTCAGAGGTTAAGAGCACTGGCTGCTCTTCTAGAGGTCCTGGGTTCAGTTCTCAGCACCCACATGGCAGTTCACAACTGTCTGTAACTCCAGTTTCAGGGGATCTAACACTTCTACACAAATGCACATAAAAAATAAATTTAAGAGTCCTCGGGTTCTGTGAGGAGGGGAAAAAAAGATAGGATCTAGAAAACAATCCAGTAGCACACACATACCCACCCGTCCAAACACGACCTGGAGAAAAAGACCGAAATATCAGAGTAAAAACTATTTCCTTCTTCAAAGACAAGGGCACAAATAAGAACTACCTTCACTCTCCACAATGCGTATTTGAGAAAACGTAAACTTTCCTTTACAAATGTCATTTCCCCTGACAAAGATGTAGACCAAAACAGAAAGGCAGCCTGCAACTCAGCCGATCCCCCATCCCAAAGCGAGGGTTCAAGGAACATTTTGGGGGACCTCCTATGCATTAAAGATGCCTCCCTCGTCCAGGAGGTGGCCCACAGGTTAGCGGGAGAGAAAGATCCCACCGCACAAATATCCGCGTGACGTCATGAGTGGCACTACGAGGGAGAAGGAGTGCTTCAGAAGCCCAGGTATGTCGCCCCACAGCAGGTACACTGGACGGGATCCAAGATTAAACCCGACAGCTGCGTGCGGTAGGGCGACTCACTCAATGCCACTCCCGGCTTGGGAGCCGACTATATGCTCTCATCACATAACTTCGGTCAAAACCACCTTAGCTTCTCCAACTCACCCCTCAGCACTGATGAGCCCTGTAAGGCAGAGCTAGCGACGGCTCAGTTATGTAAACTGTGTGTGTGTGTGTGTGTGTGTGTGTGTGCGTGCGTGTGTGGCTCAGAGGGTGTGTGTGGGGGGGGGGGGGGAGTAAAGACCTCAGACCTCCAAAAAAGCCAGCAGGCGAAAGCCTTTTGGTTAGCACTGGAACCATCTTGCCCCGTCTGTTCTCTCAGGAGGAACAGGTAAGGGGGCCATCGGGAAGTCTCGCTCTCAATTCATGGACAGACCCCGGGGAAAGCTCAGGAGCGGCCCCAAAAACAGGGAAGCAGGCTGGCGGCCAAGGGTACGCAGGCATTCGCTCCGGGAAGGTGTTCCTGAACCTGGTGCCACTTGTCCTACTCTTTGACTTACATTCGCGAAGGGAAGATTTCAATCCGGTCTTTGCCCGACATTCTGACGGTGACAGTTCGGCTCGGGCCCTCAGCAGGGCAATCGTAACTGCAACACCTCCAGAACTGGTAACCACAGCACCTTCCTCCACCGGAGTCAGCTGATGGAGTCACTTGACCCTTTCGCGTTGCTAAGCGGCTACAAGGATACCGGTCCCCACTTCCGGTTCCTATTGCGAGAGGACAGAGAGGGAGGCGTGGGCTGGCCTTGAGGAATGCCCGGATGTGGAGGCGCGCACAGCCCGGAATTTCGGGTCGCTCCACCGCCCCTCCCGCCGGCAGGAGGCCGGTAAAGATTGCAGCATGTTCTGAGTAATGGATCCGAAGATCACGCGACCCTCCTCTTCCTCGGCTTCCCATCTTTCGCCACAGCGCCATCTCCTGGTTGACTAAAACTTAACGTAATCATTCTGGAGCAAGAAACAGGATCCGACCTCTTCTTCAAACCACGCCACGTTCCCTCCGCAAAATCTACCAAGTGCCGAGGAAACGGACTTTTCAGATCGTCCTGTGGTTCACTCTGCTCACACTAGGAGGACCAAGACTCTATGGTTAGCAATAACGAAGGGCCTTTTCCGTCGGCGCTTGCGCAGTGAGAGGTGGGCCCGCATGCGCGCTGGGTTGAGTGAGACGCACGCTGAGGAGTTTCGGCGTCCGGTCCTGCTGTGTGGAGTCTACTCGTTGCCATTAAGGAGCTCGGCGTGGGACCTCGGTTCGGGAGTCACACATACGCTTCAGGTGACTGGCCCCGCAGCCCGCTTCCCCAGGAACCCAGTTTAGTTTTGTGCAGTGACAGAGGGGTCGAGCCAGGCTAGGCCCCGGGCCCCTCTTCCCGTCCTTGCGCGGGAAGTGTCTGGACGCCGTCGCCCCCGCTCGCGGCTTGTTCGCTGGGTCTTCTCGCCCCTTGGGTGTCGGGTCCTGTGAGCCAGAAACGTGGTTGTGCGGGCGGAGGAACCCCGTCAAGGAACGTGGCCATCTGGATCCTTGTGGTGGGGAGGCCTCCGGAGAACGCCCCGACACCCCACCCTGGCTCGAGAGATCGGGCGCTTCGCTTTTACCGGGCTTTTTTTTCCCCCTCTCCCCCAGTAGACTACCAAAACTTTCCTCTGACTCGGTGGAGACTGAAGTGTTCGCCAGAGAGCCAATAGGGTAGACCATCGTTTTTAAGGAAAAAAGCAGGTTCAAGATAGTCCATAATGTGACCCCTGAAGTTGAAGATAGTTAAGTTTTCGCTTTTGCTGTGCATTTCGGTAGAGTGAAGTCAACCCTGGGATTGAAAAACATGCTGTTTATTAGGGGGTTCATTTGCCCTGCTTTGGCTACTGCGAGAATAGAACTGGGGTCTGTTTAATTATGGAAGCTGGAAGCCTAGTATTAAGGAAAATTTACGAGTTAAATGAGTGTTCACACACTTGGGGCTCTTTAATAAACCCCCAAATTAAGTATGCTTCAATTTTCATTAGGAATAAAGTAGTATTTCTTGAAGAAAGGGCGCATCCGAGAAGCCTTGATTTTTTTTTTCTCTTCATTAAGTTGGGGAGGAGGGGGAAGTCGACAGCCCCTCAAAAATGTCAGTTACGTGGAATTTTAGTGTCTCTTTTCAGTGCTTATGACGCCGGGTGGCAAGCGCCGATTCTCAGAAGGTGTAGGTGTGCTGGTAAACTTTGGAGCAGAACAAGTTTTTTCCCAACACAGTACACTTTGGAATGTTTGTTTCCTGTATCCGCTCTGGTGACGTGACAATGTACTGGTTCTAGAAGTCATGTGCCTACTCTTTTTTTTTTTTTTTTTTTTTTTTTGGTTTTTCGAGACAGGGTTTCTCTATGGTTTTGGAGCCTGCCCTGGAACTAGTTCTTGTAGACCAGGCTGGTCTCGAACTCACAGAGATCCGCCTGCCTCTGCCTCCCGAGTGCTGGGATTAAAGGCGTGCGCCACCACCGCCCGGCCCCATGTGCCTACTCTTAACAGGGGCGCGATACTGATAGTATAAGGTATTTGAAATTAGCTTCGAATTTGGATAATATCTTTTGAAAGATGAGGGGTTTGTTTTGTTGTTGTTGCTTTGCCTCAGAACATCAGAACAGCCTGTGTGGTGGTGTGTGCCTATAACCCCAGCTACACTAGAGGCAGAAGTGGTCTTTTGAGTTTGAGCGATGTCATGGTGCACACATCTTTTAAAACCAGCACTCAGAATGCAGAGACCGTTGCTCTGTGAGCTTGAGGCCAGCCAGAGCTACACCGTGAAACCCTGTCCAAAAGTAGTAGGGGGAAACACTTAACAGTGTTGTCATATTGTGATATATTGAGACTTTGTGGATAAAAAAACACATCAGACTTAGTGTTAAAAGACTTGGGTTTTGAGCGTGGTGGCACTCTCTTTTAATGCCAGCGACAGGTGGATCTTTGTGAGTTCAAGACCAGCCTGGTCTATAATTCGAGTTCCAGGAGAGCCAGGACTGTTACACAGAGGAACCCTGTCTCAAAAAAAAAAAAAAACTTGGGGTTTGATTCCTGGTTTTTTTTAGTGCTTGTGTATTTAGCTTGAGGTCATTTGATATTTCTGTTCTCTGCTTTTTCATAGCACCTTGCAGTCCTCCTAGTTTGTTGTCCCACTAGTACTTAATTCCCCAGAGAAGTTTTGTGTCAGTATTGTTTAGTACCAAAAGTTTGTTTCAACAAGTTAAACTGCAAAATGAAAAGGAATACATTGAAAATCATGAAAAGGACTGAATAAATTATTGATTTCTGTTTCATTGACAGAATACGTATGGACTTTTTAAAAATTGTTTTTAAAAAGTTACTAGCATTTTATAAAGTGATTTAGTAAGTCAGTCAATGTGAAAAGAATTCGTTTGTAGTTTCGAGCTACTTCTTTGTGCTGTAAGTAACGTACCATTAGCAGTGTTTATTTACTCTATATCTTGGGGTGGGGGATTTGTGCCTTCTAAAGAAGTAGCTGTATCTCCCTCCTGTGTCCTCTTACCCTGTTGCTTTAACCAGCAGATTAAGCCAAAGCATCACCTTTCCTCTTTGGAGAAATTTGCTGAATAAATATGATGAACAGCTGTTAAATCTCCTAGCATTGTTCCAGATTTATTTATTGAAAGTGTGTTTAATTTTCAAGTTTTCTATATACAAGTATTTGAAAACATTTGCACCCCTACTCTTAAGAGAAATACTGTTTAAAAACTGTTTCCAAATGAGTAATTCTAGCTGAATGTTGAATTTCTTTTGTTTATTAAATCCCTATTTTGTTCAGCTGCTCCAGAAATGAGTCGGCCACATGTTCCAGTTGGTTAAACAGTATTGTTGGTTCTGTCCTAATAGTTTGGCCTAATCATGGTATATGTTTTTAAAGTTCATATTAGATGTTTCTAGTGGTGATATTTCTTTGTGTCCAGATGTTCAGAGCACAGATTGGTTCAAAATTTAATAGGCTCAAATCTTGATTTTCATTACATATCAGTATATAAAGGAGCTAGTTGCTCACCCTGCACCTCCATCTCCTTATCTACAAATGGGGAGAACTAGAGAGAAAGTGGTACTCAAAGAGCTAGGCAGTAGGCAGATTGTGTAATAATAGTCCTGCCTGGTAGAAACAGATGTGTGAGTCCTACACACGTTTTTCTCAGTAGGTAGTAGAAATATGTGCATGTCAGGAAGTAGTTTTCAAACCATACTAGGACAGAACTTTGTTGTTCCATATGCTGGGTGTAGAGTATCTAATACCATATGCTGGGTGTAGAGTTGGTTGCGTGGTTGACTGGCTGAGTTTTTTTAAACAGGGTTTTTCTGGATAGCCCTGGCTCTCCTGAAACTCACTCTGTAAACCAAACTAGTCTCAAACTCAGAAATCTGCCCACCTCTGCCTTCCAGGTGCTGGACTTAAAGTCATGTGACACTAAACATAACTGAGTATCTAATTCTTAAGTCAGATATTGATGCCTTATTCCCAATCAACAAGAAAGTAAGTTACTAAGATTTTACAATTATTTCCTTGGGCCTTTAGGTGCTTTTTACTGTCTGTCTTCTGGGCCCTGACACAGTAAGTAGGTTATGATTAACAGGAAAGCATAAAGGTCCTCAGCTGCAATTAAAGCTTGGGGACTTCCTTTTTAAAGTGTAGTGCTAACTGGGATGGTTTTCAGCATATGGTCACTAAAGAGATGGTGCTGGAAACTGGGTGGATCAAAGAGAATAATTATAAGTGTCTTTAATAGATGGAGGTTAAAAGACACTTGAATTGTGGAGATTTATAAAGCACTTCTCAAGATTAGGCATATTTGTTAACAAAATAAAAAGAGGACTGGGTAGAGCTTGGTGGTGAAGTACTTCCTAGCATAGGCAAGACCCTAGTGTCTCAGACTATTGGAGGATAATACAAGTTAGAAATTACAATGGCTAAATTAAATTACTTGTGAATTAAATTTATTTTAAAGGGAAATAAATTAATTTTCCCCCTTTTAAGGGGCAGAGGTTCTCCTGGAACTCGGAACTCGTTCTGTAGACAAGGCTGGCCTTGAACTCAGTGTTCCACCGCCTCTGCCACTCAAGTGCTGGGATTAAAGGTGTGTGCCAACACGGCCAGGCAAGAAAATGAAGTCATTTTTTACTTTATAGGCCATCTCTCTAGCCCCTAAATTTTTAGGTTGTGATACTGTAATTTTGGCTACAGTGATAATATAATAGACTAGCTCATGAGTGGCAAGTAAGAAAGGATTTGCTTCATGTGTAAATAGAAACTTAACTCATCCGAAGCATCACAAAAAGTATTGGCTGTAACATTTGCCATATTGGTTAAGGAGTAGTTTTCCTTTTGCATGCTGTGTGGTAGCATCTGCCATATGAGCCAGCTTGGAGAAAGAGTAACTTAGGAATGTTAAAATTGTGTTATAGTGATCCTTCCTGTTCCTTGATAGTTCTTAAAATATTGGGTGATGGTATACCGTATTTTGGAGTTTTTGTTTTGAGATAACATCTATCTATATAGCCCGGGCTGTCTTCAAACTTATCATCCTCCGGAGCTTGGGATTACAGGTGTGCACCACGATGCCCTACTTAAGTGGTAATATTAAAATAGTGTTTTACTCGCGACATATTCCTTTAATCCTTAGGTCTCGCAGCACTTTATAGATAGTCATTATTTTTTATGGTTCCTCTAAAAGTGATCGCCTAAGCGTTACAAAACTATGGAGCAAATGAAAGCTAAAGCTTGGTTCCTGGGTATCTGTCCATTTTCTGACGTTTAGGGAGATGAGGAGACTAGTGCCTATTTTCTGTTGTTGTGTTCCTTTGTTGTCGGGATCTACAAAATTGATTATTTTTACCCTAGCGCAACCCTTTATTTATGTATTTGTTTATTTGTTTTAATTACAGAATGCCGGGTCTAAGTTGTAGATTTTATCAACACAGATTCCCTGAGGTGGAAGATGTAGTGATGGTGAATGTAAGATCCATTGCTGAAATGGGGGCTTATGTCAGCTTGTTGGAATACAATAACATTGAAGGCATGATTCTTCTTAGCGAATTATCCAGGAGACGTATCCGTTCTATAAACAAACTGATCCGCATTGGCAGAAATGAATGTGTAGTTGTCATTAGAGTGGATAAAGAAAAAGGTAAGTGAGAAAAAAAATAGCTAAGAAATATAAATTCTAAAGCCACAGAAGTTGCCTGTATAAAAACGTATTTAAAAGTATATATTTTTACACATACTGTCATTAAACTACTAAAGTTATTTTACATACAAAGTTGTTGAAGAAGCATTTGGGGGTTGGGAAGATAGCCGGTCGATTAAGTGCTTGCTTAATATGCAAGCTGGAGAATCCCAGAGCTCAAACAGAAAAGCCAGTTTTGGAGGCACAGGCTGGTAATCCCAACCCTGGGGTGATAAAAAAAATCTGGGGATTCATGACCAGCTAGCTGAACTTACTGAGTGAGACCTATCTCAAAAATCAAACTGAAAACTCCTGAATAAACATGCCCGAGATATAGCCTTGACTAACGTGACATACATGGTATACACACATGCAAACATATAAACATACCCATATCTGTGTATCCACAAGACTCATTTGTCTAAAGCTTTAAATAAAAAAATTTTAAAGGATACCAATTAACTAGCTAAGCAAAAACCTTTTATTGTAATAGTAGTAGTAGTCTAATAAGTACATTCTAGAGTTAGTTTTGTGGCCAAATAACTTGAAGCTTTTCAATATTTATGAGGATTTTGGTAATTAACTCATTATAACCAAAAAGAAACCTAGTTAACTCATCAGTATTTGTAAGGGAGGCCCCCCAGAGAAGTCAGCTCAGAACGAACACACCCAGACAAGTTTTCAGCATGAAGGACATTTATTGATTGAGGGGTTGGCGGGACTGCCACCTCCAGATAGGACAAAGACATACAGGAGGTGTTTCTGCAGGAGTGGTTTTTTACAGAGAAAGGGGGGGACAAGTCTATGATAGGATGAGTTGATAAGGCTAGCCAAATAATGAATTTTAACTGCTAGACCTTGGTGTTTTGTCTCAGGAACTAGTCGGTGGCCAGCGTGGGGCAATCTTTAAGGAATCTAATGGTTTAACAAGGGAGGGGCTGGGTCAGGTGATGGCACATGACTTTAATGCCAGCGCTTGGCAGAGCCAGCACATCTCTGAGTTGAGTTCGAGACCAGTCTTGTCTACGGAGCACATTTCAGGACAGCCAAGGCTACGAAAGATATAAAAAATGGGGGTTAGGGAAGCATCCTGGAAGCTAGATTCATTGGTGTATCCCTATGGTCCCAGCTAATCAGAAGACAGTAACCCTCAGAGTACTTGACAGTGTAATAAGATCCTGTCTCGACTGAGAGTAGCTAACATGAAATAGAAATCCTGGGTTTGAACTCTGGTACCATAAGAAAAGATATGGGAGGAAAAAATACAGTAAATATAGTATTATTGGCAATTTTGATTTGTACTATTTTGGTTACCCACAATTCTAAAACACTAGTAATTATCTTAAGAAAGAATAAATTTACATACTTCTGTTATAGCATATTACTAAAATTGTTCTGTTTTACAAATTTTTTTACTATGCTTAAATTACATTTATCATAGGTATAAATATGTTAATAAAATATATAGTCTTATATCACTTCAGACAGAAATGTGGGGGTTGGGATTGTTGTTTAGTAGTAGAACACTTGCCAAGCATATAGACATTAAGTTCTAAGCAAAATAGCATAGTAACATAATTTTTTTAATAAGATCTCACTGAGTTGCCCTGTGTTACCCTGGTTGGCCTGGAACTTTTTTATGTAAATCAGGCAGGCCTCCCAGCTATAAGATCCAGCCACCTTTCAAATATTATTGTATTATACTTGCTCCCGCCCTCTTTTTATTATTATTATTATTATTATTATTATTAGGTATACAATATTCTGTCTGTGTGTATGCCTGCAGGCCAGACAAGGGCACCAGACCCCATTCCAGATGGTTGTGAGCCACCATGTGGTTGCTGGGAATTGAACTCAGGACCTTTGGAAGAGCAGGCAATGCTCTTAACCTCTGAGCCATCTCTCCAGTCCCTCCTGCCCTCTTTTTAAACATTGGCACAACCCTGTTTTCCCAGTAGCCAGGAAGCTGAGGCAAAAGTATCCTGAATTTAATGGCAGCCTGAACTATTACCAAGGCCGTTCTCAAAATAACAGAAGCCCCAAGGAGGAATACGTTCGGAGACAAGTTTTAATTGATGTCATTGATACAAACATCATAGTGTTCTTACAACTTAAATCTTGTAAGATTACCTTCATGTAGGTAGTCTTTCAGTGACCAAAGTGTCATTGTGTGGCGCATGACTCTGCAAGTAGGGACTGGTGCTGTCCACGGGTTTTTTTGTTGTTTAGCCTGTCCTGGAACGAGCTCTTGTAGACCAGGCTAGCCTTGAACTGACAGAGATCTGCCTTCCTCTCCCTCCTAAGTGCTGGGATTAAAGGGATGTACCACCACTGCCTGGCCTCACAGTTTTAAACATAACAGTAAATTTTAAATTATATCCCTCAAAGATAGTGGGGAACTAGTGCACATTTAGCTCTAGGGTGCAGTAGAGAGGCGAAGAAAATGCAGAACAGTGTAAATGTATTTTTCTTAAATGCAATGTATTTGATAACTAAAACAAAGGACAAGACATGAGATACTAAATATGTATGGTTTTTACATTGTACATGCATTGGGATGATGCTGACAATAAATAGGACATATATTGTAATTCTTGAAACAACCACTGAAAATAAAAATAAGACTCATCCAAGGGCTATTGATAGATGAGAGCTACACTTACCTTTGTGTATTTGGGAGCTGAGTATCAGGTCCTCAAAAAGTGGAGAGAGAGAGAAAAAAACCCAGTGTATATGTGCTCAATAAAGATTAGTGATGTGAAATAAAAATTTAAAGTCAGTGAAGTAGTTAGAGGTTTAGATAACCTTTGACTGGTTAATTTAAGAGCCATATCAGAAAGGAATTTATTACAAACATTGATCAACTACATCTACAAAAAAATAGAATATATATGCTTCAGATGTGCATGTCATACTCACTAAAATAATAAGTTGGGCCATATATAATAGAGCTTTGAGTAATTTTTTTTTTGCTTTGAGTAAATTTTAAGGTTAAAATCATATGTTCTGATTGTAGTGAATGTTTGAATCATTATCATTTTATCTTGGAAGGGTAAAATATATAAAATAACATTTTATAAATATTGTTGTTTATGTTAGAAAAACCTAAAGTGATTAGGTTTTTAAATCAAAGAGAAAATGAGAGCGTCTGGGAGTATGTGTCAGTGGAAGAGCCTTGCCTAGAAAGAATATAATGCTTTGGGTTTGAACCCCAACCAGAGAAGAGTAGGGGTAGGGTGTCCGTGTATAGAGGGTGGTAAAGCATGATCAGGTGGAGGCAGGCAGGTGACTGTGAGATCAAGACCACCTGGACTATATTGTGAGACCTTTATTATTATTATTATTAAAAACAAAAGCAAGCAATTTATTTTAATACTCAAAATTATGTGTACTGTTATTTATACCCAGTTATCAACAGTGTTAAAAAAGCAACTGAATGGTAGAAACATTGTCTTTTTAAAAATAATGCTGGAGCTGGAGAGATAGCTCAGCACTGACTTTTCTTTTGGAGGACCTGGGTTTGATTGCCAGCGCCCACGTGGCAGCTTACAACTTTCTGTGGCTTTACCTCCAGGGCATCCAACACCCTCACACAGATGTATATGCAGGCAAAACACCAATGCACATAAAAATAAATATGTCATTTTAAAAATAATAATGCTGAGAAAATTGGTTGTCCATATGCTAATAAATACGAAGCATGATTCATAAATGCTCCTTTAAAAAATAACCTATAGGGCTGGAGATATTAGCACTGATTACTCTTCCTGAGGTCCTGATTTCAATTCCCAGCAACCACATGGTGGCTCAAAACCATCTGTAATGAGATCTGATGCCCTCTCTGGTGAGTAGGCATATATTGCAGACAGAACATTGTATACATACTAAATAAAAATCTTTTTAAAAAATTGAAAAAAAAAAATAACCTATAGTAAAAAAAAAAAAGAACCTAAAGTCATCGATGTCCATCAAAATTGAAACTAGTATTTTTAGAAGAAAGCATAAAAGTAAATTTTGATGACTTTTTTGTTGAAGTTGCTCAGATTAAAACATATTAAAAAAATAATCTGTGAGAAGAAAAATTGGTAATTTGGACTCCTTCAGTGTAAATAAAGACTTAAGTTCTTTGGGAAATACAGTTAGAGAATTAAAAGGTAATAGAAATTTTGTGTGTAGATTTTGTATTGTGGTCTCATGACCTTGTTCTAACCAGGCATAGGATTGTGGGTGTCCGTGGTCTGGATATTTGACAAAATCTGTCATCTTTCTTGAGTTCTAGTTCCATCAGGTTAAAAGGCTAGGATCTCTGGGAAAGAGAATCTACTATGCAGATTCTTTTACGGATTTTAAGGGTGCTTTTGGTCCTGCCATCGGAATATAAAGATCACACAGAAGATGGCAATGTTATTTTTATTGAAGATCACCTCTGGTTTCTTTAGTGTGGTTTTGAGGCAGGGTTTCTTGTGCTGACTTGCTTTAAACCTTCTCCCTTCTCCCTCCACCACTTCAGTTTTAGAATTAACAGGCATATGTCACTTCACCTGATTTGACAGTAGCCTCTTAATCAAATCATAGCAATTCTCAACTGTCTGTATGCTTAAGAAGAGGCATTTAAGTAACTTTCAATTAAATTGAAAATTATTAATTCTTTCCAGAATAATAAAGAATATATAACTATCTTGTTCTAAATGTCTCATCTTAAGCAGTCCTGTGTCAATATGATTTTAATAGGAATAATTATAAGCTTCTCAATCAGAAACTTAATTTGCTTATAAACTTGTTTCTAATCATATGCTTATATTTCAACAAATAAAACTTACTTTTAAATATTTTCATACAGGATATATTGATTTGTCAAAAAGAAGAGTTTCTCCAGAGGAAGCAATCAAATGTGAAGACAAATTCACAAAATCCAAAACCGTGAGTTGATTCTCTTTGTTAAGGTTTATTTATTTAATGTATGAGTGTTTTGCCTGCATGTATGTGTGTGCACTCTGGCTGTGTGTGGTTCTCCAGGTCAGAAGGGGGCATCAGATCCTCTGGAACTGCGTTCATAGATGATTTTGAGTCACTGTGTGGCTGCTGGGAATTGAACCTAGGTCTTCTGCATGACCAGTAGTACTCCTGCTACCCGAGCAGTCTTCCAGCCCCTCATTCTCTGTTTTTAATGATATTACTGGTGGCTTTGCCTTTTATTAGTGTTTTGTTCTTTTCTGCTGTGTGTATTCCTATCCTCAAAATAAAATACCAAGAAAATGTTGGAATAAAAATATTTTTTTTTTAATTTTGGTTAATCCAATATGATAGATTGACACCTGGAAAGCAGGTCTCCAGGTGCACCTCTAAGGGATGGTCTTGGTTAAGGTTAATTTGTGTGAGAAGATTCGTCTTATTTGTGAACGGGACCATTTCCTGACCAGGGGATTCTGGCTATATGAAGTAGAGGGATCAAGCTAAGCACTAGCCTGTATGCATTGATACATGCTCTCTACTGTTGACTGCTGATGTGACCAATTTTCTCAGACTTCTGCCTCTGACTTCCCTGCCTGAAGTGTAACCTAGTATTTTAAGCCAAATAAACCCTTTTTCCTTTATATTGCCTTTGTTAGGATATTTTATCCCAGCAACAGAAAAGAATCTAAGAAACCCAGTAAAGCAAATTATAATGATCCCAAGTCCAGCAGACCATGATCCAAATCTCTCCATTCATTTTAAGTGTTTATACATCTGAAGCATGTGAAATAAGTGTATTTTTTAAAAAAAAAAGTAAAACCTCTTTTCATATTCAGAACTAACCCCTTTGGCATTAGTTGGCTACATATTAGAAATGCAGAATTTCAAGTCAGGCATGGTGGTACATGCTTTTATTCCCAACACTTGTTATCAGCATAGGAGTTTATGGTCAGTTTGACTATGCAGGACCACCCTGTCTCAAAAAGAGAGACTAGGATTGTAGTTGAGAGGCAAGAGCATTTACCTAGGATAGAGAAGGCCCTGGGTTTGAGTCTTTACACTGTCAAAGAACTAAAGGTGTTACTGTGGTCCTGTTGTTTTGTTAAAGCATTGCTCTGGGAAACTTGCATATTTCTGTTCTCTCCAGGACACTGTCACATTACTTGCCTTGTACAGTGACGTGTACCTATAGCCCTTCCTGCATGGGAAGCTAAGACAGAAGTTTTTGCTTCAGCTTACTCTGCAATATAAATATAGCAAGCCTAAATCTCATAAAACAACAGCCTAAACAAGAGTATGTTCCCAGGCTGATAAAATGAAACAAGTTTAGGACCCTTTCTTAGTCACTTTTCATGTGAAATATGAAACAGTTTTTTTGTTACATTTGTTTGTTTTGGTGTTTGTGTGTGTGTGTGGTAGAGGTTAGAGGACACTTGTGGGGACCAAGTCTCTCCTCCTACCATGTGGGTTAAGGATTGTACTCGGGTCATCCCTCCTAACAGTAAGCACCTTTATCCATTCCCTGAGCCATCTTACTAGCTCATAAAATTTGTATTTTTCAGGGAGTTTGCTGGGTAAGTAAAAGGAAGGATAATTATTAAATTATAATAGCAAACAAAATATTAAAATCTCAATTCTATGCATTCATAACAGTTTTCTCCTTAAAATAGTATAGTTTTGTATATACTTGATCTGTGCAGGAGTTCTCTTGGCAATGAAAGATACTAAGTGCCTTATTGCAAGTGAAACAAATCCAAAGATGTTAATTTGTTTGAATACCCCCAAGTTGTATCATACTTCTTATACCCACTTCAGCTAATTATTATGAAGTAGTGAATATTTCTTTATGGAGAAAGAACTTGCAGTTATAGGTGTTACTTTCAGGAATTATTGAAGTAATTTACATCTACTAAGGTATGACAATGCCTCTTCTTTGTAGCTCTCTGATTTTCAAATTACTGAGTTTTTCATTGTGTGTCTAGGTTTACAGCATTCTTCGCCATGTTGCTGAGGTATTAGAATATACCAAGGATGAGCAGCTGGAAAGCCTGTTCCAGAGGACTGCCTGGGTCTTTGATGATAAGTACAAGAAGCCTGGATATGGTGCTTATGATGCCTTTAAGCATGCAGTCTCGTAAGAAAACCTTGATTCTGCCTCTATGTCTTTCCTGATTACCTAGCACCCACAGGTCCTTGTCACATTTAGCTGTAAAAATATTTCAGTGTGATGTGGTCAAATATATATAGTTTTCATATGCCATATTTACTTGGATTCATCTCACACTTCTTTGTAAATTTCATAGTCATTGGATGATTTCAGGACCAATATGGGCATCTTATCCAAAATAGTACAGCCTCTTGCTTATTGCAGTTGCTTGGACCCTTTGTTCTGTCACATTACCTTTCATGTGGCCTCACAATAGACCTTTTTCATTAGATTTGTTTTGCCTTTAAAAACCTATAGTTCATACATTTTGTTCTTTCACCATGTATTTGGCTGTTTCCAAACCTGTTTTTCTCTCTGTCTATAACGTTTCCTTTCCTGACTTTGTAATCTGACATGGAAACTCTGTGAGATGTCATTTTCGATAACTTTCTTGCCAGTAGTAGAGCTTTGCCAAATTACACTCCGTGTTAGTTCTATAGTTAATATTCCCCTAGCAACTGTAGATAGATACTGCTGTTTTCCTTCCTCTACACCATCATTTGGTATATGTCAAATTTTCTTTCTTTTTGCCATAATTGATTTGCATGCTCCTGCTTGTTGATGAAGTCAACAGCTTTGTGTCTTTATTGATTGTAAATGTCAGTCTGTGTTTGTCTTTGTCATCATATGACAGTGTATATATCTCTGTCAATATGTCTTGTTATTTTGTGCAGGCTAAAGGAAAAGTCCTTCATGCAGCTTCTATCTCTTTTCATTGAAACCCCATGTCATTAGCTTGGATCCTTGCTTATGTTAGTCCTTTTTGCATATTATAACTTTTTGTAACATTTGCCTCTGCTTGTTAGTGTCTACTGTTCTTTTGGCTACCCTTGGAGGGGGGATTAAAGGCATGCACCACCACTGCCTGGATCTCTTTTAAAAAGTTATTCTTTCTCGTTCCAATTTGTTGAGTTAACATGCCAGTGTTAGTTTAGCTAAACCCTTCCCTGATCCAGGTCTTGGACACTTGGGAGGATCAGATGACATACTGGTCTCTAGCCCTACTAACTGCACTAATTCCTTCCTGTCCCGCTGCCCAAATGTTTGTTCTTTCTAAGCTGGATTCTAAGTCCTTGAAATAGAGTGATAATTACTTGAAAATGCGTAAGTTAATTATAATAGAATGTCAGATTCGTATTAAAAGGTATTAAATTGTTTATATTAGCCCAGTTTTTGTTTTGAAAATCAGTTGAGTGTTTTCTGTGCCATATAGTAAGTACTTACATTGCTTCATTTAATATAGCAGTTCTGTGAGACACTTCCACCTCAATTTACACATTTTGAAAGAGAAACTAACACATAGTTAAAACTGCAAAACCAAGAGTTCAACTTCCATGCTGAAATTCTTGCTTATTATTTGTATTATTCTGCCGCATGTGTTCAGTTTCAGTTATCAGTAATATTACCTTGACATTTTTTGTTTGTCTTTCTGTTTTTTTCAGTGACCCATCTATCCTTGATAGTTTAGATTTGGATGAAAATGAACGTGAAGTACTCATTAACAATATTAATAGGCGTTTGACCCCACAAGCTGTCAAAATTCGAGCAGGTAAGTGGCTTCTAAATGACTTTATTGTGTGTGCCTAAACAAGCTGATAAGTAGTGAGACTTAACCAAAGTACTTGTTGCTGGATCAACAAGTATAAAATTTTCTAAATGTTTTTCTTTTGTAACAATAGTTTTAACGTTTTATTTGGTTTGAGTTTAGTGGGGTTTTGTTTGTTTTTCCAGGGGTGGGGGTGTTTGTTTTTTGATGGCTTTGGGCTTTTGTTTTGGCTCTTAGAATCAAACCAGGACTTCATACATGCTGGGGAAGTATTCCACCACAGTCTCATACCTACACCAAGAAATTACTTCTACAATAGCATAAAATATATTGGCACAAATGAAAATAGTCATGGAAGCTCAGATAACCTTAATTTAGCCCTTTAACATAAGGAATTACATTTTGCACTAGTATACAATTTAAAATATTTCAGCAGGACATTGGTATCTTTCTATGTCTCTGTATTGACCCTATGTCAATCATCTGGATATTTTCAGACATTCTTCCTTTGTGGCTACTTTCCAAGATCTTGCAGTGATTCTCAACCTGTGGGTCTTGACCCATTTGGGGGGTTGAATATCCTGCATATCAGATGTTTATGGTTCATAACAGCAGAAAAATTGCAGTTATGAAGTAGTAACAAAATTTTATGGTTGGGGGCCACAACAGCATGTGGAATTTATTAAAGGATTGCAGGGTGAGGAAGGTTGAGAACCACTGGTATATAAGAATGGACTGCATTCTTAGCATTCATGAAGGCCTGGGTTCAGCCCCTAGTAAAAATGCATTAATTTCACACAGTTGCAAAAATAAGTACTTATCCATCTATTCAGATGTTGTAAAAGATTTGCTGGCTCAGGTTGACAAGATGACACAGCAAGTAAAGCTACTTGCCAACCAGCCTGACAACCTGTGTTCAAACCCAGGACCTATGGAGCAGAAAGAGCCCCTCCCACATGTTGTCCTCTTTGACACCCACATGCTCGTGTGTGCCCCTGTACACACAAGGTACACAATTAAGTGTAATAAAGTAAAAAGGATTGCTGGGCCAAGTGGGGTACGGTTTCTAAATAGCTCTAGATATTTTGTTGTCTCAGTGTTTGATAAATGTCTTGCCGGGCGGTGGTGACGCCCACCGCCTTTGATCCCAGAGTCAGAGGCAGGCACATCTCTGATTTCAAGGTCAGCCTGGTCTACAGAGTAGGTTCCAGGATATCTAGGACTGTTTCTCAGAGAAACCCTGTCTCAAAAAACAGAAAATTATTGTCCTTTGTAAAATCCTCCTTCCTCAGCTTCTCTATGTTGAGATCACAGGGATATGACCACATACCTAACCACAGTCAGATATTTTCAGCAGTGAAAATACATTTCTAATTGAGGTTAATGTTGTATTTATACGATATAACTTCAACTCTCTGATTCTTTTATCTTTCCTTATTGTCACTTCTGGTGCCAGCCTTTGAATTTTTGTAATTTTAGATATTGAAGTAGCTTGCTATGGTTATGAAGGAATTGATGCTGTAAAAGAAGCCCTGAGAGCAGGTTTGAATTGTTCTACAGAAACCATGCCCATCAAGGTAAGTTACGCATTTTCTCTCACCCTGCTTGTTAGAACCTTGCAATTGACCTGTGTGCTGGCAGTTGAACCCAGGGCCACTAAGTTATATCCAGTCTTTTTTTTTTTTTCTGTCTTTTTTTTTTTTTTTAAAGCTGGTCATGTTTGATAGGAAATTATAGCTCAGTGGCAAAGTCCTTGCCTGGCATATTCATTGCCCAGAGTTTAATTCTCCGTACCTTAAAGAAAAGTATCGTGGGAATTGAGAGCTACTTCAGATTAAGAGCTACTGCTCTTACAGAAGATCTGATTTGTGTTCCGGCCCCAGTGGATATGACACCTCTGGTACCATGTGCCGTACACATGGTAAACAGAGACACATAATTTAAAAGTAAATAAATAAAATTACAAAAACATGTCATGTCTCTTTTTTTTTTTTCCTCCCTCTCAGAGTGGTATAGTCTTTTCATGATATTTCTGGGCAGTTGTTACAGGTGTGGCTTTTTGTTAGTACTACAAAATGGGGAAGGGCTCCTATAGTGAGTGAGCCAGCAATATTAAATCTTTACAGTGAGGAATTACAGTGCTCAAAATGTTTATGCACAGCACCTTCAGGAGGGTAACATTTTTTCAACAACAGTCATTCAATTTTGATGACGTTTGCCTAACTGGATAATCATTACTTGGGATTTCTTAGAAGAATTTCATCAGTGTGGAGTGGTTAGCCGTTTGCTTTTTTTCTTTCTTTTTTAGATTTATTTTATTGCCTGACATGGTGGTACATGCCTTTAATTCCAGTACTTGGGAGGCCGAGGCAGACAGATCTCTAAATTCAAGGCCAGCCTGGTCTACAGAGTGTGAGACTATGTCTTAAAAGGGAGAGAGCCAGACAGTGGTAGCACACGCCTTTAATCCCAGCACTTGAGAGCAGGCAGATCTCTGAGTTTGAAGCCAGACTGGTCTACAGAGCTAGTTCTAGACAGCTAGGGCTGTTGCCCGAGAAATCCTGTCAAAAAGAGAAAGGAAAAATGGGGAGAAAATACTTTTACTTTATGCCTGCAGGTGTGTACCATGTCCATGCCTGATGCCCACACAGACCAGAAGAGGGCATCAGATCTTCTAGAAAATCTGAAGTTACAGATGGTTGCGAACCAAACTGGGATCTTCTGCAAGAGTAACATATGTTCTTAACCACTGAGCCATCCTTCCAACTCCAGTTACCCATTAGTTAGATGACAAATACCCAACAGTTTTAATTCTTCATATTCCATATTGCAATGGACTATTTATACGAACTGGATTAGATCATTGTGTCAATGATCTGTTGCTGTTGTTGGTATTAGTTTACAGCTTGACAGATTTAGAATTCGTTTGGTCATGTCTGTGCAAGATTGTCTTAATTATGTTATGGTATACTGACCCAACCACTGTAGATGACACCTTTGTCTGAATGGAATCATCGGCTGTGTAAATGGAGAGGGATCTAAATAATTGGATGCATGCATTCATTTCAGTCCTCTGAATTCAGACGTAGCGTGACTAACTGCTTCAGATTCCCACTGCCTTGACTTTCCACTGTGATGGACTATGCCTTGAATTGAGGGCTAAAATAAGCCCTTCCTCCCATAAATTGCAATTGTTAGAGTGTTTTTTTATCAACTTGTTGAGAAACGAAACTAAGAGACTGGCCGGGTGGTGGTGGCGCACGCCTTTAATCCCAGCACTCGGGAGGCAGAGGCAGGAGGATCTCTGGTAGTTCGAGGCCAGCCTGGTCTACAGTAGCTAGTTCCGGGACAGGCACCAAAGCTACAGAGAAATCCTGTCTCGAAAAACCAAAAAAGAAAGAAAGAAACTAAGAGACTGTATTAATAAACTGATCTTTAAAACTGGGGGCAAATTGAGCTGATGCCTTCATGCAGCAAATTAATAAAACAATTTTTGAATATTCTGGGTAAGTATATTCATAGCTTTATTTCTGTTTTTCTCCTATAGATTAACCTGATAGCTCCACCCAGGTATGTGATGACGACGACGACACTAGAGAGAACAGAAGGCCTCTCTGTTCTCAATCAGGCTATGGCAGTCATCAAAGAGAAGATTGAGGAGAAGAGAGGCGTGTTTAATGTTCAAATGAAGGTGAGATCTGCATCTTATTTTTTTCCTTTGTTCTTAATATTTTTGTGGTTTATTTGGTTTTTGTTGTTTTGGGGGTTTTGTTTTGTTTATTGTTTGTTTTTTTGCTTTTGATACAGGATCCCATGTAGTCCAGGCTTGTCTCCATCTCCCTGTAGTTGAATCTAGCCTTAGCCTATTTAATTTTCTTTTTAGTGTGTGTGCCCAGGTATGCTGACCCATGGGTGCACATGTAAAGGCCAGAGGTCAGCGTCAGATATCCTCTATCTTTATATATATATATATAACTTTATTTCATGTGCATTGGTGTTAAGGTGTCAGATCCCCTGGGACTGGAGTTAAAGACAGTTGTGAGCTGCCATCTGGATGCTGGAATTTGAACCTGAATCCTCTGGAAGAGGAGCCAGTGCTCTTAACCTCTGAGCCATCTCTCCAGCCCTTCCTCCTCTTATCTTTTTTTGTTAAGACTCACTGAACCTGAAGCTCAAGAGCCACCAGTCTTCACTCCTAGCTTCAGGTCCTTAGCATTGTGCCCAGCTTTCTGTGGAGCTGCTAGGGTTTGAACTCCAGCCCTCATACTTGTGCAGGAGGCACTTCATCTACTTAGCTACCTTTTCAGCCTATTGTCTCCAGGACCGGTATGTTAGAAGGAGAAAACTTACTCCCAAAAGTTGTCTTCTCAACTTCAAAAGCACAACATGACACGCATTCCCACACTCTATTTATAAATAGAGTATTGTGTCAGATGAATTGAATATGACGGCCCATGCCTGTAATCTCAGGGCTTGGGAAACTGAGGCCAGGATAATTGCCTACAGTTCAGAGCCAGTCTTGTTAGCATACCAAGGCTACCTGCCTAGTTACATACTAAGTATAAAGTAACCATTGATAGATAGTATTCCTAAAAGAGGGAGTTGTTTGGTAATAAGAACTATTAGCACTAGGCTATCATATTTGGGATAGACATTTAGGCCAGTGGTGTTAGGGGTTTTCCCCTCAAGGAGAAAAATAGATAATAAAAAAATTGCTAGGCAGTGACACCAATCTAATTTCAGCACTGGGAGGCAAAGGCAGTAGGGCTGCCTTGTCTACATAAGGAGGCCCTGTCTCAAACAATAATCTGTCTTTCCCTCATCACTATATAAACAGAACCTAATTTCCATATACTGTATGTCTGTGTGTATAGAACAATTCATTCTCTGAGGAAGCATAGTTTATCTTGAACCCAGAATAACCTTTTTTTTTTTTTTAAAGCAGGACATTGGTGGTCTTTGTGATCACTGAATCCATGTTTTCAGTTAAGCTTATTACAATGGCAGAAAGTACTGTTCCACCGTAGTGTGCATTATTTGCCTGTACTGTCTTGTCTTGTATTTTGTTTTAATTTTCAGCTAATAGAACTTATTCGGAGGTAAGTCAGCACGGGTATGACTGAATTATTAGAAATGAAAGTACTTAAGTTATATTTTAAACACTGGCCAGTAATACTATTGAAATCCAATCTGCTCTTGCTGTTCAGTTCATTTTGAATTTATGCCTCTTCCGCAGCCTAAAGTGGTCACAGATACAGATGAGACTGAGCTTGCAAGGCAGCTGGAACGGCTAGAAAGAGAAAATGCAGAGGTGGATGGAGATGATGACACAGAAGAAATGGAAGCCAAAGCTGAAGATTAGCCTTGTGGGAAACAGTGATTTAAGGAATACAAAGCTGCCATTCCTGGCTGGAAACCCTAGACTTGAAAGTTTTCCAGTATTGAAAACTTCAAAGCTGAATATTTTTATTTCCAAGTATTCAAGTGTTCAACAAACCAGAATCTAACCGCCCTCCTTGTGTCAGCCACAAAGAAGCTCTAACACCTTAAGCATTTTTTAAGGGAGTGGCTTGATTTGACCAGAGGCAAATCTTAAAGAGCAGCCCTAAAATTGGGCTTTCGGTTTCCATTTCTGATGTCTCTGGATTCAGTGCCTCCATGAGATTTACCAGGGGCACCCAACACAAACAGTCCCAACCTTCCTATATAAAATGTATTCAAGCCAACATCAAATAAATTTCTGGGATGTTTAACTTTAAGCTTCTTCCTTATTGTCACCAGTTAAAACTAGTCTGAATGTTCAGATCCTAGTTCTCTATGTGAGAAGTAAACGGTAAGTAATGAAGTGACCTTTGCAGTAACAGACTTTCAGAAGGAAGGTGCAGGGAAGCCATTGTAAATTTAACCGTAGTGAATTTGATCCCAAGTGGAGAAAAACCTTGAAATTTAATTAAATTAAAGAATTATGTGCCTGTTAACCTGTTTGAGACCAGTGACAACTTGGATAAGAGAAGTCATCAGTCCCTTTGGTGTATACTAAACTGTGTCCCTTAAAGTTATAAATCTAAGGGTCTTTATAAAGCTCTGCTGCTTTGATGTAGTTACTCTGAGCAGCATCGCCCAACTGAAAGGGACATTTCCTCTTTATCTGGTAGGTACTACTTAGATCTTTAGTTGTGTTTTATTTATATATATATATATATATAGTTTTTCTTTGTTTAGCATAGTAGTCTATTAGCTTTTTAATCTTATGGTCTAACCTCAGAAGACCCATTTCCAAGGAATAGTGCTCGCCAGTTGGCATGCCAAGTTGCTGGTTGTTACTATTTTCATTGCTACTTTATAACTATAATTTTACTACTGTTATGAAATTTTTTAATGTTCCTTTTTTACCTTCACAGACTAGTAACACATAAGAAGCTATAGCTACTGTCATCAAAATGTAGAAAATTATTTAGTTTGGCATGCTTGTGTTAGGATACTTGTACTATTTATTATCTTTAGGCAAACTTAAAAGCCTAGTCAGTCTAGTACTAGATTGAGTAGTAAGGGTTCTAGAGTTGGGCATGGTAGCATATCCTCTAGTACTTGGAAGGCTGAGGTGGAAAGATTCCTTGAGCCCAGAATTGTTGATCAGCCTTGGCAACCATTGCTAGCCCTGTGTCTCAAGAGGATTGGAAATTAGTGTTGGGGGATACTTTGCCACTTAGGAGAGTTTTTTCAGCTTTTTAATCTAATGGTCTAACCTCAGATGACCCATTTCTAAAGAATAGTGCTCGCCAGTTGGCATGCCATGTTGCTGGTTGTTACTTTCATTGCTACTTCATAACTGTAATTTTGCTACTGTTTTTATTGAAAATGTCTCTGGTTTTCGATGGTCTTAGGCAACCCCTGTGAAAAGGTCATTCAACCCCCAAAAAGGATCGCAACCCACAGGTTGAGAACCACTGGTCTAAAAGCATCAAGAAACAAGTTTAGGACTAGGTATGGTAGTGTACGCTTTTAATCCTAATCCTAGCAGGCAGATTTGAGTTGAAGGCCTAGCTGGTTTGTATATCAAGTTACAGGCCATCTAAGACTACATAGTGACTGACACCCTATTTCAAAAAAAAAAATAAAAAAAATTCAAGCTTACAAAGCAAAGCATGGAGGTATATTATCAAAGCTGCAGTAACAACTATAACCCCAGCTGTTCCAGAAACACAGGAACACTGTGTTAGAGACCAGTTTGGGCAACTGCTCTAAGGATTTAAGAATATAGTTGTTAGCCTAGTCTGTGCCTAGCATGGGATCAGTCCCCATTATCAGAAAAGAAGAAAAAATACATTATCAAATATGCCCTTTTCCTGGTAATTGTTTACTGAAAAATCTTTATATTAAAAAAAAAACAGTTGAAGCCAGACATGGTAGCGCCTAGATCAGCCTGGTCTACAGAGCAGTTCTAGAACAGACAGGCTACACAGAGAAACCCTGTCTCAGAACCAAAAATTAAAAATAGCTGGGGTTTCATGATGATTTTTATCCCATCTAGACTTTCTTGATGAACACAGTTGTGTAAATGGTGACCCTAGCCAGAGTAAAGATCAGTCCTTCACTAACATTGTGGTGAGAACTGAGCTCCATGAGGTCCAGAATACTCAGCCATGGAAGACAACAGAATGGACAACGAATGGAACAACTTCGCACGTCTTGGTTTTCCCACCAAAGCCTTCTCATTAACAATGCTAACAGTTCTGTTTTCCCTCTTCTGCCTCGGATTACAGTCATTCGTCCATACAACAAAATGAGCAGTGTTTTGTTTCCTACATTATTTGAAATGGACTAAAAAAATTAAATGTTGAAACTGCTTTTATATCAGTTTTATAGTCAAACATACCAATTCTCATGAATATGTTAAAGCTTGGGGGGTGGTTTTGCTTTGTTTTGTTTTGTTGGTACTTTGAGACACAGGGTTTCTCTGTAGCTTTGGAGCCTGTCCTGGAACTAGCTCTGTAGACCATGCTGGCCTTGAACTCAGAAAGATCCACCTGCCTCTGCCTCCTGAGTGCTGGGATTAAAGGCGTGCCCCACCACCGCCTAGCTGTGTTTTGTTTTTGAAGATGTTCAAGTTCTTAATGAGCTGCGTCAGTCTCTGCCGCGGAGTAGCAGCACATTCTGCTGTGTGCACCAGCCATTGGTGTCCTTTTCCGTCAAGAGCTATTAACGTGAGTAGGGATAAACGTTCTGGTACCTTGCCAGCTTTACTGTTTTGTCTGAAGCTGTCTTTACCTGTTCTAGAACCCTTGAGAATCCTTGTCCCACCCTTAGTCCCAGGAGGTATGGCTGTGTCAGTTTGGAGGCAGGAAAATATCAAACCAAATGCAACTTAATTCAGATATGCACTTGTCAATATCCTAAAAGTAACTGGGTACATTAAACCTGTAAAAATGCCAAACGAAAAAATGGTACCTGAAAAGGCAGTCTCTTACAAGTAAGGATAAAGGGAAAAAAAACACACTCTTGGAATTCCTGACTATTCAGGGTCAGGTATTCCAGACATTAAAAGGAAATCTATTTTGAGAGTTTTTACTTAGGCACTTTAGGAATATCCATTCCCCTTAAATAAATGTAAGTTATGTATTTTATCAAAGTCCACACCATTGTCCTTGGCAAGAATACTGGCCATGACTTGTGCCAGATTACTGTATAAAGTTAATAAAAATGTTTACAAAAACACTATGATAAAGACTTTTCACTTCAGGTTAACCTTCCAAATTTCTTCACTTATTTCAGTTAATTTCATCTTTAGACCAGTCTTAGCCCTTGATTTAACTTTGCCCTTTGTATCTTTGTTGTTCAGAGGGCTCCTGATCCACATCTTTCTAAATGTCATTTTGTACAGAAAAACCTGTATTTCTGTCTTTTTTTTTTTGACAAATTTTTTCAGGAGTCTGTGACTTGTATATTTGCTGTCTTATTCTGCAAAGCAAACAGTATCCTGTGAACATTAAACAGTCTGCCAGCATCCTCACTGTGAGATATGTCATCATAGTGACAGGTTGTTTGACGTTTTCCCATAACCAGTTTCTGTAATACATAGGGCCTTACAGGGAGTAAACCTGTGGGGATCATAGAACTGTATAAGAACTATAGAAACAAATGTCAATCTTTATTCCAGAAATGTGAATTGTTGAAATCACTTAAGAAAAGTATCTTGAGACTAGAGTATTTAATACAGCAAAGTCCGAGTTAGTGTTCCAACAAAGAGATACATACTACTATGGTCCCCAAAGACACAAATTTTTTGTGTTTGTGGTTTCTTGAGATGACTTCTCTGTGTAGACCAAGCTGGGCTCGAACTCAAAGAGATCCACCTGTCTCTGCCTCCCAAGTGCTGGAATTAAAGGTGTACCCCACCACTGCCTTGCAAGACAGATTTCTGTCCTTCAGCTGCCTAAGAGTTGTTCCAGCTTTTCAAGTCGTTGACAGGAAGACGGAGGGAAGTCACTCCACCAGTATCATCTAAGGAACCATCTTGAGTAGTCTCGCTCCAAAGCAGTACAAAAGGGACAATGTTAAACACTCCCAGATTGCCTAGGCAGGTCCTCTACCACTGAGCCATATCCCAAGCCCAGTCTTGTACTCCAGTTCTCCATGAAATCCCATCTGTATCGGCTGATAAGAATGAACAGGAACCCTGGTCTTGTTCCCGTAGGTCATGTTAGCTTCTTGATAGCTTCAATCCACTCTGCTCGCTCAGCCTTGCTGCTGGCCTGGATATAATAGTGTGTGTCGTCCTTCGTAATCACTTTGAAGAGATTTCCTTGGACATTCCCTTTAACTCCTACACAGGAAAAAAGTATTAAACATCCATATCAACTTCTAGCTTAAAGAAGCTGAGCATCAACTAAGACAAAAACACTAAAGTATTTCCACTCCCTACAACCGTAAAGCCTACCAGTGCCTATTCTGGACATTTGCAGCTTGCTTGCTTGCCCATGCTACCCAGAGACCTACAGTTTCATTCACATCAAAAAATCTCCTATTAATAAATAAATAAATTAAAAAAAATAAAGGAAAAAATGGAAAAAAAATCTATGTTAAAAGAGGCACAGAATTTCATGTTTGCTTAGAATTGACTTTGTGTCTATTTCTACATCCACAAGATAGAAATGATACTACCTTCCTATCATAGCTGGAGACTGTAAAATTATTGTGGACAGAAAATGAAAGCATGGGGCTGGAAAGATGGCTCAGGGGTTAAGAGCAATGGCTGTTCTTCCTGAGGACCTGAGTTCAGTTCCCAGCAACCACATGGTGGCTCACAATCATCTATAGTGAGATCCGGTACCCTCTTCTGACCTGCAGGCAGAATACTGTATACATAATAAATAAATAAAACTTTAAAAAAACATTAAGAAATGAAACAAAAGAACTGTGGCCCTTAGCTGCAACTTAGATGGAAGCTTATGGGCCATCAGCACAGAAACTAGGAAAGAATATAAAAAATAAGGATTGTTCAGTTGTATTAAAACACAACATCCCATATAGCATTTTCCTTTGTTTCTAAAATGGACTTCAAAGATCACATCATTGTCTCACTGAGAAAAGACCCACTTGGTTCTCAGAGCTCAGGCCCTCACCACCTCCCCAGGGGTATTAATGACATGCTGATGGAGGCCTCAGAGGTCTTCAAGCCAGAGCTGAAGTTGTTCCTTACCAGTAGGAACACCATTATCCTCCAGAGCGGACACAAGGGATCCTCGAAGAGAAAACCCACCTACCGGCCTGTTCTCTTCCTGTGGAGGAGAGACTGATTAGTAATTCCATGAACACAGAAAAAGAAAACACATCTTCCCCTACGCCTGACCTGCCAGGCCACTGCTAAAGGCACTTCAAATTGTCTGTAATAGATGTGGCTGAACTTGGGAACAGTGAGGCGCTTGGGGCCTGGTCGTAGCAGCAGTGCACTAAGGTCTGGCAGAACTGAGCAACAGTCTCATCCGACCTTCCACCAGAAGCATGCCCTGAGCAACAGTCTCATCCGACCTTCCACCAGAAGCATGTCCTGGCTTCTTTAACCTTTGTCAATAATATACAGTTATGACGGGTATTCCTGCACATTGGACATTGCTATGTAAGTCTCTAATTATGTGCTCGGCATGAAGCAAGACGGGTTTATGGTATCTGGATGGTTAAAGAGCAACTTTGCACACCAAAAGCCTCGGCCCTTGGGCCCCTCTGTTAATAATCAGTACTGAATGGGTGACTCCAGAAA
This sequence comes from Microtus pennsylvanicus, assembly GCF_037038515.1. NCBI lineage: Eukaryota > Metazoa > Chordata > Mammalia > Rodentia > Cricetidae > Microtus > Microtus pennsylvanicus. The sequence goes on along the minus strand of NC_134592.1, from coordinate 36,773,916 downwards.
ACAAAAGCTAAAGCAGTTAAATAACAATGAAGAAGTGTTGACTTAGATACCAGAGGAGGAAAACCTCAAGAAGGGGCCCAGCACTGCAGGCATCTACAGCAGGCAGTTTCAAGGGGAGACTGATTTGGCCTTGAGAAGCGGGTCCTGGGTACTGGGATAGATTTAACCCAGCAATAAGAAGGGTAATAGCAAAGTCTTAGAGCAGATTAATAGCAAAAGGCCCTGGACTCACCAAGAGCACAAAGCAGTTGACTCTAGATTAAGAGTTAAAAGCTTATACATTTGTTGATATTTTCCAAGTTTCAAAAAGGCTTAGTGTGGCTGGAGATGTAGCTCAGTTGTTAGGATCCCTGTTTAGCCTACACAGAGTTTGGGTTCAATCTGGAAAGATGGCACATGCCTGTAATCCGAGCATTCAAGTTCATCTTGGCTACACAAGGAGTTTGAGACCAGCCAAGGCTACATGCTATGCTAGCTTTAAAAATAAAATCAAAAAAAAAGGATTGGAGACAGCCATGGTAACAACAGTACTAGGACTTACAGATCAATGGGTGCCTTCTGGAGGCCCAAGAGTTTGGTCCCTCAGTCAGCTCTCCTCCTATCCCTCTTCCTAGGCCTTAGCACACATTGTGCTCGACGGGGAATTGAGAGGGTTCCTCCATTAGGCTAAGGGGTCCTGACTGAAACTCATATCAGTCAAGGCTGAACTCCCCGACTAGAGCACCATTTTTCTTTTGATTAGCAAAACTCAGCACGAGATAGTGAGGTGATATTTATGAGAAACATGGAGCAGCAATTCCAGACTCAAAAAGTAATGTATCAATTAAATACAATAAAAAGAAAATTTCAAAGGTGAAAACAAGAAGTTGAGGGAGGCAGGATTTGTAGGCCAGCTGGATGAAGAGGATGGGAGCCCCACTTAGGAGTCTCCCTCTCCCCGCAAAGCAGGCTCCGGGGAAAGTAAAAGAATGAAGGTCCTCATGGCAAGTGGGTACAGAAGACCACACACAGAGCAGACAACTCTGACAGAGAGGTAGGGACGGCAAGGAACCATGGTGCGATGCGGGAGAGGACACACAGCCGTTGCCCAGTCTGCACAGACTCCGGAAGCAGCACAGTCCCAAGGGACAGGGGTCACTCACTTTAGAAGGGTCATAGTAATGCAGGAAAGCTGGGTCCTTCCTCAGAACAAATCGGCGCACCTTCCAGTTTTTCCTCTTGTGCCCCTGTGGGAAAGAAAGGGCTCAAGCTCTACATTTCCTTCCCTCTTCCCTGCGTCCCTCTGACAAAGCCCCGGCAAGCCAGCCTGCTCCAATGGGACTACATCCCAAGGACAGTCTGCAAGAGACTCAGGGATCACAGTAACGCCATCCCTGCTTAGCGGCACCGTGGTCATAATAACACACTAGTTGACAGAGAGCTAAGAGTTAGCACTGAAGGGAAAGGGACACGTCACCCCAACACTCCGGAAGGGAAACACTAAAGGGCTGGGACTGGAGCTCAGAGGTAGGGTTGTTAGCGGAGCAAGCACAAGACCCTGAGTTCAATTCCCAGCGCTGAAAAACAAGAAGGCGAAGGGGCTGGGGAGATGGCTGTTCAGTGAAGAGCATTTGCTGCCCTTGAAGGGGACGCTAACAACCATCTGTAACACCAGTTCCAGAAGATCCAAATCCCTCTTCTGATCTCTCTAAGTACTGTACACACAAACGCACAGACAAAACACCCATATGCACAAAAATATTTTTAATAATATTAAATATATTTAACTAAGTTTAAAGGAGGAAGACAGAACAAACAGCAACTGGTTCAGCAGTTCACAGCCCACATTGTTCCTAGGCCTCACTGAACCCAACTGAAGGTCAACTCGGTCCAAAAGCAACCCTATAGCTCCATGTATATTTGGGCTTTTTATTTTATTTTATTCTATGTTTGATTTTCACCGTTTTTCACTCTGACAGGATAGCACTGGCTATCCTGGAACTCCCTCTATAGACCAGGCTGGCCTAGAACTCACTGAGATCCTCCTTTCTCTGCCTCCTGAGTGTTAGGGTTCAAGGCATGCACCAGCAGCGCCCAGCAGAAGTTGCTTTTTAATGTGACAATTACTTGTGTGTACATTTTTTCGAAACAGTTCTGGGTCTGGCACGAGTAGGTGAGAATGAGCAAGTGTGGGTCCTTCACTTGCCTCTTGCGGCTGGGGGGGGGACCCTGTTTTGTGGAGCCCACTAATAAAGAAGATACTCCAGCATCCTCAGCTCCTGCCTCCCTCTGGGCTCTTTCCTGCCTCCTTCAAGTGTGACAGGTCTACATTTCCTCTGGCCCAAGGGCAGCCATACCTGCTTGGATAGGTAGCCTTGCTTGACCACTATGCCACTTAACTCCATGGTGCTGAGACTGATCTCCTCCTTGGAGCTGACCTTCTTCTTGTAGCTTTCAGCCTGGTGGGAAGGAGAAGACAAGGGCTTGTGACAAACGAACCCCAAACCCAGGCCATGGCGGCTGCAACTGCAAAGAGGATTCCTCAACACAGAAGCCCCTTTTTCCCCATACCCTGGGCCTTTCCTCTGGCTCCAGACTCCCAACGGTGGGAGTTGCCACTTCCTCCCCTCTCCGCTCACGGCAAGGAAAGCCTAACCTTTAACTTACAAAAGTGTACAGGGCTGTGGAGTCATCCAGAAACTGCTCGGCCAGATCCCCGGAACGAATAGCTCCCATGCTCCGGACCCCAACTGGCCTGAGGAAGTTCTCTTCCATAAGCATGGAGGCCAGGGTCACCCCCTCCAGACGGCTGGCTGCAAAGTTGCTGGAGATGAGCCAGTCCACCAAGGAGGAGCCTGTGTCAGGACAAGGACAAACCTGACAGATCTTGGGTCAGCTCTACCCTAGCCTACTCAGGGGCTCGGTGAGCTACCTCACCGACTTTACCCTCCTGGGAAGTCTCAGGTTCTACCACAGAGCAGCCTGAGGGTCACAGCCAATGCTCAGAGCTGTAGCCAAACCCACAGGTGGCCCTCACAGCCTGTCCCATTTCTTCGCAGGCAGCTCAGTCCCCGTTATAAACTGGTCAAGCAGTCGGATAAGCACCCAGTCACTATGTCCCAGATCTCCAACCTGGCCATGGGACAGACAAGCTCACCTAGGAAGGTCTTTTTGTAGGTGCTTCCCTGCTCCATGTTGGGACACGGCCGGATTCCACTGCTGCTGTCATGCAGCTTGTCCACAATTCGACTACACAGAAAGAAGACAAAAGAAAAGACCCTGGTCACACTCACACTGTCTGTGACGGTGGGGATAGAGAGGGCGGGGGATAGGAATCATGATATAAATCATGATATCAGTTCATGAGACAAAGCAAGGGACAGATGGTATGACACACACCACAGACACAGGCTTTGCTTATCAATCAAAATCTAATAGACATGACTTTCAGGTGTTCCTCTTCTTGGTCATCTAAACGTTCAAATAATTCCACACTGGGCAACCGTTACTGCGGACATAAAGCTAAACAGCTGTGACTGTTTAAAACCCAGGGGCCCTCACAGCTCCCTGTGATCTGCATCTGAACTCCTGCAGCTTCTCCTTCGTAGCTTTCCTTTCTGACTCTACCTTCTCGGCTGCACCTCTCTGTACCCACCCTGGCTTAGCAGCTATGTGGACCCACGGGTGTGTGCACACTGCGCTTCAGAGACTGGTGTGCAGTTCCATGAGTTCAGGAACAGACTCGTATCCCATCTAGGGTGGCCGTAACAGCGAGGCTGCTTGGGAGGCTATGGGGCATCACCATGATGGAAACGCCTGTCATACATCTCTGTGGTTTCGGTATCACCAACACCGCTGACTGGCCTTCCCTTGGCAGATGTGACAACTGCCACCACCAGTGAAAGGTCTTCTCTATGTGTGTCCCTAGGGTGGAAGGCCTTTGAGACCTTGATTATTACCGCTTAACTCTGCTGAGCACCTGGCATGACATTCAACAGGCACTCAATAACAGCCTCTTTTTTCTTTATAAAATTGACACATAAGAATTGTACATATTGGGGCTGGAGAGATGGCTCAGAGGTTAAGAGCATTGCCTGCTCTTCCAAAAGTCCTGAGTTCAATTCCCAGCAACCATATGGTGGCTCACAACCATCTGTAACGGGGTCTGGTGCCCTCTTCTGGCCTGCAGTCATACACACAGACAGAATATTGTATACACAATAAATAAATAATTAATTAATTTTAAAAAAAAGAATTGTACATGCTTGTGATGTACTCCATGATTTCTTAGATGGTTGAATGAGGAATCCCTCTAAACAATAAAGCAGCCATTACCTACCACTGAATTGCCAGTGAGACCTGTCACATAATCCTAAGCACTCTGCCTACAATGGAATGGTGGTCTCTACTTCATTCATTAAGGGATTATGACTTGGTAGAGGCCCTAAAAGGTTACATAAGAGGGTGGAGCTAAATAAGGCACGTTCTAAGCAGTCAATCCAGCATAACCAGGACAAAGAAAACTGCTGGCTCTGAAGCACAACGGTGGACTAGCCAAGCCCATGTTGTACCATAGGGTCCCCCTCCCCCACTAAATGGACAGGAGAGGCTGCAGGGATACCAGACAGAGTCGGGGCAGGCAGATGGAGCACTCACTGAAGGCTGATGTGTGGGGGCAACTTGAAAGAGTTTTTCTGTATGTGGAGTTGCTGGACCTTCCCCGGCTGCCCTGCGTGGATAGCGCCCGTTATCTCAAAGGCCCAGGAGTCCCTCTCCTCTCGAGAACAGGCCTCCAGGAAGTACTCAGTGGACGTTCGGGTCTTCAGCTTAATGAGAAGCTGTGGGAAGAGACAACCAGACAGACCGATTCTCAGGGGAGAACCGGGCAAGGGAATGCCGGCAGCAGGAATGACAGGGCTAGGGAGGATCCCGGAGGCCATGTATCCAGCGATGCCTGGTGCCCAACCCTACCCACACTCAGCAGGTGGGCTGTACAGATTGATTGGGATACATCTGAGATCCGAGACAAAGAACTCATGGCCCCCTAGAGCAGCCTTTCCCTTCTGCACAGGTTAATGCAGAGTGCATCCCAACTCTGTGACTCTGACTCATCCCTCCAGACCCACAGCCTCACTTCCTATCACAAGCCCTCTCCAAAGAGGGGAACTCCCGCGCTCTGCGGTCAGATGGAGCTGGACACAAAACGCAGCTCTGCCCCTTGGCTAGGAGTGCCAGGTTATCTCAGGAAACTCACAGAGCTGCAGCATCTCCAAAGACACTGCCAGCTACCCTGGAGGACTGCCAGCAAAGCCCCTTCCGTCCCTGTCTCCGGTTCAAGCATCGCCAAGCCACCCACTTTTTCTTCATGTGACACAGTTTCGATTCCTTCCCGAAAGCCTTGCCCTCTGCTGCATGCTCAGCCCTTGGTCGGCATTCTCAGAGAACCCCACCCAGGATGGAACATTCTGCTCCAGGACAAATGAGAGCTAAAAGAGGCTTAACTATTTGCCCTGGTTCATGAGATAGCCAGGGTTTGAACTCAAATCATTTCATGACAGCCAAGGGGCAAGGTGGCTAGAATGGGACCGGGCATGAGGATGCTCACGTACCGGCCGGTTTTCATACTCCAAGCAGGGGCAGGTGATGGTGCAGCCATCGAGAAGGATCCTTCCCTTGGGTGGGGTCACTCGCCGGCCACCTTCTAGCTTGTAATACAGGAGTGTGTTCTGCCGAAGGATAAACCACCGTGCCTTCCAGTTGGGGACAATGTGGCCCTATGGACGGACAGACAGACAGACAGACAGACAGACAGACAGTAAAGCCCGGTGTTGAGGTGATGCAAGGGAGGATACAAGGGAGGATACTGCGCTAGGGAGAGGAAGCCCATGGCTCCGGCAAGCAGTGTGGGCTGAGAGACAATGTACAGAGACGGAGGGATCAGGAATCGCACTGGGCTCTCCTTTGCTCATCTCTTCTGAGTTGGAGGCAAAAGCCTTTGACCTTGGCCTTTTATTTCCTATTGACCTTTGCTTGTCTATAAATCTCCCCAACCAGGGGTGGAGATCAAAGCCAGGCCCTCTGGCATGTGAGACAAGTGTTTTGCTTTCGAGTTATACATCCCAGAACCAGTTCATAAAGTTTGAGAGAAACTGCAAAATATAAAGAAAAATCACTCACCTTTAATTCTTTTAGTACAAGACAGCCATTGTTAATATCTTCCAGCCTTCCCTTTACCATGACTGTCTGTATGCAAATAATCATGTATGTATGCATGCATTTAGACAGGGTATTATGTGTGCATGTAGAAAGGTCTAACTATGTAACCCAGGCTGGCCTGGAACTCATGATTCTCCTGCCTCAGACAAGGTAGTACACAGCTTTAATTCCAGCACTCATGAAGCAGACAGGCAAATCTCTGTGAGTTTAAAACCAGCCTGGTCTACATAGAGAGTCCCAGGCCAGCCAGGTCCCTGCCGTCAAAAATAAATAAAAATTTAAAAAGAAAATTTAAAAAAAAATAGATAAATAAAAAAAAAGTTTAGTGTGTGTGCATGTGTATGTAGCTAGGGACTGAACCCAAGGCATCGTGTGTGCAAGGTGAGTATTCTGTGAACTTATTATATCTCCATCCCCTAGTAATATAATTCTAAAATTATTATAAATGATTCTCTGTGGTTTTGTGATGGTGGAAATCAAACCAGAGTCTCAAAAATGCTAGGCAAGCACTTCACCATTAAATTGCAGATCTTAGACCGCTCGGCCATCCTGATATCCTAAATTGCAGATCATAAAACATTTTGTTTTTGTTTTTAAGGACAGCAGGGTCTTGCCCAGACTGGATTTGGACCTATGATCCTCCGGCCTCACGATCTGAGTTCTGAGATTGTATGTGTATAATAACCAGAAAATGATATATTATTTTTATTACAGTAAAATAATTTTAAATTCAAATAAGCAAAAAATCTCGATGAGATATTTAAATTGGTCAGATAAGGAAGGCAGGCAAGAGTGAGCACAAAGCACAAACCACCCTTGGGCTTGGGATGCAGCCAGGCGGTGGAGCCCTTGCCTAGTCTCTGTGAGGTCTCAGGCTTGAGTCTCAGCACCAAAACCATTGCAGCACTTCCTTTTAAGAGCATCTGTGTGGCTCTACATGACTTGGGCACCAACTTGTGGGGAAGGGATGGGTTCCTGGTAGGCAGAGGTTTCCCTTCTATGTCACAGTTTGATCTTCAGACCATGAGGAACTTCAAGCAGAAGCAGAACAAGTTTGGGGTCTTATGTTAAAAAAGATCCCTCTGGAGTTGGGGATGTAACCCAGCTGGGATTGTGCTTGCCTGTTGGGGACTGCAGACCCTCAGACCCTGAATTTTCTATGACCCTTTGCCTGCTGGAGTAAACAGCTTGTTTTCCTGTATTTGCAGCTGCTCTGGGCACAAGACCCTCATGAGTTCCTGATGGCAAGGGAGTGGTTTCTGGTGGGCTTGCTGCTGAAAAATCCCGAGAGCTGGGGCGTGGCCATTAGTCAAGGAGAGCCCTATATAAGCTGCCCTGGAACACAATAAATTTTTCATTCTTGTTTCAAGTTTGCCCTCTCTCTCTCTCTCTCTCTCTCTCTCTCTCTCTCTCTCTCTCTCTCTCTCTCTCTCTGTGTGTGTGTGTGTGTGTGTGTGTGTGTGTCTCAATCTCCAGCCCCTTGCCCGACTCAGGAACCTTCCCATGGTGCAGGGGCCACACTTGCCTAACAAAAATGAAGCCCTCACCACATAAGCTAGGCCTGGTGACTTAAGCCTGAACTCTAGGGATGGAGGAAAAAGGATCAGAAGTTCAAAGCCATCCTCAGCTACATAGTGAGTTCAAAGCCAGCCTGGACTAGAGTCTGCCTCAAAAATCAGTCAATCAATCAGTTAGTCACTCACTCTGGTCAGGCTTAGTGGCACACTAATCTGTAATTACACCTGAGGCAGGAGGATCACAAGTTTGAGGCTACTCAATGAGACCCTGCCTCAACAAAACAATCATTCTGACCACTGTGTGCTGGAACAAGTGAGCAAAACAATGAGATAGCAGTGGGGACCTCACCAGGAGGTTCCTCACACCTTGAAGGAAACCACCCGGTGTTCCTCCTCTAAAGATCAACCACAGGTAAGTCATGGTGCACACGGGCAAAGTGAGTCTAGTCCAAATAAACCCAGCCCCCACCCCTCCACCTAGGCACTGGTTCCCATGCACGGAGAAGTCTCTCTCTTCAGGCCTCTTGTCTGTAAGCCACTGTCTGAAGCACAGGCCAGTTCCTTTAGGGGAAAGGAGGAGCCCGATGAGATGGGCAGCTCAGGGATGTACTAAAGAAGCACAGAACGTAACAGCTGGAGATACTGTCCTCCCTAACTTTAACAGCCAGGCCTGGTAGCTGTTAATCCCAGCACTCCAGGGACAGAGGCAGGCAGATCTCTGGGAGTTAGTTCAAGGCCAGCCTGGTCTATAGAGCTAATTCCAGGACAGCCAGGGTTACATAGAGAAACCCTGTCTTGAAAAAAGAAGAAGTAGATTTAATACCACAAGCATTTTTATACACCTGTTTAACAATGGTTTAATTAATCATTTATCTCAGGAGATGTGTGAGCGGCTTCCAGGGGTGTTTGGTTGATTGGTTGTGTTATGTGTTTATTTGAGAAAGGGTTTCCCTATGTAGCATAGGCAAATCTCCAACCAAGGATCCTCCTCCCTCCGCTTCCCAAGTGCTGAAATATATCACTACACCAGGCTTCTAGAATATTTTATACATACAAAATATTATGTTGGGCTGAGATGTAGTTCAGTAGGTAGAGGGCTCGCCAAGCTGGATTGAATCCTCAGAACCAAATAAACTGGACATGATGCACATGCCTATAAAACAGTACTTGGGAGGTGGAGACTGACAGATTAAGGAGTTCAAGGTCGTCCTTAAATACATAGAGAGTTTGAGGCTACAGTGGGCTATATAAGACCCTGCCTCAATAAAAAAACAGATAAAGTTCTACTGTATTTCCCTGAGCTAGAGTCCTGGAGCGCTCCAGTGATGTCTCAGGCCAGCACGTTGCTCAAGCCTGACAGTAGCGCCTCCATTTCAACTCTCCTCACCACAGAGCCATATTCCTCCACCCCCACCCGCACCCCCACCCCGCTGCTCCTCCCCCTGAGAGCCGGGTCTGGCAACTGCCCTGTGTTTTGCCTAGAGTTTGGTTCTTTCTTGTCTGGGCAGGATTAGGAGCCAAATCCATCATGCCCTTGCTTGCCTCCAGCTAAGCCTCCCAGGAGATGGCTGCTCTACTCTCTCGTTCCCCATCCCAGAGCTGCGAACCCTCCCAAACTACCCAGTGCAACCCCGACCCTGTAGCTTCCCCAGGGGGTACAACACAAGGATGGCCACTTGAGAGGCAGAGGGAGCAGGTGGTGATCATAGCGGGGATCTCGGGCCAGGAACAAACTTCTCAGGATCCGGCTGGAAGGAGGCATTGGTGCTTCAGCTTCGCCCTCTGCTGACTCCCTGCATCCTAGACCAGGCCTCCCAGAAGACAAGGGCAATCCTCCTCTGTGTTGTGCTGAGCCTTAGCCCTCCCGTCTCTACATAGTAGAGGTAGTGGGGAGTCACGTAGGCAACCCCAGGAATAGGCAGAGGCCCACAAAGCCCTATCTGAAGGGTTTGGCCTGGAGATGATCCCACGCCTTCACCAGCCAACTTCATATCACACCACCTCAGTCATCTCACAGGCTGCAGCACCCTGGGAGACAGAGGTTCCCCACAGCCTGTCTCTCTGACCTGGGTGAACCATCTCATCATTTAAACGACAAAGACACGAAGTGAGCATGGGATTCTGTACAGACGGACACCAGCCTGACCACCGACCTGACATCAGCTTCCTTGCTTATAGCTTTGAACAAAGCACACCGTGTCTTCCTGGATCACATGCTGTGCAGAGCCAGGCAGACACCGTGTAAACAGAATAGAAAAGGGACTTGAGCTTTCAGGGCTCTGGAGCTGCTGTGGCCGGGTAAACAATGAGGACAACCGCTTTACCCTCATCACCCCACTTCCTAAGGCTGTAAGCCCAGAACAGCTCAGTCTAGAATTTATTTATCTGTTTGCTATGCTGTTATACTAATATAAATGTTCAGTGTCGACATCAATGTTAATTTTTTTAGGTGTTAGTGGTCAAACCCAAGATTTCCTGCAGGCTAGGTAAGTGTCATACTGCTGAACCCTAAAATTTTTTCTTTCAAGTTCTTTCATTCATTTTCTGCCTTGATTTTAGGGCATCCTGGGAGTCCCAGAGTGTCCCCTGTTTGGACTCTTGCTTCTTCACCACGGGGTAACGGGGATGAACTAAGGATGGAATCTGTGTCCCATCTAATACTCTAGGCAAGCTATCCCATCTTACTGATACTCATTCTTCTCATCTATAAATGGTAGCAACAGCTGTTCTGCCAATCACAAATCCTGCAGGACTGATGAAGGATGAAACAAGACAGTCAAGTGGTAAAACACACACACACACACACACACACACACACACACACGGGAGGGGGTGCCTCTCTCCCTCCCAGATTGTAAACTACACGGCATGTCCATGGTATTTTATATTTCAATATCCAACTGTTATGTGTTTTAATTGACACATGACTGTGTATATTCATAGGGTACATACATCATGACGTCAATCATAGGCATGGTATGCAACAATCGCATCAGGGTAACCGGCATATTCCTCACCTCAAATATTTATTATTGTTTCATGGTGTCGGAAACATTCAAAATCCTCTTAGCCATTTCAGAATACATTTTAATTGCAGTCCACCATAGCTAACCTTCTGCCACAGAATGTTAGAAGTCATTCCTTCTTTCCAACTGTACCCTCTCTCTTCACCGTGCACCCCACACTTCTTAAGAAATTGTAATAAGGTGTGTGATGTTTGCGTAGCTGTGGACTTGGACCTTGAGCATACTAACCACGGGTCCTGACCCTGGCCCCGTCCTCAGTCCCAATAAAGTTGTTTTAAAAGATCCATGCCAGAGCCAGCCCCGAGCCACAGTAACCAAACTGGATCCGCCTTTGCGGGCCGGGCGGGTTGGCTAGCAGGCGCGCTCCCCAGCCTCGCCCGTGCGTCCAGCCAACGCCCGCTCCGCTGTCCCCACCGCCACGCGGGCGCGAGGCCGAAGAGCACTCACCCTCTTCACGAGGAAGCCCTCCTTGAGCACGCCGTCCTCCATGTCGCTGGTCCAGGTGAGCTGTCCCCGCGATTCGCCGCCTGAGCCGCCCGCTCCCAGGAAGCCGCTCCCGCCCGGCGACGCCCCCTGGCGCGTATCCAGTGCCAGAGCCTTGGGCCCCGCGGGCAGGAAGTCTGGCCAGGTCGGGACTTATACACCGACCTTCCCACGCGAGGTGCCTGCAAGCCCCACCCGCGCGATCCGCTGTGGTCGCCCAAGTAAATGACCCTGGACGGGTGTCTAGACTTGTGAGCCATCCCTGAGCGCGGAAGAAACAGATAGGGTGGGACTGAGCTAGGAGGGCAATAAAATCACAAATTTAAGGCGGCTGGTACAGTCTACAGGGCCTTGTGCCCATAACACACTCCACATCACACCATCCTCATCTGGGAAAAAAAAAAAAACCCACCAAGTACTGAAGATTTTAGCAGTCATCCGAATAATCATACTTTAATGCAATATTTTAAAGTCAAAATTAATAGGCATTATTGGTGATGAACAAACTATCCTGAGAAAATCAACACAGTGTTCTACTATGCCATGCCAGCTCCTGAAACAAAAGTAAACTACGGGTATTGCTGATGGGCTTAGCATCCCTGATATTTCTTATTTATTGTGCAGGGGGAAGGGACACTCGGCAGGAGATAGACCCTGGGGTGCCTAGGAGGAATGAGAATGCTGAACTCAGAAGAGGGAGCTGCTGCCATGGAGAGAATGTGATACCCTTCAAGCGGGCTCTCCACCTACCCTAGGGTCCTCTGTGGCTCTCTAAGAGACATACGCCTTCACCTCACCATTAAAGCCAGGAGACCTGGCAGAGGCCACGGTGTTGTGTTACCAGGCAAAAGCTTCCTAGGTTTTGAATCCAAAGGCAACAGGGTTTCCATTCTAGGTTCAATAGTAGTGTTAGGCTTCATTTGCAGTATCCCAACTCCAGGAGGCAAAGACTATGTTTTCCAGGAAACTGAACTTTCAAGCCATTAACACTTAACTGAAGGCCTCACAGCCCAAGGCATTTTGAGCACACTTGTTTCTCAACCCCAGCAGGGCTCAAGCCAGGCTAGGAAAGGCTGTGAAAGGTTGATCCTGAGCCAGATCCTTCTTGGAGGCGTTGACAGGGCCTTTTCTTGGGAAAATGGGATTGTCGGTGAGTTCTCTGAAGGGGACAAGGTTGGTCCTTTCTCCCCAGTGCAGATGCTGCACTTCCTAGGAGGGAAGCCCCTGCCCTGGCCCACCCTGTCTGATTCACTCAACCTTCAGCATGAGTCACTGCTCCTGCCTTCCCCAGTCTGTGGTGACTGCTCCATCAGCTACCAGGGAACCCCGGTGACATAAGCCCCGCTCAGCCACAGGAAGGAGGTGGGGGGAAATGGAAGTAAGCAGACTGCACAGACAGCTTGGACATGGGGAGGAGGCAGGATGAGGAAGGAGCCTCCAGACTCAGGAGCTCGCCTTCCTTCCTCTCGTGTGTCAGTGTGTGGAGAAAGCTGTTTCGTGGGTGTTCATGCGTGTGGTGACGCTGCCTGAGGTGGATTCTGCCATTAGCGAGTCATTCCTTGGGCTTTGGATAAGAATCTACATACAGTAGAGCCTTATTCACCATGAACACATTGGCTTCATGAGTGTGTCAGAATGACCATCTGCCCCTAGAAATCATCTGATCCAGACACTGGGTTTTTATAAACTACACACACACACACACACACACACTCTCACACGCCCCGAGAAACAATGATTTGTCTAAGGTCTTCATCCTTGTAGTGTCAAAGCAGGGCCAGGATCCAAACTAACAGAGCAGTATGTTGCAAGGCTAGCTCTTAGCAAACACAGGGTCACCTCCCACAGGAGTGGCCAGCCTCAGAAATAATGGACTGAGGGGATAGACAGCTCAGCTGTTATGGGCCCTCGCTGCTCTCGTGTACGACCCAGGTTCATCCACCCAGTTATGCTGTCCGTAACTCCAGTTCCTGAGGATTCCATGCCCTCTTCTGACCTCCATGGGCACTAGGCATGCACAGGGTACATATATGTTCATGCAGGCAAAACACTGATACACATAAATAATAAACAGCAAATAAATAAATCTAAAAATAATACTATTCCATAGGCCAGTATGGTGATGCACGCCTGGAATTCTTGTACTCTGGAGGTAGAAGCAGGAATTTGGTAAGTCCAAGGCCAACCTGATATCACTACATAGTGAGCTGCAGGCCAGCCTGGGCTAAAAAAATGAAGCCCTCTGTGTTAGTCATTTTTCACTTGCTGCGATAAAATACTAAGACCAAGGGGACTTATAGAAGAAAGAACTTTTTTATGCTTACATTCCAAAGCAATAAGGAAGCTGAGCAATGAGGCCTTTAACTGCAAACACAAAGCAGGAAGGAAGAGCTCAAGGCCAGTGACGCTTCTTCCAGCAAGGATGAACCATTTACAAACTTTGAACCCTGACTTTTTTACTTCCAGTAGCCAACATGCATCTTAACAAGTCACTAAAGTGATTGAAATGAGTGATTTCAATAGTTACATAAAATTTCATATGACAGTGTCATAACATATTCAATCATTTCCATATTGGTTGGTTTAGCTGTCTTCTATTTGTTTTGTTTTTAATGTGTTTATTATTTTTTTAGGGGGACAGGGTCTCGTTACCTAACCCAGGCTCGTCTTGCTTTGAGGATTCTCCTGCTTCAGCCTCCTGGGTGCTGGGGTTACAGTTGTGCTAAGTCCTCCACACTCATTACCAAACTGCTTTTCCAGGCATGTACCCTGTGATCTCCCCACCAGCAGTGCAGTGTCCACACCAGCATCACGATGTCCACACCAGCATCACGGGGTCCACACCAGCATCACAGGGTGCACAACAGCAGTGCAGTGCCCACACCAGCATCACGGGGTCCACACCAGCGTCACGGGGTCCACACCAGCATCACGGGGTCCACACCAGCATCACGGGGTCCACACCAGCATCATGATGTCCACACCAGCATCCTGATGCCCACACCAGCATCACGATGTCCACACCAGCATCACGATGTCCACACCAGCATCCTGATGTCCACACCAGCATCATGATGTCCACACCAGCATCACGGAGTCCACAACAGCAGTGTAGTGCCCACACCAGCATCACGGGGTCCACACCAGCATCACAGGATCCACACCAGCATCACAGGGTCCACATCAGCATCACGGGGTCCACACCAGCAGTGTGGGGTCCACACCAGCATCGTGATGTCCACACCAGCATCATGATGTCCACACCAGCATCCTGATGCCCACACCAGCATCACAATGTCCACACCAGCATCCTGATGCCCACACCAGGATCACGATGTCCACACCAGCATCCTGGTGTCCACACCAGCATCACGATGCCCAAACCAGCATCACGGGGTCCACACCAGCATCACGATGTCCACACCAGCATCCTGGTGTCCACACCAGCATCACGATGTCCACACCAGCATCCTGATGCCCACACCAGGATCACGATGCCCACACCAGCATCATGGTGTCCACACCAGCATCATGGTGTCCACACCAGCATCATGGTGTCCACATCAGCATCACGATGCCCACACCAGGATCACGATGCCCACATCAGCAGTGTGGGGTCCACACCAGCATCACGATGTCCATACCAGCATCACGATGTCCACATCAGCAGTGTGGGGTCCACACCAGCATCACGATGTCCATACCAGCATCACGATGTCCACACCAGCATCCTGGTGTCCACACCAGCATCACGATGTCCACACCAGCATCACGGTGTCCACATCAGCAGTGGGGGGTCCACACCAGCATCACGGTGTCCACATCAGCAGTGGGGGGTCCACACCAGCATCACGATGTCCATACCAGCATCTCGATGTCCACACCAGCAGTGCGGGGTCCACACCAAGCATCAGACAGTATTTTTGAGAAACTGCTCATTTTCTCCTGAACCAGAGGCATAGGCTGTGCCATCTGTCAGAATGAACCCCAGCTTCCTGGAACAGCTCTCCCCGCAGTGACTAGTGACTGAGAAATGAAAGAAGCCTGTCCCAGGGAAGTCCCAGACAGATGTACTGACCACAGAGAAAGGGGGACATATGGCATCCTAGAGCCTGTGGTGCACCCAAAAGTACTTAAAGGTTGAGGTCAGACCCTGGGTTTGGTCCCCAGCACTGCAATAGTAAGAACACCACCACCACCAACAGCACCCTACTGTAAATCAGGGAGTAATCATATTCTTTAATCCACACTCATTTATTCATCATTAACAGCAGGAGACACTCAGAATATGTCAGCACAAAGCACCAAGCGCTATGAGCTGTTCACAGGCTTTACCCTTGTCAGTCATCAGTGTAAACAGGAGGAATGTCACTTAGTGACATAATAAGAAAGGAAAGGTAATCTGGCCAGTGGTGGTGAGTGCCTCTAGTCCCAACATTCAGAAGACAGAAGCAGGCAGATCTCTAAGTTTGAGACCAGCCTAGCTTGGTCTACAGAGTGAGTTCCAGGACAGTCTGGGCTACACCGAGAAACCCTGTCTTGAAAAACAAAACAAAACCAACAAACAAAGGCAGTCAAAGACAAAAGAAATTCTGCCCAATTCATGACTGCTCAAGTTCATCCACTAAAATGCCTTGCTACAGAAGGAATACTTCCCAGTCCTCAACTTACCAGGATCTATAATGGCTCAAAAGCAGTTCAATATAGGAATTTAGATTTTTTTATTTTAAATTTTTGTCTTTTCCCAGACTAATGATGTAATCCTTTTTTGTTGTTTGTTTTGTTTTGTTTTTGAGACAAGATCCCACTATGTAGTTCAAACTGATCTCAGACATGCTATGTAGCCCAGGTTCAAGACCTTCCTGCTTCAGTCTCTCGGGTGCTACAGGTACGGTGTATCATCACCTCTAGAGCGCTCTTTCAGTTTGGACAGTGCAGTGAGCCCAACACTTAGTCACCCATCCATTGTGGATGGAATAGCACATCCCGCAGCACCACTGAGTTGTGATGTCCCCACCCGCAGTGTTAACCAAATCTTCAACTCATAGCCGGTTTTTGGAGATAGAGGCCACTGTTAAGTCAGGCAACAACCATATTCTTCTATTCACCGTCTCGTTCATGCATCTGGAGACTCACACTGTGTCAGAAGTGCCAAGCATGAAGCACTCTTAGCGATTCACAGACTTTGCCCTTGTCATCGGTCTGGACACAAGGAATGTCACTTGGTGAAAGCTATTGCCACAGTCTTCTCTCCAGCCCAGCTGACCCCTTCCACCCTGGTTTTTCAGGAAATGCCATCTCTCTAGAATCTAAGCATAGAGAGGCTCACTCAGCAAGCCTTTTGCAAGGGCCAGAGCCCCTTGTTTCCTGCTAGTGGGATCAAACGTTGCCTACCAGCTGGAGACTTCAGAGAGCCAGTCCCGCTCGGGGGACTGTAAGGTTTTGGGTGGAGCAGGATCGTGACTCAGCCCTGTAAGCAGGCAGGAACGGACCTGCTGGAGAGAGATAAAGGCCCCTCCTTGCCTCTCCTGCCCATTTCCCTCCGTTTTCTCCCTTCACTCCCTTCCCTAATTGTTATTCCTGGAAATTAGGTTTTCCTTTTATTTATTTTGTTTGGGGTAAAAGAACTTGGGAAGGCATAACCTCGGTCTAGGGATATCTGGGAAACTGTAGGCCAGGACAGAGTGGCTATGGTGTTCAGTGTAAGCCTCTGGTCATATCTGCCACCATCTGATTGGTCATCAGAGTACCTGAAGTGCCCCTACCAGGACCACGGCTCCCATCACTTAGAATAAGAAGACTGTGGGCTGCGCAAGAGAGACCCTTCTGGGCCACCAAGTGCCTCACCTCACACAGGGCTCCTCCTTGCGGGAGTGGGGACTTCCTCATCACTTAAAGGCGCTGCCTGGTTACCACATCCCTGCAGGGCTGCAGCTGGCAGTTTCGAGCTTTTTTTTTTCTACTTTAAGGGAAAATAGCATGGAGATTCTGAGTCCTATGTTACGTAAGCCTCGTTCTAAGAAATCTCGTTTACAACCTAGTTGAAAGCTGTTCATGAAGGAAAAAAAAAGAAATCCAGGCGATCCTGAAGGTGAGCTGGCCCCAGGGAACCTGGAAATTCCCTGACTAGCACAGCCCTCCCGGGGTTCCTGGGTGCTCTGACTGGCTTGAGCAGGTCAGAAAGTCCAGCTAGGCCTTCCACCTGCACCCTGAGACTGGCAGGTAAGTATCCTGATGGCGCTCCCTGCACAGCCTGCCCCACCCTTGGGAGAGGCTGCCTGTTGCTAGGTGGAGCAGTTTGCCGGGTGAAGGCTGCCCAAACAGCCTCAACAGCAAAGCTAAGAAGTTGAACTCTGATGCGCAGCCATTACGCCCACTCTGTGGTTCCTTCAACCGGGCTGCTCGGACTAGAAATTCCCAGGACGAGTCTAAAGCTTCCTTGACTGGTTGCTGCTGAGCAAGTCGGCAGACAGCAGGCATCCTGCAAGCTAAGGGCCCGATAATTGAGACAACCCACACTCCCCTGCTGGGCTGCCACAGCAGGAAAGCAAACTAGTCGTTTTGCTGACGCAAATTTTAAGGAGGCACACGCCTCGGAATCATGCCGGGGCAGGATCTGAGAGTGTGTGTCTCCTTTTAAGGGTCATAGGCTTGGCCAGCCTCCTCATTGCTAGCCTTGACTAGCAGTTGGAAGCCAAAAGCCCAAATCAGAAGCTTTTGATTCCCTGCAGGATGCCTGCCCATTCTGTTCTTAAACTTGAGGATCTCCTAGTCTTATGAAGGTGATAATTTTCTCTTCACATTTGAAGACCAGAAATTAAGGTTAAGGTCTATCGAAGGTAAGTATGGGTATGTTTCTAGTAAATGCAAAAATGAAATAAGCAAACTGCAGGCTCAGGATTTGATCTTGGTAAAGTGTATAGCCAACCCCACTGAGCCTCTGGCTTTGCTTTATTTATTTATTTTTTAAGGTTTATTTATTTATTATCTATCCAGTGTTTTTCTGCATGTATGCCTGCAGGCCAGAAGAGGGCACCAGATCTTATTACAGATGGTTGTGGGCCACCTTGTGGTTGCTGTGAATTGAACTCAGGACCTTTGGAAGAGCAGCTAGTGCTCTTAACTGCTGAGCCATCTCTCCAGCCTTTTTTGTTTTATTTTATTTTATTTTTAAAGAATAGTTTTGTTTGGTTTGGTTTCATTTGTTTTTTTCGACACAGGGTTTTTTTAAACATTGATTATTTTTAAATTGTAGCTATGTATTTTGCATGTGTGTATATATACCATGTGCATGCCTGGTGCCCAGGAAGGCCAGAGGGCTTCAGATTACCTAGAACTGAAATTATAGATGATTGTGACCTCTGATGTGGGTGCTGGCAGTCAAACTTGGGTTCTCTGAAAAAGCTCTCTTTTCCCCCCTCCATCATATTTTTATTGATTATTTGGGAACTTCATATAATGCACCCCAATCACACTTGCTTTTTATTTCTCCCAAGTCCACCCTCTCACCCTTGGGCTCATCCCTAAAGCTTATGTGTATTTTTCAGTTTACGAAAGAGATAAAAGCTTTAGATAAGTTAGCATTAATCTGTATTGAAATCCACATTGTAGAAAAAAGCAGCTAACAGGTGTCTATAAAACAGCTGGAGTAGATTCACACCTTTGAGTCACAGCAAAATCTATAGCTTTGGGCTAAAACCCATGAACATTCTTTTCTCCTCTGTCCAGATTTGACACAGGCAGTTTTACCAGTGAGACACACCTTTAGACATTTAAACTATTGAGCTTGTGACTAATCTTAAGTAGTCAGCACACGACCAGCTTATCAGAACTCTATTGATCAATGTTAAAATGCTGAACTTTTGAAATCTTGGTGTAACAATAGCATAGAAGGGGAAAGAAATCCGAACCATTTCCCATTTTTCATATATCTTAAATCATCTTCTTCGACCTTGACAACTTGCATCTACACACCGTAAAGCATTTTCTCTGACCCTTAGAACTTACTAAGCTCTCACACCCTCAGACTTTTATACACCTCATCACTTAGACCCTCGGCGTAGACTTTGACCCTTTCTCTTCCCATTTAATCATTCGCCAGAGACACAAGTAGTCATTGCTGAGAGCAGTCATTGCCAAACAAGTTCTTTTAAATGAAAGAATAGTAAGAGTTACACCTGAGACCCGTTTATCCTTTGCTAGGAAGCCTGTTAATAAGACAAACCTGCTGGACTTTTTCAGCAGGAGACCTAGTAGATCTAGAAAAAGCAAAGCCTGAATTTTACATATGAAGTGAACTAAGGAGGTGGCTGCAGTCTTGGAGACAGCAGCTAAGATGCTGGCAAGCCACGTGTTGTTTATATCCCAAGATGGAGTTGCACCACATGCATGGTTTCTTTAAGATTACCTATGCCAAAAATTTAACTATCAACCCAGTGTTACGAGTTTTAACTTAATGTTTTTCACAGACTTTATAGATTCTTAACCATAACCAATAAACTTATAAATCTTGAGGTACAGAATGTTCACATAAGCCAAACAAATCTCAGTTGTTTTTTTGTTTGTTTGTTTGTTTGTTTGTTTGTTTGTTTTGACTACTGTGCTTTGCTCTCTTCTCCGGTTAGATCCCCTAACACTGGACATGAGAAAACTTTTAAATATGTTTAGATCTAGAGAAGGAGAGCCATCACCCAACTCTAGAGGCAGCTTCTCAGTAAAGAAGAACAGCTTAAAACAACTTTAACACTATCCATACCCAAAAGATATTTGAATCCCTGCTAATCTGAATTCCAGTGGCCAAAAAAGCTCAAAGAAAAATTCCGACCCCTTGCCATAAAAGCAGTCGTGGTAGTGGTAGCAGTTTGTAGCTGATGATGTAGGGCCCAGCCATGACAGGTTCAATAGAGACCAGCCAAAGGGTAGGCCTGAGTTTCAGTTTACCCTAAGGCAATACTGGTTCCAGAAAAGACCACCCAGGGACCACGCAGGAACAGACCATCAAAGGGCAAAATACCTAACATTCTAACCATTCTAGATAGGATCACCAGAAGTCCCTTAGCCCAGTACATACCCATCCCCTTTTACCAAGACACCCCTAGACAAGGGGTCCTGAATCTTAGAAATACGCTCACCCCAACCTCTGCTATGATAAAAAATCACCCCAACTGCCTCGTGGCTCTACGACTTCACTGTTATGATTTCAGTCACAATAAGGCCGACACTTCCTGGTTCTGGGGCCATGCATGTGCAGACAAGCCTGCAGGCAGAAGTGCCTAATGTCCCTGGGGCCCCAGGACCCACACGCATGCATGGTTGCATCATCTGTGTATGATTCAGCTAAGCCCTTGCATGCATGTGTGAGCCTCGTCATCTGTGTATGATGTATCCACATCAACCCCCTGTGCCCATGCGCTAGGCAGCTTTTAAAAGCTAGACGTACCATCTTCCTCTCTCTCTGCTCTCTCTGCACACTGACTTCCCCAGGCCTGTACACCCCCACTCTAATAAACTCCTAAGCGGGTTTGTCGTGTGTTCTATGTTTCCTTCTCACTCACGCCAGGTAATTTCACTCAGCGCTCTGTCAGATGGATGGAGGGTCCAAACTTGAGCTTGAATAAAGGTTCTTTGCTTTTGCATACAAGTGCAGACTCTGAAAAAAAGAAAAAAAAAGTGCAGACTCTGTGGTAGTTTTGGGGGGACCCTGTGATCTGAGCATAATAGTGACTGTAATGATATGTCCTGTCCCTTTAAGAGACAAGCTTACCCCCTGCTACTGAGGTAAGCTGGTCTTCAACTTCTAGTCCCTTCCTTTTCTGTCTCTTGGAAGAGGCAGCTTCTTCTCTCCCTTCTCCCCACTTCTCCCCTTCCCCCTTCTCTCTCTCTCTCTCTCTCTCTCTCTCTCTGCCCCTCTCTCTGCTTTTCTCTCCTTCTTCCCTTTCCCCTCCATAACCCACTAAATAAATATCCAACCTCACTCTGCATGTGTACCTATCCATGTCTCTGTCTCTCATCTGCCACGTGGCTCCCTGCCGGGACCAGCCGCCTTCAGAGACCTGCAGTGTGGTCTCATGGCATGCCCATCTGTCTGTCTCTCCTCGTGAGACTGGCTGCCCAATCGAGGTCTCTCACCCGCCACACGGTTCCCTGCTGGGACTCATGGCCCGCTGCAGCCACTCGGGGAACTGCACCATCCCTGCCTGGGACTGGCTGCTCTCGGGACCTGCTGCCTACTGCCGCCACTTGGGGACCTGCAGCATTTCTGCTGTTGCACCCCTGGGTAAACCTGCAACATTTTTACTTAATCCATTACAGTGACAGCAGAGACAACAAAAATATAAAAAAAACACAGGACACAGAAATCTCACACACTCAAAGAAGACCAGTCAGAAACAAAACAAGTGGTGGCTACTATACATTCAACTAAGTCTGACCTTATCTGATGGAGTAAGGTCATTGGTTAAGTAATAAAGAAACTGCTTGGCCTCATAGGTTAAAACATAGGTGGGAGGAGTAAACAGAACAGAATGCTGGGAGGAAGAGGAAGTGAGCTCAGAGACGCCTTGCTCCGCTCTCCTGGGCAGACGCACGCAATGAAGCTGCAACCCAGGATGGACGTAGGCTAGAATCTCCCTGGTGAGCCACCTCGTGGGCTACACAGATTATAAGAAATGGGCTAGTCCAGGTGTGAGAATTAGCCTAGAAGAGGCTAGATAGAAATGGGCCAAGCAGTGTTTAAATAAATACAGTTTGTGTGTTGTTATTTTGGGCATAAGCTAGCAGGCTGCCGGGGTGCTGGGGACGCAGCCCCGCCGCTTCAATTACAACACTTATCAGTCTCGGTTCCCATGTTTGCAGCAAAACTTATGCACACACCAGAAAACACAGACCCATCCACACCAACCAACTAGAATCAGGCAGGCAGATGATGTCTCCCTATTTGCCCCAGACAGGAGAATACTAGGGTCTCGTCAATGCTTGCTGTTCTTCTCTGCGTGGCAGTTCACTCTGATAAACCAAATGCAGCCTCAGAGCCTTGGAACACTTCAAGGCACGTAGCTCCTGAGGCAGCCCCTCTGCCCTGGAGTTTCAGAAAGAAAGTTCAGTGTTAGACTTTTGGTGGATTGTCTGAATCTTGCTGGGGCTTCCAGAAAATATTAATTCCACCAGGTGAGAACAAGACTGCTACCACAAATTTGAGCCAAACTTGAAACAAGCTTTATTTAAATACTGGTCAGGATGATGAACTCTGTCCCCAGCCATTCCTAGGTTCCCAGAAAATGGCACCAAGTCATATTTTGCAGAGGTATTTATTTATTTTGGTTTTTTGAGACCGGGTTTCTCTGTGTTGCTTTGGAGCCTGTCCTGGAACTGGCTCTTGTAGTCCAGGCTGGCCTCGAACTCACAGAGATCTGCCTGCCTCTGCCTCCTGAGTGCTGGGATTAAAGGTGTGGGCCACCACCGCCCAGCTTGCACAGACTTTTAAAGGCAAACCCGTTAGTTTTTATTTTTCTCATCAGGTCCAAAGAAGGGCAAGCATACATCCTGATGTATTTCCTGACTACACACCTCCCACCTACACATGATCAAGCACATCTGGTGCAGCTGGCTTGAACAAACTTGTTCAGGGTAGTGGAAACACAAACAAAAGCCTCTAGTATTTCAGGAAGTATCTGTCCTTGAGCAAGGGGCTTACAGGTCAGAGGCATTTCAGTCTTATGGATCTCTTAAACACAGTAATTAAAACTTAAAACATAACCGACTCTCACACAAGTCCAATTTCTGTTGCTCATGTACTCTTGGAGAATGGTCAAGCTCTCAGTGACCAGTCCCTTAAAGATAGTGGAGTCCTCCACCTCTGTCTGAAGCCATCAACTGTGAAGAGCTACATTTTAGCATTTTTATCACAATTTTAAAGGACTCTCTTCAACCACTTCTGTCTAAACTGTTAATTATTATTTGTGTGTGTGTGTGTGTGTGTGTGTGTGTGTGAGAGAGAGAGAGAGAGAGAGAGAGAGAGAGAGAGAGAAGAGGTTGCCACAGAAACCTCCAATGTCTGTCATTCTCAATTATGAGTCTACAGTTATTAATATCACTTCAAAAGAAACTTCCCTTTCCATAACAGCCAGTTGCAGCATGGATCACGGACTTCCACATGGATTCTGGCAGTGGCATGGACCATAGACTCCATCAGCCAAGGGCTCTTAACACTGAGCCATCACTACTGTTCTGCCTTTACATTTTAAAAAGTAATTTATGAAAGACCATTGGAACAGAGAGGTTGAGTCATCTCTCTAGCCCCAAGACTCTGCATGTTTTTGTGGGGCAGGGGTCTAACTGTATAGTCCTGACTGACCAGGAGTTCACTATGTAGATGTAGACCAGTCTGGCCTGGAACTCATAGAGATTCTCCTGTCTCTGCCTCCCAAGTGCTGGGATTAAAGGAGTAGTCAGTCATGCCCAGCTACTTTGCATTTTTAACAAGCTCTCAATCACTTATGGTTTGTTACCTAAGTCAGGGACCATACCTTCAATTGACAAGTTATTCCCCTCCTCCAAAAGAGGAGAGACACCTGGGGCTCTGCAGGTGATACAAGCGCTTGCCACCAAGTCCGACAGCCTGTGTTGGATCCCCAGGACCTGCAAGTTGTCCTGTGACCCCCACCTCCACACACATAAATAAATTCAATTAAAGATAAAATAAAAGAGGACTCCTTGAATTCTAAACCAATCACAAAATGTGTAGGATCTGAGATAAACTGAAAATGCCTGCCCCTGCTTCAAATTTCCTTCAACTTCAAGACATGAGAAGCCATGTTCTAAAGACCCTGTGTGAGGACTCTCGCCTGCCATCCTAGCACTTGAGGGGCTGAGGCAGAAGGAAGCTGGGCTTTATTCTGAGCCCCCCCACAACAACAATAACAATAAAACAAACAACAACGAAACCACAAAACCCAAAAAACTAACAAAGGCATGGTAATTTTCAAAGCATGTGGGATTCTAAGAATCCAGTGTGGGCTTCATAGGTGGCTAAGAAGACAGGACTGCCTCCAGGCATGCTCAGTTCACACCATAAATTTTTACCTGAAATTAAAATGGCATTTTGAAGGTGTATTAGTAAAGGCGTCGGTTTCTAAGGGTGCCTGCCTCCCTAGGCTAACAGGGCTACTTATTTATGTAACACTGTCTCCCAACAGGGCTAGGAAGCTCTTTCTTCTGTGCTATCTCCAGAAGACAGGGAGTGGGGGTGGGAGGGAGAGGTGATGTCATCAAATGGGTAGCTTTGCATCTCTGGGAAATGCCAATGAGAAGTTGGGTGTGCTATGTAGGCCTGTGATCCCTCTATTTGGGAGACGGAAGCAGGAGGATCTGGAGTTCAAGGTCACCCTCAGCTATATATCTGTCTTGAAGCCAGCTTGGACTCTGTGAAACCCTGTTCTCGTCAAAAAGGGGTTAGGGGGTCCTGGGCAGTCTAGGGAAATAGCTTAGTGGGTAAGAATTCTTGTCACATGCAGGGTTAGTTTGTTTTGCCAACTTGACACAAGATAGCATCACCTGGGAAAAAGGAACCTCAACTGAGAAAATGTCTCCTTTATCTGGCCTGTAGGTAAGTCTGTGGGGGCATATGTATTTTATTATTATCGTTAATGATTGATGTTCAAGGATCTAACTCACTATGGGCAGTGCCACCTCTGGGTACTACATACAAAAACAAACTGAGCAAGTCATGGAGAGCAAGCCGGTAAGCAGATGTCATCCACGGAGGTTCTTCAGTTTCTGCCGTGAGTTCCTGCCCAGCTTCCCTCGGGAATGGACTGTGACCTGGAAGAGTGAGAGCAAATAAAACTTTTCTTCCCTGGAATTGCTGTTGGCCGGTGTTTTATCACAGCAACAAAAATCAAACTAGAACCCTGCCCAACCCTGGGGACCTGAGTTAAAATTCCCATGACACCTGTCACCCCAGTGCTGGGGAAGGTACGAAGAGGTCATGGGAGCCTCCTGGCCCCCAAGCTCCAGGTTCAGTAAGACCTTGTCCCAAGGCAATAAGGTAGAGGTGGGTACCTCCCAAGTCTTCTGCATACACAGATACGTGCATTTACGTGTGCAGATACCACACACACACACACACACACACACACACACACAGATAAGATAAAACAGTTCCAGGCTTGATGATGGCCTCCCAGCAGGCCCCACAGAGATAACAGTGTAAGCACTGAGTGAGTGATTCACCTGGCTGGCTCCTGAAGAAATGGTCTGAGACTTTGGGACTGACCAGCTTGGAATTACATGAGAGTTGCTCCGTACTTGACCTCTGAAATAGACACATTCTATCTTGCTTTGGGGTGTTCTAGTCTGTGCTGTTTTTGTATCTCCTCCCTTGCCGTCATGTTTCATTGCTTTCATGGTGCCCACCCCAGCAGCTACTCTGTAGACTGCTAAGCGTCTGATGGACTCTAGCAAATAACCCAGGTGTTTAGAACGGGGCTTAACCAAAGGGCAAACGGCGTCTTCTGAAGATGTGGGAAGCATTCTAGCCACATGCATAGTTTGCCATAGAAATTTTTTCCCATAGAATATTTTTTAAGTCCTTGAGAACCAAACCTGGGTTGAGGAGAGAGCCATCGGTAAAGCGACTGACTGACCCACACAAGGACCCAGCTGTGGGACACATTTGTGATTCCAACCCTGAGGAGGCAGAGAGAGACACAGGAATCCTTGGAAATCCGTGGTCGGCCCAGCCTACTTATGATGCTCAGGCCAGTGAGAGACCCTGTCTTAATTAACCCCCCTGAGGCTGGCCTTTGGCTTCCAATGCACATGCATGTACCCCCACACACCTGTGAACCTGCCCCCCAAACCTGGTTGGAGGACCAGACTTGTAGCTCAGTGGTAGATGATTGCCCGGCATGAGAGGCCCAGGTGTGGGAAGAGACTGCCTCATTTGGAGATAGCCAGTTCTTAGAAACAGCGAGGAGCATTCCTTTGATATGCATGCACTTTAACCAATCCAGGGGCCTCCCTCTCCTATCTGGCCTGTACACCCAGGAGTCAATACTCTTCTTTCTTAGTTATCCCAGGGCAAGGCGCCAGACAACTGGCGACCACCCCTAAATCTTAGAGGTACTCACGAACAATTCCAGACTGTCCCCCCTCCCTGCCTGACCTTTTCCATACAAACCTTGCTAAAGACCATGACCTAAATCTTCTCCTTCCTCATGTCCTAGACTTCCTGACCACCTGGGTCCTCTCCCATGAGGCCCTGTGTGGTGTGGCATGCTGTACTTCCATGTTGTAGGAGGTCACTTGTTTGTTTCCCAGAACCAACTGGAAAAGTCTTCTGGATACTCTGGGCCAGTAGGCTGCAGATGGGTGCCCACAGCATTACAGAAGAACTTTGGGTAACTGACTGTCCAGGCAGTGAGATGTCTCTGTCAATTCTAGAGTTTTGGAAGTTGCTTATAAAGCACTTCCTGTTTACTTAGGTAATATATCCTTCTGGAGTCTTTGATAGAGTTGAAAAATATATAGTTATAGTTTTCCTTAGTTATGATAAAAGATAAAGTATATATAAATATTGTAACTGTAATTCTTGCTTGATACCTGTTTTGTTATATGTAATTTTTATGTGTTAAAGTTAAAATTTTCTTTTTTTATTTAAACAGAAAAGGGGAGGTGACATGGGATTCCCCTCAGTATGCTGTGAATACAATTGGTTAATGAATAAAGAAACTGGCTTGGCCTGATAGGATCGAGTAGAGCTAGGTGGGGAAAACTAAACTGAATGCTGGGAGAAAGAAGGCCGGGTCAGTGAGAAGCCATTGAGCCACCGCCAGAGATTGACATGCTGAAGTTTTGCTGGTAAGCCACAGCCACATGGTGATACACAGATTAATGGAGATGGGTTAAATTAAGATGTAAGAGTTAGCCATTAAGAAGATAAGAAGATAGAGCTAATGGGCCAAGCTGTGATTTAATTAATACAATTTCTATGTGGTTATTTCGGGAGTCTAGATGGCTAGGAAGTGAACAAGCAGCCTCCTACAACACTTCCTGTCTCTGGACATGGGAGTATAATGCACTTTGTTCATATCTTTCCTGCTGCTTCTCTCCTCAATGCATCTGGCCCATCACATAAAAGAGTCCCAAACACAGCTTCTCTGGGCTTCCTTTTGCCCACCTGATTGCTGTGCCTGTGCTTGGTGAACAAAGCTGCCAGACACTGAATTCTGAACAAATGGAATATCTGTGAAACTAATAAGGAAATGGAAACCTGGAAAATGAAGGTTTTAAAATAATGCCATTATTATTATTTTAGTTGTTAGAGTTTCCAAGGGATGGAGAGGTAACTCAGTGGCTAAGAGCATATAATACTCTTGCAGAAAACCTGAATTCTGTTTCCAGCACCCACATCAACCACAACCACCTGTAACTCCAGATCTAGGGATCTGACACCCTCTTCTGACCTCCATGGACACCTGAACTCATGTACACATGCCTTCAAATGTACACGTACGCATCACACACATGCACACAGTTAGAGATCAGTCTAACAGCCGTAATAATAGTAGTAGTAATAATAATAACATGCAATGTGTTGGTTACTTTTCTATCACTGTGACCAAAGTCCCTGACAGTGGAGGTTTCTTAGGCATTCAGAGTCATCCCCATATATACAGAGTTCAAGGCCAACCTGGGATACTTGAGCCCCTGTCAAAAAAAAAAAAAAAAAGAAAGAAAGAAAGAAAGAAAGAAAAAAAGAAAGAAAAAGAAAATGTGGTCAAACTTGTGATTTTTTTCCTTTACTGATGTTAAAATAGCATTCCCTCAACATTGTACTTGGTATTCTTTCTTCTGTTTGATTTAATCTATTGGTGACATTTTCTGTTGTTTTTGTTGCTATTATTATTTATTTTCTTGAGACAGGGTCTCACAATAGAGACCAGGCTGGCCTAGAACTTACTACGTAGAACAAGCTGGCCTCAAATTTTTGGCAGTATTCCCTTCTGCAGTGTGAGCCACCACACAGCATTCTCCACTCTAGTTTTTGTTTGTTTATTCAGCTTTTAAAAATTGCATTGTCAGGCAGTGGTGGCGCACACCTTTAACCCCAGCACTCGGGAGGCAGAGGCAGGCAGATCTCTGAGTTCGAGGCCAGCCTGGTCTACAGAGTGAGTTCCAGGACAGTCTCCAAAGCTACACAGAGAAACCCTGTCTCAAAAAAACAACACCCCCCCCCCAATCACATTAATTTATTTATTTTCTGGTGGGGAGGACACAAGTTACGGCGGACTTGTGCTTGTGGTGGGTGGAAGGTCAGCAGACAGCTTCCAGGAGTCAATTCTCACCTCCACCCTGTGGGTCCCTTAAATCAAACTCAGGTCACCAGGCTTGGCAGCCACTGCCTTCACCCACTGAGCCATTTCACTGGCCCTTCATTGAGTTCTCATCTCCAAATTTTCAGATCGAATTTTGTTCTCCCCCAAATCCCAGTTTTTCTGCTGAGTTTCTCATCCATTGGTGGCTTTTCCACACATTGACATTCTTACTACATTTCCTCTACTACTGTTCTTGTTGCTAGCGGTGGTGGTGGCGATGGTTTTTTGAGACAGGATTTCTCTGTATAGCTCTGGCTGTCCTAAAATTTGCTCTGTAGTCCAGGCTGGCCATCAGTTCAGAGATTACCCTGCCTCTCCCTCCTAAGTGCTGGAGCCACCACATGCAGATAAAAATCTTGTTATTTATTTAATTATTTATTCATTCATTTATCCATTTATGTATGTATGTATTTATATTTTTTGAGCCAGAGTCTCATTATGTAGCACTGGATGGCCTGGAACTTGCTATGTAGACCAGACCGGCCTGCATAGCCAGTAATACACTTAAAACAGTTTATTACTATGACACCATTAGTGACCATAGGGGGGAAATGGTAAAAATGTAAAGTATGAAGCTAAAAATTGATTATGGTAAAAGTGACAATAATAAAAAAAATAGAGGGAGGTGTCAGAGAAAAGAGAAAGAAGAAAATGGAAAGAAAAGATTAGGGAAAGGAGAAAAGAGAGGAGAGGAGAAGGGAGGAGAGGAGACAAAAAGGGAGGAGGGAAGGGGAGGAGAGGGAAGAAGAGGGGAAGGAAAGGAAGGGGAGAGGAACAAAGGGCAAGGGGCAAATACCCAACAATCTCATAGAGCTACTGCCAAATTTAAAAGGCTTTTCTCAGAATGGCCACTAGAAGGGAGTCAAGCCCCATGTAGTTGAAATGGTCACTGGCGATAAGGTCCTTGGCTGCCAAGAGCTGAGGTTGTGACCTCCTGCAGCAGGTTCAGGAGATCCAAGCAGAAGCTAAAACCTCTTTTCTGAGTCCCCTCCTTTCTCTCCAGGGTTCCCACATGAAATAAGGACACCATCGGGGCTCCTGTCTTCCTATCAAGTGCACTGAACCCTACAAGAACTTCATTTTAGGAATTACCTTTGCCGTCCAATTTTTAGCTCTTCGTCCCCAGGCTCTATTAAAATGCTGCCTCCTCTGAAAATAAGCCTTGCTCTGAGGAACTAGAGGCTAATTTCGCCCTTCCAGGTGTGCTCAGACTGGAAGGGATCTGACCTCTAAGATTAGAGGTCTAGACCTAGTTTCTAGAGAACCCTGTTTGGGTTGTACAGTAGAGGATCATATATTCTGTCCATTATGGGACCCATCGCTCTACATTTCCCTGATCCCGCAAGAGGTGTTCACAGGAGCTTAGGGATGTCCTATTGGCCTCCAGTCAAGATGGACCTCTGACTGCTTCTAGAACATTTGAGAAACTATCTACCCACATACATAGGGTGTCCTCAATGCATCAAGCCCCAAACTGCATCTTGCTCCTTAAAATCGTAGTAGAATACACAGGGGTGACTGGGGGATGTCACTGGTAAACACTGGTCACTCAGGGGTGAAGACCAGAATTCGGATCCTCACACCTAATGCTGGTTGAGCGAGGTGGCCCCTCCTCGAACACAAAGGACCCCCCACCCCACCCCAGAACATGGCAAGAGAGATGACTCATATCAGCCTACTCTGGGTTTGTCTGAGAGACTCTGCCTCATTGAATGAGGTAGGAGAGAAATCAAGAATGACTTCTGAGATCAACTTTGGACATCTAAATACATACTGTACGCATTCGCCCATGCGCGTGCAAACACACACACACACGTGTGTGAATGCAAGGATGCAAATGAAAAAATATAAATAACCTAAAATTTATAGTCTGCCGTGGGATTTTCAAACAGAGAAAAAGGATAAAAAGCTTGCTGCCAGGAAGCAGCATTTATTTGTGCTGGCATTGGCTCAGCGGATTTACATCCAAAGGCTGAGCCCTAAGTGCAGCAGGCCATAGCTTTCTATACCTTTTGTTAGTTCCCTTATACATTTCAGTCCCTTTACCTCCCTTATATGGTAACATACACTCTAATAATTGGGTGGTCTGTTACAGGGTCATGACGGAGTCATGCATGCATGCACAGACACTGGTTATGCCATGTTCCCTTCCGTCTGTTTTGGGAGGACCCTTACTATAAGCCAAAACATGCTTTTTATCAGGTGCCTGGTTCTAAGTATTTATACGCATTTAATATTCACAACAATCCTCTAGGGGGTGCTATTGCTGCGGCTGTGGCACGAATGAGTCTGATTCCTCAGCTTGGTTTCTAAGCAGTGTGCACTCTGCCTCTTCAGAGAACAGCATTTTCATCTCCTCTCTACCACCTCCTTGCTCCTCTGGACTGAGCCAGGGACAGTTCATTCAGCTCAGTACCATCTTCCCAAGCTCAGGCTTGAAGCCTGTCCCCTTCAGTGTTGGGTATCTGTCACTGCTGTGGGTGAGTTCCGGCTGCCCCTCCCACCGCTTCCTGACATATGGACTGGAAATCCTATGTCCTCTGGACAGCCAGCCTCCTCATACAATGATCTTAAGACAAAACAGCACTTCTTTAAAGCTAGGTTTCTCTTATTATTTTATAGATATGTTTTGCCTGCATGTATGTATATAGCACATGTGCCTGGAGCCTAGAGTTACAGATGGTTGTGAGCTGCACGCAATGTGGGGGCTGGGAATTGAACCAGGTCCTCAGCAAGAACAATTGCTTTTAACCATTGAGCTGACTCTCCAGCCCTCATCTAAAGGCCATTTTGTTTGTTTTTTGTTTTGTTTGTTTTTGAGACAGGGTTTCTCTGTGTAACTCTGGCTGTCCTGGAACCCACTCTGTGAACCAGGCTGGCCTTGAACACACAGAGATTCTCCTGCCTCTGCCTTCTGAGTACTAGGATTAAAGACGAGCGCCACTACCACCGGCATCATCTAAAGACCTTAATGTTGGTCTCCATGGTAAGTAGAATTACATTATAGGAGTCAAAGGGATGATGGGATCACAGCCCTGGAAGAAATGTTCAGACTCAAGACCCCTCATTTCAACTATTTAAAAATTAGAGCCTTGAAATAACTTGTTCAAACCCACAGGACCCCATCAGGCTGAAGCTAAACTAAAAGCAGAACCTTCCACTAGCAACAGTATCCGTGATGATTTTATCTAATGGCTACGTGAGAGTTGCTATGCGCCAGCCACCACAGTCAGCCCTTTGTGTAGCCTTTCAGCTACCGGTAACTTGGAACACGGGCAGAGTTTTGTTTACTTTCGGTTCTTCATTGAATGTTTTTAATTTTTCTTGTTTTTTTTTTAAAGAAAGGGTTTCCTGTATCCCAAACTGCCTCACCCTTGAGATGCCCTTGAACTTCTGATCCTCCCGCCTTCACCTCCTCAGCGCTAGCTAGGATTACAGGCGTGTGCCACCATGCCCCACTTTGTACTGTGTGCATTCCAGGCAGGCACTGGAGCAACTGAATTAAATCCTGGGCCCCTAACACATTTTCAGGGGCTGGAGAGATGACATGGAGTTTAAGAGCACTTACTGTTCTTCCCAAGGATCCACACCAGGCAGCTCACAGCCGCCTGATATTCTAGTTGGAGGGTAGCTGACAACCCCTTTTGGCTTCTGCTGCTGTCTGATCTGTTTGTCTGTCTGTCTGTCTCTCTCGCTCTCTCTCTTTCACACACACACATTTAAAAAAAACTTTAAAATATATTTTTAACAGTTTACTTCAATAGGGCCATGGAGCTGGACTAGGGATGTGATTGTGATTCAGTAGCAGGTATGTGCCTGTTACATGGGAAGCAATGAATTTGATCTCCAGTACCCAAAATAAGAAAAGAGGGACAGGAGGGGCGGCTCACGAGTTTACAGCTGTTACTCCTCTTTCAAAGAACTCGAATTCAGTTCCCAACACCCACGCAGGGGAACTCCCAGCTCCCTGTAACTCCAGCTCCAGGGAATCCAATGCCTCCAGGGGCACCTGAAGTCATGCCTACATACCACCCCCATATACATAATTAAAATGATAAAATACATCTTGAACTCTCAAAAGACCCAGAGCCAATACACCAAATGAGAAGGATACGGAGTGAGACACATAAGCCCATCCCCCTTCACAATGTCCCTCCTGCTCCCTGGGCAGCTGCTAGAGACTAGTACTATCTACCCAGAGGTTCACAGGATGAACCAATCTTTCCCATAAATCATCTCATAGGATCCTAGGATACACTGGGTGTAAATGACTACTCTCTCCATTTACAGACAGGGCTTCAAAATGTTTAGTGACTTGTCCAGAATTTGACCTCTGGAAAACGCTGGAGCCAACATTGAAAGCCTGGTGGTCTGAAACTTGTGAATTATGTCCCACCATATCCCTTGATGACAGAGCACTGGGTGCTTAAGACCAGAACGTGCTGTAAACAACCCTGCTACAAAGATAGATTTGCAGATGGTCAGGAAACAGGAGAAGTTTCATCCTTTCTTAACGTTTGCATTCCAGAGGGGGCTGCTCATGCTCTGCCGGGCAGCGTGCAGTGACACCCCCCCCTCTGTCTCAGTTGGGCAGCTTACAGTGATACCCCCCCATCTCACCTGGGCAGGGTTACAGTGACACCCCCCCCTGTCTCAGCTGGACAGCCTACAGTGACACCCCCCCCTCTGTCTCAGTTGGGGCTGGCTTACAGTGACACCCCCCCCTCTGTCTCAGCTGGGCAGGGTTACGGTGACACCCCCCCTCTGTCTCATTTGGGGCTGGCTTAAGGTGACACCCCTCCTCTGTCTCAGCTGATCCAAGGATGAAAGGCCAGCAGTGAGAGGCTCAGGAAGACAGGAGTCTGGGGTGGACTGGAGCCCTCCAGCTGCCCTCCAAGTGAGAGAAATGTGAATTCTCACACCTTCGGACTCAGGGTGTCCCCAGGGCTGGTCCTTTGGCGGGTGGACGTGAACCTGCCCCCAGTCTCTCTCCCAGCTCCTGGAGGATGTTGGCAATGTCCAAGTGTCTTGGTTTGCAGACACATCCCTTCTCCTCTCTGCCTCATTCACCACATGGCTTCCCCCATGTGTTTTCTCTTTCATAAAGATGCCAGTCAGTGGATGTAGGGTCCGTCCTAATCCAAGTATGACCTCATTTTAATTGATTCTGCTTGCAAAGGCCCCATTTTGAAATCAGTCTCATTCTGATATTCTGGTGGGCATGAATGTTGAGGAGACACCATTCAGCTTAGTACACTGTGTCTTCCTGTTGCAGACATTAAATAGGGATGGCCCTTCTGGAATATTCTGAGTCTTTTTTGAATGAGTAATGCCCTAACCCAGGAAGGCAGTGCAGAGATAATCCTGCCCATTTACAGGGAGGGAAAAGAAAGAGAGAAAGGCAGTTGTAAGTGTCCTCAGAACAGTTCAAAGACGGCTGCTGACTGGTGCCAAGAGATGACATCTGCTGGTCAGGAGGGCGGAAGTGTTTCATTTTGGGTCAAAATGCTTTTATTTTAGTAAGCATCAGAATGAGAGTGGTATAAGGAAAGAGAAAAGGAAGAGAGAGCTGGCTCGTTCAAATCGGCAATGCAGAAAATAAAGTATGTGCCTGAGGAGGAATTTACTTTGGAGTAAAATATATTTATTCAAAGAAAAAGCTAAATGGGCAGAATAAAGGAAAACCTGATTGATCAAAGGCTATGTCTTAATTTTGATTTTTTTTAAAAAATCTTTTATTTTTAGTTGTGTGTATGTGTGTGAGAGCCTTGCACAGGAGTACAAGTGCCCGTGACGGCCAGAACCACGGGATCCCGTTTCTACTAAGAGTTACAGGCAGTTGTAAGCTTCTTGGCATGGATATTGAGAACCAAACTCCACTCCTCTGTAAGAGTGGTACCTGCTTTTAACCACCGAGCCTTCTCTCCAGCCTCTTTGATTCTAATTATAAAGTCAAAATAATAAGACTAAAATGGGGGGGGGGAGCCGATGAAATAAAATGCATGATATAACATCTATAAATGTTAAAATCCATTTGCAGTCTGAATGGGAAAAGTTTTTTTTTTTCTTTAAGTTTTGTTGTTGTTTGTTTGAGACAGGGCCTCACAGGGTAGTCCATCCTGACAAGAACTTGTAACCCTCCACCCCAACCGGTCAGCCTTGTCAATGCG
Source organism: Microtus pennsylvanicus (assembly GCF_037038515.1). Taxonomy (NCBI): domain Eukaryota; kingdom Metazoa; phylum Chordata; class Mammalia; order Rodentia; family Cricetidae; genus Microtus; species Microtus pennsylvanicus. The sequence goes on along the minus strand of NC_134592.1, from coordinate 36,739,150 downwards.
GGATCACAGGCTACCACATCCAGTTCAAAAAAATACCTTTAGAGGGAAAAGAAATGTGCTAATGAACTTAACATAATCAATCACTATATTTTACCAGGACAAAAATAAGAAAAGATAGTTGAGTGGAGCGGTGGCCCTCGCCTTTAATCCCAGCACTTGGGGGGCAGAGTCAGGCTGATGGTCGTGAGTTCGAGACCAGCCACTGTTATACAGTGAGACCTTGTTTCAAAAAAGAGAGAGAAAATGTAGCGGACTAGCACAGACTCTGTTAAAAACAGATTTATTGTTTAAGGACTTGGCGTAACGTAAACAAGCGTCAACAGCACAGCGCGGGAAAGAGCCGCTATTCAGCCGACAGTGTCAGCACGGCTCAGAAGCAGCTTCGGTCCGTAATTTTCACGTCGTGCGTCACGGTACGCTCCAAATGGGCCGTGAGCAGCCGGAGAAAGAAATGGAAATGCAGATGACTTTCAGCTGTGACGGGAGAAAGCATTTCAACTATCCCTGCCGCAGACATCGGAGAGAGGAGGGACGGATCTAAATCTGTTCTTAAAAGCCTTTTGTGCCACCAAATGCAATAAAGCAAACAGGAAAATGAAAGCCACAGATGGGGGAGAAACACGTGTAGCAAATAAAGCATTCTGCCCAAAATAACTGAAGAAATGCCCCAAGTTAAAAAAAAAAAGCCAGAATCCTGATCCATTTTGACACATAAATAAACCCGACAATGAGCAACCGCACTGCAGATCTTGAACTTTCCGTCTAGATATCCTTTCTGTGATGTGTGTGTGTGTGTGTGTGTCCGTGTGTCCGTGTGTTTGTGTGTGTATGTATGTCACTGTATGTGTGTGGATGGGTATGCTGCATGTGGGGGCCCAATGTTGGTATGGAGAATCATCTTCAATTACTCCTCCATTTTATTCTCTGCCAATACGACTAATCTTGCCAGCTCGTGTGTTCTGGCAGGGGCAGTGGGGGGGACCTGCCTCTCAATTCTGAGACCAGACTCACAGGTGGGCCACCAGGGTTTCTGAACCATCTCCCCAGTCCGTTCCCCCACTCTTTATTTTTGAGACAGGGTTTCACTGTGTGCCCCAGGCTAGCCCGAGACAGGGTTACACTGTGCGTCCCAGGCTAGCCCAAGACAGAATTTCCACTGTGCGTCCCAGGCTAGCCCGAGACAGGGTTTCACTGTGCATCCCAGGCTAGCCCGAGACAGGGTTTCACTGTGCGTCCCAGGCTAGCCCAAGACAGAATTTCCACTGTGCGTCCCAGGCTAGCCCGAGACAGGGTTTCACTGTGCATCCCAGGCTAGCCCGAGACAGAATTTCCACTGTGCGTCCCAGGCTAGCCCGAGACAGGGTTTCACTGTGCATCCCAGGCTAGCCCGAGACAGAGTTTCACTGCATGTCCCAGGCTAGCCCGAGACAGGGTTTCCACTGTGCATCCCAGGCTAGCCTACCTCCGTTCATTCTCTTGCTTCAACTCTTCTGTTGTTGTAAAGATCAGTTTAAGGCCTGTCTGGCACAGCACATTTTTAATCCCAGCACTTGGGGAGCAAGATCTCTGTGAGTTGAAACCAGCCTGGTCTATGTAGTAACACATTGTCTCAACACTGCCCCCCCACAAAAAAAAAACACACACTCACAACTTCCCACCCGAGATGACCAGGCATTAAAGGCCAGCCTTGACTACATAGTGAGTTCAAAGGCAGGCTCTAACACATGAGACTCTGTCTCAAACAAAACAGAAATTGGTATTAGCCAAGCATAGTTGTGTAAGGCTATAGCCCCAACAACCAAGAGGTGGAGGCAGGAGGATCAGGAGTTCAAGGCCAGCCTGTGCCTTGCAAGATCCTGTCTCAAAACAAAGTAAAATCCATTTCAGTGATACAATCTTATGTTTGGTAGCGCAGATTTCCTGGAGGCTAACATGACAAAAAAACCAAAACACCGCTTCTATCCTTTGGTTCCACAGTCCTATTTCCAGAGTTACCACTAAGGAAAGAAATGCAAGAGGCCAGCGTGGAGTCTTTGTTACAATGTTCTCATTACAGTACTACTTCAGTTAGAAAACACATTCAGAAGCTAGCTGTCTGTCTGTGCCATGATTCTCATGGTGAAGTCTAAGGAGTTGAGGCAGGAGGATGGAGAGTTGTAGGCCAGCTTTGGAACTCTGTTTTACAAATAAAGGAGGTGAGACTGAGTAGATACTCAGAAGCACTGGGGTGTTCTTGGAATAAAGACTCAAGCCTCTGAGACTCATCGATCAGAATCTTTAAGGAGAGCCTGGGAAGGTTCATTTTATCATCAGACCAGATGGTCCATTACTGCGTTCAAGCTGCAGGGCCGCTCGACTGGAAGCAAACCACAGACGTGAAAGCCTTCTCGGGACTGAAGAGGCTTCAGCCAACAGACCACAGACAGCCACAGAAATAAGATGATGGATTAGGAAGATGCAGAGAACATTCCAGACCCAGGACAGCAGCAACCCCTTCCATGAGATGGCCCTAACAGAATACAGTGGCCATGGGCAGTGCATAGTCGTAATATTGTATTTAGTTCTGCAAGTCCCCTCAAATTTCAGAATGGTCATATTTATTATTATTATTCCCCTTTCTCCCGCCAAACCTCCCATCTACTCTTCCTTGTTCTCCTTGAAATTCATGGCCTCTTTTTTCAGTAATTGTTGTCACATGCATATATGTATACATACATATATGTGTATATATGTGTGTGCATATATGTGTGTATATATACATATATTATATACACATATAATAGACATATAGTCTTAAATTAAACTTCTCAGTCTGTGTAATGTTATGCTTGTTTTCAGGACTGACCATCTAACGGGTGTTCTCTTCCCTGGGGAAGACTATTTCTCCCATTCGCTGCATTCCGTAGCTGTCTGTGGTCCATTGTCTAGGACCGAGCCTCATGGTCTTTTTCTGTCCACTTTGGCATGTCTGTCGGTGCCATCCTTGCTCAGCTCAGGCAGTCATGTGACTTTATGGATGTCGTTTCTGACATTCCTAGAAGACACAGTCTCACAGTAAACTCCCTGATCCTACAGTCTTTCCGCCCCTTCTCCCACAATGTTCCTTGAGCCTTAGGTAAGGAATTCATTCAAGGTTGTTCATTTTTGACAAAAGCCCAGGAGGGTCACTTGAAGAATTAACAGAACACCTACAAAGAGTCTGTGGGAGTCTTGTCGATAGCCATCTCTGCTTAGATGTCACCCTTCCCTTTTGTCTCCTCAAGACCCCGGGTTTCAAGTGACTAATAGTCACACTGCTGTTCAAGGTCCAGATGGCACTGCATGAGCATCACCTGTGACCTCAACCTTGTCAACGGAGGCACCGCTAAGTGAGGGCCATCTCTTCATTAAGTTTGTTGCTCACACATTTTTGCATTGTATACAGGGTAACAAACAAACCATTAGAGAAGGCTTAGCAGGCCACTTATTAAGGCTGCCAGTCTTCTTTTGCAGAGGAGAGAGACAGAACTAATTGCCAGTTACTAATGCTCTTCTGAACCTCTCTGACTCCCAGGGGGCTTCCTTTCCTGCACACTGATCCCTGAGGCCCAGATGTACCACCGCGCTCTGACTCCCACAGAAGACTTCTTCCTGGAACCCATAGATTCATTCTTGCCCAGAGTCTTGGGGCTTCTTGCCAGGACCTGGGGGTGTCACAAGATACTACTTTCCAGCCAAGGGTGGTCATCATCCCCCAAGAAGGCTGGGTCAATGCCCAGAAGCCAGGCCGCCAGGCGCCTGTGTGGGTGCAGACAGTCTGCTCTCTACCAGGGATTCAGTAAGGGACTATGTGGTAGCCAGGCCTAATTTAACAATACACCTGAAGATCTGTCATTGATGACCTACGGTCCTGATGTAGATACACAGGCTTCCTTTGAAACTACGTGTTTCCTGCCTGAGAGATGTCATGTGCTCCCACCTTTCCCTGGTGGTCCTCATAGCTGCTCCCTCTGGGTACACAGTCTTAACAATCTTGCATGGCTCATCAAAGGGAGCCCCTTTTCCAGCCTCCTCTCAGACGCTGGCACTACCCCTTTACCACCCTTGCAAGCCCTTCTTACAGGGTTAAAAAAAAAAAAAGCCAATTTGATGCCTTCCCAGCTCTGTTTCAGGGACCTGCCTTCTGGAGACAGAGAGCAGTGGGGAACAATGTATAAACAACTCCTAGGCCAAACATGTGCCAGACGCTGTACTGGGGAGCTACAGCCATGTAGCCATGAGCAGACCAACTCCTTGAAATTAGAGATCACAGAGGAGGTAAAAAAAAATCAAGAAGCAACCAAAGTCATGAAGTGACGTCATCAGATTGTAATGTGTGCTCAGAAAGAAGCAGGTGTTTGATGGGATGCAGGTGGGATTTGACTTTAGGAGTTGGCCAGGGAGGGCCTCCGGGGCAGAGTCTGGGTGACTGGGAGGAGCATTAGGTTGAAGAAGCAACAAGGGAAAAGACCTGAGCCTGAGATCTATTTATTAGTTGCGACCTTTGGGCTTGCAATTCAGGGAGTAAGGGATAAGGCCCTTGGAGGACTGGCCAGGGTACAGATCGGTGACCAAGTAAAGGTTTTTTTTGGGTTTTTTTTTTTTTGAGACAAAGTCACTAAGACTGGTCCAATTAGTCTGCCACCTCCTCTAAGGGCTGGAATCGCAGGCGTATGCCACCATGCATAGTACGGTTTTTTATTTTGTCTGAGTCAAATGGGAAGTTATTGGAGGGTTTAAGCAAACGATAGGATCAGCTTTAAATTGTTCCTATGGCTTCAGGTCTGAGAAGAAGCTATGAGGAGCAGACTTGGGACAAAAGGGTTTGAAGGAGAGGGCACCGCTTTGTACTTGCTGGTGGAGGAGGAAGAGAGAGAAAAAGGACTCTGAAATTTACCTGGCCCACTTCCCAGGAGGCTGGGAATGAGGAAGAGGGAGGAGTGGGGGCGGTGCTGTACTCCGTGAGAAGGGTTGGTTGGGGGGTGTTACAAGGAAATGGGGATGGGGACAGAGTTAGTTTGTCTTCTGGCTCTTTCTGGTTCCAACGTCAAGGAATTGGATATCTTACTCTCCTTTCCAGCCAGCCCCTAAAATCTGATTTTATAGGCTGTGTTGAGCCCAGGAGTCCAGAGTCAGGTCTGAGAGATAATAATACCAAGAAGCCGATTTGCCTTTTAGGGCCTTCTGCTTTGAGAGTCCAGGCTCCTCCCACCCAGCCCAGCTCTCAACTCTCCCAAGTGTCTCGCCAAAGCCTCTTTGGGCCATCTTGGCACTGGGACCTAGGACAAGATGCTCTGGTTCAGGAGACACATGTTTAGTCTCATTTATTCCTAATCTTCCCCCAGCCTCCCTCCCTTCCCCAGATGCTCTGTCCAGTGCTTGCTTCTGGGTCAGCTTCTAGAACAAGCTAGGACTGGGTGATGGTGACCTGGGGAGTGGTGGCCATGGGGCTGGACGCAGGTTTAGGCTCCTGGACTGTTTGAGAGCAGGATGGCTTCAAACTCACAATCCTCCTGCCTCAGTAGGACAGAAGAATGGGACATAATCCCTTCTTTCTTTACAGGATGAGGATGAGGGCTAGAGAGACAGGGTGACCTAACTTGGAATGTCAGCTGTGTGACGTTGGGCAGGTCAATTACATCCCTGGGAAATAATTGCTTCTCTGAGACCCTTGGGAGGTCACAGAGACATCAAGCTCAAGAGCTGCAGTGACCCCTACACAGATCATCAGGGGACACAGGAGCTGCACTGAACTCTTGTTTGAGACACGGTTTCTTTGCATAGCCCTGACTGTACCGGAACTTCCTCTCTAGACCAGGCTGGCCTTGGATTCACAGAGATCCACCTGCCCGTTTCTCGAGTGCTGGGATTAAAGGCATGTGCCACCACTTCCCGGTTGCGGTCAATGAAGTCTCGGGACCACAAGAGACAGGTGCTAAGCATCCGTCCCTAGAGCCGACAGGAAGCCACAGCATCTGGGGTAAGAAAAATCTGGGGACTATCTGCCCCAACCTAAGCCCAGAGTTACACTTTTCTCTGGCATCTTCAGGTTGTGAAGGTCTAGGACAAACTGAATGGGTCCAGGCAGGACTAATGACAATTCACAGGTTGGCAGTTTCAAATAAGGAGGCAAAGCAGTGCGATTAACTGGACCATAGGAGAGTGTGAACACAGACCTAGGTATTCTTGAGATATTCTTGAGATTTATGTTTCTAGCACCAGGCATCAGAGCAGAACCAGTGTGTGCTGACAATCCTCCAGCCTGGGCAAAGAGGAGAGATTATAATGTAGTTGAGGTTTCTTTTATATCTGTTTTGGTGCTTCTCTTTTTGTTTTTAGAGGTTTTCTTGTTTTGGGGTGTGTGTGTGTGTGTGTGTGTGTGTGTGTGTGTGTGTGTGTGTGTGTTGTGAGCCTGAGTGCCAGCATAGATGTGGAGGTCAGAGAACTGACCCCTCACTTCATTCCCTTGAGATGGGGTCCCTCTCGGCACCTGGAGCTAGACTGACAGAGAACTGGTCCAGCAGTTAGTTCTTCTGTCTCTAGGCCCTCTCAGTGCTGGGGTTATAGGCACAGCGATTACACTTGCTTTTTATGTGGGTTCTGTAGATTTGAATCAGGCCCTCGTTTTGTGTCACCTATGCTTCCTCGCCGAGCTTGCTTGCTTTGCCGCGGTCTTACTGCATAGCACTGACGGGCCTGGTGCTCACTGTGAAGCCCAGATTCGCCTCTGTTCGTGCCTCAGCCCCCAGGTGCTGTGATCATGGCTCAAGACACCATGTCTGTCTTTTATTGTCATTGTTGTTTTGAAACAGGAGCTCACTACGTGGTGCAAGCCAGCCTCAAACTCCAATCCTCCTGCCTCAGTCTTTTGAGTGCAGGGATTACAAGTGTGTGCAGCCACTTCTTAAATATGACTCTACTCAATTTTGAAATTTTGCCCTTTGTATTTTTGGTGTTAAAATATCCTCTCTTTGCCTGGTGCAATGGCATGTACCTATAATTTCAGCTACGCAGGAGGCTGAGGCAAGATGACAACTTGAGCTTCAAGGGTTCAAGACCAGTCCAGACAAATGTAGTGATACTTGTGTCAAAACAAGCAAAAGAATAGATATCCTTTCTTTTATAAATTGTGAGTGAGAATTGTCGGTGCTGCGGTTATTCATAATGAATTATGACAATTTATTCTGACCCATGAAATTTAAAACTCTGTCTACAAATGGGGACTTGAGCCCAGAGAGAAGCCACGACTCCTCCAAAGTCAGAAGCCTAGGTTATTGTAGAATGAGGACTCCCACCTAGGGCCTTTGGTTTAGCACAGATCCTTTCACTAGAACCTTCCATAGCTTCTTTGGGCCTGTTTGATTTGTAAGTGATTGAAGTCCAGCTCAAGCAGCCTTAATCAAAGGAAAAAAAATCAGGACTTTCAACTAAAAAGAGAAATTGATTCTTGGCAGAAATACACAAAACAAAAGCCTGGATTCCCGTCAGTCTCCTAGAAACAGATGCTTTCAGGACTAAAACCACTAAAGAACTAAGTGGTTCAAAGCCTCCAACTAATTTGGAAGGCAGAGGCAGGTAGATCTCTATGAGTCTGAGGCCAGTTTGATCTACAGAGTGAGTTTCAGGCCAGCCAGGGTGGCATAGTGAGACCCTGTCTCAAACCAACCAACCACCACCACCAAAAAATGATCCAATGTTACAATTAGAAGTCACACGTATTGACATGCATTGGTAATTCTAGGGCTTGGGGTAATGAAGCAGGAGGATTGTGAGTTTGAGGTCAGCCTCGGTTACGGAGGAAGCTCATCTCTTAAAACAAAACAAAAAGAAGACTCCATTACTAAGCTCCTCATCTCTTTATTCACACCAATAACACACAACACACACACCCACGCACCAGCCCATGCATACTCCTCTCCTGGATCGACTTTAGGAGTCAGTCTTTGCCTTGTTCTATCCTGACTCACAGTTTCTCTCAGGACACACCTGCAGAGTGTCTAAGCGACCCAGGTCCAACCGATGTCTCCTGCTGCCTGGGAGGCGGGGCATCTTCCGTAGCAACCACCATAGAACACGCTGTCCTGGCAGCCTCTCAGCTGTAACTCATTAGCTGGGCAATTGTGGAAGCATCTGCATTTTCTTTATTCTGTTGCTGCTGATCAGCACATGCCCCAAGAACTAAAAATACGTGGCAGGAGGTGAGCCCAGTTGGAAACTGAGTAATCGGGTGTTTTCTCGAAGATTAAACCTCCTTGATATGGAGGAGAATATGCCTGAGGCTCAGTGTGTGATTTCAATACCCAGGTGGGTAAAACCCTAAAACGCAGCTTTGAAATTCTGCCCCAAGGTGGATGGTGCCAGGTCAGGGGAAGCACCGTGGCTTTCCCTGGTGCTGCACTGATTCTATTTCCCTTTAGGTGGCACACTGAGCAAGTGGGCTCCTTTCCTACCCATCCGCCTGGCTGACGGGCGGGAGGCAGCAAAACCAGAGGAAGACAACAGACATCATTCCTAACGGTCGCGGAGCCATTAGCCCCTCACAAACAACCTCAGAGCTTGCCTTGTTCCTAATCCATTTTCCCAGCTAGCAGCCTTTATCCAAGAATATTGAAGCCACAGGACAAAAATAAAATATCAACTTCCATTTGCGGAAAATAAATCTGGATATAATACGGAGTAGAATGCAAAACTTAGATAAAGATTTTAATTAATAATTACTTTTAAAAAATGTTTTTAAGAAACAAAGTCTCCACTGTCTTGCCCAGCCTGGCACCAAATTCTTGGATACAAGTGATTCTCTCGTGTCTGTTAGTCTCTGAGTCATTGGGACTACAGATGTGTCCCACCTCGAGGTGGGCAATTTTATATCTTTTATTTTAGTATTTTAGTATGTGAGTGTATGTGTGTGTTCTTGTATACAGGCAACATCTGTTTGCCTGGAGGGTAGAGACCAGCTTTCAGGAGACTGGTCTCACTCGTCACCTTGTTGAGGCAGGAGCTTTCTTGTGTACGCGGCTGTGATATGTACTACAGGTGGCCCTCAAGTTTCTTGACAATTCTCCTGCCTCCACCTCCCACCTCATCACAGGACTGCCCAGATTACAGATGCAGGTTACAACATGTGGCCCTTTAAATATTTTTTTTATAAGCATGGTGTTTTGCCTGCATGTGTGTATGTGCACCATGTGTGTGCAGTACCCACAGAAGCCAGCTGGAGGCAGCAGATCGCTTAGGACTGGAGTTGCATATGGTTGTCAGCTGCCATGTGGGTGCTGGAAACTAACCCAGGTCCTCTGGAAGAGCAGCCAGTGCTCTTGACTGTTGAAGTGTCTCTCCAGCCCACATCCAGCTTTTAGCATTGGTTACAATGATCAGCTTCAGGCCAGCAGGCATGTGCAGTAAGTGATTTTCCATGCTGAACCATCTCTGGCCAGGATGAGCAATTCTAAATTTAAAAAGCTCCACTGAAAAGGAACGTTCTGTTGTACTTACGGCGATGGGTCAATCTAAAAGACCTGGAGCCCAAGTTTGTGTTGCTCTGTCTTAGGGGAAGTGATAGTCTTCCAAATCCCTCCCAGGTGAACTTCATCCCCAGATACATTTAGTGAGATCCTCAGCAAGGGACAAAGAGTTTGTGACATGGGGCAGACAAAGTTGGTCCCCTGAGGCTCCACCACTCCCTCTCCCATTTCTCCCCCACTGAGGAGTAAAATGAACTTCTAAACTCAGGTTCCTGCTCCATGAACCTTAAGGTGTTACCTTAGCATTCCATTAGTATAATGCATATTACAGATAATCAACTTATTAGCAAGGAAAGTTTCATCCGGGTGTGATAGCACACGCCAGTAATCCTTGCACTAGGGAGGGTGAGAAAGGAAGTTCGTCATGAATTTGGGCTGCATGAGTTTGAGCTCAGCAAGAGCTTCAGACTAAGAATTTGACCCCCAAAAACAAACAGAAGAGATGGCTCAGTAGGTAAGGACACTCGACATCAAGTCTGAAGACATGAGTGTGATTCTCAGAATCCACATGGAAGAAGAGAACTGAGTGTGTGTGTGTGTGTGTGTGTGTGTGTGTGTGTGTGTGTGTGTAACAAATGGAGAGAAAGAGAATAAAGATTTTTGTCTTTAGTTCGTTTTGGAAAATGCTGCCCATGATCTGTTAGCTCCCACGGCTTTGAGCCCCGTGGAGTCAATGCAACAGGGCAAGAATGCAGAACTGTTCATTCATGCCAAGAAGCAAAAAAGAAGAAAAGGGTCTAGGTGAGTGGTTTCCCAGTAGATTACCATTCTGAAGGAAAGACAAAAGGGAAGAGAAGAGGGGTCCCTTCTCTTGCGCCCTAAAGACCTCTCTAGGCACCACTGTATCTCTCCAGGGCCCCTGGGGACCCCCAGCCTTTACCACATACTCTTTTGGAGAACATTCAGCCTCCAAACTGCAGAACCAGATGACCATAGTGTCTCAGTCATGTCTTCTGTGGGTCCCATGTGTACACAGAGGTAACGCCACAGAAAGGACCGTATGTCCACTTTACTCCCACACACCTGAGGACAACTTCTCCAATAGGCTCAGGACAGGCATCCAGAGCTCTGTGATGATTCAGTGAGGTCTTAACTTAGTTACCCAGATATTTCATTAAACGTGATTCAGAAATATCCGTGAGTGTTTCTGGATGAGATTCAAATCGAACCAGGACACCAACAAAGTGAATTGTGGGTAGGTCTTATCAAATCTGTTAGCAGCCTGAAAAGAAAAAGAAGCCAGGTACAACAGAGTATGTCTGTAGTCCCAGCCCTGGGAAGGCAGAGACAGGGCAATCAATCCCTGGGGCTTACTGACCATCCAGTCTAGTGAACTCAGAGAATTCCTTTCTTCAAAAAAAATTCGATGAAGAGCGATTGAGGAAGGTACCTGATGTCAGCTTCTACATGTGAGCGCAGACATGCGCTCGAACACATAACTCTTAGAAGGGAAGTTAGGCGTGGTAGGTTCACATCTGCAGTCCTAGTACTCAGAAGCCAAGACAGGGGTTTGAGAACAGTCTGGGTTCTATAGGAAATTTAAGGCTGGAAAATCAAAAGGCTTGAGGTGTAGCTCAGTTGCTAAAGTGCTTGTCTACCATACTTGAAGGTCTGGATTCAGTCATTAATATCAATTCACCCACTGTGGTGGCCTAAGCCTGTAATCTTAACAATCAGAATGGTGGAGGCCAGAGTATCAGTTCAAGGCTAGCCTGAGCGATTTGAGTCTCTTTCTCAAACAAAACAAAACCTAAAACCAGAGTCGGAGAGACATCTCATAAGTAAAGTGCTTGCTGGGCAAACATGAGGACCTGTACCCCATCTTCAGCACCCACACGAATAGACTTATGTGTGTGCTGTGGGGGACAGCCTGGTCATAGAGAGGCCAGCAAGCAGGCCGAATAAAGGGTGAGAGATAGCTTTTCCTGACATGGGGTGGCCGTCCAGGGGCTGCCTGCCTCCCCTCCTCCGTGTCTGGTCCTCTTCCTGTCTAATCAGGTTGACAGCTGCCTCCTGTGGACCAGGAGTCAAATATTTCCTGCTCGTGATAGGCCAGCCACCCCTATCAGGAGATAAACAACCGAATGCCGGTGTCGTTGTCAGGGAAACAGCCCTGTAAACAAGGAACTACTCAGCACAGTGTGCTTCTCACAGAGCCCTGGATGAAAGAGGAATCCTCCCATTGAGGAATGAATTTTGGAGCAGGGCTTGGAGGCATGAATGTGTGGTTGGCTGTCGATGTGGCCTCACTGGAGAGGGGAGGATGGCAGACCCTTCCCCCGGGAAGAATTTGTGATTGTCAGAAATACAATGGAACCGAACAAAGGCTGCAGCAAAGGGTTGCTGAGCTTGTTTGTCCTCTGAAGCATAAGGCCACCTGAGGGCTGGGCTTGAAGGCGTGTGCCACCACTGCCCAAGATCAGATTTCAGTTTCTAGAACCTGAGTTAAGAAGTTCACAACAACCAGAGGATCCGATGTCCTCGTTCAGCCTTTATGGGCACCTGCATGCATGTGTGCACACACACATACACATACACATAAACAAAAAAAAATTTAAAAATAGAAGTAAATGTAGAGTGTATCGTGTCATAGAAGATTTACTGCAAGCACCAGGGATTCTGTCCTTCTTGTTTCTTTTCTTTAAATCTTTATTTATTTTATGTATATAACTACCAGAGCACATATGAGCACTCTGTCTTTACAGATCTCATTACAGATTGCTGTGAGCCTCCATGTGTGACTGCTGGACCTCGGGAAGAGCAGCCAGTGCCCTTAACTGCTGAGCCATCTCTCCAGCCCCGATTGGGTCCCTTGTTTTTAATAGACTTCGACAGGGGGAGGAAAGGGGTGCAGCGGGCTTCTCTTACTCCCCTATCCTCTTTGCCATTCCACTTCCTCCTGATTTAGCTGACAAGAAGACCCACCTCCACGGCTAGAGGAACTGACAGATATTTCTTAGGATCACAGAACCCAGACCATCCGACACTCTTCCTTAGTAACTAGCAACAGTGGGTTCAAGTCCATCATATGCTATAGCTAGAGAAAAAGAGAGAGTCAGCCCCTGGAGGAGACCCCAGCATGCAGCTGCCCGCTGGCTTTTCCCTTCCCTCCCCCAGAAAAGCCATCTCACCCCCTGGGCCCCGCCCCCACCTTTTCATAGAGGTGGAGCTTTGAGGAGCTGGTCCCTTGTCTTCAGGGACAGCTTTGAGGAAACTGATTCTTCCTTCCAACTCTCATCTTCCTAATTTGATCTCTTGGGGATGTAGGCCGCAGGACATTTGGTTGCAATAATAGGAAGTGGTACAAGCAGATGGTACATGCGTCCCTGGCAATGGGGAGAAGACCAGTTGGAAAGAGGATGTGGGAGAGTCTGGCCCAGTTAAGGCTGTGTTTTAGTTAGGGTTTCTATGGCTGCGACGAAACACCACGACCAAAATGCAAGTTGGGGAGGAAAGGGTTTATTTGGCTTACACTTCCATACCGTCGTCCATCATTGGAGGAAGTCAGGACAGGATCTCAAGCAGGGCAGGAACCTGGGAGCAGGAGCTGATGCAGAGGCCATAGAGGGATGCTGCTTACTGGCTTGTTTCCTATGGCTTGCTCAGCCTGCTTTCCTATAGAACCCAGGACCACCAGCCCAGGAATGGCACCACCCACCACTCCTTCCCCCTACTGGTTACTAAGAAAACTCCTTACACCTGGATCTCATCAAGGCATTTCCTCAACTGAAGCTCCTTCCTTTGATGACTAATGTGTGTCAAGTTGCCTCACAAAACCAGCAAATACAGGCTGTTTTCTGGAATGAAGGAAACAGGTGCTCGGAGGAGGAGAGAAGGCTAGCCCTTGCAGGTGAGTTGCCTGTGCCAGGTCCTTAAAGGCTGTCTCTTGGAAGCACAGACTCTTCCCTTGGGCCTAATGATGTCTCCTGTCAAAGAGACAATGTTAGCCTGGCATAGCTGTCTTTATTTTACAACTGTTTCCTTTGATACTTTAAGCTTCGGGTCCAATACCTGCACAACTCTGATGTAGGATTCCCCTCTGTATGCTGTGATTACCATTAATAAATAAAGCTGGCTTGGCCTGATAGGGTAGAACAGAGCTAGTAGGCAGGGAAAACTAAACTGAATGCTGGGAGAAAGGAGGCAGAGGCAGAGAGAAGCCGTGTAGCCCCACTGGAGACAGACGTCAGAACTTTAGCTGGTCAGCCACAGCCACATGGTGATACATGGATTAATAAAAATGGGTTAAATTAGCCGGGCGGTGGTGGCGCACTCCTGTAATCCCAGCACTTGGGAGGCAGAGACAGGCGGATCTCTGTGAGTTCGAGGCCAGCCTGGTCTACCAAGGGAGTTCCAGGACAGGCTCCAAAGCTACAGAGAAACCCTGTCTCGAAAAACCAAAAAAAAAAAAAAATGGGTTAAATTAATATGTAAGAGTTAGACAATGAGAAGCTTGAGCTAATGGGCCGAGCAGTGTTTTAATTAATACAGTTTCTGTGTGATTATTTTGGGGCTGAGCAGCCAGGAATAAAACAAGCAGCCTCCTCCAACACAACTCTGCACTGAGAGAGACCTGCCAATCATTTAAGGAATAGTTATTTGAAACTGGTCGTGCCAGCCGGCCATGGTGTTACACGCTTTTAATCTCAACATTTAATCCCAGCACTCAAGAGGCAGCGGTAGGCAGATCTCTGTGAGTTCAAGGCCAGCCTGGTTTCCATAGTGAGACTTTGTCTCAGAAAAGTTAAATCAAACAAAGTGGCAGTCCTCCACATCAAGGTTGACATCACAATTACCAGACTTTACGACAGCCTGCTCCAGATCACCAGCATACTAACTCTGCCTTGACTTTTTTTCCCTTCCTTTCTTCTCTTCTACTTCTTTGTTTTTTCTCTCTTTCCCTCTATCCCTTCTTTTGTTTTGTCTTAATCTTTAATTATGTGTATGTGGCTGTGTGGTTTGTGCAGGCACCTGAGGAGGTCAAAGCTGGCAGATCCTGTGGAGCTTGAGGTACAGGGGAGTGCCGGGAACCGGACTCTTGTTCTCAGCAAAAGCAGCAAGTGCTCTTAACTGCTGAGCCATCTCTCCAGCCACCTGCTTGGTTTTTTTTTTTAAATCTTTTATTTTTTTTTTTGTTTTTATGTCATACTGTGTGAGACTTCAATTTTAAGAATTGCAAAAACTTGCCATTCTTCCTCGGCTCCATCTCGTCTCTCTGACAACCTTCCTCAGAGGCATTCTCTCAAGCAGGCCTCTTGGATTCCAGGAACAAATCTGACCCACAAACATCTGTGGCAAGAGTTGAAACAACCCCACCTCTAAGCAGCAGGAATTTTCTTATCTGTTGCAAGTCTCCTAGGATGGATCTTGACATACTGAATCAATCCTGTTCCTATTTACCACCATTTCTTCCATCTGGTATTTCGGGGCAAATGCCTCTGCCTGGTCTGTTGAGACCCACCCCTGATCTGGGTTTCCAGTCTAGAACTCAAGTAACCTTATGAAATATGGCTTTAGGCTTCTAACCTGTAATGTCCTAGCTGCTTGGAAAACCACAGTTTAGCCTAGCACAACACAAACAGCTGATTGCCCTTTGACTCTGTGTTCTTGCTCCCAAACTCAAGCCTGGGCGACAACAAAGCCCTTTCTGAACATGCCTGAGTTCACAGTAATGAAGTGAAACTCTAAGACATCTTCAAGATGGGAGTTGGTCGCCAGAAAAACCAATGCACGATTAAAGGGTGGGGACATTCAGCCTCACTGTCTGACCTCCAGGGAGGGGAGAGGCATGAGAGGTTGAGCTGTAAACTCTTGAACCATAAAATCATTCCTTGTTGGGGAAGAAACCCGTGCTTTAGACTTCTTTGACTGCTTTGACCTTTGTCCTTTATCTTAAAGCCTTCACCACGTGCTTTCCTGCATTCTGTTCTCAGGGATGATCATTCTGAGAAGAATGTCATTAGGATCCCTTATTTTTTGGTCAACCAGATAGAACTGCAGAGCCGCTGGGGACCCTGCCTTTGGCTGACATTCTAATTATTTTATTATTTTATTATAATTAAAATGGTACAATGGTAATGAAATTGCAACAAGAATTTCTGAGAGCGGGGGCTGGAGAGATGGCTCAGAGGTTAAGAGCACTTGATTGTTCTTCCAGAAGTCCTGAGTTCAATTCCCAGGAACCACATGGTGGCTCACAACCATCTGTAATGAGATCTGGTGCCCTCTTCTGGCCTGCAGGCAGACATGCACTCAGAACACTGTAAACTAAAGAAAAACAAATAAATAATTAATACATAAATAAAATAAAAAAAAATTTCTGAGAGCCAAATATTCAATAAAGCCCTAAGAAATGCTGTATCTTCGATTCATTTTAATGACGAGCTGGGTGGTTCTGATAGAGCCCTCAGTGCGTGCTTGTAATCCAAGCAGAAGGATTGTGAACTGGGGAGTTAGCCTGGCCTACATAGCCCTTGAGGCCCACAAGTTTCCCCCAGCAATCTGTCCTCTTAATCACCAGACTGGTGAAAGGCTCCAGGGGGCTTCAGGACATAGAAGCCTGGGTGAGCCAGTCCTCTGGGAGGATGCAGAGGAGAAAAGGAAGGACTAGGGAGTTTCAGGCTACTAGAAGGGTGGCTTGCCAAGCATTTCATCCATCGTTGTCCAGGCTGCTCCCTAGTGTGACCTCCCTCGGAAGGGGTAGAATGGGTTACCTCTTGCCACATCTTCAAGAGCCCATGCATCTGATGAACTTTTAAGACATCAAAGCTTCTGGATAGGGTGATGCATGCCTAGAATCCCAGAAGAAGGATCATACTAGCAGGGCTAGCCTGGGCTACATAGCAAGACCCTGTTCTAAAAAAATAAAAAATAAAATGCATGAAAATTTAATCAATATGCATATGGCCCAACTGCTATTCTGAATGATCAAATCAGAATTCAAAAACATATCATGGAGCTGGACATGGTGGCAAATGTCTTTAATCCCAGTACTTGGGAGGCGGAGGCAGAGGCAGGCAGAAAGAACTCTGTGAGTTTGAGGCCGGTCTAATCTGTAATATATATTGAGTTCTGGGCTAGCCAGAGCTACAAACAAACAAACAAACAAAAAAAACGGCAACAAAAAAATCAAAACTGTTGCTGACTTGAAAGATGGGCTGAAGCAAGTAGGAGTCTATTTAATTACTGAGAAATGAGGACCCATACGCAGATTCAGGAAGAGCAACTAGACTCACAGTTGCAGACCTCGGCTTGTGTACCAGATCTAGCTCTGCCTGATTTTGTTTTATTTTGTTTTGCTTTGGTGCTGGGGTTTAAGCCCAGACTTTGCATACACTGAGCATGCCCAGCCCCTTCCTGTTACTGTAGCCTAAACTTTGACGGGAACACCATGCTCATTCACCGCTACGCTCTCCACGGCGTCTTTTGTGCAGCGGCAGCAGAGCTGAATAGTCGCACGGGGGACAAAGTCGACACAGCCTAAAAAATGCTTGCTGTCTGGCTAACTGACCTGGACAAGAAAGACTGGAGAGATGTCTTTATCATCGTCCTTTCGGGATGCTATACAAACCACCGCAGACTGGATGACTTAAACATAAAACTGAGTTTTATTTCTCACTTTTCTGGGAGCTGGGCTGTTCAAGGCACTAGTGGATTCCATATCTGATGGGGCAGCTTCCTCGTTCAAAGATTGCCTTCGGCCAGTGTCTTTGCTTGGTAGAACCGGGAAGGAGGCCTCTCTCAGGTCTCCTTTATGGTCACTAATTCCATCACCAGATTTCCATGATAATAATGACCTTATCTCAGAAAAGCATCGACTCCTAATACCACCACTTTAGGAACTAAAAATTTCCACATTTGAAGTGGTATATACTTAGCAGGGTGATTTGAGTTTATAGTAATTAATGTGGCAGTGAAGGATATAGTTATTTACTCTGTATTAATTAGTAGCATTGCCGGGCGGTGGTGGCGCACGCCTTTAATCCCAGCACTCGGGAGGCAGAAGCAGGCGGATCTCTGTGAGTTCGAGGCCAGCCTGGTCTACAAGAGCTAGTTCCAGGACAAGCTCCAAAGCTACAGAGAAACCCTGTCTCGAAAAAACCAAAAAAAAAAAAAAATTAATTAGAAGCATTATGACATGTAGGCATGGCATTGTATTAGGCAGACCAAATATAATACAGAATTGGTTCAACACAAGGGTACACTGGGAAGATGCCCTGGGGCTGGCAGGTATTCCTTGTGGACAATCTAAACAACACCTTTCTCCGCACCTCCGGCTTCTGTCTATGGCTACCCCTCTTTGTATAGATTCGTTACCTATGCATTAAAGCAAGCAAATAACCAAACAACAAACAAAACCCCTGGGCACATACAACCCCCCCACACACACCTATAGTGAGCTTCTAATCACTAGCTTGCTAGTTGTCACTAATTTTTGTTCCTTTTCATCTGCCCCCAGATGTAGACAGATGGCATTCTGCAGCCTCCCCGCAGTTCAGGGAAACTGTGAATTGACACCTGACTGATGAACATGGGAGAGAGCATGCTGCAGCCCTTTCAGGAGGAGGCCATTGGAGCTGGCAGACCTCCTCCGTGTCTACCCACTTCACCCTCTTTCTTGTAGCTGGAAATGGAATAGTTAAGATGACGTAGCCTCAGAATAGTGAGACCTTGGTCCCGGAATCACTCCTCAGAGGAGAGCTTCCCAGGAGAATCGCCAATTGCAATTCTCAAAACTGCACTATATGGTGACTTAAGCCACTAATGTTTTCAGATTGGCTAATTTTAACCATTTGTTATTTTATCTTGATCCATATAGTTGAACATAGATAGGTGTTTATTCATTTATCTGTTTTTTTTTAAAGATTTGTTTTATTTTACACCAACTTTTAAAACTTTATGCGTGCATGTGTGTGCATGTGAGCCTCCCGACCTGGGTGCTGAGAACTGAACTGAGCTCAGGTTCTCTGAAAGAGCAGAAAGGATTTTATTTTATTTTATTTTATTTTATTGAGCTCTACATTTTTCTCTGCTCCCCACCCCGCCTCTCCCCTCTCCTTCTACCCTCTCCCATGGTCCCCATGCTCCCAATTTACTCAGGAGATCTTGTCTTTTTCTACTTCCCATGTAGATTAGATCCACGTATGTCTCTCTTAGGGGCCTCATTGTTGTCTAGGTTCTCTGGGATTGTGATTTGTAGACTGGTTTTCTTAGCTTTATGTCTAAAAACCACTTATGAGTGGGTATATGTGATAATTGTCTTTCTGGGTCTGGGTTACCTCACTCAAAATGATGTTTTCTAGCTCCATCCATTTGCCTGCAAAATTCAAGATGTCATTGATTTTTTTCTGCTGTGTAGTACTTCATTGTGTAAATATACCACATTTTCCTTATCCATTCTTTGGTTGAGGGGCATTTAGGTTGTTTCCAGGTTCTGGCTACGACAAACAATGCTGCTATGAACAGAGTTGAACACATTTCCTGGTGGTATGATTGAGCATCCTTTGGATATATACCCAAAAGTGGTATTGTTGGGTCTTGAGGAAGGTTGTTTCCTAATTTTCTGAGAAATCACCACACTGATATTCAAAGGGGCTGTACCAGTTTGCACTCCCACCAGCAATGCAGCAGTGTGCAGGAAGTATCCTTAACCACCAAGTTATCTCCCAGTACTGACTTACATTGTCTTTAATTAGTGTGTGCGCGCACGTGTGTGTGTGTGTGTGTGTGTGTGTGTGTGTGTGTGTGTGTGTGTGTGTGTATGCGGTGTGTGTGTGTGTGTATGCACACATGCAAATGGGCGCAGGTGCCTGCAGAGATGAAAAGAGGGTGTCAGATCCCTTGGAGCTGGAATCACAGCTGGCTTTTAGCCACTGGATGTGGATGCTGCGAACTGAACTCTGGTCTTTACAAGAGCAGCAAGCATTCTGTTGAGCTGTTTCTCCAACTTCCTGTCTGGTCTCTGAAATTGGTCTCACTATGTAGCCCAAGTTGGCCTCAAACTCAAGGCTCCTCTTGCCTTAGTCTTTCAAGTTCTGGGCTTGCAGGCATATGCCTGCCCATGCCCTGTTAATGCTGCGTTTTTACCTTCTATTTCCCATCACTAGAGAGGTACCAGGCTCCAAAAATCCCATAAGTTGAATTGGGTAGAGTAGGTTAAATTGAGTGCCAACCTTTTAGCTAATTACTGGGCTTGGGAGCGGAATCACAGCGAATCTGGAAACCTCTACTGTCAGGGATGCACTTTGGCGGGGAAGGTTCTGTTTCTGGAAATAGCCTGGCGAGTTGGGGAACAGCAGGTAGAGGGGTGGTAAAGGGAGACCCCAGACAAGAATGCTGGCCCGCTGTGGGACTTTGGAGTGTTGGGTTCCAGCATAGCGCTGGGCAAAAGACCCTGAGTCAGGGCTCCCGACAGATCCTTTAGAATCTGCTGGGAACAGAGGGAGCGGTGTGGTGACCTAAGGCAATGCAAGGCAATTGGGGTTATTTAATCTACAAATAGAAGAATTGGCAGGGCAATTGCCACTCTCTTCAAGGATGGGAAAGGCTGTTCCAAGAGGCCAGCAGGATGGTCAAATCAGGGCAGTGAGATGGCAGCCCAGCTTCAAGAAGAACGTCCAGCCAGGAGGGAGGGCTTAGATGCCACAGAATGCTGCATTCTGGCCTTTGCCCCCCCTCCCCCTGCCCCCTCCCTTCCCACATATTCCCCTCCAATACTGAGTCTCAGAATTATCTTAAAGTGATTTACCCCATCTGCTCAAGAGAATCCAGGAGGAGCCCGTTTCAGCTCAGACCAAATAAACTTTACTACCGTGAAACAGAATCCAACTTGCACTGTGGATGTGATCCATGTTTTCAAAAAAAATGTCTCTCTGAGCCCTGGAGATGCAGAAGAGCAGCACAGAAAACTCAGGAAAGATTCTCTTCCCTCTCCTTTACTTTCCTCCCTCCCCTCCTCTTCCACCCTTCCTCCTCTCCTTCCTCCCCTCTCTCCCATCTCAGATAGCTGAGGCTGGCCTTGAACTCCTGCAGCTGAGAAAAGCCTTGAACATCTGATCCTCCCACTCCCATTTCCCAAGCATGCACCGCTATGCCTAGTTTATATGACACTCAAAGAGAAACCCGGAGTGCCATCCCGCTAAACAAGCACCCCACCGACTTAGCGGTATTCCCCCTTATTTTTTATTCAAAATGCTTTTCCTGCTCCACTTCTTGATTATAAATCGTGACTACAGATGTCGCTTACCTCAAAGGGCTGTTTTGAAGATTGGGTCCCTTAGTTTTCACAAGGCTTTGAGATGGTTATTTGTCCAACATTGTTGTAGTTGGAGCGGCGGGCTGCATCCCCGGCACCCGGCCGCCCCCACGGCTAGCTTTACCCGAAATAATTACACGGAAACTGTATTCTTTTAAACACCGCTTGGCCCATTTCTATCTAGCCTCTTCTAGGCTAGCTCTCGCACCTGGACTAGCCCATTTCTAATAATCTGCTGTAGCCCACGAGCTGGCTTACCAGGAATGATCTTAACCTGCATCTGTCTGGAGTGGGAGAATTATGGCAACTCCTTGACTCAGTTTCTTTCTCCCAGCCTTCCGTTCTGTTTACTCCACCCACCTAAGGGTGGGCCTATCAAATGGGCCTAGCAGTTTCTTTATTGCTCAACCAATGAAATCAACAGATTGATATATGACACTCCCACATCACAACATCACGTAGACAAAACGAGTCTGATCTAGAATTTGAACTTGGATCCAAACTGAGGATTTCCCTGGCCCCACCCGGGTCCTCATCCCCTGCCCTAGCTCCCACCCCCTGCCCCAGCTCCCACCCCCTGCCCCAGCCCCCACCCCCTGCCCCAGCTCCCACCCCCTGCCCCAGCTCCCACCCCCTGCCCCAGCTCCCACCCCCTGCCCCAGCCCCCACCCCCTGCCCTTCACCAAGCTGCTTCTTAGCCCACAGATGAGCCTTTTCTATTATCATCTCAGGTAAGAGTTCCTTAGTCCAACTTTTGTGTGCTAGACGTGCAAGAAGCTTCAGTCTCACACCTGGGGAAACTAAGGCACAGTGCAGCAGGCATAGTGACATATTACTTCCAGAAAAGAGTGCCAGTGGCTGAAGCCTCTGGCAGATGTCCTTTAAGTGGGGAGCTGGTGGTGACTGAACAGTGATCTTGAGAGCCCTCTGCTTTGCTCCCTCCAACCACCCTCCAGGGGATTTGCTTGCTGCTGCAGCCTTGGGTCAAGGAGAGTCGGTTGACTGATCATTTGTCCCACTGCGTGGGAGGAGGCAAGCCTGCCTATAGTCCCGGCACCCAAGAGGCCAAGATGGGAGATCACTTGAGCCTAGCTTGAGCAACTTGTCTCAAAGCAAACAAACAAGGAAGCAACAACAACAAAAAGAAAAAAAACAAGTAAAGACAAAAGTAAACTTTTAAAATTTCCCCACTGTTTGGTTTCAGGCACTTTCTGGACCTCTCAGCCCTTTGTAAGTGAAGCCCAGAGAGATGCAGCAAGAGAGAAGGACAGGCAAAACCAGCAAGATCACCCGCCCATCTGGACGTCTTGCATCAGCCCACTCAGGTACTCGCGATGCTGACTGGCCCAGTCCTTGAATGGCCTTCGCTTAGACCGTCTGTCTCCGTCCTCCCCACAAGGACATAGAAATAGATTTTCACTGCATCTATTTCCCCCAAAGTTGCTGAAGCTCTGAGTTGCTCCGTTCCTAGGCCAGGTCAAAGAGGTGTCCCAGTCTTTATCATGGAAGAGCCCAGGTTCAGAGCTGTGGCCCGAGAGCCGCTGCTGACTCAGAAGCGTGCGTGGAACAAGACCATCTGCTGGGCTGTTCTGGGCTTCCCAAACTGCAAACAGAGCGACAGTCAGAGGTGACCTGAATCGCCAACTCAACTGTGAGCATCCGGAAGACACAGGAAGCAGCAGAGCGGCCATAACTACAGATCTTGGTTAGGCAGTTTCTCAGTTGTGTCTCATCAGCGAAATGCCAGAGCGCGCGTGCGCCGGTGAGGGAGAGTGCTCCCCCTTAGGAGGGCCGTTAAAGAGGTGCCCAAATGGGGAGCGGTGGTACAGGACTGTCGTTCCAGTTACTTGGGAGGTTGAAGAAGGAGGGTTGAAAGCTCAGTGTCTGCCTATGCTTCAGAAGACCAAGTCAAGGCTGGGCCAACCAACTTCATGAGAACTCCAGCAACTCTTGCCTAGCACCCCGCCCCCCATTTCCCTGTATATACAGTACCATCGGCAGGGCGCCCTGCCGGAGGGCAGCACCAGCTGGAGTAAGATCCTGGACACTGCTAGGGTTCAAAGCTTTGCTCTTGCTATGTCACTTACAGTTGCATTTCCCAGGGAACGTGGGAAAGGGGTGTATGCGTTATCCTCTGAGCTCCCCATCTTCAAAACAGACATGGTAATAGTCAAATGTTCTTTGAGTTAGTGTGGAAAATTGGATGGCTTCGTACTTGGCAAATTCGCACTCAGAGCAATGCTTGTATAGAGAGCGAGAGCAGTGGGTGGAGACACCCCTGATGTTCTCTGCACCCTTGTGGACCTGTTGAAATTCTTCCCCAGCGTTTGGTAAACAGGCCCTCCTTGAAAACATCCTCCTCCCATCCTTCTAAGACTGGCACCTTCAATCCTTCCCTCCTTCATGTGGCCCTAGATGCATGGCATCCTTTGATCTCTCTCCATTTTCTAACTTTCTGACCCCTCCCTCTCCCATCAAAGCTGGCAGGACCCTTTGTGCATACCCCATGTGCAGCCCAGACTTCCCCAGTATACAGAACTCCAAACGTCTGTTCCGTGCAATCTGTCTTTACCCAGACACCGCATCAGGCAATGAGATGCAGGATGCACAGCCGTGGTCTCTGCCTTAGGGGAACTCTCAAACAGGGGTGGGGGATGGGGGTAGGTGTGAGCAAAGGATCATTAAACAGGACTGATATGAAAGTGGGGGGCATAGATCAGGAGCAGTACAGTACTTTCCTGGTGTGTGCAAGACCCTAGTTTTGCACAATTGGGGAAAGCCTCCTGGGGGTGACAGAGAAGGAGCTGGGAGCAGTGTCTCAGAGGAGATGATGTCTCTGAGGTCAGGTCAGTGATACCAAGTACATTGGATTCTGCTGGTCCTTGTGTTGTTGCTATAGCCACGCCGCGGGTCTGTTATAGACCCTATGGGGTCCCAGCCTGTCTGCTCTACTTCACCTTCCTACACCCCACTACCCCTCAGCGTCTACCTTTTCCTGTGCCTGCCGTGTGCTTTCCCGTAACTCTGGCTCATGGTTCGCAGCCCACCTCAGTTTGAACTTGATACAACCGTGGCTTCCTCCTGCTAGCCTTGATCACAGACCCCCATTGCCAATGCTTCAAGAACCATGCAGCTTCATTTTGTAGTTCTGAGGTTATCTAATTCTTTTTCTTTCTTTCTTTCTTTCTTCTTCTTTCTTTTTTCCTGTTTTTTTGAGACAGGGTTTCTCTGTGTAATCCTACCTGTTATGGAACTCACTCAGTAGACCAGGCTGGCTTTGAATTCAGAGCTGCCTGCCTCTGTTTCCTGTGTCTAGCAAACTTATCTAATTCTTGTCTCTCCTGTAGTTCAAAAGCAGGGTTGAAGGAATAACTGAATGAGAGAATAAGACATTGATGAGGCAGGACTCTGTTTGCTAATCCTGAAAAGCTATGGAAATTACTGTTTCCTTTAAATAACATGAATAATAATCACTTATTTGTAATAATTATTTATAATAACTATCATTTATCAGCTATCATAATACTGCTGACGGGTTCATTTTTTTTCATCCAGCAAATGTTTGTTCAGCCCTGGCTTTGGGTGAGGCACAGTTCCCAGCACTGGAATGAGAAAGCAATGCAGACATGATTCTTGCCTGCTTATGTTTGGCTGGGCACACTGACTGCCGAGGGGCTGACAAAATGGCTTAGTGGGTGCTGTACAAACCTGGGGACCAGGATTTGGACTCCCAGCATCCGTGTAAAACCTGGGTACGGCAGCACGTGTCTGTAATCCCAGTACTGAGGCAGGAGAATTCTCAGTCTTTCTGGCAGCCTGGCCAATCAGTAAGCTCCAGGTCTAGGTAGAGTTAGTGTCTCAAAAATTAAGGTATAGGAGCAAGAGAGGTCTTAGTCGTTAAGAACATCTGCTGCTCTGTCAGGGGCTCAGGTCCGACTCTCGGCATCCCCCTGTGTATTACAACCTTCTGTAACTCCAGTTCCAGTGTATCCAACGCCCTCTTCTGATCTCTGAGGGAGAGGTCACACATGTGGCACACAGACATACATGTGGGCAAATACTCATATAGATAAAATTAAACAACAACAATGAAGTGAAAAGTTAATAGTGGAAGACCCTGCCACTGACCCATAGCCCTCACGCAAACATGCACAGGCCTACACACCTGAACACACGTGTGTACACACACATACACATACCACACACACACACCTTAAAACAACAACTCCAATAAAGACCCATCTCTCTGTGAAGCACAGATCGAGGAGTCCATTGTGATCCCCAAATGCCCAGAAGAACCAGAGCGGCTGGCTAAAGACAACAGGACATTGAAGACGCTGGCAGACATGAGGTCTGAGAACAGCCACTGTCTGGTATTCAGTATCCCTGAGTGATCAGAATGTTGTCAGCTGGGGCCTGCTGTCCCTTGCCTCAGCAGCCAGGAGCGGGAAATGAAGGGCGAGCTGGCTGATCCGCTGTGGCGGCGCCGCCTGCAGGTCTGTGAAACCTGAGGACGGCTCTTGCCTCTCCTTCCCTGTCCTGGGGTGAACTTCTAGCTTCAGGTTTTTACTCCTGAAGGTGACACTTGTCCCAGCAGACACAGATGACAGGATGGGGAGCAGACTGTCCAGACAGGAGGGGTCTGTAGGGTAGAGACGGGTGAGAGATGAAGAGCCTTGACCTCAGGTCTAATTAAATGCTCTGGGGATACACTGTCCTTTATGGACATCATAACACCCTCTAATTCCCTGGTTCAGTCAACGAACATTTGCTGAGCTCCTAATACGTGCTAGACCACGCTGTACTGGGCGCTCAGGATACAGTAGCCGATGAGTTGTGGTCCCAGACTCCTGTAGATCATCTGGGCAATGTTTTGCTCTTTATTTTCTCAATCTGAAGGTGTATGTAAAGTGTAGGGTATGGCTGTGTGTGCCTGTGTGTGTGTGTGTGTGTGTGCCTCTGTGTGTGTAAATGCAGATGCACCTGTACTGCAGTTGGAGTGTGAGGTCATAGGACAACCTCCACCTTGTTTAAGAGGCAGTATCTTATTCTTTCCACCATGTACACCAGGCTAGCTGACCTGGCGGCTTCCAGAGCCTTGTCTATCCCTCCCCCATCTCACTGTAGGAGTGCTGGGATTACTGACCCCTGCCTCTACGGCCAGCTTTTTCCCGGGTTAGATCCAAACTCAGCTCCTCAAGCTTTCTGTACATGTACTTTACCCACTGAGCCATCTTCTCTCTTCTTTTGTAATTTAGTGTGTTCATTTATTTTTTTAATTACATGTGCTTTGCCTGCGTGTATGTCTATGTGAGGGTGTGGGATCCCTTGGAACTGGAGTTACAGACAGCTGTGAGCTACATTGTGGGTTGCTGGGAATTGAACCCTAGACCTCTGGAAGAACAGTCAATGCTTTTACACTGAGCCATCATCTCTCCAGCTCCAGTTCATTTTTGTTTCTTTGTCTGAGATAAGAGTCTCACTGTTCCCCAGGCTGTCTTTTTTAAAAAAATATATATATATTTATTTATTATGTATACAATATTCTGTTTGTGTGTATGCCTGAAGGCCAGAAGAGGGCACCAGACCCCATTACAAATGGTTGTGAGCCACCATGTGGTTGCTGGGAATTGAACTCAGGACCTTTGGAAGAGCAGGCAATGCTCTTAACCTCTGAGCTATCTCTCCAGCCCCTGCCCCCAGGCTGTCCTTAAACTTACACTTAAACTCCGGGATTACAGGTGCGCACCACCTCACCTAGGGTAAGATGTTGATCTTTGAAAACATCTGTTAGGATCTCAAATCAATCTTATTCAGTGTTCAACAGAATCTTCTGGAAGGTGGGACCTAGTGCAATGTAATATATAAGACACAGGAAATGGCAGGATGTGGATCTTGAAGGAGTAAATTCATGCTTGGAAGAGTGACTTTACAAACCAAGGACGCTGACACACGCCCGGTGTCATTTCCTCTTTCGTCTTTTCTTAGTTTGTATGGACTCTCCAGCCAGCAGAATTCGGAGCCCAGCAATCTTCTTTACATTGTGTGTTTGCCAGCCTCTGGTATTTTGTTATATCAACACCAGGTGGACAAATATACGGTTGCTTCCTTTTAATTAATAGGCAAGAGAGACGGGGATTATACTGGCATTTTATATTCTTTTTAACAGTTTTTTTAAAAGCTGTTTCCTTACTTGTGAGACTGGTTTGGTGGGTGACTAGCTGCCCGCTGTGCCTGTGGAAAGATCACCAGGAGATCTTAATTCCCCTTGTTAAACTTTGTTTAGTTTTTGGTTCACTCCTTCACTCCGTACTAGACTGGCCTTAGACTTGCGATTGCTTCTCCCAAGTTGCCTGAGCTCCGGGTTCACAGGTGTGCTGATACTAATCTTTAGTGGGTTCACCTAACCACAGGAGTCTGGCGTCAAGGCTTGGTGCTGAGAGGAGGCTCCAGAGCACTCCCGAGTGTGTTCTCCCTATCCGTTGTTTCATTTTTAGTAATTTCTGGCCGAATGAAGGTCAAGCCCTGGACGCAGGAGGACAGACCGGAAGCCTATTCAGAGATCTTGCTTTCACTACGCTCCTCACACCCAGATGCCCATCTGCATGAGCTCCGCTTAAGCAGCCTCGTTGGCTGGATGCAGGCACAGCTGAAAGGTCTCCCTGGTTACACAGGAGCTCCTGGGGGGGGGGGGGGTCACGGACACAGCCTAGGCCTCCTGATCGTCAAGCAGCTAAGAGCACACTGTTCCCCACTCGGGCACTCCATAAAGTCTAATTGATTAGCTGATTGGAAACAACGGCTACAGAGTCAAAGTGCCTGGAATGACAATCTCCCAGGGCTGCAAGCCAGTGTGGGGGCAGGGGGAGTTCAGAAACCCCGTGATTTCAAACCACTGTGCTTGCTCATTCCCAAGGCAAAATTTAAAGTAAAAAGACTGAAGCAATTATTTTAGAACAGCGCAGAATGGCAACCCCAATAGTAGGGGAATAGCTAAGCCCACCGGTTATATATTAAGATTTTGAAAGGGTCTATGATTATTTAAAGGCAAGGATGTTGTCTATTTCAATGCAGAGAAATGTATAGCAGATGCTAAAGGGGGAAAACCCAAATCTGTAAAGAATGCAGACGTACACACACATGCACACACTTAAAAAGACAAGAAGAAAGGTTGGCTGTGCAGTAGCTCATTTTCAAATCTTAGATTATTATTGTTTTATTATCTTATGTGAATGGATGTTTTGCCTGCATGTATGTCTGTACACTTCGTGCATGCCTGGTGTCCATGGAGGCCAGAAGAGGGTGTTGGATCCTCTGGAACTGGAGTTACAGACAGTTGTGAGCCGCCATATGGGTGCTGGGAATAGAACCCAGATCTTCCAGAATAGAAGTGAGAGCAGCTGGTGCTCTTAACTGTTGAGCCATCTCTTCAGGCTTTACATTTTTGAAACTGTGTTTTTATTTATTTACTGGGGAATGATGCCACAGTATGCATGTGGAGGGCAGAGGATGGGTCAAACTTAGGTTGTCAGGCTCCTGAGGCATCTTGCTGGCCAAGTAGCCTATGTTTTAAAATGTAAAATTCATAAAGCAAAGAGACTGGCTGTAATAGAGTCAAGTGTCATGGGAGAAATCCCTTGTCTAGATGGTCCAAGGATCATAGCACCAACAATCTAGATTATGTGACCTTAGCCACTTCCCTCTCCTTCTCAGCTTGTTACATGTATGGTGAGAATTATAGAGCTTGCCCTGCCTGTCTTACCAGGGAAGGATGGATGTAAGGTAATTCCAAATCTTTCTCTACCCCATGACATATATTCATAGGCATAAAAATAACCATACCTTTGATGATAGGGTCTAACTCACACATGGCTTGGAAATTACAAAATATTCAAGATAAAAGAGGTTTGTGTGCTGGTTCTTGTTTTTCCATCCCAGCACTCAGGAGGCAGAGGCAGAGGCAGAAGGATTTGTATGAGTTTGAGGCCAGCCTGGTCTATATGTATTGTCTCAAAGATAAATGATATATAGATAGATAACCAAGAGAGAGATAGATACATCACACACACACACACACACACACACACACACACACACACACACACACGGGGGGGGTATTTTTCTCTTGATCTGAGACATTGCGTGCCAGCCACTTGACAATCACTGTCTCAGCTAATCTTTCCACTTCTCTGAGAGGTCAGACTATTATTAGCTCTATTTTCAGATGGTGCTTAGACAGGTTATATAACGTGCCCCGATGCATGAGTCAGGGGCCTGGCATTCACATTCGGGTCCAAAGTCTGGCATACCAAATCTTCCGCTGGGCATTCAAGATGCTCTAAGGGCACGTGGGGTGAAGATGGCAGTGTCTGAGAAAGGGGGCTGATGGTAAGTTTTCATGAAGATGAAGCAATCTGCTCCTTCCTGGTCCTTCCTTTCTGCCGCCCTTCCTCTCGTCCTCCCTCCTCCTAGACAGCAAAATCAGATACCATCTCTGGGGATGAAATGCAAGCCAGGACTGGGTCAAGTGCCTCCAGCAGAGTTAGTGGAAAGAAAATATACAAATAACTGGAAGGGATGGACAGACGTGCCACTCAGAAGTTGAGGAGCTGTTTCTGAGGATGTGCAGCAGGCGCTGAGAGATGTTTCTGCACACGGTGCCATCTGGTCCTGCTGGTCAGCAAGCGTGAGATCCTGGGGGAACAGATTGAGAGAAAGTCAGCAAAATAACATCCAATGTCATTGTTTTTTCACATCTAGAGCGATCTAAAGAAAAGGCTGGCCACTTTGGTGTTTAATGGGTCCAGGCAGGCTCCTGCATCCTGCCTTGATGCTTGGCAGCTAACACCATTATAGCAGCTTCCCATGGGAAAGAAAGGCAGGAGGTGCTGGGGACTAGCTGACCTTGACTGCCTCTGTCTACAGAACTCCTGTGTATCTCACTGCGGAGAAAGACAGCAGCTAAAGTGGATTAATCCCAAATGGGTCAGTCTGTATCGTGCGGCATATGTAAACTTTGAAAGGTGTTGGGAGCTGTGAGCCCCCAGATCCTGAATTCCTGGTAGACAACTTGTAATACTTGCTGCTGCTCTGAGCACGAGACCCTCAGGAGTTCCTGGTGGGTTTGGCTGGGGCGTGGCTCTCAGTTAAAGATCCATATATAAGCGGCTCTGGTACACAATAAAGGGGGCATTCTTGGGGCGTTCCTGTTTCAAGGATGATCTGTGTCTCTGTGTCTGTGAGTCTGTGTGTTTAAACCTCCAGCCCCTTGCCCAGTTCACGAACTGTATGGTGGCGCATAGAGCACAGATGGGTGTGATGTGCCGCAGAAAGATATGGGCGCGTCACAATTAGCGCTTCCTTTAGCTTTCAGCAGTTTTCCCAAAGCTCAGGAGCAAGGGAAGCTATGTGAAGCAATCATGCCCCGACTGTGATGGGCAGCTCTGTTGGGAGAGTGTGGGGCCATGAAGAGTGGAGAATAAATACATTTGCTAAATCCTGACCCGCTGAGCGCTGAGCTAAAAGTGGGTCAGCCTGACTGTCAGGTGTGCATAGGACTTTACAGGACCCGTAACTCACCTGCCATTGTTCTGATCTGTACCAGGCTTTCTGCTCTCCTCCCCGACCAAACAAACGCTGTGGTGACACCACCATGCCCTATTCTTATTACAAACTTCCATATCCTTTCATGGTTGCTAATAGCCGCCACAGCTGCCCTCAACAGGAGGTAACAAACTTGGGGTTTTTACCTTTATAACCCCCCTGCTGGGGCTGGAGAGATGACTCAGTGGTTCAGACCCTGGTTCAATTCCCAGCACCCACAACTGTCTGTAATTCCAGTTCCAGGAGACCTGACACACGTGGCAAAACACCAACGCACATAAAATAAAAATAAATTTAAAAAGAAAACAACAACAACAAAATAACCCCCCTGTTTGGGGTGCCTCTTTAGACATCTGGTCATAAGAGTGCATGTCCCTGGCTGATTTCGTGTGGCTCACCAAAAACGTCAGATTCACAAAGAGCTCACCCCGGTCTCCTCTTGGGTTACAAGAGGAGAACAGCTGGGCTACAACAATAGCTCATGAGATAGGAAGAGCGTTTGAGGGCTAAATGTATAAAAAGCAGAAGATCAAATGCTTTAAAGGGGGTTTGGAAACACAGTTCAGTCTTCAGTGCACTTGCCTGGCATGTGTGAAGCACTGGGTTCAATCCCCAGCCCCGCACAGATGGGTAAAGTGGCGGGAGCCAGGAAACCCAGCAGCTGGGAGATAGAAGGAGGAAGAGAGTCAAGGACCTGTCGCCTCACATGGGTCTGGGTGACAGGAAACTCTGTCGTGGAATATTATTCTAACTAGGCACAGATGTGTTGCTTTTGTTTATGCTCCATTTGTTTAATGATGTAAGGATGCATGTTTAAGTTTTTCTTTTTGTTTAGGGGCTGGAGGGATGACCCAGTGGTTAAGATCACTGGCTGTTCTTCCAGAGGTCCTGAGTTCAGTTCCCAGCACCCACATGGGGACTCACAACCATCTGTAATAGGATCTGACGCCCTCTTCTGGCCTGCAGGTGTTCATACGGAACACTCATACATAAAATAAAAATAAATGAAATTTTAAAAAGGATGTGTGTTTAGTTAAGTAAAGATGTGTTGCATCTGTTTCACCTTGCCTGGCTAAGGCACCTGATTGGTCTAATAAAGAGATGAATGGCCAATAGTTAGGCAGAGAAAAGATAGGTGGGGTTAGCAGGACAGAGAATAAATAGGAGGAGAGATCTAGGCACAAGGAGGAAGAGAGAGAGAAGAGAAAGAGCGACATACCAGTGGTAAGAAACCAGGCAGTCGCCAGGCAGTCAAACATAGAGAAGTAGTGAGAGTAAGATACACAAAAGTCGGAAAGGTAACAGGCCTCAAGGCAAAAGGCAGATAAAGAGAAACAGGTTAATTTAAGTTAAAAGAACTAGCCAGAAATGAGCCTAGGGTAGGTCAAGCATTCAAAACTAATAATAAGTCGTGATCTGGGAGCTGGTTGGTGACCTGAAAGAAAAAACCTGTTCCAAAGCCCTGTCTTAAAAAACAAACAACAAAAAAAAATCAACAAAAAAATCTTAAAAGAAGTGAGGTGTGTGGCAGAGATTTGGACTGCCCACTGATCAAGCTGTCATTGCTGTTGGGAGTGGAGAGAGAAAGGCCATGGCAGCAAGAAAACCAGCTGATGTAAAACCAGAAGGGAGTTTGCTGGAACCCACAGGGGAACTCCCCAGAGTCCAAGCTGAGACAACCACAGAAGCCCACACAAGTCCAAACGCCCAGATAGCAGGAACGAGTGGGCAGCCAGTTTAGGGTTTGAGTTGAGGTTCAAATGAAAGAGAACAGTGCTGGTTTCTCTGGTTCAGACCTGAGGAGAGGATCCACTAAGATCACATCCAGCAAGAAAGAGGACATGCTGCCAAGTGATGTGCTGTGACTAAAAAGAAGGTGTTTTGTTTTGTCGTCTTGGGACCCCTTAGCCTCAGGTGCACTAGAACACAAGGTGATGCACCAGAGTGAAAACTCCCCCAAAGACTTTACCCCCGCGTTGCTTCATAACATGGATGTGTAACATCGCAGTTCAAGATACTTGCTAGGCTGACTGGAACCCAATGCCTCCATTGCTACATGAACATTTGCTGTGCTTACTCTCACACTCAACCTGGGGGTGGGAGGGTCAGCATGTATTCTCAAGAAAATGAACCCAATCTATGAATGGTGTAGTCAGAGGAGCACTGTCTCAGGGTCTTGTCAAATGCCGTCTTAGTCACTGTTCTATTGCTGTGCAGACAACTCTAACAAAAGGAACATTTAATGAGGGGTTTGCTTACAGTTTTACAAGTGTAGTCCATTATTAACACAGCAGAGGGCATGGTTGAAGGCATCGCAGGCATGGTCCTGAGGAAGTAGTTGAAACTACATTCTGATCCGCAGGTAGAGTGAGCGAGCCTAGGCCTGGTATGGGCTCTTGAACCTCAGAGGCCACTCCACTGACACACTTCCTCCAACAAGGCTGCACCTACTCCAATAAGGCCACACCCATTCCAACAAAGACCACACCTCTTAGTCCTTCTAATCCATTCAAATAGTGCCACTCCTTCATGACTAAGCATTCAAATATATGAGTCTCTGGGGCCATTCATATATATAATTGATATTTATTGATCTCTACATTTTTCTCTGCTCCCCTCCCTGCCTCTCCCCTCCCCCTCAGCCCTCTCCCAAGGTCCCCATGCTCCCAATTTACTCAGGAGATCTTGTCTTTTTCTACTTCCCATGTAGATTAGATCCATGTATGTATCTCTTAGAAGCCTCATTGTTGTCTAGGTTCTCTGGAATTGTGATTTGTAGACTGGTTTTCTTAGCTTTATGTTTAAAAACCACTTATGAGTGAGTACATATGATAATTGTCTTTCTGGGCCTGGGTTACCTCACTCAAAATGATATTTTCTAGCTCCATCCATTTGCCTGCAAAATTCAAGATGTCCTTGATTTTTTTGCTGTGTAGTAATCCATTGTGTAAATGTGCCACATTTTCCTTATCCATTCTTTGGTCGATGGGGCATGTAGGTTGTTTCCAGGTTCTGGCTATGACAAAAATGCTGCTATGAACATAGTTGAGCACATGTCCTTGTGGCACGGTTGAGCATCCTTTGGATATATACCCAAAAGTGATATTGCTGGGTCTTGAGGAAGATTGTTTCCTAATTTTCTGAGAAATCGCCACACTGACATCCAAAGGGGCTGTACCAGCTTGTACTCCCACCAGCAATGCAGAAGTGTTCCCTTTTCCCCACAACCTCTCCAGCATAAGTTGTCATCAGTGTTTTGATCTTGGCCATTCTTACAAGTGTAGGATGGAAATTTAGAGTTGTTTTGATTTGCATTTCTCTGATGAGTAAGGATTTTGAGCATTTCCTTAAGTGTCTTTCAGCATTTTAGATTCCTCTGTTAAGAGTTCTCTGTTTATGTCTATATTCCATTTTTTATTGGATTATTTGTTCTTTTGATGATCAATATCTTGAGTTCTTTGTATATTTTGGAGATCAGACCTCTGTGGGGTTGGTGAAGATCTTTTTTCTGGGGCCGTTCTTATTTAAATCACCACAAAGTGCCATACCAATGGTAAGTGTCAGAAACAGAGGTTAGAACTAAAGTCTGCCTGGCTTAACACATGTGCTATCTGGCACTCCTGCCCTTCTGTTGGAGCCAAGGCCCCGATACTCCACAGGAGGGATGGGATCTGAGCGCTTAGATGGATGACTTAGGGGTGGTCTCAGTGGCTGTTGTATAAAGACTCAGGTGGGGCAGATATGTTTGAGGATTCACAGCCCTTCAGAACCCACAGGTGCTGTCTCTCCCAGAGCAGGGTGCTCACGTATCTGGGAAAGAAAGGGTTGCTGACGCCTGGAAGGTCTACCTTTCAGGCCTGCTGACCTCAATCCATGACCCAGTCTCTGAGCAGGCAGGGAGGTAGTAAGGGCACGAAGACTTCTAGGATCTCCCTGTAGTCTTCTCTTACTTGGTCCCACTCCTTTGGAAGGATCCTCTGTAAGGAACTGGGAAAGACCCTGCTTCTTTTTCCTGATACGTTTTAGATGCGTCTCCCTCCTAGGTCTGTGTAGTAAAGATCTGCAGTCAGCGGCAGTATTGGGAAGAGACGAATCTTTGATAGGTGGGACCTAGTTAGTTACTGGGATGTACTTATGAAGGGGGTCTTGAGGACCTGACCCTTTTTCTCCTTTGTACCTGGCCATGGGGACAACAGGCCTCCTCTGGCGAGCACCCTTGCATGATGGTCTATGCTGTCTTAGGCCAAAAGCAAGGGAGTAATGGTAATGGATTGAACTCTTCAAAACGGTGAGCTAAAATAAAACTTAATCTTCACCATATGGTGGATACTTATAAACCAGAAAACTTCCTGTTCAGAGGTGTGATTACAGCAGAGGCAAAGGCTACATCCTCAATGTGTTTTCTTCTGTATGCTATTAGACTCTAAAATGTCTCTTTTTCTCCACCAATATCAAGATAACATACCACCAGAATGAACCAATGGGTGAAACAATAGAGTGGAACTTTGGCTAGGCATGAAAGCTCCAAGAGGATGCTGGCAAGGCTCAGGGACCAGCAGGTCTGTCCGTTGCTTCATGATGGTGGGCACAGACAATGACTGGGGCAGTTGTCTGAACAGAATTCCTAGTCTTGGGTCCCCAGAAGAGCGTATGATACTCTGGAACACAAATATCACTTATCAGTTGGTCAAGTTGGTGGCTCATTCTTGTAATACCAGCGTTAGGGATGCTGAGGCAGGAGGCTCACTGTAAGTTTTAGGCTACATAGTGAGTTCCAGCATAGCCTTGGTTACAGCATTAGACTGTGTTTGAAGAAAATAAAATGAAAAGAAAAGCCATTCATCAAGAGGACCCTGAAGCACTCACTGTGTTCTGGCCTCGTTCTCCATATTCCGCTGAGATTGGCCAGGCATAGAAAACATTTGTGTTTTCGGTACAGTGAGAAGCCAGCACATCTCTGAAAGCATGAAAGAATGGCCGTCAGGACAGCCTGTGTTCTTCCTGGGTACCCTTACCTGTCCCTGCAGACAGGCAGGGTCTCTGTCGGCAATTCCCCCAAGGGGAAACAGTCAGTGGTACAACGGCATAACTGAATGGGGTCCCCATCAACGTCTTCCTCCTGGGTCACCCATCATTGTCTCTTGCCTGGTCCCTACTCTTGGAGGTGTCCAACATGGAGTTGAAGAGCTAAAAGGGTGAGTCCTCTGGCCTGAGTTTGCAGAAGGGCCTGGCAGAGGGTTCTTGGCGCGCCATGAAGAGCTCTCATCTGGTAGTGTCAAGCCCTCTGAGAGTACAAACAGCCAGAGGCCCAGCCTTCCCTTCAAGTTGAAAATAGGATCATTGAGAAAAGCCTGGGACAAAAATAAAACTGTGTAGGAGGGACAGAGCGGGTGTCAGGGATAAATCTAGCACACCAGAGGCCAAAATTTCACCACCTCCTCCACTAGGAGGGGCTTTGGCCACTTGTCTTGGCTAAGATGGCATTCCACACTGCCTACATTATGGCCCCCTGGAGACCCCTATCCTGCTACTCACAAATATTTCTGTTTAGCTTTGTAAACAGCATTTGCAGGAGATGAACTCAAGGCATCCGGAAAGTCCTCAGCACCAAAGGGCACCTGACTCCTCACAAATCCTCCTTGAAAGATCTGTCAGAGCAAGAGTCGCAAAGCTGGGAGCCTTGCCATGTGCCTGTTGTCAGCCGAGACAGGAGTGCTTAGGCCTAGGAGTTTAGGCCAGTGTGGGCAATATAATGACATGCTGTCTCAGAAAGAGGGGCCGAGGGCTTTGGAGAGAAATGTGGTGGGTAGCGAGTCCAGGCCAGGTATGGTGGTGCACAGCTTTAATCTCAGCACTTGGAATCTAGGCTAGCCTGGTCTACACGGCAAGCTCCCAGAAAGCCAGGGCTACAAAGAGAAGACCCATCTCTAAAAACAAACAAAACAAAACAATTAAACAACAACAAAAATGTGGTGAACCCAAGGTTGCCCGGATGTCAACAGTCCTCCCGTGTAAAACAGGGACATGACGGTGCCCATCTGAAAGGGGAGAAAATGGTGCCTGGCTGCAGTGTCACAGGAGCCACTAGGAGCCACAGCTGCAGTTAAATGAGACCCAGTTCCTCTAACCTTTGACCAGCGACTCCATCTTCCTCTATCGCCTTCCCAAAGAAGGAACTCGTCTTGTCTTTGGTTCTGCCAGTACAGAAGGCAGACATGCACACTGTGAGAAAGCTGCTTATGGAGGGAAACTCCATTCTAGTACTTACTTCACTATTGTTAAACATCGGGTTTTTGCAAAGGTTGGGGAGAAAAGAAGCCCCTGGCTGGGGGGGGGGAGACCGAGCAGGTTGTTAGCAAAGCGCTTGTTTAACAGGCTTATGAAGCCTTGACTTTGGGCTCCACATAAAAACGTTCTGATGTGGTGATGCACCTCTTGTAGTCCCAGGGCTGGGGAGGCAGAGACAGGAGGGTTCCTGGGATTTGCTGGCTAGCCCATCTGGTCTATTGCTCAGCGGTTAAGCAATGCACTTCGAAAGGTCCTGAGTTAATTTGCAGCAACCACATGGTGGCTCACAACCATCTGTAATGAAATCTGGTGCCCTGTTGAGGAAGAGACCTGGTCAGTCATCCTCATCAACTTAGACCATGAAACTCAATATGGACAAGTTCAACAGAACCGCCATATATGCGCTGCTCATGCATGCTTCAGCATTGCCAGGGCATACATTTCAATCCATTCATTCATTTTATTCTATTCTATTCTAACCAGTGAGTCTCAGGACAATGAACAACCCTGTCTCAAAGGAGGTAGATAACATCCCTGAGGAGAGACACCTGAGATTGCCTTCTGGCCTCCATATTCCTACACACACATGTACCTGCTCATACATACGTTAGGGGATAACAGGAAAAAAATGCCATTCATTGAGTATAAGAATAAGACTTAAGAATAAGTCTTGGGTCCTCTCAGTGCAGGTCTTGCCTTTTTCCCTAAGGCTCCATTAAGACTTCCATTGCCTGCCTTTTTCTACAAGATCTTACTCTGAAAGACCAACCTAACAGGTTTGTTTAAACTAATGTGCATATTTCTGCTAC
Organism: Microtus pennsylvanicus; assembly: GCF_037038515.1. NCBI lineage: Eukaryota > Metazoa > Chordata > Mammalia > Rodentia > Cricetidae > Microtus > Microtus pennsylvanicus. The sequence goes on along the minus strand of NC_134592.1, from coordinate 36,701,657 downwards.
AGTGCTTTATACAAGCTCAATTTTATAAGGAGATGAATTCTCAAAGAAATAAAAAACTTTCAAGAGGATGAGTATGTGTGTATGGTAAGAGCAAAGGGCCTTCCCAGAGACTTCAAAGGCCACACTGCCATGCTCTGTGGCCTCGCTAAGGCTCAGAGGCCAAGCCATTTGGGTTTATCAGCCCAGCCTGCATAATTTTGTTTTTGAGACAGGGTCTCTCTCTACATAGACCTGGCTGTCCTAGAACTGGCACTGTAGACCAGGTCTGAGCAACTTCAAAGCCCTCCATTTTCTTTCTGGAATCAGGAAAGTAGTCAGGGGTGGGGCAGAGGAGTTAAACAGAGCCAAGGTACGCGAAGTAGGGAAGGGATGCTTCCTTCAACGGCCTTTCTCAAGGCACATGGCATGGCTAGGGAGAAGTAAGGGGCTGTTTCTTCAAGTATAGCGTTCATGTTGTGCAAAAGGGGTCTGGCCCACTAGCCTTTTTTAGAGTATCTCCAAGCCTTCTCTAATTATGGAACATACTGGGTTATTGTCAGCATGTCTAAGAACTTCTCATCTCATGGACAGGTATAGGCAACCCGTATGCTGCTGTGACTCCATATTTACCTTTGGCCTGGGGCTGCAAGAGCCAGGCAGCACTGGGGTGGATTCTGGTTTCTAGAGAGGGTCAGGGCTGACAGCAGGGCCACACCCTCCTTGCCACCAGCTGTTCTGGTTCAGGAAGGTGTGATGTATATAAAATGTCAAGCATGAAGGGCCCACCCTCCATTAGCACCTGGGAAAAGGGCCCCAGAGTGGAATAGATGAGTCACCGGCAATCCAGGAACAAACACCAGTATATTTTATGTGCACAATTATGAAAAGGAAGAGACAGACAAACAGACATAGCAGGCAATGGGCTCACACAATCAGCTATGTGCCTTTCTCAAGAGCTGTCCAGTTGGAAGACAGTCCTATCCACTTCAAAGGCCCTGTTCCAAAGCCGGGGCCTACAGCTCGTCCAGGAATGGATGGCCTCAGGGTGGAAGGCACTCCGTCTGCCTGATTCAGAGTTCATGGCTAGGCCTCCCACCTGCCTCCTGCAGCAAGGCTTCACACAGCCCAGAGCTTCAGAAATAGATTCTCCTGTGAGCTGACCCACTCAGCAGCCTCCTGGGAGATCGGTCCATGAAGAAGGAGGGACCAGAACAAAAGGGACTCACAGACACTCCCTATGTATTATTGCTGTGAATAAGCACAGGCCATTGTGACTCTCTGGCATGAGAAGGGGACAGGGCACTGGGAGCCTAGCGTTCATCCAAAGCAACTCAACCATGCAGGGCCGCATACTCATGACATCTGCACCTCTGAGATGGCTGCCTTGGGCTCCAGAAACAGCCAGCAGACTCCCCACTGCTCAGAAGGGCTTGATTACCCCAACCTTTGTGCCCCCCCAAGCACTAAGGGGTTGGAGCCATGAAGACAGGCAATAAAGCAAGAGCTGAAGTCTGGGCTACACTTGGTGAGATCTGAGCCTGCAGGCCTGTGGTCAGGCCTTATGTGTAGCTTCCCCTGGCTGGGGGGACTGTGTGCCTATGAGGGACCATAGGAGAAGGGGGGCGGGGGGACCCGCATAAGCAGACCACGATGCTGAATATTTCCAGGCAAGCAGCTTCGCTCCAGGAAACCGTCCTGACATAGGATTAAAGGGCCTTGAGAAAAACGGTGTCAGAGGGTTGCCTGCCAGGCGACATCTGGAGTGCTGAGACCGGGGGCCACCCAGTGGCTTTCTCTGGTTGAGAATTGGAGTCTTACTGCTGGGACACCTCAGCAAGCCACTGGATTCAGTTGTGAAGGTAGGCGTGAGGTGGCCTGGAGAGGCGTTAGGATTCAGGGGCTTGAGATCACATGGAACTGGAGGAAGGGACCTACACAATAAGGAATTCTCTCCACTTGTGGATGGAAAGCAGCCACTCCCTTTGGAAGCCTGGACTCCTGTAACCCACAGGGCCATGGAATCAGGGCTACAGTAAAACCAAAAGCAGCTCGTCCCCCACCCCAGAATGGTGTTTGGTGATGAGATACCTACTCAGAAAAACACTTCAATCTGCCCTGGCCAGAGAAAGCTGTGGGGAAAGATGCCACGGAAGGCTGAGTCTTTCTCCAGCGGCAGGACGTCCCGCTGCTGGCTCTGGCCTGCTGCTGTCTGCATGCTTCAGAGACTCTCTCTCCATGTGGCACTGCTACCTTTTAAATGATTTGTAAGAAAGAGAAGGCCGACTTCTATCTCAGAGTCCCCAGGGTGGCCCAGAGGTGACTGCTGTGTGGGATGGACCTCATCCTTCAAAGAGTAGAGGATAAAATCAGAGGACCTGGAATAAGGATTTCACCTGTCCACTGCCTGCAATGGACCCAGCAGCGTGGGGGAAAGCTAAGACGACAGAGCTGACAATGCCCGAGTGTGGCAGGGTTAACACTATTTGAGGAACAAGCTCAAAGGGTCATCCCGGCCAGGGGTTTGTAGGAGGAGCAGCTCCGAGAGGTGGCTGCCGAGCTGAGGCTATGGTAGAACTCATCTTTTTCCAGGAAGAGGCTCCAAAGAGCCTTCCGTGGTCTTCTACATCTGCCTTGTTCCTCCGTCTCACAGGAAGCCATATTGACTGGCTTGCAGATAAACCAGAGTGGGCATCTAGAACCTAAAACTCTGCCCCTCCACAGTGGATCTATAGAACACTAGATGTACATTGGGTGGGGGGATACTATGCATTTTCAGTAGGACTTCTGCGGGGAGGGGGCACCAGGCTGCACCCAGCCCCCCATATGAAGGTGGAGGGAAGGTTCCAGGAAGGCAGGTGGGGTCCATTTTAGAGCCGTGCCTCCAGCCACTGCCGTGTTCTCTAGGGAGCTGGGAGAGGGGGAGGATACGGTGACGACACAGAAAAGCGCTGCCTGCTCGTGGTAAATGTCTTGAACAAAAGAGAAAGGGGAAACACCACCGAACACACGGGATTGAAACCTCCAAAAGCCCAAGGTTGGTGGGAATCCAGCACCACAGGGGCCCCCAGAAGGCCAAGGGAGCAGCGTGGGGCCCTGGGGGAGGGAGAGGGGCCAAAGGAAGTTTTCCCAGCCCTTGCACAGGAACAATGCCACCAAGCAGCCTACTGGCTGCTGGGTCTCTCTCAGGCTGCAGCTCAGAGGCCCTCAGGGAGGTATTGGTTGCAAGCAAGCACCTGAATATTGCCTAATGGGACCAGCCAAAGCCCAGCTGAAGCCAGGGGGCAGGTGGGGTGGTGGCCCCAACGGCAGCCAAGGCCTCCTCAGACCTTGCCTCTCACCTGTGGCCCCAGAGTTCATGTCCCTTCGCCAGGACAGGCCTGCTGCTTCCAAAATCATCCATGAAGTCCAGTTGTTTATTGCCCAGGCCCTAGCCCCCAGGATGGGTGGAGAGCCATGGACCAGTTCCAGTGTCCTTCTGCTGTCTGAACACCCAACTTCCCAACACCATCCCTCTGCCCACCATATGTGGTTGCGTTTGCCCTACTGGGCTAAGGCCCCGTTGGGGGCAGGGCTTGTGCTGAACCAAGGGATAACCCCCCCAGCTTGGTCTCTGTCCTTGGGTTCCTAGAAGAGACCTTAGGTCTTCACATTAGTCTTTTCACTCAGTCGGTCTTGACGTGGCCATTGGCCAGGGCTGGCGGACTAGCAGGCTCCCCGGGCTCTGCGTCCTTGTCAAAGCGTAGGCGGAGGGTGTTGCGGATGATAAACTGTTCCATAATGAGGGCCCCACAGAACCAGGGCACAGCGTACTCCAGGGTGATGAGACCCATGAAATCAAAGTCGAACTGGGAGTAGTCCCAGGGACAGGCGTTGAACTGGCGCAGAATGAAGCCGGTGGTGAACTCCCACAGGTAGGTCCAGAGCGTGTAGATGAGGCAGCGCACCAGTAAAGGACAGCGGCCGCGCAGGCGCAGGTACATGCGCTCCACGATCAGGATGGAGGTGCCATAGATGAAGAGGGCCCACACGCTGGTGACCCCTGGGAACTTCCAGTTAAAATTCACCACAAACTCCCAGGCCGCCGTGAACATCACCTCGCAGAAGTAGCCGTGGATGGCGTACAGGTACCAACGGGACAGCGCTGTAAGGGGCTCGGCAGAAGCCATGGTGACAGCTTGGGCTTCCTGCTGGGGATACAGGGAGACAGATGAGGGGAGCTACCTTGCACGGTTCCCTGCCTCCTGATCCCCCTCAAATCTGCTTTCACCTTTCTCTATCCTCTTTAGTACTTAACCATGGTCTCAACCTTCTACCCTGTCACCTCAGTTCCTGGTTCTCTGTTAGCCACGCAGGCAGGCCCGGGAAAAGACAGGAAGAAAGCCTAGTCCATTAGCTTCCTTTGAGAAACTCTACTCAAAGACTATGTGGGAATGTTTACTGAACTCTATAACATTCGTGGTTATCTGAAGTCAGTTGAAAACTCATCTGCCTTGATCCATACCAGGTGCTTCTGGGACGCTGTTTCTCTTCCTGCTTTTTCCCTAACACACACACACACACACACACACACACACACACACACACACACACTCACACACTCTCTCTCTCTCTGTATCTGTCTCTCTCTGTGTGTCTGTCTCATAAACACACAACACTAACAACTTTTGAGTCTCTTTCATGTGTTTCTCTCTCATATATATGTATATATCAATATTATAGCTATATACCACCATTTTTATAGTTTTAAGTGTACGAATCAAGAGCATTAAGAGCGTTCATAGTGCTGTACAATCTTTGTTGCTATGGTTTCCAGAACCCTTCTAACATCCCGAACAGAATCTCTGCACCAGGGCTGGGATGTTGCCCAGTTGGTAGAGCTTGCCGAACTCCATGCAAACTGGGTGTGGTGGTATATGCTTGTAGTTCCAAAGAGGTAGAGGTTGGAGAATTAGGTCATCTTCAGCTACAGAGCAAACTCAAGGGCCAGCCTGAGCTACATTGAGCCTTGTCTCAGAAAAGAGAAGAAAACCAATATTGTTAAATGCCAACCCCCACTCCTTCTTCCAGCTGCTGGCAGCCATTAGTTCAGGCTCTGTAAATTCAACAACTCTCGTCATTTTTCTCGTGTAGCTGACTTATACAACTTAGTGTTGTGTTCTTCGGGTTGATGCAGGTTGTAGCCTGTATCGGAACAAATCCCCTTCTTTTGAACATTCTGTTTCCCCACTGCTCACAGATGCCTGGATGGCTTCCGTTTTTGAACAGTGCTGTTACACTTGGGTGAATAAGCATCCCTTCAAGACCTGCTTCCAGCTTCTTTAGATCTATACCTAGAAGTGGAATCACCAGGCTACGTGGTAACGTGTGGCAGCCTTTCTGAAGAACCTCTGTGCTGAGTAAGAGAGATGTCTTGTGGTCAAGAGCACTTTCAGAAGACTAAGGTTTAATTCCCAGCACCCACATAGTGGCTGTCAACTGTCTGTGACTCCAGTCCTAGGGGTTCTGGTACTCTTATCTGGCCTCCGTGGGCACCAGGCACACATGTAGTCCACAAGCATACAAAACACAATCCATAGCAGAATAAGCCCTCAAGAACCATGCTGATGCTGGATACATTTTACAGCCTCAGCAGAACAGGTACAAATCCCAGTTTCTTTGTATCACTGTCAACATTTGGTTTTTCTTTTCTCTGTAATGTCCACCCTAAACTAGATACCTAACTATGATATCACTGTGGTCATGTTTTATTTTTAACTGCTACAGTAGATGGGATTTGGCTTGCCCTTTTTCCCTTTCTCAAACCTCACTGCCAGTCTTCAAGGCCTGGCTTCCTCCCATCATGCTTCCCTAAAGCCGTGTCTGGCTCCTAGGCCTCTGACTTTCTTCTAGCCCCCTGTCTTAGAGGGTCTGGACCACTCAGGAGGCCCATTATCAGAAGCCAGTCTGTTTACCTTTTGATGAACGAGCCCTTGTTCTCTAACACTCTGAGGGAACTCCTTGAGAGGGACTGCTTCACAGTCCTGCCAGCCAGCTATGGCCCCATGCCTTTCTTCTGTAAGAGTCTAAGGAGCACATCTTGTTTCTGCAGAGGGTAGTGGGGAAGAACTCACAGTTTATCAAGAATGAGAAGTTTTGTCAGCTACCTGTGGGCATCCGGCTTCACATCTATTAATCCTCTCTCCCAGGCAGGACAAAGGACAGAGGTTACCAAGGTGGCACCTGTGGTTTGCCTAGCTGATTGAGAATTCCAGCACCATCTTTTGGCTATGCAGGCCTCATTGCAATAATACTTACCCACCCTTATGCCTTGATCACATTTTTAAAAAACTTGTTCTTAATTAGAACTCAAATGAAGGCAAGTGTGGAGGCATGGGCCTGAAATTCTAGTCCTTGGAAAGCTGAGATGGGAAGATCGCACGTTCCAGGCCAGCCTGGGAGACTTAGCAAGACCCTTTGTCGACACAGTTAGAAGAAGGGGTGGGGAGATCAGTTTGCCTACCGCTAGAGGCCCTGCATCTATTCTCCAACCCTGTGTAAACAGGGGGGGGGGGGGGGTAGAGGCAGGAGGGTCAGAAGTTCAAGGTCATCCTTAGCTACACAGTGAGTTCCTGTCCAGTCTGAGCTGCAAAAGATCTGAGAGAGGATAGATAGGTTGGGGGGGGGGGAGAATGGGAAGAGAGGGGAAGGCGGATGTTTCACTCCTGTTTTATATGTGAGCCTGGGAGGGAACATCATCTGCCCCACATCCCCAGGGTCATAAACAGAAGAACTTAGACAAGAGCCAGTTCTCAATCCTCACTTCAGACTCAGCCTCCTGAACAGACCTGTGTGTCCTGTCCCTTCCTCACTCAGAAACATGTAAGCCACGCTCCCCCCTACCCTGTTTCCTAAGGAAATGTGATAGCATCCTTGGCCTGCCATTCAAGACCCCAAAAATACCTCCTCCCCCTTATTCTAACCACTCAAGCCTCCCTGTCTGAGTCTTGTTTATTCTCTTTGGTATGCCTTCTCTCACCCCTATGAGCACAGCCCCAGAGTCTGGGTGATCTTTAGAACAAACCTCTCCTCCCCCAGCCACAAATCTTCTTTCTTCTCTGAATTTCCATAACAGCCCACCCATCTGATGCCAATTATTTTGCTAAATTCCATTGATTATTTTTAGTTCCAAGCCAGACCTTACCCACTTAGTCAACACAGCCTGGACCTCTTCCTTCAGTAATCCAACTGGATTCCTTCTCTTTCCTGGACACCTCCTCCTGGTGCCCTGTGGGCACTTCAAGCTCTTTCCTAAATCAAACCCAGTATCTTCCCCAAAACCAGTTTCTCTACTTTGACCCTTCCTGATTAATGGCTCCACCAAGTAACCGTTTAGAATTGAGAGGCCCTTTGTTACCCCGAGTTTCTGGATGTCCAGACCTATGTGTCAGGTTCATTGACACCCCACAGTGTGAATACAGGACTGCATTCAGCACAGAGATGATGGTAATTCTCAATTGTTAGCAAAAGCCCCAAACCATATCCTAAATCACCGGTCATTCCTATTGTAGCTCAGGCACCTGTGGGTCAGATCTCAGCTGGCCTAAGACACGAGGCTGTGAGTCATCTGAGGCTCTGCTCTGAGCTCAGCTGGGGAGGTTACTGGGATGGTGACTATGCTCCATCAGTTTCTTGCCGTCCCCCTGGCCCCAGTAAACTAGCACTTATCTCCTGGGAAGTGATAAGTCATAAGGCTGAGGACAAGCCAGGCCAACCGCACAAGTGTTTTTCACTCTGGCCAAGAGGAAGAAAGAAGGGAGGAGAGAGCCCTGGTGTTTGTCCAGGGGTTCAGCGGGAGATAAGGCGGAACTTCTAACGCTCCGAGCACATTAAGTTAGCGATGGTTGATTGCAATTCATCGTGCATCTCAAAATAACGAGTTGGGAGGATCGAGTTTGAGTGCTCTCAAAATGACTCACGCTTCAGGTGATGCTCCGATTACTCTGATCTGATTATACCTTGTGTTCAGGCATGATACTGTATACATATGAAATTTTACTATATGTCCCTCGAAGAGTTTTGTGTTTGGCCGGGTCTGATGTATCCCAGTCTGGCTTCTGAATCCACTGTGTAGCCAAAGATAACCTTGAACTTCTGATCCTCTTGCCTCTCCCTACCAAGGGCTGGGATTACAGGCGGGTGTCACTGCGCAGTGCACAGTGCTGCGATGGGAATAGAATCCGTGGCTTCCTGTACCCTAGGCAAGCAATCAGCTGAGCTATATCTCCTCCCCCCATTCAAGGTATTTTTAATATTAAAATTATTTTAAAAAATAAAAAGGCAGCCTTTTTTTTTTTAAAGAAAGTCCTGCTTAAGGCATGGCTGTAAACATCTCATTGATCAAAGTAAATGACATGACAAAGCTACTAACCCTTGGACTTTGCATCTTTTAAATCTCTTGGGAATCTGTCTCCGTGTTGCTGCTGTTCTGGTTCAACCATATCTCACAGGCAGCTCTAAAAGTCTCCCAGCCTTGTCTTGCCTACTTCCAGTTCAAATCCATAGCAAAAGTGTATAGAGAGAGTGATCTTTCTAAAATGCCAGTCTGATGTTTCTCCCCATTAAGAGCCCATTAGTGGATCGTCAACATCAGCATCCCTCAGAGATAGCTGGCAAAGTCCTCCTGGGCCCAGCTCTGCCTCTGGATCCCAGCCAGCTCTGTGCTTTGGATCCCAGCATCACTGTCTTTGCTGGGATGCTGCCTTTGCACGCCCTTAACCCCACCCCTACCTGCCATCGTATATGAACCTGTCATTCTTCAAGGCTCAAGTGCGGTCCACTGACCTGTGCATCACCCCCATGCACCTTGTTCATCTGTCCCAACAGCTAACCCTCACTTTGCTATGATTCATCTATAGCTAGCCCCAGTTATCATCTGATGAACATTTCACACAGTGTGAAGAGAAAATGCCAGGACACGAAGCTGTATAATTAACATTGGATTTCACAAAGGTATATTCTTGTGTATATGTGCAAAACATTCAGCACAAGTTGTCTCTGGGTGAGATTATATATATGAGTCTTCATTATATTTTTCCATATATTCTAAACTTGACAAATAAATGGATCCAAGGAAACCTGAAGTCATGTAAAATTGATGTAGGTTTTCCCTCCTGTGCCATCCTCAATACAATTCACAGCTTAGATGTGTGCAGTGTAGTGACCAAGCTCAGGAACCCTATATCCATTTGGCCATAGTCCTGCCTGATAGCCCAAACCTGTGAGATCCTTGGCAAGCGACCTCACTGCGCCCAGCCTCAGTTTCCTTTTAAGTAAAGCAGGGGTAATAGAAATGACGATCAGTTATTGTGAGGATGGGTTACCCAGCTACTACTAAACACTGCAGATAAGGGCTAGAGAAATGTCTCAGGTTAAGATCATTTGCTCTTCTTGCAGAGGGCTAGAGTTCAGTACCCAGCATCCACATGGTGGTTCACGACTGATTATAACTCAAGTTCCAGGGGGTCCAATGTCCTCTTCTGACCTCTGCAGTAACTTCATTTATACAATATACTTACATACAAGCAGACAAACACTTACATATAAAAAATTTTAAAAAGCAAAATCTTAAAACACACACACAAATATTTCTGCAAAGATCATATCCTTTCTGGCATAGCTTCTCTTGCTCCTAGAGGGTCACCTTCCACTATGCCCCTGCCCTTAGCCAGCCTGCTGGCAGTCTTCCCCCCTTGGCAGGCTTACAACATTGAGCCACCGACCCAGGAAACCCTATGAAACAATAGCCCTACACATGTAGCCTGGGAGAGCAAATGTGAGGTCACTGCTTCCCTGTGGCTGCCCACAGCTGAATAAAGAGGAAAGGGCAACCATGAGGGTCAGGCTTGAAACTGGGATAGACTGAAAGAGCAAACCTTCCCAGCCCAGCCTTGCAAAGCTCCACTGTTTCGTAAATTTCCTCCACAGACGAAGAAAGACGGACTTGGGCCACAGGGAAAACACAGGAGGGGCTGACAGGCTTAAGGCAGGTGGCCTGGGCACACAGTTCCGAGACCACTGGGCCTCCTAACCTGACTCAGGCCCCTTTGAACTCAGGTCTGTCCACTTGCCCTGCATTCAAGCCCCTGATCCTTTCCAGGCAGGGGATTCTGGGATGGGGAGTTTCCCATTCTGAGGTCTCCCCCAAAGTAGCTTGATATGACTATGTGGATCTCTTTACAAGCCACTGTGTGTATGTGTGTTTATGTTTGTGTGTGTGTGTTTGTGGGGGGGGGTATGTGTTTGTGTGTGTGTGTTTGTGTGTGTGTAGTGCTGGGGATCAAACCCAGGACCTTATACATGCTAGGCACGTGTCCCGCTACTACACTCTTTCCCCAGCCCAGTCCTCCCCCTTCTTCACATTGACTTTAAATCCTGCTCTGCTTGTCTCTGATCTCTCCTTCCTAGAATGGCCAAGAATGGTTTCTCTCCTGGGAACCACCAGGTCTAGCTTTCCCAGGTGGACCTCACAACTTTATCAGCAGGAGAAGGATGGAAAGATCTCATGTCTAAAGAAGAGAGGAACCTAGAACCAAAGGGAGCCAGCTCGGGAAGAAAGGGGGAGGACAGAACAGGGAACAAAGGGAGTCCCAGGCATGGTGCCATTTCTGGGCAGCAAGACGCACTTGGGCAGATGGAGGAGGGCAAGCATACCTAGGCAAGGTCAGACCTTGACCAAGGGTTGGTGGCAGGAGAACACAGCTGGTCCACACAGAATGAATGTGGGCAATGAGAGACCTGGCTGGGGGTGGAAGACAGGGTGGAGACAAAAGAATTCGAGAGTCTTTTTGGTTGGGTTTCAGCTCTGTGTGGTGGGAGGTGCTCGGAGGAAAGGTAGACGATGCTGGCTTGAGAACATTTCAAAACATCACCCTCGACTCCCATGTCCAATAGCCACAGGTGCTGTGCCTGAATTTGTGTCTAGGACAGGCTCTCCCACCCTCTCATCCCACACTCCACTGGATCCACCAGGCCCATGCCTGGTTCTGCCCTCCCTCCACCTGGCCTCCTTTACCCTTATGCCCCCTTTTCAATAAACTCCTTGCTCAGCTCTGGAATCACAGCCCTGAGAAAGTCTCCGGCAGGAGGCAGCAGCTCTGTGGACGGCAGCCTCCTTCTCCTGGTGATAAGCACCCCCTTTTCTAAGGACCATGACATAAAGAAGGGACAGCCCAAAGGGAATCGGGGTGGCACAGAGGGAGCTGGCTTCTTGCATCCTGTCCCTAGAAGCTCCACCTGAAGTCTCAGAGTCTGCTGAGCTCTAACACAGGGGAGCATTACACGGAATGGGCAATGGAGACACGTGAATCAGCCTTCAGAGAGCAGGATAGGCAAAGCCAGACGGAATGGCCACGTTTGGTTTTCCCATAAATTCTGATCTTATTTCAGGAAGCAAAGATGCGGCAACACAATGGCTCTGGGGATTTCTGCCCAGGAGAACATCTTACTAGGCTCAAATGGCATCCTATTCTCTGCCTGGGCTTTACTCCTCACACCCAGGCACCCAAATCACTACAATTCCATGCTCTGAGGAGCCACACAGTCCATCTAGGAGCTCTCTGGGCAAAGGCCTTGAGTTCTGTCTCTAGCAGGATTGGGACTGGGGGTCAGAGGAGTCAGTGGCGGCCGAGGACACTCTACAGCTGAGCTGCTGCCAGATCTGAAATGGCCATGGGCTTCCCTTGTCATCAAGGTAGAGGAAGGAAAACAGACACGCATCAGGGACAGAATGGGCCAAGGGAAGCCAGTTCCTATGGCCAGTGGCTAGCTCAGATGCCACCAACTTCTACCCCTCTTTCTCTTCACAGGCCCCTGGGATCAGTGACCCTGAAGGTCTTGATGAGGGAGTCCCCTCACCTCTCAAATAACAATAAAAAAAAAAAACATGTTTTAACTCGGAATTCGGAAGCTCATTTTACAAAGGGGGAGAAAAGAGGCAGAAAGAGGCTAAGTCATTAGCCCATGGTCCTACAGCTTTAAGTGGCTGGACTAAGAATTAAATCCCCGTTAAGTCTGGCTCCGGAGTCTTCATTCCTCCTAATCAGCACCCTGAGCTCCAAAGGCTGGCTCCAGGCTCCTCAGAGGTACTACATTTTCAAGGGGCTGTCTCTAGATACCGGGCCGACATCTGGAGTATCAAGAAGATTCATGTGTATGTCTCACTGAGTCATTCAGCACGCTCAGAACTAAGTGTTAGACATAGCATAGGCTCCTGCTCTATTTCTCAGAGCAAATTCTGGCAGGAGCCACGCATGGAGTACTCCAAGGTCAAAGCTAACCCTCACAGGCCTACGGCAGCAGCCGCCCTTCAGGGTTGCACAAGTCATGAGCCGTTTAAAGCCCCTTTGCCAGTGCACACATTACCTAGGACTTTCCTAACTGCCAATCCACCCGGGTATGGAAATCTGAGACAGCTCAGCCCTACTCTGGAAATGCCAGCCAAGGGCAGTGGCCTGTGTGCAGGATGTCCAGAGGAGCCATCTGTCCAGAGCCGCAACAGCCAGGGTGTCAGAAACAGCCATCCCACAGGAGATTTGGAAAGGATTCAGACACTGCGCATATCCCAGATGGGAAGGATGACGGTGGTAGTGTTCAGGGGAATGGAGTCTATCCTGGCCCAGAGATCACTGGGCTTGGGAAGCAAATGGGGGCCACGGGCTAGGAGGCACCCTGTGCTTTGTCTAGGATGCTCCTCTCAGACATCCATGTGGCTGTCTCTCTGTTGTCACTCAGGCCTCAACTCAGCTGTCACCCCTCGGATGAGACCTTCCCTGAGCCCCTGGACTTTTTATTGTTCAAATCGACCTATCTTATTTTCTTTGTAGCTCTGTCGAATAGTTTGCTGCTGTCTGTGGCCTTGCTCCAGTCGCAGTGAAAACTGTGGGGATGAGGCTTGGTTTTCTTTCTGATTCCTGGCGATGGTGCCTGGCAACGTCTGGGGTCGATGAGTGAATAGATAGATGGGTGGGTGGATTGACAGGTAGCTGGATAACGAGGCCCAAACAGGCCCAAGGCCTTAAACACGATGCAAATGGGTATAGCTCAGCCTTTCTCCTCTCCTCTCTTTGGGAAATAGAGTCTTTTAAGATGTTTTAATTCTAAAATTTAAAAACATCTCTTTTTGTTCCAATTACCAAAGCAACAGGCTCACAGCTAAAATTTAAATGTTATAGAAAGAAATGACGTAGTAACCAAAAGAACCCCTGAGAACCTCGGAGAGAAAGTCACTATTAACGGTGCCTTCTGCAGCCACCCTGATTAACCTCTTGTAAAAGAAGCCAACCCTGGCACCGCAGAAAGGAAGAACATTCGTAACGAAAGCGAAGCCACAGAGCCAGTATCTCTTCCCCTTTGCAGTCTTCTCCAGGTGCACTATAAGCCACTGTAACATACAGTCTGCTAGTTCCCATTTTCACGGAGATCTGAACTATTTTTTCTAAGTTCTACAGCCTATGTGTGCATCCTTGCAATAGCTATATAATACCCCACCAAGTGGAAACTATAATTTACCCGACTAAGACATTCAACAAAGGTAATAATTGTTTTCCATTTCCCCTATTACAGAGAGCACCACAGAAATACCTTTTATGCCTGTAACAAAAGAAATTTTCTTCTCTGAGACTATTTCATAATAAAAGATCCATCTACCCCTCCCTCCCTCCCTTCCTTCCTTCCTTCCTTCCTTCCTTCCTTCCTTCCTTCCTTCCTTCTTTCCTTCCTTCCTTCCTTCCACCATTTTTGTGTATTTGAAACAGAGTCTCATTGATTCAAGGCTGGACTCAAACTACTGATCCTTCTGCCCCCCCCAATTAAAGACATGCTCCCCCATATCTAAATAGCTTTCTTGGTCTCTTTCTTTTCTTCCTTCTCCTGCCCAGACAGGGTCCTTGCTATCTAATCCAGACTGGCCTCTATCCAGATATCCCCCTGTGTGCCCTCCAAGTGAGGGTTTACAGGCATGTGTTCCCATGCTCGGCATGAAGATCTCTTCGTGAGTAAGTCCAGAAGTGGAACTTCTGGATCAAAGGTGGGACAGTCTTCACACTAGTGGTGTAGCTTGCTATGGGAACCTGTGCCATGTGATGAGTGGGTTTCACATCTGGGTCACTACATCGCCACAGTGACCTCCATGAACATCTTCCTCCGCCCAGTCTCCCTCAAGTCCAGGTTCATTCATCCTCTTCTGGCTGCAGATCAACTCAAGAACACCTCCTCAAACGGCCTGTTACTAGCACACTGACTTTGCATGCAGAAGCGGACTGGTAAATAGGTTCTGATCCTTAGCTAGGAGAGTCGAGATCTACCTACAGCTGAGAAATAACCCAGGTGCCCTGTTCCCACTCCCTGCACAACTCCAAGAGACCAGCCCATGACCTCTTTAGAGTCTGCCCAATGAAGATGACCTCAGTGCTGAGCTAGCCAGGGTGTCAACTGGCCTGTCCTGCTTTATTGGAACTTCCTTCTTTCTGGTCCCTGATCCCACCACTGTATTGTCTGCTCTGACATAATGGCCTTCCAGCCTCTGGGGGCTAAGAAAAGCATCCAATTGTCATTCTTTAAAGTATCATCAAGGAAAAGCCAGAGGCAGAGCCTGGGATAGAGGCCAGATGAACTCTGCAGCCAAGGCCTTTCGCCCTATGTGTGCTTGTCTGGACTAAGGAGCCTCTGTTGAAAGTGTTGCCCTGCTGACTCCCTCTCCCTTTTATTAATATCTAATAATACTAATAATAGAGCCCTGGATGCTCTACCCAACTCCTTCAGAGCCAGTGCATTAACTGCTCATGTTGTGGGGGACAGAATTCAGAACTCTAGGTAAGGCATAGCCCCCACTGTTTGGATGGAAGCATCCAGGAGCCTTGATGAAAAGGACTTGGGAAGATACCCTTTCTCAGGTGCCAGCTGGGGCTGGCTCAGTTTTAGACACTAAAAGATGGTTCCAACAGTGACATGGCCTGAAACTTCAGCATTTCCCTCCCTGTAGCTGTGTGACAAGCCCTTAGACAGGAAGAAGGCTGAGAACTTGAACCCCACGACCTGTGCCCATACTGACGAGGTGCCAAATGGAAAGACAGACAGGGCCAGTGATCCCGTACATGTCTGGGGCATACTCACTTAACACAGCCTTGATTGTGTGGCTAGGAACAGACATCAGGATCACTATGCAGCTGTCTCCCGGTTTAACCTTGTCTTGGTAGCAGACTGGACCTTGGTGCCATTCTCAGCGATGTGGACGAGCATCCACCCCAGAGCTCAGCTAATTCTTGGCTGGTTGGCTGGCAGCTTCCAGGTGTTTCTGAGAGTGAAAGAGAAGACCATCATTAGCTTAATCCACCCCCAGCGCTGAGCCGCCAGGCCAACCAAGAGGTAGCTCTAACACCAAGTGCTCAGCAAGCCGCTACCAAGGTTCCCTTCCTAGACCCTTTCTGCCTCCTTTCTGCTCAGGGCAGGTCACTCCAGACATCAGAGCCTGGGATGGCTCCCTGGTGATCATCTTGAGGGGTTAGCAGTTGGGGGCGTTTTGTGGCACGCATCATCGAATGCACACTTTGAAACCTAAAAGGAGATGTCGTTTTCGAACCCAGCTCCCTTCTCAGCTCCAAAGCACACCTCGCCATGCAGTGGAGACATCTCTTTGCAAGGGTAGTCAAGAGCCTCAGGGAAGGCAGTCAACACAGGATATTTGGGTAGCATTTGGAGAATTAAGTCTATCACACAAGTAAACAGAGGACAGCAGAAAGTGTGCTGAGTACCCTCCCCCAACCTGAGCTGAGTCTGGTGGTATATCCTCTAATCCCAGCATTCAGAAGACTTAGGCACAAGAAAGTCCCCAAGTTCGATGTCAGCCAGGGCTATGAGATGAGACCATGTCCAAGAAACAAAACACAGCAACAGAAAGTCCCAAACCTTACAACCCACTGCCATAATACTTATCTCATGCTTAATGAGGTTCTTTATGGTAAGAACTGGCTATAGCCGATAGGAATCCTACTTCATATGGCCTTTTACCACACACATTCTAGTCTCTCACTAATATCCCCATGACATTTTTTTTTTTCATTTTTACAATACTGGGGACTGGACCCAAGATTTGGCATATGCTAGGCAGGAGCTTGACCACTGAGTTATATCCTCAGATCTTTAAAAAATTGTCTGTATAAAGGAAGATATACACAATCCTCCCCTCCCAGCAGATAGAGTTACAGGCTTGGCTAGCGAGACTATCCAGACCTGAGCATTTTCTTCATGAAGATTCCAGAATGATTTGGTTCCAAAATGAAGGTACCAGTCCTGCCTTCGCACGCCCCTTGATACAGCGCTGTCTATGCAGACCCCCCAGACAGGACTTTGCCCAGCACAGGTGGCCACTTAAAAGCTGACAATTACGTGGGGGTGGCAGAGAGGTGGCACTGTCGCCCCCGCCGATGGGTAGAACACAGAGGTACCCACTCGTACTGATGCCCAGGCATCTTCCTTCTGCCCAGAGGCTCTGAGCGGAAACAAATCCTCTCCTTCTGTCACCTGAGCCAACAACCTGTAAGGCCACAGACTGCTGACAAATTTGAGGGCAGGGGCCTAAAATGTACCCTGCCAAGATTGCCTTAGGGGCACACTTGTCCCCACGTCTGCTCTTCCCCTGGTCCCCAGGCCTCTGCACAGAGAAAGTGAAGGCCTGCGCTGTGGCTGAGTAGAGGCTGCTATGCCCAGCCTTGCCTGCCTCTCCCCAATTCCTCCATAAACAGGAACTTCAGCCCTCTCTCACCTGTTCATCTTCCTCCCCTCTCCTAGCCTGCCCACCTGGGGGAGGGGGCAAAGGTCACCCTGGCACCTACCTATCACCTTTAGGAAAAAGTCTTAAGGAGGCCTGTTCCATATCCTCCACCTTTGTCGTGTGACATGTGACCTGGGGAGTTCGATCCCCCCCCCCATGTGCACTTCCCCTTTCCTGGGGCCTAGGCAGGCCGCAACAACAGCACATGTCAAAACAGAAACAGAAACCAAAAACCACATCCTGCTCCTTCAGCCGGCTGCTGCAGCAGTCCACAGCAGGCAGGTGACACCACCATGCCGTGGTCAGAACGGGTCTCTTTGGGAATCCCCCTCTGACTGAACGTCTCCTGTCTCTTGGTCTGCTGGCTTTTTCTCAGGGGTGGATAAGATGCTAGGGGTCACAGGTGTCCCACCTTTTCCTACAAGGGCACAGACTGTCCCCAGATCCCTCACACACTTGGGCCTTCAGGAGCAGGATCCAGGGCATAGAAGCTCCAGGGCTCTTTTGTGGGTCATGTAGCCCGAGTCAGAAGTACAGGCAGTGTGTGAACGTGCCAAGTGCTATCAGGGCAGCCAATATGCAGACAGAGTTGGACCTTCTCAAGTTTATCAACTTGCATGATTCTCTTAGGACAGCCGTGGAGCAGGGAGGTGGTGGTGGGGACAGCTACTAAGGCATAGGACGTTAAGAGATTTGGTCAAATCTACATCTCTGACTCAAATCCAGGCCTTGGGCACCTCACGCCTTTGAAGCCCTGTATACCTCACCTTCAAGCTGCTTCCCTACTGAACTTCATCTTCAAGGACCATGTCTCCTCAGGTCTTCCACAGTGTCATCTACCCAGGCCGTCCTATGGCCAGTTATTTTGCACACATACAAGAATTTCTTTTCAGTTTCTCCATCGGTACGCCTGAGGTGGTCCCGGGAGATGGAAGAATCAGGGATGACTACTCGGCCTCAAGCCCCCACCCCTCCAACCCTCCCCTGCCGCCTGTCACCTCCTACTCTTCCTACCGCACTGCTGTTCTGTGAAGCCTTCCTCTGGGTCATCCTGGCATTACGCTCCCACAAGGTTTTGACCACGTTTCCCCCAAACATGTCATCCCCTTTGAAAACAGCCTCACTCACGCCGGGGTGAATTTCTGGAGACCGCAGGTCTTCTATTGGATGGCTGGATAAGCAGACTAGAGAGGGATCCTGTGGAATTCTTGGCTGATGGAGTCATCTAGCTTGGTATTAACCAAAGCTAGCAATGCCTGGAGTTTGTCTCTAATATCTAGGGCGCCTTCATGGAAAGGGAACGCTCCCATTAAAACAGCATCAAAAGGGTTCTACAAGGCTGTCTTTGCGGATGGGAGGAGCAAAGGGGGTGAGCACCTCTCCTTCTGCGTCCAAGCATCATCACAGACTGGGAGTGGGTGGCCTGGGTCTGGAAAGCACACAGGGAGAGCCATGCTGGGAACAGTGTCCCAGGCAGGCATCCCTGGGGACACCACAGGCTCCTACGTAGGCAGAGGTCGAGTAGGTCCGAGACAGTGGATAACAAAACCCATTCTGTGGCTTCTACCGTGTGCACGGGCAGTCGGTTCTCATAAGGATTCATTTCCCAAAGAGGTTTAACCAGCAGCTGCTGGCAGGAAAGTCCCCTGCACCAGTCTCTCCTCTGTAACTATTTAGGGTAAGCTGGGCTTGCGGGATTCAGTCTGCTTCTCTGACTGGAACCTAAATCCTCTCGCCTACTCCATCTTCATGGCCTGGGACTTTCAAAGGGAGCCAGAAAGGGGTCTAAAACACCATTTCATTTGCAGGCCTTTCCCCTGAGAAATTCCCAAATCTCCCAGAAAAAAAAAATAAAGATCAACTATCTAAGTCGAGCTTGGCATTTGCCTGTAAACCCAGCTCTCAGGAGGTGGAGGCAGGAGGATCAGGAGTTCAAGGCTTTCTTCAACTACTTATGAAGTTCCACATAAAACCTTGTCAAAAAAAAAAAAAACAAGCCCACAAGCCCACTTACAAAAAAATTGATGATTCACCAAAACAAACAAAACCACTCTCACTATCAATAATCAATACGGAATATT
Organism: Microtus pennsylvanicus; assembly: GCF_037038515.1. Taxonomy (NCBI): domain Eukaryota; kingdom Metazoa; phylum Chordata; class Mammalia; order Rodentia; family Cricetidae; genus Microtus; species Microtus pennsylvanicus. Next base: position 36,682,793 of record NC_134592.1, on the reverse strand, counting down.
TCTCTAACTAGTTCTGGGGGATTCCCTACACACACACACACACACACACACACACACACACACACACACACACACACACACACAGAGAGACAGACAGACAGACAGACAGACAGACAACGGAGAGAGAGCGTGCAGACACACACACACACACACAGAGACAGACAGACAGACAGAAAGACAGACAGATGGAGAGAGCGAGCGTGCAGACACACACACACAGAGCAGACACACACACACACAGAGCACACACACACACAGAGCAGACACACACACAGAGCACACACACACACACAGAGCAGACACACACACACAGAGCACACACACACACACACACACAGAGCAGACACACACACAGAGCACACACACACACACAGAGCAGACACACAGACAGAGCACACACACACACACAGAGCAGACACACACACAGAGCACACACACACAGAGCAGACACACACACAGAGCACACACACACAGAGCAGACACACACACAGAGCACACACACACAGAGCAGACACACACACAGAGCACACACACACACAGAGCAGACACACAGACACACAGACACACAGACACACAGACACACACACACACACACACACACACACACTCCTCCACAGATACCCACTGCTTACCCTAACAGTTTATTTTAACCCTCACATTACACCAAGATGATGCCAGATCCCACAGATTTCAGGACTCAGTCCCAGACGGCTGCCTCACCTCAGATGCCAATCACAAGCAGGTTTTCACCAACACTTCTGACCACTGACGACAAACCATTATTTCCAGGCCCCCTGATTCCACCTGATTCATTTGCTCTGAATTTTCATAGAATTCACAGAAACACATACCTTGACCTGGGCAACCGGATGGAGAAATAAGCAGAGCGAGGTTAAAGTGGTGGAGTTTGCATTCCTGGCACCCTCTGAGCAACTGGGAACACAGCAATGCTGATGTGATTGTCAAGAGTTTTTATACTCTGAGAGGTTGCCGGCTAGGGCTAGAAGGCCCAACCCTCTAAGCTCTTTGTCATGAGGTGTTTTGGTGATTGGCTCCACCCTAAGCATTTCATTAGTGAAAACAAGTGTAACCAAAGGGGCTCATTCAACTGTGTTAGCTTATTCTATAGTGAGACCAGTCCTAAACACCAGGTTCCCAAACCACTGAGTAACCACCCAAAGCTACAAACCCAACTGGAGCCCAAGTTACCCTACGGGATGGACAGGGTATCGTTATTCCCAGGGAAGTGAATGGGAGGTGCACACATAGAGATGGCAGCTGCCCCCACGATGCACTTGGCTTTGGCCTTCCACTTGGCTCCTTGCTCTGGACTTGGGCTCTGGATGTCCCTGCCTGCTCCTTCTCTCACCCCCATCTTCTCTTTAACTTAAGGACTCTTTGTCCTGTCACTTTTCTGTCCTCTCTGGTTCCTCCTCATCTAATCCTTTCTGCCTCAGCAAGACCCTCCTGGTCTCCCTCGCTAATCAAAGCGCTGATTGCCCAACTAGTCCACCTGGGGATGTGGGCTTTGACCACCCCACACAACCTCTTCCCCTTCCCTCCCACCATACTCACTGGCACCTGGTCACTCCTGCCTGCTGTCTGAAAAGCTGGACAGCTGCTGGGCTTTCTAATTAGCTGCCTGGCTGCTGTCCCAGAGCTAGGCATGCGTTATAGTAAAAGCAACTCCTTAGCCTCCCTTCATCCATAATCCCCCCCATGCGGATCCCATCAGGTCACAGCCAGGAGCTCTAGAAGTCCCATCTCATGACTCTAGCAAGCCACCTCCTGTCAGTCATAAGAGAAAAAATAGCGACCTTACAACCCTACGGAGTGCTCAGGACTTTGTCTGTCCCACCCCCATCACTGTCGAGGTCTTAGAGTATATGTACCTCAGGTCTTCAGGAGCAACAGGGCCCCCTCAGAAAGTAGAGGTGCTTTTTTAAAAAAAAAAAAAAACACAGCTAGACTGGCCTAGCAGTGTGGTGCCAGGCCCTGCCTCCATCACTAAGCCACCCCAGAGAGTTCTACCTAGGCCAAGAATCCTTATTATTCAAGTTCACTGTGGGCCAGCATTGTATGAGGTGTGATTCACACAATGCTCTTGCCTCCTCACCAGACAATTCCCACCCCTTGTTACAAGGTACCCAGTGTGCTGGGCAGTGCCAGTTCAGCCAAGCAAAACCCCTGCCTGCCAAGCAGTGGTCCACCAGCTAGAAACGCCCCTTGCAGGCAGGCACTGGTTCCTTGTCAGCCACCATTTAACTAAGGACAGGTTTATTAAGTGACGACAAATGTAACACTTTGATTGATGGCCTACCCGTCCATCTGCCTGTGATCAGAAGAGCTTAAGTAGCCTTACCACGCCCCACAATACTAAATATAAACTAATAGTTTTTTTAATGAAAATGTTCTTGCTGCCCACTCCTCTCCCCACCCAAGACAGAATTTCTCTTTGTAGCCCTGGTTGCCCTTTAACTTGCTTTGTGGACAGACCATGCTGGCCTTAAACTCACTGAGATCTACCTGCTTCTGCCTCCCAAGTGCAGGGATTTAAGGCGTGCACCACCACCGCCCAGCTATTGAATATTCCTTTTTATCCAAGTTAATATGAGTTTTCTGTCACTGTCCATCAGGAAAACCCTAAGATAGGCACGAGACCCACACATCCACACGTCCACCTATCCTGCTCCAACAGCGGCGGCTCTGTGCCTCGCAGACAGAAAGAACAGGAGAACAGGAGAGAGGTCAGACCTCAAATATGGTGAGTTAATTTGAGCAGGAGAGCCGTCACTTCAGACATTCCAAATCTCCCTTCTGGCCATTGTCTGGGCTTCAATTGGTAGAGAAGAAAACTAGCCTAGCAAACCTTTGACCATCCTCTGGAAACAGCCCTCACGGGGACCAGAGAAAGGGGCGAGTTAAGAACACGTAGTACAGATGTTGGGACCATTTGGAGTCCTGGCCTCCAGCTGCTCTTCCCTGCTAGAGATCTTTACTTTCCTTCTTATTTGAGCTACTGAAAGCTGTGTCAAAGTTGTTTACCAGCTCTGCTTCCTGAGCACGTGTTGCCTGGCCTTGAGGATCAGAGGATAAGGTTTTTGCCTGTTGACCCACCTGAGTGTTGGGTATATAAGCCTCCGTGGTGCTATTGAATAAAGGGCTTCTTACCAGTGACTAGAGGTCCTTGTCTCTGTCTCCCTGTCTGTGTGTGTGTTTGTGTGTCTCAACCTCCAGCCCCTTGCCCGAAGCTCGCGAACTTTATGGTAGCGCATAGAGTGCAGACAGGTGTTGTGTGCTTCAGTACAGAAATTTGTTCTTTTCTAAAAATTCCAAAAATAGACTGCCCAAATAAATAGTCACTACACACAGGAGATTAAGTGTTAATAAATAAAATAAAATAAATAATAAAAGTGAAGTTGAATGAAGTTGAAAAACGAAGCTCTCAGATGAACTAGGCACATGGCAAGGATTCAAAGCTGTATGTGGTCCTTGTCTGCCATACTGGACAGTAGGCGTGGACTATTTCCGCTGTCACAGGAAATGGCACTGGAGAGCCCTGCTCCAGATTGGCTAACATCGAGTTCCCTTCTCTTGGCCCCGGGATTCTTGGACTTCTGAACATGTGTCTGGATTCTCCAGAAACAGGTCTAGGCAGCCAAGGCTACCATTTGAAACGAGGGAAAGTTAACCATTCACAGAAGTCACCAGCTACTGTCTGCAGAGAGACTGTTTTGTTTTTCAAGACAGGACGTCTCTGTGTAGCCCGAGCTGTCCTGGAACTTACTCTGTAAACCAGGCTGGACTTGAAATCATAGAGATCCACCTGCCTCGGCCTCCTGAGTGCTGCCACCACCACCTAGCTCTGAAAAGTGATTTCAAGGAACCAGATGACAGCCGTGGCCATTGCTGAATGAGGCCAGCCCTTGGTCTCTATAGCTCAGGCTGCTGGTATTGCTTTGAGTGTTGAAAATCATTTATCGCTGCTCTTCCATGCCAGACAGTTTCCAGCAGGCCATCTCATCTACTCTACACAAGTCTATGAGACACACATAGGCTCCAATGATTTAGGAGGATGAATTTCAAAGAGGTTAGAAGACTCGCTGAAGTCTATGGCTAAAAAATTATTCCTACCAGTACCTACCCCCACACACACACAGACACATACACACCACTCATAAAAGATGGAGGTCTGCTTATAGCAACGGGCCATTTATAGTTGACAACAGTTCCTCACGGATGAGCTACTGGAGACCACCTGTAGGCCCAAGAGAGCCACCTCCCAAGGGCCTGCCAAACAAGGTTTGAAAGGGACCATACCATAACCACAGCACGGAAAATAAATCTGACAACAGTAGGGGTCAGAAGGTAGGCAGAGCACGTGACATTTCTCCTGGGTAAAGAGGGAAAGGGTGGAATGCAAATTTATTTTAGGAAGCTCTCTGGCCCACAGGTTCCTTATCTCTGCATTCCCTTGTTCTAGACAGCACTTGCTACGTCCATCCGTCAACCTGGAGGGAAGGCAGGGGGTATGTCCTCCAAGGAGGAGGAACTTGGGCTGAGGAGCAGCCTGAAGGGCAGGTAGACTGGGGTGCCGGGTTTGGACTGGAGAGTGATGGTTCATCTGTGGAACCCTGAATGCACTGTCTGCCTCCACCTGATCCCACCTGGCCCGTTTCCCTTAACTGACGGCACACAGGAGAGGTTGTCAAACACTTGGCAAAGCCAACGCCAGCCACCTCAGGCACCTTCATCAAGAGCCATGAACTCAGCAATCCCGGCCCCTCCCTTGGCTGCTTGCTGGACAGCTCCATCTACTGAGCCAGCACCCCGGCCTTGCAACACGCTCAAATTATGGCTCCAAACAGCAGTTAGGCAAGAGTAATTAAAGGCAATGTTATCTCAGTCAGCCTCTCATTAGCCACATAATTAGACTGCTGAAAATAATTAACATTCCTTTTGACAAAGGAAACAGAGGACCCATTACGTTCATTAAGGCAGCCTCAAGCCGACCCGAGGAGGCTGAAAAAGGAACTCATCACCTAGTCCTGCCCATGGCACAGCAGCATTGGGTGACTCAGACCGAGTGACACGTCCCATCCTGGGCCAGGCTGGTGACGTGAGCTGATGCATGTGACACAGTAGACCTCCATGTATCGGTTACAGATAATAACACACATGTGCACAGGGAGAAAACAATCAGTGGGAGGGGCGGAGCCCAAGGGCAAGCAGCTCCCTCCTCGTGGCCCTCCGCATGGCAGAAAAGACATTTTCTAGGAACAATTCAAGCCAGTACAGCACAGGAAACAAGAAGGAGCCACAAGGACCTCCTGAGAACAGAAGGCAGGTGAGAATAAGCTGAGGAGAACCTCCCCGCACCCAACAATGAAACGGCAATAATAGCAGATACTTTCAAAGCACAAGCGATGGGCGTCGCTCCAAGGATTTGCCACATGTGACCTCACTTGGTGCTTACAAAAATCCCGTGAGTTAGCGACAGCTATTGCCTCTCCTATATAAGAAGAGACCCAGAGAGGCCATAAGAAACTTTTTTCGGACCGTGGTGCCAGGGCTAGGACTGCAACACAAACAGCGTGGCTGGAGATTCTCCGTTCTACTAGAGGGCCACTTCTGGGGTCCATATTTAAAGTGAGCGTATGTGGGACACCTGGGTGGGGGAGCAACAGTGGACCCTGGGATAGAGAGGCCAGGAGACGTCTAGATCATGACGCTACCTAGCAGGCATTATCCCATCCTCCCGGGGACGACACCGCACAAGTGGTGGCTGGCGCGAGTACTCAGAACTGACATTCCCAGAGAAGTGACCAGAAAACTTGAAAGGAACAAATCAACAAAGACAACAGGATGAAGTGATTTAAAGTAAGAGAAGTAGGAGTCAGTTCTCTCCTCCACCATGGGGCTCCTTGGGGTTAAACTCAAGTCACCAGGCTTGGTGGCAAGTGCCTTTACTCACTGAGCCTTTTAGCTGGCCCAGAAGCTACTTTTAAAAATATCTACCATGACACAGTACTTAATAGGATTTTGTTGAACAAAGCAAAAATCATTAGGTCCTGTCTCGTATACCAACCAGGCTGTCCATAACCGGCTATCCCTCCAACACATATTCTAGCCTCTTGGTGTCTCTGCTCAGAATCCCCCCAACTCCATCTGGAATGTCCCCTTCTCTCATCTTTGTTCACCTACTTGTCCTTCACCCACCCCCCCTCCACCCCCCACAAGATAAAAATCTAGAACAAAAAGAAAAAGAAATCAGTCTCCATGGAAAGAGTTCAGCACGATCCTGCCCCCAGACTCCTGAAGGTACCTACTTCTCCAGGGTCCCAGGACAGTGCCGGTTGAAACGGTTCAGTGAGCTCACAATATTAACAACTCCTAGGCCTCTTACCCTTCAGCAGGTTCAAGTCTTGTCTTGGCAGGCAGTAGGAAGCTAACGAGAGGGCCCAGCGCTGCTTTAATATCCCTCTGTGTGCAATAAAGCTGAGTAATATCAGTCGCACTGTGCTGGGCCATCTGTGTGAGTGACAAAGTCAGCCTTTACTGACAGGAGAAGGATGAGGAAGACAGGTGTGGAGAAGCCGTGACTCAGTGGGTTCAGGCTCAGCACAGCCAGGCTCTTCCATATCGGCCATGGCTTCCAAATGAACTCCATCGACATCACAGTAGTCCTACAGGTTCTGAGAAGGGGGAGGCCGTTGGCCAGCATTCTGCTGTCCTTATGTGACTTTAGAGAGTGTTTGAAGGAAAAGAACACACTAAATTATGATCATAATTATATTTGTTTTGAGGTGTTGGGGATTGAATCCAGGGCCTTATTCTGCTAGGCAAGCACAAGGCCCCCGAGACAGATTCCCCAGTCCCTTTTGCGTGATTTTTGTTGTTTTTATTTTGGTTTGGTTGAGGCAAGAGTATATCTCCCAGGCTGGCCTCCAATAGAAATCCTCCTGCCACAGCTTGGGATCACGGGTGTACGCCACCACACTTAGCCTAAGCACGGCTTGGCTGGATGCTGCATTGGCCAGGAATGCTATTAACATGTAAATTGAAAGGATATCCTGCTTCATATCCTTTGGGACATTACCAAGAACTGGTCATCATTTTGAAGGATGACATGAGTCTCAGTATCACCTTTCAGGTATGTTGAGTCACCCACAACAACACCCGAATCTAATTTCTGGGCACCCAATTCTCAGTGGTTACTACGCAAAGATTTCAGCCTCTGACTTCCAGGTAATTGTGCCAAAGCAATTACACACTAAATATATGATATTACAGGATAACTAACTTCTTCCTTTATTTATCTTTAAGATTAAAGTTAACTTTTCGTACTGACTTTAAAGACTTGATGTGTTGGTTGCACCTACCTGTAATCTCAGCACTTGGGAGACAAAAGCTAGAGGTGTGAGAGAGTTAGAGGTCTCTGGGCAACAGTTGGAGGCTAACCTGAGCTAATCAAGACTATCTCTCAAAAGCAAAACAAAACAAAAACCCAAAAGACCTGTGTGGTGGTTCATGCCTGTAATCCCAGCTACTTGGGAGGCTGAGTCAGAAAGGATCAAAGTGTAAGGCTTCACTGGACTATAAAGTGAGTTTAAGGCAAGCCTGGGCAATTTAGTGAGACCCTGCTTTAAAATAAATATATAATAGAGCTTGGGATGAACTCAGTGGTAAGGTCCTGGAACAACCTCCAGTATCCCCTCCCAGAGAGAGAGAGAAGGAGAGAGAAAGGGAGAGGGAGAGAGAGAGAGAGAGAGAGAGAGAGAGAGAGAGAGAGAGAAGAAACATAAAACCAATAATAACAAACAAGGGATAAGGGCTGGGGCTGTAACTCAGTGATGGACCCTTGTTTTTCATGTACAGCCCTGAATTTGATCTCCAGTACTGAGAAAAGAGACAAAAGTTTAAAAGTTTAAGTATATATAGGTAGATGTCAGTGTCTATGAATTTTATTCAGATTATGTGAATTTTATTTAGAGTAATCGGGAGGCACTGCAAACTTGCTGACTAGAAGGGTGTATCGTTATAGGTTATGTCAACTTTAAAAGTGAAGGGGTACGAAGGTGGGCAGAAAATTGGGGTCAATCCAAGTGATCTGTCCTGCAGAATAATGACACTGGTCTTTTCCTGGCACAGACTGGCGCTCCCAAACGATCGATATATAGATGATATGGTCAATCTTCAATTGAGCACCTTCGGGAAATGTCATTGACCTAACTCATTCAAGTTCTACTATAGCTCAGCATTTTCCAGCTCAGTGTAACAACAGAAAGTACTGGAGAGGGCGGGGAGATGGCAAAGGGTTCCGCGTCTGGAGGCCAAGATGTGTTTAGAGGAAGCCCAAGAAACAGATGCCAATCTGGGTCTGTGGGATATCCTCATAATGGAGATGAAGATGAGTAAACGCTATGCAAGAGGATGCCTAGGGATGCTGTGGGAAGTGCCACCTCATCAGGAATCGTGGGCAGTAGGGACAGAGAAGGGGGCAGCCCAGAGACTTCCCAACGGGTTAAAATGGCAGAGCTAGAAGTGTTTACCTCTTCCAGAGGGGCCTGGTCAGTTAACAGTCAGGGGATGCAGCCAAGCCTTCCACAGGTCTAGCCATCATGTCTCAACAGGGACAAAGTCGAAGGGTATGTGCCCTGTGAGTGAGAGAGGAAAATTGATCCCCGTGTCTCTCATAACACAATGGACACGTAGGGGTTAAGAGAAAAGGACCTGCCTTGTGGAAGGTTGAGAAACAGGGCTTATGGCTGGTCAACACACAACTTTGCATCCGAATTCCTCCCAGTTTCCTAGCAAAAAGAAGAGGAATGGGGGCTGGAGAGATGGCTCGGTGGTTAAGAGCACTGGCTGCTCTTCCAGAGGTCCTGAGTTCTATTCCCAGCAACCACATGGTGGTTCACGACTGTCTGGAATGAGATCTGGTGCCTCTTCTGGCATGCAGGCACACATGCAGACAAAATACTGTATATATAGTAAATATATATATATATATATATTTAAAAGAAGAGGAACAAGAGGAGGATAAAGGGAACACAATGATATCGTATATTCTATCATTTTTGTGTGTCTTTGTTGTTATTGCATTTCCCATGAGCATTTAAATCACCAGACTAGACTCACAGTGAGACCTTATCTCAAGTCAATAATAAAATGTCCAGTCAACACAACTGTAGGGATTAATAAGCAAACTGATGGTCAATAAGAAGTTGTATCACTTCCCAGATGGAATAGGAGAAACGACGTCATGTGCTCCAAAGAAACCTAAGTATAGGAGGTGCTTCCAGAAAACATCAAGCCTATTCATGTGGGCTAATATGCCAAGGAGGGAACAGGGCATAGCCTCTAGCAGGTGTGTTCCAGTTCATCTTAAAGCCAAAGCCTTAGAGGTCCAAGAGTTCTTCAGAGACAAAGCTGTAGGCCAGGACCAGGTGAGGCAGAAAGGCACTGGCAGCTAGGTGCTGCTGTGCTGTGACAGTCACCACAACACTTGCGAGGTTGCGGCAGGAAGGTTTCGAGTTCAAGGCCAGCTGGGGCTACACAGCAAACCTCAGCTTAAAAACCAACTAACACCACTTGCTTGAAGTCTAAAATTTAAAGCAACTTAGTAATGAAGATTTTGTGTGTGTGTGTGTGTGTGTGTGTGTGTGTGTGTGTTTACGTTTACATGTACATCTTCTGGAAGCTGAGTTTAAGGCGTGCATCAGAGTATTTTTTAAATTTTATACATACACACACATATGTATATGGGATCCCCTGGAGCTGCAGTTACAGGTCAAGGTGAGCCAGCTAACATGTGTGCTGGGATCAGGTATTCCACAAGAGCAGTAAGAGCTCTCGATCACTGAGCCATTTCTCCAGCTACCATAAATAGTATTTTAATAAAACATTTTAAAAATCTGAGAGATCTAATAAATAATAAATGAAGACTTGGTGGCAGAATTAATACATAATATGGCTTAGCAGTTAGGAGCAATGGTTGCTCTTCTAGAGGTCCTGAGTTCAATTTCCAGCCACCACACGGTGGTTCACAACCATCTATTTGGAGGGATTTGATGCCCTTTTCTGGCATAAAGTTGTTCATGTAGACAGGGCACTAATATACATTTTTTTAAAAAAAGGAACCAATTAGAAGAGATCATAGAAAAAAAATTCGACTTTACTATAATACCTAAAACATAGCCAACCATGGTATGAATAGTGAATTTATGAAATAAACCAAACTTTACCAAAACTCATAAATAAGTCAATATTGAGATTGGTTTGTCTCAAAAAACAAAAAAATAAAACAGTAAATTGTGGTCAATGGCATCAGCTTCATGGGAACCAGGGCTGGGATGCAGGAGAGGTCAATGAAGTGGAGACTTCTCTGGCGTTCTGTAACACGTGAAGAGTTCAAGGACCTGCCCCACCATCAGAGATTCAGAATGTTTTAGATTTTTGAAGTAGTAATTCTGAGCACATATTGTAAACGACACAGTTTCCATAGCCGGGGGTAGGGAATCTTCCCTTAGATAAACATACTAACACCCCTGCCGTGACGCCTGTGAGCACACACACTCTGTCATGTGTAGCCCTCCATGACTCTCGTAGGCCAGTCAGGTCCTACTGCCGTCAGTTAACTCTCAGGTTAAGAATGTTTATATTTCATTGTCATTAAAGAGACCCGTAGCGTGGTGAGAGTTAATTAGGTCTCCGAAAGGGGAAAGGCAGCAGGTCGGACCTGAGTGTTTGTTTTATAAATTCACTCTGAAAAGAGCAAATGCACAGAGCCCTCACTAAAACCATGACCAGCCAGAGAATAAGATTTCTAAAAGTTGCTCAAGTCTAGAACAGACATTGCAGAAATTATTTTCCCAACTAAAAGTACACATATCTTCGGTACGTAAATCGTGTGCAGAGTCTTGAACCCTCCGAATCCTAAAAGCTAATAGAAAGCAAAAAGGGAAATAGTACGTGGTGGCTCCCAACTACCTGCCACTCCAGTTCCAGAAAATTCCACACCCTCTTCTGACCTCCACAGGCTCCTTCATCTAGGTAGTGCACATACACACACTCAGGCAGACACAAATACACAATTTTTAAAAGGTAAATAAATATAGACTATTGCAAGTTGAAGGGACCTAATCCACACCCACATCTTCAAGGTGATGGAAGAAAGGCTCTTTAGAGAAGCCAGGGTTTTGCATAGGTTAGCAATAGGCAATCAGAGGCACAGAGAGAAGAGAAGCTACGATGTAGCCAACTTCATGTTCGCTGTCCTTGGCATAAAAAACATGCGATAACAGCAACTTAATGATGAAATGACCAGAGAAGTTGAAAGATACTAGCAGTAGTTGGGGCCAGATATACCTCTGTAGCTAAGGTGAGCTCGAATGTAGACCGACAGCGTATCCGTGGGAGGCAGTGGGGGCATGTGCATGACGGGTCATTTAGGCAGGCGGATTCGACCCTGACAGAAGAACACAGAGGGAGTTGTTGGGATGGGGAGATGGGGAGAGGAGAAAGCAAGCAGGGAGCACTCTGATGCAGAGTGAGGAACCTACAAGCACCTCCAAAACCAGCATCTGTCCAGCATGTGTCATCTTCACGACCCCTCCCTTACGGGAGGCAGCAGAGCATTGTGGTTTAAAAGTGCACACTCTGGGGTCAGATTTCCTCCATTCAAATCCCAACGCTGAAGCCAACTCTGTGACCTTAGACAAATTGGTTTAACCTCCCTCTGCCTCAGTTTATTCATTTGTAAAATAGAGATAATACGAGTACCTCCCTCGTGGGGATTGAGAGTGTGTGTTCGCGGTACTAAAAAGAGCACTTAGCACTACAGTGACCCTCTTTGCGTCCAAAGGCCACGGCTTCTAGGGAACACCCACAAATACCAGAATCTGCAGAAATGCAGATTCCCTAACTGCATATAAATCATCTCTGATTGCTTAACATACATAATAAATGCTACATACGCCGCTGCTGTGCTGTATTGTCTGTACATGTTCAGTATAAACACAATATGTTTTTCTGAATTGTTTTAATAACCAAGTGATTGAATCCAGGGATGAACAACCTTTGGATATAAAGGAGTGTCTATGTAAGAACTCAATAAAAGTTAGTTGTTTTCATTAACCTAGTAGATCAACTGTGTGCATGTGTATGCACACGTATGTGCATATTCCTCTGTGTGTGTGTGTGTGTGTGTGTGTGTGTATGTGTGTGCAGATGCATCATGTGTAGAGGCCATAGGCTGACATTCGTCTTCCTCCACCTCAGTTTTGAGACCGAATCTCTTACTGAACTTTCTATTCGCTGATTCAGGTAGGCTGGTGGACCAGCCAGCTTCAGGGATCCACCGTCTCTGCCTTGCTAGTGCTGGGGTCATAGATGCGTGCTGTGGGGATTTTACACAGGTTCTGGGGTCCACACTCTGGCCCTCACGCTTGCATGGCAAGCGCTTTACTGATGGAGTCATCTCTCCAGCCTCAAGAAACGATCCCGTCTCCTGCTTCAGCTTCCTGAGTGCCGAGCACCATACTCCCACACCCAACCTGACAGTCATGGTTTCTTTGTTGTTGTTTATCTGTTTGGTTTTCAGTTTTTCATGATAGGGATTCTCTGTGTAGCCCAGACCATGCTGGTACTTGCTCTGTAGACCAGGCTGGCCTCAAACGCAGAAATTTGCCTACCTCTATCTCCTGAGTGCTGAGATTAAAAGCGTGCGCCAGAGTATTTTTTAAAATTTTATACACACACACACACACATACACGTATATGTGCCTGTCTGTGGGTGTATGCAACTGAATGGCGATGCTCATTGAGATCAGAGGCATTGGATCCCCCTGGAGCTGGAGTTGTAGGTAGTTGTTGGGAACAGAACTTGGGTCCTCTAGAGGATCTCTAGATCGCTCCTCTATATATTGTGTTTATACTGAACATGAACAAACAATACGGCACAGCAGCTGTGTACGTAGCCTTTATTATGTAGGATAAGCAATCCAGAGGTGCTCTTTTAACTCCTGAGCCATCTCTCCAGCCCTGACTGATAGTTTTAATAAAATACACATAACAAAATGTCACGTCAGAAATCTTAACTAAGGCACCAAGATACAAAAGATGCGGTGTCAAGGATGAGCAGTCTCCAACAAAGGTGTGCAAGCTCCTCTCTCACACAGCGTCAGATTAGGCGGGCACTGGAGAACATCCGCGCAGAGGAACGTGGAGGTGGAGGGCGCTGCTATGACCTCACTGTCCCGCCACAGAGAATTTGCTCTGAGGGCTGGGTGGTGAGAAGAGCAACCACACCACAGGACCACTCAGGAAACTTGGTGTCTGGCCCCTCCAGGTGAGAAGACAGGGCAGGGGTAGGCAGAGGGTGAGCCAGACTGGCCATCAGCTGCTGGGAGATGGAGGGAGACTGCTGAGCGGGGGAGTAAGTCTGTACTCTGGGTTCACTGCTCCAGATGAGATGGGATGAGCATATCATATATAGGACCAGCATGAGTGAGCAAGGGCAGGTCGCATCCCGAGGACCTATTTGGGCAGACTAAAGAGATTTATAGAAAGAGACCGGACCGGAAAGCAAGAGCAATGATGTGCAATGAAAGATAGTTTGCTCTTTGTTTGTTTGTTTGTTTTGAGAAAAGGTATCACTTTATAGCCCAGGCTATCCTGGAACTCACTATGCAGCCTGCACCGGTCTTGAACTTGTGGTAAACCTCTTGATTCAACCTCTCTGATGCTGGGATCATAAGCATGAATCATGATGTCCAGTGATAAATTTTTCCATTGTGAATATCTCGGCAGCTGGGAAAAGAGCGCTCTCTGAGAAACCCATGAGTGTGGGCATGAGAGAAAGACTCAGCATTAATACAAGGTGGGCTCAGGAAACAACAGTGCTGGCCACAGAACACTTCCCTGTCCTTTGCAGTTCAGTGACAAAGACATGGATGTATGAAGTGCTGAACTGAGGCCATGTTTGTGACCCAAAGTGACTACGGGACACTCTACTGCCTACGAATAACCAGAAAATTTAGAAAGCTTGATTGGCTGTTCATCCTTAGGCAGGGAAAGAACAAAATTCACTGAGCAAACATAAAGGCCTCATGGGACACCGTACTGTTTCATGAATAGCTAATAGAATGAAATGTTCGTCTTTGTAGTTAAAATGGCCTCCCATGGAGCTCAAGAAGTGGCTGGCTTGCTCTTCCAGAGGGTCCAGGTTTGAGTTCCAGAATCCCCTTGCAGGTTATAACTTTCTGTAACCCTAGTTCTGGGGGATCCAATGCCCTCTTCTGGCCTTCGTGGGTACTACAAACACATGGTGCACAGACATGCATGCAGGCAAAACACACACACTCTTAATTTAAGATTTTCAAAAAGTCTCTCACACCCTCAGAGGGAGCAAGGAGGGAAAGGCAGAGAAACCAGGGACAGAAATGATTGGTTCGCTGGGTTCAGTGGGAACTCACCTGCTCCTCAACCTTGAGTACAAAAAATTCAAAGCAGAGGATGTAAGGACAAAAGAGAGTGAGCAGATCCTTATACAAATGGCCGTCCTCAAATGACCTCTAGCACGGCCGGCTGAGTTCACGGCTTGGCCTTGCTCCTTCAGGCAGAGATAGGGCAGCAGGAGGGGTGGGGCCTCACACCCTGTGTCACCCAGAACGTTTCAAACAAGGTCCTGAAGTCCTGGAGCAGAGGAGGAGGGAGGCGACTCTGCCAACCTAAATGCAGAATGTGAGACATCCACAGCACACAGCTGTGGACGGGCAGTCCCTGGAGATTGTCCTGGGGCCACGGGAGGGGTCGCTTATGGTTTAAGAGATGGCAAAGGGTGCTCACTGTGCTGTGGGGAGTAGTGGGGGAGGGTGGCATAAGTGCCACCTTTCTACTGCTCAGTGGGACAAAGGGTACCAGTCCTGCTACCCCTTCACTAGACAGCTCTTACTCTATTTGTTCTTTAACCTCCAGTATGGCTTCATTCTCCTTCCACTCCTCACCAGCTTGTCCAGCTCCGACATCCTTTAGCTGCAGAGTGAGTTTTCCCTGAGAAAGGCCAGAATTACCCCTAGCCCACCGGGTCATCCAGTATACTTCCTAGAAGGGAGGTTAGAGACGGTCTCATCTGGTATTTCCTATTTTATACACAAGGAAACCAAAAGCAAGAAAATTAGCATC
Source organism: Microtus pennsylvanicus (assembly GCF_037038515.1). Taxonomy (NCBI): domain Eukaryota; kingdom Metazoa; phylum Chordata; class Mammalia; order Rodentia; family Cricetidae; genus Microtus; species Microtus pennsylvanicus. Next base: position 36,667,607 of record NC_134592.1, on the reverse strand, counting down.
CCATGTACAGAGTCATTGAACTGAATCCAGAATTTGTCTCTACCATGTAATTCTATCAAATAGCATCTCAACAACTCACATATGGCCAGCCCACCTCTTCCAGGCCAGCTCCATAACCCTCATGTGTCTCCATATTCATCTTCAACTGATACGAGACATAAAGTCAAATTGTCTAGGAATGAGGACAGTTACCATTGATGTAACTGGTTATCTCTAAATGGAGTAACTGGTGGCCATAAATCCTTTCCCAGAATAGGGTAGCCTGATGAATATAGGGTAATCTGATAGATATAAGGTATACTGATTTTTTTAATGTGGGGGATTAGACCCCTAGTCTATCTAATTTTTTTGTATTTTGTAAAGAATATCTGGGATTCAAGACATAATCAAATTCCCCAGATGGATAGTGATGGACAGGGAAGAGCTTGGAGGACCAAGACTAGACTCAAGAATTTGCTAACATGAATTGCTGTGACAGGCAGGAGGGTAACAGAAAGGAAAATGCTGCCCAAGAGCCTGTTAAACAAGAAGAGAATGTTAGCATTAGAATAAAATGGGGTTTATAAGATGCATTGCTATGCCAAGCAGAAAGTCTGTTCCCTTTACAATAACTTCCAGGCCATCTGGTCTACCCACTGCAGGGTGCAGGCTCCGCCCTCTCCTGAACACTCATGAGGATGCTAGTTTTCAAGACTCTGTACATCTATCTTCCTTTAGCTGGCCATGTTTAACCCCCAACGAGCTCTCCTTCTATGCCCACACCACCTCCACTTTCACAGTCACTCACCGACGCTTGTTCTACCGCTCAGCCAATTCAACACTCACAGCCTGCTGCAGAATCAGATCTCAGTTCAAGTCCCAGTACAGACACTTTCCAGCTGTAGGAGAGATGCAATCACTCTTGAAGAAGCGCAATCTTTCCCGCTATAAAATGGGGATAATCGATAGTGGCTGTCTCACTGATGGGAGAGGAGAACCTATGAAAAGTACTTAGCCCAGTGCCTGGCATATGGTAAGTATTCAATACACGGTGACTGCCAACTGTTAATGCCCTGACCACTGAAGCCAGTTGAAATTCCATTTGTGGAATTAAGTCTCAGAGCACTGAAATGGGTCACCCAAGGTCAACTGAGCAAGTGAGTTGGGGAGCATTCCCAGATTTCCTGATTTTGGAAATGTTGGCAGTCATTAGTTTCCTTAGAACAATATCATTGTCCAATGACCTAGAAGCCTAGATGTCTGACGACACTCAACCATCACAGCTGGCGATTTAAGAAGTGCTCTCACAGGCCAGGAACTGCGCGGGCATAGGAAACTATGAAGGCACCTATATTAGGACAATATAAGAAGTCGCTTCATTGCTTTGGGAAAAAAAAAAAAAAATCCCTGCAGAATATCAGAGAAAACTCTGGAGCTGCTGCTTATGCTGTCCAATGATAGCAATATTTATTCTCCATATTTGTATTATGATATAGATGAAAGTGTGACCAATGTTCAGGTTCCTTATTCCTGGATTTTGATGTGTGTGTGTGTGTGTGTGTGTGTGTGTGTGTGTATTGGGAACTAAGATGGAGACTGTAGTTAAGAACGCCCTTTAGACAGATATGACGGTTGTACATGTGCTAGAAACAGACTCGTGGTCCTCCCTGAGCACTAACTCTCATAGTATTAAAAGGTGTTCTGCAAGCTGTCAAGGGAGAAAAGCAATCGTCAGTCCAGCCCAGCTGAAGGGCTAGGAATCACAGCAGGGGCTGGCCTAGCAAGACATCTCCCCATGGTGCAGTAACTGCCTTTTTATCTTGGGGGGGCTAACCAACAGTTATTCTAATTGGACTTAAAAGCCTGCTTAACAGAAGGGAAGTGATACCAGGCGCTGGAAACTAGCTAGTTCCTCATGTCTGGAGAGGTCACGACCGTAGAGAAGAACCCACCAGTGCCAGTTTCCCAGACCAGTATCATTTCTAACAGTGCTCTCAATGCTTATCTCATACCCACAGACAGCTGTAGCTCTCGCCTCTCATGAAAGAAGCTTCTTTTGGCAATAGGCCAGGATGCTACTAGACAGCATCTTCCAGACATGACAGGGACACTGCAGCCATGAGATCTCAACAACATGGTTGCCTATACAAGACGTACACAATGGCCACACCATTTGGCATAACAACATGGATGGGGGAAATTTGATAAGGGCCACCTACAGGCAATCATAGACTTCTGAGAGAAGGAAAATCAGTTCTCTTTAGAGAGGAGCCCCTTGATTTATCCAAGACTAAGTAAGTAAGTGGTCACCCACAAACACATCTACCATGACTCGGTAGATTATGTATGTAACAGGTCCTAGTTAAAGCAGTCATGAGAGGAAATTGGGGCACCGGAAGAGTTGGAAGGGAAGAGGAGGGGGAATGAGGTAATCATATATACAACTCTCAAAAATTTTAAATGATAGCAAAATAGATCCCTTGTCGGTGGTCCATAGCAGGGCCATTATTAGCTAGAAGTCAGGCTTCTTGCTGCACTAACTGAAGCCTTGTGTGTACATGCATCTCAAAGTAGGAACTGCTTCCTCGGAAGTTCAGAGAACCCTCTCCCTCTGTGGCCCTTCAATCTCTTGGCTGGCATCTCTAGACCCAGGGCAGGTATCAAGGTCCTACTAAAACCTTTCTCCCAAAGCTCATGTGGCAGAGGGGCCTCTTAAAAACTGAAACAAAGAATAGACATAGTAACTAAAAGTCATTCATCATTCCAGCCCAGCCGCAAAGCATACAGAAGAGGATGACCCAGTGTACTCCAAACCTGGGGCCTCTAGAGAGAAGAGGTGTGACAGAAATGTTCTCACTAATTATGTCCCCTTATCAATTAGGTCTCCTAACACTACACTGCCAGTGAAATTTTGTATGCTGCCAAGATTCCAGAGAAAACAACAATTGTAAGACCCAAGTCCTGCCCATGTAGATTCATTTGTAGAAAAATTAATGTCTTTTCTACAGCATCAGCCATGATAGACACAAGGACATCTCAAAGTTCCTAGGAGCCATCAGAGAAAAAAGGACGGTGGGGTCTAGAAGTTCAGAAATGCCAATGGCAATAACTGTGTTTTTTCTGTAGATTGCTAGACTTAGCTTTGTCCAACAAAACTGTCAGCATGGGAAAGGAACAGAACATTTCCTTTGAGAATCATTCTTTGGTGGAGCACTGGGCCAATCTCACCCTACAATTTCAACCCCACTAAATTTATAGGTAGGGGAACTGATGTCAAAACGAACGTTAAGTAGAACCTTTGCATGGAGACATGCAGGAGCCCACTCCTGCAGCCTCGTTCGTGTGAGCAAAAAGAAGCAAGCAGGCTTTCCACATTAGCCTGCGAATGAGCAGGGTCACTCACTCAGCCTCAGCTTTATGGTCGATAACTGTGCCAGAGGGAGAGACCACTTCTTTTTCCATAAATGACAGCAGCCTGGAGCATCCCATAGCTTGATCTGAGGCAAGTGTATTATTTTTCCCAGCCAAAGTATCATTATATAACCCTGGTTGGTCTGGAACTCTTTATGTAGAGCAGGTTGGCCTCAAGTCTTCCTGCTTTTACCTACTAAGGGCTGAGATTGCAGGCATTTGTCACTACGCTCAACCCAAATGTCCGTCCTGAACCAAACCTACAGCGTCAAAAGTCTCTTCAAGCATCTTGGAAAAGTATAACCCACGAATCATAAGGTAAGTGATTCTAAACCTTCTCAAATCCCAAGAAAAGAGTGTTAGTACACCAGTCAGTGTACTAACTGTACACTTTAGGACCATAACCAAAAACACTAGCTCCTGACCCTTCCGTCAAACCAGCTTACACTTTACTTTTCAATAACCAACATCCTGGTTTCTGAGGAGACATGGGGGAAGAAGCCGAAAATATAGCCAATTTCAGATGATCTTAACCTCTTTCCATGCTCCCCGCCACTTGGTATGAACAAAAGGAGCTGGGAAGGTGCCAAGGCCAAAATTATTTACACTTTAAAAGGAATGTTCCAGAATTTTAAAAACCAAACCAAAAAAAACCACTAAAATCCAAACCACCTTGTCTGCCATTAGAGGGTGGCAGGGGAGGAGGGGACTAAAGGGACACATTTGAGAGCAGTGGGAGGGTTAGCTATCTTTTTTCCTCCTCAAGGACAGCCAGATCTGATAGGGCTGCTGCTAAACCCAAGCTGCCTCACTCTCCTGCCTTGTGATACCACGGGGCCCCCCTCACCATCAAAGACCCCTTTCAGGGCTTTGAGGGCGACTGTCACTAACGTCCTGGCTTGTCATCTCCTTCAAAAAGCTCCAGGACATCTCATGGTCAGAGGCAGGCAGAAAAACCACCCTGTGCCCTAGAACAACTTTTCTGATAAAAACGACACTTTTAAAACTAACACCGATCTTTCCCTATCGCAAAGACTGTAATTCAGCCCTGCCCTGTAAAATGACACGTTTCCCTTTAGAGACAACAGGCAAATTGGATTCAGCTGAGATAAACGTAGTCTAAAGCCCACTAACTCTTCTAATATCTTTCATCCAAGAACCCCCAACTCTTAAATCTGTTTATAAATGGAGGAAATCGGGTCCCATCCCTTTCAAAGAGGGAGTCAAATGAGCTCCACTTTCTTACCTCACAGCCTGTGTATCTGGAGAACAATCTGTCCATGGAAAAGGCTTTTCGCACCCTTGCTGCTGGGGAGGTCAGGCCAGGGCCACCGTCTTCAGCTGTGAATTAACAGCTTGAGATAAACCCAACCTGGACTGAGCAATAACCAAGCCTGCCTAGCAGGAGGGAGGAGTCTCCTGAAGTGGGGCTGTTCGTGTCATTTGAGTTAGCCACCTGACCTGACCTTGGCCACTTTAGTTCCAGGATCACAGAGCAAAGGGGCACTTAATTCCCCTTTTTTCCTGTCACCCCTTACAAGTCCTGGAACCCTCCTTGCTCCTATCTTGAAGTGGCCAAAGTCAATACTAAATCAACCTGCCATTTCTCTCCAAAGCCCAGAGTTCCATTTCCACTGTTTGCTGTCTCTGCTTCCCAACACGAAGTCTCAGAAAGGGCAAAGAACACTTCATCTCAGCCCACCCCTCCCTGTCTCTAAACCTAGCTGTCCTTGAGGACCCACCCTTGGTCCAAACCCGTGTGTCATAGCTTACTCAGAGAGACGCAGGAGGATCACCCAGAAGTCCAGAGCGTCCTGCACCTCCTGTCTCAGTCAGACCATGAAGCAGATGGGGTTCTGCCTTCCAACCAGGTAAATGACCTGAGCTCTTGGACGGCAGGGGCTGCCATAGGACAAGAGCCAATGGTCATATGCAAGCGCTCTGTAAACTGGAGGAACCTGGTTCCTGGAGACAAAGATTGGGAACCTTTGGAACATGGTCCATTTGTCTTCTAAAGAGAAAGATCCTATACCATTCTTAAGGCAGGTTTACCAGTCCTCTCTTTGACCCCTCTTTCTGGTACAGGAAAAAAAGGGGGGGAGACTTTGGTTTCTGGAGAACTTAAGTTAGAAGATCATTTGTTATTGGGGTGCAAAGATAATGGGTGAGCAGAGCCCCAAGGTTACACTGGGATGCAGCTTCCTCAAGCCCTCCAGTGAAGTCTAACCAGTGTCAAAGAGCCTGATACTACAAACTCAGAGCCTGAAGCCATCATCCCTCCACCTCCTAAGAAACCCCAGGGAAGAGAGGAGAACCGGTGAGGGAAAGAAGGTGAATGGGTCAGTTTCTGACTGGTCATAGAAAGGGAGAAAAAAAGACAACACCTCCCCGGCCTTGCCAGAAACAGGGCTAACTGGATCCTCATCCCAGCCCTCCATTTCTCACCAGGAAACAGAGATGGTGAATGCAGATGAAGCACTGGCAGCTAGGGGCTGGGCACTGACCTGGGCACCCACCTGAAAAAAATGCGAAAGAATGCAACCCACCATCAAGCACCCAGTTCTTTCTTGCACACGGAGAAGAAGGCAATAGGTCCTTTGGGCCCGCAAAGTCAGGAGGGTCTGTGGTTCCCACTCCCTAGACCTGGCTCTCCAGCTTCCATTCAGTCTGGCGCCCCCATCTGTCCTTTCCAGAGGGCCTCGGGGTGCACACCACTGGGTGGGGGGAGGTGTCAACCTTCAGAGGTCTGAGATTCTCAGCCGGATCTTTCACCTTCGCCTCAACCCGGCACCGCTTTGTTTCACGCAGGGAAAGTTGCCAGTGTGCACCCCTTTCGCCAACACGCCCCCCTGTGCGCCCATCCCCCGCAGGGAATCCAAGCTCAGACACACCATCTAATCTGCGACTCGCTCTTCAGCCCCAGCAGCCGCTTCGAAAGCGAAAGCAAAGAAGAGGGATCCGGTAGTGTCCCTACACGGGGTCGCCGGGTCTTCCCCATCACCCGCACCCACGCGCTCGGCCGCTGCCCGCCCCGCTCAGACACCTCTCTCCGCGGCGGAAAGGCCTCTCTGCGGGCATCGCGGGCACCTACCGGTGCGGGGCCGGGTACGAGGGTAGGGCAAGGCAGAGCAGGGTCGGGCGACCGGCTGCCCGACGCAGGTGCGGCCAGGAGCGCGGTCTCTCCGGCTGGCTCCCGCTCCTCCTCCCGCGCCGGGACTCGGGGCGCTCTCCTGCACCGCCTGCTCCCCGCCCCCACGCCCGGCGCTCGGGCTCCCCCCGCGCCGAGTGACCCGCCAAGCCTCCCCCACGCCGCCCGCCCGCGACTATTCCCGCATAGAGTGTCCGCGGCCGCCGGGGCGGCGCGGGGCTCGGGCAGCTGCAGCGGCTGCTGCCCCACGGAACCCAGCCCCAGGCGGCGACGGCGGCACTCACCCATAGTACGGATGCGGTGCAAACTGCACATGCTCGCGTCTGACAGGCGCTCTGCCCCCGGCCCTGTTTAACTCCTTCGGCGCCCGAGTGTCCGCCAGGCCCGCTGCCCCCGCCGACCCAGCCGCCATCCGCCACCCATCCTCAGCCTGCAGTCTCCCCTGCCAGGACTTCACCCGCAACCCTGGTGGCTCAGTGGCTGCAGTGAAGATTCCTTGGCCCTCCCTGCCCAGGCCACTCCTGCGTTCCAGGTGTGGGGTGAGGGTCGCCTCCCGATTTGTAGGAGTTGTAGGGAACCGCTTGCACAATATTGACTCTGGTTATCTTGAAGCCGCAGGTCCCCGAGGTCCGCACTTCACACGGTGTTGCATACCCACTGTGTGCCCGTATTGTGTTCCATGCAAGTTAATCATTGACGCAGCCAGACCAGGTGGGGCTGTTTGGTTTTCATCATCATTGTTATTCTCATTTCTAAGATGCAGAAACTGAAGCTTATGAAAAACTAGAATTTGCTTTGTTCAAGGACTGAACCTCAAGGTCCACGATTTGGTTTGTAAAGATGAAATGGAATATGTTCTTTCTGAGCTCCTTTTAGGAGGTACAAAACAATGATTGTCACAGAAAATAATAATAATAATACCTTGGCGATTCGGAATACAGAGCATGGGAAATCAGCTCAGTGAAGCCAAATTCAGACAGGCCTCTCAACTAGTCGTGGGTCCTGCGGGAAACCGGAATGAAATTTCCCTCCTATTCCTGTAACAGCCCTGAGTCCTGGCACTTCAGCCAAGACGAACGGACAGTCTTGAATGTCTATAATGCCACATGTCGAAGTTTTGTTTTCTTTTCTTAGCCAGGGCTGATCTTGAACTTCCCATCCTCCTAACCTCCACCTGTCCAATGCTGGGATTACAGAATGGACCCAACAGGTTAGCATGAAAGTGGAGGGATGTCCTTTTTAAATAACCAGAGCAAGCAGTCTTCCACGATTCTCACATACCCTTGGCCTGATCTGAGCGGTCTGACAGTTGCTTCTCTAGGCTGAGACTGTAGCTCGGTAGAAGACCAAGTGTTTAGCCTTCTGGAGGCCTAAGATTCCACTGCCAGTGGACGTTCATACATTTGTGTGCATGCGTGCAGTTCACACATGCCCCTGCACACACCAATCTACCTAGAAGGGAGAGGAACATTCGGGGAGAGGCACAACTTTACTAGCCAGGGTTCTCTAGAGGAACAGAACTGATAGAAGAACAAATATATGGGATCTATTGGAGTGGCTTACAAGCTGTGGTCCAGCTAGTACAAGAATGGCTGCTGCCCAACAGATGGGTTTAAGAATCCAGTAGTTGAGCCGGGCGGTGGTGGCGCACGCCTTTAATCCCAGCACTCGGGAGGCAGAGGCAGGCGGATCTCTGGGAGTTCGAGACCAGCCTGGTCTACAAGAGCTAGTTCCAGGACAGGCTCCAAAACCACAGAGAAACCCTGTCTCGAAAAAAGGGGAAAAAAACAAAAAACAATAAAAAAGAATCCAGTAGTTGTTCAGTCCGGGAGGTTGGACGGCTCCCTTGGTCTTCCACATACCTTGGAATCCAGTAGAAGTAGGTTCTAATAGCAGTGAGGGAGTGCCTCATCTACTTCAGAATAGATGAAACTGCCAGGGAGAGTGAGGGCAAACAGGCAAAAAAACAAAACACTTCTTTCTTCCATGTCCTTTATATAGGTTGCCGTGAGAAGGTGTGACCCAGATTTGGGGAGGGGTCTTCTAACCTCAAATGAGTCAACCAAGAAAAATCCCTCCCAGGTGTGCCCAGTTGCTTGAGCTTTCAGTGAATCCTAGATGCTGTCAATTTACAACCAAGAATATTATCCATCTCAATGACCAAAGAAATTGCAGCATTTACTTCATTTAAAAAAAATTATCCAGGCAAGGCAGTGATACCACATGCCTTTATTTTTTTTATTTTTTTGGATTTTTCGAGACAGGGTTTCTCCGTAGCTTTTGGTCCCTGTCCTGGAACTAGATCTTATAGACCAGGCTGGCCTCGAACTCACAGAGATCTGCCTGCCTCTGCCTCCCGAGTGCTGGGATTAAAGGCGTGTGCCACCAACACCCGGCCTCATGCCTTTAATCTCAGCACTTGGGAGGCAGAGACCAGCAGACCTCAGTGAGTATGAGGCCAGTTTGGTCTACAAGGCAAGTTTGAGGACAGGCAGGACTGTTATACAGAGAAACCCTGTCTCAAAAAAGCAAAACAAACAAACAAAAAAATTATCCAAGTGGTGATGGGCACAGACCTTTAACCCCAGCACTTGGGAGGCAGAGACAAGTGAATCTCTATGGGTTCAAGGCCAATTTAGTCTAGGCCTTGTGAGTTCTAGGACAGAAAAGACTACACAGAGAAATCCTGCCTTGAAAAACAAACAAAATTATACATTTGAGTGTTTGCCTGTATAAATGTGCACCACCTCCATGCCCAGTGCTCTTGGAGACCAGAAAACAGCATTGGAACCCTTAGTGTTGAGTTACAGACTGTTGTGAGCCACCATGTGGGTGCTGGGAACCTAACCTGGGTCCTCTGCAAGAGTAACAAATGTTCTTAATTGCAGAGCCATTTTTCCAGCCCCCTTTTTTATAATGTGCCAGATGACCTAAGAGGTCTCAGAAGTTCAAGGCAACACAAGTCTAAGAAAAGGAACGAAAGGTTCATTCAACCAGTCTTGCCCCACTCAAGACAAGATGTTAGGTTGCATCTATTCTTTCTGAGCCTAATTGGATCCTATGTCATCCCTTGATTGCCTGATGAGACCATGTCTCTTCCATCAGTCTATGTCCCTAGTCAGGGACCAACAATGAACATCTCTGAACTGGAGGGGGCTGCAGACCAGGGGCTGGATGCCCATCCCCATACATACATACTCTGTTCTTGGCCTGGACAATCTTTTCTTCTGTAAGAAACCACACTGGGGCTGGGGATGTAGCTTTGCAGTAGAGCACTTACCCAGTACGTGCAAGGGCTTGGATTCCTTGTAATACCACGGGGGAAGCATTGGAGCTCAAGTAGGAATGATTGGCTTTATCTTGGGCTCTTCAAACCAGCAGAGGAAGTATATAGTCAGGTGATGCCACTGATAAGAACCTTTGACCCTCATTATCCTCTGTGTAGGAGAAACACTACCACCTACCTTATGACTATGATGCAATAATTCAATGACATAATGCATGTGAAGTCCTTAGCATACAGTAGGCTTTCAATAACAGGAATTGTGTTCTGTTGCGACTAAGGCAGGGAGAAGGATAACAAGCATTTTTGTGGGCTATACCCTGGACCGTGTCAGAAAGAAATAAGACTGTCCCCTTGACAGACATGTTGACCAGGGTGACTTCATTAAACCTAGCAGCAGGGTTGAACTGATGAAGGGGGTATCCTTAACACCCCTTGCCATAGAACAAGGTCTCCTAGACCTCTCTGTGTTTGGCAGCAGCTTGGGTCTCTACTGGGTTCTGGGAAGCAGCATTGTACAGAGGAAGGTGTCAAGAGCTACGGGCAGCATTCTGAATTCCCAGCAACGTAGGTATTAGGTCCAGGAGGTACAGTATCCAGTGCCAGCAATATTTTTAGGGGCCCACAAAATGCCTTTTTGTATAGCAAAAATGGATGCAAAAAATAAACTTTGATGTCAAAGGAAATGTTTTCATAGAATATTAATATTTCCATCCTTGGTCTGGGACAAGATGCCAGTGGCAAAATTGCATAGGAAGCATCAGGAACTGAGATACTGGCTGAGCACCGTGCCGTCTTGGGTCACCCCTCCCATGGGATTTTTCCTCTCGTCTTTAAAAGGGATCATTTCCTCCTGACAACAGTTTACACAGCTGACCTCTCTTTGGGCAGGGCAGCTATTTCTATCTCTCATTACATAAATGGGGAAATAAAATCTGTGTAGTTTTGTCAAGGTTACGCTGCTGGTAAAAGGAGACTGAACGTCAAACTCGGGTCTTCCAGCGCCCCAACCAAGATCTCTTCCACCTGCACGAGACGAGAAATAATACCCAGGACAGAGCCGTCTGCTGCAGCAGGGAACCTAAAAATAGCAGCCAGAGCAATGAGTGGGTCCCCAGGCTTTCCACCCAAAGAATGCTGAGACCTCCCGGCAGTGTTGTGACAAGGACTGTGGCCCCAGCTGAAGGTAAGCACCAGGCGATTGTGGCTGTAGTCACTCAAGTATACATTAAAGGTAGAGAAACCCTGAGAGAAACTAAGACCCAGCACTCGTACATATACAGAATGCTTTTTTCCTTGTCTTAAAAAGCTAATGGAGCAGGTAGGTGGGCCACAGGCATATATTTTTGCAATACAGTTCTGTACTTAAATCAAATATCTATATATCTATATCTATATCTGTATCTGTATCTATATCTATCTTGGTCCAGGAATATGACTGGACTTGCCATGCAGGCCCGAGGAACAGAGTTTGGATCCCCAGAAAGTCATATAAACATTGGATGGACCTAGGGACTTTCCTGTCATTTCAGCCCAAGGAGTCAAAGACAGGGGATCTTCAAAACAAGCTGGCAGGCAAGATTAGCCATATCAGTAGCTCTGGGTTTGATTGAGAGGCCTTGCCTTGGTGGATGAAGTAGAAAAGAATGAAAAACAACCTGGGGCCTCCCCATGCATAGGCACACAGGCTTACCCACAAACATGCAAAGACACACATACATGCACTCCACACGTATACACATAAAAATGGGTGGGGGGATCTTCATTAGGATTTATACAGCAGTGCAGACCTGGATTTGAATTCAAGATCCACATCCTAGTTGGATGTCTTCGGCAGCTCATCTTCCTCGGCCTATTTCCTCATCTGCAAAGTGGACATGGCGACAGCACCCACCCTGGAATCTCGTGGGAATAAGATGATGTGTAAAAGCTGTCTTGTACGGTGCCAGGCCCAAAGTGCCTGATAGCACCAACAACGCCAACACTGCCACCTTCCTACCCCCATGGTGCAAAACTAAAAGTGTCTTACATGTGTGTGCTGATTAGTCTTCATGTCAACTTGACACAAGCTAGAGTCCTCTGAAAGGAGGGAACCTCAACTGAGAAAAGGCCTCCATGAGATCCAGCTGTAAGGCATCTTCTTAATCAGTGATTGATGGGGAGGGCTTAGCCCATTGTGGGTGGTGCCACCCCAAGGCTGGCGGTCCTGGGTTCTATAAGAGCAAGTCACTAAGCAGTCCCCCTCCATAGCTTCTGCATCAACTCCAGACTCAAAGTTCCTGCTCTGTTTATGTTCCTGTCCTGACTTCCTTTGGGGATGGAGGCGTAAACCAAATGAACCCTTTTCCTCCTCAGTTTGCTTTGTGGTCATGGCATTTCATCAGAGAAATAGTAACCATAGCTGAGACAGTATTTATGGAGCCTTTAAAATGTGTTGTTGCACAAACTAAGTTCTGGGGCATATTTTTCTGAAGGACATGGGATTTCTGTTTTTCTTATAAAGCAAACCATCCACAAGGGGCTTACTTTTGTCTCCAGCATAAGGAACACTCTTCGTGATTTTTGAAGGGATTTGGAAAAATTTCTTCATGCTTGATAGAGAGGACGTTCCCTGGGGTTGCCCTTTGACCCTGAGTCAGGAAAAATATGACTTGAGAGAGTAATTTTTGCAGAAACTGGCCTGTAGCCAGATGAGAAAAAGTCTGGGCACAGAAACTGGGGACCAAGAGAGGACCACATACAGTTTATGAAGATGCTGTGATAAGAGAGAAGCAAGGCAGAAGCAGAAAGCATCATATTTGGATGGGTTTTATGAGGAAGCAAGAGAGAGAGGGAGGGTGAGGGAGGAAGGGAGGGGAAGATCTATGACTCTTGGTGAGTCAAAGTAACATGCTGGCATTTAAAAATGGATGTCAGTGCAACCCCCCCCCCCCAAAAAAAGAACTTTCTGAGACAGAGTCTCGCTCTATTGCCTAGTCTGACTTTGAAATCATGGCAATCCCCCTGCCTCAACTTCCCACATGCTGAGATTACAAGCACGAGCTGAGGCAGTATCTATGCTTCCAACTAACAAGCTTTTCTTCAAATAGGAAAAAAGGATGCCCAAAGAGGCTAAGGACTAAGAGTCTGTATCATCTAGGATTCTTTGACTAGGGTCTCACACAGACCAGGTGGGCCTGGAACTTGCTGTGGAGCTGAACATGACCTTGAAATTCTGACCTTCCTACCTCCACCTCTTGAGTGTCAGGATTACAGCTGTGAGACATGTGCCACCATGCAGAGTTTATAGATATCTTAAATCTAAAAAGAATAAATATTAGAATGATAATTTGTGATCAGAAGGTTCACAGGTAGAAAGGATTATTGATAAACACAAGCTTGCTACAACAAGCTGATGAGCTGACTGGGTAAGCAAAGATCTGAGGTTGATCCCTGGAACCCATACAAGGGTAAAAGAAAAAAACCGAGTCCACAGAATTGACCTTTGACCTGCACATGCATGCTACAGCACACATGCCCACATACCCACATCAGTTTTTAAAAGTTTTTATTTGCTTGAGGCAGGGTCTCACTTTAGCCCTGGCTGGCCTGGAACGCATTAAGTAGACCAGGCTGGTCTAAGTAAGTCTCACAGATATCCTCCTGCCTCTGCTTCCCAAGTGCTGGATTAATGGTGTGTGCCACCATATCTGGGTTTACGGTTTTGTGGTTTTGCTTTTTTAAAGTCTGCAAGAATTCTGACGAGGAGCTGGAGAGAATGTTCAGTTGGTAAAGTGATTGTCTTGCAAGCATGAAGAACTGAGTTTGAGCCCTCACCGTGATTCACACTAAAATAAACATTGGGCGTGATGTCACAGGTTCATCATCCCAGTGGCTGGGAAGATGCACTCAGGCGGATGGACAGGAATCGCTGGACAAGAAGCCTAGCCCACTTGACAAGCTCCCGGTCAATGAGAGCCATTGCTTCAAAAAAAAAAAAGTGAATGTCACCTGTGTGTGTGTGCAATTCAGACTAGGTCAGTTTGGGGACTGAAGGTCGTGGGAAGTAACTGAAAGCCAAGGCTTTCTGCCACAGGTAGCACCAGATTCCAGCTTTTGTTGTTTGTTGTTCTGGTCACGGTTTTCCTGTGTAGGTCAGACACGCACTTTCCCCATGGAAAGACCCAGCAGGGTCCTCCGGGTATCAGCCTCCCAGCCCCAGCCTTTGTGGGTGAGAGGTGAGCAGGGAAACGGAAGTCGGAAGTCTGTTACCAACATGAAGGGAAAGGCTGCTAAACAGATCCCAGATGGCAAATGTCCCTGAGGAGGCAAGCAAGCAGCTCCAGGAGCTACACCTAAGCCAGCACTCTCTAAGTTAGTGTGTCTTGTTGCCGTCGTTGTCTCGCGAGACAGGGTTTCTCTGTGTACCACTGCTGTCCTGGAACTTGCTCCATAGACCAGGCTGGCCTCGAACTCACAGAGATCTACCTGTCTCTGCCTACTGAGTGCTGAGATTAAGGTGTGCACCATCACCACCCAACAGTTTGCGCTGTCTTCTTCCTCACCTTTCCCCATCTCTTCCCCCCCCATCCCAGTGTTCTCTCGCTCCTTGACTTTTTCCTTTCTTTCTTTCTTTCTTTCTATCTTTCTTTCCTTTTTCCTCTCTCTCCTCCTTCTTTCCTTTCTACTTTATCTCTATTTTATTAATTTACTTAATTGTGTAGTTTAATGTATCTTAGTAGCAAAATAACAGGGACAGTACAAAAGACTGACAATAAAAAGAAAAAACAACCCACCCACCCCCACAAAAAAAAACATGTAGTTGAGGGCTGGAGAGATGGCTCAGTGGACTAAGGCATTTGCCACTAAATTTGATAACTCAAGTTTGATCCCTGAGACCCACATAGTAGAAGGAGAAAATAGACTCCTACCAGCTGTCTTCCAACCTTCACAGATACTCAGTAGCAGGAATACCCCCAAACACACACACACACTGCAATACACATACAATTTAGAAAAATATGTACCTGCATATAGGACAACTCCGAAAAGTATAGTGAAGAGACAGAATCTGCTACAAATACCACTTAGTTGCCATCAATGAGACATTTATTTTGGTATTGGTTTTGCTTTGTTTTTTACAAATCCAAGTACTGGCATAGTCTAGAAAACTTTATAAGGTTTATTTACAATTTTCTTACATTTTTAGAACCTGGTTCACAGAAACATTGACTTACATTAACATTTTTACATCCTGCATTAATATTAAACATTCACACAAAAACAAGTGGGGAAAACCTATCAATATGTGATTTCTGTCCCCTATTTTTCCATTTACGATGACATACTTAGGTACCTTTGGATTGCAAGTTTAAGAAAAAAATGTAATGTTCATAACTACCACTAACAGGAGGAAAAGGGAAAGCATGTTTTCATCACGAAATGTTTCCTCTCATGGTGGACTCAGCCTGAGGGCAGGATGTCTTCTGACACAGTTTCTACGTGGCTGGCGTGGACAGCCCACAGGTTGGTGTCTTCTGACACAGTTTCTACGTGGCTGGCGTGGACAGCCCACAGGTTGGTGTCTTCTGGCACAGTTTCTACGTGGCTGGCGTGGACAGCCCACAGGTTGGTGTCTTCTGGCACAGTTTCTACGTGGCTGGCGTGGACAGCCCACAGGTTGGTGTCTTCAACAAGCCACACCAGCGAGGCCTCTTTTGCCTGTGCAAAGCACTTAGGGCTGCACTCTGAAAGCACAGATCTGTTTTGAGAATCAGAGGAATTTCTCACACTAGGCCCTGAAGGAAGAGCCTGTGGATTGGGTCTGTAGAGTTCTGACTAAACCTAATTTCTCCCAGTGCTACCCTACCAGGACTGTGATGATGTTTCTTCACCCCTCCAATAGAGGGCGCACTCTTACATGCGGATTTTGTAGCCAATTGCTTCCTGGATGTTTGTATGAGCCAAGATATAAATGACCCCCTAACTTATTCACTTCTCTGAGCTGCAGTTCAGAGAGCTAAAAGTAGCTCTGGCACAGTGGTTAGGAACACTATTCAATCTCATCATTGTTTGGTTTTAAGTTAGAGTCTTGCATTGTCTAGACTGACTTCTCCAGGGCTCAAGTAATCCTTCTGCCTTGGTATCTTGAATACCTAGGATTATGTGCACAACCGCTCTGAGCTATCCCACAACCCCGTGCTGGGGACTGAACTATATGCTAGACAAGCATGGTGCCATTGAACTATCCTCCTAAACTTAAAGTTTATGTTTTAGGAGCGTTTTCTGGCTCACAACAAAATGGAGCAGACAGTTCAGAGGTTTTTCTATATAGCCCGAGACAACCCAAGCCTAGCACCACCCATATTGATATCCTTCCATCAGAATGCAAATCTATCACACGCTTCCCATGGTGGTTTGAAGAAGAATGGCTCCCATATATTGTTTGGTTCCCAGCTGTAGACTGTTTAGGAAGGATCAGAGTGGTGTGGCCTTGTTGGAGGAGGCGTGCCACTGGAGGTGGTCTCTGGGTTTTCAAAAGCCTCTCTCTGCCTCCTGCCTTCAGATCAGGATGCAAGCTCTCAGCTACTGCTTCAGTGCGGGGCCTGCCTGCAGCCATGTTCTCCTCCGCGATGATCATGGACTCACCTTAAGCTGTAAGCAAGCCCCAATTAAATGTTTTCTTTCACAGGCTGCCTTGGTTGTGGTGTCTTTTCACAGCAATAGAATAGGTCACTTCTCTCCACCTGCAGAAGGTGAGGGACCTGAACCAACCCCTCACCAGCTACAGCACTTGGGAGAATGGGCCCTGCACCTTGCCTGGGAACCACGGTAGAGTTGACCCTGTAGACAGGGCACAGTGAGCCAGCCCTGAGGCTATGACAGGGGCATAGCTGGTACCATCTCCCTCATCTGAAGTGTGGTAGTGGGAGCCAGGGAAAAATGTCCTGCCCCTCACCTCTACAACTCCAACTGGCGAGTGAGCATCCCTCCCTTTTACCAGCCGCAGCACGCAGGAAAATGAGCCCTGCCCATCATCTGGGCAGCACAGCCAAGCTGACCCTGTGGATGGGGGCAGGGGTGAGCCTGCCCAAAAAAGTGAGCATGAGAGATCTGGCCCCAATCCCGTCTGCTATATGGTGGCATGGGTGGGGGAGAGATGCCCTCCCCTCCTGCCCCGCTCTGTGCCTGAGGCAAGTGGGAGAGCTGGCTCTGAGGTCATAGGAGCAGGAGAGCTGACCCTGGCCTCGCCAGCTGCAGCACTTGGGAGAGCGGGCCCTGCTCCTCACCTGGGCAGCACGGTAGAGGTGACCGTGGTGGCAGAGGCAAGAGTGAGCTGGCCCTGAGCCTATGAGAGTGGGATCACTGACCCCTCCCCCTCTCATCTGCTACGTCGTGGTGGTGGTGGTGGTTGTGGTGGTGGTGGCGGTGGCGGCGGCGGCAGCGGCAGCGGAGGTGGTGAGGGAGAGATACATTCCCCCCCACCCCTCAACCCCCCCCCGCCCCTACAACTTGTGGTGGGCAAGGAAGTCGACCCTCCCCCTTTCCAGCTGCCGCACTCAGGAAAGCGGGCCCTGCACCTTGCCTGGGCAGCACACTAGAGTTGACCAGATCCGGCCCCAGCCCTCATCTGCCAGGAGGTTGTGTGGGCCCCTTGTCACCTATGGCAGGTGGGAGAGCTGTCCCTTCCCCTCCCCAGCTGCAGGGCTCAGGAGAGTGGCCCTTGTAGGGAGCAACACAGTAGCGCTGGCCCTGATGAAGTAAGTGTGGAAGAGCCTACCTTGAGGACCAGAAAGCAGGAGAACTGGCCCCGCCCTTGCTCGGCTTTGCAGGCATGAACTAGCCAGGGTAATGCTGGAGAGCTCACCGTAGTGGAGAGGATAGGGGAGAGCTGGTGGGCTCCCCAGCCCTGAAACTACCCAGGCCCAGAACCAGGGTTATGAGTTGGCCCACCCCAACACTCACCCCGTCTGTGATCTGCTGGAGCACACGAAAGGGCCTGACCCCATCTCCAGGACACAGGGCAACAACAGGATATCCAAGAGGAGTTCCAGTGAAGGCCCAGCAGAACCTAGAGGCCTGGAAACAGACCAGTGATCACGTCTCTGCAATGAACACTTGCAAGTAAAGAGATATGGACAAAAGGGTTTACTGTGTGACTCACTGGGTCACCCTACAGCTTCTGTGATGAGATGACTTTTTCCTTTTTATTTTCCTCTTAAATTTTATTTTATTTTGGGGGGAGGCCATGGCAGAGGGCAGATATGAAGGGATGGGGAAAAGAATGGGATTGAGACGCAGGATGTGAAAGACAGAAAGAATAAATAAAAAGGAAGTTAAAAAAAAACCATGTTAACAATGAAACATCAGTCACAACCCTGAAAACTAGTGCAAAAGGCCAGCAGTAAATGAAGGGAGTCCAAGGTCAAAGCTAAAGAAACAAAAGTGGAGGGCTGGAGGTGTAGCTCAGTTTGTGGCGTGCTGGCCTAGCATGTACAATATCCTGGATTTGACCCCCAGCACGCCATGAACTAGGAGCGGTGGGACATGCCTGTAACCTCAGCCTGTGAGGTCCCAGTCTCTTCACAGTACAGGGAGGTGGGGACAAGAGGGAAAATTAAAGGTTGTCCTTGGCTATGGAGCAAATCTGAGGCCAGCCTCGAATATAACCTGGTCTCAAACAAAGAAAATACGATATAAAAAGAGACCATGTGAAACAAGAATAGGGACACACATTGAAACCACATCACTTCAGATACCTACGTGTGGGTTTAACTGGGAAGGCTGCACACTTTGGGAAGAGAGAGTTG
Source organism: Microtus pennsylvanicus (assembly GCF_037038515.1). NCBI lineage: Eukaryota > Metazoa > Chordata > Mammalia > Rodentia > Cricetidae > Microtus > Microtus pennsylvanicus. Next base: position 36,648,997 of record NC_134592.1, on the reverse strand, counting down.
ACTAGAACACACAGGAAGCATGGGAGAGAACTCTACACACACACACACACACACACACACACACTTCCACCCTTATTCTGCTGCCGCCCTTTCTGATCCAGCCAATCCAGGCACTGGCCGTGTTGAACAGAATTTCTGCCCTGGAGATTAAAAACCAATCTCTAAGCCGATCCCCTCCCTCCCCTCGGTGCCTCCCTTTGCCAGGATATGGGGAGCTCAACCGGCTGAGGAGGGACAAAGGAGTATTGTTAAGGAGAGCATGGCTATGTCAAGGCTTCTCAACTAAAAGCTTTCATGCTGCTGTCTAAGCCATTCTCGCCCTCAGGGGACACCGTGTGCTTGTCCCAGCTCTACCGTATCAGTTCAAAGGGAAATTTCAGCCAGACATAGCGATCGCAGAAAGGTATCTTGGGACTTGGCAACATTAATAGGCTAAGAATTCCTATCACGACATCTTGTCCAAGCCCAGATCACCAGCCCTACTAGGTCCTGGGATGAGGTTGAATGGGAAAATATTTTTTGCAGATCGGAGTCCAGAGATACTTCCCCTGGGAGCTGGTTGAGAGCAGGCTGGCCTGGGGCGCCAAGATATGTGGATTGCATCATAGAAAGTAGGGTAAAACCCAGCTCTGCTCTTGTTATCCTCCCTGTCCTGGCCCTGGTAGATCTTAGCCACTTTAAGGAAAAGCCACATGATCCTGGGAGGCTGATGATTCCACAGAGTCTGTCTTCTTGGGAAACTAGTTCACCGGAGACAGCCCATTAGCTTCGATGCTAATATAAATATGCCTTTACTGTCCTCTCTTGCTTAAGATTGTGCTGTTTTAAGGACTAGGTTCTAAAAACTTCTATTCAACATCTATTAATATATTATACATTTTGCCAAAGATTTAGATCCCACAGGTAACGAGGATTTACACCTATGCATTACAGAAGGGAGAACAAGAGCAGCACAAGACGGCTGGTAACTTAACCCAGCTGCAAATTCTCACCTTCTGTGCAGAGGAGGGTCTGTGGTTACTAGTGTCCTATACCATAGGGTTCATTCCTCAGCCAGGCTTTCTTCTTCTTCTTCTTCTTCTTCTTCTTCTTCTTCTTCTTCTTCTTCTTCTTCTTCTTCTTCTTCTTCTTCTTCTCCTTCTCCTTCTCCTTCTCCTCCTCCTCCTCCTCCTCCTCCTCCTCCTCCTCCTCCTCCTCCTCCTCCTCCTCCTCTTCTTAAGACAGGGTTTCTCTGTGTAGCCCTAGCTGTCCTAGTATCTGCTCTGTAGCTCAGGCTGACCTCGAACTCACTGAGATCTGCCTGCCTCTGCCTCCCAAGTGCTGGGATTAAAGGTGTACACCACCACCGCCTGGCTCAGGCTTCGTTCTTTAATACACTTTATTTGCTGAGTAAACTATCTAGTTTGTGCTCTGAGTTGACCAGCATTTGAACATCAATGCATCTCCTTTCCCTTAAAATACTACTCTTCCTCTTTCTGGCTCACATCTTACTTAGGTCAAGGTACAGGTATGGGAATCATAGTAACTTCTTTGGTAGGATTTTCCCCCTTCTTTATAGGTCTGTGCAGTGATGTCAAATATATAGATCTATGACTTCCTTCTGGAAGAGGAGGAAGTCTGGGGCTAGGCAGGTGAAACACGGGGTTTCCAGTGGCTCAGCAGAAGGGCACCAGTGGGGAGTGTCTTTTGCAATGGATATGTGTTTAGCGCATAGCCTAAAAAGGAAACTGTTACCCTGTGGGGTACCCTCCTGTAACCCCAACTTTTGGGGAGAGGAGACAAGAGGATCACGTTTGGTTTGAGGCCATCCTTGTATGCAGAGTGAGGTCCTGTCTCAAAAAATGGAAAATATGGTGTAGTGGTGCATGCTTGTAAGCCTAGCACGTGGGAGGTGGAGGCAGGGTGATGAAGAGTTCAAGGCCAGAACTGGGGAGACAGCTCAGTGAGGAAGAAGAAAAAAAATAGCCGGGTGGTAGCGGTGCATGCCTTTAATCCCAGCACTCGGGAGGCAGAGGCAGGCGGATCTCTGTGAGTTCGAGGCCAGCCTGGTCTACAAGAGCTAGTTCCAGGACAGGTTCCAAAACTACAAAGAAACCCTGTCTTGAACCCACCCCCCCCCAAAAAAAAAGAAAAAGAAAAGAAAAAGAAACACACACACACACATAAAACAAAACCCTAAACAAGCAAAAGCACTGCCCTGTTGCATATAAGCCTAACAATCTGTGTTTGGGTCTCCATCTGTAACTAACTGCCTTCTGTAACCCCAGAGGCCCCATCAGAAACAGGAAGTAGAGACAGGAGAGCCTCCAGGAGCTTGACCACTAGCTACTCCAATTTATGGAGCTGCCAAGAGCTCCTCCCTCAAACTCAAAGCCTGCCCTCTAGCCCTCACACAAGCTCCATGGCACGTGTGCCCCTGTACATACACATACAAAAGTGCACACTCACGCACATGAGACACACACGAAATCATTTAAAAACATTTTTTTTTATAAAGGAATTCAAAGTCAGCCCTGGAGACATACCAAGATAGAGTCAGCCTAAGTTACATAAGATTTGTCTCAAAACAACAAAGCAAAACAAATGCCTTGCTCAACGGCTTGTGATGACCCCCTTGTGTTTTCTATGATGTATGAGAGACTGTTAATATTCCATTACATCCTTTATTTTTCACTGTTTAAATTTAAATTCGTGTTCTAGAAACACACTAGACCTTGTGAGCTCCGGTCCCTACCCTAACTGCTGAACTGAGCTTGGTGACGTCCCAGCACTAAGAACAAAGGGAGGGACCACAAGGGAAACCGCGGGACAGTTAGGAGAAAGGATGAATATGGGAGGTTATAAAAGGATGAGAAGAGGCAGATGATGAAGGAAGACAGATTCAGGACTTCCTCCTGGCAACCACTAGTTCTGTTACTCCCCAGAACCTCTGTAAGCCAAGCTTCTGGGCCACACCCAACCAACATAGCTTCCTTCTTCCTCCTGTGTAGAAAGTGACTGAAAACAGCATTTCCCTGGTCGGATGTGAGACGGGCTAGGACTAGAAATAAAAGGCCAGCTTAACTCTGTCCCCAGACTTGTGTCTGCTTCTTTAATACTTGGGCAACTGCCAGACCACAGGAACATAGTGTATAATAGGAGCCCGGTAATGCTGTTGTGGTCATAGTTTAATTGCTTTGAAGAGATAATAGGGGATCCACAAAATATTAGAGGCATGTGAGTCCCCTCTGACCTAAAATTGATTCCTAACTCCCCCGGGTCCCTGCTACCATATTTCTATCCAGTACTGCATCCAATTGGAGACAGGACTTGAATGGCTGGCACTAAACCTGAGGGATGGGGCCACATTTGTTCTTGGACAGGGAGGCTGTGGCTTTATTGAGTTGGTTTGTCAACTTCCCTGAATCTCAGCTTTCTCCTTACTCATGAGATCAATACTTTTTAAACATTTTAGTAGCTCTTATTAGAAAAATGATTCATGCTTCTTGTAAAATGTTTATATAATATAGAAAAGAACAAAACATAAACCAAAAGAATATTATATTGAATTTTTGGGTTTTTTTTTCCAGATAGAGTTTCTCTTTGCAGCTTTGGCTGTTCTGGAACTCCCAGTGTAGACCAACCTGGCCTCAAACTCAGAGATTCACCTGTCTCTGCTGCCATGGACTGTAACCCTTTGAAACTGTAAGCACAATTAAATACTTTCTTTTCTAAGTTGTCTGGGCTCATGATGTTATATCACTGCAATAGAAAAGTAACTAAACACATGATTTATGAGAATTAGCCAATGGATCTAGCTCAAGAAAGGGCACAAAGACCACACGATGACATGTCAGTAAAAGCAGGGGTTTGGGATAAAGACCCTAGAAGAGGAAATTGTCATCTTCCTCTTATAGAATCACTGGTCTTAGATACGTTCCTACACATGTACGCTACCGTTTGATGGGCATGAGTAGCCAACACATCTAGGTAAACTTATTTTCAAGATTGCAGTGAGGCAGGAGGGGAATGGGAGAAGGGGAGGAAGTGTAAAGTTTTGAATGGAAAAAAAAAAGATTGCAGTGGGCCGGGCGGTGGTGGCGCACGCCTTTAATCCCAGCACTCGGGAGGCAGAGGCAGGCGGATCTCTGTGAGTTCGAGACCAGCCTGGTCTACAGAGCTAGTTCCAGGACAGGCTCCAAAACCACAGAGAAACCCTGTCTCGGAAAAAAAAAAAACAAAACAAAACAAAAAAAGATTGCAGTGGGCTATTCCAACACTGAAACCTTTGCTTCCCCAACGAATCACAATCTTCACAGGAGCGTCTTTTGTTCTGGAGACCCCCGGGTCCACGAAAGCATGAACTCTTGCATCCAGGAAGCCTGTGCCCTGATGATCAGAACACCCCAGAAGTCACCTGAGCATTTCCCCTGTGGAACATGGTGCAGTGATGAAGACTTGAAAGAAGCAGTGACTTGGGACACCCCCAAAACAGTGCCATCCTAGGAAACCGCCTGTTCTGGTCCTCCTACAATCTCCTTCTGGAGGTGTGGGATCTGTCTGCCATCTCCCTTACACTACCTGATGGCTGGGCTGCCTCAAAAGGGAAGCAGCTGTATTTCTCTTCTAGACCTGAACTAAGAAATTCAGAGCCTAGGCATCTAGAAATTCCGTGACTAATTTTTTTAATATTTATTTATTTATTATGCATACAATATTCTGTCTGTGTATATGTCTGCAGGCCAGAAGAGGGCACCAGACCTCAGTACAGATGGTTGTGAGCCACCATGTGGTTGCTGGGAATTGAACTCAGGACCTCTGGAAGAGCAGGCAATGCTCTTAACCACTGAGCCATCTCTCCAGCCCTCCGTGACTGATTTTTAAAAAGTTTTAAAGATTTGTTTTCAATGTTGTGCATGTGTATATCTTAGGGTTTTTATTGCTGTGAAGAGACACCATGACCACAGCAACTCTTATAAGAAAAACATTTAATTGAGGTGCCTTGCTTACAGTTTCAGAGATTCAGTCCATTATCATTATGACGGGAGCATGAAGGCATGCAGGCAGATGGTAGTTGAGAGACCTACATCTTGCAGGTAGCAGGAAGTTGACTGGGTTATTGGGCCGTATCCTGAGCATAGAAAACCTCAAAACCCGCCCCCATGGTGACACAATTCCTCCAACAAGATCACACCCACTCCGACAAAGTCACACCTCTTAATAGTGCCGCTCCCTTTGAGAACATGGGGGCCAATTACGTTCAAACTATCACAGAGTGTTTGTCTGTGTGTGAGTATGTGCATGTGTGTGCAGATGTCTATTTAGAATAGAGGCATCAGATCCTGCTGGAGCCGAAGTCTCAGGTGGTTGTGAGCCACCTAGTGTGGGTGCTGGGAACTGAACTTGGTTCCTCAGCATGAGCAGTCTGAACTCAAACAACTGAACCATCTTTCCATCCCCAAATTTCCTTTTTAAAAAAAATGAATTGTCTGTGCCCTCCCCAGAAACGCCAACGCTCGTATCTGCCTGAGCAAAGCCTCCAGTGAGGTGTGAAGCCGAGTGCGCTCATCCCAGCTCTGCGTTCCATGACTCTCTTGCTAGCAGAGTGAAGGTGGCCCTTAAGCCTCGCAGCTGACAGGAGCGGTGCTTTCCATCTTCCCCAGATGCACCCTACTCTCTCCCTGGCATCCAGTGTCGGAGTTTGATCCCCATGCCAAGCAAGTGCCCTACCATTGAACTACATTCCTAGCCTTGTCCTCAGTGTTTTAAGATCACCCCGTTTTCCTGTCTGCGCCCCTGAGGTTGTATAAAACTGAATAGGAGGAACTGGGTCTTCCCAAGAATTAGTGCTGTGGGCTACCGGTTCAATTCCCAGGGCTGCAGAAAAGCAAAGGAGAGGAATAGGGACAAGATAGAGAGTTTAAAGTCTTCATCTTGGCTTAGGGATGTGGCTTGGTTGGTAAAGGGCCTCTCCAGAGTGCACGAAGCCCTGGATTCAATCCCTAGGACCACATAACCTGGGGAAGCACTCAAAAGTTCAAAGTCATTTGAGCCCAACCTGGGCTACATGAGATCCCTTCTCAAAAAACAAAATACCTCCATTTTAAGCATAGCTTGAAGCTCCGCTGTCGTCTGTGTTTGAAGATGATCAAGGTACGCGGTGATCAAGTTGAAAGGAGACTGAACTGGCCCTTGGTGTGTCTGGAGTCAGAATGCTAGAGCTCTGGGACCTTTGGGAACTCAAAATGGGCCTTCGTGGCCACTAGATGGCACTGGGAGATAGCTTCCCGTTTCTCTCTGGGTCACACCCAGAAGAGGGAGGACAGGTTAGATCACAGCAGAGTGTCCAGGAAGGCACGAGGCTGGAGAGAGGAGAATGTGACAGCTTAAGTCGTGACCTGATGAAGGAGATAGCTACCCTGTTGACTTCTAACTAAACCAGTGTGACCAGACCTATCAATCCCCGAGATAGGCCCCGAGAGTGACTAAAGGCATGTTCTTTGGAATAGTCAAAAGGGCTTGAGTCCTGGTTTGGCTGCATATCTCTGCCTTAGTTCAACTTACTCATACAGTGGAGATAAAAACAGCTTCAGGCACAGCGAGCTGTGAGAACTAACATGAGTCTTTAGGATGTTTCCTTCCTGATGCTCTTACTCAAATGCCTTCCACGACACGTAGCAGATACCTGGAGGGACATGCTCACCCCTCCGTGAGTGTTGACATTAAATACGTGTTTCTCAAGGAGAAAATCAGAGAGAGTCTCCCTTGTTCTCAGTGCCCTGGAATGGCTAGCTGTGTCCAAGGCATGTTTAGTGACATTGCTTTTATTCCCATCTGGCAATTCTTGAGCTAGTAAGCAGTGTGCTGCTCCGTGTTCCTCCCAGATCCTGGCCCTCCTGAAGTGTCCATCTCAATAGGATAGGAGCCAGAAAAACCTTGCGTTGGTTTCACAGATGAATAGAGGCATGGGGACTTGGAGCCCCCTCAGATCACAGCAAGAACTGGTACACACATCCCTGGGTGTTATGTAGGTCCCCACCCCAGGCCATAAGACTCTTCCTGTTGGAGAAAATGGGGGCTCAGAGGAGGGTTGACCAGAGAGCATGGTGAGGTCCTGCAAGGCCAGCGGTCTGGGACTGGGCTGTGCTCCACACTCTCCTCCTGGCCCAGACTGCACGTGCAGCAAACATGACTTGGACATATGAAATCAGAATCCTAGTTCCCCAGACCTCTTGCATTGTTATTTCAACCCCAGATGATCTTGTGGAGGCTGAAGTGGAGTCAAGATGGTGAAGCAGGGATGAGAGAGAGAGAAATGACTTCTTCAGCTTGGTCTGTCATCACCTGAACAGATAACAGCGGTCAGCATCTGGGGAGCATTTTTTAAGTGCCAAGAACTAAGCTAAGTGCTAGAGTAGCAATTTGGATTCTGGGAGTGGGATTCCAGAGATTACATGTTGTCATCTGAAAACTAAAACTTGATGTTGCCATATATTTACCACGGAAAAGGAGCCAAAGGCCTTGGCTAGCCCTGATATTGACTTGAGTTTTCTTGGTTTCTTAGAACCCTAGGGTCTCTCTCCATGAGGGCTTCCCTGATGGAGAACCTGACACCCACTTAGAACTGGTCCCTGCCCAGCTCTGCCCTCCCGGAACTGATATGAGCAGTCATTGTTTCCATCATTGGGGGACGCTGATAGAGCAACAAGGTTACATTAAACAGTGAGGCCAGCTCTACAAAGATCTAGAACCGGCTAGATTTTTCTGGTTCTCGTTTTCTGAGCTTTACAGCCCCAAACTCAGCTTCCCTCCTCCCTTTTTCTCCTGGTCTCAATCCACTGAGCGGCCGCCCCCTGCCTGGCTCCTTCTTGTCCACAGCTGCACTCGACAGATCATTTTCCATTGACATAATGTTGTAATTATATCTGTTCTACCCTGTGTTTCCCTCTGGAGCTGCTATTCTCTGGGGCCATCGCAGAAATGTCAGAATGTGATGTATGGCTTACTAGTCAATACAGATACCAGACAGGTCCTCAGAAAGAGAAAACACAGCACCCTACCCAGCCCCAGGCTGCTGACTCAAAAGGTCAGGGTTGGGACCTGGAATCTATGGTTTTAATCAGTGCTCTTGGGATGTCATGAGGCCTGATTGGGAATCAGGGTCTTCCTCGTCCAGATTCTCTTTCTAGTTACCCTCAGCCATCACCCTAGAGCTTTCTGCCTTTCTTCCTTCGTGTTTGCTTCTCGTTCACTAACAGTTCGGACATGCTTATCATACGCCAGACTCTAGGGCAGGCCTTTGATCTCCACCTTTTAAATATCATGTTAGGAAGTATGTGATTCCTGTTCTACAGAGGAAAAGCCCTGCCTTCCCCACCCTCTGCCTGGCTCCACAGATCATGTGTAGCTAGATATGTGGTCACTGAGTCAGGTCCATCCTGTGTACCCCTTTGGGAATAGCCAAGAGTCTAGGGTAGGCTTACAGAGCTCTAAAGTCTATGCCCAGAGTTCACCTGGGTGACATGTGTCCTCTGAGCATAACACTTAGGAAATAGCAAGTACTTAAGATGTACGCATTGGCAAGAAGCTGAATAGACGGGAGAAAAGGGAATACTGGAAGTTAGAAAACCTTTTGCTCATCTGCCTTCAACATTTATTCATCCCCCGCGACTCTCCACCCCTCTCCTCCAGGCCTTCTATCTGACACTTCTCTGCATGCCCAATCACTGCCCTTCCAGCCCACCTTTGGACCGTGACCCCAAACTTCTCGGGCTCAACCCATAATGACCCTAGCTGCTCTCAGCAGCAAACGACCTCTTGACTTCCCTAAGGGCGACCATGCTCTACCCCTGGCTATCCCTACTTTCCCAATCCTAGAAGTCTGGGTTCCTCTCCCCTTTCTCCTCTGCTTGCCCCTCTCTATTTTTCTTCTAAAAGAAGCAGGCAGAGGGAAGTTACTTTGATTTGTGGAGGTGTTAGTAATTCTAGAGTTCTCCTGCTTCTCTACTCAGGAGAGACAGGAGCTGCAGTCCTGTTTGTTAGGAGAAGATTGTGTGTCTTGACCATCCCTTCTACCCTCCTACCCCAAACTCATCTGACCTCCAGAAAATATCGCTCAAAGATCGAACAACAAAAGCTACCACATATAGATTACCTGCTAAATGTCAGGTATCATATTATCTCATTCAATTCTTTCAGATTCACTTTTAATTTTATTTAGGTACGTGTATTTGTGTGTATACATGTGTATGCCATGTGTATGGGTGCCCAAGGAGGTTGGGAAAGGGTGTTGATTCCCAAAAGCAGGAGTTACAGGCAGTTGTGAGCCACCAGAGAATGTGGGTGATGGGAACTGAACTCGGGGCATCTAGAAGGACTGCAAGCACTCCTAACCTCAGAGCCATCTCTCCAGCCCTTCAATTCTTTCTAAAAAAAAAAAAATATTTCTAACAACACTTTGCAAAAAAAGAATTAACACAGAAAAATCCAGCAAAGTCACATGACCACCAAAGTGACAAAGAAGGAACTTGAACTGATGTCTCCCCTTCTTTATGGCAGTGCTGTTCAAGAAACCAAGCCCAGACTGAGATACTATTACGTTGACTCCGACGGATTTAGTCAACATTCCAGCCTCTGCCTTGTAGTGTGTGTACACAAACAGACTCCTCTACCCCCAGAAGTGGGGTTAGCATCTGAAGTGGTCTAATCACAAACCTGCACTCCAGAGCTTGGTTACATAAGCACTTCACAGGCCATCAAAATCTATGCCCAAGGCCTTAATGTACTTGAGCGATACTGGAAATAATCTTTCCTTGGTGAAATAAGTGGTTTTCACAACACAGAATCAGCCAGGAAGATTATCTGGGCCCTGCTGCCCTTGAATGAATCAGAGTAGGCCAACAGCCGGCCTGCCTTGAAGTAGGGTAGGTGACTGTTTTGCTTGCTGATACACACACATTTGGCTAATTTGGTCTCTGCCATTTTTAATATCTCAGCTGTAGGGATGTATAACAGGACCAGTGGCCTCAGCTCATGTTCCATTGCTGCTAATTCCAGAACTCTGCTACCACCAAGGGCCAAACAGGTACAGACTAGATTTCATCTTCACCTTCCCAGAGTGTCCTCAGGGATCACTGAAGCCAAGGCGACAGTCTTCCCAGCGCTTAGCTCTGTCCTTCAGTGTCAGGTCACCTGTAACAAGAAGCTAACAATCAAAAGTTTGTTTGTCATTACAAATATAAGTGCATTAAGATATCACACTTTGTGTCAACACATGGGAATGTCAGGAGCCAAAGAGCAAGCTGGATGTGGTGGCACATGTTTTTAGTCGTAGCATTCTGGAAGCAGAGGCCAGCAGACCTCCATGAGTTCAAGGCCAGGCTGGTTTACAGGGTGAGTTCCAGACCAGCCAGGGCTGTGTAGTGTAATGCTGTCTCAAAAGAGAGAAAGAGTTAGAGAATGGGGAGAGGTGAAAAGGAGGGCTGCTTAGTGTTAAAAGTAGGTTGTAAATACAAATACATATACATGGATATAGAGAAATGCATATGAACACATGAATATGCATGTGTGTGAATGAATATGTATATATAATATAATCGTAGTGACAATCGTTTTAGGGCAGGGGTGATCTGCCAGACAAAGACCTAATGGGACAAAGACCTCGTTTCCATTGTTAGCCCCTGTATTTGAAATTCACAAACCCAGAGGTCCTGCCTATAAAGCTTCCTGCACCCACTCAGTTTAACTTCTTTCTTTAGTGCCTGAGCTTTCAAATTTGTGCATGAGACAGCCTGAGGAGGTTTGCCCAGCGGGCAATTCCCCAATTCCCCAGCGGCTCTACTCCCACCCCCAGATTCAGATTTAAACCTGGGGTGGGGCCAGGGACTTTTTTGGTGGGGGTTTGGAGTGACGATTCCAGCACCCACTTGGAGAAACAGGCCCTGATGGTGTTTTGTTTCTGTTCGGTCTATGGAACTGGGACAGCCAGCTCTGTGTCTTTTCTGTTTTGGTGCTGGGGATCGAACAAGAATCTCCTTCATGAGTTATGCCCAGCCAAAAGAAGTAGTATTCCAAAGCAGAGCCTTCTAGCTCTTTTGCTAGGATCCTTCATGTGCATCAAGTGTCCCATTCCCTTTGGATATGTGATTATTATGACGTGAGTTAGGTATTGCAACAAGGGCTTTTTGCCTTTCTGACTTCCTGGCCGTCGCCTTTAAAATAAGTAATACATACACAAGCAAGCAAGTTCTTCTGTGAGTTTCAGTGACACACTTCGTTCTCCACCAAACTACAAATCAGCGGTGCAGACTGCTCCCCAGAACCAGGCGGTACTTTCATACAGGTGGCTGGACACTCGCCGGGCCCTCCTTCCGGGGAAGGGTCCAGTCTCGGGAGCATCCCGCGAGGGTCCCAGCTGTCCGGGGGTCGCAGCGCGCAGCCCCGCCGGCGGCCCCGGCCGCGCCCCGCGGTGGGAGGCTGCGGCTGCTGAGGTCATTTCCTGTGCCTGGCCGCGAGCTGCCCGCCGAGCGCGGTGCGGACACAGCGGGCGCGGCGCTGCAGCCGGCGCCGGGGCGGGCTTTGTGCGGAGCTCCCGGGACCTTCCAGGCTCCGACCTCGGGCCGCCACGCCCACTGCGACCCCTGCTGCCCGGGAGCGGAGACCCGGCGGCCTCCGGGGACTGGGCTGGAGTCGCTGCAGGGCAGAGGCGCGCGTGGCGGCCGGGGGCGCGGCGGGACTCCCGGCAGCTCACTCAGGTGAGCGGCCCCGGGGACCGGGGCGGGCCGGGAGGGCCGGCGGTGTGCAGCCCGCAGAGGGCGTTCGGCCGGGCGGACTGGGCTGGCTCCTCGCGGCGGGGAGGGCGACTCCGGAGCAGGTGCCTGCCTGCCTACCTGAGAGCCGCGGGACAGGCGCAAGCAACCCGGGCTCCTGGACACCCGGACTGCGAGGCAGTGGCGAGCCTTCCCGCGGTAGGTCTTGCCTTTTGGGACTGGCTTGAGCCAGTTGCTCCTGGGAAGGGGCCCCGGGACGGGACGTACGTGCAGGCTTCCTTCCACCTCGGTGCTTGCTGCTCTCAACCCTTCCGCTCCCTTCAGCACCTCGTCCTAAGTGTTTCTCATGTGGTTTCTGGGTGTCTCTCCTAGGAGTCTTAGGCGTCAGGCTGGACTCCTAGTGACAAGTTGGCCAAGCAGAAAAGAGCCCAAGTTGGGTGCTGAGTGACATCAGGGGCTTTGTGTCCTAGCAGATTTAGGAATACGTCTCCCCGGAGGGTGGCAGAGGCAGCGGAGACCCTCCTGTGGAAACGGAATGGTTCTCCCTGTGGCTCTTTCAGCTTCTGCTGTGAATCCACCTCAGAAAACTTACTGACTCTGACCAAATCTAGGTTCCAGGAGAACGCTCGGAAGATCGTTATTTGAGTCACCTCACCTCCCCGCATGGAATAGCTATCAGTTCCTCAGACTTTCTAGACTACCATCTGTGTCAGACACTGTGTGGTGCCAGCTGTCGTCACTCAGCTCATCCGTCTGCTCACCTTCCACTGTACAGGAGGAAGCTAGGACTCGGAAAAATTGTGACTTGCCCAAGGTTATAGTGAAAGACTATAAAGGTCACATAGAGACGAGACTCAAACTTTCAGAGTTTAGATTCCAAGTGTGAGATTGTCTGTTGCCCTCCCCTGGCTGCCTGACGGGACCTACTCAGAGCTGGTCTGTGAGACTGTTCACCTTTTCGGTCCCTAGTTAAGGGAAACGAGCAGTCAGCCTTCTGGTTGAAACAGTCACCAGCAACAGGAGAGAAGTGTGTTCCTCTCATCCCACTCTCTGCGGTGTATTTTTTCCTTTCCTCTCTTCTTTCTTTTTATTTCTCTATGTCACACAGGTCCTCCTGCCTCAGCCTTTCTAGTGCTGACATTACGGCAACTCGCCCCTCTTTATTCTCCTCATCCCCACAAGGCTGTGCATCTGTTTTGAAATCTGTGCTCCTCAGAGTGGAGAATGCTTTATGCATGTTGACGTTGAGGGGTGTAAGGTGTGCAGGGATCCCCTGCCTCACTGCAGGCTGTTGTTGCTGAGCCACCATCCTGCCTCCTTTGGATAACCAATAAGCTGTCTAACCCTGTCTTGCCCTCTACCGATTGCCAGTTTCAAACTGATACTGTAGCCTGGCATGGGGGCCCATCCCTGTGATCTTAGTAAGCTGAAGAAGGGAAAGGAAGTGGGATCACTGAATCTACTATGTAGCAAGTCCCAGGTCAGCCTAGGCTACATAATAAGACCCTGAGAGAAAAGCAAAAGCTGAAGTCTGCGTTGGAGAACAGGCACTTAACTGTTGGCTGGAGGACGAGTTAGGGGAGCCTCAAGGGAGAGCACTTTACAATGTATATTACTTAATCCTATGAGCCCCATCTCTAGGACTGCCCTTCATATATATACTGATACAGATAAAGTGAGGTATATTCATTGAATATTCATTGTAGTAATGTTTGTGTTTATTTTAGCAAAAGGTTGGAAAGAACTCAAATATCCATCAACAAGGGATTCTTAAATAAGATCAGGTAACGGCCTCGCAATGGATGCATTAAGGTTCTTGAAAAGCCTGGGGGTTAGGGACCACAGTAAGGATGTGTGCTGGGAGGAAGAGCTCTGAGTTCTTCCCTTAAGTACAGTGGAGAGAATCAGACTACAGAAACGGCGCAGCAGTTAAGAGGACTTGCTGCTCTTCAGGGGATTTGTGTTTGGTTCTCAGCACCTACATCCATGGTAATTTCAACTCCATTCCATCTAGCGCCCTCTTCTGGCTTCTGTGAACACCAGCACTCACATGTGCATATACACACACACTATATGTATACATGCTATGATTGTGTGGGGGGGGGCATGTATATGTATGCCTGTACTCTGGGTAGCTCTAGAAAAAAAAGAATTACTGCAGAAATACAGGGCTGGGGAGGAATATAAGCCTTGCACCTTATATTCCCTTTTTTAATACTGAAAAATAAAACGACAATATAAATTGTTAAAAATTACCACGTGGGGACGGCAGTGAGCATATTCATGAACTGCATATCCTCATATGCCCCGTGAACTGCTGGTTTGCTTTATGTTTGTTGGCAGCAACATCAGCTGTCAGTTATTGGGTGCTTACGTACTCAGCAGGGGTCAGACTAAGGTAGTACTCTTAAATCCCACCCCTTCCTCCCTTCTTTTCCTCTGTGTCAGGTACACACAGCCCTAGAATCGCTGCCCCACCACGGCCTCGCCATGCTAGTCTGGGCTTTCCTAGAACATGTGTCCTCCTGCCGCTAGTTCTCAAGTACCGGGATTACAGGACACCACGCCCAGGTGGAAATACCTTTGTTTGTTTGAGACAAAGTCTCCATAGCATAGGCTGTCCTGGAATCTGAGGCTATTTCCCTGTCTCAGCCTCCTTGCTTGGATCACAGGTCTGAACTACCCGGCCTAGCTTGCAATTGCTGTTTTGATGGTCAAAAAGCTAGTTAAGTGTTGACAGCTTCATAGTTCTCAACCGACATCACTGCTCTCGTTTTCAAATATTGCTGTCAGTTTCAAAGTGGAATGGAGGACCAGAGAAGTTAAGCGGATGGATGATTCAGTGTCTGAGCCAGTTTTCAGGCCCAGGCGGCTTGGCCTCAGCTTGGGATCTTCAGCGCTATGTGGTTTCTCCTTTTGGTACTTAGCTTCTCAAGGGCTTGGGCATGTTCCCCGTTTCCTTTACCTCCTCCAACACTGACTGAAGGGCGATGCTCACACCCAGGAGAGCTAGAGAGATTGCTGCTGGTTGGCTCAGAGGGCAGTGCTGAGATCAGAGGGATCCCCATGTCTGCTCACCATCTTCTCCCAGATGCATCAGAACGAGGCACGGAGGCCTTCCTTTCCCACAGCTGGCCTTTAAAGGAGCAGCACTTGCATTACGTAATAGTTCATCCTTAGACATGGATGTCACATTGTGTGTGTGTGGGGGGGTGTTCTCATACCCTCACAATCTGGAAAAGAGAGGCTAATCATCTTTTTCTCTCTTTATCTTCCTTCCTTCCTTTTTTTTTTTCTTGGCTATTCTTTACTAATGATCCCCCTGCCTCAGCCTCCAGAGTGCTGGAAATACACATGTGCACCCCTGTGCCTGGCTTTCTTTACCTTCAGGTAGTGCTATTGGAAGCATTGCTTTCCTGGGTCTGCAGTGACCAGACTTGAAGGCTTGCATGACAGAAGATCCTTACCAGTGTTACTGCTTCAATGTTGCACATAGGAATTACCAAAGTTGGTTGAATTGAGTTAAATCTCAACATTTTGTGTATTTCTGCCTAAATCCTCAAGTTTACCCCATAGATCTCAGGGCAAGTTTGTGTTTTCTCTGTTACAGTCCAAAGTCACCAAACCCTTCTTGTGTCTTTTTCCCACAATCTCTTCTACCCTCAGCCCTTGCCTCTAGCATGCCCCTGTGGGCCTCTAGGACTGGGATTGCTAAGCTTCAGGACGGCAGGTAGGGCCCTGGCAATCATCTGGTCCATCTGTGGTGCACTCAGCCTTCTGGGCTCCACTAAAAGTAAAAGAACAGGTTTTAGAAGAATGGCCATGGGGGTGATGAAGTTGTTGCTGTGTGAGGCACATGAGAATTTATTAGGCTAGTCTCCTTCTTGTTTCTGTTTATCCTTGAACATCTTTTTGGGTAGTGCAAGTGTAAGGACACTTAGCAGGTAAAGTTGGGTTTATTAGCACCTTCCCATAACATTTCTTGTTTTATAGCTGTTGGTCCTACCACCTGCTTTAGCCCTAAGAGCCCCGGGCCTTTGACTTGGCAGTAGATGCCTTATTCTAGATCTGATTCCAAACCCTTAAATCCCCTCACATGCCACGGCAAGCCTAGCACGAGCCCTAGCCTTCTGAGGACTTGTCAGCATCCCTTAGGCAGGGAGGAGGAGTAACCAGATCACTTGTTGGTCTAGATCTATGAAGTCCTGAAGCAGAATAGAGAAAGCACTCTTGGAGTCTAAGTGTAATCTCGGATATCAGGGCCAGGGGAACTAGAAACAGTTCACTTCCAAGATTCTGGAGGACAGATAATCCAGCATTTTCCAGTCCCCACAGAATCTCTGGGGCAGTTGGGACAATCAAAAGAAGGACTTAAGTATTTAAATCAAACTCTATTCACCAAATTTCCTGTATCCTGCCTCCCACCGCTGGGTTCTTCTAGGTGTTTTAGTTCTTAGCCTGAACTAGAGTGCAAGACTCCTCAAGTCCTAGTCTCAGATCTGCCACCTTTCCTGTTTGTAGGATGAAAAACAGAATCTCCCCAAAGGACAAGGAGCTTCCACCTTAAAGCCTCCCAGCCTCTCCCAGCCCTCCTAGGCTCTGTTTGTCTTCACAGCAGCGATCTTAGCTCAGATAAGGTCATGTTTTGTTTTTGTCGTTTGTCTTCCTGCTTGTTCCAGTTGGTCCCAGTCTTTTGAAGTGGGAATGGCTGGGAGGTCACAAAGTCCCTATTGTCTAGGATGACACTTCTGGGCTTAGGTCATGTGTCCAGTGTTCAGAGGATCCCAGAGCCCAAAGAATCAGGCCCTAGACCTATCAGTGGTGTGATTGTTCAGCCCTTCTCCCAAGGTCTGCTCACATGACCAGTGTCTGAGCCTGTGGAGGTTTGTAGCGGCAGAATATCTGAGTCTTAGATGCCTTGGAAAATCTGGGCTATAGGTTTACCTTTGTGTTAAGGCTTTTGAAAGATATTTGAAAGCACTTTCCTTGTTCTTAATAATTTATCTTACTCTTTGTAGGATCAGAAATAGAATGCCCGCCATCCCCACCCCTGCCCCACCACTGTCCCACTCAGACCGGGTGCCTTAAGTATGCTAGACAAGCAGGTGTATTACTGTATTGTTATTGCTAGTGACCTGTACCACCGGCCTCTTTCCTTATTTTATTATTATTATTATTTATGGTAGATGGAATTTGGAAACAACCCCAGCAGTCCCAGTGCTGACCAGCTATGGCACTGTGTGTTGAAGTTACTCAGACTCTGTTCCAGGTGACCTTCTGTGTGTGGTCAGTAGTGGCTTCCTGCAGTTTTTAGGTTGACCCGAGGGTTAAAGAAACTGCAAGTGCCTGCCACACAATAAGGACCCAAGGAGTGACAGCTATTTGTGAAGCTTAGAGGGAGAGGGGCCTAGTGCAGGCAGAGGCAGGCAGATCTCTGTGAGTTCCAGCTCAGCCAGGGCTACACAGAGAAACTGTGTCTCAAAAACAAAACAAACAGACAAACACAAAACATAATGGGAGAAACCAATTAATCCAAGCCAAGTGTGAAGGGAGAAACCGCACTGGTGATCAGCCACGCGGGCGACTCATTATTGCTCTCGGGTAGCGCTGCTATCTGGTGACAGCACAGAAAGTGACTGGGGTTTCAGAGGCCACACAGCTCCTGAAGACTAGAGAAGAGGATTTCAAAACACAACACATTTTATTTTTTATTTATTTATTTATTTATTTATTTATTGGTTTTTTTCGAGACAGGGTTTCTCTGTGGTTTTGGAGCCTGTCCTGCCTGGAACTAGCTCTTGTAGACCAGGCTGGTCTTGAACTCACAGAGATCCGCCTGCCTCTGCCTCCCAAGTGCTGGGATTAAAGGCGTGCGCCACCACCACCCTCCCCCCCCCTCCCGGCCACAACACATTTTATTAAAGAAATTTCCAAGCATAAGTAGAAAGACCAGTATAACAAACTTCCACAGGCTTACTATTCAGTGTGACAAACTTCCACAGGCTTACTATTCAGTGTGACAGACTTCCACAGGCTTACTATTCAGTGTGACAGACTTCCACAGGCTTACTATTCAGTGTGACAGACTTCCACAGGCTTACTATTCAGTGTGACAGACTTCCACAGGCTTACTATTCAGTGTGACAGACTTCCACAGGCTTACTATTCAGTGTGACAGACTTCCACAGGCTTACTATTCAGTGTGACAGACTTCCACAGGCTTACTATTCAGTGTGACAAACTTCCACAGGCTTACTATTCAGTGTGACAAACTTCCACAGGCTTACTATTCAGTGTGACAGACTTCCACAGGCTTACTATTCAGTGTGACAGACTTCCACAGGCTTACTATTCAGCTTCCCAAACCATCAGCAGTCAGGGCTTGGGTGGGCGGGCACTTAGCACGCATGAGTCCCTAGGTTCAAGTCACGGCAACAAACACAGACATACACACACTTGTTACTATTTTTTTAAATAATTTAAGAAATACTTTGAAATTATAATTATATCATTTCCGTCTTCTCTTTATTCTCTCCAAACTCTCCCACGTATCCTCACATAATCCTTTTCAAATTTACGGCCTCGTTGTTTTTACGTGCATTCGTGTGCTTGTGATCCTTGTTCGTGTCACAATTGCCACTGCTTTCTTTAACTTCTATGTGTATGGGTGTTTTGCCTGCATGTGTGTCTGTACCACATGCATGTCCACCACCCTGCTCACTCTGTCGACCTGGTGTTGCAGGTGGTGGTTTCTCAGGGTTTGGCCAGGCCTTGTTTCTGCTTGCTGCTGAGAGTACCAATGGTGGTGTGGGGAAGACAAGTCCTGATGCTTATCACGTCTTCCTGCTGCCCCCGGCCGCTGCCCCCAGGCTCAGGCACACTCACGCCTGCTTCTTTTCTCATCCTAGACCCAGTTCTTATGGTCTAAACTACAAGTTGGAGGCATCTGGGTAAATTCCCCTGGCTGGGGTTGTGAAAGGCAGCTATCACCAGAGGCTGGAACAAGACATCTAGAAGTCTGGCTTGCGTCTTACGAGACTAGAAGGGGTTGGGAGAACGAGAGTTTGGTCTCAGTCAGGGTGAACTGATGACATTTGGCAAGATCTCAGCTAAACAGCAAAGTGTCAAGGAAACCCAAAGCTTATTTCCAGTCTGCCCTCAGCTCACCTAACAGACTACAGAGATCGAGAGTCAGGATGAAGGTGGGAGCCAGAGCTCTGTCTCCAGTTGGCTGTGCGACCTTGGAGGAATCTGTTTTTCACTGTAAGGTTTACCTAAACACCAAGGCCCCCCGACCCCTATACTCAGCCCCTTCCCTGCACCTATGTATCCACATGGCAGTGGAAAACTTCGAGGCAGGGACTTCTGCTTTCTCGTCTGCAGAGCCTAGGATGGCATCCGATAGCATGGTTGAGTAGACAATTAAGTGAGAAGCAAGAGAGCCCTAGGTTTCCCCTCTTGCCCCAGTTGGAAGAGCTCTCGTCAAGAAAGCGGGTGGCAGCAATGCTGGCGAGGTTGCGGGGCAAGAGGGACCATTAGCCACCGCTAATAGGAGTGTAAATATGAACTAATGGGATGTAGAAATCACAGCAGGAGTTCACGGACCTCCGCCCCTCACTGAGGAGCTAGGGACAGTTTTCTTTGAGGGTGTGGCCCCTGGTAGGGAACCACGCTCCCGTGGATGGCTGCACACCCGGAAGTATATGAGCACCGTGAATTACAGTCAGGTCATATGTTAAAGTGTAATAAACATTAAAAATAGAACTTCCAGGTGACCCAGCCACACTACTCCTGAGCACATTCCCCGGAGACTTCATGTCCTACCACAGAGACACTTGCTCATCCGTGTTCCTCATTGTACTGTTTCTAATACCAAGGAAATGGGACCAGCCTGAATGTTGAGTGGACAGTGAAAATGGGGCTCATGCCAAGTGGAGTTTTGCTCAGCTATAAATAAAAATGTGATTATGCAATTTGTAGAAACATTGATAGATCCGGATATTACTATATTAAGTAAGGTGACCTTGACCTAGACTCAGAAAGGCTTCTATCTCACGCGTGGATCTTAGCTTTCAGCGTCTGTGTGTGTGAGTAGGTTTTGAACACCCGTGGGTAGAGGCTGTTACTGTAGAGTGCTGTCATCCAAGGTTAAGGGCCACTTTTCATTCCATCAGCTGTGACTGTTTGCAGGTGACCCCCCAGGATGGGGCTGCTGACTGTTGACACTCCCCCACGGAAGGAGGGCTGGGGAGGGTCCTCGCCCCACCCCCCTGAGATTCCTGAAGGTCTCGTCTCACCTCCTGGACAGTTGTGTGTAATTATGTCCTCATCTCGCACGCCTTGTGGTGCTAGCGTATGTAGACAGGAATGGAAATTGGACTGAGGAGAAGCCTCTGTGCAGCTATGGGGACGTTGTCACCCATGCTGGGGGTACGATTACTTTGTGGTGGCCCACATTCCTGTAAGCGCCCCTTTACTCCTTTTCTGGGTAAGCCTGATAAATTCCCTGGTTTCCCAAGTTGGCCTTTGGTGCAATTATCTTCGGTTTGTTGTTGGTGCCCTCGAAGGAGGGAGTTGGCGTTTGTTTACATCTCCCCAGGGAAGGAGTTCCAGCAACAGTTGTGAAACTAGACCGGGAACAAGAAAGGAAGAAAGGTGTTGAGGAAGGGAGGGGCAATAGTGTGCAGGTGACGTGAATGGGAAGAAGGTGCCTGGGACTCCAAGTGGGGGCTGTGGGTTGGAGAAGGGGAATCGACAAAAACCATTTCTATTTGAAAATGCCACAGTAAAACCTAATGCTCTGTATGCTAATTAAGAGGATTTAAAGCCCAAGAGAAACTCTTCCTAAGATGAGATGAACTACATTAAAACTGCCACAGAAAGAGAAGGAAACCAGGTTCTTCTGAAGGTGCCTCAGGTTTGTTCGGACGTAGTTACGCCTCCTGGTCCTGCAGCCGGACACCCTGGGCTGAGAGAAGAGGGATCCACCTCTTTTCCACACCCTGCTTTCTCTGCCGTTCCCCCTTCCCTCTCATTCCTCCTCCTCACTCTCCACCTCCCCTTTCTCAGTGTGCTCCTGGGAATACCTGGACTCCAGCAATGGCAGAAGTCAAGATGGAGGTGGCCAGCATCGACTGGCAGAAGCGCTGCCTTTCCCTGGAGACCCAGCTGTTCCGATTCCGCCTGCAGGCCAGCAAGATAAGGGAGCTGCTGGCTGACAAGGTGAGTCCCCTGGGGAGCAGGAAGTTCCCTCACACCAGGGCTGGGGCCTGTAGCCAATGTCAGGTTCAGAGTTGAGAGGGCAAGTTGGGAAAAGTGAACTCCCATTAAGACTTTGCCATGTTTTTTATGGAAAATGAAAAGTAGGGTTTTTTTGTTTTTGTTTTATTCACTAAGCTTTCATCCGACATTTCTCCTGACTCGGCCACCCCAAGTGCCACACACTAAAGGATGGGATGATACAGTCAAGCTGGGTATGATGGTGTGGCACAATCTAAATACCAGCACTCAGGAGGCAGAAGCAGGCAGGGCTCTGTGAGTTCAATGCCACTCCTGGAATTTGAGGCCCACCTGGGCGACATAGTGAGACCCTGTCAGAAACAAACTATTAAAATTTTTTAAAAATGATACAACCATCCTGGTCCTCTGTCACTTTGATCCCTCCTGGCTCTCCATCTCCACCGTTACTTCTTTTACTATTACTCCTATGGCTAACAATTTCATTCTCTTTGTGGGCTGGATGATTTTTTTTTTTAGGAGCACAGTAAAAATCTCCACCCTCCTTGTCCATCCCCTATAAGCCGATGAGCCTCAGTAAAATGCCCGATTTTCTAGGGACAACAGATAAGCTTTGGAGTCAGCCCTGCCTGACTCTCAACCTGTCTGGCTCTGTGAACTTCCACCTCTTGGTCATTTTGAGACTGGTATCTAATGGCTTCCGGAAGGGTGGGGGCGCTAAGTAATGAGAACAGGTGTTATCTTTATATGCTCAGGTCGGTTGGTCTGCACAACTCACCTCTTTGGTCACATTTCTTTGGGAAGATACCGTTCAAGTGGCTAACTCTCATTTAGGGAGTGGAAACCTGCAGTTACAATGTATTTGTGCAGGAACACAACGGGTGAGTGAGTCACCCCTTCTCCTGGCGCTTCTGATTACAGTATCAGTGTGCTTAGCTAACGCTTTCTTAGTACAAAGGTAAAGTTCAGCTCACCCTTTTAGGTAAGGTCCAAACCTTGATTAGTAAAGCTGGGAAGAACGGAACCCATGACCTGGCCATCTGGCAGTCCTGAACCCTGAAGTGTGGGAAGGCCAGTCAGTGGTGTCGCTTTCGGCATTCCCGTGGCTGAGGTGTGGCCTCGGACTAGCTTGGACTTGAATTCGTGAACCTTGGGTCTGTTGGCATCACTTTCTTAGTTCAGACAGCATAGGGTTCCTGTGGGTGCCAGCCAGGTACTGCCAGTGGGCTGGTAAGACTTTAGGCACCTGAGGGAGAGGGTTGCAGGTCTAAGGTTGGTGTGGTCAGAACCACTTGGCCACAGTCACCTGGGGGGTTGCTTGCTTAGAACGGCTGTTCGTGGGTCACTCTAGTCCTCTTGTTCTAAATCTCTGGGGTGCTTTAGTAACCTGTGGCTAACTGGCTGCTAGAAAATGGTTTTGTCACTGTAAAGTCTGAGGACCTTGCCTTAGGCTGTGGCATTTGGGGAGAGGACAAGGGAAAGGAAAGGTGACTGGGGTACACTCAGCTAAGTGGAATGGAACACACACCGGGGAAGACTTCTGAAAGTAGGCAACAGCACAGATAAACAAGACAAAGGGAGAACCCTGAATAGAGCACGGTAGGAACCCTGAGGGGGGAAATGGACTCTAACCTGAAAAGAGCAAGAGGCCTCCCCAGGGAGGAAAGAGGGACAAGGCAGAAGTGCTCCCTTCGAGCACCTGAGTGAGGTGGGCTAAGTGACCAGCCTCCCCTTCGTCACGTAAGGTTTCAGGTTGGAGGTTTTACATCTGTGGAGTCAGACATGGTTTGGTGCTTGGAGCTAAAACTGAGTATCCCGTGTAATCCGGACTGCTTAGAAATAACAAGGTAGATGAAGGTAAGAGAATCAGCCCCCCAGCACCAAGAGATGGCCACAGCTTCTCAGACTTAAGGCTCTGGGAAGAACAGTCATTTACCATTAGATTTATATAGCTGATTTAAGAACCTGAGTTCTGGGGAGTGGGGGGGGGGCACAGGAGAAACTTGTAGGAATAGACTCACATAGACTCACAGTTTCTTTGGAGGAACAAGACTTCAATCCAGACCACCCAGGAGCCCCCAGGAATCAAAATGAACCTTAGTGAAGACAGATGTGTTATCCAAAATGACTAGTGCCTGGGGGGAGGGGGGTGGTCTATAGTTAGTAGGAATTCACATACACAAGAAATAATTGGTCTTCTAATGATAGACCCATGGACAAGAGACTTAAATTAATTCATTAAAAACCACTGATGACAGAATAAAGAAATTGAAAACCTGAGACAAGAACAACACAGTATCCAAAAGGACCAGGCAGGCTTGAAAACCAGATAGACCTTTGAGAAAGTGTTCTCCTTGGGATGGGTTTTTCAGTGGATAGATTGAACATCAGGCTGGCACCGTAAGATAGGCTGTGTCTGTTACTAGGGATCAAACGTAGGGCCTTATGCGTGGAAGGCAGGTGCTCTGCCCAGAAGATAGGAACGGGCAGAGCCCACCAGGGAAACCTCTAGGAAGACAACACAGAAAAAGAAAGACACAGCAAGATGTGAGTGCCAGGACCATGAGCCTGTTCCAAATTCTGCTCTATAATGGCCTTGGAGAAGGACATGAAGGAGAGGGATTATTTGAGAAAATTATGACTAAAAACATCCCAAACTTGATAAGAGAGGTGAAGCCACAGATTCAGAAGGCAGAAGGAATGAGAACAGGATAAAAAACTTGAGCATCACTGTCTTCTGTCTTAACTATTTAATAGTGTGGCTAAGACAGAACACAACAGTTTAGACCAGACGGTGCTTGTGTCTGTCAGGTGTAGATTCCCAGACAGAAGCAATCCAGCCCTGAGCTTAAAGATGATTCATCCTGATGCCCACGGCCCCACTCTGTCTTTTAAGTGTATGACCGAGAGGTTGCGTGTGTTCCTTCTGCCCAGATCTCACTGGCCATATCTTAGTCATGTATACTCAGCATCAAGGGAGGCTGGGAAATGTCTTTATTCTCAATAGCCACGTGCTCAGCTAAAACTAAGATGTTTTATTTTCTAGAGAGAATCCATCGCACAACAACCAGTTGTTCCCTTCCCTCCCACTTCCTCCCCTCCCTCTTTCTCATTGTATGGAATTAGAAATGGAGCCCAGGACCTCATGCATGCTAGACAAGCACTCAGCCACCAAGTTACCTCCTCAGTAGTCAGCTGTCTTTGAGTCTAGAATAATAAGCGTGATAATGAATAAAACTAGGTTATACATTAACTTTCAGATCACCACAATGAGGAATTGAAATTAAAGGTTACAAACAGGAAAAGTATAGAAAAGGGGCTATAAGCCAGGTATGGTAGTGCATGCCTGTAATCCCAGCACCCACAAGGTAGAAGCACAGGGTCAGGTCAAGTTCGAATTACATGAGACCTTCTCTCAAAAAACAAACAGAAGAGGAAAGGGTATATAGAAAGGCCAAAATGGTAGAAGTAAATCTAAATATTTACTCATAGGAGACACACACACACATATATATACACCCCAAACTACGGTATATTTATATATACACATTATATATGTATATATCAGTATATCTAAGTATATATACATCAAACGGCTATATGCTTATATATACGTATTATATACATTTATTATAGATAAGCATATGGTCGTTTGATGTATATATACTTATATATTCATATATAATATGTATATATAAATATACAGTAGTTTGATGTATGAAAACTGGGAGACGTTCTAGTCAGGCACTAATGTCCACCTGAAACCACTGTACTCAGAAGACTGATGCCTGTTCTAAAGCCACATGAGGGCATCAGCTAGGCTCCGAAACCTTGGCTTCGCCTCTGCTCTTTTATCCAGTGGATAAAAGGTAGTAGTAAGAATGTTGACACTCACTTTTGGCATGCTGGGAATCGAGCCCAGGGCTTTGTACATGGTAAACAGTGCTTTAGTCTCTTGAGTGACGCCCCCAGCTTTTGGGGGTTTGTTTTTAAACAGTCTCACTGAGCTCAGGCTGACTTTAAACACCTGAGTAGCCAAGGATAACCTTGAACTCCTGATTCTTCTGCCACCACTTCCCAAGTGCTGGCATTATAGGCAGGTACCACCACAGCTGGCTTGAGCCCCCCCCCCCTTTTCAAAGGGACAGTGGAGACCCAGGGTGAAGTGGTTCTTAGCTCAGGTAACCCTTTGGCATGGCAGTGCTGTGCTTGGGTGTAGGAGATGCCCTGCTGCTCCTGCTGCCATGGGGCTGGTATTTCACAGTGTTGCCACGTGTCGCAAGTTGCTGTGGACATGGGGAGTTGAATACCAGACTGGTGCCAAGTGCTTTTCATCAGGTTGCTACGGCCAAGTTCTAGGGAGCTTATGACTCTTAACTGCAGCTGGTGAAAGCAGATCCTTGACAGCTGCATAAACCTGACACCTCCTTGGCTGGCACGTCACTACAGACCCACACGCTGAGAGGAGAGCTGAGGACATGGTCTTAGGGAACCCTCGAGAGGAAGAGCAGAGCCCAGAGAATGGGTGGCCTATCCCCAGAGCCAGATCTCACAGCTCCAGGTGTGTGTCCTAAAGGCTGTGTGGAGAAGTCACATCCGCTACTGCTCCAGGGAGAGCATTCAGGGAAAGGAGAATCAATGTCAGCTTGATTACACCTGCGAGCACTCCAGCCGCGATGGGGAAAATCTGTTTTCATAAAAACAGGAGCATTGAAAATGTCTCTACATTCAAGGCCAGCATTGGTAATTGATGGGTACAGGAGGAGAAGCATGGGTAGGCATCGTGCTTTTCTTCTTAAACGGCCCCCAGTGTGGTCATGCACCTTTAATCTCAGCACTCAGGAGGCTGAGGCAGGAGGATCGTGAGCTTGAGGACAGCCTGGGCTACGTAGGTAGATGCCCTATCTCACAAACCGAACCAAATGAAAAGTTCTCTTACGTTTTGTTTTATATTTATGTGTATGAGTGTTTTGCCTAACGTGCATGTGTCTGCCTGCAGAAGTCAGGAATGGGAATTGGATCCCCTGGAACTGGAGTTACAGACAGTTGTGAGCTGTCATGTGGGTGCTGGGAATTGAACCTGGATACTTTGGAAGAACAGTCAGTGCTGTTAACCACTGAGCCATCTCCCCAGCCCCCTAGAAAGTATTCTTGATCCTAGAAAAGATGGACAAATGGATAAGGGAAGGACAACCTCAGAAAAAAAGATCCTCAGGTCCTTAAACATGACTTGTGGTTCTGGTGTAACATCCCCTGTCCCACACTAACGGGGCTCCTTCCCTTTCCTTTCCATCTTTGCTCAAGGAAATTGGGATTGCAGCTGAGGTAGGCCCATGAAAAGGCACAGGCAATTGCTGACTGCCTGGTAATATCAAGCCAGGATCTAGGCCATGGGAGAGAAGGTTGAATATCAAGAGAAGTCGAATCTTCAGTGAACAGTGAGGTGAGGACTAGAGCTAAGAAAGTAGGGGACGCTGATTCTATCCAGTTACAGAGAGGACATGGGTAAGGTATGTTTCAAATGGATGGGTAGGGATGGATGGAGGGAAAATGTCTGGCATTATCTCAGGAAAGGCACAGGACCCTTGACATGAGAGTCAGCCATGAAAATTTGTCCTTTGCATAAGTGGTTTATGCAGCACATAGAGGGGTCACTTGAGGGAAAACCTATCCTCCACCTGCTAAGCTCTGAGCTTGTGGAGCTGCAAAGGGGTGCCCTGTAGGCCACGACCTGTTCCAAAGGGGTGCCCTGTAGGCCACGACCTGTTCCAAAGGCTGCAGTTTAGATCTGGTCCCTGATGAGCCCCTGAATAAGATTCCAGAATTAGCCAAGTATCGTGGTGCATGCCTTTAACCCCAGCACTCAGGTGGCAAAGGCAGCCAGATCTCTGTGTAAGTTGGAGATCCACCTGGTCTACAGAGAGTTCCAGGGCAGCCAGGGTTATGTAGAGAGACCCTGTTTCAAAAAAAGACCTAAACACTATGCCTCTCCTGGCAGGGAGCTAGACTCTCCCTAACCCCTGTCTTTTATGGTTCTGGGACAGTGTGCATCCAGAGCCTTGCACATGCTAGGCAAGTGGACCACGGTACTACATCTCCAGCCAGCAAAGTAGGCAGGTTCTTTTAATTAATTGTTTAAATGTGCATGCATGGTGTGTTTGTGTAGGCACACATGTCCTGGCACATGTGGAGGTCAAAGGTCAACTCTGGAGCTAACTCTCTCCTTTGACCTTTATGGGTTTTGAGATTTAACTTAGGCCACCAGGCATAGCAAGAGTCCTTCATCTGTTAAGTCATCTGGCTGGCCTTGTATATGTTGTCTGTTTGTCTGTCTCTGTCTCTCTTTACTTCTTTTTGGACATGGGCTTATGTGGCCCAAGCTGTCAGGAATTTTCTCTGTGCTCATCTTGTGTTTCTTAATCTTTCTGTCTCCATCTCTTGGGGCTGTTCTTGCAAGTGTACACTGCTACACTCTGTGCTAGATAGAAGTTTAAAACTTCATTTTATTAGTGTGCGTCTAGGTATATGTATGGCAGTCAGAGGACAACTTTCAGGAATTGGTTCTTACCCTCCTCTTGATGCCACCACTAGTTGGCTCATTCCCTGCCCGGTCTGTCTCTGCCTCCTGTCATACCCCATCTCGTGGTAGAAGTGCCGAGATTACATATGCAAACCACTACGTCTGTTTCCAGAGATGGAATTGCTTACACAGCAAATGCTTTTACCTACTTAGCTAGAATTATTTTAAGTATAGGGGTTACTGGATCATCATGACCCCAGATTTTATTTAATCCCCAGCTCAAACACAAGCATACAAATACTCAGGTATCTTTTTTTTTCTGTTTATTTACCCCTCTCCCCCCAGGATCTTACTATATAGCTCTAGCTGGTCTTAGCTGGTCAGACTGTCCGTGAACTCACAGAAATTCACTTGTCTCTGCCTCCCAAGTGTTGGGACTAAAGGCCACTGCCACCATGCCTGGCCTTTTTCTATTTTTTTTTTAATTAATGAAATCAATCAAGAGGAGACTCATGAGCGCCATTTTCCTCCAGCTGGTAGATACTTGGGGTGGAAGGAGCACTGTCTTGCCAGTGGCAAAAGGTAGGCCTGTATAGGAGTGTGCTCCCTGCTGGGTACGTGGGCAGACAGCACCGTGGCCCTACCCATCACCCAGTGTAGAGAGGAAAGAGGCACAAGAGACTAAGGCAGGTTTGGGGCAGTGGTGTTCAGGGAGAATGACAGTGACATCCTATACAAGGGACTATTGTCCCACAGTGATGAAGACAGCAGTGACCCTCCATCTGCTCGGTAAACTTGGGACCAGAGAGCTGAGAATTGCCGTGACGATCTCTACCCTGATATCCGGGTGAAGTGTGGCCTTGTGGTGTCTGTGTACTTGAGTACCCTGTTGCCACTTTCATTGTCAGGGCTTGGTACTGATACCGCCCCTCCGTCTCTGACTTCACAGATGCAGGAACTGGAGCAGAGGCTGCTGGAGGCTGAGCAGAGAGCAGAGGATGCAGAGACTCAGGTAACTGGGCGTGGTGGGCGGTGGGAGAGCACATGGGACGATGGTCTTCCCACGGAGCTTTCTGTGCTAATGAGGGATCTTTGGGTAGGCTTGGTGTCGTGAGTGGGTATATTAGTCCAACCTGGCCGTGCTGCAGGAACAAATTGAATCTGTAGTCTGTGTTTTATCGTTTTTAGTCCTCATACCTGGTACACTTCCATTAGGATTAACCACAGAGTCAGCTTCCACGGTGATTCGGGAATCCAGGCCCAAAGAGGTTCCACTGTCTAGCTGGTTACACAGGCACACACAACCTATGGGCTCCACATGCATCCCAGCACAACAGATTTGTAGGTGACACTGTCATGTTACAATGTTTGGACACCCCCGCCTGGAACACACAGCCTTGTTGATTTTCACTGGAGAGAATTTGCTGGTTACCCATGTACCAGATTTCAAATACTTGAGACCAGTACAGCTAGTTCAAGTCATTCAGGGCTACATAGAAAAGCCTTGTCTTAAAACAACAAAATTGTCAACTCTTTAGCCCAGAAATGATGTATTGTTTCTACTACAGCCCTTTGGTCAGATGAATGGCATGGTCCTGTCTAACTCTAAGAGGGTTAGGAAACGTAGGGAAACACGTGGATGTCCTGGGAGTAGCATCTTTGCCCCCATGGAGTGGGAGCAGATTTCCTCCGGAATCCAACTGCTCAGCTCCTTCCTAACATCAACCCTCTGCCCCATCCCACAAAGACAAGGCCTAGGATGTAGCTGGTCTTTTCAGAGCAGCCAAAATGAGTTTCTCTGTTGTCAATTCCTTCTTTTGCTCAGATAAAAGCATCAATGGTCGCATCATTAATTGGTCTAGATTGCCCTGGGTAAGGGCCTAAGAGGCATATTCTGAAGCATCAAGGGGTTAGCCCACTCCATTGCACACACTACATGGTGATCTGAGACCTTAGGAAGACTTGTTGATACTTTTCAGGTGAGTGTGATGGAAGAGAAGATCAAGCTGTCCAGTCTGAAGAATGTGGACTCCACGGGTAGCTTGCACCAAAAGTACCAAGAACTGCTGAAGGCCTTGCAGAGCAAAGATGAGCTCATCAGTCAGCTGGAGGCACAGCTGGAGAAGCAGGTAGGAACTAACGTGAGGCGGAGCCTGTTTCCCCTCTCAGCGTCTGGACCAGTTGGCCTCAGTGTCTCCAACCCTGTGCATGAGCCCCGAGTGATAGGGAACTCACTTTTTCATGAGACTGTTCTCTTACATGGTGATCATTAGTGTCTTCTTCACATCCGTTCATCAGAAGCTCAGGGAAGGTAGAGGAAGCAGACCCTGGAGGCAGGCTGATCTGGAGGAGAACGTCACCTCTGCTTGATACTCTGAGGAAATTGCCTGACTCACTGACTCTCATTTTACAGCTTCAAA
This sequence comes from Microtus pennsylvanicus, assembly GCF_037038515.1. Classification (NCBI taxonomy): domain Eukaryota; kingdom Metazoa; phylum Chordata; class Mammalia; order Rodentia; family Cricetidae; genus Microtus; species Microtus pennsylvanicus. The sequence goes on along the minus strand of NC_134592.1, from coordinate 36,619,073 downwards.
CAATGGAGGTTATGAAAGCTCCGAGGTTTGGGAGTTAATTACCCCTAGGTATCCGTGTAGAATATCAAACACGTGGTTGGGCCCGGTAAGGAGATCTTTTCCTTCTCTGTGGTGGCCTTGTACCAGGCCAGCATGTGCTACTTGATACCTGGCTGTAGAGTGACTGGAACAGCATAGGACTGGATAGTCAGCCTTGGTCTGCTGGTTGGTCAAAGTTTCTCAATGAACCTGAGCAGGCAGAGACTAGGTTGCCTCTGAAAATGGAGATTTCTCACAACTTCAAGGGAGCCTCACAGACCACTGTCCAGTACTGCAGCAAGTTAGCATTCCTTCTCCTAGGGACTCCAGAACCCCTCTGGCCCTTCTGCTACTTCCTGTGCCCACACTTCCTCCCCTTTATAGTCTTTTTACCGCCATCATGCAACCCGGGCTGGCTTTGACCTCCTGTCTTCCTGCCTCTACTTTCCAAGTGCTGGGATGATGGACACATGCTACCATGTCTTCCCCATCCTGGTTCCATCCTCGTCCCTGGCTTCATCTGCCCAGCTTTCCTCTGGTGACATCTCCATCCCCATCCATCCCCAGCCACAAGCCCAGGGGTAGGGTCGGGAGACCGACATATCTACATGTGCATTCTCTTAAAGGTCTCAGCTGACCCAAGCCCCTCCTTCCAGTCATTGTGGGTAATTGTCAGTATTCCCTTGAACATCCCTTACTGGATGTGCCTTTTATGCAGCTGGATGCCTTGTGTCCAAGAAGACAGAATTTTATCCACTGATTTTAGAGATATTTTTTTTTCTTTGAGTAGCTCAGAGTTGGAAGAAGTGGTTGGTGGGGCAGAATGACTTAACCTCAGATTAGAAAAACATTTGTTTACAATTATAACCAATAGGTAAAGAGCAGATGGGAAAGAATGTTGTTCGGCTACATTTCATCCCTGGGTCTCAGTTTCCATGACCTCCCTGAGAGGATGTCAGGTATCCACTGGCTTTTTATACAGGGCCAAGGAATTTAATTGGTTTTTGTTTTGCAGGCCGTATAGTCCGTGTTACAACTGCCCAGTTCTGCTGTCACAGAGTGAAATCAATATTGGTGATCTGTAAATGAGTGGATATGGCTGTGTTCTAATAAAGCTTTATTTATAAAAATATGTGGGAGACAAACGAGGGAAAAGACTGAGTTTGGCCTCAGGGCAATTGTTTACCAGCTTTGAACTAGGTGACCTTTAAGGTCTCTTAAGGTCTGACAAACTAACCTGAAGTTCCCACATTCCCAGGTCCTTTCCACAGACTTCTGCTTTGCAGTCTGTCTGTCGTCTGAGAACTGTCAGGCAGTTTTTCCTAGAAGTGTAACAGGAAGAACCACTCAGGGGTCACCACGTGCTCCATGCTTTTTAGGTTTGGAAGTAGTTCTCATTTAAGCCGGCTGATAACTGCAGTAAGCACTGAACTCTGTATTCTTATTTCACCCTCAGAATGGCCCAGCAGGAGGGAGATAGCTTATCTCTCCTTTAGAGGGGCAGATTCGAGGCCAGAGAGATTAGGTTTAGTGCCTAATACTTCACAGCCAGAGAATTTCCTGTAGGATCGGAACTCACATTTCATTTTATCCTCGAGTTCTTTTAAGCCTTCCCCCCAGTACTGATGCTCAAACTTACACTCTTATGCATGGTAAGTGACTGTTCTACCACGGAGCTATATTCTCAGTTTTCACTGCCTATAGATGCAAACCTTTTCTTTCTTGAGACGGAAGTTTACTATATGGCGATGGCTGTCCTAGAACTAGACCAGGCTAGCCTCAAACTCAGAGATCCATATGGCGATGGCTGTCCTAGAACTAGACCAGGCTAGCCTCAAACTCAGAGATCCATCTGCCTCTGCTCCTTAGTGCTGGAATTAAAGGCTAGATGAATAACTTTTCAATTGATTATTTTGAGAAATACTACTTCTGTGCTCATTCAGCATTTTTTTAATTGTAAGCATAGTGTATGTTCTGGTAAAGAACAAACCATCCGGAAGGGTCTAGAATGGGGAGCAGCATTTCCCGTCCTCCCCAGGCTTCATTTCTGCCTCTCACTGATCTCTGTGTAAAGCTCAGGGACTCTCATTCTGTGGTTGTGCCGTGTCTACTTAAGTCACTCTTGTTTGTGGGCACCCAGCCTGGTTCAAGTTTGGGGTTCCTATGTTGTGTTGTTTCCTCAAATAGCATTGCAGTGAGCGCTTCCTTTGCAGTGGCCCTGCTAGACCAAGGGTATGTATGCTTGAAACACTGGTAGACGTTGTCTGATTGTCTCCACAGAGGCCTTTTTCGTGAGTGTGAGAATCACTCCCAGTATTCTTGATACTCGGGGGTTCTATCAAGCCAGCCCGATAGAGGGAAATGATGTCCTATATATCTGTATACTTGTGGTCGGGCTTCACAGCCTCTCATGGGTCCTTTTTCTGTTGACTTCCCGTTTGTATCCTTTGCATGCTTTGCGTGTTTATTGGGTTGTTCGTGGTAACTAGCCATCTGTATGTGTGTCGTTTTTGTTACAGATCTTTCTCCAGTAGGTCTTTTGTTTTGTTTTGAAAATGGGTCTCCCTATTTGCCCAGGCTGGTCTTGAACCTGTGCTCGACTGCTGCCCACCTAAGCCCGTGCGTAGCTGAGTGTGCAGGTATACACCTCCGTGGCTAGCCCTCCGCTGGTAGTTCAGTTGGTTTAGCCATTTTCTCTTGTCACACAGTAATTTGTAGAGATGGTATATGGATTTATTATTTAGTTTTTTCCTCAGTGGGTTTTTAGGATTTGTATAATATGTAGGAAAAAGCCCTTCCCACTTTAAGTTTTATTTTATCAAAATTTTGTTGTTTCGTCCATCTGATCTCGGGATCCACCTGCCTCAGCCCCCCAAGTGCTGAGATCGTAAGTGTGCAGTATCATGCCCAAGAATCTTAAAAGCCATAAAAAGAGTTCATTTTCTCTGCTGCATCACCCCATCCAGTCTGGGTTCCTTCTCTTGGCCCTCCTCCCTTTCTGACTGCTGTAATTAACCAAAGGCTTTCTCCTCACAGAAACAGACAAGAGCTGAAGAAGCCAAAATTGTTCAAGAAAAAGCTGCAAAGATCAAGGAATGGGTGACAGTAAAGTTAGCAGAGGTGAGTGGAAGGTCAGCCTGAGGTCCTGTCCAGGGCCCCGCTCTGCCGGACTGCTGTCTTGCTTACCCACAATCCTGCATGGTGGGAGTTCAGACACAGCCAGCTTCACTTTCCTTCTCATCCCTTCCTTTCCCTTGTCTTGGTCAGGTTTCCTGAAGCCTCCTCTAGCCCAGGACTGGGTTTGCGGTTGGGAAGATGGGATTAGTATTGGGAAGTTTCTTTTTTTTTTTTTTTTTTTATTTTTTTTTATTTATTTATTTATTAAGGATTTCTGCCTCCTCCCCGCAACCGCCTCCCATTTCCCTCCCCTCCCCCGATCAAGTCACCCTCCCTAATCTGCTCGAAGAGCAATCAGGGTTCCCTGACCTGTGGGAAGCCCAAGGACTGCCCACCTCTATCCAGGTCTCCTAAGGTGAGCATCCAAACTGCCTAGGCTGTATTGGGAAGTTTCTGAGAATCCTCTCGGCTGCTTCTTAGTGAGCGCATCACAATGCCATTTGTTCCTTCTCATTCCCTATTTAAAATATTGTAAGCTATGGACTCAGAAATGGCCCCGTGGGTAACAGCATGTATGCAGAGGGACTGAGTTCGGGTCCCGGAACCTAAATTGGGCAACTCACAGCTGCTCGTCCCTCCAGCTCTGGAGGCCCCAACTCCCTGGACTCTGCAAGCACCCACAGACACACACATGCTCAGAGCAACAACTAAAAATAAATCTTTTTAAAAGGATTGTGGTCAGGCTTGATGTGGTGGCACACACCCTTAATCCCAGCATTAGAGAGGCAGAGCTCTGTGAGTTTGGGGCCAATCTGGGCTATGCAGTGAAACCCCATGTCCCCCTCCTCAGATTGCGGTAAAGAATACATAAACATTGCCATTTTACCGTTTATAAAGTACCCAGATGCCGATAAGAAGCACATAAAGCACAGCATATCGTGTGTCCATCACCACCACCTGTTCCCAAAGCTGCCTCTCACCCCAGACAGAAACTTTGTTCACGCCAAGCACCTCTGGTTCTCTCCTCCCTCAGCTCCTCTTCCTCTCTATCCGTGCATTCTGTAGTTCATCACTGGCTACAGCTGCATTTAGGAAGCCGGGACTAGATACTGTAGCGTTACTAGCCAACAGTTGGTTCTTTCTAAACAGACAGAGGGACCCACTGGACTGTGAGTTCTTGGGAACAGAACTCAGAATAAATTAGGCCCCAACCCTTATCTGGCCCATGCTTGAAAAGTGTTCAGTAAAATTGTGCTATGCTTAATTAATTTTTTTAAAAAAAAAGATTTGTTTGTTTATTTATTTATTTATTATGTATGTAGTGTTCTGTCTGCATGTACACCTGGATGCCAGAAGAGGGCACCAGATCTCACTATAGATGGTTGTGAGCCACCATGTGGTTGCTAGGAATTGAACTCAGGACTTCCAGAAGAACAGCCAGTGCTTTTAACTTCTGAGCCATCTCTCCAGCCCCAGGCTTATTTAATTTAATAGAAAATACAGCCACCCCGAGGACAGAATTCACAGATAGCACAGCGAGAGGAACAAAGTGATGTAGAGAAGCACACACCGTGTAGCCAGCCACTCAGCTAGAGGGGGTGTGGGTCCCCCTAAACTGCTGTGTAGGAACGCAGACTGAGGTGGTAAAATGCAGAAGCAGAAGTTGGGTAAGCTAAGAAGAACTGTCGTCTTTTGTGAGGAGGGGGAACAGAGTGACTGAAGGGACAAATCGGGAAGTGTCAGGTGCCGACAGACTGCTGACTCTGCTTGCAAGGCGGTCATATGAGTAGCAGCTTCAGAATCGTTTAAACACTTCACTGAAGGGAGATGCAGTTTTCTGTGTATGTGCTATACTTCACAATTAAAAAAAAAATATTCCAGGACAGCACGGGCTACGTACTCAGACTCACGCCTCAAAAAAAAGAAAAGAAAAGAAAAGAAAAAGATTAACTGCAATGTATCCAAGTCATTGTACACACACACACACACACACACACACACACACACACACACACAGGAGAGGGGGGGGGGAGAGAGAGAGAGAGAGAGAGAGAGAGAGAGAGAGAGAGAGAGAGAGAAAGAGAGAAAGAATGAGAATAAAAACAAACTGGAAAAGAAAGTGCAGGGGTTCCCAAATGGTACCATGTGCTACTTTAAAGATTTGGACCTTTAGGCTTGTTTTGTATTATATATATGAACAAGCAGGGGTTGGGCATCCTAAAGCTCTGTTTCCTTACTGCTAGGTATCAAACCCAGGGCTGTGGCAGGCTAGGGATCAGTCTACCACTGAATGACAAGTGACACGGTCCCCTAAACTGTCATTTTCTTTTTGCCCAGCTTGAAAAAGAGAATGAACACCTGAAGGCCCATAACCAGCAGCTAGTGGAGCAGGTGGAAGCCCTTCAGGATGCTCTTGAGGGTAGGTAGATCCAGTGTCTTTAGGCATGGCATGTTGTAGGAAGAACGGAAGACATCCTCAATAGGTGTGTCTGGTTTCGCCTCGTCCACAGATCTTCGGATGACACCTTCAGAGAAGCTACTAGTAGTCCCTGAGGGAACCACAGAGGGGAATCCTGTCCCTTCAGGACCCAGAGCCCAGCCTGTGGAACAGGACAGTAATCCCCATACTCAAACTTCGAAGGTGGTTGTGCCTGCACCTGCTCTGAGTACCCTACAGAACAAGGACTCGGCGTCGGAAGCCAAAAGTCGTGAGGATTCGAACTTCAGCATGGTCTACTCTGGGGAGATAGCAGAGGCCAAGACCCTTAAATCCCATCTCCAAAGAGAGGGCTCGCCCAGCCAGCTGTTCATGAAGCCTGGCAGCCCCAGACATGGGTCAGTTTCTTACAGGGATGATCTGCTCATTGCTCAGGGAGGGACATTCCCTGGGACTAAGATCTCTACCAGGGAAGGTGGCCCTGGTAGTAGCTTGACCCTGCCAAAGGTGCGGGCTCCCAGCAATTCCCGGGACAGCTTCCAAGTGACCAAAAGACACCACAGTCAACCCCAGGTGGGTCCTGGGCATTGTAACCATGTGGTAAGCATTAAGATTGGGGCTCTGTCAGCCCTCCCCTCATCTGGCTTCTCCAAGTCTGAAGTCAGAGCTAAAGCCCGGGAAGAAGCAGAGAAGATGGAGATGGAGGAACCACCTCCATCAGGGAAACAGGAAGAAAGAGAGAGCCCAAAGCCCCCCAGAGCTGAACTGGAGGAAGGGGAACTGGAGAACAAGCCACCTACACCCCCCCTGCACCGGTTTCCATCTTGGGTAAGTGACTTTCTCAGGGTTGGGCAGGGGACAGAGCCAGCTACATGCGTGGTCTTCACTGAGGATATTTAGGGCCCATGAGGTCAGGCTCCTCCTCATGGTCATGTGGGGGGCTGGTACTGAGGCCTGCCTGACCCACGCACCTAGGCAGGGCAGAGGCAGAATCTGAAATGACATGTGCCATGTGCCAAGTCGGGTGTTTTGTGATGTCCTCAGCTCACTTTGGTTCTGAGGCATCATGCGTGGAAGTGAAGAGCTCTGCTCTAGATCAGGCCACACCTGGGCACGTAACTAAGCCCGCGGCCCAACATGAGGGTGGTGGTGATGAATAGTAGGGGTCTCTCTTTATTCCCACTTAAATTGGGGGTGGGGGGCATTCGTGTGCCATGATGCCCACCTGAAGGTCAGAGGACAACTTGTAGGAATCAGTTTTCTTCTTCCACCATGCAAATTCTGGAAATCTGACTCAAGTTGTCGGGCTTGATGGCGAGTGTCTTTACCCACTGAGGCATCCTGCTGATCCTACTAATGGGGTTCCTGGTAGGACTGAATGTATATTGAGGGGATGGAGGGATGGTTCAGCTCTCCCAGAGGACCCAGGTTTGAGGCCCAGCATGCACATGGTCCCAGTTCACTACTGTCTCTAACTACAGTTTCAGGAGATCAAATGACCTTTTTTGGCCTCCTCAGAATGTACCAGATGCACAAGTGATGCACAGACATACATGCAGACAAACCTCCCTACATGCTAAATAATTAGTTAAAATATGTAGTGAACAGTGCGTGTAAATGGTCAGTGGTCTACCATTGTTGCTGTTTTTGTCTCAGCCTTAGTTTCCTTATGGGTGACATTCTATACAGTGACATGATGTCTAGAATGGAGGTGGGGATCCAGATAAAATAAGACTGGACGTACATTAGTACAGAGTGAAGACGGGTGGTGGGGACGAGGTCATTCTTTCTACCGTTCCTCTTCTTTGTCTGACATCTGCGATGAAGGTTAAAATAAACACAGGAGGGCGGAGTGTTACTGGTTTACGGGTGGTGAGGATGGCATGATGCCTGCCTCAGAGCCTGGCATTCGGGAACTGGAAGTTACCTCTCCCTTTGATAGATAGGAACTGCTATCTACACTTCAGCCACCTCCTCAAGTCATGTTGGTAGTGAAGGTTCTAGGCTTCCAGTAGAGGTCTGGCCGCCTGAAGTACAGCCCCAGCACTGTAGCCGCACTGCCCCCTGGGGACACGGGCACATATGCCAATCTTTTAATCAAGCCCAGTCCTACAGATGTGCAAGGACATCTGCTCCTGGCCGCGGAGAAAATGGGATACTCTCAGGTGGGGTGGAGGCCCCTAACTTCAGCAGCACACTCTCTGCTCCTGGCCGCGGAGAAAATGGGATACTCTCAGGTGGGGTGGAGGCCCCTAACTTCAGCAGCACACTCTCTGCTCCTGGCCGCGGAGAAAATGGGATACTCTCAGGTGGGGTGGAGGCCCCTAACTTCAGCAGCACACTCTCTGCTCCTGGCAGAGGAGAAAATGGGATACTCTCAGGTGGGGTGGAGGCCCCTAACTTCAGCAGCACACTCTCTGCTCCTGGCAGAGGAGAAAAATGGGGTACTCTCAGTGGGGTGGAGGCCCCTAATTTCAGCAGCACACTCCCAGGTCTCCTTTTGAAGTGCTAGTTCAAGGAGGCTCTGCACCCAGGCTTTTTTTTAACTGTACCCTTAACAGTGACTGCAAGCCAGCCTGTGTGTTGCTACAAGAGGCACAGTAGCGTGTGGAACAAGATTGGCCCCAGGTGTGGTCCGTCATCAGCTGTACTGCAGGATGACAGTGTTAAGACTCAGAGTCAGGTCTGACCTCCCTGTTTCTGCTGGCATCCGGGGACCCCCATTATCAGCAGTACCGTTTGAGGAGAATTCGTCTCCTATTTTCAGTCCCCTTTGTAGCTCGTTCCTGATGGAAAGACAGACTGCCAGTTTACCCAAGCTCCCGAATGAAGCTCAGGTGTCTCACTCTGGCAGGGCCAGCCGGGCAGTAACTGTTAGGAGCAGGGCCTGGAATCCAGGGAAGGGCGTTCTCAGTGCAAGTACTTGGCGGACCAGTGCCACCCGCCTTCCGTGTTTGTGCCTCTCTTTTTCTCTAAGCCTTTCAACAGCTTCCTGAGGGACACTTGGTGCTCTTTGTCCAACAGGACTGTCTTTTGTTTGACCTTCTTCCCTCAACCTTGAGTTTCATTTCCTGTCCTTGCTGTAAGTTCATGATCAATATGGGCAGAGGTATCTATGCCCAGTTACTCCCCACACTTGATGTATCTGCCCTGCCTGAGCATGGGCATCCTGCCCCGCCCTGCCCTGCCTGTTGTCCTCCACCTGTCTTGCCGTAGCTCTGGTTACCTCAGCATATCTTCCCCATCACCCCTAGCTGGGCTGCTCTAGGGCCGGTATCCATCCCAGTCCTTCTAGCATGACCCTTTGCTGCTTCTCTGGTCCAGCATGGCTGACTTTCCTGGTCAGCCCCTGTGACTCACCTGTTGCCTGCGAGGCCTTTGTACTCACTGGAGGGCTTTGTACTCTGGAGCAGCCTGGGAAAGGCCTTCCTGGCTGTTGGGAGTAAAACTCTCTTCCCCTTGAGTCTGCTTCAGACCCAAGGGCTTGCATAGTTAGTGCCAGAATTTTCTGCAGAAGAATGTTCTGTTCTACAGAACATTTAGGGCTCTGGAGCCCTGTGGCCACAGTAGCTTTGTGGTTGGCCTTGGAAGCCTAAGGCATGCACCCTGCTATCGTAGGAAGCCATGCATCCTAGCCTTCAGACAGCTGAATTACAAACATCTATATCCTTGTGGCTCTCCCTCCCTCCCTGTCAACACTCAGCCTCTGGGGTGAGACCCAGGGACCCCAGGGTCACTAAAATAGGCAGAAATCCAAGAAATGGAGACAGTTTACTGACCAGCTCTCTTCAAACCTCCTTTGCCTCAAGGGGAAGGGTAGAGGCCAGAGGGAGTAATATCTGCTGGGCGTGGATTATGTCCCAGGCATGAAGTGCTTATATTAATTAATTAATTATATTACATTAATTAGCTACTTTATTTGATTCCATTGAACAGACTCTTCAAAAGCCGGTAATATTCAGAGCTGGGGGAAATGGGACTAAGAAATGAAGAAACTTGCTTAAAATTCCTCAACCAGTGACCAGCTTGTCCTGGGTGGCGAACCCAGGTCTGCTCACCCCAAGTCATGATTTCCCTCCACTGTGGGAGGGGCTGGGATGAGCAGTCCTTGACTGCCTGGGACGTTTTATTACAGGAGAGCCGGATCTATGCCATGGCCACATCAGGCATGCAGCTGTCATCAGACGCGTCGTCCCGCAGCGATGCTGCCTGCTGTGGTGAGTACGGGGGACCCGAGGGCCTAAAAACGTCCTTGGTGGGTCTGGCTCTCATTCCCTGGGGTACAGCAGGCAGTGAGGGCTATTTGGAACTAGAAGAGGGGTTGTACAGTTCTGTTTACCACCTAGCAAGGGAGGGTCCTCAAGTCCTGCCTTCCATCTTGTAGCGCTGGCCCCTGCAGGACTGAAATGGGCGGGGAGAGCCCTGAGCCCCTGGCTCCAGAGTCGCTGACCGTCCATAATGTCTGCTATGACAGGCACGCATTTATAGCTCACGCCAGCAAGAGCTGGACATGGTGCAAGCTTCCTGGAGAGCAGATGGTTAAAGGGCAGCACTTGGGTTCTGTTGTGATGGGCCTTTAGCCGTAGAGATCATGATCCCCAGGAAGTCAAGGGAACAGAAAGCCAGAAGAAGAGATGAGAAGGCTTTGACCCCGTTCTCTGCCTCCCCAAGCCTCTGGCTGAGTGCTGCCTCCTGAGTTCATCTCCTCCCTCTTTTCCCGCCCCAGCTTCAGGCCCTCCTGCCCTTGCGTTCCCTGGAGCTTTCTCTGGCCTCATCTACAAGAATGTCACTGTGCCTGTCTACACAGCACTGAAGGGGGTAAGAAATTGCCGTGACAAGAAAGACGGTCCCCATCAGGAGAAGCCCCTCGTCTCAGTGCAGTGCCTGCATTGGGGCTGGAGGGTCAGGTGTCTTCACACAGTGACCATGGTCAGGCAGCTCAGCCCACCGTGAGTGACTGTGTGTGTGTGTGTGTGTGTGTGTGTGTGTGTGTGTAAGAAAACAAGTTTATTAGTCCAGTGCAGGGGGTAACAAGCTCGGCAGTAACAAGAGCACTGCTCACCATCGTTTTGTCATGATTTATAATCTGTTCTAAGAGGTTCGCATGTAACTGCAGCATATCTTCATCTTTCTGCTACTAGTTTTTGTTTGGTTTGCAGTGCTTGAGTTAGAACCCAGGGCCCCCTCTTGCTAGGCAGCTGCTATACACTGAGCTACACTCCCAGCTCTTGTTATTCATTGTTAAACCATGTTAGTAATGCTTGATGCTTTTCTTAGAAGAATAAAAACACAAAAGCAGAAGTAAAAATTTCTCTCACGTTGCTTCCTCCCAGTTCCTATCATTAGCGCGCTGGTGTTCATTCTGCAGGCCGTCTGACGCGACTGCAGGTTTACAGATGTGCGCATGTGCCTGTACACACGCTCTCCTTCCTCCCATCTGTCTTCCTCTGTCACTCTCGGCCTTTCACACATGCAAGCACACACACGCACACTGTCTGGGTTACTCACCTAACCATGTGAGCCTGCCCTTCCATGCCTTCTGTGTGTTATCCCTGGGGCAGACAGCACTATAATTAGCTTGGGTCCCCTCTGCTCACTGGAAGTAGGTTATATCCGTCCCTTTCTGAAGTAAATGTGGCCATAAGCACCACTGTGCGTACGTACCCTGTGCACTTTATGTTTCTGGAGGACACAGGTCTAGAGATAGAATTCCTGGGCAGGTTCTGTGAATGTTTCGATTCTGATAGGTTCTGCCAAATTACTGTCTAAAAGCGCTTTGTGGACTGTGGGCTGGAGATGTAGCTGTGTGATCGTGCACTTGCCTAGAAAGAGTGAGGCTCTGTGGTCTATCTTTAGAACTACAAAAAACAAACAACAACAACAAAAAAGATCTAACAGAAATGGTAATTCATTCAAATGCTTTGTCCCAATAGTTTTTTGTTTGTTGTTGTGTATCCCTAGCTGGCCTGGAAGCCATCATATAAACCAGGCTGGCCTCAAACTCCTCAGAGATCCGCCTGCCTCTGCCTGCTGGGTGCTGGAATTAAAGGCGTGCGCCACCATGCTCAGCACTAGAGCCGTCTCTGGGCTCTGCTCCCGCCACGCTCCTACAACACTGAAAGTATCAGTCTTGCGTCCCTCTCTCGGCGTCCTGTCCGACACTTGACCTGTGGCATGGCTTTCTGGCCCCCTAGTGGAAGAAACGGGAGCTCTCTGGGGAACCACAGAAGTCGGGGTAGGGGAGTTGGGGGACCCACAAAGCAGCATGGAGGTTAGACTGCAGGAGTGAGGTCAGAAAGGGGCTCTACACTGCTTGGGACTTCCGTCTAGTCAGCGGTGCCTCAGCTGGGTGCTGGTCTCATGTTTCCCCAGACAGGCTGCGTGGGCACACCGAGCTAGGTACAGCTGTTGTGTGGCGGGGGCTTGTTTTGGAGCCTGAGCTGTAGCTGGGAGGTGCCTGTCTTGCAGAAAGCCACGCAGATCAGCAGTGTGCCTTTTGTGGATGAGTCCTCTGGGTCTGATGACGACTGTGGCTCTCAAGCGAGTTTCCGGATGTCACTCCCCTGCTCTGAGTACAGGAAGACCAGCGGACTGGGCAGCCCCCGGGCCATCAAGAGAGGTACACAGAGGAGAGGGGACTCTCAGTCTCTTACTGATCAGTCTCTGCCAGGGTTCTACCAGTTTTACCCTCAGCTCCAGACTCGGGAGATCCCAGTGGGTAATGGGAGCCTCACATCTTCTGGCCATATGGGTGTTTGGAAGGGGTGTAGGACCCCAGCCTTGATTCCTTCCTCTGTGGCCAGGAGTCTCCATGTCCTCATTGAGTTCTGAGGGTGACTACGCCATCCCTCCTGATGCCTGCTCCCTGGACAGTGACTACTCAGAGCCTGAACACAAGCTCCAGCGTACGTCATCGTACTCCACTGATGGGGTGAGCAGAGAACATAGCCCTGTGTATGAATGGGGAAGGGGCATTGGGTAGGAGCAGACTTGAGCGGAGGCTGCTTGGGCCTCTGTACCTACACAGCAAGCAGCCAGAGAGAAGGACCCAGAGATGGTAGAGGGAAGGTGGCCCTAGAAGTGTCACAGAGACAGCTGTGCACAGACCCCATGATGAAAAAAGATGAGTCCACATGCAGGAAGCTCCTGAGACCCATGAAGGTTGCACCTGTCCCCTGTTTAATCTTCACCCCGACCCTCAGATGCTGCCGTGAGCTGACGGTTAAGCTTTAGCAGGCCAGGTGCTACCTCAGTGCCTGGCTTGTGCCTCATGTCTCGTTTGCCTCATGCTCCTAATGGGTATTGGCTGTGTTTTATGAATGGGAGCCTGTGGCTCAAAGATCTGTCTGTTTTCTCCCACCTGGGATGCCTTGAACGGCCTTCCTCCTCTCAGCTGGTCCTGGTAAAAGAATCTGGCCTTTCCTGTAGAGCCACGGGGTCTCACGGGGATATCTCATGCAGATACCCTGCATGGTAGATGTTTATATTATGACTCCTAACAGTAGTAAAATTACAGTTATGAAGTAGCAACAAAATAATTTTATGGTTAGGGTCAGCACAACACAAGGAACTGTATTAAAGGGTCGCAGCATTAGGAAGGTTGAGAACCACAGGTCTATAGGCTAGTTTAGATGCTGATCTTTCCCCAAGCCTTCCCTGGCCAGCTTCTCTCCTCCTTGCAGCCTTCTCGTGGTGGGCCAGGTGTTCCTTCCCCAGTCATCACTGGGATTCCTCCGTGGTAGGATTGCCACACTTTATTCAATTCTCTGGATCTCATCAGTGTACAGAGCCTAGAAATAAACACTCATAGGTGGTCAATAATTTTTCTTAACAAAAAACGGCATGGTGGTGGTCTAGACCATTTTGCCTCCCGTGACCTTCCCTTTGTTCCATTTTCCCTCCTTGCCTTCCATCCCATAGGGTCCTCATGTGACTTCCCCCTCTGTCCCCTCTTCCCTTCTTGTTTTCTACCTCAGGAGGCACTGGAGAAGTCAGGTTACCTGCTGAAAATGGGGAGCCGGGTGAAGACATGGAAGAGGCGCTGGTTTGTCCTGAGACAGGGACAGATCCTGTACTACAAGTCTCCGGTGAGTGCCCCAGGACGTAATCACAGGGACCACAGCCCAGACCCACACTGTATAAGAGCTGGAGGAAGGACAGTGTGGCTGGGGCTTACCAGATGTAAGACTTAGCATCATGGCTGGCCTTAGAGGTGCTGAGCCACACAGGGGCTCTGAGCTGGCCACCTATTCTCAAAACAAGCTGGGGAGGCTATCAAGGCAGTCCTAGGACAGTTGGCTGGCAATTTCCTCTTCCTTCAGAACTGATCTCTTCTTATGCCTGGCCTTGTAAAAGGATGTTCCCAGACTGTCTATACCCTTTCTGGATTGTTATAACTGAAAAATTCTTTGCTTCCTCTTCTTTCCTCTACTGTCTGGAATTGGGGGGCCTCGAATGTTGAGAACTAGGTTGGCAGAATCAAGCATCATGTTATAAAGAGGACAAAATGGATTTGTCTCTTGTGCAGCTGTTTGCTTGGCTGAAGCTTTCTCCAGCTCCATGTTAAGGATTCTGGACCTAAGTTTCTCCTTGAAAAGCATGCTACTATCAATTATAATGTCTGTAGTAATGCTGGAAAGGCTAATAGTGGCTTATATGCCCCTTAATTTATTAATTAACTAATATCTGTGGGTATAAGGATCAAATAGAAAGGTTTGGTTTTGTTTTCTTTTTGAAATGTGTCTTGCTCTGTTGCCTAGACCAGCCTCATTCTCCTGCCATGTCCCACAGAGTAGCTGGAACTGTAGGCACTCGTCACCACACATAGATCAGTTAAAGGAGTAGGGGGGCTTTATAGATCAGTAATAACCTAGTAGCTTCTGATCTGATTTTAGAGGCTTGCTCTCCTTTTTGAAATCTTTTGAGGCCTGCATTAGAGGGGTTCATGTTCCTAATTTCGACTTTGTTTTACTAGAAGAATCTAGAACAAGTCACTCATTGTACCATAGCCAGAACGGGAATCACTTTCCACTTTGTACCTATAACTTGGAGTAAAAAAAATGATGATCTGAGAAGCCTCCAGACTCCAATGCTCTCCTTCTTACTCCTCCTTTGCAGAATGATGTCATCCGCAAACCTCAAGGTCAAGTGGATCTGAACTCCCATTGCCAAATTGTCCGAGGGGAAGGAGCACAGACATTTCAGGTGAGCCTGCTTGGAGCAGCTGGATTTTAGATGCAGTATGGTGTGGATAGGACTGTGATTGAAGCAAAGACGAGGCAAAAGTAAGCATGAATGAAGGATTTCATACCAGGAGTATGAAACGTAGGATACGGTCTTAGGTTGTGAGCATGAAAAGAAGGGACAGCAGGTTGAAGGATTTGTGTCTTTCACTGACTCTAATCCAGCCCCGCTCCACTCCACCCCACAGCTCGTCTCCGAGAACAAAACCTACTACCTAACAGCAGAGTCCCCCAGCCTCCTGGAAGAATGGATCCGTGTCCTACAGAGCCTGCTGAAGGTGCAGGTCACTGGGCCTCCAGCTCTGCGTCCAGGGGGCACCAAGCCTACGGTGAAGGGCTGGCTGACCAAGGTACGAGGTGGATAGGCTAGGGAAGTAATGGAAGCCAGGCATGGGAGTGCCCAGAGATGGTGGTCTTTCTCTACAAACTGCTTAGCCAGTGGACCCTCAAGCACAGTCTGAGCATACAAAATGATGGTGATTCTGGAAACAGAGATGGGGGCTTTTAAGGCAACTGTTCTCAAGACAGAAGGGAAAGAAATGTTTTACTTAATGTTGAGGATATTGGTCACTGCCTTCTACAGTGTAACTAGCTGTGTCAGGACTAATGGTACAAAGAAAAGACCTAGGTAAAGCCAGTGTGACTGCCATTCAAAGACTAATAGTATCCCAGGTTTGCCTAAAGACATTTTAACTAGGGTTTTCCTGGAAGCAGAGACCCCAGTTACGCCCAGCAAAGGGAAGTTAACTAGGAAGCACTCTCACAGGGTTAGTTACTGTGGGTTACTGTGCTCAGCAAGCTCGGTGCTCAGACTCTTTCCTTCTGAGCCTCTGCCTTCCATCAGCCCGCCCTTCTTCTCTGTGAGTGTTCAGTTGCTGTTCCGTTATGAGCACCTTACTTAAGGCTCCAGACTACCTGGGTCTTTATTTACCTTGCAGCATCCTTACAGCTCTGGCCTGTGCCATCTAGTAGGGTCTTCCCATTCCCACGTTCTGATTTTCCGGGTAATCTTTCAGTGGCAGGTCATAGGTCCCTGAGTGGCTCAGTAGTGGCTGGGTTACCACAGGGTGCATACTGTGGCAGTCTCACTGTGAACAGAGCCCTGACTTTGGTACTCTTCCCGGTGGTCTGTCTTGGCGAGGCCTGAGTTTATTTTGGAGTCCTGGTTCTAATGAAGGCATTTCACTTAACAGGTAAAGCATGGCCACTCTAAGCTGGTCTGGTGTGCCCTTGTTGGGAAAACCTTCTACTACTACCGGAGCCACGAGGACAAGGTATTTCATCAGCCTCCTAACGGCGCCTCCTCCAAACTGCACAGTGCAGGCCACTGATGGTAGCCCCCAGCTTTACCTTCTACCACACCAAACCCTACACCAAATACAGAGCCGGCTGCCCTGCTCCTCCAGGGCGTGTGACCAGCATCATAACCAGTGTAGTCGGCTGGCACTTTCCACAGCGCAGTCTTCTGCTTCTGGCCTGGCTGCAATGCTTTAGCTTCCACCTCCTCATCCTGCCCTCTGTCCACGTCTGTGCTATCCAGCCCCACCCAGCCTAAGCGTTCAGAAGGAGACTCCCCCGTCCTCCTGTTAGCCTATTCATGGAAGGCTCATGTCCGCAGAGACCCCTGGGCTGCCTACCTGTGCAGGATGCTCACATAGAGGAAGTAGATCGATCCTGTGACTCAGACGAAGACTATGAGGCTGGAGGAACCAGACGGCTGCTTTCCTCCCACTGCACCTTGGTGATCCACCCCCCAGAGCACAGCCCCACCTACCTCCTCATCGGCACCAAGCATGAAAAGGTAAGGAGGAGCTGGGCCTTTGTGTCCTAGCTTGGGCCTGGGTTCTGATTTCCCCTCTCTCTGTTCTCCTGAGCTTTCCAAATTCAAATTTATTTCTTCTTGGACACTGGATGGGAATGTTACCCTTGACTGTCTGTTGAGTCCATTCCAAGTGACCAGCATCCCTCCGTCACGGGCATGACACAGTGCCACAGACTGGAGATGTGGCTACATCTGACCCACCTGATCGTGACCAGCATCCCTCCGTCACGGGCATGACACAGTGCCACAGACTGGAGATGTGGCTACATCTGACCCACCTGATCGTGACCAGCATCCCTCCGTCACGGGCATGACACAGTGCCACAGACTGGAGATGTGGCTACATCTGACCCACCTGATCGTGACCAGCATCCCTCCATCACAGGCATGACACAGTGCCACAGACTGGAGATGTGGCTACATCTGACCCACCTGATCGTGACCAGCATCCCTCCATCACGGGCATGACACAGTGCCACAGACTGGAGATGTGGGCTACATCTGACCCACCTGATCGTGACCAGCATCCCTCCGTCACGGGCATGACACAGTGCCACAGACTGGAGATGTGGGCTACATCTGACCCACCTGATCGTGACCAGCATCCCTCCGTCACGGGCATGACACAGTGCCACAGACTGGAGATGTGGCTACATCTGACCCACCTGATCGTGACCAGCATCCCTCCGTCACGGGCATGACACAGTGCCACAGACTGGAGATGTGGCTACATCTGACCCACCTGATCGTGACCAGCATCCCTCCATCACAGGCATGACACAGTGCCACAGACTGGAGATGTGGCTACATCTGACCCACCTGATCGTGACCAGCATCCCTCCATCACGGGCATGACACAGTGCCACAGACTGGAGATGTGGGCTACATCTGACCCACCTGATCGTGACCAGCATCCCTCCGTCACGGGCATGACACAGTGCCACAGACTGGAGATGTGGCTACATCTGACCCACCTGATCGTGACCAGCATCCCTCCATCACAGGCATGACACAGTGCCACAGACTGGAGATGTGGGCTACATCTGACCCACCTGATCGTGACCAGCATCCCTCCATCACAGGCATGACACAGTGCCACAGACTGGAGATGTGGGCTACATCTGACCCACCTGATCGTGACCAGCATCCCTCCATCACAGGCATGACACAGTGCCACAGACTGGAGATGTGGGCTACATCTGACCCACCTGATCGTGACCAGCATCCCTCCGTCACGGGCATGACACAGTGCCACAGACTGGAGATGTGGGCTACATCTGACCCACCTGATCGTGACCAGCATCCCTCCATCACAGGCATGACACAGTGCCACAGACTGGAGATGTGGGCTACATCTGACCCACCTGATCGTGACCAGCATCCCTCCGTCACGGGCATGACACAGTGCCACAGACTGGAGATGTGGGCTACATCTGACCCACCTGATCCTGTCTTTATTCTTGACTCACGCTAGCCAAGCTAGTAATAGTCCACCTGTTTCCCCTAGACGAGGTCTCATAAGCCCAGGGCAACCTTAAGCTCAAGATCCCTCTGCCTCAGCCTCCCAGCTCCTGCTCTGACATCAGTACAGGTGTACACCTCTGTTCCCATCTTAAATTACATGCTGTTTTTCTGCAGGGCAGTGGTGGGAGTGAGCCCCAGAACTCACACATAGACCAGTGCTCTGTCACTGAGCTACATCTCCTCCCGCACGTCCGACTCTTGCCTCCACCCTTCCTACCCCCTTAGCATCTTCTTGTTTTTGCCCTTTTCCAGGATACATGGCTTTACCACCTCACAGTGGCTGCAGGTGGCAGCAGTGCCAAGGTGGGCACTGTCTATGAGCAGCTCATTGGGAAACTGATGGATGGTGAGGGAGACCCAGGTAAGGCAAGCATGGCCATTACTGCCTGGGCTGAAGGGAAGGGGCAGGGTGCACACAGGACAAGAAGTAGAGAGCACTACTATACCTAAGCTGTATGTATAGTCTCCCATCCCATGCTCCAGGGCTTCTCTGTCTGTGGCCAAAACACTGAGGGAACCACTGGATGTGAGGGAATCTGGGAAACAGACTTTCCAGACACCTGGGTAAATGTTCTACTCTGTTTAATCTGTAGCTTTGCTAGCTATGCAGAAGACTCGGGGGCAGGGGTGGAAGCAGGGGAGGCAGCAGCTGGTTAATCTATAATTAAGAGTTTGTTAATATATGAAGCCTCAATTTGGACCCGACTAATCTAATCCTGGGATGTCTGAGAGTCCTTATTTGGCAGCTAATTCTCAGGGCCCTCATGAACTCTCCAGAGTACACAGCACACATACCTCTTTATTACTGCTCTGAGGGCTGTCTGTCCCGATGCTGCAAGGAAGGCCGTCCCTGCGTGCAGACACTTGTGCTCAGGGTCTCACAGTTTTATCCGCTTGGCCCGGCTGTGCCTCCTCAGCAAAGCTTTGGCTGCCTTCCTCAACAGCCGTGTGAGGGAATGCGCAGTTTGCAGTACACACCTACATGCCTTCAGTCTGTAGATGATCAACCCAGAAAAACCCAGGGTTCCCAGATAAGCCACTGTCTTCCCTGCAAGTCAAAGCTGGGGCTGGTAGGGAAGGCAGCGAGTTCTCTCTGGAGTGACTACCACTGCTCTCTGGTCTGTGCTCTGTGCAGACTCCCCGCTCTGGAGGCACCCCATGCTGTGTTACAGCCGAGATGGGCTCTGTACCTCCCTTACCACCCTGCCCTCCGAGGCCCTGCAGACGGAGGCTCTCAAGCTCTTCAAGGTAACATGGGAGTGGAGTCCGGGCCTATTGGCTGTTGGCGCCCACATGTGCTCGGGCTCTGCCTGGCACAGCTCTGCCCATCCCAGCACAGGGGACCTAGTGATTATAGGGTGGCCCGAGGGTTGTGGAGAGGGAGAGAGTGTTCCACAGGAACCCCTCTATGGTAGGAAGGTAACCCTTCTGCAGGCCAGGAGGAAGCTCTGGGGCTCTGGGAAATGCTCCCCAAAGCTCTCCCTTGAGGAGCCGCCATCTCCCTCAAATATCCACAGAAAAGGCCTGGGTGCAGGAATCAGAGATTCTGACCTAGTTTAGATTTCTTTGTGCCCATCTGCATTTTCTGGCAACAAAACAAAACAAAAAACCAAACCAAAACAACCTTGCTAGGGGCCAGTGTGCTAAATGTCCACCCCTGAACTTGAGGTCAGCCTCCAGAGCAGAAAGTGCTCCCTCCAGAAAGGGCTGTTTCAATGTTCGCCAGTGAGCTAGCCACCTGCCTCTGCCTCCCGAGTGCCGAGATCAAAGGTGTGCGCCACCACCGTCCGGCTACTACTCCTTGAAGCTCTGCTACACCAGTGCATGTCCCAGGAAAAACCAATGGGGTGCTCCTGCCTTGTGCCCACTGTCCCCCTCCTTCTAGTCCTGCCAGCTCTTCATCAACGTGCCTGTGGAGGCTGCCTCGGTGGACTACCATGTGTCCCTGGCGCAGACAGCACTGCAGGTCTGCCTTGTTCACCCCGAGCTACAGAGTGAGATCTACTGCCAGCTCATGAAGCAGACCAGCTGCCGCCCGCCCCAGAAGTATTCTCTTATGCAGGTGGGCGCACGCTGGGGACATCACTGGCTAGAACCATTTCTAAGAGCTGTTTAAGGGGGGAGGGGTAGCAGGTGCCTGGGCAGGTGTTCTCCAGTCCTCACCCATGGGCAGCTTCTGCCAAGTTGCTTGAGCATGGCTGCCTGATCTGTGCATGGTCAGAATGTGACTGCTACCCTGGGCATTGCCTGGCAAGGGAGTTGAGGTTCTGGTGTGGAGAAAGAATAGTGAAGGTTTTGTAGCTCAAAGCCGCAAGAGCAGGATGCCCACACTCATCCCATGCTGCCTGTGTTCCATGGCAGTGCTGGCAGCTCTTGGCTCTGTGTGCCCCACTCTTCCTGCCTCAGCATCACTTCCTCTGGTATGTCAAACAGCGGCTTCAACGTCATGCAGATCCCAGGTAAGCAAAAGTATTTCCCCTGTCCCTCCTTCACTATTGCTGCCATGTTTCAAAGGGATGAGGGAAAGACAAGATTGAATTGACTGCGTATCCCCTCAGATTTGCTTGGGGTTGAGAGACTTCACCCATCACCTTGTACACATGAGCAGTGGAGATCCAAGCATACTTTACCTTCTTTGGACACCGATTCGTGTGTCCTTGGCTGTTTTGGGAACAGTCTCACGTGAAGCCATGCTATCCCAAATTATCCCCAAATGTTTATCCGTGTTCTTCTGGTTTACACAAGGAGATTATCTATGAGGGGGGCGGGGGTGTAGCTCCATGGAAGAGCACTTACCTGGCATGTACAAGGCCCTGGGTTCGGTCCCTAGGACTAGTGTAAAGAAAGAGACAAAAAAAGAAGATACCCATGGCAGACATGTGCGCAGATAAGTCCTTAGGGACAAACTGCAGTTGGTGAGATGGCTTAGCAGGTAAAGGTGACTGCCGCCAAGGGGACAACCTGGGGTCAGTTCCCACAACTTGTCCTCTGGCTTCCACAGTGTGCCTCCTCCTGAAATAAAAATGTAATAACATCCTGTACCAGTTTCAGGCCCCCACACCCCATCCAGTTACTTTTTATCCCAGCTAAGTCTGGGTATGCACCTCAGGGTGCCAACAGAAAGGGATTCCTACTATCCCAGTCTCTGTTTTTAGAAGTGAAACTGGCCAGTACGCCACCTACTGCCAGCGAGCAGTAGAGCGGACCCTGCAGACAGGGGAACGGGAGGCCAGGCCGTCGCGTATGGAAGTAGTCTCCATCTTGCTACGGAATCCCTTCCACCACTCGTTACCCTTCAGCATCCCTGTGCACTTTGCCAACGGGACCTATCAGGTAAGGACGCTGAGCATGCTCCCTACCCCAAGTCTTCTGTATCACTGCCCACAGGATACTTCTAAGTGCGCTAAGCCTTGTAGGCTTTCAGATTAATAGGCACATGGACAAAAGGGGTGGGCCTAGATCTGAAGTGAAGTGCCATGATCAGTGTGGGTATAGAGATAGGAGCTCGAATCCCAAAGTGTCTTGAATCCTATTTGGTGCCTTAGAGGTAGGACTTCTGACCCCACTGCATGAACACGAAAGCTGAAACACTGGCCCAGAAAGTAGCATGAGATGGAATCCCAGAATATTGGCTGTAAAGGAGCGGCTGGGCCTGTCTAGGTCCAGTTTACAGTGAGCAGGCTCAGGTTCCTCTGCATGTGAATGCGGAAACCAGCTGGCTTTGGCCTCCTGCACTCACCCTGTGCCACCCCCAGTGACAGTCCCTCAGGAAGTCTGCTGGTTCAGGGTGCCTCTCCCCCATTTCCAGGTGGTTGGCTTTGATGGCTCCTCCACAGTTGATGAGTTCCTCCAGCGGCTGAACCAGGAGACAGGCATGAGGAAGCCATCCCAGTCTGGTTTCGCCCTCTTCACAGACGATCCTTCTGGCAGAGACCTGGAGCACTGTCTTCAAGGGCGTGTCAAGGTAAGCACTCCCTCTTACACACACACACACACACACACACACACACACACACACACACACACACACACAGAGAGAGAGATAGAACTCGTCCAGTGTGTACCTAACTTGTCAGCAGCCTGTCTGATGTGGAGACCAAGACAATCTCTTCAGGCCAGCATTTCTGTGCCATCTAAAATGGATCTGTGCAGGCAGGGAAAGCTACATGTGACCTTGATTCTGGAGACATCCTCATCATCTTGTCTCCTAAGGGGACTATGCAGCATTGAGGGGGAGAGCCTCTTATCTCAGTGTAAGGACGAGGAGGCCCTCACAAGCGTGCCACCAATTATATATGTCCCCTTGGGTCAACAGCTATAGCGTAGATCCAGTGGGTGCCATGTTTGCACCATCACCTAGCTATACTCTGTTTGCTTATGCTTATGGTATACGTTATAGATTCAACCGTAGTTTAGGGAGGTAGGTCCTCATGGCACCTCTGCAGGTGAAAGCCTTTGAAAGAGACAGCTGATCTGTATGGTGGTGTGGGGCTAGTTCCATGAGGGTATTAAGCACTTATGGGAATGTACTGCCACACTGGATGGGTGCATTTGGCTCCAGCATCTGCTTCCTTTGCTGTTCTAGAACGAAGGGCTAGTCTTTAGAGGTGATGAAAAAAATGCCACATATCTTTCTAGTAAAGGTATGGGCTCTGGTCACAGCAGGCGTTTGGGTATATTTGTTGAAAGGAGAATATGGTGAGTGAAATGGAGCCACGATACCATGGGTTTTAACTGGGGCCGGCCCTGTTTCCCAAGAGGTCACACAAAGCCGATGAGGCAACAATCTTTCTTAGATACTCACTACATCCATGGTGCCATCTACCTCTTCATCAAAGGGGAATTGGTAGGCACCTCCCATCCTGACAGTCTGGGGCTTCATAGGGCCACCTCCTAAGGATAGAACCCTCACTCAGCTCTGCCAGAACCAGCTCTGGCTGAACCTCATTCTCCTCACAAGGGGCTTTTCTGACTTTGGACTTTTGTCTCTTCAAGATCTGTGATGCCATCTCCAAGTGGGAACAAACACTGAAGGAGCTGCACCCAGGAAAGTCTGAGGGTGGGACACGCGTCGTGAAGCTGATGTATAAGAACAGGTCCTGGGAGCCGCCTGAGGGTGGGATGCACATGAGGGCTTCCCCTGGGCACCAGTTCATCACCTCCCGAACATAATGGCTTGCCCCAATAAGGCAGAGGGGCCTATAATTACCACTCTAAGTGGCAGTCATCAGGTGGTTGCAGGCTAGCCACCCTCCTGATCCCTAATGAGACCCTGGTAGCTCATGTTCTGTCAGCCTCCCTCTACTACCTCGTGGACATGTGTGTGCACACATGTTCTGTCAGCCTCTCTGTACTACCTCGTGGACATGTGTGTGCACACATGCCACAGAACCATACCAATGTCATGGGATGGCTATATGTCACCTTATGTGAGGGTACAGTTTTGTGTAAGCACCAGAGACTTAAAGCTAGGAATAAAATTTTCCTGCATTTCAGGACATACACAAGTACTTCTTACCAATTTAAACAGGAGAGATCTAATCTAGTATGTCTCCAGGCAAATAATTTCCATCAGTCTCTTGGAGTCTTAACTCAGTCAGACCCTTAACAAGTTGTGATTCTAGGCACCAGATAGTAAGTCTAGTGGTTTGTTCAGAACTGACTCCTGTTGCTGCGGGTGAGACCTGCATGCCCACAGCGAGGTTAGACTTGGCTACAAATTTCTTGGGTGGTAGAAAAGAGGCTGACAAATGGCATAAACAGTTATCTTCACTGTAGGGATCAAGGTAAAGATGCAGAGAAAGCTTTCTCATTCTTGTCTGGAGTGCCAGCTGAGACCTGGCTTCTTACTGTCTTCCCTATAGGCTATACTTTCGAAGTCAAGTCAAAGGGGAGACGGAGCGAGAGCGGCTGTTACTTGCCTTCCAAACAAGTGGAGAAATTGTGGCAGGAAGATTTCCCGTCACCAAGGAGCTGGCTCTTGAAATGGCTGCCTTGATGGCCCAGGTGAGTTTCTGTTAGAAAACCCGAGACCTTACAGAAGACTGCAGATCCTGGGGCAGCAGGAGAGGTTCTGTGCTGGAGAGAAGGGACTCCTCACTCACCGCATACAGGCTGTGTGCAGAATGGGACTGGGAACTGAAAAACTGGCCTTAAGTCCCAGTCTTCTTCCAGTGTGAGAGCCTGGTCAAGTCACTTCTTAGTGCTTCAGTTTTTTATGGGTATGTGGGAAACACGATCCCTCCCTGCCTGCAGGGTGTGGAAAGGAGCACTGTATGAGGCACAATGCATGTGGGAAACTTTACCCCACATTCTAAGTAGAAGACTAGAAAGAGCACACGTTCAGAAGGATTCTCCTGCGTGATTTCTTTAGGCATGGGCTGTCCAGGACACCTCCATGGTTCCTGATGTGGTTGCACACACACATAATCCCAGCATTTGGAGAGCTGAGGCAGAGTTGACATAAACTCAAGTCCAGTCTGGGTTCCAAGCTCTTCATAATTATAATCATCAATATCTGTAGCAAGCCACATGCTAATATTTCAGATGTATTTGCCTCTGTAGCTTTCATCCCCACTTAGGAGAAGGAAGTTTACACTCAGTTTAAATAACTGGAACAAAGACACAAAACTAAGTGGCAGAGCTGATGCTTGGGCTAGCTGTCTGACATCAAGCCCTCTTCTGTCCTCTGTAGTCTGAGGCACCTTCCACTTTCTAGCATTTAGCTAAAAGTGAGAGTTGATCTAGACAATCTTATTAGGACCCTAAGGATGTTTCCCTAATGTCTATGAGGCATAGATAAATTCTTATCATCGTCATGTGATAAGCATAGGGCTGTTTACCTCTCTAACAGCAGCCCCTTTACCCCCCAAACTCGTGACTGTTAACTCTTTCTACCTCAGGTGGAATACGGGGACTTGGAGAAGCCTATCCTGCCAGGTCCTGGAGGTACACCTCCTGCCAAATCTCAGCATCTCCTCCAGCAGGTCCTCGACAGGTTTTACCCAAAGCGCTATCGAATTGGAGCTCCCCCTGAGCAGCTGAGGTAGGCTGGAGGCAAGGTCTTACAGAGGAAGCCTGTGGGGAAACCTCAGGGCTGTGAAGGAAACAGGCGGGCACTTCATCGGCACCATTTCTTTCTGTCCACTCAAACCAGGCACCTGGCAGATACGATGGCCACCAAGTGGGCAGCATTACAAGGCTGCTCCCCTGCTGAATGCATCCGCATCTACCTGACTGTGGCTCGGAAATGGCCTCTCTTTGGTGCTAAGCTCTTTGCTGCTCAGGTGAGTGACAGAAAAAGGAATTACCCAAACCCCCAGAATGCTGTTTCTCCCTTCTCTGCTCATATGTCCATCAGTCTGGTCTGCAGCCCCCACCTCACTGTCAAACCCTAGGAGTTGCCATCTCCCCCACTCTGGCTGCTCCAGAGTTCCATGGTCTACCGTGGAGTTATAATTCATTGTTTATCTTCATGCTTTCTTTATTGACTTGCCAGTGCCTCTGCTGCAAAGACAAGCTCAACTAATTCACACGAGGATTCAGACCTAAGTCTGAAAGGACAAAGCAGTGTATAACCTAAACAAACTCATCTCTACTGGCCACCCAAAAGGCCAGAAGTGAGAGAGATGGACCACCCAGGGGAATCAGATTACTCAGACAAGTAACTCTCACCTCTACACAAAGGCCAGGAGGCAAACAGTAATTTCAGTTGGACATTTTCCTCAGTAGGTGTCTGGTATGCATGAACTTTGCAGATAATCACAGGCATTACCCTGTGACCAGACATTATAATCAGACATTGAGACTGGATCTAGGTTCTGATCACTGCTGCTACAGATCAGAAAATGGACATCCACTCATCTACATAGCATATACAGATAGACTGTTGAATATATACTATTTCTAGTTCTAGCTGTTTAAAGTTACAAAAATGAACAAGGGCTGGGGAGATGGCTCAGCAGTTAAAAAGCACTGGCTGCTTTTCCATAGGTCCTGGGTTTGATTCCCAGCCTCCATATGGTGGCTCACAACTGTCTGTAATTCCAGTCTCAGGGATCTGACATCCTTTTCTGGCCTCCTTGGATACAGGCACACATGTAGTACACAGACATACATGTAGGCAAAACAACCATACATATTAAATATAAATTTTAAAAAACGTTTTAAAGAAATGAACAGACCAGTCCCTGGCCTTTAGGAGGCTTTCCAGCTAGTAGGGACAGAACCCTCGGGGAGTCGTGCATTGTTCTTTGTACTCACTTTCTAAGCAACATTAATCTCCTGTTTAATTTTGGGGATATGCTGGGGACCAAACCAGGACCTTGCACAATGCTAAGAATACTCCTGCCCCCTAAGCTATACCTCCAGCCTTTGTGTGTGTCTGTATTTGCGCACAAATGTTCACAAGGGCCGTGCAGTAAAAGTACAGTGGTATTATAAATAGAATGCCACTGGCCTGGAAGGTTGGAAAAAGTTTCAAAGAAAGGTTATCTGTCTTCTCTTCCCCCCAGGGTTTTAGGTAGAGAGATGTCTGGAGCACTTCACTGTAGCCCTGAAAGAAACACCCAGGAAATGGCTACCAAATAGTTACAAACTCACTGAAAGGACCTAAAGCCCATCCTACTGCCCTCTTGTATTCCTATTTCTTTTATAGTCCCAAGGAAATTGGCTAAAGCGAGATGTATTTTGCTTGTGAGAGATTGGGGAGCATGAGAAACTGTCTACCAACCGAGCTACACACCAGCCCTTAGGTTGGCCTGTATTCTACTACTCGGAGCTCTCCACCCAGCGTGCTGGCAGGTGTGACGCCCTCCACCTTTCAGGTGTTGGATGGCAGAGCCCCAGGGCCAAATGCCTCCTGCCACAGCATTCCTGTGCTGTATAAATGCTATTCTCTGCTTTCCACGATGATGTGACTGCCCATCCCTCTGGACATACCTTCTTTCTCAGAAAGTACTTAAATTCAGAATCTCTAACTGTGGGTCTGATGGGCTTTTTCTGTTTCTGCAGCCTGCCCAGCTGTCTTCTAAGGAGAGCACTCTGGTGTGGATTGCTGTGAATGAGGATGGTGTCAGCATCCTGGACCACCACACTATGGTATGCGAGGGAAAGGCTGGTTCTACCCTTCTTAAACACCTGTCTTATCTTCCCTGCTCTGGACTTAGAGGCCTGAACTGTCCATGGTCCTCCTCTTTCCAACCTCTGTCCCAGAAATGCTGTCCTATAATCTAGATACAACTTACAGATATCAGGATTTAACTCTCCAAATTATCACCACCTTTGGGGTTCTCCCTTCCTGGTAAAGGCTCCCTATGTCTAGAAGAAATAGGTACGGAATTTCTCCTGAACTCAACTGACTCCTTTCCACAGCAAGCGAACATCAATTATCCCTACTCTTCAGTGACAACATTTGGTGGCTGCAGGGATGACTTCATGCTTGTGATTAGATCCATTCCAGACCAGAGCTCTGGAAAAAGCCATATTGACAAGTTGATCTTCCAAATGCCTGCTCCCAAGGTGGGTCTGACAGCTACAACAATTTACTCTGGCCTGGTGTAATATAGTAAGCTTGGTGCTTAGAAAAAACTTTGGGAAGGTTCTGCCCCAAATACAATTGTTGGCCTTGGTGTGTTATCAGCATCCCAAAGGGTTCAGGTGGGGGTAGCATGTCCATCTCGCTATTGAGCTGGTACTTGGTAGGACTACCTGATTCAGCCGTTACTGTTCCTCCTTTCTTCAGGAGGGGACTGTGCACCTCAGAGACTCTCAGGCCAACAAAGGTACATTTGTTGTACACTGACCTCTAAACATCATACTAGTCTCTTTTGGGCTTTTCTCCTGAATGTGCAGTTTAAGAGAGAAAGCAGCGAAAGCCCAGGAAGACTATGTGTGTACCCAATGTTAGAGCCAGTGAGAAACTCAGCATTCAAGACAAGGCTAGTTCAATTTCTTCACTTCTCTGACCTCAGATCACAGAAGCTACCTTCATGATCGCCAGCTACATGAACCACTGTTCTGCAACTGTGAACCTATCCACCAAGCTGCCTGCAACCCGCCAGCCCCGAGACCTGGATGGACAGCTCTTTGCTTCTGTTTCCTGCACTAAGGGGCCAGCTTTGCTGTGAACGTTCCTCCTCCCCTCCCCCTGCCACCACTGGTGCCTCTGGGACTAGAGTGTGTCCTGGAGCATGCTACTACTGTGATGGGCCTAACGGCCCCTTCCGAACCTGTTCTGTGAAATGTGTCCTGCAGGGTCTCTCAAGCCTTTGTGCTCTTTAAGTGCCTTATCTTTCAAGGCCCGGCATTTTAAAATCCAGACCCAACATCAAAACCACTTACCATTTCTTTTACAAGAATACTGACTCTGGATGCTACCTGATTCTAGACTGAGACAGGGATGGCCCATCGTTACAAGGGCAGTGGTACTGTATTTGGGGCTTCTGCACTGATACTCAGGGAAGCTCATCTTTTTATATTGTACGTGGTCCTTATGTGGGGGCTTATACTTGAAGTTTTCTGAACATCCCTGAACAAAATAGGACTAATATTCCTAATTCACCTAAGTTCTGGCAAATGTCTACAAATCTCTAAAACTGGACAACTTTCCCAGATGGAAAGACTGACAGAACTGCAGAAAAATGACAAGCCTCCCCCTACTGGTGAGGAGGCATTTGCTATGCTCCTACTGGGGCTGCAGCTCTAATCTTCTCAGGACAGCACGCTATTCCTGTTAAGATGAAAACTTTTTCTCTCACACTGGACTAGCACAGGCAGGGACAGATCCAGTCTGCACCCTCCCTGTGTCATTTTAAGGCCCACCAGGGCTTAGTGAAGGCTGTGCTCACTACTGAAGGACGAGGTAGTCGTCTCTCCACCCTCTGAAAGACCAAGCATGTGAGTTTTGCTTGTTGCTGCTGTATGAGGCCAGGAGACAACACATCAGAAACACTAAAGACCCCACCCCCATTCCCAGAAGGCCTGGATTGCTCACCAACACTTCTGGTAGCTATCTTCTGAGAATTAATTGGAAGTACAGGACCTATATATATTTGCCTTAGTAATATATGGAAGTGCAAAGTTTCTTTTCAACTTTTGCTTTCCTGAGAACATTATACTCCCTTTCAACCCAGACTTTCTGATTTTGATGAAGATGACCTTTATCTCCACCTTCCCCCGAAAAAATAGTAAAAACTGGAAGTTCATACTTTGATTTTCTAACATATAAAAAAAATCTAAGTTTATTGTATAGCTCTAAGGTAGTTCTATCATCTTTCAGTAACATGGTCAAGGGGATAGGAGCAACACCCAGGAAATAAGCTTTTAACCCAACAATGTGTTTATTGCACACTACAAATTAGTTTGTCAGAATGGCTCAGCTGCTGTAATCTTTCGTTTCTCATCCTCTGGACTGACAAACATGACTTTACAAAGGCCTAAACAAGCTTGACAGGCAGGAGCCATTTCTGTCCCAATGTCAACTCCTGCCCCAGGATTGGGTCCTGGGGTTCTAGTGGACACAGGTCTACCTCACGTCTCATCACTCTCGGGTCCTGATAACTCCTTCCAGGCTAGTGTCAAAGGCAGAAAATGCAGTTCTAGTGGGCCACATTCCAAGGGGCCCTTAAAGCCCAAAAGGATGTGGTCTACTCTAGGGTTGTTTTTATTTTGTAATAGAGTTACAAAGAATGGAACTATTTGTAATAGACTTGGAGGTCAGATTTGCTGCCTCCTTTTCTCTTTAAATTTTCTCCTCTCCTTTCTTTCCTTTCCTTTCCTCTTTCCTTTCCCCTTCCCTTCCCCTTCCCTTTTCCCTTCCCCTTCCCCTTCCTCTTCCCTTCCTAGACAGGGCCTCACTAGGAAGTCCTGGCTGTCCTGAACTCAATATGGAGACCAGACTGGCCAAAAACTCAGAAAGCCACCTGCCTTCCAAGTGCTGGGATTAAAGGCCTGCACTGCCTAGCCCAGCTCCCTTTCTCCTTCCTGACCTCTAGGAATCCCAGAAACTGCCTTAGAAACAAAGGCTTCTGTAAACTGGCTTCTTAATTCTTTAACGTGACAGTCCCATGTCTGGGAACCAACATGAACTCTCTGGCTTTTCATCTAAGCCCTCTTGGTCCCAGCAGCTTTTGAAGCAATAGAAAATACCGAGTAACAGAAAGGTACTAATATGCTCGACACCCATGGCTGCAGTGCTGTGTACGCCTGTCAATAAAAAGCTGTCAGTGAACCAGCAATTCCTGTGTGTTTGGGATATTTATTTATTTTCAAGTTGAGACAGTGCCTCACCATGTAGCCCAGGCTGGCCTCAAACTTTCAATCCTCCTGTTGATACGTCTTGGGTCCTGGGATTACTGGCATCCATAACACCCCTAGCTAAGCTGTGGGTTAAGAGTCATCCTGCAGAGATCATAGGTGCTAGATGGACAGAGGCTAGCCCTTTGTAAGGCATTTTATTCTTGCTAATTCATACATAAAAAAAAAACTTATTTTTTCCCTAACTTTTAGATAAGAGTCCATGGAGATGGAAATTCTATTTTTCTTGTAGAATCTGGCACCAGTCTCAATACTCCACAGATTTTAACACAAATATAAACATGCTCAGAAACTTCACAGAGTGTTCTTCATGTGAATTACTTTTTTGGGTGGGAGGAGGTCCTCACTATGTAGCCCTGCATGGCCTCAAACTTGAGACCACCTGTTTATGCCTCAAGTTCTGGGATTAAAGCATCTGCCACTATGCCTGGCCTACTTTGATATGTCAAAATCCTTAAGGTTTCCCCTTGACTAGTAATGTAGATAAAATCTATAAATTTATAATATATCAAAACACTGAGTCAAGTTCCAACCGCCTCCTCTATAGCTCTGAGATCACTCATCCATTTTGATTCCCAGGACTGTATCCACCTAGTGATTTTTACAGTACAGAAAATAAACCAGCCACTATGGTCTAGGAGTCCTCTCCCATAAAGACAACACTGGTCTTTGAATGCTGAGATTCATGGGCTTGCTGATGTGGCTTTCTGGTGTGCCAGAATCTCCTGGCAGCTCCTGTATACTTCAATCAAGCAGTCCAACCGAGGCTTGGCACTCTGAATTCCAAAGGGGAGAAACGCAGAGTCAAGGAGAATAGAAGAAGAATCCATTTGCAACCTCAATCTCTCACATACGTCATAGCACAACTGTGAGCTAAGAGACACAGGTCAAGCCTCTGGGCACTTTTCTGGGAGCTCTCCAAATCTGGCCTTTATAGAAGATAAAAAGCTTGTTTGTTTGTTTTGAGACAGGGTCTCTCTGTGTATTCCGGCTCTCCTAGAACTCACTATGTAGACCAGGGTGGCCTCAAACTCAAGAGATCTTACTGCCTCTGCCTCCCAAATGCTGGGATTACAGGCATCAAAATACAGTTTTTAGCCTGACAAAAGCATATGATAGTGAGACAGACCATCTCAAAGTGTTACAAGTTGTGAAATGCATCTCAGAGACAAGATGAGCAGTTTAAAATGTACACTCTGAAAAGATTGTGTGTATAAAATGTAACACAACTAAAATTTAAGAGAAGCCACAGAAAATTACATGTAGAAAGTCTATTTAATAAATGTTTACTATTCAAAAATAATACAAAATTATTACAAATATATAACTGATTTCTAGGTTCTACTCAGCTAGAAGAGAAAACTTAACAGTTTAAAACAAGAGGATTACAGGTTTGTGCCACCAAAGGTTTTTATTGTAAGATCAAAAGGAAAGATAATCTAGACACTATTTAAAGCCTAGCAATAAAATAGTTAAATAAACAAATATTTCAATATAATAGAACATAATTATTTAAAGTAAATATACTGGCTGTGATAGAAAAGATATAGGTAGGTAGGTAGGTAGGTAGGTAGATAGATACAGGCTGTGGTAGAAAAGATATAGACAGACAAACAGAGAAAGAGAGAGAGACTATCTCAGCCTCACTGTATTAATGTAAACTTACACAATGGTATATTGACAGACTGGAAGAAAGTGATTTGTAAGCAGAAATGGTTATATGATTGGTAATTGTCTTCTAAGATTTTTGTGAATTATTATTATTTCTTAAAGTGTATCTTTATCAGAGAGAGGCTGATGAGATCTAAAATAAATCCTAACTTTTACTCATTCTGACAACAGAAATTCATATCGACTGAACAAAAGAGGCAAGGGTAAGCAGACAGAGAAAAGGTAGGCTTTCGCATGAGAAAGGAAGAACACTGCTCACCTGGAAGACAGGAACTACTTGGGATATCTCATGTGGCTTCCCTGGGTCCTTCAATAAAATGCAGAGGTAGTAAATCACCTTCTGCTGTAAGAAAAGACACCAGACAGAGGTCTCGGTGAAACTCATCTTGTTTCGTTTTCCTTCAAGGGAAGAATAAAATCCTTTCCACGAATTACCTCTAAGTAGTGAAATATTTGACAACTTTTGACATAGAAGAAAAGTTTATTTTTATCCTTGTTTATTTATTTTTTCAAGACAAGGTTTTTCTGTACTTTTGTAGCCTGTCCTGGAACTCACTAGACCAGGCTGGCCTTGAACTCACAGAGATCTTGTTACCTCTGCTGGGATTAAAGGCGTCCGCCACCATCGCCCAGCTTTCATCCTTTATCTTTATTTGATATATACAAAAAAATCTTTTTGCTTTGTTTTTGCTGAGACAGGGTCTTACTATGTATCACTGGCTAGCCTGGAACTTGCTATGTACACCAGGCTAGCCTCACTCACAGAGATCCACCTGCCTCTGCCTCCCAGATGCTAGGATGAAAAGCGTGTGCAACCTTGCATAGCAAATAAAAAAATAATCATCACTGAATTGTAATGTACTGACAAATAGAAACATCAAAGCTAGATTAAGGTAACCATTCAAACACTTGCCAAGTCTCAAATTCTGTACCATCAGAATGTCCACTCTGAAGCCACAGAGCTTTGCTTAGGGTTTATACTTTATCAATTATACTTTTATGCCACTTACCCACTCCAAAACAGGGGAAAAATGACATAGAATTGAAACCAGAATAAGAATTAGCTTTACATCTTCCTTCATGACTTCATGTGTCCCTTTGCCTACATTCTGATTTTTAAAGAATTACCTCCCTTCAAAAAAAAAGGGGGGGGGCAAGTATGTTAGTATGAACCAGAAGTCCTACTAATCAGGAGGCCAAGGCAAGTGGCTCCTTGAAACTAGGTTAGATATTAGAAGGCAACCTGAGCAACATAGTGAGACCTCATTCCGAGAAAGGAAGCAATCAAATGCTCTTGCATCTGAGCTACAAGATATAAGACAAAACGCTGACTCTTTCTTTATCCACGACAGACTGAGACCTCTGCAGCAACCATGGTTTATGCATTTGCTATGCTTTTTAATAGAGTGTACTCCTACTTATAAAAAAAGCAAAAGTTTGTTAGCCAGGCATGGTGACATACGTCTCTAATCCCAGCACTCAGGAGAATCTGTAGATTTCTGTGAGTTTGAGGACAATCTGGTTTACATAGTTAAGTTCTAGGACAGCCAGGGCTACATAATGAGACCCTGGCTCAAAAACAAACAAACAACAAGAGTAGGGGGCAGGGGGCTAAAGAAATGGCTCAGCAGTTAGGAGTGCTTGCTGCCTTTCTTCTTCTTTTTTTTTTTATTTTCTTTCTTTCTTTCTTTTTTAAATATTTATTTATTTATTGTGTATGCAATATTCTTTCTGTGTGTATGCTTGAAGGCCAGAAGAGGGCACCAGATCTCATTACAGATGGTTGTGAGCCACCATGTGGTTGCTGGGAATTGAACGCAGGACCTCTGGAACAGCAGAGCCTCTTAACCGCTGAGCCATCTCTCCAGCCCCTGCTTGCTGCCTTTCAACAGAATGGAGTTCAGTTCCTAGTGTCCATTTTCGGTGGCTCACAACCGCCTGTGACACCACCTCCAGGGGATCTGACCTCCTCTTCTGACCTCAATAGGATACATACACAGACACACACACATAAGTAAAAATAAAAATTTGTAAAATTATGAACAAGCACAAAGAGATAGAGGCAGGAGGATGGGAAGTTCAAGGCCAGCATAAGCTATATAGTCAGACCCTGACTCAGGAAAAAAAAAAACAGTTTACTGTAAGGCAGTACAGGACTACACTTGGCAGCAACCACAAGATCTTGTTATTACATCTTTTGATTCATCAATGAGATGTCTGAGTGAGTAAACTGTACCATTATACAAGAATGTTCTGTACAACCAGCAGACTGGTAAACGATGCATTTCTTAGAACACACCCATCACCGAGGAAACTTATTTTAATGTAAGTTTCTCTTTCATGGTTCACGAGCATGCCAGCCAAAAAATAACTACTTGTATTGGAAAGGAGGATCCTTAAGTTTAATTTTGTGACAATGAATGCTTTATGAGCAGACTGCCTCCATGCAGAGTTCAGAGATACCCCGTAAACACTTACTTACCATGTAAATAGCCTCATTAATGATAACATCCTTGACCTTGTCCATCTCTATGAAGGTGGTACTTTCTTTGCCAGAAGCATAGGATGAAGTCATCTGGATGCCAAGTGAATCGATGATTAAGAGAGTCTCTTGATCAATCTTCACAAAATGGAGGTAACCAAGCAGGCCTATGATGGTGATGAAGATGGCAGCAGAGAGGATCATGCTATTCTGAAGAGAGAGCCAGACACAGGCAGGAAGATTACCAAATGCCCCTATGTGGATCTGTAACACACAGCGAGTTAAACCGACCATGAGGGACAAGGCCTTTGCTCCGGTCACTACGCTGAAGTGAAGAGATGAGGGAACAAGCATGGAGGGGGATCACTTTCTCTGGAGCTCCTGAAGTGTCTGGACAGCACGCAGAGTGAAAAGGTCCAGACTACTAATGAATAGGTCTGGGATGTCCCAGCAAAACATCCGCCATCATCACATCTATCTCAGAAATTTTCTTCCTAAAATAACAACTTAAGGACCCAGTGCTTCCCTCTCCTATTCCCCCTGAAAAATATATAGCACAGAATTACAGACACAACTGTGAGGTGCTCTGTACAGCAGCTGATACGACTCCCTGAATGACAGTCACTTATATTTTCCTAATAGAATTTGGAATACATTTTGATTGGTTTAGAAGTAGACACAACCCTAGCCAATGAGAAGTTGTAGTCAAAGGTCTACAGAAGAGGCCAATTTACTATATTATTATATTTTTAAAAAAATATGAGTAGAAAGCCAGGCGATGGTGGCGCACGCCTTTAATCCCAGCACTCGGGAGGCAGAGGCAGGCGGATCTTTGTGAGTTCGAGGCCAGCCTGGTCTACAAGAGCTAGTGCCAGGACAGGCTCCAAAGCCACAGAGAAACCCTGTCTCGAAAACCCCCCCCCAAAAAAAATATGAGTAGAAAGAATGGAGAAAGGAAAGCGGGGTGGGGGAGGGAACAGTGCCAGGGGCATTAAGATTAAAGCATCCAGGGATAGCCTATGATGCAAGACTTAGTTGGTGCAGAGATTTATTAGAAGTCAGTGGTTTCTGGTGGGTACACTCTCCCACAAAGACATTCGGGCTGAGGACTAAGAGTACACTGGAGGGAGTTTGAAGGGAGGGTCAAATAAGACTCTCACTTGAACTCTGAGATCTTCGGACCTTACTTCTTACTGTGTTAATAATGGCCTCATCATTTTCATCTCCTCTTGTTCTGGGTTACTTACGGCTATGACCAAATGTTAAGGGGTCAGAAAATGGTAGGCAGGTTGGGGGTGTAGCTTAGTGGTACAGCATTTGTCTGGCATGAACAGGCCCTATTAGATCCATACCACTGCCCACTGCACCCACCCCCACGTGCACACAGGAGCTATGTATGTCCTTCTGTCTAAGACACATTTATAACCTTTACCACTTCTGAAGCTGCAATGTGGGATGTTTTGTTTTGTTGTTTCTTTCATTTGGTGTCTCACACTCTTGCTCCCGACTCTACAAAGAAAAGGTAATCACTGAACTAGTTAGTGTCTTAGGATTTCTACTGCTGTGATAACACACCATGCCAAAAGCTACCTGGGGAGAAAAGGGTTTCTTTCGGCCTACAGTTCCACATCACAGTCCACCACCATCACTGGGGGAAGTCAGGACAGGAACTAAAACTGGGCAGGAACCTAGAGGCAGGAGCTGATGCAGAGGCCGTAAAGGGGAGCTGCTTACTGGCTTGCTCTCCATGGCTTGCTCACCCTGCCTTATAAAACCCACCCAGCCAATATTGGCATTACCCACTGAAGAAAATGTGTCACAGGCTTCCCATGGGCCAATCTGGTGGTGGCATTTTCTCAATTGACGTTTCCTCTCCCAAAATGACTCCAGTTTGTGTTGTTGACATAAAAACTAACCAGCACACCTAGAATCAATAAAACTCAGTAATGCTGAACCACATTCACAAAGCCAAAAAATGTCTCACTCTTTGCACTGACCAGTCCCCCTTTAACCTGACTCTAATTCTTCTAAGTATTCTATGACCTCAGCATCTGTCTTTAATGGACTTGAAGGCCCTGTCATCCAGGAATTGTGCTGAATTAGCTTGAGAGAAGTCATCCTTTGAGGGCAAACCCCAATGACTAAATACATATCCCCACAGGCCCCATCTCTTAAAGGTTCCACATTTTGTTTTGCTGTTGGCTTTTTGTTTGCTTGTTTTTAAACAATGACCCTAAGCTGGGTGGTGGTGGCGCACACCTTTAATCCCAGCACTTGGGAGGCAGAGGCAGGCGGATCTCTGTGAGTTCGAGACCAGCCTAGTCTACAAGAGCTAGTTCCAGGACAGGCTCCAAAACCACAGAGAAACCCTGTCTCGAAAAGCCCAAAAAAATAAAAAATAAAAATAAAATAAAATAAACAATGAGCCTATCAAATCTATTTTTATTTATGTGTTTTGGTGTTTTGCCTGCATGTATGTCTATCTGTGTAAGGAAGGATATCAGGTTCCCTGGAAGTGGAGTCACAGACAATCGAGAGTTGCCATGTTCAATTCAACTAGGAATTGAACCCAGGTCCTCTGGAAGAGTCATCTCTCCAGTCCCGACATATCAAATAGAAACTGTTGCATCTACCTCCTGCAGTTCTAACTGGACAAGCGTTGTGATACACATCTTTAATACCAGTTCTGGGGAGGCAGAGGCAAATGGATCTGAGTTCCAGGCCAGCCAAAGCTACACAGTGAGACCTTGTCTCAAAACAAAACAAAACCCAATCAGGCATGGTGGTGTACTCCTTTAGTCCTAGCATTTGGGAGGCTGAGGCAGGTGGATCTCTGAGTTCAAAGCCAACCTGGTCAAAGAGTGAGCTCCAGGCCAGAAAAGGCTACACCGTGAGACCCTTTCTCTAAAAAACAAAGAACAAAAACAGGCTGGAGAGACAGCTCATTGGTTAAGAGCACTGGCTGCTCTTCCAGAGGACCTGGGTTCAATTTCTAGCAACCACATGGTAGCTCACAGCTGTCTGTAATTTCAGTTCCAGGGGACCTGACACCATCTTCTGACCTCCTTGGACACCAGGCACATGTGGTACAGACAAACATACAGGCAAAATACCAATACGCATAAAATAAAATTTAAATAATAGAAAAGAACAAAAAGAATATGGGTCAGAGACCTACAAAGACTAAAATATTAATTTGGCTTTTAAAAGAAAAGGTTTGCTGACTTCTGTTCAGATAATTACTTTTGGCTGATAAATGAGAGTTAGAGCTGGGCCTCTGGTGACCCAGAAACATCAAGTTTCAAGTAACTAACTTCCAGGTGTAGAGAAATGTCTTGTAATCAGTACAGATTGAATAAACATTATGGAAGAAAGGCCAGATTAAATTCAGATGCAAGGTTGATACATAAGAGAGTCTAGTCGGGCAATGGTGACGCACGCTTTTAATCCCAGCACTCAGGGAGGCAGAGGCAGGCAGAACTCTGTGAGTTGGAGGCCAGCCTGGTCTAAAGAGGGAATTCCAGTACAGTCAGAGATACATAGAGAAATCCTGTCTTGAAAAAAGAATGAAGAAGAAGAAGAAAAGGAGGAGGGGGGAGGAGGGGAGGAGGAGAGGAGGAAGAGGAGGAAGAAGAGGAAGAGGAAGGAGGAGGAAGAGGAGGAAGGAAGAGGAAGAAGAGGAAGAGGAAGGAGGAGGAAGAGGAGGAAGGAGGAGGAAGAGGGAGGAGGAGGAGGGAGGAGGGAAGAGGGAGGAGGAGGAGGAAGAGGAAGAAGAAGAAGAAGAAGAAGAAGAAGAAGAAGAAGAAGAAGAAGAAGAAGAAGAAGAAGAAGAAGAAGAAGAAGAAGAAGAAGAAAAGGGAAAAAGTCTAGAATACTGTGTTACTGACTACAAGTGTCAGTAACAAGGAAGTGGGAAGGAAGAAGGGGGAGAGAAGAAGTGAGAGGGCAGGAGGGCCATAAAAAAGTGGAGAGGGAAAGAGAGGGGCAGAGAGAGATTGAAACACACAGGACTGTCCCATGAAGACTTCAAGGCAGCAGGCCCTCACTGGTGCAGAGAAGACAGTGCATGCTGGGAGGACTTAAAGCGCTCAGATTGGAATAGTATTAGAACTATGAATTCAAAGGCAAGGAGAATGACAGGATGAAGAACAGAAAATGCTCAGGGAATTTCGCCCACTCAGCTTTCTGTTAAGATAACCGGCCTCAAAGTCCATTTTCCTGGCTAGAATTCTAACAATGCACTATTCATTTGAGTCAGGGTTGGAGGCCACGTATTTGAATGTCTCCTTTGAGAGCTCTTTTCACTGCAGATATTCATTACCTTCATGAATATTTTGAACAGGGGCAAAGATCTGAAATTTTGGCACACAGAGCCCCAGGGAAGTTTTGGAGTATGAGGGAGCAAGCATTACTTCTGCACTTGGGGGACATTAGGGGTAATGCGCAAGAGAAGTATTAGTACAGCAGGGAGCTGGCATGACCCACTCTGAGCTGGTGTGGTGTACACAGCTGTAATTCCAGCACCTGATGAGGGCCGAGATTGGAGGATGGAGAGAGGACAGCCTGGGCTGCATGACAAGGCCCTGTATCTCAAAACAAACCAACACGTAGTGAACACGACTGCCTGAGACCTGTTAGAAAGTCAAGCAGCTCTGGTTCTGAAGCTCGTATCTGTCACCTGGCCAACATCAAGACTATTGCATGATTACTCTTTCTGAACCTTTGTTTTCTTCTAGGGTTGAAGTAAGAAATTCAGCAAAACAGCTAGCTAGCACTCTGGGCATGTAATATGTTCCTCCTTTCAGATAATTGCACGGGTGTCTGGAATATAGGCTAGCATTAAAGTTCAACTGGGCACGGCGATGTGTCCCTTTAATCCCAGCATTCAGGAGGCAGAGGCAGGGAATGTCTGTGAGTTCGAGGTCAGCCTGATCTACAGAATGAGTTCAAACCAGTCAGAGCTACATGGTGAGACACTAATGCCCCTCCAAAAAAAAAAAATAGAATAAAAATTCCACTATATTGTAAATTGTGGGGAGGGTTAGGTCAACTTAATGAATTCAACTGATCTGTGAAGAAACTTTTAGATACAAATTGGTACAAATTAGGGTCTTTAAAAAATACTATTTATGCCGGGCGGTGGTGGCGCACGCCTTTAATCCCAGCACTCGGGAGGCAGAGGCAGGCGGATCTCTGTGAGTTCGAGACCAGCCTGGTCTACAAGAGCTAGTTCCAGGACAGGCTCCAAAACCACAGAGAAACCCTGTCTCGAAAAACCAAAAAAAAAAAAAAATACTATTTATTTAAATTTATATGTTTTGTTTTATTTGAGACAGGGTCTCACTGTGTAGCCCTGATTGTTACGGAGCTCAGGATGTACAGTGATGCAGACCAGGCTGGCTCCTGCATCTCCCAGATGCTCCTGCCTCTGCTTCTCTAGTGTTGGGATGACAGGCGTGCGCCTTCACACCCAGCCTACTATTTACTGTGTGGAGGTCAGAGGACTTTTGGGAATCGCTCTTTCCTTCCATCATGTGAGTTTTGGGATTCTCACCTACGGGCATCAGCTGCCCTTACTTGCTGAGCCATACCCCAAGTCCTAAATGAGTGGTCTTAATTTCATCTATTTCTATGTAAATTATTATACTCTGCCATCTGCTTTGACGGCATAAAAACTCATGGGCCAGGTGTGATGAAACACACCCTTGGTCCCAGTCTAGGGAGGCAGAGCAGGTGCCACATAACTTGGCCTATAATCCAGTTCCAGTACCACATATACTGAGACCCTGACAAAATAAAAAAAGGAAGAAGAAAGCGAATGGATGTTCTAATACAAACAATATGCGGATTACAGAAATAAGCAGTTCTAGTGTACTTAGCTCTGGCGAGACCACACTGGGAATATTTTCATTTCAGGACACTATACAGGAAACCAGCACTCATCCTGAGCAATTGGATGATGCTTTTTACTTGAAAACTGTCACAAACTCACGGCATTTGACCGTAACAATATCATTAACCATCTTAGATATGTGAAAAGTGAGGCTCAGAAGAAAAAAAAAAACACTAAAAGTTTGGAAACTAAACATTGAAAACACTCATGTCCTAAATTTGGCAATTCTTTAGAAAGTGCACTTAAGGCCGTGCAGTGGTGGTGCACGCCTTTAATCCCAGCACTTGGGAGGCAGAGGCAGGCGGATCTCTGTGAGTTCGAGGCCAGCCTGGTCTACAAGAGCTAGTTCCAGGACAGGATACAAGGCTACAGAGAAACCCTGTCTCGGGGGACAAAAAGGTGTACTTAAATTGGGGAAGGGTTGGGAGGGGGAGGCGGCTGACATGGTCTTGAAACGCAGAGACCAGGAAGAAATAGTGCGCTCCTCCTGCGCACACACACGTGCACAGCTGTGTCTGCCAAAGCCCCTTTCTGGAATTCTGTGGTCCTCTGGCTTTTATAGGCAGTGAGGCGTGAATGGGGGAGGAGCATCCACTGACAGTTCTCTCCGAGGAGGTACGCTCTGGGGATGAGCAGGGCAGCCACCCAGTGAGGGAGAACATTTCCAGCCACGGGACGGCGTCCCGGGCCCAGAGTCCCCACACTCCGGCCCGGGCCCACGGGTCAGCGCTTTTTAAAGCGGCCGCCTGCGAGGGCCGAGCACCGGCCTTTACCTCGCACAGCGTGAAGAGTCCGTAGGCCGCCAGCCACACGGCGCAGGTGACGGCGGTCAGCGAGCGCAGAGACAGCCGAGCCGAGCTGAGGCCGAACTCGCGGCAGTACGGCGAGTAGTAGCGACGCCGCAGCACCACGCGGCCGCCGCAGATATCCGAGAAGCTCTTCTCGTCCTCCATGGCCGCGTACGCCAGGCGCTCGCGCCGCTCTAGCGCACCCGGAGGACCGAAGTCTCGCCGGCTCCCGACCGTTCCGGAAGCGGCTCGGCCCCGCCCGCCACGCGCTCCGCGCAGCCGTAGTTGCGCCCCGAGAGCCGGGCAAGGGGTTGAAGCTGGTTCTCCTGGTTTGTCCATAGCCCAGGCTCCCCAGATACGTGGCACCAGTTTCAGACAGATTAGGATCTCTGTTCACTCGGCTGACTCATTTATATTGCGACTCCAGAGTGAGCCCCAGAAATGGTCCACAGGTGTGTTCATTCATTCATGCATTCATTTCCTTGCGAAGGAATTTTAGGTGCTGATGATTCCCTGTTCCCCAGGGGAATCTAGTAGGAAAAAGCGATATGGATGTAACTTTTTTTTAAAAATATATTTATTTATTATGTATACAATATTCTGTCTGTGTGTATGTCTGTAGGCCAGAAGAGGGCACCAGACCTCATTACAGATGGTTGTGAGCCACTATGTGGTTGCTGGGAATTGAACTCAAGACCTTTGGAAGAGCAGGCAATGCTCTTAACCACTGAGCCATCTCTCCAGCCCCCTGGATGTAACTTAAAGTAGTATTATTGGCAAAAATGTTAAGACCAGTAGAAAAGGACTGGGCAACCTTAAGTGACGCTCTCATCACTAAACCTACAAGGATGAAGGCCACACTGGTGTGGGGGATCCTGGGGAAGAAAATCTCCAGAAAATAAAAGGACCGGGCAAAGCTTGGAGGCTGGAACAGGGTTAAGTCACAGAAATCAAAAAATTAGAGAGGTTAGTATGCATGGGAAAAC
Source organism: Microtus pennsylvanicus (assembly GCF_037038515.1). Lineage (NCBI taxonomy): Eukaryota > Metazoa > Chordata > Mammalia > Rodentia > Cricetidae > Microtus > Microtus pennsylvanicus. The sequence continues at coordinate 36,576,778 of NC_134592.1, read as the reverse complement.
AAAGTTAGGAACGTAGGTAAGCCTAAGACCCGGGTTTGGGCTGGACAGATGTCTTCGCTGTTAAGAGTTTATCAATCCCAAAGATGGGAGGAGAAAGACCACACTCACAAATCATCATGGCCACATTAACAAAAGCAAGCTGTCATTTAAAGTGAGCTTTTCTATTCACATACACGGGGCTGCCTCCCTGTAAGGCAGGGTTCAGGTGTCTGTGTTTGATGTGAGGAAAACAAGGCGTTTATAGCTCAGGAGTAGAATTTGGTGGGCAAAATAGGATTACAGGAGCGGAACATCAGCATGACAAGTTAGTCCATCCCGAAACAAAAACAAACTTGCAAGATAGGCATAACAAAGTAGTCATAACAGGTCGTCATAATGACGAAGTCATAGGTGGTCATATAACCTTTTATACAAAGGTAGGGTTGCAAGACGGTTATAAATAACTTTTTCAAAGACATGATGGCCATTCCTGGAATAGGCAATGCAGAACCATTTATAGTTAAGATTCAGACTGGGTTCTTAAAATCTTTTTATGGAGCTCTCGTTTTAGTATTTGCTACAAGTAGATTTAGCAGTGTAAGAAGACCATGTTAGGAGCCATCCTGGTGGCTCTGCAGGGAAAGGCACCTGCCCCAGGCTGATGGCTTATGTTTGCTTCATGAATCCACAGTGGGAGGAGGGAACCAGCTCCCACAAGTTGACTTCTGCTTGCCACATGCTCTCTAGCTATGACATGTGTGCACCAATAAATAAATAAATAAATAAATAAATGTTTTGTTTATGTTTAAGAATGCTGTCTTAGGCAGGGCGATGGTGGCGCACGCCTTTAATCCCAGCACTCGGGAGGCAGAGGCAGGCTGATCTCTGTGAGTTCGAGACCAGCCTGGTCTACCTACAGAGCTAGTTCCAGGACAGGCTCCAAAGCCACAGAGAAACCCTGTCTCAAAAAACCATGCTTTTTTATTCAATTTGAGTTTGGTGGGTGGTATTTCAAAACAAGTTCCACTCTATAGCCCAAGCTCGAATCAACTTGTGATTCCTCAGCCTCAGCCGTCTCCGAATGCTGGAGGTCTGCCATAGCTCGTGTGAGAGAATTATAGGCTACCATGCATATAAGGCCAGAGTAGAGTCCTTATTGGCCAGTGACCACGAGCAAGCTGGAGCCTCAGAAGAAGTCTTGGCCCCTGAAGCTTAGGGGTATAGCAGTGTGGCTCCTCAGGGTCCCTGAACAGTCTTCAGTGGAAGGGGGCAATGCCTTTTCAATCACGTGTCACAGAGCTCATGGCCAACATGCCTATGACCAAAGGTGGGTTAATAAGCAAAACCATAACTATTATTGTTATTACTGGTTTTTCAAGACAGGGTTTCACTGTGTAGCCCTGGCTGTCCTGGAACTCATTCTGTAGACCGGGCAGGCCGCAAATTCATAGAGATTTGCCTGCCTCTGCCTCCCCAGTGCTGGGATTAAAGATGTGCACTTCCATACCCAGCCAGGCTATTGTGATTTGAACTGTGCTAATACACACAATTTTGTAAAGAAAAATGAACAATTTGAGAATTTTGTCTGTGACTTTATAATTCATTTAAAATAGCTATGTAGCAGCCATTAAGGTGACTTATCCAGTAAAGGTGCTTGCCACCAAGCCTGGAAACCTAATGTCAATACCCAGAGTGCACGTGGTGGAGGGAGAGAAACCGTGTCCTCTGACCACCCTCACGCCCCCTCCCCACCCCATCCTCTTTATTTACAGCAGAAGAGGTGGCTCAGCAGTCAAGAGTGTTGCCTGCTCTTTCAGAAGACCGATTTAGTGTTGTGTAAGGCAGTCACAACTGCCTGCAACCCAGCTTCAGGCAACGTCTTGCCCTCTTTTGGCCTCTGCAGGCACCCACAGGAGGCAAAAGACAAACGTAGTGAGGTCTAGAGTAGTGTTACAGAGGAGACCAACCCCACGAGTCCAAAGCCAACTTGTGAGTTCCAGGCCAGCCAGGGCGACCTAGTGAGACTATGTCTGAAATAACCCAAAACAAAACAGCACCTACTAAAACAAAACACTAACCTTATTTTTTAAGCTATTGTTCTACTGTTTTTCTACTCAATGAAAAAGTTTAGTAATTAGTCTATGTAAGAAAAAACTGGAAGAGCCTGGTGCAGAGGCAGAGGCAGGCAGGTCTCTGTGAGTTCAAGGTCATCTTGGTCTACACAGAGAGTTCCAGGATCGCTGGAACCATTCAGAGATCCTGTCTCAAACAAAACAAATCAAAACAGTAAATGTCAGAGAGACTTCTCAGCCTGAACAAAAACACCAGGGCCAGAATCCAGATTCACAGCTTGCTGGGTGGGTGTGATGGTCCACCTGTGATTCCAGAACCCCAGAGACCAGGGCTCACTAGGGCAAGACAGACTGCTCAAGTTGGGGAGCTCGGGGACCAGTGACAGGCCCTTTGTCAATATATAAGGTGGAAAGCAACTGAGAAAAACCGGCATTAACATGGGGATTTCACACAGCCATGCACACATGCCCACTCACCTGCACACACACTTGTGTATACACACGGGTAACTATATCACGTACACCACACACTCAGGGTAAGAAGGAAAACAGAAAAGTGCAGACAGCAGAGCTCTTGTCTGTGGAGTCACAGCGCCCTCTTGTGGCCTTCCACGATAAGGACACTTGATAGTTTCAGTTTAATTTGTAAGAACATTTATTTGGCTTTTGTGTGGAAAGTTTTTCTCTCCTCCTAATATCAGCATGTCTTGTGTCCTAAATAGGATATCTTCATCTAGCCTCTTCCATAAAGGCTCATGGATCTAGTCAGAAGAGGAGAAGGAAATGATTCTAAGAGCCAGAGGTGGTGGATGAATCTAAACACAGCAGGATTGATACACATGAACTCAGGGGACCAGGACAGCACAGGATCAAGCCAGACTGGGTCCTAGCACTAAGAGAGGGATGTGGACATGGGTCCCATCCTAACCAAAAGACCTATTTGCAGTTGATTGCTGGTAAAGGGGAAAACTGTTTTCTCCATTGGAGTGCCACTGAATACCCTGAGCATACGAATCAGACATAGACCCCCACCCCCAGGAGCTGGCCAACACAAAATTATCTCCATGTTTTTATTTTTTCTGTTGTTGTTGTTGTGTGTATGTGTGTGCTTTCTGTTTCATAAAATTTAGTTTCGTGATTATAATAGGTGATAAAAGTGTATTTGTATGTTTTAAGATGTGATGAGACAAAGTCTTAAAAACCATCCTAGAATCTGGGCAGTGGTGGCGCACACCTTTAATCCCAGCACTAGGGAGGCAGAGGCGGGTGGATCTCTGTGAGTTCAAGGCCAGCCTGGTCTACAGAGGGAGTTCCAGGACAGCCAGAGCTACACAGAGAAACCATGTCCTGGGAGGGGGGGAGAAGGATTTTTCCTGAGATGTAAAATGACTACCTAAGTTTTGAATGCAAAGCAATTAATTCCAGAGGCATGACTGAGGTGGCACTGGAGGAAAAGAGAAGGACGGCTTACACAGAGAAGAGTCTTCCCTGGCCTCCACTGTTAGTCTGCAGGCATCTGTGCCGGCTGCTCTTAGGGTCCCGACAGATATGTCCTCAGCTGCAGCACTGAGAGCACCTCCTGTGCACATTCGCTATGTTCCCTTTAAAGGGTGGACTTGCCCACCTCCGGTCTCTCTCTCTCTCTCTCTCTCTCTCTCTCTCTCTCTCTCTCTCTCTCTCTCTCTCTCTCTCCTCTCTCTCTCTTCTGCCACTCTTGTCCCCAAAGACTACCCTCTATCCCCTCCCCGCCCCTTTCTTTCTCCTCTTCCAATAAACCTCCCATGTGAGCCCTGTTGCATGGCGTGACTTCTCTTTGCGTTTTTTTTTTCTAAAAATTAGAACACCCACTCTGCCTGCTATGCAAATCAAATATTTAGGATTGATTGGTTCACATTGTGATGAGGGATTCCCCTCTGTATGCTATGAATATGTTTTATTACCATTGGCTAATAAAGACACTGCTTCGGCCTATGGCAGGGCAGAATAAAGCCAGGTGGGAAATCAGAACAAGATAGAGAGTAGGTGGAGTCAAAGAGATGCCATGTAGCTGCCAAAGGTTTAGTTGCCATTAGGTAAGCGGAGACTGCTCTTTTGTTTCCTGGCTGCCCAGACCCAAATAATCACACAGAAACTATATTAATACAACACGGTTTGCCCTATTAGCTCAGGCTTCTTATTAACTAATTCTCACATCTTAAATTAACCCATTTCTATTACTTAATATTTTATACAAGGCTCATGGTTTACTGGTAAGCTTCCCTGCATGGTGTCTCTCTGACTCTGCCTACTCTCTCTCTATATCTCTGTTTGGATTCCCCATCTGGCTTTGCTCTGCTAAGCCACTGATGGACATAGCTTTATTCATTAGCCAAAAACAGCATCACATATACAGGAGGACATCCCGCACCAGCATTGACGGCAGGATGGAGGTGGAGAGGGTTGGCTCAGGGGTAGAGCGCTTGCCCAGCATGCTGGAGGCCCTGAGTTCCGCTTTGCATCACAGAGGGAAAAAGAAGGTCGCCTGCAGGTGGCACAAGGGACTTCCTGGAGCCTGTTTACCTTGGCAGTTGGAACAGGAACATGCCCGGGCAAGGGCTGCAAAGTTCAGTGTGGTGATCCAGGAACATAGAGTACCTGGGTGACCCCCATTTGGAAGAGGGCAGCCAAGCTTTATTTTGAACGTGGGTCCAATGAGCTGCTTGGGACCTTATTTGAGGATTCAAGAGATGTTTCTGCAGTGACTGCAGGAGGTGTGACATGCAGGATCCGAAGTTTATTCTCGGCCATTGAGTCAGGGACCTTTGTCGCTGTGGTGACCAAAGGTTATTATGTTTTTGCAGCAGCTTCTTTGGTCACTCTTTAAAGAACCGAGACAATTCTGATTATAGAGTCTCAAACTCGTGATAACAGGCAGGTGGCCCTGGGTTGGGAATTGTTCCGGTACTAAGGGAACAATAAGAATTAGGACAGCTTAAGGCCCTGGTGGACTAGATGAAGACCTTGCTAAGGAAAAGCCCCCGAGGGACTAGCATACGTGACACAGAACTGTGTCTAAGGATCTTGTGTAGCTGGAGTTTTCAGCCTCTTCCCAGCTGCCGAGACACAGGGTGGACACCAGTGTCCCTCAAAGGCTGTGACCAGAGCAGGTGTTCTCTTTGGTCAGCCTAACTGTTGGCATGGATGGAAGACAAAAGAGGAACTTCACATAATTTTTGGTTCTGTTTTGCTTTTTCCTGTTGCATGTTTGTTTTGGGGGACCCTCAGGAAAGTCTGTGTAAGTTGACATCTTGCTTCTGGGGAGATGGCTCAGCGGTTAAGAGACTTGCTGGTCTTCCAGAGGACCCAAGTCAGGTTTCCTGTACCCGCATCAGCCACTCACAGTCACTTGTAACTCCAGCTCCAGAAGATCTGATGCTCTCCCCTGGCTTCCTTGGGTACCTGCATACATGTGGCACTCACACACACACACACACACACACACACACACACACAAATATAGGTGTTGAGGTGGGGGTGGCTGGAGAGACGGCTCAGCAGTTATGGGTGCCCCTAGTGCCCGTGTCAGGTGACTCACAACCGTTTGTAGCTCTAATTCCAGGAGATCCAATGGCTACTCCTGACCTCCACAGACTCCTGCGCTTGTCACACAGTCACACGAAGACACACCCATGCATACAATTTTAATAATACAATGAATCTTTTAAAAATAAAAAAAAAATAGTGTTAAGCTGTCGGGAATTGTAAACCAGTCCGTCTGCAAGGCCAGTTCAAACAACAGGTTCACCAGCAGCAATCCCTGTGCTCCTGCCCTGTGCTCCCCTCTAACAAAGGACACAGAAAGATGAGCCCGAGGAAACCAAAGATGATTCCTGAAAGGATCAAATATGAATCTAATCACCTTTAACCAAAAACAAGTTTCCAAAATGTTTTCTTTCTCCTAGTCCTAGTCTGCTTTCTATTGCTGTGATAAAATGCTCCGACCAAAAGCAGCTCAGGGAAGAGTTAATAGGCCCACCGGTCCGTGTCACGGTTTATCATTGAAGACATCAGGGCAGGAACTCAAGACAGGAACCTGGAGTCCAGAACTGACACAGAGTTCACAGAGACCCACGCTTCCTGCCCAAGGGCTTGGTCAGCTTGCTTTTTTATTTATTCAGGACCTGTAGGGTGAGGGAGTGGGGGAGGGGATGTACAGCCCACTGTGGGCTGAGTTCTCCCACAGCAATCATTAACTAAAAACAAGCAAACAAAAGCCCTGAAGACTTGCCTACAGGCCAGTCTGGTCGTTTGTGTCCAGTTGATAACAAGCGAGCCAGTCTTGCCTTGACTGGTCCTCACTGCAGGGTTTTTGTCAGAGGTCCCAGGTCTCAGCTGTCTAGCCCCAGGGCAAGCACTGATCCTCTCTGAAAGCCCCATTGGGCCAGGAAAGTTAGGGGTCATTCTGGGTTAGTTTTGTCCGAAGACTTAGCAAACTGCAACTCTATGGACAATAATTTTTAGTCATGAAAATATTTGGAATATAGGAGGTTGCTGCCCATTCGAAACGCTCTAGAACATAGGTTACTCACTTTTCACTCACCTAATGGAGTCTCCGCAATATTTACTGGGTAAGTAAATTAAGATCAATATGTAAATTAAGATGTTTATTTATATCTTGAAATAATGTCTCAGGGCTGGCGAGATGGCTCAGCGGTTAAGAGTATTGCCTGCTCTTCCAAAGGTCCTGAGTTCAATTCCCAGCAACCACATGGTGGCTCACAACCATCTGTAATGAGATCTGGTGCCCTCTTCTGGCCTGCAGGCATATATGCAGACAGAATATTGTATACTTAATAAATAAATAAATATTTTTTAAAAAAATGTCTCAAAGTCCTTTATCTGGACTAAGGGAGGTTTGGATTCAAGAGGACTTGTCTTCTGTAATGCAACACTTCCAGACACACATCCAGTCTCCGGGGCTCCTGCAGACATGGATGCTCTCAGTTAGACAGTGCTGGAAGGCCTGGGAAAGTAGGGCTGAGGCGGCTCAGCAGATAATGGTGCTTAGCACGAAAGCCTGTTGATCTGAGCTTGACCGCTGGATTCCACGGTGGAGGGATTGAACATACTCCTGAAAGTTGTCCTCTGACCTCCACAAGTATACCATGGGACATCTGTGCCCACATTCAAATGCATGCACGCGTGCGCACACACACACACACAGATACACAGAGACACAAAGTCAATTCCTTTATCTTTTTATTTATTAGTTTATTTTGAAGCAAGGTCTCTCTGTGTATCCCTGGCTATTCCGGACCTCTATATGTGGACCAGTTTGAACCTAGAGATCTATCTACCTGCCTCTGCCTCCCAAGTACTAAGATTAAAGATATACACCACCATATATGGCTATTTATTTTTATTTATGTACATGTGTGAGTAGCTGCATATATGTTTGTGTGGCATTTTTGTGCCTGGTGCCCCAAGAGGCATGAAAAGGGCTTCAGATCCCATGGAACTGGAGTCACAGGGGGTTGTAAGCTATCACGTAGGTGCTAGGAACTGAACCCAGGTTTTCTGCAAGATCAACAAACACTCCAAACCGCTGAGCCATTCTCAACTGTAGAACCACTTTTCTAGTCCCAGATTAAAAATTATTTTTCTTTTCTTATTTTGTTTTTTTTTAAGACAGAGTTTCTCTATATAGTCCTGGCTGTCCTGGAACTCATTGTGTAGACCAGGCTGGTCTTGAACTCACAGAGATCCACCTGCCTCTACCTCCTGAGTGCTCAAATTAAAGTTGTGCATCACCACTGCCCAGTTTTAAACTTTCGTTTAAAAACAAATACAGACTACTTCATAAATGTGCATGTCATCCTTACTTGGGCCACGCTCATCTTCTCTATATCATTCCACATTGGTATATGCGCTGCCAAAGTGAGTACTGGAAAAAAATTAAAGAAACAAGAAAGTAACCAAGGACCCACTTGTTTTATTTTACTAATTACTGTCTTACTATATAGCTCAAACTATAACAGGGCTCCAGACCTTAGTAGGCCCCTAGACCTTAGCACAACTGACTTCATGATGAAGCGCCGCTCAGAATGTAAAACTCAGCACGTAGACCACACCACCTGCCCAGATGAAAACAGACCTACTCCATCAAAGTCCATAGTTCTGGGGCAGTCTCTAAATGTACTAACTTGGCTTTTTGGCTTCTGTAGCGCTGCTTTTAACTAACTGCTCTTGTTAACTGAAGTGTGTCAACCGGAACATGGTTTTTTGTGTTTAAAAGCTCACCCTGAGAAAAGCTCAGAGCTTCACTGAGATCCCAAACACACAGTGTAGTCACTGGCCAGCTAAAATAAGACTTTCTATTGCCTTAAGCCTTTATCTGAGCAGTCTTCTCTGATGAATACCCCACAACAAGACTAGCCTTGAACTCAGGATCCTCCAGCCTCTGCCTCCTGTGTGTTGGAATTACAATCAATCCCACTTCTTTTGCCTAAGAACATCAACAAAAAATGTACTAGAGAAGAATTTGAGAAAAAGGAGATGTTTTATTTAATTTGAATATTTATTTCTCAGCACCGGGGATGGAACCTAGGGTCTCACGCATGCTCGGCAAAGTAAGCAGCAGCTTGCATGTGGGGAGACACAGCAAAACACAGGGACCCGAGTTTGGATCCCTAGTACCCACATGAAAACCAAGCATGGCAGTGTGGCACCTCTCTGATCCTGGTGCTGGGTGAGTGGAGGTCTTTGGGGACAGGTTAATAGTCACCAGACTCTCCAAAAGCCATGGGCTTCAGGTTCAGTGAGAGAGCCCCTCTCAAAAAGCGAGGTGGAGAACAAACGAAGAAGTTAGCTTTGATCTCTGGCCTCTGCACATGCTCATGCGTGGGCAACCCGGGAACCATACACACAGAGCAAACACACACACACACACACACACACACACACGCACGCACGCACGCACGCACGCAGCCTGAACACCAGGGCCTGGCTTGTGTTGAGAAAGTTTCCACACTGTCAGCAAACAGATACAATACCTGGGGAACAGTCCTGACTGACATTTAAATTTGGCTGCAAGTGGCAAGAAGAAGCTTCTGGAAGCTGCTCTCTCGGGCTTGAGATAGGGACACTTCTGAGCAAAGGCTGCAAGTTTCAGTGTGTGGTTCTTCTAGAACACTGTGCCTGTGACCTCACACTGGCAAATGACTATCAGACTTGGCCGGTGAACTGAGACCCAATTAGCCACGTTGGACCCTTCTTGGAGATTTGGCTCTGCAAATGGACAGATAGATCAAGAGACGCACAAGGCAAAGGCTGGAAAGGTCTAAGTGCAGGCACCTCCGTTTCTGTGAGACCGCGTTGTCAGCCTCCTGGCATTGGATGTGGCCTTGCTCCTGGGAGCACTCTCAACTCGGCCTATCGTTTATTTAGGTATAAGTTCTTACTATCTGGTTCAGGCAGGCTTCAAAATTGCGGCAATCCTGCCTCCCCCTACTGAGTGCTGGGATTTACAAGTGTGAGTCACCTCACCTGGCCTAGGGTGCTTTTATTTACGCCCGTGAGTTTGTCCACCAGCAAGAGGAAGCTATGTAACCTGTAACCTGCTGTTACAGTTTAGATCCAACAAATGTCCGCAAAGGCTGTGAGCTAACAGATTGGTTGGCCGCTGATGGGAAGTGACTGAATCTTTGACCTCATCAACAGACTTTTCTTTGACTTCCTTGTGCAGTCCTTGGCATATTTTCTCACATAGATCATGAGCACAGTCAAGTATATGATTATTCCCAGAAAAGAAACTCATAACAAAAATTAAACAAAAGGGTTTTAATGTATGTTATGTACAGGTATTATATAAGGCATTATTTATTTATTGATTGATTGATTGATTGATTGATTGATTGAGACAAAGTCTCAACTATGTAGGGTGGAACTCCACATGTAGATCAGGCTGGCCTTGAACTCATAGAGCTCTGCCTCTGCCTCCCAAGTGCTGGAATGAAAGGCAAGCATCATTATCTGTGGTGGTTTGAATGAGAATAGCCTCCATAGTCTCATCTATTTGAATGCTTGGGCTCCAGTTGTTGGAACTGTTTGGGAAGGATTAGGAGGTGTGGCCTTGCTGGAGGAGGTGTGTCATTGGCTTTGAAGCTTCTAAAGCTAACACCATTCCTGGTTAGGCTTTTTTTTTTTAAGATTTACATCTTTATTTATGTTGTATATAGTGTTCTGCCTGCATGTATGCCTGCACACCAGAAGAGAGCTCCAGATCTCATTACAGATGGTTGTGAGCCACCATATGGTGGCTGGGAATTGAACTCAGGACCTTCAGAAGAGGTCATCTCTCTAGACGCCCTAGTTAGTTTTTCTTTCTCTGCCTCCTACTGTGGTTACAGTTGTAAACTCTCAGCTACTGCTCCAGTGGCACGCCTGCCTGTCTGCTGGCATGCTCCTACCATGATGGCCATGGGCTCAACCCCTGCTAGTGTAAGTTACCAATAAACTCTTTCTTCTATAAGTTGCCTTGGTCACAGCAGCAGAAAAGTTGCTAAGACACCATGCCTGGCTAACAGAAAGCACTTCTATGTCCTTTCATTTTCTGTTACCCTTGGCTATGAAAAATTAAATAATATGGCTAGAGTGACGGCTCCGTGGTTGAGAGCGCTGGATGGTCATGCAGAGGTCATGGGTTCCATTCTCATCACCTCACAACTGTCTATAATTCTAGTTCCAGGGGATCCAATGCCCTCTTTTGGCCTCCATGGGACCAGGGATGCATGTGGTACACAGATCTACGTACAGGCAAAACATCCATACATATAAAATAAATAATAAAAGGATTTTTAAAAGAGGGACTGGAGAGATGACTCAGTGGTTAAGAGCACTAGTTGCTCTTCCAAGAGGATCTGAGTTCAATTCCCAGCACCCACATGGGGGCTCACAGTGGTTACAGGTCCCATGCCCTCTTCTGGTGTGCAGTTGTACATGCAGACAAAGCACCCATACACATAAAAGATATAAATAAATAATTTTTAAAAATTTAAGAAAGAAGAGGATCTAAGTTTGTAAAATGGATAAATTTAATAGGTCTTTCTTTGAACACCTAGTTAAATTAAAATTCTATTTATAATATAATTTTTCATGTCTATTTTGCGTTTTTGTTGTCAATCATTGTTATCAATCTCATACGCCCATAGCAAGATTTCCTTTCTCTTTTCCAGCCTCAATTTTCAGAACTGACATTTAAAAGCACCAGTTCAAGGCTATCGACCTGGAATTTCAAAATCAACACTTTAATCTCTACAGGTTGGTTAGGCCACACCAGGTTTTCTAGAGGCAACAATATGGAGGTGAGATACTGTCAGGCAACCATCCTGGCCCCAATCCCAAAATCACATTTTAGATTAGACATGCAAGGAATATCAATTATATTATGTAATGAATTTTTTAAAAACACAGTAAAGAGGAAGTAGCCATAGGCACATTGTTTAGTTTTAGAAATTCTAGAGATAGATGGAATCTTAGGTTATAGGCTCATCTCTTTGCTAAATGAAGAGCTAACATTAAGGAATTTGTTTAGCATTAGTGACGTGTGCTACTTACTGTGAATTGCTTCCCAGGGAGTCACCAAGGGGGTGGAGTTCCCCTCTTACATGTCTTAGGAAGTCCCAACACTAAGGGATATACCTCTTGGACAAGCAGCTAGAGTTCCTTCCATCCCAAGAGCGGAGTATATTCTGATAGAATTCCATATGAGATAATTTTTCATATGGGGCCAGATACCCTGATGTCTCTGTTATGACTCTTGCTACCTACTTACCCCGAGTGGTTTGGAGTAAGCATCTGTCTTTTTTCTCTGGAGTCCAGGGAAACCTCATGTAAAGAGATCTCTAAGGAGAGAACCGGTTACTTCAGCTGTCACAGTTTTAGCCTCCATCAAGTTACTTGTTAGAGACACCGACTAATACCCAAAGTGACACAAAACATTTGCATCAATTCAGAATGCACGCCCCTGAGTTTTACACTTATTGATTTATTTGTTTTATGTAGGGGTGGGGTGAGCAGGCGCACACACCAGGACGTGTGTGTGGAGGTCAGCAGACAGCAAGAGGAAGTTGGTTGTCACCTGTCACCATGTGAATCTAAGAGATCAAACTCAGGTCCTTAGGCTTGGCAGCAAGTACCTTAGCCTCTGGGCCTCCTTGCCAACTCAGGGTGCATTCTTAAACAGTAAAAGGACTCGTCAGCAGGGATTCTCCCTAGGGCTCACCAAGAGTAAATAGATTCACTATTTCTCATTCCTCTACAAATTACAATAGAGATTATTGCAAAAATATACTTAAATTCAGGGCTGACGAGATAGCACATCAGGTAAAAGTTCTTGCCATACAAGCCTGATGACCTGACTTTGATTCCAGGAACGCACAGTGAAAGGAGAGAACTGACTCCCGAAACTTGTATTCTTACCCTCCCTGCAACCAAGGCATGACACTCATATACATGCCTGCATACATGCGCTTCCTCTCTCTCCTTCCCTCCCTCTCTTTCTCTCCTTCTCTCATAATAATGACAAAGAAAAATTTAAAGAACCTCAAATACAGATGCGAGCGATACATTTTCTAAGAATCTTATTCATTATCTCGCAATGGCAGGCAGCACAAATGGCCAAGCCTCAGACAGCAGAGATCATTTATCTCCTATCGACTGGTACTACAGAGTGACCCAAGAAGGATCCAGATGGTTCTCGTGCCTCAAACATGGGGAGAGATGGAGATTAAAGCAAAATCCAAAGATGAATGCAAACTGGGCCAAACAGAGAAGCAAAGAGTGTAAGCATTGTGTCAAACAAAACCTGAGCTTCCCTGTAACATAACCAAACACCAGTCAGCAAATGACCTAACTGGGCCTTTTTAAATGTTTTAATTAGCACCCGGCTCTGTGTGTGTGTGTGTGTGTGTGTGTGTGTGTGTGTGTGTGTGTGCACGTGCATGCACACGTGTGTGCATGTTTAGCCACATGCATGTTACAGAAAATATGTGGCGGACAGAGGACAACTTGCGGAAGCCGTTTGCCTTCCTGGGCTTAACCTTGAGTCATCAGACTTGGGAGCAAGCTGCTTTACCTGCGGACCCGTGATTCATTTGAAACTGAAGAACTGGCTCCGTGGTTGAGAGCACATGTTGCTTTTGCAGGGACATGGGTCTGGCTCCCAGCACTCACATGGTGGTTCACAGCCATCTCTAGCTCCAGTTCCGGGGGATCTGATGTCCTTTCCTGGCTTCTAAAGGCACCAGGCACACATGTGTGCACATGCAGGTTTGAGGTCTTGATGTCCCTTCTTGGTTATCAGATGGCACAGGGGAAGGTTCTTATTTTCATTAACAAAATAATTTGAGAAAGAACTCAAATGGAAGCTCAGGATAATTTTTATTGGCATTTAGAAGAAAAACCCCCGATGGCAGGCAAACTGTAAATACCAGTTTTCCTGCACCTAGAGAAGAGTGGATGAGGGAAATTATGCTATTTAAATTGTCGTGGCCAGAGGCCTGGTGGAGAAACAGCCTCATTGCAGGGAAGGAGGCTGTAGAGAAAGAGTAAAGAAGCTCAAAATGTTGGGGGGAAAGTGTACTTAGAAAAGAGAAAGTGGTCGGGCGGTGGTGGTGCACACCTTTAATCCCAGCATTCGGGAGGCAGAGACAGACAGATCTCTGTGAGTTTGAGACCAGCCTGGTCTACAAAGTGAGTTCCAGGACAGCCAGGACACAGAGAAACTGTCTCAAAAAAACAAAACAAAACAAAAGCGGAAAAGAAGCTATGCTTTTCTGAACGATTCTCATTAATACTAGCAATTCTCATAATGATTCTCATAATTAGTAATAATTCTTATCAAAGGACTATCAACTGGTACTTCAAAATGACTCAAGAAAAACTACAAATAGTTCTCATGTCTCTAACACAGGGGAGATAAACATTAAACCAACATCTGAAGATAAATGCTAAACTAGGCTAAACACCTATCTCTTTAAGATGCCTTAAGGGGAGCCTGCCTTCCTAGGGGTGATCCTTTGACCAGGAGATTGATCCACCCTGTTGGTACATTATATCTCCACCCAGGCTGCAGACTCTATTGACCAGAAAGGGTTTTCCCTACTTCAATACTTATTCAGACAAAATACTCATACACATAAAATTTCAAAACAATTAAAAAAAAAGATAATTATTAGAAACCAGAAGAGGGGTTCGAGCCCCTGGAACTGGAGTTGCAGACAGTTGCAAGCCACCATGTGGGTGTTGGGAAGGAATCCAGGTTCTTAGGAGAGCAGTAAGTGCTCTTAACTGCTGAGCCAGTTCCCCAGCTCCATCAGTGAGAAAAAGGTGTGGTTAATGGATTGTTTCAAAATGCAAGTTTAAGGAAAATAACAGAAATGAACCAATAAATAAGAGGTGGAATTACAAACAAGTCATAAATTTAAAAGGTTTTTTAGTTGCTTAAAAAACCAAATACTTACAGAAGAGAGAAGAGCTTGAAGTAACAGATTGGCGCTTACCCTTCCACAGCAGCTGGGAACTCAGTTTGGCTAGGAACTCTCCACTGCGATGCTATACTGAGGATCCAAGGACCTCCCTGGATGATACTGACACTGGAGAAAACAAAATAACAAGCTAACTGAGTATTTTCTTGATATCAACAACAGAAAGCATTCTCCAGGGATGGGGATGTCTGATGCCAGAGATAAAATCAAAATCTTTCTGGCCTCTCACCGGTGTGTATGGTGTGGGGCCTGACTCTGAGGGGCTACTGTATGTACCAATAGGCTCAGGAAGAATAATACTCTGCCCCTTTCTTTGAAAAAGCATTGACCAGAGACCCGAGTTAGTTAAAACTTAAGGAGGGGGCCTGGCAGTGGTGGCACACGCCTTTAATCCCAGCACTCGGGAGGCAGAGGCAGGTGGATCTCTGTGAGTTCGAGACCAGCCTGGTCTACAAGAGCTAGTTCCAGGACAGGAACCAAAAGCTAAGGAGAAACCCTGTCTCAAAAATCAAAAAAAAAAAAAAAAAATGAAGAAAGCAACTTTCCAAAAAAAAAAAAAACTAAAGAGGGGTTGCTGTTATAATATGTAGCCATCTTTACGCATGCGCAATGCCTAACAAACACCATTGGGACTTTAAAATTACAGTTCTAAATATGATAGACACTCTGTGTCTCTCTGTCTCTCTATCTCTCGGTCTCTGTCTTTGTCTGTCTCTCTCTCTGTGTGCTCTCTCTCTCTCTCTCTTGTGTTCTCTCTCTCTCTTGTGTTCTCTCTCTCTCTTGTGTTCTCTCTCTCTCTCTCTCTCTCTTTCTCTCTCTCTCTCTCTCTCTCTCTCTCTCACACACACACACACACACACTTGGAAGCACTAAGTAGCCTACCTTGGTTTTAGTTTGCAGAATAGCCTTAAATTTTTGCTGCCCAACAGAGAGGAGCTGCTGCTCCCTCAGGTCCCAGCCAGCCAGTCATGAGCAGAGACACATGCCTAGCATCCCAGCACTCTGGTGGTTGAGGCAGGTGGATTGTGGTTTGTCTCCTTTATTATTTTTTGAAGATTTATTCATTTTGTTTGTTTAGTATTTTGTCACGTGGATATGTGTTCATTATGTGCATGCCTGGCACCCAAGACAGAGGAGGCATCAGATGCCCCTGGAACTGGAGCTATGGATGGCTGTGAGCTACTGTGTAGGTGCTAGGATCAAACCCAGCTCCTCTGGAAGACATGGAAGACGAGACAGTGCTTTTAACCCCTGAGTACTAGGCACTAATTGTGTGTTTTAGGCCAGTCTGAGCTACAAAGTGAGACTGTTGAAAAGAAGAAGGGGAAGGAGGAAGAGGAGGAAGAAAAAGAAAATATCTCAACCACGGTTATGGGTTTTCCTTGGTATTGCTGGATTTTTGCTAGGTTTAAGACTTCAGTTACGAACTAACAATGTGTCATTCTGCAAAGCCTTAAAGAGTTTGGATTCTGATCCACTGAAGTGAACCTATGCTTGGCAGCAGGACAAGAGGCAACACGTTTGACTGGAATGTTGATCCGAATGCTAGGGGATGGTTCCTAGCTAATTGCTTACTACTGACTTCAGACAGCTAGGGAAGCAGCAAAGGGGTGGTTCCCATGGCTGACTGGAGCTGCCCTTCACTGAAGTTTACTGGATGGGATGCTAAATCTTCACCCTGGGGACTTGAAGAGATGGTTCATCAGGGAAAGCACTTGCCACAAAAGTGTAAACACCAGAGTTCAGGTCTCTGGGTCCAGTAGAAGAGACAAGGAGAATCCCTGGAGCGTGCTGGCTAGACCAATCAGCAAGCTTAGGCTCAAGTGAGAAATCCTGCCTCTCTGTATAAGTGGGGAGTGAAAGAGGAAGACCCCCAAAGTCAACCTCTGTCTTGTGCACACACACACACTCACATACACACACACACACATACACACACACATACACACACATACACACACACATACACACACATACACACACATACATACATACACACATACACACACACATACACACACACATACACACATACACACACACATACACACACACATACACACGCACATACACACGCACATACACACACACATATACACACACGCCACACATACACACACACATACACACACACATACACACGCACATACACACACACATACACACGCACATACACACACTCACACATGCCACACATACACACACACACATACACACACATACACACACACATACACACACACACACTCACACATGCCACACATACACACGCACATACACACACACATACACACGCACATACACACACACACATACACACGCACATACACACACTCACACATGCCACACATACACACGCACATACACACACACATACACACACATACACACGCACACACACACACACACACCTTTCGCACACGCACTCAAACATAAGCACACACACACCCTCTGAAACTATAAGCCCCAAATAAAACTCTTACTTTATAGAAAAGTAACTAAGACACATTTCAAAAAATGATAAAAACAAAACAACTTCTGCCTGTTTGTGTTAGGGCATCTCCCTGGAGGGGCCTAAAATAAAACCCAGGTAAAGTTCTGTTTAGCAGACCCTTTCAGCCAAATGGAACACTTTGCTTCCCATTTTAAATACGGAGGACTTTTTAAAATTAAATATTCTTCTTCTAGGTTGGTTTCCATCATGTAAGTCTCTGTACCCAGAAGACCAGTGTTGGTAACGCCAAGCTAGGGTGTGTGTGTGTGTGTGTGTGTGTGTGTGTGTGTGTGTGTGTGTGTGGACACTGGAAGAGTAAAGTTTTAGTCTGAATTAAAACTGTCCCTGGGGACCGCAGCACGATGGTCAATGGGTAAAGACACTTGGTTCTGAACCTGATGATCTGACTTCATCCCTGGGACCCACACAGCGGAAGAATGAAACAGTCTCCTACAAGTTCTTCTCTGACGTCATAGGCATGCTATGGCATGAGCCCTAAATAAATACTAAATAAGTAAATAACAAAAACAAACACCTGTGTGACAGGAGAATCCCTGAGAGCTAGTCTGTCATGTGCAGTGGTGAACAACAGAGATTCTGTGTTGGTGGAGGCTGCTCGTTCACTCCTGGCTGCTCAGACCCAAAATAACTGCACAAAACTGTATTAATTAGACATTGTTTGGCCAATGACTCTATCGTATTCCTAGCAAGCTCTTATATCTTAAATTAACCCTTTCCTATTATTTTTGTATTTTACCACGATGCTTGTAGTCTACAGGCAAGGTTCCAGCTGCCAGCTCGCGTTCCAGCTGCTGGCTCATGTATTTCTCCCTGACTCGGCCTTCTTTTTCCCAGCATTCAGTTTAGGTTTCCTGCCTGGCTTTATTTTACTCTGTTAAGCCGTTGGCCGAAAGCAGCTTTATTCACTAACCAATAAAAGCAACACATATATAGAAGGACTTCCCACACCAATTCTGTCTCAAACAGAAGGTGGAAGTTAAGGACCAACACACTAAATTGTCCTCTGACATCTATATTTGATAAAAGTTTTATATTTATTTGCATTTTTCTAAACAGTCTAAATATAAATACACTGTGATCTTTAAATTTTGGCCTTTTCTTTTATTAAGTCAGGTGAACAAATCTGGCAGTTAGGATCTCTTGACTAGGAATGAATATGAAAAAATACAGAAAAATAAGTAAAAGTTTAGAAAAGAAGATAGGAATATGTTAATACTATGGTGCATAAAGCAACAGTAATTAAATATATCATCACAAAGACTATTTATAATATGTGTGTCTATTTGAGAATTAAGTTAAATTAAAATTTTAATTCTTTTGTTTGCTTATTTTCAAGACAGTTTCTCTCCGTGCAGCCTCAACTGTCCTGTAACTAGTTCTGTAGACCAGGATGGGCACAAACTCACAGAGATCCACCTGCTATAATTTTTTTTTTGTTTTGGTTTTTTTGTTTTGTTTTGTTTTTTCAAGACAGGGTTTCTCTGTGGCTTTGGAGCCTGTCCTGGAACTAGCTCTGTAGACCAGGCTGGTCTCGAACTCACAGAGATCCGCCTGCCTCTGCCTCCCAAGTGCTGGGATTAAAGGCGTGCGCCACCATCGCCCGGCCACCTGTTATAATTTTTAAAATTATATATCCGCCTGGCTATAATTTTTAAAAATGATTACATTTTGATTTTAAAAAAAGAGTTATTTACTTTATGGGTATGAATGTTTGGTCTGCATGTATGTGTATGTACCACATGTGTCTAGTGCCCAAGCAGACCAGAAGAGGGTGTCAGATACCCTGGAACTAGAGTTTCAGGTGGCTATGAGCCATGTTGGTGCTGGTTGACCAGCCAAGGCCTTCCGCAAGACCACTGAGCCGTCTCTGCAGCCCCAGGTGCCCGGATTTTAAATGAGAGGCTAATACCAATAAATCCTATTTGTGTCACGGTTTATTTCACCACTAGAGGTGGATTTTTCATTAGCAGTAAAATGTCCAGAGTAAATCAAACACCATAATCACAGGCAGAGAGGAACCTGGGTGCCCAGCTAGCAAAACTTCCTGGGGTGTGATTCTCCATTTGTGATAAAGTATATTATGACTGAAATGGGAAAAAAAAACTTGCCATCAAACAATCACGCATATTCAAGCCCCACTGGGTCCTGTTCTAGCTCAAGGCACTGCCCCTGCCTCTGTTCTGTAGAGGCATTCTGATCTGAGATGGGAATCCCAGAGCCAGAAGACTGTGAAATACACATCTGACGGTGGAGAAAGGCAGTGGAGTGCATAGACGCTTCCACTCCTTACCATGCATTTGGCAATCACCAATAGGGCCTTGGGGCAGCTGTCCCATCCGGCCTGCCTTTTGCGATATAAACAGCATAGGCATAAGCCAACCAGCGATAAGAATAATTCTCGAAATAATGACCTTTGTTCTTGAGATTCAAAAAAATGGAAGCATATCGCATGACTAGGTTGCCACAGGGATCAATGTGCGCCATCTGTCCGCCTGCATTAAGAAGACGTCCACCACCCCCAGTTCTGTGATCGCTCGTCATCTACTGGGAGAAGCCTGGGGACACCACCAACTATATGTATAAGCTACCTGTCTAGATAGGCTTTGTAGGAAAAGAGCGCTCCCTGCCAACCCCAGGGTCTCACGTCTTCCCAGGCTGGCCTCACACTCACTGTGTAGACAAGGGTGATCTTGGGCTTCTTTAAGTGTATTTGCTTTTCTACTTTATGAACCTACTGTTTTAACCAGAGGTACTCCATTTGGAGTATAAGGATCAAGACAGAAGTATTCTACATCTTGTTTATCCAAGCAAACCACAGCCATCCGCCAGCACACCAGGAGGCCAAACTGAAGGTTTTATACCTGTGAATGTATCAAATCAAAGGAGAAACACCAGATTCATTGGAGTCACTTCACATGTCCCTCCCCTGGGCCAGATCGAATGGAGCCACCAAGAGCGAGAGGTGGTAGACCCTGAGCCGTTACGTTGTTCCTAACGGAGCAGTGAATTTTGGTTGTTGACTTACAGAATCACCTGGGATCAATAAGGAATCCTCTGGATTAGGCTGGCCTGTATGCCTATAAGGAACTTTCTTAATTGGGCCAGCTGAAGTGGGAAGCCCTCCCTTGAATGTTGGCGGCGCCATCTCATGGTGGGGTCCAGGTCTGAATGGAGGGGAGATGGGGCTGAGAGCTCACGTACGTGTATGAAGTCGTGT
This sequence comes from Microtus pennsylvanicus, assembly GCF_037038515.1. Classification (NCBI taxonomy): domain Eukaryota; kingdom Metazoa; phylum Chordata; class Mammalia; order Rodentia; family Cricetidae; genus Microtus; species Microtus pennsylvanicus. The sequence continues at coordinate 36,556,471 of NC_134592.1, read as the reverse complement.
GTGAAGTCATCCTCTCTTCTGGACTGGAGGTGTAGTGTGACCGAGCTCCACCACCTTGATCTCCCCTTGAGGAAGAACTGTAACCTGGAATTATAAGCCAAATACAGCCTTTCTTCCCTTGGTTGCTTTTGTTGGGTATATATATATATTTTATTATGGAACAGGAAATAAAAAACTAAGACATTAATCATGATTCATAAGCCTTGTTCAGGAAAATTATCAAAGCAAAAGACCTCCACATTGGTCCTGGGCTCCAACCAAGGACAAAGTGTTTGTCCTGCCTGGATACTTGGACACATTGACAGCGTTTCCAAGTGACACTCAAAACTGCCTACCGTCTGACCTATGTACACAGCTGTACAGGTTGCTAAACCTTGTTTGTTTCTGTGTGGGGACTTATAATGGTGTCTCCATTAACTCCCCCTCTGCCTTCAGTATAGGGCCTCTAAATCCTGCTGCCTTTTAATATTTATTTATTATGGATACAGTGTTCCATCTGCATGTATGCCTGCAGGCCAGAAGAGGGCACCAGATCTTATTACAGATGGTTGTGAGCCACCTTGTGGTTGCTGGGAATTGAACTCCAAACCTCTGGAAGACGAGTCAGTGCCCTTAACCTCTGAGCCATCTCTCCAGCCCAACCCTACTTCCTCCTAAAACCGTGTGGCTTCAGACCAGTGTCCCTTCTGTTGGTTGGCCGCTGCTGGACCTTTGGAACTTGTCGGGGACCAGCCTCGACAAGATTACTTTTCTTCCAGAGTGGAGGCGTGGGAATCTAGAAATATAGTAAGGAATAGGAAGATGTGAACAAAAATAATAAAACGCAGAAACACATAGGACAGTATCGGGAGGGAATTTCAGTGAGTACTGAGAATTCGTCCATGTTTAATTTTCTAACAGTTTAATAAACCCCTGATTTCAACTGGTAAGAGCGGAACCAAAGGACTGCCTTAACACACAAATTGAAAGTCAGTGGGGTATTCACCTCTAATGCCCTTGACTCTTGCCCTAGACCAAACACTCCACAGGCAAACCACTCCCTGGGTGGAAACCGAAGTTATTTCCTTAAAGGGAACAAGAACCTAGTTGGTTCCTGAGACTTTTGATTTAGGTAGAAACCAATTACTTCCCTATTTCAGGAGCAACTAGCCACACCTGTTTACAGTAGCCTTGAGAGAGCCGAACTCTGATTTACAACTGAGTGGGACCTTTGAGTTAGAAGACCAATAATCTTGAACTAAAAACAAGTCCCAAAACTCTCTGACCTTTGGCTTCTTTGGCCCTCCTCAGGAACTGATTTACCAGAAAAGTTTTCTCTCTCTCTCTCTCTCTCTCTCTCTCTCTCTCTCTCTCTCTCTCTCTCTCTCTCTCTCTCTCTCTCTCTCTCTCCTCCTTTTTCTTCTCTTTGATTTTTCAAGACAGGGTTTCTCTGGGTATTCCTGGCTGTCCTGGACCTCACTCTTTAGACCAGACTGGCCTTGAACTCAGAGATTCACCTGCCTCTGCCTCCCAAGTGCTAGGATTTAAGCCGGGTGATGGTGGCACACACCTTTAATCCCAGCACTTGGGAGGCTGAGGCAGGCGGATCTCTGTGAGTTCGAGACCAGCCTGGTCTACAAGAGCTAGTTCCAGGACAGGTTCCAAAGCCACAGAGAAACCCTGACTCGAAAAAAAACCAAAAAAATAAAAATAAAAAATAAATAAAGGCTTGACTTATTCATTTTATGATTTTATGTGTGTGATAGAGTATATGTATGTATATATCATGTTTGCCTGGTATCCAAAGGGGCCAGAAGAGGGTGTCTGGTCCCCTGAAACTGGAGTTGTGGATGGTTATGAACCACCATGTGGGTGCTGAGAACTGAACCCTAGCTCTTCTGCAAAGGTAGCAAGTGGTTTTAACCACCGAGCCATCTCTCCAGGCCCCACGCATGCATTCCCACCAGAGCCTTTGAACTTGCTGTCCCTTAGTAAAGAACAGGCTTGGGTCTCTGGCTCGAATCTGAGTTTGGAGAAGTCCCCCTACCCCCCACCCGCATCCTCTAAATGTCTTCACCTCTCGGCCCGTTCCCCTGCTTTATTTTCTTCACGCCGTTTCCCACCATCTGATTGTTTTTACTTCATAATTAACTTGAGGGGTTGGTGCACACGTGCAGAGGTCAGAGGAGGGTGTCTGGTGGCCTACTTTAGCTCTCTCCTCTTTATGCCTTTGAAACAGAGTCTCTCAACTGGAGTTGGAACAAGGCCTATGGGCAGCAAGCCCCAGTGATCCTCTGTCCCTACCCACTACAATACTGGGGTTATAGGCCCATGTGAAGCCATGCCTGGTTTTTTATTTGGTTGCTGGGACCCAAACATAGGTCCTCATGTTTGTACAGCAAGCTCTCCTGTGCATGGAGCCAACTCTCCGGCCCCCATCTGAAATTATTTGTTTGCCCAACTAAATCCTCCATGGGTGATGAATTATGCCACCTGCCTTCCTTTGTGCCAAGAGCACATTGGAAAGTTTGCACACACCTAGTACTCAGTCAACAACTACTGCAAGTGAAGGACTCTTTTTTTTTTAAAGATTTGTTTATTTATTATGTATACAGTCTTCAAACTACATGTCTGCCTGCAAGCCAGAAGAGGGCGCCAGATCTCATTACAGTGATGGTGAGTCACCACGTGGGTGCTGGGAATTGAACTCAGGATCTCTGGAAGAGCAGCCAGCCAGTGCTCTTAACCATCTCTCCAGCCCAAAGGAATCTATTTTTCAAACTATGCAGTAGCTCTAAAGTGTGCTTGATAGCCGGGCGGTGGCGGCGCACGCCTTTAATCCCAGCACTCGGGAGGCAGAGGCAGGTGGATCTCTGCGAGTTCGAGGCCAGCCTGGTCTACAAGAGCTAGTTCCAGGACAGGAACCAAAAAGCTACAGAGAAACCCTGTCTCGAAAAATCAAAAAAAAAATAAAATAAATAAAGTGTGCTTGATGACTGTCACTAGCACATAAAGGAAGTACAGAAAGAGCTCTCTGGGCAAGGGCTTCGGTGTTCCATGTCTGAGCCGCAGACCTCGGACTGGGAATAAGGACTTTCAGGTTGTTTTATTTGCTGTTTGCTCCAGCGGTGTGTCAAGCACTGTACACAGGACGTGATAATATGATGGCCAGAGGAGTCAAGTCTCTCCTTTGAGAATTTAGTTTTTGCTCAGTTCTCTCAGACTCACAGCCTGGAGCTTGTTCTAAGCAGCTTGTGGTTTTCAGGATATTGGTAAGCTAATTATTAAATGTTATCCTCTTTACAAACCAAGTTATATAAACTTAAACTTAAAAATACAGGCATGACTGTAGCCCCAGCACTTGGGAGCCAGAGGCAAGGGATCAGGAGTTCAAGGCCAGCCTCAGCTACCCTAGAAACTGGGGAGATAGTGGGGGGGAGGGGGTAAGAGTGTGCGCTGCACACACACAGGCTATGAGTTCAGGTGCCCCGTGCCCGTGTGAAGTGCTAAGCTGCAACCTTAGCACTGAGCGCAGGGCTGAGGGGAGACAGGGCCTTGCCGGGCTTGCCCGATTGCCAACCTAGCCAAACTACCTACCAGATCTAGGTTCAGAGAAGGACCTGTGTAACAGCTCTTTCTCTCCCCCACAAAAATGACATGGGACTTCTTATTATGAATGCTTGGTCTATAGCTAAGACTTGAACTAGTTCTTAGAGCTTTTTTGTTTTGTTTTGTTTTGTTTGTTTGTTTGTTTGTTTTTTGTTTTTTGTTTTTCGAGACAAGGTTTCTCTGTGGCTTTGGAGCCTGTCCTGGAACTAGCTCTGTAGACCAGGCTGGCCTCGAACTCACAGAGATCCGCCTGCCTCTGCCTCCCGAGTGCTGGGATTAAAGGCGTGCGCCACCGCCGCCCGGCAGTTCTTAGAGCTTTTAGCCCGTTTCTGGCCATCGACATCCTGCCACGTGGCTCTTGGCCCTCACCCCTCCTCCTGCAAGTCCTGCTTCCTCCGTGTCTGTCTGACTACATCCCCTTTCTCCCTCCCAGTGTTCCTCTCTCCCTGGAAGTTCCCATCTATACATCCTGCCTAGCTACCTCCTGGCCGGTCAGCTTTTTATGACACCAATCACAGCAATACATCTTCACACAGTGTGCAAATATCCCACAACCCTGTCTGAAAAAATAAAATTGGCGAGTGATAGAGGATTTCCTCTGTGCCCCCTCTTTGTGTGTGTGTGTGTGTGCATGCATGTGTGTGTGTGTGTGTGTGGTGCATGCACTGGTGCATGCACACAGGCATAGGACACACACACAAATAAATAGTAAGTAAATAAATAAAGACAGTATACTCCACACTTATTACAGCCCATTTTTTTTTAAAAAAAAAAAATCTCTTGGGGGCTGGAGAGATGGCTCAGTGGTTAAGAGCATTGCCTGCTCTTCCAAAGGTCCTGAGTTCAATTCCCAGCAACCACATGGTGGCTCACAACCATCTGTAAAGAGGTCTGGCGCCCTCTTCTGGCCTTCAGGCATACAGACAGAATATTGTATACATAGTAAATAAATAAATAAATAAATATTTTTTTTTAAAAAAAAACATCTCTTGCTATTATTTATGCTCCTGAGGTTATTTCTGTATATCTACCTGGTGAAATTCTTATGCAATCAGCACCTTTCTCAATTCCATCTTTGGTTCATAGGTAGGAAGTCTGAAGTCAACCTCAGGGAGTGTTTACACCATGGAATCAGCCAACAACTCAGATTTTACTGGCTCTTACTCTCTTATAGAACCTCAACCCCAAGCCGGGCGGTGGTGGCACACGCCTTTAATCCCAGCACTCGGGAGGCAGAGGCAGACGGATCTCTGTAAGTTTGAGACCAGCCTGGTCTACAAGAGCTAGTTCCAGGACAGGCTCCAAAACCACAGAGAAACCCTGTCTCGAAAAACCAAAAAATAAAATAAAATAAAATAAAATAAAATAGAACCTCAACCCCCTTTGACTCCCAGCAGCTTATGGAAGATAGAATGTGGAGCTGGAGAGATGGTTTAGTGTTTAAGAAGGAGAACTGATATTTCTGCTGGGGTCTGGATATAGCACCCACATCAGGCAACTTATAAACATATGTAATTGCAGCTCCAAGAGATATAACACCTCCCTTTAGTCAGATACACATGTGCCCATACACACATATAAAAATGTATTACTTTTATTTACTACTATTTTATTATTATTGCTAATTTAGCATGGAGGTGTGCACTTTTAATCTCATCACTTGGGGGCTGGAGAGATGGCTCAGTGGTTAAGAGCATTGCCTGCTCTTCCAAAGGTCCTGAGTTCAATTCCCGGCAACCACATGGTGGCTCACAACCATCTGGAATGGGGTCTGGTGCCCTCTTCTGGCCTGCAGACATACACACAGACAGAATATTGTATACATAATAAATAAATATTAAAAAAAAAAATCTCATCACTTGGGGGTCGTAGGCAAGATGATTGCTGCAAAATTGAGACTGGCCTGTGCTACGTATTAAGTTCCAGGCTTTCCTGGGCTGCAGAGTAAAACTTCTGTCTCATAAAAGGGAGGAGACAGGAGAGACAGCTCAAAGGTCAAGAGCTTGTAGTTACAGAGAACCTGTGTCCTCGTCAGCAACTCACAGTCACTTGTAACTCCAGTTCCCAGAGATCTGACACCCTCCTCTGAGTTCCATGGGCACATATGTTCGCATGCAAACACACACACACACACACACACACACAATTTAAAACTAAATTAAGTAAATCTTGAAAAAAAGAAGAAAGCAAAAAAAAAAAAGCCAGGTGGTGGTGGCGCACGCCTTTAATCCCAGCACTCGGGAGGCAGAGGCAGGTGGATATCTGTGAACTCTAGGACAGCCAAGGCTACACTGAGAAAACTTGCCTCGAAAAACAAAACAAAAATGTGTTTTAAGCCAGGCGGTGGTGGAGCATGCCTTTAATCCCAGCACTCGGGAGGCAGAGGCAGGTGGATATCTGTGAACTCTAGGACAGCCAAGGCTACACTGAGAAAACTTGCCTCGAAAAACAAAACAAAAATGTGTTTTAAGCCAGGCGGTGGTGGAGCATGCCTTTAATCCCAGCACTCGGGAGGCAGAGGCAGGCGGATCTCTGTGAGTTCGAGACCAGCCTAGTCTACAAGAGCTAGTTCCAGGACAAGCTCCAAAACCACAGAGAAACCCTGTCTCGAAAAACCAAAAAAAAAAAAAAAAAAACATGGGGAAATAACAAATCATACTTTGAATCTGAAGGAATAACAGTGTGGGGACTTGGAACACAATACCCCAGAGAGCGGAACTTTGACACGCATCTGAAGTTAGACAATTGTGAGCTGCCATGCGGGTAGTGGAAATTGTACCCAGGTCCTTTGGAAGAGCAGCCAGTGCTCTTAACCACTGAGCCATCTCTCCAGTCCCAGATATAGTGATTTTATATCTTTGGATGTACTGTGTTAGAATGTTTGACTTTAAAAATTGTTGAATGGCTGACTCAAGTTTCATGAAAAACTGTTCAGTGAATTCTGGCTGGGAATTAGGACAAAATTTCCAGTAGTTACTGAAATGGCCCTAGATATACATCTGCTTATTCTGTTCTACAAATTTATATGAAGTGGTGTTCTCAGCATTGGCAGTCATAAATTAAAAGCATCAGCTCTGAAGAATGTTGAAGATTTCTGTCCTGCTTCACTCCTCTGTCCCTGTGGTAAAACGCTATCCGGAATTGTCATCAGGGTTCCTATTGCTGTGACGGAACACACGACCACAGCAGCCTGGGGAGGAAAGGGCTTAATCGGTGTACACTTACACACCACAGTTTATTATCAAAGCAAGTCAGGACAGGAAATCAGACAGGGCAGGAACTTGGAGGCAGGAGCTGAGGCAGCGGCTTGCTGGTTTGTTTCCTCTGACTTGCTCAGGCTGCTTTCATACAGAACTCAGGACCACCATCCCAGGGGCGGCACCACGCACAGTGGGCTGTGCCCTTCCCCATCAACCACTAATTAAGAAAATGCTTTACAGTGAATCTTATTGAAGCATTTTCTCAACTGAGGCTCCTTCCTTTCAGATACTGCTAGCTTGTGGTAAGCTGACATGAAACTAGTCAGCACAAGAACCAACTTGGAGAAGAAAGGATCCATCACTGAGAGGAGTCGGGGCAGAAACCATGGAAGAAGCTGCTTGCCTTCCATGTCTTGTTTAGCTATCATTCTTCCTTTCTTTATAGACTTTATTCTGCTTTTATGTGTATAGTTGTTTTGCTTGTATGTGTGTATGTATGTATGTTTATGTATGTGCACATGTATGTACATATGTATGTAGTATGTATGTATACCGTGTGCCTGCCTGGTACCTGAGAAGGACAGAAGAAATGTCGGCTACCCTGGTAGTGAAGTTACAGATAACTGTGACCTACTATATGGGTACTGAGAATTACCTCAGGTCCTCTGCAAGAGCCACAAGTGCTCTTAATCACTAAGTTGTCTCCTTTGTCCCTCAGTTGCTTTCTTATACAACCCAGGACCAACTGTGGTCCCATCCACAGTGGGCTGTGGGCTGGGCCCTCCCCTCCCACATCCACCCATAATCAAGAAAATGTCCTAAAGACATCTGATGAAAGCAATTCCCCAACTGAAGCTCTTTCTTCCCAGATGACCCTTGTTTGTATCAAGTTGACAAAAATTAACCAGCGCAGTGTTCTATACTGGTAGTATCAAATATGCACCCAAGATTTAATTATTATTATTATTTTTTGGATTTTCGAGACAGGGTTTCTCCTTAGCTTTTGGTTCCTGTCCTGGAACTAGCTCTTGTAGACCAGGCTGGCCTCGAACTCACAGAGATCCGCCTGCCTCTGCCTCCCGAGTGCTGGGATTAAAGGCGTGCGCCACCACCGCCTTTAATTTAATTCTTTATGTAAAATTAAACAACCACACCTATCTAATTATCTGCTTCCATTGTTAATTAATGGTAAAATTATGTGTATGCCAAATAATTATTTTAGCATAAATCTGTGATTTGTCATCAGTAAATACTTGATTTGTTTACTTTTTATTTTTTAAAATAATATTATTTTTGGTGTATGTGTGTGTGTGGATGGAGGCCAGAAGAGGGCATGAGATCTCCTGGAACTTTATGTCTATTTTATAAAGCTGGGGTTACATAAAAGAATTCTCAGGCTAGGTGTGGCGCACGCCCTTTAATCCCAGCACTCGGGAGGCAGAGGTCGGTGCATTTCTGTGAGTTCAAGGACAGCCTGGTCTACTTTATTAATGATTGATATGGGAGTTCAAGGATAGCCTGGTCTACATTATTAATGATTGATATGGGAGTCCAAGTCTGAATGAAAAAAATGAGGCCACGACGGCTCCCAGGTATGTCTGAGGAGGTTTATGGTAGACGCTAGGGAGGAAAAACAGCCAGAGGCATCTGGAAGCGTTCAGACTGAACAGGGCCTAGAGAGGAGAGAGAGGTGGGGTTGGGTGTGTGGTGGGGGGCAAGAGGCCTAGACACCAGCGTGGCTAAAATGGCTGAGGTTATATAGGGGTCGGAGGCTGGGGCAAGAGAAGCCCAGGCCCTGTGCTGGAGAGGTTTGGAGAGGTGAAAAAATACTGGGAGGAGCCACAGATTCTAAATGAGAATTGTCTTAGGTTTCTTACCAAACACAGGCCACGGTGGGTTGTGCCACCCATGAGTCCCAAAGTTCTGTGTAAGAAAACAGGTTGTGCAAGCCTGTAACACTCTTTTGTGGCTTCTGCTTCAGTTCCTGCCTCCAGGTTCCTGCCCTGTTTAAGTTCCAGCCCTGACTCCCCTCAGCGATGGAGTGTGACCTGAGAGTTAAAAGCTGAACTAAACCGTTTCCTCCCCAAATTGCTTTGGTTGCAGTGTTTTATCACTGCAATAGAAACCCAAAGCTGCTGGGGGCTGGAGAGATGGCTCAGAGATTAAGAGCACTGACTGTTCTTCCAAAGCGTTCCTGCTCACAGCCATTTGTAACGAGATCTGGTGCCCTCTTCTGGCGTGCAGGCATGCATGCAGACAGAGCACCGTGTACATAATAAATAACTCTTAAGACAAAGCAAAACCCAAAGCCTCTTGAAGAATCACAGCCTTGTCAGGTTCAAGTAATACTGGGCTGATTTTGCTTACAACGCAAGACATCTTTATTAAACCAGCAGGCGGGAGAAACATGCTTGCTATCCCCTAAGACTAAAGACCTTTCTTTATCCCAACCTCCCTGGAGTTAGTGTTGCTATGGAGACTTCTGAACTACTCTAGAAAAAAACATGCAAACTAGCCTCAGGTGAAATAAGTTTCAGACCTCTTTAGGAAAAATGGACTTGGGAAAGAATGGGGTCTAGATTTTGGCTTTGCTATGGCGTTACATCTAAGAGGCATTGATAGTCTTGCCTCTGTATGAAGCATTAAATGTCTATTCTATCAAACACTGCAAACTCGTGCTTATGACAAAGAATTCATATCCTTTTATCTCCCCTGCCTTGCAGTGTCTGTGGAGGCAAGAAGCATGTGATTCCCCAGAAGCTGGAATTACAGGCTGGGAACAAAACTGGCAAAACTCAGGTCCTCTGCAAAAGCAGAACCCAGCAAATACATTTTTCTATTAAAACCACGAGTAGCGCTCTTTGGTATTTTCAGGGTTGTTTTAGCCTCCTTTTAGTTTAGGATGGTCCAGATGTGTTGCTATAGTTGACCTTTAATAATCAGTGCTTTCATTACTCATGCAAAGAATTGAAAACAAGAGCCAGGGAGGTGGGTCAGCAGGTAAGAGCACTTAATGCTTTTGCAAAGGACTTGGGTTCGATTCCCAGCACCCACATGGTGGCTCACAATGGTCCGTAACTCCAGTTCCAGCAAATCCAACATCCCCTTCTGATTTCCCTGGGCACATGCACAAACATACAGGCAAAACACTCATACACATAAAAAACAAATAAACTTTGTTAAAATGAAATTAAAACACCTAGAAAGTAATTGCTTGGTAAACCCTAACTTCCCCATCAGGACTATCCAAGGTAGATGAGTCTTCACTAAGAAGCCAGACCCAGAGGGGTTCTGCTCTGAATTTTGACAGTTCAAAGATGGGTAAACCTTTCTAGGATTTTTAAGCTTTGAGATGAAAACTGCAGATGGATATGGTGGTGTGGGGCTGGCAGATGTCGCCGGGTGCAGCCAGACCATGGCCAGCGCCAACTCTTCAGTCGAGCAGGTACTTGTGGGTGAAGAAACTTGGAGACCATGTGTCGAGTTCGCCTGTTCCACTGAGGTCTCCAATCTGGCGAGGAGCTCCGCTTCCCGGGAAACCACACACCTGCCACTCCTCGAGCCTTAGGCACCGAAGGGCGCGGCCAGGGAGAGAGGACACGCCCACGTTGGTGACTCAACAGCAGGCGAGTCCTAAACCCTGGAGAGAAGTGGTCCTCCAAGAAGGTGCGCCTGGGGGGCTGGTTGGAGGCGTGTCCAAGCGATGCTGACATCACAGGGCGGGGCGCTCTCCTTGTAAGACAGTGAAGCTGGGGGCGGTGGAGCTCACTTGAGATCCTGAGTGGCACGGAGCCGCTTCTCCTATGGTGATCCCCTCCCTGCCAATCATGTTCCTGAGGAGCAGCGTCTCGAGCCTCCTCCGCGCGCAAGTGCATTGCGTTCTGACGAGATCTGTCCACTCTGTGGCTGTGATCGGAGCCCCTTTCTCTCAGGGACAGGTGAGAGTTGGGACCCGAGCTGACCGGTCAGGGAGCCCCGAGAGTGGCATGGGACCGGGAGACGAGAATGAGGAGAAACGCCGCGAGGGGTGGGGTGGGGGAGCTCGCGGGTTCCCGTGGCTGGCACCGGAGCGCACTTGGTTGGAATTTTCCCTGACCCAGATTGAGATGAGGGACGGATGGAAGGCGAGGGGTGGAGGGCAGTGGGCATCGAGAGGACAATAAACATCGAGAGGGCAATGGGCATCGAGAAGGCGGGCTTCTGCGGCCTTTTCGGGTCGACGGAGAGATCGGTATTTCCAGCTTGGGGTAGTGAAGAGGAGGAAAAGGGAGAGGAGAGGAAAGAAGAGGACTCCATAGCGGAGCTGGAGAGGGCAAAACCCGGTGTCGTTGGAAAATTGTCGGAGAGGTTAGAGATTGCGACCAGGGAATAAGGAAAACTTGCCGAAAGAGCATTAACCAGGAAAGAAATCAATGCTGGCCTCGCCAGTTGCGGGAGGACCCGACGTGCTTTGTTCTGTCTTCAACGAAAGAAACCTGCTGTCGGGGAGAGCTCGCTCACTGGCTCACTGTTGGGAAAGCCCAGCCAACCACACACTCTCCGCCACCGGATCATAGCCTCACTCGGTCCCGTCCCAGCCTGGGACTCCTCTGGTCCGGCTCTCAATGAGAGACTCACAAGGTTGATTTGCTTTCAATAATGGAATTTCCCCTCTTCTATCCATTAAACACTTAATGAAATGACCAGACCGCTATGGTGTAAGTTTTGATGCTGTGGCAGGTTTACAGAGGAATCTGTTAGGAACTCACGTGTAGCATCCCTGTCAAAGTGTTTCTGCCCCTTTGCTCAAGCTTCCCTTATATCTGTGGAATTTTTATGATTCACAGAAAAAGGAAGGAGTGGAATATGGTCCAGCTGCCATTAGAGAAGCTGGATTGCTGAAGAGGCTCTCCAAATTGGGTAAGTGCTTGGATTTCCAGTGTTCAGGAGTGGAAACAGACCTGTTTAGAACTGTATCTCTTATATCCTGGCCCTGTGGTATCAGCTGTACGTGGTTTGCGCCATCTGGGGGTATCCTTTGGATTCCTTCTGCAGATAAACATCGGGGAGTCTTGAGGAAAAGTCTTGTAAATGGTATACAGTGAGTGAGACAGAACAAAGTAGAGCCCGGAACAGCCACCAGCGAATGGCACGTGCAGCCGAGGATGCTATCTAGCTCCAGTTTTAACTGCACAGTTGGCCTTTTCCAGTAACACGGTAGCTTCCCTAACTCAGTCTTTTTTTTTTTTTTATTTTCGAGATAGGGTTTCTCTGTAGCTTTTGGAACTAGCTCTTCTAGACCAGGCTGGCCTTGAACTCACAGAGATCCACCTGCCTCTGCCTCCCGCCAGTGCTGGGATTAAAGGCGTGCGCCACCACCGCCCGGCCTTCCTCAGTATTGAGATGCTTCTGAGTCATCAGTCTCGCCTGCTGCCCTCTCCAAACCATTTCTTCTCTGGGGGGGGGGGGGTTACCAGGCTTGTATTATTGTAATCAGTACATAGATGGAATTTTCAAAACTAATTATGAAATCAGTTGGGTGACTTGTTAAAAGCAGTTTCTAAACTCGTCCATGGAAGAGTTCTCTGGTCTGAGGTAGGGGCTAGATAGACAGGTCTGTGCATTTTTACAGGCCTCCTTGTAGTCGGATTTGCAAGTTTCTGTCTCATAGTTAAGGTAGTATTTAGGGTTTTAGTACTAGAAGTAAATCTAACCCAAAGATAAACGCCATGTCTACAATGTTGGAGAACTATTTTCACCAAGGTACCAAATTTCAATACCTGTATGGTATCTAACCCAAACATTTCTAGCTTGTCCTCCATTGTCATTAGGACCATTCACATGTCTTTTCAGGTGCTGTGAACACAGAATTCACGGTCAGTAGAGAGCTTTGGCCATGGGAATGCAGAATCATGGTGAACGACAGAATCTTTGTCCATTTTTTTTTTTTTTTTGGTTTTTCGAGACAGGGTTTCTCTGTGGCTTTGGAGCCTGTCCTGGAACTAGCTCTGTAGACCAGTCTGGTCTCAAACTCACAGAGATCCGCCTGCCTCTGCCTCCCAAGTGCTGGGATTAAAGGCGTGCCCCACCACCGCTCTTTGTCCACTTTTACTCTGAAACAGTTGCTGATTGTGAGGCCATGCCCAAGGCCACTCACCTTACCAAATCAAGAATAATGAGATCACCTAATATATCCCTTTTATGTGGGACCATGATGGAGAACCGAAGACAGATGAAAGTAAAGATCACCAAAGTCAAGTTGGTGAACCAGTGAATTTATTAGGGTGACTTACAGAAGGATGGGTGAGGGGTTACTTACAGGAACATGAGGTCTCAAGGGCAGCTGCATTATTGACAGCCCACCCTAGTTTGAGTGTATATGAAAATAACTGTAGTCTCTTGAGCACTTGCAAGTTAGCATGGGTCAAATTTTAGGCCTTTGGCAAGGTTGAGATTTGCGATGTCTTTGAATGGACTTGAGTAACTAGATTATGGGTGATTGGATGAAACAGAAAATAAGAAAAAATAGCAAGAAAAGCAGATTTTTGTTGTTCTTGTTGTTAGAGACATGGTCTCTCTCTATATCCCTGGTTGTCCTAGAACTTGCTAATAGACCAGGCTGGCATTGAACTTGAAGAGACACACCTGCCGCTCCCTCCAGAGTGCTGGGATTAGAAGTGTGTGCCACCGCGCCTGGCAGAAAAGCAGATTTGAGTATAAAATAAACTTGGTTTGGAACATGATGTATTTTCCGAAAGAGGTATGAGAACAAAGGTGAAGAAGCAAGTGTGGCTTTCTAGAAGGAAGATCTTAGTTGGGGCAGAACCTCAAGAACGGAGGAAGGGTCCAGAGGTGTCTCAGAAGTGAACAGCACTTGCTTTGGTAGAGGTTTGGTTACCAGCACCCACATGGCTGCTCACAGCTGTCTGTAATCGCAGGGGATCTGACGCCTTCTGATCTCCATGGGCACCAGGCATGCTAAGGGGCACTTACATATGAGAGATTAGGAGTCAGACTCTGTGGTAGGCATCGAGAGTTTCCAAGACTTCTTTCTCACCCTCCTGACTTGAGACAAAAGCCCAGCAGCTTAAAACAAAAGCCTTGTAGGCTTTTTTTTTCTCCCACCAGCAGGTCTCCTGTTGCCTGACTGGCTCAACAAGTTCAAAGTCAGGTCCAGGACATGTTATACGACAGTTGTGTTGTCAATCAGCCATCCTCTTTCTACAAACCAACCGGTTCTTCAGAGACTTAAAACCCCTAGTCCCCAAGAAGAGACTGGATTTTCCCATCTTTGTAGAGGGTCTTTGTGTGTCTGTTACGTGTGTCTCTTTCCTCACCCCCAATAAACACCTTTCTTCAACCGCTGATTCTGTCTCTTCCCGTTTGCTGTGTTTGAGATTGTTCTGCTGTGCCCTGTTGCACCCAGATTTCCCCTGCCTCTTAATTCTTTTTTGGATTTTCGAGACAGGGTTTCTCCTTAGCTTTTGGTTCCTGTCCTGGAACTAGCTCTTGTAGACCAGGCTGGCCTTGAACTCACAGAGATCCACCTGCCTCTGCACTCCCAAGTGCTGGGATTAAAGGCGTGTGCCACCACTGCCCCGGCTTGCCTCTTAATTCTTTATCTGACAGAAAATGAACTCAATCAAGACCCCTGGGCTGTATCACACAGGTAAAAAACACACACATGAAATGTGATTGGTCATCTGGGTCTGCCACAATGAACAAATGTCGGAGATACTTATTTGTGCGTTTTCAGATATGAGGGTCTCTCAGGAAGGGACCTAGGAAGGACCAATCAAGGGAGAGAGTGAAGTGTTGACCTAAAGAGAATGTTTTGGGAGCAAAGCAAGCAGAAGTGTGACAGGAAAGTCCAGCAAAACAAAGGATCCTGGGGCTTGTACCTCCTGACAGTCCCTTAACCACTGAGAGCAAATACAGATGCCAAGTCCCCGGCATCTGTTCTCATACTTAGAATCTCTAATGTCTGAACAACCACCGCAGGGTCTCTATCAGCCGTTGTCGCATTAGTAAAATGGATTTCTCGTCTATTATCGGGAAAAGTGGCGGGCAGATTCAAGAAGAAACAAGAAACGTCTGAGAAATGTGAACTCTGTGATGAGGGACCAGAAAATTCCCGGGTAGCTTCTTGAATTCCAGCACCGGTGGCCGCCTACCACCATCTCGGTCTTTTATCCAGCAGCCTTACTGGCTCGTGGCCTCCTCACTCTCAAAGCTGAGTCACGTGACAGCAATTACTGTTTATTGAGGCTTCATTCTTCTACTTGTCATGACAAAAGGGACCGCTGTCCGCGGTGATCAGAGCTTGAGTAGACTCTGGAGCAGATGGAAGGACGCTCCTGGGCCTTGGCAGAGCAGGGCCTCTCTATCCCCAGGCTCTCCAGTTTGCACATTCCACCTTATTTTCATTGCAGCTGGAACGGTGGCCCATTGACTTAGGTTCCTCCAAAACCTAGCATGCATAGCTAATTTTGATTTGAAATTCCAGAGGGACTGTGACAGTATCTTCATTGGAACATTCTGTATTGTGGGTGTCATTAGTTTTTTTTTTTTTTAATGTTTTTTAAGTTGGTGTCTTGCTATATAACCTTGGGTGACCTGGAACTCCAGGGTGACCTCAAACTTCCAGCCATCTTTCTGCCTTTGCCTCTCTAGTCCTAGGGTGGTAGGTCTGTGTCAAGGTACCTGGCTTTAGATTTCAATTCTTAACAATTCTCTTGAACGATTTCTGGGACCATCTCAGATACGTAAGTTGTTTTTCTGCTTAGGTCGGTTTCTGTTTGCAGCTTAAACACCTTAACCAGCACACTAGTTCATGAGTACCAGTGAGAACAGATTGCTGCAAAATCCTTGATTGCAAATTTTTGAGCTTCTGCCCCCACTGACTTACACAATCTTCTCGTGAGTTAATCCAGTGTGCTAGTTGGTTTCTGTGGCCTTTAATCTTGGACTGTATCTTAATTCTTTTGTATTTCAGCAACTTCCTGTACTGGTAGGCGCTTTGATTTCTGAACTGTTACATTCCTTAACATGACTCCTGGAAACAGCAGTCTAAAGTCTTGACTTGCTTACAGATATCAAGTTCTCAATAATAATCCATCTATCGTGACTTGAATTTTTTTCATTCTGTTTTTAGTGTGATGGTTATAGGACTATGCAGCCATCAAGACACATTGAACTTAATATGTGAATTAATATAAAGTATGCCTAAGTATGCCTTAAATCTGTTTTGGAAAGTTTCCCACATCAGTTTCTTTTTTGCTTTATCCCTTTTTTCTTCCCTCCACATCCCTGTTCTCTTTCTTTCAGTAGCTCTCATTGTGTATCCCAGGCCGGCCTCAAGCTCACAATCCTCCTGCCTTAGCCTCCTGAGTCAGGATTTACAGGCAGGTGGCATTGTGTCCAGCTTAGGTTTATTTTCCTTAACAGTAGCTTTTGGGCGCTGAAACTATAAAGAGCTGGACATGGGGCAGCAGGTCTTTAATTCAGAGGCAGAGGCGGGTGGATCTCTGAGTCTGAGGCCAGTCTGGTCTAGGTCATGAGCTAAAGGGCTAGCCAGCCAGAGTCTGTCTCCAAACAAAACCAAACATATGATGAGCGTAGTAGTTTACTGGTGTGTGTATGCAGAGTTGCAATATCTTGTATTTGCATATTTGCTTTAGAACGCTGCTAATGCTAGTTTCTAGACCTCCCCCTTGTGAACTAAACAAATTCCTGTTAACAACACTCTGATGAGGTAAAGCTGGACATGTATGTCGGCGGCCATGAGCACTTAACAGAGGAGGCAGAAGCCAGGGATGGGATAGCAAAGGCTGGAGATGGGAGAGCTCTGCACGTTAGAGAGGGGGCTTGGCTGAAAAGGGGCTAGGTGAGGAGACCCGGGCAGAAGGAAAGGGGTCTGAGCAAATTTGGAAGAACAAGGTTTCAGGCAGAGAGATCAGTACCAGCAAAGACCCTGAGGCAGATCTAAAATATTAATGGAACAGAACCCATTCCCGAGCCCTCACCAAGATTGCTGTGTTCAAAGGGGTGGACCTTCTACTTCGGGTTTTTAACATCTCAAAGACAGTTCCCAGGAAACTGTAGTTATATGATGATTCCAGTCATTTCTTAGAATGCTCTGTTTATAAGGCTTTTCTCCCCTTGGCTGACATAAGCAGGAAAAAGAATAATCTTCTATAAATGGTGTCAGGACAACTGATACCCACATACCAAAAATAAATAACGTTTTAAAAAGAACTCTTACTCCATAACATTAATCAGAATTCCTCGTTAGCTCATGCTGGAGAGATGGCTCTGTGGTTATGTGTGCTGGCTGTTCTTACAGCACCCACGTGCATCTCCATAGTGTATGTAGTTCCAATTCCAGGGAATGAAACACACTCTTCTGACATCCAAGGATACCAGGCATGTGCAAAGTTTACACGCATACATACTTGCTGGCACTTACACATGCACATAAAATAAAAAGAAGTCTTTAAAGATTTTTTAAAAACTTGGCATCTACCAAAGTTCTAAATTTAATGTGAAGTTGCAAAACTGTAGGAGAAGCTGCAAGTGTGAATTTTTGTGAATTTGGGTCATGGCTATCTTAGCCAATAACCAAAATCACATGTAGGTCTGTTAGATGTCATCATAATCAAAATTGTGTTTGAGGATATTATGCTATGAATGAAGGCAGCTAGAAAAGGCCACTTATTGGCACCTTAAGTGTGAAATGTCTAGAGAGGGCAGATCTTTGGAGGAAACAGCTTAGGCTCCCGGGGGTTGAGGAAGTAAGAAATGACTGAGAATGTGTTTAGGTTCTGGGGAAGAAGGGAACTGAAGCTGTCCGAGAATTAGAAAGTATTGCTATTTTTACAACCTGGTGAATCTATTAAAAACCACTGAGTTGTAAATTCTAAGAATGAATTTCATGGGATATAAATTATATCTCTAACACACTATCCAGACTGCTGTGACTGGAAAAGAGGTATGGGACTTGGACCTGCATGTTTTCTTTTCTTTTCTTTTTTTTTTTTTTTGGTTTTTTCGAGACAGGGTTTCTCTGTGGCTTTGGAGCCTGTCCTGGAACTAGCTCTGTAGACCAGGCTGGTCTCGAACTCACAGAGATCCGCCTGCCTCTGCCTCCCGAGTGCTGGGATTAAAGGCGTGCGCCACCATCGCCCAGCTTGCATGTTTTCTTTTATCTGCTTGCTTTACAGAAACCGTAAGATATTATATTTTGCATAGATTTTACAAATCATGTCTGTTGACGGATCTAGATCATAGGTTATCAATTTATAATTTCTGGTCTTGGGGGAAAAAGAAAAAGTTCTATGTTTAAAAAAGATGTCTTTGGGATGCTGTTTGAATAACACTGGAATATCTTTGGGACAAAAATTGGTTGCTAGGTAGCACCTGTAGCAAATAGTGAATATCAGAATTTATTTGCTCTCCCTGGAGGGAGTGCAGCAGCGTGTAGTCCCTCTTCTACATAAAAAGACAACCTGCCTTCACAGAGAGAAGGAAATAAAAGCAGAGCAGCTGTCAAACAGCGATCAAGCATCACTCAGTGTGGGCCTGGGTAGGGATTGGAAGCTAAGCTGTTGACGGGAGCGTCTTTAAGAAGGAAGTGTTGGATTCTGCTTTGTCACGAGCATCATTCGGTCTTCAGAAGAAGATCAGATGCCAGAGAACTGGCTTTGTAGTTTGTGGTTGTTTTAGTCCATTTTGTGTTGCTTTGTAGAAATGTGTTGACTCTAGGTATGGAGGCTGAGGGGTCTGCGATTAAGCATCTCCATCTAGCGAGGCCTAAGTTTACTGTCTCCTAACATGGCAGAACACATCACATGGCAAAAGAGAAGAAGAATCGATTTACAGACTCACTCTTGTACTGATTTGGCATGAGGAAGACTATGATCTACACAAACACACTTCCCATTAAGCCCACTATCCAGCACAGGGGCATTAGGATTCAGTTTTCAGCACAGGATTTTTGAAGGGAAACATTCAAAACCAAAGCAAGAATCGAGCATGAAACCAAACTGCCACACTGCTTTGGATCTTCCTGGGCCACAGTGCCCTGGTGGGATGGGCCATCTGTCCTAGGGAAAGAGGAGCTCAGGCCTGGGTTGAGAAATACCATCTTTTCAGTCCCTACTCTGCCATAGTCATGAGCTATTTTTTGTTGTTGTTGTTTTTTGTTTTGTTTTGTTTTTGTTGTTTTTTTTTTTTCGAGACAGGGTTTCTCTGTAGCTTTGGAGCCTGTCCTGGAGCTAGCTCTTGTAGACCAGGCTGGCCTCAAACTCACAGATATCCACTTGCCTCTGCCTCCCAAGTGCTGGGATTAAAGGCGTGCGCCACCAACGTAGGCTGTTCATTTGTTTTATTTTATGTGTTTTGCCTGCATGTACATATGTATGTGTACCACATGAGTGCCTGGCACCCTCTGAGGCCAGAAGAGAGCATTGGATCCCCTGAAGCTGAACTTACAGACAGTGCTCGGAATCCAACTTGGGTCTTTAAGGGCAGCAAGCACTCTTAATTACTGAGCCGTTCTTCTAGACCTTTAAAAAAACATTTTTAATTGTGTTTGTGCACAGTGTGCATGTAAAAGTCGGAGGACAACTTATACAGTCTAGCAGGCACGGGGTATGTACCTGTAAACCCAGTCAGTACCTGGGAACTGAGGGAGAAGCTAGTTTGGTTAGAAAATTAAAAAAAAAAAAAAATTAAAACACCTGGCCTTCAACACCAACTTTGGCTGAAGATCCTACGGTTTCTTGCTCATATTTTCCACAACAGCTCCTTATCTATAATCTTGAGCCCTTACCAACTCAGATGCAAACTCTTTTAAGTTCTCGTCATCTCTCAAATTAGTTGTAATAACAAGAGCCAGTTTTTCCTCCGCTCTCATCAGAGCCTGCATCCGATCCCTGTATTGGGTAGCTAAGATTGCACAAGAGCCTGAGATAGCAGCACATGAAAAAAGCTAATTTCACTTTCAAGTAAACAATCTGGAGAGAGGTCTGGAACTGGTTTGGTGGCTTTGTCTTCAGACCTAGATTCTCACCTCGTGCTATTGGCAGGGCCGCGACTGGATGGTTGTGTACTCATGTCTGGAAGCAGGACAGATGCATGAACAGCACGAGGGCAGGGGGATGTTTTTCCCTTTCTAAGAAGCCGTGGCAAAGCGTCTCTTTCCACACACTTGTTGGCTGGCACTGGTTATGTGGGCACATCCGGTTTCCAGGGAAATCTCTGGATGGAAGGCCAGGTTTTGGCCTTCAGCCATCCCATTAAGCTCTATATTAGGGCTTAAACTTCTTGCACTTGTCACTCTGTTTCACTTGAGAAATTTTTATGCAATTCTAGATCCATAGCTATACAAATGAAACATTTTATGATAATCATACCTTTTTTAAAAAAAAACAACCCCTTACTATGTAATTTTAACATTTATTAAAGACAATAGCAAACCATCCGCTAATGAGATGGATGTGTCTAGTTTTACATGCAGAATTGAATCTTGAGTCTGGTGTGCTGGCTCATGCCTATAACTAACCCTAGTGCTGAAGAGGCAAAGGCAAAAAGATCATAACAGTTAGAGGCCATCAAGAGACAGTGAGTTCCAGGCAAATCTGAGTGCATCTTAAAATAACCTTAGAATATTTGATTTTGCAGGACATAGTTACTATCAATGTTTTTCAAAGTTGATCAATATTTTTGTTCCATATTCATCAGCTTTGAGAATGCTGCTTCACCTACATATGTCATACAAAGTGGAAGAATTATGTTTAGAGTTATTTCAGAGCCCCAAATCCACACCCGAATTCATGTAATGAATTTGAAAAAAAATTTAAATCAATTTTATGTCTGAATGTTTTGCTTGCACATATGGATGTGCATCCTGTATGTGCTGGGTGCCTGAGGAGGTCCGAAGAGGGCATCGGATCCCCTGGAACTGGAGTTACCAACAGTTGTGAGCCGCCCTGGGGGTGCTGGAAATCATGCCTATGTCCTTTGCAAGAGTAAGAAGTGCTTTGTGACCCACGAGCCACCTCTCTAGCCCCCATGTAATGATATTTTAAATGAAACTCAAGTCAGCAACTCAAACGGCAAGTGTATTTTTTTGCCTTTAAATTGTTTCATTTTTTTTATTGTGTGTCTCTCTGTGTGAGGTGAGTCTTCTCGCCTAGGATGGTTTAACAAAATTGATATATGATAAACAAGTTTTGGGAAGTTGTAGGTTACAACATCAGTTTCAAAGAAAACCTAAGAGGAAGGATGGAGAGAGAAACCACAAGATGCCTCGTATAACCTATAATCCCCAAGAATGCCCTGTCCTTCCTTGTTACTATGTTGATCTTGTTACCATTTAAGCACAACTGGCAGAAGAGCTTAGAAACTCATTGTTCTTTGAGATTGTCACTCTTCTAGGAAGTCTGGTGACAGGGCTGGGACCCTTGCCCCAGTGTATCTGGTTATAGCTTCAGGCCATGAATTTTAAGTCATTATATTAAGTCCAAACAATTTTTTTCTTTTAAGTGTAGGGTCTCACTATGTAGCCCCAGCTGTCCTGGGATTGTTAGGGCCTCAAACTAAAACTGGAACTCACAGATCTGCCTGCCTGTCTTCTGAGTGCTGGGACTGAAAGCATCCACCACCATGCCTGGCTCAAATACATGTTTATTAGTTAAAATAGGAACCATTACAATCAACACATTTGTGCCACAGTGAAATAAGTTCATTCCTGCAGCGTAAAAAAATAAAATTCTGCTCTGGGATTTGACAGAGTCCTGGGAAGCACTTTTGGCATCCTGCTGCCTGTGCTAAGGATGGCTGTGCTAAGGGATGTTTGAAGAAGCCGTAGTCTAGTGGTAAGAGGTCAGGGGAACATGGCAGATGAGGCAGAACTGCATTGCCCAACTGGTTCAGCTTTTGAAGCATCGGCTTTGAGATGTGTAGGGAGGCATTGCTGCTGTACAGAATCGGGCCCTTTCTGCTGACCAGTGTCTGCCATAGGCATTGCAGTTTGCGGTGTGCTCTCACAGGTTTGCAAGGGTCTTCTCCATGCTGTTTTTGGTTCCTGCTGTCCTGAACCTGGGGAGACCTGTCCTTAGACACAAAAGGGCAAGACCCTAGCTAGGTATGACAGAGCCACAAACCAGGTCCCTGAATCACGACAGAGGAAAGTCTGCTCTTCACCTGTATGGTACACACACATGGCTGTATTCAAGCTATATTTTGAGTAGTTAGCTGCAGCAACTTTGCCTATTCCAACTAATTCTGTTTTAAAAGATTATGTAATATGCATAAAGGCCTATAAGAACACAGTTGTCAGGTTTGGGGAGTAACATGGGAGCCTTTACCATTAAATACATATTCATTTTTACAAATAATTTCTATTGCCTATAAGGGAAGAGGAAAAATGCACAGCAAGACAGCACTGGTACAAACTGTACTTGTAGAAGGCCCTTCCTTGGCTCCCGCAGTCATTGCCTCTACTCTTTACCTGGCACTCACACTGTGAAAATTAAAGAGGAGAGTTAGGGAGGTTATCAGATGGAGTAGTCACTTAGGTAGAGTTTTTTTAAAGATAGAAGCCCCTTCAGGGTCTGCTTCTTAGTTTTGTGGAAACGCAAGGCAGAGCTCATAAAGTTTTCATAGCCAGACTTGTGTTGACGGTGTAAATTATCAAAAATGCATGCAGCTGGGCATAGTTAGATTGAGAAATCATTCTTCCGTATGTTCCGTCAAGAAGCCCTTGTGGGGGTGTGAGGCACCCCAGTAGTGAGTGAGAAACAGGAAGGCCATTGGTAAGAAGGGATTAGTAAACAGAATGGATAATATCTCTGTACAATACTTTTATATGTATGGGTCTTTTGCCTGCATGCCTGGTGCCCACAGAGATCAGAAGAGGGCATCAGATCCTCTAGAACTGGAGTTACAGGCAGTTGTGAGCTACCATGTGGGTGCTGGGAATTGAACTGGGTCTTCTGGAAGGGTGGCCAGTGCTATTAATCACGAAGGCATCTCTCCAGCCCTCCAGGGTTGGTGATCTTAAGAGTCAACATTCAGTGTGTAAGTGAATCTGTTAACCTATCTCCAGCCATTGATTAGTGCCGGGGATCAAATCCAGGATCTCATGCGTGCTAAACAGTTGTTCCACCCCAGAGTTACTTCCTAGCCCCAGAGCTGTGCATCTAATGAGCAGAATCCTCTCCTGAAGTGCAGTCTGTCTTCCCTGAAGTACTGCGGTAAGATTGCCAGGGTCTTTTAGACCTCAGGCAGCTCCCTTGTGTTCAGTGCATGTGAGCAGAATACGGTTTTCTGCCAGGCTTCTAGCACTTTACACCCTGGTAGCCTTGGTTGGACTTGAGTGTTCGTTACTTATCTTATCCACTGGAACTTTAATATCCTTGTTTTTCTTATTGGCCATATGAAGATTTCTATGAGTTAAAAGGTTTGGCAAGTAGTTCTGCAAGTTAATATTAACATTATTATAACCTTTTGTATTAGTCAGGGTTCTCTAGAGAAACAACTTATAGAATGACTATATATGTGCATATATATATACACACACTCATACACACACACATATATGCTCACTCATTTTATGTATATGTTTAGAAAGGGGATTTATTAGAATGGCTTACAGGCTGTGGTCCAGCTAGTCCAACAATGGCTGTCTACCAATGAAAGGTTCAAGAACTGAGTAGTTGCGGGGAAGAGACAGAAATCTTTAATAAATAAATAGTAAAAAAAAAAAAAAAAGAGTAGTTTGTTCAGTTGACGAATCTGAAGGTTTCAGCTGGTCGTCAGTAGACACCAAAATTTCTAAGAAGTAGGCTCTAGGGGACTTACTAGCGAGTGTGAGAGCAAGCACGCAGAGAGGGAGAGTGCCTTCTTCCACGTCCTTTATATGGGCTGCCAGCAGAAGCTGTGGGCCACATTAAAGGAGGCTCTTCCCACCTCGAGCCTACTTCAAATGATTTAATAAGAAAGAAATCCTGTATAGGTGTGCTGTTAGGATTTTAGTTAATTCCAGATGTAGAGAAGTTGACAACCAAGAAGAGTCAGCACACCTTTTGTAGTGAACATTGTAGTATTACAGAACAGCAAGTATGTCCTCGTTTCTTATAACACATTAAGAACCTCATGCTTGGCCGGGCGGTGGTGGCGCACGCCTTTAATCCCAGCACTCAGGAGGCAGAGGCAGGTGGATATCTGTGAACTCTAGGACAGCCAAGGCTACACTGAGAAAACTTGTCTCAAAAAAACAAAACAAAAATGTGTTTTAAGCCGGGCGGTGGTGGCGCACGCCTTTAATCCCAGCACTTGGGAGGCAGAGGCAGGTGGATCTCTGTGAGTTCGAGGCCAGCCTGGTCTACAAGAGCTAGTTCCGGGACAGGCACCAAAGCTACAGAGAAACCCTGTCTCGAAAAAAACAAAAACAAACAAAAAAGAACCTCATGCTTGATGATGTTTAAGGAAGTCACTGGGACAAACAGGAAGGTCAAAACACTCTAGATAAAATAGGAATCATCTGAGATCTGTCCAGCCGAGCCAGAGAGATGGCTCAGTGGCTAAGGGCACTTTACTATCCCAGAGGACTGGAGTTCAGTTCCCAGCATCCACATTGGCTCCACAGCCGCTTGGAACTCCAGCTCCAGGGGATTTTGCACCCTTCTCTGGCCTCAGAGTGTCTGTCTGTGTGCCATATGTGTTCAGGTGCCCCAGAGCTAGAGCTAGAGGAGGCTGCGAGCCGCCCAGTGTGGGTACTGGGGACAGGACTCCTGTTTCTGAAAGATCAGCAGTGATCTTAGCTCACCAATCACACAAACGTGAAAACTATTTTATTTTTGGTCCGTGAATTTTCAAACCTATTTTTTATTATCTATTGTGTGTGTGTGTGAGAGCATACATGCTGTGATATGTATAGAGGTCAGAGGACAATTTTTGGGACTTGGTTCTCTCCACCCACCAAGTGTGTTCAGAATCAGAGATCAGACTTGGAGGACAAGGTAATTTATGTATGTGTGCCCAAGTGTACATATGTGCACCATATATGTGCAGGAGCCGGAAGGTGTCAGATCACCTTGAACTGGAGTTATAAGTGGTTATGAGTTTGCTGGGAACTAAACACAGTTCTCTGTAAGAACAGCCAGTGCTCTTAACTGAGCCATCTCTCCAGCAGCCCCATCCCCACAAGCTTTTTAAAACAACTGTTTTATTTGGTCATTTTTCTGTTGGTTCTTGAGCTTGTGGGTTATTTTTGTCAGTTTGACACAAGCTAGGGTCATCTAGGAAGTGGGGATGCCAATTAAGAATTGTCTCTATTAGATTGGCTTGTAGGCAACTCTGAGAGTATTGTTTGTTTGGGACCTCTCTATGTAACCCTGGCTGGACTGGAACTTCCAATGAAATCCAGGTTGGCTTGGAATTCAGAGATCTACCAGCCTCTGCATCCTGAATGTTGGGGAAAAAAGGAAATGTGCCACCATGCATTTTTTTGTTTTGTTTTTGGTTTTTTTTTTGTTTTTGTTTTTTTTGTTTTTTGAGATAGGATTTCTCTGGGTTTGGAGCCTGAAGGCGTAAGTCACAAACAATGCCAATTTGGGATTATGATTAATAGGGTGATATTTATTTAAAGGGGAAAAACTTACAGATCACTTTCAGCCCTCTGCGTAACCAGGAAGGAAGTCAAGTCACCGGCGGAGCAGGAAGTGAAGAGAGCGAGGAGAGGGAAGTGGCCGCTTTTTTAAAGGGAGAGAGACCACACCCCAAGGGGCTGGTATCTCAGCGGCGATAGGCTGGAGGAGTGGGAGGACCTCCCGTAACACCTCCCCCTTCTGTTTAAATAAGAGAGTTCTAAACCTACTATGAAATTATATACAATAAGTACAAATATCCTATTCTAACTAGCTTAGGTCTTGTATAATAAATAACTTGGCCAAGTCATGAGAGAAAAGTAACTACATCTATATAGTCTTCAACCCCATCGAAGATCTGAGAAGGGAAATAATGTTACCTGGTTAATTAGGAAGTTCAGTAAAACAACTTCCAAAACATGCAACAAATCACAGAGACAACTAGCTACCTAGGCAATCACCCAAAGTCACATTAGCAGCGTTGAAGCAACCAACTTTGGCTAAGGCCTAACATAACTGACACACCATTTTCAAAGGCAAGCAACTTTTCAAAACTATCTTACCCTGTCTTGGCAGGATAAGACAGCCCTGTTTTATCCATTGATGCACGCTCTGTATCTTTGTCAGTGGCTGAGGTATGGGCATTTCTTTGCCCCAAGGCCAGTTCTGCCAAAAGGAAAGGCTCCAGGTGGAGTGTCTTTGGTGCTCAACATTCTCTCGGGAATAGAGTGGTGTTGCCAGGAGCAATTGTGTCTCACTACCACAAAACTCTGAGTTAGATTAAAGGCCATTTTCTACAGCTCTTTGAAGAAGTTGAAGACTATCTATCTATACTGAGTATAATCTCTATATATCTAAAGAACCTGATTAGTCTAATTATAAATGACAAACTTAGATGACTATTAGTCTATATAATTCTCAATATCTATCTAACTTAAAGATTAAGACAATAAACAACTGTGAAACAAATGAGGACAATGACCTCCAAATATAAACAATGTACAAATATACATTGCAGTAGGTAAATATATATCAATACACAAACATTATATAAGTATCTTAATCAGAGGTAGAAATGTACACAGCAATATGGTAAATATATACAATATATGTCAATACATAAAAATGTTTTAAACAGAGGTAGAAACATGAATGCATACAATAGTCAATACAATTTAACTTTGTATCAATATACAAGAATCTATATCAATATATTTGTCTAACAACAGTAACTCACAATTACAAATCTATTATCCCATCATCCCTCTTTTTTTTTTTTTTTTTTTTTTTCAAAATGATCCCTGAGCTTATAAAATTCCTCCCCCAACCCTCAATCGTATACTAATTATAATCAACCCCTAAATGATGTCCCTAAACCCAAGGGCAAACTTTACTGGGAGAGGGGACGTCGTCCTCTAGAATTACTTCCAGCTGTCATGGGGGCGACGTTCTTTCTGGGGGATCCTGTGAAAGTAAAATGATGGTTAAATTTCAAGATCAATGTCTTTTAAAATTGCCAATAGTCTCTGAGTATTTTGTGCAGGTCTGGCCAAAATGTTGTATAAGATGTGCACCATTTCAGCTAACCAAGTTGGAACTGTCTTGTGCAGCTGGTATCCAAAGCAGGTCTTGTTGTAGCGCTATCAGTATCATGACGTCATATCAACCAGGTGGAGTTGTTGTTATGGGGCCCCATCTTCTTCCTGGAAACTTCAAATGTCACTTCAGGAAAAACTCATTGTTCATTATGAAAAACTTAAGCATTAATCATATAGACATATATATATATATATATATATATATATATATATATATATATATTCAATGAAAGACATGATAGATATATTCAATGAAAAGTATGATAGATATGAAGAAAAGCAAAGATGTTTTCTAAACTCATATTTCTTTCTGTCCCACATCATGGCTCTTGACATGAGACAGAAACTCCAGAAACTCTGGGTTTTTCTCTTACTAACAGGCTTGGAATTGGAGAGGGACTGAGCCAGAGTCCAACTTCAAAACCAGCTTTATAAATTTAGAAATATGGTTTAATATTACTTACACAACCCATTCAGTTTTCTTGATATTTCCTATCGGGCAGGTACTTTTCCATCTGTCAGTATCCAAACATCCAGGGTCCCTTGAATTTTTCAAAGATGAGTGTTTTCCTGTGGAGATAAGAACAGAACCCTGCCCCCATTCTATATGTTTTTCTTACCATCTGTATGAATATCATCATTGTAGATAAGTTGTCATTTCTCCTTTCCAAGAGGTTTTTCCTCTTCAAATCGAAACTTTATTAATTTTGATGGTATCCACAATTTTTCTTCTCCTGTGGAAACAAGAGCAAAACCCCTTCCCCAACGTAGCACATCTCCTGGCTTCCACTGAGAGGTCAGCACATCTTTGAAATAAATCGGTTGATTTAGTTCAGCAGACTTTTCCATTATCCAATGTCTTTCTGCTGCTGTCGTTCCTTTCTCATTAGCGTTAAGAAAATTCAAGGTTAATAAAGCATTATGTAATCTATTTCTGGGGGTATTTTCGGTCCCTTTCTGTTTGTTCAGCATATCCTTTATAGTACGATTTGATCTTTCTATAACTGCCTGACCTGTAGGATTATTTGGTATACCTGTAATGTGTTTTATATTATAATAATCAAAAAAGCGTTTCATTTTCTTAGATACATATGCTGGACCATTATCTGTCTTTATTTGCGCAGGTATACCCATGATGGCCATAACTTCCAATAAATGTGTGATTACTGAATCAGCCTTTTCTGAGCTCAGGGCAGTAGCCCATTGAAAACCTGAATACGTGTCTATGGTGTGGTGTACATATTTTAATTTACCAAATTCTATAAAGTGGAACACATCCATCTGCCAGATTTCATTTCTCTTAGTGCCCTTTGGGTTACTCCCTGCAGGCAACGGTGTTTGATTATAGAAAGAACAAGTAGGACATCTCTTTATAATGTCCTTAGCTTGTTGCCAAGTAATGGAAAATTCTTTCTTTAGGCCTTTACTATTGACATGATGCTTCTTATGAAATTCTGAGGCCTGCAACACACTTCCAATCAATAATTGATCAATCTCAGCGTTGCCTTGGGCTAGAGGACCAGGCAGACCTGTATGGGACCGGATGTGTGTTATGTACATCGGACAAAGCCTGTTCCTGATTATGTCTTGTACCTGGATAAACAATGAAGTCAACTCTGTGTCATCTGGTATAAATTCAGCGGTTTCAATATGCAAGATAACTCTTTCTGCATATTGTGAATCTGTAACTATATTAAGAGGTTCTTTAAAATCCCTTAGCACCATAAGAATGGCATATAATTCTGCCTTCTGGACAGAATTATAAGGGCTTTGTTCCACCTTACTCAATTCATCTGACTTGTAACCTGCTTTCCCTGATTTATTTGCATCAGTATAGAACGTACGGGCTCCAGTTATTGGAGCATCACGTACAATTCTAGGAAGAATCCAAGAAGTTCTTTTTATGAGGTTAAGTCTACCACTTTTGGGATAGTTGCTATTAATTTCTCCCAAAAAATTAGCACAAGCTCTTTGCCACGGTTCATTGTCTTCCCATAACTTTTTTATTTCTTCAGTAGTAAAAGGCACTATAATTTCTGCTGGGTCTATACCTGCTAGTTGACGAAGTCTCAGCTTACCTTTTATAATTAATTCAGAGACTTTTTCCACATAAGTTTTTAATTTTTTACTTGGTTTATTAGGTATAAATATCCACTCTAAAATAATATCTTCCCTCTGCATTAGAATCCCTGTAGGAGAAATTCTGGAAGGCAATATGACTAGGATGCAGCTAAGATTTGGGTTCACCCTATCCACATGTGCCTCCTGTAATTTTTCCTCAATCATTGTCAGTTCCTTTTCTGCTTCAGCTGTCAGTTCTCTTGGACTATTCAAATCTTTATCACCATCTAAGGTTTTGTTTAAATGAACTATTAGATCAGGTGTTATCCCAACAGCTGGTCGTAGACTGGAAATGTCTCCTAACAATCTTTGGAAGTCATTAAGAGTCTTTAAGCGGTCTCTCCTAATTTGTGCCTTTTGCGTTTTAATTTTCTCTAACCCTATTCTGTAACCTAGGTAATTAATAGAGTTTCCTCTTTGAATCTTTTCAGGGGCAATTTGTAATCCCCACCTAGGCAAGACTTTCTTTACTTCTTCAAACATCCTTTCTAAAGTATCTTTATTTGAATCAGATAACAAGATGTCATCCATGTAATGATAAATAATGGACTTGGGGAATTGTTTACGAATTATTTCCAATGGCTTACTTACAAAATATTGGCACAGTGTAGGACTATTGAGCATACCCTGTGGGAGGACAGTCCATTGATATCTCCTATTGGGCTGAGAATTATTATAAGTAGGCACTGTAAAGGCAAATTTTTCTCTATCCTTTTCTTGTAACGGTATAGTGAAAAAACAATCTTTCAAATCAATAACTATAAGAGGCCATCCTTTTGGTAACAGAGAAGGCAAAGGAATTCCAGATTGTAGTGAGCCCATAGGTTGAATTACTTTGTTGACAGCTCTTAGATCTGTCACCATTCTCCATTTACCAGATTTCTTTTTTACAACAAACACAGGAGAATTCCAAGGGCTGGTTGATTCTTCAATGTGGTGAGCATCTAGTTGCTCCTGCACCAGCTGTTCCAATGCCTGTAGTTTATCTTCAGCTAGAGGC
This sequence comes from Microtus pennsylvanicus, assembly GCF_037038515.1. Lineage (NCBI taxonomy): Eukaryota > Metazoa > Chordata > Mammalia > Rodentia > Cricetidae > Microtus > Microtus pennsylvanicus. The sequence continues at coordinate 36,526,332 of NC_134592.1, read as the reverse complement.
CACTGTTTGATCCATATTGGCTTCTCAGTTAGCCATTTTAAAGGTAGGGCTGTTGGTACCTCTAAAGGTTTGGTATTTGCTGTATGTTCTTGTACAGCCTGAATGGCTAGTGACCTTTTTCCATAATACCTCATCATATACTTCCCAGAATTATGAGTTCCTGGAACTACAGGAATGTTAATCTGGGTATTCCATTGCTGTAGCAGGTCACGGCCCCATAAATTTATGGCAATATTGGCTATATATGGCCTTAGTCTTCCTATTTGCCCTTCGGGCCCTATGCATTCAACCCATCTTGTGCTTTGTTTTACACGAGATAGGGTTCCAATTCCCAGGAACTGAACATCTACCTCTTGAAGAGGCCAATTCGGATGCCAAGATTCTGGGGTAATGATACTTACATCCGCACCTGTGTCTAATAAGCCTTCAATAAAAGTGCCATTTATACAGACTCTTAGCTTTGGTCTTTGATCATTAATAGAAGTCTGCCAAAATATACGTTTACTCTGTCCAACTGGGTTTTTTGACTCATCCTCCACATGGATTTCATCATTTAGACCAGTATTACTTTTTACAGCAGAAATTGGAGCTTTTAATTTTCTTGGTGAGGCACGTTCTCCACTGTGACTGGGAATGACTGGGCCACTGTTGGCTTGGGGGCCTGCGAGAGGCCCCTCAAGGAGTTTCCCGACGGTATCGGGTTGCCTTGTTTGTCTGTTGTTGACCTGCATTCATTGGACCAATGTCGGCCTTTACCGCATCTCCTACATATACCTGAAGGCCTAGGTCTCCTATCTTTGTCATTCCCAGAGGAGATAATATTCCTAGAAATTCTGTGCCTGCAATCCCTTTTCAGATGTCCTAATTTACCACAATTAAAACACCTGGCAGTTTGATGTCTCCTCATTGCTGTGGAAATCGCTTCTCCTACCCAAGATTCATCGTTATAGCTAAACGTCTCAACATTCATCGTATGCTGAATCCATTCATCCATAGGTGCTGATCTAGACTTTAAAGGCCCAATTATCTTTTTGCATTCTATGTTTGCATTCTCAAAAGCTAGAGATTCAAGAAGTATTCGTCTAGCTTCTGGGTCTGTTACCCCTATGTCCAGAGCCTTAATTAATCTTTGCAAAAAGTCAATAAAGGGTTCTCTCTGTCCCTGCCTAATTCTGGTATATGATTCAACCCTTTTTGCTGGATCTTGTATCCTATTCCAAGCATTTAAAGCTGCTTGGTGACATAGACACAGTACTTCATCATCATAAAGAGCTTGGACCTGTGGATCAGCATATTCTCCTGCACCAAGAATTTGATCTTGGGAAACCTCAATACCTTTTGCTCTTCCTTGCTGTTCCATATGTTTGGATTCTTCTCTGAAATAAATTCCAAACATCAAGGAAGGTCCATTATCTAAAACTGCAGACACTAACTGATGGAAATCATGGGGGGTAGCTCTAGCATTAGAAGCCCAAGTCCTTATCATTTCCTTTACGTATGCAGAGTGCAAGCCAAAATTAACAATAGCTTGCTTAATTTCTTTTAGATCATTCATTGCTATTGGCGTCCATCTAGCTTCTCTGACTCCCTTTGAGCCTTTAGAAGTTGACGCTTTGTCAGAATTAAGTATAGGGTATGCTGCTAAAACCTTTGGTAAGCCAGTTCTAATAGCTGGTGTTGGCATTGTATTCTGTCCTTGTGCCTTATTACTCTGTTCACCAGCTCCAATCATTTCTTCAATCATTTCAAGTCTTTTTATTATTGTCTCTTTTGAATCCTTAATCTCCTGACCTGCATGAGTTTCTAGTAAAGATTGTATGGTTCTTAGGAGTGCCATGATCTTCCTAAATGATAGAATATGCAAAAAAATACTGAAACCTAGTAACCAGTAAATTAAGTTATCCCCATAGTCATATAAACCTTGCATGATATAACCCATTGTATTGGTAACCAGAACAGTAAAATTCGCGTTGGAAACGAGAACTGCCATATTACCTATTATCCAGCAGGTGGCGCTGTTGCCAAGTCTCGACGAAAACACGGTCCTGTTTCAGAGTCCGCCTAGTATTTGTTAAAAACTGGAAAATGTAAGTTGCTCAACAAAGTAAATGTAATTAAATCAATTCCAGAGATGGAACCAGAAACCAGAATCCAGGGGTAGGGAAGAGCAACCTGGAAGCCGCTTATGCCTCCACGTGACAGAGTCACCCTGAGGGGTTGCAGCTTTCAGCAACCACGTGCTCTGGTTCGCGCCACTTAAGAGCTGTGCTTGCAAGGGAGATCTGAAAACGACTCAGAAAAGAGCAAATCACGCGGGCAGAGACTTCGCGGGCCTGTGGAGTTTAAATCCACAGGCAGCGGCTGAGGAAGCAACTGCTCCCGCCAAGCTGAACAAGCGCCCGCCAAGCCGAACTTCCGGCCGCCAAGCCGAACTTCCGGCCGCCAAGCCGAACTCGCGGCTGCGAGCCGGGAGAGGTTCTAAAACCAAACGTTGGGCGCCAAATGAAGGCGTAAGTCACAAACAATGCCAATTTGGGATTATGATTAATAGGGTGATATTTATTTAAAGGGGAAAAACTTACAGATCACTTTCAGCCCTCTGCGTAACCAGGAAGGAAGTCAAGTCACCGGCGGAGCAGGAAGTGAAGAGAGCGAGGAGAGGGAAGTGGCCGCTTTTTTAAAGGGAGAGAGACCACACCCCAAGGGGCTGGTATCTCAGCGGCGATAGGCTGGAGGAGTGGGAGGACCTCCCGTAACAGGAGCCTGTCCTGAAACTAGCTCTTGTAGACCAGGCTGGCCTCGAACTCACAGAGAGAGGATTAAAGGCCTGCACCACCACCGCCTGGCTGGGGCATTTTCTTGAATGATGATTGATGTGGAAGGGCCTGTGGTGGTGCCTCCTCTGGACAGGTGGCCCTGGGTTGTATATGAGCAAGTCACTGAGAGAAAACTAGCAAGCAGCATCCCTCCTTGGTCTCTGATTTAGTTCCTGTCTCCAGGTTCCAGTGTTGAGTTCCTACTCTGATGTCCCACAGTGATGGACTGTGACCTGAGATGATGTGCATGCCCAATAGACTCTTTCCTCCCCAAGTTGACTTCAATCATTGTGTTCATCACAACAGCAGACAAATTAGAACAATCTCAGTGTCTTCAGCCTGATGTCAGTGATCTACTCACCTGGGGTTCCCTTCCTTTAGTTGACCAGATATCCTTTGGGGTCTTTCATAATTGTTTCTTAACAGTGAAAAAGGTTCATAAAAATTTTTTAGCCAAGTTATGTCTTGTGAAAGATTGAAATTTTCCATTTTGCTTCCAATATCCATTTTTGTTGATGATTAAGGTTAGCCTTAATGTCCCAGGTCATTGCTGACCTGATGATTTTATGTTCCGAGTTAATTTTTCTTAGTTTTACATTCTCTCCAAGTCTTTTTTTAATTTTCGAGACAGGGTTTCTCTGTAGCTTTTTTGGTTCCTGTCCTGGAACTAGTTCCAGGCTGGCCTCGAACTCACAGAGATCCGTCTGCCTCTGCCTCCCGAGTGCTGGAATTAAAGATGTGCGCCACCACCGCCCGGCTCCAAGTCTTATTTTAGGATGAGCTGGGTTCAAGAGGAAAGCTCCTAAACTGCCCAGTTTCAATTCGTGATGAATCCGCACTGGTCAAAATCCAATTCTTTAACCAACCTCTGCAAATATTAAGATGAATGGCTTTTCCAGCACTCCAGAGACAGAGGCAGGTGGATCTCTGTGAGTCAAGGCCAAAAGATACACAGTGAGATCCTGTCTCAACAAAACAAACAAAAATAAAAATAGTAACAAAAAAACCCACTTTTCAGACGTCTTAGCTATAGATTTTGATTTTGATCTTGAGCAGGTCCCTTCTTTGATCTTCATCTATCTATTAGGCAGTATTTTAGTAGCCTCATTATTTTAAGTTTGAAATAAAAACTTATGTTAAGCCGGGCGGTGGTGGCGCACGCCTTTAGTCCCAGCACTTGGGAGGCAGAGGCAGGTGGATCTCTGTGAGAGCGAGGCCAGCCTGGTCTACAAGAGCTAGTTCCAGGACAGGAACCAAAAGCTGTGGAAAAACCCTGTCTCAAAAAAACAAAAACAAAAAAAACTTATGTTAAGCAGTTAGAACAGGACTTGGGCTCCTACAAGTAATGAATAAATTTTAGATATTTTTCTCATGTCCTCTATTATTGTTATTATTATTATAATTATCATTATTATTTTGGGATAAGTCTTGTAGCTTTGATTGGCCTTGGCCTTGTTTATGTGACCAAGGTGACAACTTCCGAGCCCCCTGCCATCACTTCCCAAGTACAAAGGAGTGCTACCATGTGCACAGGGTTTTGTACATGCTAGGCAATACTCTGCTACTGTTACATCCCCAGCTCCTGACATTTAGTATGTATGTATACGTGTATGTGTGCTCTGGTGCCTGAAGACGGCACTGGCTCTCCTGGAGCTGTACTTACAGGCAGGTGATGTAAGAGCTGCCTCAGGTCCTCTGGAAGAGCATAAAGTGCTCTTAACTGCTGAGCCATCTCTCCAACCTCAGCTCCCAATCTCTTATTCTCGAAAAAAAATTAAAAAAAATAATTGAGAATTTGTTTTCTTGTAGCACTGAGGATGAAACCAGGGTCTTGAGAATTAATACACATGTATTTGTGTCCTAAATTAACAGTACTTCATTTTCTTTATAGCCTGATGGTTTTTTTTTTTTTTTGGTTTTTTTCGAGACCGGGTTTCTCTGTGGGTTTGGAGCCTGTCCTGGAACTAGCTCTTGTAGACCAGGCTGGCCTCGAACTCACAGAGATCCGCCTGCCTCTGCCTCCCGAGTCTGGGATTAAAGGCGTGCGCCACCACCGCCCAGCGCCTGATGGGTTTTTAACTCCACTTTATAATGGGTCTGGATTTCACTGTCCAATGTGCGGCCTCAGGGAAATGGTGTTCATAAGGCCTCCTTCGTAGGCTTGAGCTAACCTTGCCAGTCAGGTGACAGTAGGAACGGTTCCCTGACAAATGAGGATGCACTATCACAACTTTGTCTCCAGTAGTGACTTGTAGCCCAGGTCAATAGAAGTTGGAATGGCACCAACAGTTCATTTTGTTGCTCTTCATTTGTTTCAGGATGCCACCTAAAAGACTTCGGAGATTTGAATTTTACTAAAGTTCCCAAAGATGATCCGTACAATAATCTGGTAGTGTACCCTCGCTCAGTGGGCCTTGCCAACCAGGAACTGGCTGAGGTGGTTAGCAGAGCTGTGTCAGGTGGCTACAGCTGTGTCACCATAGGAGGAGACCACAGGTAAGCTGGTAGCAAGGGTGCTTTGGGGCTCAGTGGTTGGCTTATTCCAGCATCCTTACTTGGAGAAAGAGGCACAACAGACGAGAGTATGCTCAACACAGCAAGCATAGACACGGACTAAGCAAGGTTCTTGAGAAACTGAACTGTTCTGGAGAACTCGTAGGATCCATCCATAGACCGAAGTGACCTGTTTTCATCAGCATTTCTGCTGTAACATTTGCTCGTGATGCTAAAATTCTCTCTGATAGAGACCCAGTCAGTCCTTTCAATCTTAGTGAATTGTTCTTTCAAGTATGAGAAGTGCTCAGCTGAGATCTATTAGGACTAGATAAAACACATGTAAAATGAAAAACTGGAAAGCACTAGAGAATTTCAGAGGCGGGAGGGTTGTAGGCTCGTGCGGTCAGACTTTACCAGACAGTGGGAAAGCAGAGGACGAGAGCAGTGCTAGCATTGACTCACTGGCGCGTTCAGTTAGGCAGTCCTCCTAACGATGTCATCAGGGAGGCACCACTTATCTCATTTATTGCTAGAAGCTCTGAGGGGCAGAGGTTAGATAACTTGTTCAAGGCCTAATGCCAGGAAGTACCAGAGCTGCCATCCAAATCTACTTTCCCTTTTTGATTGAGTCTAGCAATTTTCCCTGGGTGTTCGGAGAATTTTCTAGATTACTATCAGAATTTAAACCTTTACTCTTCTGCAGAGGCAAGTAGCTTCCTCTTTAGGAATAAAACTCAGACTCAGGTTCTCTGGAGATGACTGGGCATTCAGTGGAATCAACCAGGAGAAGGCAGGTCTTTTGCCTCCTACCTCAGTCCCATCTCTGAATGCTTAATCTTGTTTTTATTTTTATTTTTCTTCCCCTTGGGGTGTCTCACTGGAGACCTCTTCGTTGTGATAGCCACAGCCTTTAGTTTTTCTTTTTGTCTATAGCTGTATTACCAGTTTTTTTTTTATTTTTTAAACTATTTCCAGTTCAAAACTAACACTTCCTAGGGTTTTAGAGTCTGCTAAATTCTAGCAGGAGGGAATAATGTATAATTTGAATGGCTTTTGTTCAGTGGTGTCCATGTGCACAACAGTGGCTGTCTTGTAAATTTAATGTCTAACAGCCCCACTTTTCAGGTTTAAGCAGTGTTACAATCAAGCTTTTACAGCTGATTGTGTGTGTTGTGCTGAGATCCAAACTCAGGCCTTCACACATGCTAAGGCAAATGCAGGGCCACTTAGTTACACCTGCAAGTCTGCTTCCTAATTTTTATCTTTTAAAAAAAGTTAATGTAAACTGGGGTGGGGGTGGTGGCACATACCTTTAATCTCAGCACTTGGGAGGCAGAGGCAGGTGGATCTCTGAGTTTGAAATTAGCCTGGTCTACAGAGCGAGTTCCAGGACAGTCAAAGCTATACAGTGAAGCCCTGCTTGAAAAACAAAACCGTTGGGTGATGGTGGCACACGCCTTTAATCCTAGCACTCGGGGTGGCAGATCTCTCTGAGTTTGAGGCCAGCCTGGGCTACAAGAGCTAGTTCCAGGACAGGTTCCAAAGCTACAGAGAAACGCTGTCTCAAAAAACCAAAACAAACAAACAAACCAAAAAAGTTAATGTAAGTTAGATGTAGTGGCACATGCCTGTAGCTGAAGTGGGAGAACTGCCTGAGCTCCTTGGACACCAGCCTAGAAAATATACAAGACCCCATCTCAACCAAACAGTAAAACCCCTTTAGTGTACCAGATGCTTTCGAAGTTAGAATGAAAGGAATTCCACAGCTTCTCTGCAAATTGTTACAGACAAGACCCCATTGCTTAACTAAATTGAATTCACTGGACAAATGTTAGTATTTGAGCTCTTTTTCTGGGTTAGGGACTAATGGACAAATTAACATGGGTCTGGCATCAGTATTCTTTTTACCTAACCTTTAATTTTATGTGTATGGGTGTGCTGCCTGCCTGTGTGTCTGTATGCCTGCATCCTGTACACCACGAGTGTACAGTGCTCTCAGAGGCCAGAAGAGGGTGTTGGATCCCCTGGGACTGGGCACTGACTCTAAAGTGTTATCTTTCCAAGCTCAGAGCCACTTAAAAGTTTATCTTTGGGAAGTCCAACTGAGGGACTTTTGTCTCACAGGAAGCCAGCCTCGGGCCAGACCCTGCCTTTGCCCTGGGGACAGAGTGTAAGCAGTGTTAGCTGAGGTTATCTGTTTCCAGGTCTACTGCCAAGCAGAAGGCCTTGAAGATTATTTTATATTTGTTCTTTGCAGCCTGGCAATAGGTACCATTAGTGGCCACGCCCGGCACCACCCAGATCTCTGTGTCATCTGGGTTGATGCTCACGCTGACATTCACACACCCCTCACCACGATATCTGGAAATATCCACGGACAGCCACTTTCTTTTCTCATCAGAGAACTACAAGACAAGGTAAGTGGGCCAAAGGGGGAAAGTGAGAGGCTTGCAGGGTTATCCTGGGGCTTTGGGAATCTAGTTGAGGTTTGGATGAAGGTGGGCTAAATGTGGCTAGCCCAACTCCTTCACTTGTTATTTTTACCTTAGTAAGGACCATGCAGTCAGCTGGATGCTGACCATAACCGTCTCTGTTCTCAGTGGGGGGTTCAGTAGGAAAAGCAGTTTGTAGAAGTAGGTGATAACTGTAGTACTTGACACTTCCATAGCCAGGAACTCTATCAGAGGCTCCCACACCTTAAAATACACTGATTTAGAGGCTAAGTGACCCTGCTTGCCTTTGGGTTCAATTTTTCTGAGCTCTTTAAAAGACAGGACAGTTTATGCTAGGCAGACAAGACTCTCTATTCCTCCTGAGAAGCCAAGCTAAACCAATGAAAGATGAAAGAACCAATCTGTAATGTGCAAAGGGGTGGGAAGGGCTGCCCAGCATATTCCTGCTACCTAGGTAGTTAATGAGAAGCCAGATCACCTTAGGAGACTTTTTTTTTCTTCCCTGAGACAGGGTTTTTCTTTGTAACCCTGGCTGTCCTGGAACTCACTCTGTAGACTCAGATCCCCTGCCTCTGCCTCCCGAGTGCTGGGATTAAAGGCGTGCACCACCACCACCCAGCAGATTTTTTTTTTTTTTTTTTTTTTTTTTGGTTTTTTGAGACAGGGTTTCTCTGTGGCTTTTGAGCCTGTCCTGGAACTCGCTCTGTAGACCAGGCTGGTCTCGAACTCACAGAGATCCGCCTGCCTCTGCCTCCCGAGTGCTGGGATTAAAGGCGTGCGCCACCATCGCCCGGCTCAGATTTTTTTTTTAAATATTCTCAAGAAACTTGTATTTTGTAGCTGCCCTTCTGAAACATTTCCACTGAACAGTTTTCTCTCCTAGCTCGAGTGTTTTTTGGCATTTTAAACATACAGTGGACAAGGAAGTGATGTATACTCTTAGATCACATGGTGATTACCTTAAGAGTAAGAATTTCCTCTCTTCACAGGTACCACAACTGCCAGGATTTTCCTGGGTCAAACCTTGTCTCTCTTCCCCAAGTATTGTGTACATTGGCCTAAGAGATGTGGACCCTCCTGAACAGTAAGTCGATGTAGGAGGGTTAATTAAGCTTTGGGCCTGTCCTGCCTACCAGTATGAAGGCAAGAGTTCCTAAATATACATTTTTTAAAACTAGAGTCTTCTCCTTTTATCTCATCAGTTTTATTTTAAAGAATTATGACATCCAGTATTTTTCCATGAGAGACATTGATCGAATTGGTATCCAGAAAGTCATGGAACAGACATTTGATCTGCTGATTGGCAAGTAAGTAATGGCAGAGCATGTCTACTTCTAGGTCCCAGGAGGAGACGGGGCAAACTCTGGGAGAACAGCACGCTTAAGTCTGTATCTTGAACACAGCAACTTCTTAAATAAAAGCAAAACACGGACATGTATTTTCAAATACTTCAGAAAGGCATACTATCAAACAAATCACATTCTCCTGGATTTGGGAGGGTTTCATTTAATTTACTGGCCCATCCTGCTTCTCATGGATTTTGTTCGTTACCAATTTTGCAAGCATCTTACGATGAGAAGCATTTACTCAGTATTCCATAGTCTCAGCTCCTCCTAGTCTTATTACTGCTTCTTCCGAGTTCTGTATTAAGCATAAAACTGCAGGCTAGTTAGGATCATTTTCTCATCCTTCTAGGCAGTCAGTCGAAGCTGCTAAGAAATCAGTCATTTGCTATGAGGATGCTGCATGTTAGTTTCAGTCATGGGATATCTGTACTCATCAGAACTGGAGGGTACATTTGAAAGCATTAAACTGGATTGTATTCAGCTGCAACAACTATAACCTAGATGAAGCTAACTTAATTAGTACATTGTGGAAGTAAAGGATTCCTTCTATTGAATTAACTGGCGTGAGAGGTTCTACTGCCCTAGGTAACCAGAAATACACACTGGAGTTTTTCTGAGGCATGCAAGCAACATAAACAGCACTATCTTAAAGTACAATGTAAGAAGTTAATATGCCAATCTGAGTAATTTCCAGGAATAGAAAATCTAGAAATACGCAGGGTTAGTAAAGCCCCAGGACTAGAACAAAATCAAGCTGTAGCCACAGAATGAAGACGAAAAGCATAACCAGCTATATATCCTCTCGTCCTTTTCCTTTCCAGAAGACAGAAGCCAATCCACCTAAGTTTTGATATTGATGCATTCGACCCTAAACTGGCTCCAGCCACAGGAACCCCTGTTGTAGGGGGATTAACCTATAGAGAAGGAGTGTATATTACTGAAGAAATACATAAAACAGGTATGTAGTAGCCAAGTCTGCAGCCTGCTAACTACACATATAGAACATGCCAAAATCTTTCCGCAGGGGCGCTTTTCTGTGTCTCTGCATTTGTTTTTGGTTAGACCAATATCATATGACCAGGTTAATAGAGTATATAGATATTTAGAGGCCTCTTTGGATCTGGACTGTACCCAAAATATACTAATTCTGAATAGGAAATTATGTCACTCACTACGTAGTAGATTTAATATACGAACAGAATGCCAAACATGCATTCCCAGTGTCTAAACTGTCTAAAGACAGAGTGATAAACGAGGCCAAGCAGCCCATTTTCTCTCATTGTCAGGGGCTGTTGGTTCGCTAGCAGCTGCGAATTGGAGTTAAGCTCATCACAGCCAGCTTTTGGAAACAGGTCTCATGCAGTCAATGATGATTAAACTCATGTAGTTGAAGGGGGTGACTCTGAATTACATATCCTGCCTTCATCTCCCAGGTGTTGAGATTACAGGCATGTGCTAGCCACCATGTCTAGCTTTTAAGGTCTCTAGAAAAAAAATTTTTTTTTTTTTTAAAATCTGGTCACCCTCCATTGTCATTTCTCAGTTGCCATCCATCTTGTTTCCTGGATCTCTTACTATATGGAATTCACTGAGTAGGCAAGCTGGCTAGCCAATGAGCTCCAAGATCCACTTGTCTCAGCCTCCCTAACTGGAATTACAGTCACACAGCATTATGCCTGTGCCTGGCTTTTTAAACACGGGCTCTGAGGATTCCGCTCAGGTCCTCATGCTTTGGACAAGCACTCTGACTTGAGTTAGCTCCCCAGTCTCAGTCTTGAAGTCAGTGTATATCAATATCTTTTTTCGCTTTAATCTAAGGTAAGCCTTCTCCTGGAGCTTGTTGGTAAGTTTAATAAGAAGGATACCTTTAGAAGAATGACTGACAAAGGATTAATGTGAATTTTATATTATCAAGAGTAACTACCACATGATTCAATTTCACTAATCATTTCATGAAACAAAAACCAAACGTGTAGCCCAGGCTAGCCTTGAACTCGTGATTCTCCTGCCTCTGCCTCCTTCAGCAAATCCTACTGGCGTGTGCCACCACAACCGGCGAGGAATCCTTTTTTGTCTTTAAGCAGGGTCCCACTATGTAGACCAGGCTGGCCTTTAACTCAAGATCTGCCTGCCTCTACCTCTCAAGTGCTGGGATTAAAGGTGCAGACCTCATAACTGATAAGAAACCCTTTAGAAATGACTTAGAACACACATGGAAGCCTTGTATTTGACTCTCTTCCACCAAGTCAGGTGTGAGCCTTAGTGGCAGAAGCCTTTACCCTCTGATCCATTTCTCCAGTCTTAACTGGGTCCTAGAATCTACTAGAACCTTAGGTGAGGACTGCCTTTCAGATCTGACAATAGGAAGACAGACTTACTAGATCCACAAACATAAATATTGCCAATGATTTTTTAGTTAAGAGAGAACTTGGAAGTTCAGTACTTTCAGGGGAGTTAACAATCTTACCAAGCAGTTGTGGCAGTGGTGTGTCTTGTGTTTCCCTTCTGTTTTATTGACCGGATATTGTCAAAGATAATTTACTTAAGCTAATCCGCAGGATGGCAGTAGTCTGGAAACATTCCATCTACATTGTTTTGATGGTACACACCCTTTAAGAGGGTATTTTAGGATATGCTAGAGGTGCTGGTTCAACCAGTGGGAATATGAAACAAATCACTAGGGACACAAGTACCTGTGCAGGAAATGCTGACAGTGCAAAGTTAACATCCTTGTAGTTTTGTAAAATACAATCAATTCTGCATTATTAAGAATGTAAGAGCCACTGTACAGTTTGTCGTGTACCATAATAAACTATTAGGTATTAGAATATGCTTTGACTTAATAGCTACCCTAAATAGTCTTACATACTTGTGTTACTGAATTCTAGTTTGTTCAGATCACTCTTTAAGAGGTAGATGAATCCAGAGCAAAATCTAAACTAGGAGGTGCTGGGCAGTGGTGGCGCACGCCTTTAATTCCAGCACTCAAGAGGAAGAGGCAGCTGTATCTCTGAGTCTGAGGCCAGTCTGGCCTACAGAGTGGGTTCTAACATGGTCAGGGCCATACAGAGAAACCTTGTTTTGGGGAAAATCTGAAGACAAGTAAACCAGATAAGGGTGTGGGGGGAGTGGAAGGTAGATATGGATAGGTTCTTTTTTCAGTCCTAATGTAGTTATTATTTTAACTAACTTGTGGTCAAGTGGACAAGGTGAAAAGGGCTTTAGGTTTTCTTTTGTGTAAGAATGTTCTGCCTACATAAGGGATGTACACACACAATTGGTGCCATGGAGTTTAGGTGTTGGGATCTTTCGGGATTAAGAGCTATAGACACTATTGCGCCACCATGTGGGTGTGGAATTGAACCTGAGTCCTCTACCATTGGAGCAATGGCTCTTAACTGCTGAGCCATCTTGTCAGGCCCTCATGGGTTTTTGAGTCAGGGTTTCTCTGTGTATCCCTGACTGCCCTGGAACTCACTCTATAGACCAGGCTGGCCTTGAACTCAGATTGGTCTGCCTCCGCCTCTACCTCCCAAGTACTGGGATAAAGGTGTATGCCATCACCACCTAGCTGGTGTTTTGTTAATTTTGGCTTTCATGTTTGTGGGGGAGTGGTGAGCCCATGTCAAGTAGACAACTTGTTGGATTGGCTCTTAACACCATGTGGGACCCAAGGACTGAACTCAGCGGTCAGGCTTGGCAAAGGCACCTTTACCTACTGAGCCATCTTGCCAACTACAGAAGGCTGACTGACAGCAGGCAATTTATGTTGGAAAAGGACTTTTTACCAGATGGAACAACCCTTGCAGAAAGCAGCAGCTAGGGAAGTTTCTAAGGCCGTCTTCTATCTTTATCGTTCCAGGGTTGCTGTCAGCTCTGGATCTCGTTGAAGTCAATCCTCATTTGGCTACTTCAGAGCAAGAGGCCAAGGCTACTGCCAGCCTAGCAGTAGACGTGATTGCTTCAAGTTTTGGCCAGACAAGAGAAGGAGGACATATTGTCTATGACCACCTTCCTACTCCTAGCTCACCAGATGAATCAGAAAATGAAGAACGTGTGAGAATTTAGGAAATACTGCACACTGGCACTTCTCACAATGGCATTCCAGAGCTGCAAGGCATTTAAGGGACAGATATTAAATGGCTGTCTGGATCAATACTGCCTTACTGAGAACATCTGTGCACTTGCAATTGTAAAATTTCCTTTCTGTTTGGTGACCAATACCACTGCTGTACGTGTATTTGTAGTTTTTTGACGTTTACAAGATATTAATGTTATACATGTAAATCTGAAGGAGTCATAAACAGCATTTATTACCTTAGTATATCATCCTGGTCTTGTTGCTGTTCCTTCACATTTATGTGGTTTTCCATCGCCCTCCCTCCCATAGTCTGGCTACACAATGCATTCTTGAACTGTTAGCCCGCAGCAGCAATATATATGCTTAACACCGTTCATTCAGATGTTCATTCAGAGTCAAGATTCTGGCCCACAATCCCTTCCCTCCAGGAAGCTCAATGGTGTCGAAAGAATTTGTAGTACACCAGCCCGACCAGGATGGCTAGCTCCAGTAAGATGACGATGGACAGCAGCAGCTTGTTGGTTGTCACTCTACGAAGACAAGCAGAGTAAGTAGCCATGAGTCTGGGTCACCTATTTCTAGCTGTTTGTAATGCTGGATACAGTGAGGCAGACTGAGTTTGTGTTTGTCCTAAATCCTTCAGCTAGTGACAATTCATGGTGCTCTTCGGCTGTAACTGAAGGACATCACTTAGTACATCAGAGACGTGGGAGGCGGGAATATAAATACCAAAATACAAACATGGCTTCTTGATTCTACACATATCCCCCACGTGTATTTCTGCTGCTTTAAATATGGTCCTATTAATACATACAGCTCTGAGGGCACACTGGAGCAGGGTTGGGGGTACCCTCTGATTTCAAAGTTAGGGTCATGGATGGGCCCTGCTTTTAGGTCAAGTAACTAGTGGCCCTGAGTACTGCTTTTTAGTCTCTTGTAAACTTCTGTTTCCTATTTCTCCCTCTGCTCTGCTACCTAAACAGTCACTGTCTAAATAATTTATTTCAGATTATCTCACAAGGAATTTACCACGATTTGGGGAAATTCTACTCCAAGTACTAGTTAACAGAATGGATGGTTGTAGATCTTATCAGCTCACATGTACACAAATACACGCCACACTACCATGTACCCAGGTTAGCCCTAGTGTCAGTACCTCCCCTTTGGCCTTGTTTTGCTGCTGTTAGTACTTACCTCAGGTTGGTTGTTTTAATTTGTGCACGTGTGCATGCAATGCATGCACACACCACCAGAGTTCACTTGTGGCAGTCAGAGGACAACTCCCTCAACACACCCCACAGCCACCTTTACCGCCTGCCAGCTTGTTTTGTTGATATTTCTTGCTAACAGGACTCCCTTCAAGGGCCTGCCATGAAAGGCAGGAACTCAGCTCTATCAGTGTTCATGCCGGGTGTTGACCAAGCTGCTCAGGGAGTGGAACAGCATATTGGTTCCTGAGGTCTCCTGAGAAGTGGAGACTGACGTTAACACTGTCCAGCAGACAGGCTTCCCTCTGCTTTAACACAGAACCCTAACCTGAGATCCTTGCTGCACAAAACTACATCCTTTGGATGTCGAGTGCTTGTATAGCACTGAGGTTATTAGGACATTTGTTAAGTTAATGTTTTAAACTTTCTTAGTTGAAATACATTAAGTCTCGAGAAGTTGTGGGGGGTTTTGTTGTGGGTCTTTGTTTGTTTTTGTTTTTGTTTTCCTTGAAACTTACTTTCTGGACATTGAGCGGAGAATCTTTCGGCTTTTACTCAAGTTTTCATTTGTGTTTACCAGCTGAAAGAGAAAATAACCATCATTTCTTCTTCTTTTCAAAAAAATTCTATAGAATTTGAATAGTGGACACTTAAAGGTCTTTCTTATGACATGCGAGGAAAT